>NW_028233276.1:3750000-5000000 GCF_057557595.1 Rhyacophila brunnea
CCGGGCTGGCAGACGATAAATATGAAGACCGAACGGGGATGATAGAATATAATGACAGTTCGGGGATACTTTGCGTGAGTCATGGAGGGAATGTGGAGACTCTTCGAGAAGTGTACGAGAGGAATTCAGGAAACAGTGCGAGGAGAAGAGCCAGTCATGAGGGTACTATTTTTCAATCTGGAGTCAACACGACAACTGAATATCCAAGTAAGAACTCATTTACTTTTCAAATTAATTTGAGCACACTAAAACATTAACACTTAGGTATTAATTAGTTCATAGTAACCGGACACGGTGGTTTTACCTCCAAAACTCTGTCAGCTTGGCCTAATAGAATCTCCGAATTGCTTATGTGGCGAATTGCAGGATGCTGATCACATCCTTTGGGAGTGTCCCCTATGGGCCCCACACCCTGAAGCGGGCTTCCAGACCAGGATCTATGGCGGCCCCCTCTACATATCGCTAAGGTTAAGGGCAGTGTGATTTTCTACACTCTACACTGCAGTGTTTCCCAACCTTATTTGTGCCATGCCCCACTTCAAAAATCTCCAACCTCCCCCCTCCCTATCAAAATTTCACAGTTAACTAAAAATTCTGAAAAAAATGAATTGCTTCAAAAAAAAATGGGCAATACTTAATTAATTAATTTAACTTAGGCACGTAAATAAGTGTATATTATATGTACCTACAACTTAGAAGAATAATTACAAGATAAAAATAACTTTTTATACACAACGTTTTCAAATTTTCTGTTGAATTATTATGCTCAATATCCTCAAACTTGTACTTGATTTGAAGTAAATAAAATACAAACAATCAAATTTAATATAGAATACTGAAATGTCATTTTGATTTCCATAGTAACGCACGTATATATTAATAATTTAGTTGCTAGAACCACCCACTTAGCAACCAATAATAGTGGATTGGATTACGGATTTCTTCCTAAATAACTTTTCATACAAAACAGCATTAACTGAAAATGAATTCAATTCTACTTAAAGATGGCTGAAAGTATTAAAAGAATGCATTGGCATCGTGTTCTCATATATTCTAAAAGTTTCAAATGTCAGGAAGTTAGTAAAAATTGATTGCAAGATTTGTACTGGATAAACAACCACCGGACAAATAAGAATACGAGCTAATAAAAACGTTGTAAAAATGTTGCGATCCTTCTGCTTGATGTGAGCTGTAAAGAGTATTTTGCGACGTACTAATTTGGTCAATTTTAATCTTAAATCTCCACAGTTTGTGATATCAAAATGATTTCTTTTTTAATAACAAATCATTTACAGGCGCTAAAGCACCGCATTCAACTAAATATTATGATGTGAATGGCAACAGTAATTTTCTCGGACTCATGGTTGCAATATCAAAAAAACTTTTTTTTTTACATATATTATATATTTATTTATTTATTACTACTTATATTATACGAGTGAAAATCATTTGATTTAATTTTATGCGACGTAATCAGGCAAAAAGGCGTATCAGTATAGTCAAGTGTGCAAAAACAGTGCAAAGTTATAAAACGTAGAGGTACCTACTCTACTTTTGACTGACGAAGCTCGAAAAATGATGTTCGTATATATGTAACTAGGGATTCCAATCCCGGGATCCCGAGGTATTTTCGATACCGATATGAATCCCGGGATTGATAAACATAATCCCGAAACCTTCGGAATTGATTTTTTTTTATCAATTTTTATGGAAAATAAAATAAAAACGAAAATATAACAGAAAAAAATACTTTTAACAACAAATAACTACATTAGACATAAACTGAGTTTGAATAAAGTTTGATTTATACCCATGTGTAAGTGGCTGATTCATTTTATTTTTTCACATAAATTAATAAAAATGAGAAAGATTCGAAAAAACAATGCTTCGCACTATTAAAATAGTAATTCCACGATGATCTCATACGTTTTACGGCAGTTTCATATTTGGCTGACTAATTAGATATATGAAGCGGAAAGGCCATAAGTATACCATGATTTGCTTTACTATTTTAAATCTCGCTAACCCATTCGTTAAGTTTTTACTATCAGAAACACCAATCTCATATTAAATTCACGTTATTATTTATATTACAATATTATTTACTTCATTACTTATGTATTTCCAAGATTGAACGTATACAATATTAACAATAAATGTCTTAATTAGTATAAATAATTATACTAGATTTATTTTTGACCGTTTTTATCAATGTTATTTGTAAATATAAAATTTTTATATTAACAATGGAAAAAATGACAATCCCAGGACCAATCCCAGGATCCCTGAATTGTCAAATTGTAATCTCGAAATCCCGGGATCAGAATTTTGGCTCGGGATTGGATTCCCTATTTGTAACGTATTATATGTATTTAAAATAGTATTTTTTTTTATATCTTGGGACTCATTCAACATTCCAATCGTCTTATTTTGGGTCGCGAATCATATGTCAAGAACCCCTACTCAAAACCAATAATATCATAATATCACCCATCGATATATAAGGCCTTTTTAAAAGGAGCCAAATACGTAATTAAAGCAAATCCAAAATCAGCTTTACGAGCTCTATGGGTTAAATAAAATGTCATTTATGAGTTTTAAATGCAACGTAATATCGATGGTGAGAAATTGACTGCTCGTAACACTGTAGGTTGATCCCTCGTAAACGATTTTTTGGCCAAAATGGACTATTAATGCCAACTTGTTCAGATTTTCAATACTTACCGATCTGTTGACTCAAAGTTACAAGAAACGTCATAAAACTGATCATAATAACAAAAGTAGTTACCTCGTAACCATAATGTCCAGTGTTTAATGGAAAAAGTTTAAGTTACGAGGAATAAACGTTACGGCATACGAGGTGTCAACATTTAATATCTTAATTTCATTGTAGAATGACGCATTTTAAAAGGTGGTAGCTCGTATGTGACATTTTAAATTTCAAGATTGAAAATAGCCGATATACTGGAATATTTGTTAGGTTACGTTGTTATGTTAGGTTAGATTAGAAGTGTCTATCATCTCGGTGCTATAGAGATGACTGTATAGTATACGGTCTTCCCTTTCCGATAAGAAAACTCACGGCGAACTGTGTTACGGTGAAATGCAATACGTACAATTTACATGTAACCGTCATAACAGCGTACCAAAGTTTGAGGTCTTCATTGCTAAGGAGGCAGGCATCTCATTTTGAGAAAGACATTCCTTGCTATCTCGATTATACTTTTTATTTCTTTAGATTGATTTCATTTCGCACTTTCATTTAATTGGTTCACTGTTAATTTTAAAAAAAGAACTTGTATTACATAGGTGTCATTATTCTGGATAGAACAAAGCAAAGTTTCTATTTTGTTGTTATTAGTTATTATTATTACGAACCTTGCAAAGATCAAATTTTGCTTAGAGCCATTCAGACAATAAAATTAAAATGTCACCAATTATTATTACAAATTAGATATCATGACTAGTCTATTGTTTAAAATAATGAAACAGCATATTTTATTTTGCAATCACAACTATGTTATCAGTTATCACTCCAGTATTTTATTCACAAATAATGATATTAATATTGTCCTCAAAAAGCAATGCTAATAATTTCAGATGACTCGGCACGCGCCAGATCGAGTCCTGCACGGAGACGGCACAGTCAGGGGTCAGTCATGTCGTCAACTCCAACAGTTAGTATTCAATTATAATATTTTAAATTTATAATTAACTTATAAATACGTTGTGTGCTATCCATCATTATTTTCTAAGCCGTCCCTTACAGCTTCAATTACCTATAACATCATGAGGAGACCTCATTTTCGTCACACCGGCAAAGGGTGGAGGTAGACCGTTAATATCCGACATAAATGGTGCACACTAAACTTTTTTAGTCATACGTATTTGTTTTGATTGAAGTACGTCTACAATTTGCAGATAGTGTTGGTTAGTTTTAAAAAAATAACTAAACCAAGCCATACTAGATAATAGTAAAAAAATAGTGGTCTATCTATAAAATATCTAAAATTACACCATTGAATCATGCATAGTTTTAAATATTTTATAGATAGAAGAATATTATTTATGTCTTATGGTTTGGTTTAGACAAGGAAGGCTTAATGAATTTTAAAAACTAACCAACACCATATGTAATATGCAGGGCTCGACATGGACCGGAGCGCACCAGAGCGCCGTTCCGGTTTGTGACATCGATAAAATTATCGCTCCGTCTCGTAGAAAACATATTTTGACCGTTTGAACATAAATCATAATTATAATAAAATATCTAACACACTTATTTTTATAAAATACAAATAAATTTTGATAACTATGTAAATATCTTCAAAAACTTGTTGAGCGCTCCGGTTCGTAAACTTTTCCATTTCGATCGCTGGTAATATGTATTTTTAATTCAACGAAAACAAAAGTGTCCACTATTTTTGTCGGATCACCCATATTATAGTTTGGTTTAGACAAGGTTTAATTAATTTTTAAAAACTAACCAACACTATCTATAAATTATTGTAGTTTTAGTTCAATGAAAACAAATACGTACGACTGGCAAAGTTTAGTGTGCACTATTTATGTCGAATGTTAACATCCTACCTCCATCCTTCGCTACTGAGTTCACGAGTTCACAAAATGAAAGACACGTGTCTCATTATTACTGTCGCATATTTCCCCTTTTCCGAATACTACAGATAAAATAAGAAGATTTAAAACAATTTTAATATGTAGGTACCAACATATTATTATAATAATGACATAAATATTAAAAATAATATGTCTACACGTAAAATTTAATTGCACTATTTGTTTTATGTTTCCTATATTACCTATTGTTTCACTGTTATATGTATCCATATCAGGAAAATTTTAAAATGTACCTACCTATATTCAGTTTTAATGTAATATGATTTCATTCTTATTTTGAAAGCAAAACCATTCCTGTTTTTATTTTTTTCGTCAGGTTACGTGAATTTCATATTTTTTAATTAGCCATGAAACCCGCGTTACCCCGTTGTATCATATAATTCGTATTCATACCCTCACGGCTTGTCGCAGGAGTGTTGGAAAGTAAAGATGTGAATGCCAATGCTTTAACACAGTACAGTAGTAGAATAGTTTGACGATGGGTGCAATGAGTGTATCAAAGAAGGCCATTAATTTCACAACGAATGAGAAATTGAGAATTTCTTTTTGGTGATGAACAACGAATATTGTTGTTCAATCTTTAACGCCTCAATGTCTTGAGCCAAGTATAATACGAACGAATACAATTTACTGTATAAAATTCAGTTAATGTATTATATGTAAGTAAGTAGTTGAATTATTGATATATTTTTTAAAACAATATTTTATTCTGGTATTTTGCCGCCCACGGCAACTTGCCGCCCGGGTGCTGTGCACCCCAGAACCTCTCACTTTGCTTACTGCAGGCGCCGGAATAGCATTAAAATTAAAGTGTGTGTGATTGATTGTCCCAATAACAGGTTGATATCTTTATATGAACCATTAAATATTTTTCAATATACAAACTATTTTCATTTTCAGTGTATATTATATCTGATCGTCTGATCTGATGATCCATACCGAGGTACACATAATAGTGTATAAAATCAGTGACGTCCCGTGGGTGTAGGCGAGTTGTGCGTTGCTTAGGAGCGGCAAATTAGAAAGGACGGCAAATGAAGGAATAAATACGATCATTGCAACTTTTGAAAGCAGTGGTGGTTTTCCATAAAGCGGACGATACTGTCACTTAGCTAGAAAGTAGGTGGTACTGATACATTTTAAAAATCACAAGGGGGCCTCCAAAATTGTCAGCACCTCAGACCTTTACGAACTTAAAACCACAGCTGTTTTAGAATAGGCTTCGTGGAAATGCTCCAACCCTCAGTCAATGATATCGTCACCTCAATACTACAACTAGATAACTCTGATTTGGTCATTGTTGGGAAAATGCATTTTAAACTTTACTTGACTAACGTAAAAATTTAGGCTAAAATTATTATTTAAAATAAAAATGGAAAATGGTGCTTGATTGGGAACAATTAAATAATGTTTATTTATTTATTTATTTATTTATAAAAAAGAGTATTACGGCATTACAGCTTTTGGCCAATGCGCCATAATACATAATACATACAAATATATAAAAATATCTTAATTACAAATAACAACCAATATGACAAGAAAGTGGAAAAGACAGCATGTGTAAATATTAAAGAAATATGATAATATATACAATTATAAATGTATCCTATTTAAAACGTCTACAAACATTATATAATTAATAAAAAACAAATCAACCTTTATGGTGCCATCAAATAAGCTAATTGCACGATACACAGCATCATGAAACATAACATCTGTACAATTGCATGAAAAAGTATTGTAGATATATTATTTTATGGTTTTAAAGTTATCTAATATTTTCAAACACAACATTAATATAGTTCCCTTCAACTTCTGACTTTCCTAGTTTTATCATTTTGTAGAGAAGGAAATGTAGAATACTATTCAATAGCTAAATCAAAAACTAACTACTACTAAAACTAAAACAAAAAGATTTTGGCTGAATTTCTTACATTTCCCTCTTAATTAAATGGCTACCTAAGTGTGCACATTTTTGCATACAAAATGACACTAAAAAAATGAAAGGAGAAGGCATTCTAAGTTCCCTTAAGGGCGGCACTTTGCCTAACGACGCTACTGTATAAAATGATATCATTTTGGATTCGTTTCAATATTAGTATATTGTACATTTTGTATACTTAGTTTGCATTTTTTCTTTTTTCCGAAGCAATTTTATAATTTTCATAAAAAATGAACGGAAATGAACGTAATGATAAATATTATTTAACTATCAAAATTTGATCATTAAATTATATGATGTTTAGTCAAATATTATTTGCTCATATATTATTATGCATAGCCAAAGTCCATAATATATAACCGACACACTTACTACTCGCAGCTATTCTGCTTAAAACGACAAACTATATTATGCAAATCAGGGCTCAGATTGCATCGCAGTATTTTATTTTTGTCTTATCACGGTGGCCCTTATTCGCTAGTTCCGATTTATATAATATATTGTTCTCCAATGTGAAGACAATAATGATCATATATCTTCACGGTCGTGTAGTCGAGCAACCAAGACTACAATAATATCCATCATCACTTTAGTCATATTATCTTAGAGGAAGAGTACTGGGTACAAAGAGCAATAGTCACAAACCGAAACTTGCCCTCCGGTGCGTTCCGGTCCATTTCGAGTGTTGATTTTGAATCTTCTGACGATTGATTGGTTCATACCAGAGCGTTGGAGCGGACCCTTTTTGAGTTGCTCCGCTCCAGCTCCGCTCCGAGATCTAATACTTGCTCCGGCTCCGCTCCAGGGTCTGCTCCGGTCCGGGTAAAAAGTTATAATAAGTTTTATGATACGAGTATGTATACAAATGTTAAAAAAATGATTAATTTTAAAATAATCGTCATTTTCATTCTTAATTCTATTAAACAAAATTACCGTCAGCAAATCGTCTCTCATTATTTGCCTTTTCTGTCAAAAACATGAGATTATTTATCTTTCGGCAGTGTTGCCATATTTCAAATAATTCCAGTATTCCAAAGTGTCTAAATATACTATTTTCATTGGATTTTATTAGGACGAAAATTAATAATAATATAAAAAAATATCCGGAGCAGTGGAGCACTACAAATTTATTTATTTTAATTAATTTATTTACAAAATACGAAGTTCCGGCTCCGCTCCTGCTCCCGGTAAAATCCCATTGCTCCGGTGCTCCGTGCTCCTGCTCCGAGCTCCGCTACAACGCTCTGTTCATACTAATCTCTGTTCAAGAAATTCAGACACATTTCAAAAGAATTTCTTTCTTGTGCCTTCAGGCTTCTCGGTCTATAATTATTTAGTAGGATAATATAACTCTCGTGATCCAGTCCTCTGGGAAGTCTTCCTTAAGCCGGGTACTCATTACACAGTCATAAGTACTGTAACCATTCCAGATACTGTAACCAACTCTAGATGCGAAATAATTATTTATTTGGCTTGCGAACAAATTATTTGGCGTCCATACTAATTACTGATCTGAAACGATCACAGTTACGGAGTCCCGTCACTGCTTGTTGGTCTGTTTATTTTGTCTTCAGGGTTCACGATTCAACCCTTACTATGTCTTAATTTAAAACCAACATATCATCATATTTCACATAAAATAATTACCTGCGCATTTAGCAAGTAGGTACCCATACGTAACGTTCTGATTGAGTTTAATTCCGTTTGTGGAATTTTACACTTCGAGATTTATAACAGCTTGCACTCTAAATAATTATCGAAAACTTGGCAGTAATCCAAAAATCATTGCTCTTTCGAAAATATATTTTGAGTTTATTAAACACAATCAATAGTAATTAAATTATCAGAAAGAAGTAAAAACAATGCAAATATGAACTGAATTTTTTAGTGCAGTATTTCCCAAACTTTCGACATCTGTGTACCCCTTCTATAACTTTCGTAACACTAAGTACCTACCCCTCGTCAAAAAAATGCAAAAACAACGTCAAAAGTATACTTTAATAACAATCAAAATATATTTATTTTTTCCTTGTTTAGTACATAAAGAAAATAATAATAAACAAAAAATAAAATTCATTCATAATAAAATAAATAAAAGTTATAATATTATAAATAACATTCATTATAATCAATGATAAGAATGAAATTGTTTATGTTGAGACAGATCATCATAATTTGGTTCCCTGGTTGTTAATTTTAATCTGAGATGCGGTTCCACATCCAAAAGTATGTTCCTTTTGTTGACTTAATGTCTACAAATGCTGAAAAAGCAACTTCACATAGATATGAAGTTGGAAAAGGCAAGATGTATTTCAGGACTTTCTCTGTTAAAACTGGATACACATGTTGCATTTGCAACCAGAATGCTGTTAAAGTCCACTCCTTAAATTAATTTTTCAAGAATCCGTCTGAAGCTAATTCCAACAATTATTGCTCTTCTTCCGCATGCGATAAACCTTCTAGCATTGATGTTGTATTAATTGATGTCGTATTAATGTGCGTACACCTAACCAAACTCTTCCCGTACCACTTAAATAAAAAGAAAAACAATATGTGTACTTGCCAGACCCAGGATTCGAACCTAGGACCCACGGCGTTATAGTCCAACGCTTAAGCCGCGCGGCCACCGTGGGTGTCATAGCCCCCTTTTATTCTAGTAGTAAAATTTTTGTCTTTGTACCTATTTTGTAAGAAATAGGTATCTTTTTCAGATTTTGGTATAATTTAATAATTGTAGGACTGATTTAAACGGTTACCATGCCTCCATTTAAATATTTTGATGAATCGATTGCGTCAATGAAAATCACCGCTGGGATGGTCAAATTTGGTAAATATGAATAGGTACGGAACATTTTTTCCAACATTATCTGATTGGTATCTCTGTTTATATCAATCAAAAATTCATTATTTGTCAAAACGGACTAATATTTCTATAGTACGATGCAACGATCATTGGTACGATGGCTATTCACGATATGTTCGTTTTTTGGCAAATTGAGTTATGTATGCCTACGGACTCATCTAAGTGAGATCTACAAGATGTCAAAATATTATGATACTTACCTATGTGTGAATTTTATAGGTCGGGATAATTAATAACCTGTGTCAATATTTTGCAATTTTGCTCCTGCTCTGCTCTCCTACAAAAACAAGTTTTTTGAGTTGTGTCACTATTATTCCCCGGATGCGATGTTATATTTATATGGAAAATTATTATATGTAATGTGACTTATTTTGTTTTCTTACATTTTTATCAAGATATATCATATTTGGTCACCATTTTTGTAATTCTCAAGATGGCAGTATAAGATAATAAAATTGAACTTGAACCAGTACCAATTCTGCAGTGTTGTAATTAATATGCGTGAAAAAGTATGGTTCTTTATTCTAAATTACAAGAAAATCCTTTCTGAGAAGCATAAAACAATCATGGGAGCGCGAGTTGCTCATCATTGCACTAAACAGTCGTTGGTGCCTAACCTTTTCCATAAAGCATTATCACCAACCGGAGTCCATCCACTCTCGCTCAATATCAGCGCCTAATCGATTCGTCAATCCGGCGGTTATTAGCTGGACGACATTTCCAGCCAATTGTTATCGGTTACGCTTTTCATAGTGAACTGTAATTTTGTGACGGAATGATTGTGATGGTGGATGTTGATGCTAGGAACTGACCTTTTATGCTGTTGAGGTTGGCTCTATGGTCTGGTTGTTAATCCTGGTCGTACTATCACTCTCGTGCGGTATTACTAAGTAATCACCTGGTGACCCAATAAGTCTTATTAGGTCACCCGGTGCGCGGCACTTCACGTTCAAAAATCGTTTACGTTATAAGTATTTATAAGCGCACGGTCGATTGGGTACTGACTCGTAACTGAGTTGCGCTTGGTCTTGCGACAATAATGAGGATTTGAAGTAGGAGGGAAATATAGGGATGAGGGTGACCATAATTGGCCCAACCAGTTATTATATTTTAGCGTTTTGGTTATCTCTTTCACAATATTGTATTATCATTCTTGTCTGCTTTCTTATCTACCCATATGCTTATTTTGTGATCCTTCCGCATTATACCCAATATGCATATTATTATGTATCATATTATTACGTTGCGCTACTCGTATTAGAGCTGTTATTATAGTAGATTGAATAGTTGTAATAAACGCATTTATGTATTTATATGAATTGCTATGTAAATGAGAGTGCATTACTATAAGGAAGAATTGGAATTGCTATAATATAATTAAGTACAGCTTTTAAATTTGGCGCTGATTATTTCAGAATGGTACATGGAATGGCTTGGGTGGTGGAACCAGCATGCAGGGAAGTTGTGAGACCACGCTCACGGATATCATGGAAAGCCCCGTTAAATCGGTAAAAATAGCCATACCTACACATTATTATAATATTATCATCTATCTACGAGTATCATCTAATAAAAACTGACTGTAACCTAATCTATAATTTAATATCAATATGTATCTCTGAAGTAAGCATGGAACTTTCCAAATTAGTTGGGATACCTACACATTATTATATCATATTGTATCATCTAATAAAAGCTGATTGTATGTTACCTATATTTTTATATCAATATTATATCTGCGGGTCTATTATATACACACGGCGACTATCGACCGCTAAAGTGATAATGTGATAGTATTTATTACATATTTGTATTGAGTTTACATTTAAAATTGATTTTTAAATTTGATTTTACAATAAGTTAGCCGTCTAAACAGTAAAAACTGTCTATCTCGCTCTAAATTTTATCACAGCCAAGAGAGGGGCCGTTAAAATATAGCACTTATAGCAACAATTACAACCAATTTATTGTAATTGTTACAATAAATGCTAATACTTTGATACAAACCTACCGTAGTTAGCCGTCATATTTATCACTTTAGCGGTCGATAAGTATAGAATAGACCCGCTGAAGTACCTAAATAGGAAACTTTACAAAAGTAAACGGGAAACAATGTGGTGCCATTTATTTGCATATT
Organism: Rhyacophila brunnea; assembly: GCF_057557595.1. Lineage (NCBI taxonomy): Eukaryota > Metazoa > Arthropoda > Insecta > Trichoptera > Rhyacophilidae > Rhyacophila > Rhyacophila brunnea. The sequence goes on from NW_028233276.1 coordinate 3,761,584, forward strand.
ATGCTTGCGTACTTATTCTTCTTGGACCATGTCTGTTAATTAAAGGGAGAATATGTACACTATGCGACATCTCCAAGAATACTAATTGTAGATGGTATTTAACAGTCTCCGAAAAGCTGGAATCCAATAGGCTTGAATAGAATTCAGGCCGAGTTGAAACTCTCTTAGGGCATTCTTGGCACGTGTCCGAATTAGATTCTTATTAAGATTAGATGTGCGCTATGCAATACATGTTCTTCATATGCACAATTAATTGAGGTTTTCATATCGAAAGAAAATGTTTCGAAGTATCAACATCAAATTATGCTTGTTCGCGAAGGATTTATTTGTGACGTAAAATATCGGTATCGGTCAAAAATTGACAATACTTTTTTGATGGCAATACGCACAATAGTCTGAATCAGTGGTGATCAAACATTTCCGGTTCAAGGTACAGTTAGTAAATAAATATTTTTTCACGACTCCCTAAAAAAATACCAATTTGTAGACCAGATGTTTACGACACGGTTTCTCAAATCTTGAAATTACACTAGGCACAACTCTGTGATAAGATGGCAAAATATGATATGTCGGGTTTTTTTGGCAAAATAAGTTAAGTATACCTTCAGACCCGTATCAATGACGATCTACAAGATATCAAAATATGGTATTAATAGATCTTATAAGTTGGGAGAAATAAATTGAATCAATATGTGATTTGTTCATTGTTTGAATATTTTTGGTTTAAAATTGCTCTCCTGAACAATTTAGAAAAACGGACATATTATCATGTTTTGCCACCTTACGACAGAACTACACTGCCCTGCTAAGTAAAAATAGAGTATTTTTGGTTTTAGTGAAATGAGAAATTGTTATAGGATAACCCAAGTTTTAAACTACCTTTTCTCTTATATTATCTAAGATTATTGGATTGTTTTGACATAAACTCTAAATAGACAGTAGGTATATAATATTTAAAGACTGTGTCAAAACAATTCAATAATTTCATATAACATAAGAGAAAATAAAATAAATGTAGCTTAAAACTTGTGTTCTCATTTCACTAAAACCAAAAATATTGTATTTTTACATAGCAGGGCAGTATAACGGAAAAGCATCATTCTATCTACACATACCTTTTCTATATATTTGTATATGGATTCAGGACATATTCAGTCAGAACATACCTTGGACTCCCTCTTCTTACCTCTTAAATGTTTATTGAACGGCCGACAATAGATCCCTTAATTTAGGTACCTACATGGTGAACAAAAAAACTTGTCGTAGGTAATTATTTTTCATTTTGATAAATTTTCTTGTATTTCATTATTTTCCAGGCAATAATCTTAGGTAGGAATGCAGTGCCAATAATTAATTCTGCAAGAGGCAGGAATATGTCAGTTGCATCATCTTTTGCAGCAGAGCCTTTTGGTACACCCTGTGCTACTTCTCCTGTTCATTCGCCTCTTCCAGCATTACAGGTTTGCTATGGACTCATTCGGTATGCGATAAGAAAAGAGATGAGTCGAATCAACCCCACTGAGTTAATAAATTTTGTAAAGAGAGTTATAATATTTTATATAGAGAGTAAGAGAGCAAAACTCAATCTTCTTTTGGTTCTCCTGAAGAAGTAGTGATTTTACCAGTGGCGAAGGGTGGGGGTAGGCTGTTAAGATCTACCATAAATAGTGCACACTAAACTTTGTCAGTCATACGTATTGTTTTCATTGAAATAAGACTACAATTTACAGATGATGTTGGTTAGTTTTTAAAATTCAATTAAACCCTGCGAAAACCAAGTCATAATTAATAATGGTCAAAAAATGCTCGACTATCTATCCAATATTACGCAATTAAATCATATATAACTTTGGATATTTTATAGATAGAATAATATTTTGTGTCTATTATACCTAGCTTAGTGGCTTAGCGTCATGGAAGGCGGCCGTGCATATCCATGGCTGTACATACATGACGGGTGGTGGTGGGAAAACAAAGTAGAATTCAAGTAGATGTCTTCAAAACTACAAAAAATTGCTAAACTTACACTTAATACCCATAATTTTACCTCGAACACCATTTGGAAAATGGTTGTATAGCGTCACATTGCCTTTAACTTTAGCGATAGGTAGGTGGACCCGCCAAAGATTCTAGCCTGGAGGGCCGTATCAAGATGTGGGCGGGTGTCAAGATGTGGGTGGGCGTCATGAATGACGAAGAAACTGTAGTCGGATGACAAATGAAGACCTGGCCTATATCGTCCAAGATGGATGAATTAGATTTAAAGATTTTGGGCGTCCTGCACTGGAGGGAAGCGGCTTTGGACAGACCTGAGGCATATCATAGAGGAGGCCAAAATCCACATAATAAAAAACAGCAATATAATTATTTGATAATATTGATTTTGAATTTCTGTAGATAATCGATTTGATTGCCGCCATCAAATCCATAAACACGTCACCGTATTTGCAATAATACTATCACAGAGCTTAGTATTATGGAGCGTACTTTATAAATTCAAAAAATATTTAATAATTCAAATGGCGGCTGAAAGACTCAATAAATGCTGTCTTTATTGCTGTCAGTATCACAATAAAAATAAATTAATATATGGGGGGATATATTTATTTTGTCATAGGACGAGTACAAAAAAGAGTCGATGAATAGTTCTGATGGAGATGAAGACGGAATGGACAGAAGCCTCGAGGGAGACGGGCTGGGTGCTGATTTAGTCGATGGACATACATCAAGAGAGGTTTCTATATTATGCATACATTTGTTATATTATTACATTGAATAAATCTTATACCTAATAAAAATTCATCATGAAAAGGAATTGTTGGTCACTGTAAAGTGTGCTAGGGATGCTGTCTCTTTCAGGCAATGAAGCAATTTATTGTTAAAATATTTTATAATCTGTAATTACTGCCATGGTAAGTAAAATAACGGTGTTTTTGGTTTTAGTGAAATAGATAATCTATTTAGAGATTATATCAAAACAATCCAATAATTTTACATACCTTACTTAATATAAAAGGAAGGGTAGTTTAAAACTTGGGTTATCCTACAACAATTTCACAAACTAATTGTCTATAGCAGGGCAAAATAACTGTAGAATTAATGTCCAACTTGAAACAGTAGAATTATTGACAAATAAAACTTGTTTCTCATAAGTGGATAATAAAAATATAGAAAAATTCGTTTTTCTAAGACAGGCAAAATGAAATTTGCAAATTTATATTATTAGTAATTAACAGTAAAAGAAGGTTCAAAATCCTATTAACCAACTAAATACCTACGTAGCTAAAAATTGGCATAGTTAGAGTTTCATTTGTGAATTAAGAACATTATCTTGTCTTGCAAGCCTAAAATGCGCACGGGACTGCGCAGTTTTAATTTTAAAAAATTATTTTGTAGTCGCTGATAGATGAACAAAACAAATGAAAATGGTGTTGCCGTCACACTGAAAAAACAGTTATTGATTAAATTATACAATATCATAATAATTATTGTGATGGATCTTGGAAGATTTTAGAAGACATCAAAATGTCAAAACCATTTGGATTTGTTTCATTAATTATGAATTGTGGAAATGATACGTTTACATATGCATGACATTCTTCTTGTAAATGGTTAAAAAAAAAAAAGATTATTATATTAGGTACCAATTTCATTGGGGGGTTAGGCGATCTTTTTCTGTGAAAATTTCTTAAGTAATAGATGCCAGCATAAAGTTCCAATTAGTTAGCAATAATTTTGATATTGTTTTGTACATCGTTGGAGGGGCTTTCCACCTAACATAAATATAAGTAGGCATCGTATTAATTTAACGTTAAGGAGAATCAAAAAGTTGGAGAAGCTTATAAGGGTAGTAGTTGTTATTTGTTAGGACGGTTGCTTTTGTATGTGACATGTGATATTGTATGGGCTGTGTTGAAGGAAAACACGCGTTGGTATATATATCGTTTCGTCTTTTATTTATATGGCACAAATACACTAGTGGTATTACACAGCAGATAGCATGAAGTTATATTAAACTATGTTTTACGAGTACTTAAAGGTTTATCATGGTTCTTTTCACATGATAATTTGGAAAAGGGCTAAGTGCCCTTGTAACCTTACATAGAATGAGAATGAGAACTGTCATTTCCAACTTGCTATTGTCAGTTGTAGAGTTGAGTAAAACCTCTACAAGCTCTTGCAAAACCCGCCCACCCTATAAACCCTGCAATACTCTATAAATATGCCAATTTTAGCTTTCTAATTGGCGTATAGGACTGAAGAACTTTATTTACTAATTTTTAACTTTTTTAGAAATAATTTAATTAATAAATAAAGTTATTTCCTTAAAAAAAGTTTCTGTCAAAAATGTATGACTATTCATTTAGTCATTTTTAAATGATTCAGGGCTTAGATCCAGAGACGTTGATGTTCCGTGATGGTCGCAGAAGAATTGACATGGTGATCGCATACGAACAGGAAGACCTCGGAGTCATGACTGAAGCTGAAGCGCGACGGTGTGATCAGAGAAAGGTCTTCCAGTCTAATCTTATTAAAGAAGGTGACAATAATGAAAGCACTTAAAACCCTCTATTTGAAATTTGTTTGGATAGTTAATCTAATGTTCTAATTTGAATACGTGTATTAATTAAGGCGCTAAGTACCAAAAACATAAAAACTGACATTTTTTATAGAAAAATGTTCTACATACCAACGCCAATAACTTCAACTAAAGTCTAAGTGCCTCAAGCAAGTCAAAAAAATACAGCAAAATAATTAAACCTGTCGACGTTGTAAGTCCGTTGGCGTGTTTTATTTATAATGGTGTAAGTAGCTCTGCAGTGGTCAACGGCATTCAATATAAAATAGCTGACGATGGTGTGTTGACACTTGCGAGTTCTTAATACCTAAAATTATAGAAGCTGCCATGATTGCTTCACACTGTAAAACTACATTTTTCAAAAGGTCTGCTTCATGAAATTTTACTGCAATGACTCGGTATTTTGTAACTACAGGCAATACTACTTTTTGGTACTTAGAGCCTTATTTAATACACGTATTCATTTGACCTTATGGATTTGGTATTAGTCATTAAACCATTGGATATCAGCCAATGGTCAACAATAAATATTGTTATCTAACCATAAATAATAAATAATTGAGTAATTATTACTCTAAGCCAGTGTTAGTTAACTGGTAAAAGAAACTGCAATGGTGAATTTGACGAAACTGACTATCAAAAACTATCACATCAATAATTTGGATTGACCGAATCAAAAATTTATTAAAACTATTTGCCGATCTCAAAATTACCAATTTTAATAAAATTGACAAAAGATCACAAAAATTTATACTTACACATCACAAATTAATAATTAATATCTACCTACACCATTACAAAAACTATAGCCACCTCAGAGTAATGCTAATGATATATAGAGAGCGCGTGTTCGGTAAAATTAAGCCGTGGTTCTTATGTATAATGCAAAGTAGAACCTCGATTTTATTATTATCAACTTAACTATGAAACGTTATACCATCGTGTTGCTTCTCAGTACGGCTACCAAATTCAACACAACATAGTCAACCATAATAAAAATGTTCTACTAAATAACTAAAAAGAATTACCACAAATTTTATATTTAACACAAAAACAATAAATTTCAGAAACACGTTTTTACAGTTTTTAAATGAATGTAATCAATCAAATCCATATTTACCGACGACGTTTACAAAAAATATTTAATTAATCAGTGGTAAAAATTTATTTCAGTCATAAATTATACTCATAGTGCGAAGATATGAGCATGCCGAATGCTTACCCACTCGCACTTATGGTTCGTTTTTGATCAGGCCTTGATACCCACTTATTTGTTTGCAGGCTTGGAACTAGAACTTGAAAACAGTTGTCTCTCTTTTGATGAGAAGACTTGGTTCCTGAAAGTTCACATTCCATGGAAGACTGAAGCCAGGTACGCAGAAGTCATGGGCCTCAAACTGCCAACGAAGAGGTTAATTACAATATCTGTCAGGGCATGGGTAAGATGATATTATTATAATATTTAAAATAAATAACACAATAATTAATTATTAGCTACCTAGTTATTTTATTTTTTTAATTATATCCATTTTAATTAATTAACCTATGCCAACACTGGTTTCATCTTTATAGAGCCTGTAAATGTGCATGGATTAACTGACACCAATAGCGTGTAAATTCAACTATCGCGACAATAACTTTACTATTTGCACTTAAAAGTGATGTCTGTCTCGCCAATCTCATTCTTCAAGCGTAAGCAAGACGTGTTTTTGTCATTGTATGATGCTATTTGACTGGTTGTGAAAAATTGTAAACGACAAATAAAATGCTTTGTGCGTAATTCGTATTTTTTCCGGCAGGTTCGACACTATCGTTTCACTGCTTAAGATTTTTTACATTTATTAATTTTTAAACGCATTTATAAAACCATTAGTATAATTTATGACGAGATAATTTTTGTAAAATATTCACGATAAAAAATTATATTGATAATCTCTGTGATCCCAAATTTGACAAGAATTATGCATTTTATTATTCAAAAAATCGGCAAGATTAACACATTTGAAGATGATTCTAAAGATACTTACTATAAGCTATGTCTTTGACCATTCAAGTGTGATAAACGACTTATGAATAATGATTGCTTTATAATAATTATTGACCTATGAATAAGGTAGTGTTTTTTTGAAATACGCCATTTCTTTTGTCATTCCCCAGTGGTTAAGCTACAACATACGGCCGTAGCCATAAATTGACAAACTATAATTAAAGTAGGGAGTAAAATGATATTGACGCGCGTGATTGAACATGTACCTACTATTTTATGTAACAAAAATACTTTATGCAGTCATCAAATGTTTAAAATAAATATGAGGGATAATAAGGCTTTGAAATTATATAAATAGATTATCTACAACGTTTAAGGAGTGTCCAGGATCATGGTTTGAAAATACAATAAAAACTCAATTTTGACCCACGACGAGCATGTCCCCCCTTAAGAAGAAAAAAAAAGAATCATTGTAGAAATAGGTACCTAGTACAAAAAAAAATTAAATAACTACTGTACGACAACATTATTTAGGCGACAACAGGAAGTCGCCCGTGTCACTTATAGAATATTTCTCAATGTTGTCATTTTTTGAGAAAACAAATCCCACGAAATTAAGTTTTTAATTTATAACAATTCTGTTCTCAATAAGTAATTAATTTATAAATCTAATTATTGTTTGATAAGTATCAAAAGAAAAATAATTTCACCTCATTACTATTATATTAGGTTAATTAATACAGCGTAATTATTGAATTTGGAAGGAAATCTATCATTGAACCCACATTAACTAATAATATTGCTGCAGGTATTTATGAATTAAATAATTAGGAGAACACAAATTATGACTAAATAAGTAGAAGTGGATGATATAACATATTCAATATTATATTGATGACATAATCACATTTTTTTATAATTTACAAATGCCGTCTTTTATATCGTATTTTTAGTAAAATTGTTGTAGAAACACATACCTACTGTGAAAATAATTTTCTATAAATTAAATTATATCCACCTAACATTATAAACTTTAAAACAATATGTACCTACTTATCGGTTTAAAAATACAAGAGGACAACTAATTAACTAACCGTAAATACAAATAAGATTAAAATAATTGATAACATCATAATATATGTAAGGTCATCAACACAACTTTTAAAAGTACATTTCCAAGAACACGATATTAAAAATTGATTAAATCAATCATCATGTGAGGTATTCTACACCAGACATATTGGTTTCATCATCACTCGATACTAATTTATTCACTTTCACTACTGCTATCAAAATTGACACTAAAAACTAAACTTTGGTCACTCATAGTCTCACAACATCTATCTTTTATCATATAATCCTCTTCCAAATGTATTGTGTGTTCACATTGTTTTTTCCAATCGTCCGGTGTTATTGTTCCAAAAGCATCTTCTGTTAGCCTTTGCATGTCAGCTGCTCGGCAATCAACATTATTACTTGCAATTCTTCTTTTCACAAGTGACCACATAAATTCTATTGGGTTAAGATCACAGTGGTATGGTGGTAGACGAACTACTGTTGAGCCTTTGATCAGCTCGTCGAATAAATACTTTGGTGTTGGTTTATTTCTATCAATTATTTCTTTTAATTTAGTTTTAACCATATTTTCTTCGAATATAATATTATTTTCTTTCAGCCATTCTTTCATAACGCTTTTTTTATTGGCCATAGTTGGCGGTTTATTTATTTTAACGCTATGGTAAGGGGCATTATCGATAACTATTATAGAATTTGTGGGAATGTTTGGAACAAGGCGTGTTTCCACCCATTGTTTAAAATTAGTTGTATTCATATCGTCATGGTAGTCTCCAGATTTTGATTTAGATTTAAATATTACCAATCCATTATTAATAAACCCATTTTCACTCCCAGCATGTATTATGCATAATCGAGGACCAGCGGATTCCGGTTTCAAAACTCCTCTAATATCATCACTATGCCAACATTTATTCATAACATAGGATGCGTGCACGTATGTTTCATCTACATAGAACACAGGACGATTTTCACCAAGCCGATTATTTCGCATAGTGTTGAGATATCTACCTCTCCACGCAACTATGCCGTGTCTCTCTATGATAACATTTCTTTTAGAAAGGCTTTTTTTAAATTTAAACCCTAGCTTATGTAACCATCGCCGTAAAAATTCTTTGCTTCCTTGAAAGTCCATGCACTCTCTTAAAGAAACTAGTAAGGTTTGCAGCGTCGGAACTTGTTTGCGGACAGTATAAAACTCCTGCACTTTTTGACGTATGGTACATAAGTCCATACTGTCCAATGCAATCTTATTTTTTCCACGGCGTTTTTTTCCAGGCGTTACGATTTTTGAAGAGGAGGCACTCGCTGTAGTCATTTCTTTCTTAATTCTCGAAACTGTCCTTGGGGATATTCCTGTAAATTAATGATACACTTCCTGTAAGTATCTATATAATTTTAGGCATTTATGTAAATTTTACATCTCTGTAATAATTGATTGAATTACAATAATGTTTATTCTTGAAAATATTCTTCTCGCCAATTTATTATTACACTGCCAGTGTACTTAAATGATCATTTATACTTAATTATTATACGTCTAAAAATATGAATAAAACATATTACGATACACACAACTATATAATAAACAAACATAATTTCCAGTAATTGGGGAAATATTTCTAGTATTACAACACTGAATTTTGACATACCAGACATGGCCGCCACCCGTGATATGGGCTTGTTTAAGTATTGTATAGGCTCGCCTTTTAAATGCGACTCTTTTTCTTCTTCACAATACATCAAAAGTTTACTAATAATATTTCGAACATCACTTTGTATAGTTTTGGACATCTTTTGAATATAATAAGCTTCAAATTACGTAAAAGATAGATGCGTCAAATACAAATGTCAAAAATGTAATGAATAATTTAGGGGCGTTCCTAATTTGAAACCGGAAGTTCGATTGTAGTTCACAGTTTTGCCACGTAGCCAAGATCAAGTTGCCGGACAATAAGTAACCAAATAAAGTGTTCTAATTTTGAAAATGCATTCAAAAACCTAGATCTATTTAAAAAAAATCCTAAAAAAAATGGACCAGGTAGAACTTAAAGTTACATCTTACAGTTTCCGGATGAACCGTCCACAACGCTAAAAACAAATCTGTCACACCTGGACTGACTGATGCTTAGAAGTTGTAAGAGATTTTTGGGTTACCACTGCATGTTCATATAATATGTTTGAAACATTAAAGCACCCATCCACTGAAATAAATGAAATGATCATGTGTGTATCGAAAGATTTTATGTACATAATTCGCAGGAAAAAAATAAAAGCCATAAAACGGAAGGGCGTATTTCCATGGTGATACGGAAACTTCACGCCCTCTTGGATTGGGATCACACTTTGATACCACAGGAACCGTCGTTTTGGCGCTCCATCTCACCTTCCGATGGAGGACGGGAGGAACAGTAAGTGAAAGAAGTCCATATTATTTCATGTTTTTTAAGAAACTAAACAGTAAGACACTTACTTTGATATAACATGCCATCATGTCGACGTGTCTGATGAAGAATATATTATAATAATCAGATATTATATATTGAAACTAATAACTGAACAAGGGTTTGAATTAGAGGTGGGAAAACTGGTCGATTTTGAAGACTAAGTATACTTACTACCAGTATAAAAAAATACTTGGTATCGAAACTTGTCCCAAAATATTTACTAGTATTCGGGATATTATATAGAGCGTTTGGCATGCAAAGCTGTGTCAGTGCTTTTTAGAAGCCATTTTTACATAAATTGTTTATATAATTATTATCCATTTACACAATCACGCATAAAAATTTGAATTCAGCTTATAAGTTCCAATTATAACACTAAAAAATCGAGAAACTCGACGTGACGAATCCACCTGGAACCAACTGGAGCTAAAACTAACTCCATATTATTACTATAAAACAAACTTGTCTTCATTTCTGTCATTCACTATACCAACTTTACAACTGGGGAGAAAGAGAGAGCAATGACGCCAATGACAGTTAGTGTATCACGGCTCGTCATACGTGTATTATGCTATCTCGCTCGCGCACATTTAATGTCAACAGTATTGAAAGGTGAGTCGCGATGATCTCATTGCATGTGTTCGAACAAGTTTATTGGGCCACACGTACTAAGTATGGGTAGTTGCATGCCGAGACTTGAGTGAGGTTGGTGACAGTATTTCCAACTCACCTCTAGTTTGAATCCTGCATCTGGAAAATTCACATGTTTTTCAATGTGTATTTGAATCCAGAACATGAATCGAATATGTTAAGCCAATACCTACTTATAATTAACTATTTCTTTTATTCAATGAATAATTCACAAGATTTAAGAATATATCATTCTGATTATTGAACATATATAATTTAGAAAAACACTTTCTGAGAGCATACATTATAACCAATAGAAAAAATCTTTTTTGAAAAAAGTAAGCCAACCCGACGGGGATTCAAACTCGATCAGGGCGTATACCTGGGAGATACGGAGTTCGAATCCCCGTCGGGTTGGCTTACTTTTTTCAAAAAAGATTTTTTCTATTGGTTATAATGTATGCTCTCAGAAAGTGTTTTTCTAAATTATATATGTTCAATACCTACTTCTTTCATACTGTTGACATTTTTAAGTTACAACTATACTAACAACATGCAAATTAGATAAAACATTTTTCTTCCTAATTCTCTCGATTACAGGAGTATTGACACATAATTCGAAAACAAGTCTGAGAAACATAATATGAGTTGCTTAATCACTAAACCCGCTCTGAAGGTCTTTTTGAGATTCGGGTAAATGTTTTGTGCACTTACGATAATGTTAATGCTAGTAGTGGTGACGTTTGTATAGCGATTTAAACGTATGCTAAAAATCATGGTTTGAATCCGCGACGTCTGATTGGTTGGCTATGTAGAGCGGATTTCGCCGGATGTTTGCCACAAGCAATGAGCGTGTGTACACGCAGTACCTTACACTGATTACACTGGACCCGATCGTTTTTTTTTTTAAATAAATTAATATATTGTACACAATATATTGCCATCTTTTGTATTCATGGTGATATTGTTAACCGATGAACAAGTCTTTATGATATACTTTTAATATATTTCTAAATAACGATGTTTCGAAGGTTTTATTTTTTCATAGAAATTCGTGGCCCGCTGGGTACCACCATTCTAATACCTCCTGGAATTTAAAGGGTTAGTAACCTGCTATTTATTCTAGAGCCGACTTGGGGACTCAAGTCAATATTCATTCTGATTTTTTGACGAAACAGGGCAGAATTTAAGACTCGCACTTCGATAGATTGGTAGACCTATTCTATATCAATAAGTATACCAGCCTATTGAGGTGCGTGTTTTAAATTTCACATACACACATTCAAAATTAATTGTATTGAAAACTCGCCCAGAGCGGGTCTAGCGACTAAGCGACTCATATAACCATTAGAAAAAATACTCCTGAGATTCGCGCCCCAAAACACTTTTTTGATATTAGTAGAGTAGAGTAACTAAAAATAGTCCTGAATCATCAAATATGTATACTGTTAATAAAACATCAGTAAAAATACACTTTTTTATTTAAATATTTTATCTTTTTCCAGATTTCTAGTAAAAGACCGAGAGACGTCGCATACGGCCGCTCAGCGATCGTTACTTGTGATGCAAATTTTGCTTAGAGCCAAATATGACAGTACGGAAAAGGTATGCAATTACACGTCTTACATAACAATACAGAAAATTGCGACAATTAGAAAATTTAAAAAACCAACTATAAGTGCGAGTGAGAAAGCATACGGCACGCTTATATCTCCGCAATATGCGTTAGATTAAGATAGAATTTCTATGGCTGAATTAAATATCTTTTGTACACGTCGCCGGTAAATATTGATTTGGATGACTAGTCATTTAAAAACTGCGAGCATGTGTTGCTGAAATTTATTGTTTTTGTGTTAAATATAAAGTTAGTGGTAATTATTTTTAGTTAATTTAGAAGAAAATATGGTTAACTATGTTGTGTTTAAATTGTGTAGCCCTGCTGAGAAGCAACATGATGGTATAACGTTTCATAGTTAAAATAATAATAAATTGAGGTTCTACTGTGCGTTATACGCAAGAAACATGGCTTCATTTTGCCGAACAATACCCACTCTCTTTATATTATTACTCTGAGGTTAATAGACTTTACTATGAGAAATGTTTAATAACACTCTTTATTTAATTTATCAGGTGGGTATAAGAAGACTTCTGAATGACGGTACGTACACTGGCTGCTTTCCGTTACATGAGGGTAGATATGAAAAATCAGCTTCCAATGGAGAAATATTTGACAGACGAGTAAGTGCATTAACAAAACAGCCAGGATGAGTGTTTGTTTCTAGTTGTATGCATAAACATGCCAATAGCTTATTGTGTATTGTATCGTTGCTAAAAGAAGGTATTATTTTCATCAGCATGCAAGTAAATTGTCCGATACTCTATTTAGTATATGCTGGTAAAATACTGCATCAGTACACTGGTTGTGATAGCTTGTACGAACTTCACATCAGTATATGTGTCATTTTTATTAATATCAGACATAGCTTTTGAAAGAATCAGTTGTACATGCAGGCGCGGCTCTACCTTAAGGGTTCGTAGGGACCATCCCTAAATAGTTATCATGTCAAAAATACACCTCCGATATTTTGGTCATTGCCATAATATACCTAATTAATTGCATGATTAAAATGTACTATTTAATTTATTTTTTCCATCTAAACATGTCGCAATTTTATAGAGATATTTATATATTATAAACTGCTCAAAAATGATTTCATTAAACCTAGCAAAAACGATTTCCTTGCTTCATAACTGAAAGTAGAAAAAAAGTGTAGTCAAGGCAAAAATCAGCTCATAGTCTATAAAACTGCACAAAAATGTAAGATATGTTTTTATTAGTTTTTTCCATTTTTATTATATTTCGAAATAAATGAGAAATTAATATATAATTTATTTTACTTGATATTAAACCCATTTTCTAACCTATAACGATTTTATTCTTCTTTTTGCTCTCCTGCAGAATTATCATTTTGTCGATGAGCCTTTTCTTCAAGTGAATGTGAATGCGAATTTTCGCAAATGAATCTAATTATTACCCCCACACCTGTTGTACACTAATTAATTAGCCATTCGATATAATTAGCATATTATTTAAATGCGTTAATCAAATGGTAATTAAATGCTCCGCTGTCAACAAGTTAAGAGCTTCGTTGAAGACCAAAACAGTTTTGGCACATCAAACTCGTCGGACCACCTTTGACACTTTTCGACCCTATAAAAATACGTTGATCGGTGGTTACTCAGTGGAAGACATTCGGCCATAAACACTAATAAAAGGAATCGAGACAATTTGTCAGACGAGAATTGGACTTTGGAAATCACCATTGCCTCCACAAAGGGGGGGCTGACAGGGCTCTAGCCTGGGGGATCGACTAGATAACTGAGATAAACGCACATCACAAATTTGCTCTAATTATAAAAAAATCGCCTGCGGCGCTAATTTTCTTCAGGCGTATTAACATTTTAAAATATGTGGTTGTATAATTGCATTTTTTGGTTAATGATTGTTAATACACTGAATACCCTTAATTTTACCTTGAACACCATTTGAAAAACGCTACTATATAGCGTCGCACTGCCTTTAACCTTAGTGATAAGTAAGGGCCCGCCAAAGGTCCTGGACTGGGGGACCGTTTCAGGATTTGGGGGCCATGGAAATTACAATATACTTTTATTCAAAAATATGATGTTTTTCCAATTTTGCTTTTTACAACTTTAGTTGTTTATTCGTATTGATGTTTGTTTGTTTAATTTTTCGTGCGCTTCGTGGCATAGGAAAAGTTACTTTAAATGATATTTGAACATAATTTTCTTTAGTAGGTAAGAAGTTTGGCAATAAGTGAGTTCCGGCACCTTTATTTCTCAAAAAAAAGCCCTGATTATAAGCAGCGGCGGCTCCTCTAATACCATCCAAGTGCTACACGCACTGCCTGCATTTTTGAAGACATCACTCAACTTATCATTGTTATTTATATGTGTATCACTCACTTCGCGAAGTAGAACATGTAGCAGAATTATGAACAATACTCGGTTCATGGGCGCAAAGCGATTGCGGTCCAAATGGATTTTCAGTTTGCACAGGATTACAATGAGGTCATTGTATACTTCTTAAAGGGTAGTCCAATATTCCCGTGGTAGCGTTTTGTGTAGCATTTTTTACACACTTTATGATCGGCGCACGAAATTAGGACTCTAGAAACAAAAACGCCAGTTTCTGTTTTATAATAATGTTGGCGAGTTAATTTTTAACAATTCCACATTTAAGATTTAATGAATCGCCAAACTTTTACGAACATACAAACTGCCGCATTTATTTCGAAACCACTCAAATACATTCAATAGAAAAAAAACACATCAGCGGTTATTTATTTGCCTGACGCATTCATTGTTGGGAGCGTTAAGCCATAAACCGTGACATATATTTTTCTTTATTGATATTAAATCATTCTGCTGAAATGAAATCAACTGTTTAAAAACTTTTTTATGAAATAGAATAAATAAACAAAGACATATTTAATTTACCTTCTGAGAAGTTCGACGTTTCGGTCTTTTTACACTAAGATATTATCTTAGCTTATTGACACGGCAGCCTTCGGTGATTAAGGTAATCATGGAGAGACGCTTTACGACCTTTACGTGGCTAGGACAAGTGATCCTGATACCGCCAAAGAGTGTGACACTGTGTACCCTTATGGCGCAGCTTCAAGGGTTCCGTTGCCATGGCCGGCCCTCCCTCACCCTGCAGCGGTGCTACAAAAGCGACCTACGTGCTGCAGATCTGACATGGCGGGAGGCGCAAGAGTTGGCGTTGAACCGAGGGAAGTGGCGTGAACTTGTGCTTGCCCTATGCTCCAATGCTGGGTATAGAAGGTAAACCATTGCGCACTACCAGAAAATGCTATTCTGAAGACCACCGGCCGCCACTGATTATAAGTAATGATAATAAATATTATGTTGCATTATTGTTTATGCAGGTACAATTATTTTTCAGTTGTTATACCTCGAATGGGCTCGACCTTCAAAATGGTTCAAAAGGCAACCATTGTGGCTCATACGAAAGTATTTTGGCGATAAGATCGGCCTCTACTTTTGCTGGTTGGGATTTTACACAAAGATGCTGTACGCACCAGCGTTGGTAGGAACTCTCTGCTTTCTCTATGGCCTCTTATCTATGGATTCTGATGACAATATACCAAGGTAATTGATAACAAGGTAGAACTTCATTATTATGGTTTTAAAACAAAGTTATTTTTATTTCAAAACCATAACAAGATAAGTAAACTTAATCTATCAAGTAGTATAAAGTATATTGGTCTATGTATAAATCTGCCAATGTATTGTTCAAATTAATTATTTTTTTTGTATTCTTGATAAGATGGAGTGTTAGAATTAAGTAGGTATACCCTCAAATTGATAATGGATCTTACGAAAACAATAAAGAATTTTCATTTAAGAGATTAATGTTGTACACAATATATATCGACCATATCCGATCCTAATAAGATCATATGGGCCTCCACAGAGTGGAGGTTTTTGTATTAACAGATTTTTGTTTTTACGAGAAATGAATGTTAGCCACTTGCTCAACCTATTAGGTCCATACTCTGACTCTACACAAATTGAAAGACAATATGTGCCTTACATGGAAATAGACAATATTTTATTTTTTCCACTCGTTAAAAACTCTTTAGTATTTCCCATCAGTTTTTTTTTACCATGTTCAATCCTATGAAGATTGAACCCAGGCCTCACGGCATCGTAGGCCAATGCGGTAACCACTCAACCATCGTGGTCGTGAGTTGAGTGATTAGTTTTAGAATGGGTAAATTACCATATTATCAACTCCTCTACATGATCAAATGGGTCTATGTTACCGTAATGTGCCTTTTTTATAAGAAATGGTTAATAATTACTCACTCGTCTCAGTATGTCATTTGGATGAATCACGCACGTTATTTAAACCTGTAATCAACGGCATCAGAGACAGACATTCTGACATTGTACCACGCAGGCATGAATAGACATAGTGACTGTAATATTCTGTTGTTTTTTTTTCAGCAAAGAAATATGTGACGAATCGATATCCGGCAATATAATTCTGTGCCCAATGTGTGACAAAGCTTGCCATTACCAAAAACTCTCCGACTCTTGCCTCTTCGCTAAAATTACTTATCTCTTTGACAATCCCGCTACTGTCTTTTTCGCTATCTTCATGTCTTTTTGGGGTAAGTTAATCTTAAAAAGATTTATGGGTCAATGTGCCGCAGAGGTGGACATGAGATTTTACAACTTTCTTTTTACACCAAGCCAAACCTAACCTAATCTAACCTACCCCAACATAATATTACCTCATATAATCTTAGTTTGTGATAATGGTGCATCAAAATGTATGAAAATTCCAAATTTTCAATTAACGATTATTGGATCAAAAAGCCAATGCGCTGACAGAACAAGGTATTTATTATAATTGTCAACATGGAATAAACTGTTTTCGTAAAAAAAAAATTATAAAAGCTCATGTTCACCTCTGCGACACAATTACCGATTTATGAAATAGTTATTCTCTAATAAACATATTTAACAATCATATGACAGTTCAGTACTGTGATGGTAAATAAATATATTTATCAGGAATGCAATTTTGCAGAAGACCAAAAACATTGTTTTGAAACCAGTTAGGCGATCAATTGTAAATTGAAGTTTACCCGTCGGCCTGTGCCGCAATTCCATTCTGAAAAAATAACTGATACTTCGAAGATACTGCGCTGACTGTTAATGGCGAACGATACCGTTCAATGATCCAGGATTTCTTCTAGGGTATATGCAAAGTAGTAATAATATTCGATAGTTATGACATACATACAGACAAATATGTATAATAAATACATTAGTAGGTTGACTTTCAATTCTGGCAAACGCAATGAGGGTGTTTACTACTTTTTTAAGCTACCACTTTCCTGGAATTGTGGAAAAGAAAGCAATCGGTGATCATTTGGGAATGGGATCTTCAGGGAGTAGATCAAGATGAAGAACCGAGACCAGGTAGGATTTTTGATATCATTATTTGACATAGATGTTAAAGAAAACCTTATTTTATAAAATGTATATGTGTACATAGTTTGGTAAATATTTTTTTAATTAAATACAAGAACATTCATCGTCAAATTTAATAAAAAAACTTTAGAATCTATCTAAGAAGGGTTTCTTTAACATCTTTCTTATTTGACCATTATCTCCCAATATCTCCCAATGATGACAAATAAATTATGATGTGTGATATTTTATATCAATAAAAATCTAATGTTTTAAAAATTATTTATTACCAAAATTACCATTTGTCATCAAAGTAAAAGCACCTAATGTAACTTTGCAATAAACTGAAAAAATAATATTCACTATTCTAAGACCTATCGGAATGCTTTTGTTTCACTCGCACTCGTAACTTTATTGTATGTGAGTGAGCGAGAAAGCACATGATTCCATTCATTATGACTATTCCTGATAAGTGGCATATGTCAAAACAAGTGACTGACAAAAAATATTATTAAAAATCTATTGTGATATAATGAATTTAGTGGTCAAGTTACGCATATGGATAAAGAATCTTGTTATTATTCTTACCAAAACTCATGTTATGTTCATTCACGTCCCTCCTTGAGATACTTTTACAAATCAATGCATTTCTTAGAGCTGATCTAAAATTTCTCTCAACTATATTAATGTAACACCCACCGTGAACGAGCGGCTTGCGCCTATAATGTCGTACAGCCTATAATGTCATAGATCCCAGTTATGAATTCTAGGTCTGGCAAACCACATATTTTTTTTCAATTTGTGTTTGGAGTCCCTAATAATGGACATAATAGGTTGAGGTAGCGGCTAACATCCACTTCTCATAAAAACAAAAATCTGTTAACATAAATCTCCACTCTACGGAGGCCCATATGATTTTATTAGGATCGGACATGGTCGAATAGAATAATAAAGCCGCAGAGATGACACTGAGAAATAGTCTCTCTCTAGTCGACAGCATTACTTCATTGGTAGCTAAACCTTTATTAATCTTCAGAATTCGAGACTTCCGTGAAGACATTCAGGATAAATCCGGTCACCAGAGAAAAGGAACCATATTTACCGACATGGTCAAGAGCGCTGAGGTTTTTTGCTACGAGCAGTGCAGTTTTTTTCATGGTAAATAATTACATAATTAATACACCTTTTCATATTGCAATTGTACTGAAATATGTTGGAATCAAAAAACCAACCAAAACATATGTATCCACAATAATATCAGAGAGTCATATTCACATAACAGATTAATAAATCGAATTGAGATAGGCTGTAATAGCCCAATACACTACATTTTGAAGCAGAGTTTTGAATATGTGAGTGATCTATGAAAATGAAACACTCATTATCATTATCTTCACGTGCAATAGTGTGTTGCAACCTTCAAATACACCAATATTGAATGAGCATCAGTGCATAAATCGAGAGCAGTTGTCAGAGTACCTAGTGTGAACAAGCTTTTAACATCTGGCAAACTGGCCACGCACTGGATACTTTAATTTAACAAGTATGTAATATTCCATTAACAGTACCACTACACATAGACTGGCAAAGTCGTGTACATGTGTTTTGTTATACGTTAATTATTGAAGATTAGTTTACAAATACACGAGTGACCTTTATTTTCTTTCGTAAATTGTGATTTCATGGATTTAGCTCTACAAATGCCATTTTGCCTATAATGTAGAGCAGGGGTAGTTAATGTGGTCCCTACCACCCACTAGTGGGCGTTCCAGCTTTCATGGTTGGCGGTAGGGGTTTTAAAAAAATTTTCATTATCTTTTCATAAAATTCACCATGATAATTTAAACTTCAGAAAATATACTATTTGTATCGCCTTCGCATAAGTTTAGTTCACGTTACGTAAGTGAAACTAAATGGCGCTATAGTGCGACCGCAAACAAAAATGTTTTATAAAGATTTATTCTGCCAAACTTAGCGAAAGTCTGACATAAAGTATTTGGTAAGTAATTGTTATTATATGCTTTAACTTGCTATAACTGTACTTTATAAAGTAAAATTACTTCCCTACTTTATAAATCACCATTATTGTGGAACCGGTGGGCGGTTAGAAAATCTTACTACTAACAGAGATACAAAAGTGGGCGGTAAGTATGAAAAAGTTGACTACCCCTGATGTAGAGGAAAAAAATACGAGCAAAACTACATTCAAACACAAAGTGTCTCAAGTGCCATTTTGCTCTTGGGGCGACAAAATATTTTGTGACGAAATGTGATAGGAGGAAAAACGGTCTTAATTAAAATAATATTTAATTCAAAATTAATGTATTGATGTTTAATTGCAGATTGTGGTGGTTCTGGGAGCAGTATTAGGCACTATTATTTATCGTATTTCTGTGGTTTCTGTGATATATGGGGCTGGCAACACCGGAGGAAACGCCTTTATTCAGACTCATGCCAAAATTTTCACTTCAATGAGTGCTGCTGTTATCAATTTAATTATCATTATGATTTTAACAAGGGTACGTATTTACAAATCATTGTATCTTATAAGAACTATGAATCATCACAGTGATCGAGTGCAACTGTTTTGTTCTCTTGCCTCTTTTAAATTAAATTACTCCAAAATTTACCCGTGTCTGGAAACTTGTAGGTATGCAGTTCGCCGTATCACAATTCACCGTGAGATATTGTATCGGAAATATATTAAAAACTGTCCAACCTCTTTGGGTCGTATAGTACTGACATAAAATTCATGTCTAAATAAAACACGGTTCTTGTCAGTTTACACTTTACATGT
Organism: Rhyacophila brunnea; assembly: GCF_057557595.1. Taxonomy (NCBI): domain Eukaryota; kingdom Metazoa; phylum Arthropoda; class Insecta; order Trichoptera; family Rhyacophilidae; genus Rhyacophila; species Rhyacophila brunnea. The sequence continues at coordinate 3,782,130 of NW_028233276.1, forward strand.
AGCCAGCAGCAAACAATTTTTGAAAATAGCCGTTATACTGGATTCTTTGTTAGGTTAGGTCTTCATTCTTGAATTTTGCCAAAATCAGCTATGAAAATTGAATCTATGTTGATATTGAATCTAATAAAATTGGAGACCGTATAGTGTATGGTCATCTCTTTCTGATAAGAAAGCTCACGGCGAACTGTGCCACGGTGAAATGTTTTACATACAATTTACCACTCATTCATTGTAACTGGATGACAGTATTTCTTTCTTATATTGTTTTCTTCTTCTCTCTTCATATATACTTTTTTATGTTCTCTAGTATATTTTATTTTTCACTCTCTTATTATCTATGCATTGTTTCTTTTAATTATTTTTAAAAGCTCTCTCCAATGTATTTCTTTTATCTGTAGTTAATACTTAATTATGCTTTTTGTGTCCGCTTGTTATTGGGATGAACCCTCACTTCTTCTTTTATTTAATATCACATATTGTACTTAATCCTCTGTATTATGTTGAATAAACCGCTATTTTTACAGATATATGCCAAAGTAGCGATCCACTTAACAAATCTGGAGAATCCTCGCACCCAAACAGAATACGAAGACTCGTACACTTTTAAGATCTTCCTATTTGAGTTTATGAATTTCTATTCTTCGCTGATCTACATCGCTTTCTTCAAGGTTTGTCATCATCGTCACATTTTCTACTGTTAGGTACTGTAACAAACTGGATCACTCCACTGCTGGATGTTGTGACGTAGCTAGAAATATAGGGATATGTTGAAGAAATCTTTTCTATATAGCTGGAGTCTAATGCCGGCGTTCCATTGGTACGCAAGTCAGACGATTTACAGTCTTCGGACTTTTTTTCATCTTCGGGTTTCATCTTTCGGCGTCTTGGGTTTTGTATCTACCTATGTACACTGTGTATCCGCTTAGTGAAAGACCAGTTTGAGTGGTAGTAATTGGAATACCCATATTATGTATCAAAAGAAAATTGAATTCAATTTTATTCTCTGCTATGAGATTGAATTGGCTCTGCCAAGGAATTGTTTCAGTGTGATTATATTATTGAAGAATGAAATAATGGGTGCCTATGTTTTAATGATTGTAGGGTAGATTCTTTGACTATCCTGGAGACGTTAAAGCCAGAGAATCTGAGTTCTTTCAATTAAAAGGAGATGTGTGTGATCCAGCCGGATGCCTCAGTGAGCTCTGCATCCAGTTAGCCATTATCATGATCGGAAAGCAGTGCTTCAACAATTTTCTTGAAATACTCTATCCGTAAGTGTTAATTATGCGTAATGAGCTTTAAAAAAATGTATCAAAAACACTGCACAATACCTCGCTTTATGGTGTAAATATGCTTTTGGAAAGTAGGCCATAAAACAAAATATAGTAAAATTTCCATGATTGGTTCAAATTTTAGAAATAAATTAGAAAATTAATATTATATCGAACAAAAAAATGGATCATAAATCGAACTAATAGTGCCTGTACATGCATGGATTTACTGACAGCAATCGTGCATATTTTAAACTATCGTGACAATAACTTTTTTCACGTAAAAGTGCTGACTGTCTCCCCAATATCATTCGCTATGAGTGAGCGAAACGCGATGTTGTCATTTTATGGTACTATTTCCTAGTATTTGAGAGGTAGTGGAAATCGGTCAACCTGTCGTAGTTAGTTTTTTTACCGGCAGGTTCGCCACTATTGTTCCATTGCGCAGGCGCAAATCTAAAAAATCCTGTCGCATGGAAATTAAGAAGCTTCCAAACCTTTTTGATTCATGCATGCAATCTTGCCAACTGCAGGATAATACATGTTTACCCATACATTTTCTTGTTATGGCCGCGATAATACTTACTGTCAACAGTAAATCCATGCAGGGTATAATGCCATAATACAAAAAGGAACAATAGCATGCAGCTGAATATTGAGGTGTGTGTATCTATTTAAATAAAACCATGTTTTTAAAACAAATAATTTTGCGATATTTTAGTAAAATGTGGAACTGGTGGAGAAAGCGAAGTCATAGAGCAAATACAAAAGACAAAGATAGAGAGCATCAGGCCTGGGAACAAGACTATCATCTTCAAGATCCAGGAAGGCTCGCGCTGTTTGATGAATATTTGGAAATGAGTAAGTAGCAGTGGCGAAGGGTGGAGGTAGGCTGCTAAGATCCGCCATAAACAGTGCACATTAAACTTTTTCAGTCATACATATTTGTTTTCGTTGAAATAAGACTACAATTTACAGATAGTGTTGGTTAGTTGTTAAAATTCAATTAAACCCTGAGAAACCAAGCCATAATAGATAATAGTCCAAAAATACATGTCTATCTATAAAATATCTAAAATTATGCAATTAAATCATACATAACTTTGAATATTTTATAAATAGAATAATATTTTTTATTTACTATAGTTTGGTTAAGTCAGGGCTAAATGAATTAAAAACAATTAACCAACAATATGTGTAATATGTATTTTTAATCCAATGAAAACAAATAACTATGAATGAAAAAGTGTGCACAATTTTGTCGTATTGCCCAAATTAGACCAAAACTATTATGGTTTCGTTTAGGCATGGTTTAATTGATTTTTAAAAACCAACTAATACCATCTGTAAATTGTAGTCTTATTTCAATAAAAACAAATACATATCACTAAAAAAGTTTAGTGTGCACTATTTATAGCAAATCTTAACAGCCTACCTCCACCCTTCGCCACTGGTAAGTAGGGTACTATAACATCGTAGGTCCCAGGTTTGAATCCTGGGTCTGGCAAGAAAGCATATTGTTTTTCAATTTGTATATGAGTTAGAGCAGGGGTTCCCAACCCCGTGCCCGCGGAACGATTCGTATGTGCCCGCCACTATTCGACAGAGACAGAAATTTCACGCTAGCCTGACACACGCATAAAACCCGAAGTGGACGAATGCCACGAAATGAGCCGATGAACGCCGAAGCACGTGACTACCGATTGCTTCGGCAATCATCGGCTCAGTTCGAGTTTTCAGCGTGTACAAGGAGTGATGTGCAAATAGCATTCCCCGCCTGGAACCGCGTTGTTGTCATTGTGATTGCGATTGCTGCCCCGTTCGGGTCACGACAGTTAGCTAGGAGACATCTTCGTCTGACGAAACACGAATTAGGAGTTTTGATATTCCTTCTACATAGTTCTAAAATGAGTGGACCGAGTAAAAGACAACGAACCTATAATTTTAACACTGACTGGGAGGATCATATTGTTTCTTTAATGTGAAAAATAAATGCGTCTGTTGTATGGTAGTAGTATTGCAGTGCCGAAAAAACATAATGTTGAACGACACTTTCAGACAATTCATGCCACTTTTGATGTGAATTATCCACTTAAATCTGAAGTTAAAAAAAAAATTATGTCAACTAAAATCAAGTCTAACTGCACAACAGACTGTTTTCACTAGACATGTGGAAAATTCTGAAAAGGCCACCATTGCTTCTTTCAAAATTTCTCACATGCTCACAAAAATGAAGAAACCTTTCATTGATGGTGGGTTGTTTATAAAACTATTTTTGACTGGTGCCGATTGTTTGTTTGATAGATTTTCTAACAAACGTGAGATTGTCTCAGCAATACAAGACTTACAGTTGTCAAATAACACTGTCACAAGAAGAATACATGCAATTTCAACAGACATACAAACTCAGTTAAAGACTGCCTTGGAAATATGTGACTGGTTCTCGCTACAATTTGACGAGTCAACAGATATATCAGACACTGCACAGTTAGCAGTTATGTTGAGAATGGAATTTAGTAACTTCACAGTAAAAGAGGATATATTGCAAATATTACCTATGAAAGGACAGACAAGGGGTGAGGATATTTATAATACATTCAGAACATACGCCAAGTCAATAAATAAATATGCCTTTGCACAAGCTCTCTGCGATAACCACCAATGGGGCACCAGCAATGGTAGGTAAAAACAAAGGATTTATTTCCCTCTGCAAGTTGGATGAATCATTTTCAAACTTTACGTTCTACCACTGTATTATCCACCAGGAAGCTCTGTGTTGTAAAATATTGCCATTTGAACACGTTATGAAAATAGTTACAAAAATAATCAATTCTATTCGAGCAGCTCCTTTGCAACACCGACTTTTCAAGGCCCTGTTAGAAGATACTGAAGATAAAAAACATGATCTTATTCTGCATACTGAAGTACGTTGGCTCAGTAAACGAAAGGTTCTTACAAGATTTGTGAGTTTAATTGAAGAAATAAAAACATTTATAAACGATAAAAAGGAAAATTATGATGAACTAGCTGACTCTCGCTGGCTGATTGATTTGGGATTTCTCACAGACATCATGGAAAAATTGAATTCTTTAAATTTGGAGTTGCAGGGGAAAGACAAAAACATAGCTGAAATAATGATAAGCTCTGTAAAGTCATTTAAAGCTAAATTGGATTTGTTGATATCACATCTGCAGATCAATTCTCTCGTGCATTTCCCACATATGAATAAAATGCTAGGTAACAATGAATTAAACGGGTCATTATTTATTAAGCATCTTCAAGTGTTAAAAAAACAATTTGAAGAGAGATTTTTGCAGTTTACAGATATCGAGCCAATTTTTTCCTTCTATATCAATCCTTTTACTTGCCAAATAAATGTAATGGAAATGGCCGCATGTATTGCAGATTTTGTTCAAGGTAAGACAGAAAAACTAGAGTTAGAAATTTTGGAGCTTAAGAATGATATTTTGCTTAAATCCTTAATATCAGAGTACTTTTGGAATACAGTGGACAGAGAAAAGTTCCCATTTTTGAAAAAAGCTGCATATAAAATCGAATCATTTTTCGGTTCGACATATTTATGCGAATCATTGTTTTCAAACATGAACTTAATAAAATCAAGATGTAGATCTCGACTCACCGATGAGCATCTTTATGATTGTTTGCTAACAGGATTATCGTCATACTCTCCTAATTATGAGGAACTGGCCAATGATATGCAATGCCAAAGATCACATTGACATTTTGATATTCTATTTTTTTATAAAATGTTTTCTTTGTACTTGTGTTTTTTGTTTACTTTGTTTACGTTTTGTAAATACATTTCTCTGTGTGTATGCAATTTGAATAATAGTTTTATTATTTTGAAATATTTTTGTTTATTATTTATTAATAAATTATGAATATAAGAAAATAAATTATGGGAAAATGAGAAGTTATGGAAGGAGTTTGTCGATTAAAAATAGGTGGTGCCCGCCACCCTACCGATATTTTAGAATGTGCTCTAGAGTACAAAAAGGTTGGGAACCCCTGAGTTAGAGTGTGGACCTAATAGGTTGAGCAAACGGCTGACATCCATTTCTCGTAAAAACAAAATATGTTAATAAAACTTCCACTCTGTGGGGGGCAATATAATTTTACTAGGATCGAACATGGTCAGAAAGAAAGTATGGTACGTAGTATGTAGGTACAAAAAAAACATTAAAAAGTCAATAATGCTTAAAAAATATCGACAATATTTCAAATAATATCTAAAAGTAAATTACCATGTTCGGTCTGAGGCTGAGCATATGGGTCTCCACGGAGAAGATTATGTTAACAGACTTATTAATGTCCTCGCTCTGGATCAAACATACATTTAAAAATAATAACATGTAATACCAGGCACGGGAATGAACCCGTGCATACACTTCAAAGACCATCAGTCAAAATAAGATTCTATCATAAGTCAAAAACAACTTATGTTAAAAAAACTACACATCATCGTCATTAGGACCCTGACGATGGCGGATCCTGGCTTCTGATAGCATTTAAAATGTTACATTATTTATTTTCAGTTCTCCAATATGGTTTTGTAACTTTATTTGTCGCCGCTTTTCCTCTGGCTCCGCTCTTTGCACTTCTAAACAACATAGCAGAGATCCGTTTGGATGCTTACAAAATGGTGACCCAGGCTAGAAGACCGCTCGCAGAAAGAATTGAAGATATTGGAGCATGGTAAAAAGAGTCTTCAGTTTCGGTTTATTTATTTCTAGTTCATTGACATTGATCCATAGTGGCTCATTACACACCTATTTTAAAATGATACATTTAAAAATATACAACTAGAATGTTCTTATAATCTTGAGAAAATGAGGATATCTATGATATGAGGCTACTGTTTTCAAGCCCGGCTCATTCCAATATTGTCGAAAAATGAACCTTGAATGTCATTTTGTAAAGAAAAATACATTTAAAAAGATTTTTTAGGTAGCAACCTCAAACCCGGCTTCATTACATACAAAATATCATTCCAAAATAACATAAAACTTTGTGTTGTGACCGCTCCTCATATAATTCGAATTTAAAGGTGTTTTTTGATTAATTGAAGAAGTTATTAGATAAATAAACATAATGGCATTCAAAGCTTGAAAAAATGAAAGGAAACCAGAAAAATGGCAAATAAATGAAGCCAAAAAACTTTGGTGTTTACCTAAATTTCATCAAAATTTTATTATATTTTGTTGTTGAATTAATTTTTCTGATTGATGAGAGTTTTGAATAATTGAAACTGGTCACAATTATTACTATCCAAACATTTTCTGTAACATTTTAGTGGTATGTCATTTGGTTACATACTTTCATAGGCGGATTAATCTAAATTGTTTCAAAAATGGCTCATTCCAACTGTCACTTTCAAACTCGGCTTGATCCAATCATTAAATGTTAATAGATTCTTTATTAATATAGAAACGAAGAAGTTTCCCTTTGTTTTCTATTTGAAATATGCTACACTATAAATTAACTAAAAAATCATACGTTTAGAAATGAGTCGGGTTTGGAAATACTAGCCTCATATTGATATAATAAAATTGCTTTATCACCAAATGGAATTCCATTATTTCATCAATGATTGTTGTACTGCTTCTCTCGGTAGACTTTCAATACAAAGTTTGCATCACTAACAGTCTACTTATTCAATATACAAAAATGTCAGTTGACTATCCCATCACTCACTAATATGGGAGGACTTTGACATTGACTAATAATTTTCAAGAAACAATTTGTATTTGTATTTTACGATGGTTTAATACTCTTTTTTTCTCAGGGTCCATTATCAAATAAAGAAATATTTGTGTTCTTAGGTATGGAATACTCAGGGGCATCACATATGCGTCTGTGGTTTCAAATGTAAGTTTATTTGATGACATTTTCGCACTTAAGTAAGTCTATAACATAATTATAAACATAAAATATATCCCTTAACCTTTCCCGTTCTGCAGTGGCGGAGGCTCCATAGTAGGCGATTATTTAAAGCCTACCTACCTACTAAGAAAAATAGATCTTCAAGTAAATAATTTAAATTATAAAAAATAAATACACTGTAAAATCCAAGATAATTGATAGTCATCTATTGTCAGAAATTAGAAGTACATAGTTTTATTTTTTGATTTAGTAAGGTTTATAACCATAACTAGCGCCGTCTGGATTCAACTATATTATGAAATATTCAATGGGAATTTAAGATGTGGTTTGTATGCGTTTTTAGTCATGTTATTACACTGTCACCTCCGAAAGGGGGGAGGGGTAGGTAAAAGAGCTGGACCCCCCGTGATGATGTAATGTCATGTCATGTCACGGTGGTATCGTCTGCTTCTTCTTTCGGGGACATGCTTATGTTGATTGACAACGCGGAAGTACAGGCGAAAACAGGGCGTTTATTGTTCGGAATATAAATACAGTAAAGTAGTACAGCGTAGAAAATATTTAAAAAAAAAAAAAATTAAATTTAAAATGGCGGTGACGTCGGCGAGCGCGACGCCACGGCCGACGTCACGCTCCTCGAGAGTTCGAAAACCGACTGACATAATCCCTTTTTGGAGAGCAGGTCAACTCTCAGCAAGAATAAAATAAAACAAATTCTGTCACTGAAAAATGACAAAAACACTCTGCATATTATGTACCTGGCTTATTTCTGAGAATTTCACTCACCACAGAAATAGTCAGCCAGACCTTTTTTTAGGTACCTGCTTTGAAAAGGGCTGTATTTCTTTGCTAGGTAGGTACATATTCTTAAATATTTGAACTAGGTACAAATACATATTTTTTCAAAGTAATCTCAAATCAGATATTCTAGGTGCTAGGTACATTGTATGGCTGGGAACTTTGCTTTCAATATTTATGTAGGTAAGTGTACGAATTTAATACCTATTGGTCAAAATTGGATGAAGGCTAATGTAGGTAATAATATTAAAAAATGATATTAATAATTACTATTTGCTTACGGGCTAGAAATTTGCCTCGCAGTCGATCTGTTCATGTTTGCATGAATCAGCCCAATGATGATTCAGGCCTCATGGCCTTGGATCCTCTGAGGATGCCATGGTTTAGGCGGTATCAACACCCCCGTATGGTCCCCATTTGGGGATGTCTCTGTGTATCTGGAGAGGCCCGAGTCGGTATCAAATCCAACAAATAGTAAAGCGCTGATTACGAAAATAAATAATAATAATAGAGCCGAGCCGGCAATGCCGTAGATTATGACCGTTGAAAATATTGCAACGTCGCCGTTTTTCGACAACGCTTTCGTTGAAAACAAAACATAAGATGGCGGGCAGAACGCTGCCAACAGCCAAATCGCAAACGCGTACATTTCGTCCTCCGTAAAATAAATTATTAAAAATGTAACTATTACATAATATTAACTTAAATATACCTTGCCGTTTCCAAAACAACTCCGGTGTGTTATTTGTTCACCTCCACATCCCGAATCCAGAAGAAAAACCATACTAAAAATAAAAGTGACAGCTTGTTTCTCACTTTCGAAAATGGAGGGAAGTGATAACGTGACACCACTGACGCCAGTCACTGTCTGGCTTTTTATTCCGAAATCATAGGTTGTTTAGATAGCGCTTACATCTGCACATTTATTCAAAATAATTATTAATAAGAAGATAATTTAAAAAAAAAAATTCTATGGGATTCAATCACATATAAATATTGATTGTTGTTAAAAATATAAAATAATTTATTTTGCGATTTTTATTTATCAGTTATTTATACCTAAGTCTGTGTTTTAAATATAGAAGACTTAGTATTTTAAAATGTCTAGTTTTACGGGTGAAATTATAAATTGTTAAGGAACATATTATACACAACAACGGATATTTTCAAAGATGATAGATAATATATTTTGAGCGTATGTTACGTTTATAAATGTTTAGGAAAATACATAATTCAATCTAATTGCTTATTTATAAACTAATTATATCAAACTAATTGAGCTTTTGAAATTGTATCGATTTAGTGTACCTATTCGTCAGTAGTAATATAGGGTTATCTTCTTATTTCCCGTAAATATATCTGACAAGCGTGGTTACTCCACAGCCTACCTCTTTCCAAAAGTCACCCTTCGCCACTGCCGTTCTGTGATGTCATGTAAGTTTATATAGGTTCTTAAATACTTCATATTTCATTAACTGTGCACTATATCCCAGATTAATTGATATGTTAAATAACTAATAACAATGACGAAGTATATGTAAATCTATATTGAGTTGGTCGAACAATATCATATTGTGAAACTAGTAACTAGTATAATTATAGACAGCACAGGACGGAACAGAATATATTAGTAGACACAGTAAGAAAAAGGTTAAGTTCACAAATTTTGCTTTGGATGGTACTTTTTTGTAAGACGCAACTAGATACCGACAATTATAACTTGAGATGTAGCTATTTCGAGTACTAATCGGTCAAAATACATCAGTAATATTCACATCGCAACACTAGCACCATTATCGTGCCTTAAGTTATAGTTGTCGGTATCTATACAACCTCATCATGATAGAGTTCGCTAAAGGCGTCAAATGGAAGTGGGATAGACACATAGCTCGAAGATGGGACAATCGTTAGACAAAGCTAGTCATCCAGGTGTACCCAAGAGGTGCAAAATGTCCGCAAGGTAGACCTAGAAGCCTCTGGATCAATGAAATAATTAAGTTCTGTGGAAGTGTGTGGCAACGCAACGCACAGTACCGAGAGAAGTTAAATCAGCTGGGAGAGGCCTTCATCCAGCTGTGGATAGATTCAGGCTGATGACGATGATGATGATATCTATAATCAATAAATTTTGTTCATAAAATTTGTGTGAAGTAGTATTGATATACACCTACGATGGCCGCGCGGCTTAAGCGCCGGCCTATCGCGTCGTGGGTCCCAGGTTCGAATCCTGTGTCTGTCAAGTACACATATTGTTTTTCAATTTGTGTAGTCAGAGTATGGACCTAATAGGTTGAGTAAGTGGCTGACATCCACTTCTCGTAAAAACAAAATCTGTTAATACCAACCTCCACTCTGTCGAGGCCCATATGATCTTATTAGCATCGGACATTGTTGAAGAATTGATATAGAATGACGAAATAAAAAAATATTTCAATCTGAATAATTTATACTATATTTCTTTTCTATAGAATTCATAAAGATACTTCTAGAGGAGTTATAGATGACGGGCAGATTTTACAACATATTGACATAATATATGTAATTGAATTTTTCTTCTTTACTTGCAGGCATTTGTGATAGCATATACCAGTGACTACATTCCACGAATGGTTTACCGAATCGGTTACTCTAACAATTTCTCATTGTCTGGGTACATAGATCATTCATTGTCATGTAAGTGCAACCGTCAAAAGCTTCCATTAAAAAATTCTCCATTATATTTTTGTTTGAAGGAAATCATTTAAAAATAAAATCATGAATCAAGTATTAACGTCTTTTCTTCCTTCATTTGGCACTCCTATATATATCACGAATATATTACATCTAAGCAATACGTGGCTTGCCTAACTCTGCCAACCATCAATAAATAATATAATGCAGAACTTGATAAACATAATTAAATACAAATCGGGACCATTTGATGCCAAATGGTCCTGATTGTTAAAGTGTTAATATAAAACTGTGAATACTTTGTTGGTGTTTTGTATAAAGGGCGAATCAATCATTTTGGCGAAACACAGACGTCCATGACGAACAGTGTGTCGGACGGCCATCGGTTTCGGATGAAACAATTGCAAAAGTGGAGAGTAATGCTTGAAGATCGACAGGTGACGATTTAGGAGCTGTGCAAATTGATCCCTGATGTCAGTAAGACTACTATTGACAAGATTTTGACAGAACATTTGCATTATCACAAGTTGTGTGCAAGGAGGGTCCCCAAAATGCTCACCGAAGATTACCAACGGCAACGAGTTGAAGCTTCCTTGACTGCTATGCAGAAGAGGGCGAGGAAAGAAGAAGAAGAAAATGATTATCATCTCTTTCCTGTGTTGAAGTCACACCTGGGTGGGACAAATTTCAGGACCAACGAGGAGTTGAATGAAGAGGTTTACGCTACCTGCACGCTGCGGCGAGAGAGTTCTATGACACGGGTATACGAAAAATGCTATACCGTATGCAAAAGTACATCGATCCAGTGGCGGCCGGTGATCATAAAATTAGGGAGTGCAGTTAAAGACATGCATTTTCCTTTTTGTGGTATTGAAAAAAATCGGCAATAGCCTTCAGAGTGGAGGTAGGCTTATGCTTAAATATATAATACATCTTGGAGGGGGGGGGGGTGTTGAGAAACGAAACGACGCTCACATTCACCGACAGCATTTATTTATTGTCAAAGTTATAAAGTCCAAACTTCTGGATATGATAGGTATGATGCAAAAGGCATACAAACTCTTTTCGATTTTTATTGTAATACATTTCATATGTGCCAACATAGTTTTCACGTTTGACACTCCTAACTTCCATAAATTATAACTGATGCAAGTATTTTAGACAATATGTCATTGGTACAAAGCCGTAAACTCCTCATTTGTGTAGCTCCGATAGGTAGTACGCGGGTTATGGTCGGTTGAAGTTCACATACTGACGCAATTCGCCCACATTCTCCGCATATACCTACGCGGTGTATCATTTTGATAAATACTATGGACCGGTGATTTTTCAACGGGATATAGTTACTATCTGTTAAAAAATTGCTAATACTTTTGTACACCTCAACTCCAGAATTGCACTCCAAATGGGACTGATTTGAAAGACGTATTCAACATCAAAAATACTTCGGTAACACGAATATTGTATTTAATAGAATAATTTATATTTCTTTTACTACTTTTCTTTAACTACTTCTCTTAGAGTAGTATAAGTAGGTACGTAAAAAATTGTAGTATGTATATTATATTATGTAAAGGTTATTAATAGTTTATCAATTACTTACTTACAAGTTTACTTTGCTCTAGGCATAATAAAATTATTTAATTTTTAAAGGTAAAATAATTATAAAATTGGTATTTGTATGTTGAGATTGCTACACCTATCTTAATGAACACAATATCACTCTAATCGATATTTTGATCGATTCAATATTATATGGCAAACAACGTAGCATTTGCCTAATAACGTACGAAATAATAATATAATAATTTGAAATATTACGCGGGAATCTTGTACCGACTTCAAAAGCGTTTGTGAGTTGTTATTATTTGCGCCAGTCAAACACAGCATTGTCGTGAAATGTCGTCTGCGCTCGTAAGCTCAGATTGGGAGGAACAGTGTCCCAAGTGAGGTAAATATTGCACGTTCGGAAATAAAAAAAGATCACAACTGAGCCCACATTATCGGCAGCGTGAAAAAAAAATCATCGCCAGGCGGTTCGATTTCTCTCCTGCACAATAAATACTACGAAGGACGTACCTATGCATACATGCAGGTCGCCAGAAATTACGCGCATTTTATGAGTGCAGACGGGCGACAAATTAAAGATATTTTACAATAATTAATTCATACAATATGTGGGTATTTGAATACGTACTTATTATTACATAGTTATGTAATAATTTGGAAGATCAGTGCACCTTTGCTCCTATACAAGAGCCGTCCCTGCATCGATCGCAATGGGGATTATGTAGAAAAATAGTAGAAAGTCTAACAATGTATAATTCATTGCAAATATACATGTTTCTCTTTGTGAAAAAAAATTGGAGACCTTATTTTACGGACCACCCTCGTATGCAAAATTTTCATGTCCATCTTGTTTTATCACTGGTCTCGAGTTTTAATTTAAAATTGAACCTGTGCAAAAGACCCATGCGCATTTCTTGCAAAAATGCAAATGTTTAAATAATGTAGATTTCTTTTGTTTAGTGTTCAACACGTCAGACTATCGTACTGAATGGGAAGTGAGTAGAGATAAAGCTCACGCTACGTGCCAGTATAGAGGCTACAGAAACAGTCCACGAGAGCATGAGGAATATGGTCTTTCTTCACAATACTGGCACGTTTTTGCTGCTAGATTAGCTTTCGTTGTCGTTTTTGAGGTAAAATATTTCTGTATTTTCACATTCGGATTGAATTTGACTAAAAAAAATTTGGAAAGTTTCAAAATTCACAATAATTAATTAAATTCACAAAAATGTAAAATCTAAATGAAATTTTCCGAGAAATCATAAACTTTAGACATAAACGTAAACCCATTACTGACTACAAGTTATGACAAAAATGTGAAAAATTTCATAGCACATAGTGTTCGGATTGACCGGCATGATGCAGTATGCGATACCAAATACGCCAGCCGAGTTGAGAACGCAGCGACAACGAGAATCGCTTCTTGCGAAAGAAGCAAAATACGAAGTGGGTCAGACGGGTAGAGCAGAAGGAATCGGAGCCACGGGAGAAGCGGACTACAGGAGACTGCTCAGACATGTCCAACAACCTCCAACAGCAGGTAAAATATCCATCACTATAGTGGTGAAATCAAATAGTTTAAACTACAGTTGCACTCGGTTATTACGATTACGGATATAGCGAGATCTCGGATGTAACGAGGAAACATTCGTTGACCTTTCAATTCATGATTTTCTCCATACATTTATTCATTTTTATACCGAGCTACTTAACGGTTATACCGAGATAAAATATGGTCAAAAGTTTTCTTAAAACTGTTAATGTGTCGATCGTTTAAAAACATTTCGACCCTAAGCAATAAAATCCAACCGGACAGGATGCCGCCAGAATCGAATTACGTTTATGACACTAGTTAAGTGTCTAAGTACCTACCTAATTGGTGTTTTCGTTGACAATATTGAAAAAGGATATACGCATATGGTTGAAATTGCATGTAAAAAATCCAAGGTTTGTGAAGAAGAAAAAATTTCATAATTTGAGGAAATCCCGAATCTCGAGATTGAGATTTTCTCGGGAAATACCCAACTCTACCCACGCATTTGACATATTTGTGATCGTTCATTTCGTATCGAATATCGAGGCAAAATCTTCCACTGAATCCGTGAACTAACCTAATATGTTAATAATTATTACAATTCAATTCCACATTGAAAAGCCATGTGAAAGTAGGAAGACTCCGATGGGTTGGCCATGTCTCAAGTATGGAAGACATCGAGTGACCAAAGACAAAAGTGAAGGATTGCGAGCTTACAGCAAACATAGGGGAGTGGACACATTTCCTGCATTATTACTCTGCTTTTATTTTAGGTGTTGGAGGTGTGTTGGGGTCATGGGCTCGCAGACTATCGCGGGTCTCTGATGCCCTGGATGCTCACATAACAGAAGCACAAAGACCTAAGTATCCCAATGTTTTGCCAAGATCCACACGCTGACAGTAGGGTGAGAATCTGATAACTCTATTTAAGATTATAGCAACATTATTATTTAAGTGATAGACTTACCATAAACCATAAGAAAAGATGCTCGGAACAGCGCCAAGCGAGAGAAAGTGATACAGTAATCTTGATATAAGTGCTGCACAATCGATGAAATCGCGTCTGCACATATTGATTACTTAATCTGCAAACCGGCTAACTCCATTTGGGCAAATTTCTCAGAAAATAAAAAAAAACTTAATAATTTAACTATCAAGCGTAATTTAACAATTCCAAAATACGCTTGGTAACATTTTTATTTACAATTAATAAGCTGCACTTTGAATTTCTTTTATTTATCTTTCTATTTTAAATTCCCTTTTATATATAAAGAAAATTTATACAAAGAGCGGAATTGTTCCATTCACGATATTGGAAATTTGGCATCTGCAGTTGGCTGTTTTGTGTGAAGAACGATAACGCATTTATTTATAGGCTTAGTTTAGGAATTTGAAATTTTGTGTGAACATAGAAAACATACTTTATAACAAAATGCCATTGAAATCTCACTTTTGGTCAAAAGTGGAGTTAGCTAGTTTGCATGCAGATTAACCGTTTCGCCGCGGAGCATTTAATTACTATTTAATTACCACATTTAAATAACATGCTAATTATATCTATCGCCCCCCTAGTGAGGGCACAACAGCTGTGCCGTCAGCGGTCGATGAGTTTTAAGCAGTCGATATTGAAGGTTAAATTGTCCCACTGTAACATAATTAAAATTCCTTTAAACATCAGTTCTGTTGTCCATTCAGTCAAGGTTTCCATTTTGGTCCGTTCAGATTTGAAACGGCGGTGTATTTAGACGATCAGTTGTCCGTTCAGTCAATGTTTCAGTTGCCAGTCAGTTCGGAATCGGCGGTGTATATTTACGTATTTTTTATCCACTAAAAATGAATATTATTTTCATAATTACTTTCTAAACATATTGGCTGGTATAATGCAGTACCTATATTTAAAGAAATTATAATATTTCAATCAAAATGAGAAAGTAGTATTAAAAATATGGCAACATACTAATTTACACGTCAATTTAACTGCCATCTCTAAAACAGCATACTATAACTGATAGAAAATCCATCCTGTCTCGTCTCCATTTTGGTTTCAGTCGGCCGCTTCAGTTTTGCATTTACGTCATTTTAACGGACAACTCGACGGAAACTGAGATTGGATAGCAAAACTGATGGTTTAAAAGCACCTTAACTCATAAATGTCAATCTTGTCTATTATGATTATATTTGACAATAATTAGGCAGATGAGGAAGTGATATATATACGTAAAACAATGCATTATGAGTAGAATCACAGAACACATACCTATTTATGTATGGAAGGGGATTCATCTGAATAAAAGGTTTATATGAAAAGTTATAAGTATTTTAATCCTTAAATTGGATTACATTCCATGAACTCTCCAAATTGCATCTTTCGTAATAATATAATAAATGAATATACATAATTTGAAAACATCTCATGCATATACACAGTAGAAAAAATCATTTCGTAGAAAAAAATACGACACCCGACGGGACATGAACCTGTATCTGCTGGATTCGCGTCAGTGTGCTTTGCCAATTAAGCTACGGGAATCTTATTGCATCACGACAATTTTAACTGGTGCTTGTTACATGAAATGATTATCGAATTGCGTTATAATGTTGGCTATCGGTTACCAACCGACGTCGCGGATCACTCCATTTTTCTACAAAATGATTTTTTCTAGTGTGTATATGCATGAGATGTTTACAAATTATGTATTTTCAGTATATAGAATGATACATTCTGAAATCTTGGTCTTATCCCTTGAATATAAGAAATAGTTTATTAAAAATATAATAATTATTTTAATATTTTCAGGGATTTGGTGAGAGCTGAAATCACAATAAAAGACATGAATTAGGAGAAAAATTCTCAAGAAATTATATCGATCTGTAATGATTATTATTAAATTTGTTCTAAATGTTCAATTGAATATAATTAAGTAATAAGTTTTGAGCTAATTTGAAACACCAATTTTTGACATTTTCCATTGGGTAAATAGTAATAAGACATAATTGTTTCCGTATTATGTACCAACTTAAGGAAATTCTAAATTTTTTCATAGACATTTAAATTTGTGTAATAAGTGTTTATTATAATTATAATTATGTACGTGTATGTAGATTTAAGTTCCTAATTGTATACTTTATAATTTATTTTAAGAATTATTTAGGTTATTATAATATATAATCATGTTTGCCGACTGAGTGGTATTGTTAAATATTATTATTATGTCACGTGTCTAATTTCAGTTGGTGAATTAGAATAAAGCCCGAAAATTTAGAAAATAATTTTGAAAATAACCAAAACAAAAAAGATAATATAAATTATTAAGGGTATTTGAAAACTATTCTTATATTTCGACAGTGATGCTTAACGGTAGCGCGTCATGACACCTTATGAAGGGTCAGAGAATCCGTAAACTGACACAGATGCTTACGGTAGACGGTGGGGTGGTATGACTTTAAGAAACGAAAAGATGACAGAGCAGAGCATTCAGCCTCTCATAAAAGGTTGGATTTGCCCCAAGATAGTCGCACATGCCTTTTCTCCAAGCCAATTGAATTCCGGTGACCTGGAACATCACTAAATATTATCCACAAATTGTGTACAGCGGCCATCCAACTGTAAACCGGTTTTGGAAAAAGATGAAGAAAATTTGTGTTTTAAAACACAATTTTATCAAAAATTCGAAAGCTGTATAAATACATTTTATTAAAACTTGTGTGGATTGGAAAGGTTCTTTAATATTCGAGATTATTTATTATTTTCCTTACACTTTTTTATATAAAAAACCAAAGAATAATATTTAGTTTCACTAGCTGAAATAAGACATGGTGATAAAAAAACGGTGTGTGTACTTATGTACACGTGTTAGAAGTTATACTTCTTTGGCGTAACAAAACAAAAACAAAACTTGGGATAACCTAGATTCTTCGACTAGCTCTTAACTATCTTGTTAAATTACACACTCAAGAAAGAGGACCGCTTATTGGAACGCCGTTGGTTTATTTCTATACACTTTAACTTATATTACTAAATTATATAATTATTTATCGTTTAAAGTAACAACTGCTACTATGACGTTTAATAGTTTGTTTACGTAAGGAATTGCAAATGGCCCACAATACTAAATTCACTGCCTAGGCAACGGAACAATTCTAAACTTATAATATTATACCGTATAATCGTCATGATTGCATTATCATACTGTGGCGTAAAGGTAGTGCGTTCGACTGATAACCGAACAATCGTGGTTCGAATCCAATCGAGTGCGATTTTTTTCATGTGAAAAAATAAATTATGTGTTACATGTCACACGCCAAAAGTACACTCTGATCTGATTTCCCAAACGCGCCTAAAGAAGTATAACTTCAAAAAAACAAAACGATAACCGTAATGGAGTTCTGTTATTTAAACATAATATTTCTATGGTACGAGTATATTACAGTTTCCACGGAAAAAGAAAATATATTTTCCAAGCACCAGATGATATCAAATTGTTCAATTAACAATCAATTAATTAAATATTGAAGTCGAATTCCCTTTTAGAAAAAAATAATCCTATATGAATTGAACGAAAACGATGTAGTGTGCCACATCTATGTGAACCTATGTCAAATTAGTTTTAAAGAAATTACCAAACAATCAAAAACGCTTGTGTCCGGTTGTGACAAATTATTTTTAAGATAGGAAAACTGTCATTCACAAATTCTCAATTCATAATAAAATTAATCTCTTTATTATTAATAAGGGTAGGTACAATCCGTGCTAAAAATTATAAAATTCGCATATTTCCAATTTTAACTTAATTTTGATTTTAAATCATGCCTAAACCAACCCATCATAGAGGGATAGGCTGTGGAGATCCGACAAAAAATGTGGACACTTTGTTAGTCATACTTATTTGTTTTCAGTGAATTAAAAGTACAAATTTCAGATGGTGTTAACACAGCCTAAACCAAATCATAATAGATAATAATTACAAGAAAAAAAAAACTTTTTATGTAGCACATCTTTAAATTTTCTGTTGAATCATATAAACTTGACAATCCTATGTATTAATAAAAACTTTTTATTGTACTTGATAGAAATACTGAATAAATAGAGAATACTGAAATGTCATTTTGACATTTCATAATAATTTCCATAGTAACGCACGTATATATTAATAATTTAGTTACTAGGACTAGAAAATGAATTCGATTCTGCTTAAAAATGGCTAAAAGTATTAAAAGCATGCATTGTCGTCGTGTTCTGATATATTCTAAAAGTTTCAAATGTCTAGCTAGTCGGGAAGTTAGTTAAAAATCTTCAATCGTCCAATACAAATCTTGGACAAACGAGAAAAAATTTATACTGGACACACAAGAAAAAATCTGTACCGGACAAACAAGAATACGAGCTAATAAAAACATGGTAAAAAGTATTATTCACTCTATAAAATATTTTTTGAGGCCCACGATGGCCACGCGGCTTAAGCGTCGGCCGGCCTGTAGCGTCGTGGGTTTCGAGCCTGGGAATCCTGGGTCTGGCAAATACACATATTGTTTTTCAATTTGTGTTTGAGTCAGGGTATGGACCTAATAGGTTGAGCAAGTGGCTGACATCCATTTCTCGTAAAAAAATTAAATCTGTTAATACAAAAACCTCCACTCCGTGGAGGCCCGTGTGATCTCATTAGGAACGGACATGGTCGGAAAAAATATATTATGGCTTGGTTCACGCAGGGTTTAATTGAATTTTAAAAACTAACCAACACTATCTGCAATTTGTAGTCTTAGTTCAGTGAATACAAATACGTATGACTGTCAAATTTTAGAGTGCACTATTTATGTAGGATCTTAACAGCCTACCTCCACCCTTTGCCATTGTAGCATAGTCTCCTAATCATGGCCCCCACAAAGGGGGGGCTGACAGGGCACTAGGCTGGGGGCCCGGACTCAGTAAGGGCCCGGTGTGGCGATTCGACCAGATAAGTGATATAAACACACATCACAAATTCTCTCTAATAGTAATTTTTCTTCGTCAATGTTGTTATTTTAAATTATGTGGTTGTACGATACAATTTTTAATTGTGTATCGATACTCGATAACTCCATAATTATTCAAATGGAAGTATTAAACTATACAAAAAAACACTAAATATACACATTAATTTCACCGCGTACACCATTTGGAAAACGCTACCGTAGAGCGTCACACTGCCTTTAGCGATAGGTAGGGGGGCCCGCCGAAAATCCTAGCCTGGGGGCCCGCTTCAGGATGTGGGGGCCATGCTCCTAATATTAATTGATTACACTGTGATGGAATTTTCATACAGACCATAGAGAATGCTTGTTCATGTGGTTAAGAGTTCGTTACCAGGATACAAGGTGTCATTAGTCATGTGACTTGTAAAGCTTGCTTTTAGTTTGACAGGACAGTACATAATATAATATATTGAATCATTAAGAATAACATCTCTTTATGTACACATATGGATATCACAGTGACGAAGACTCACCAGCTTAACGAACACCTTTTACCTTGACTTTTCATCTTTAGTTATTGGTTCTAAAGTCGGTTACCACCATGAATGTTTATTTCAAGATAATCACAAAAAACAGCCAAATACAATAAATTTAGAACTGCAAATATTTCTTTGCAAACATATTATTAAGTAGAAATAGCGGATGGCGAATTAAAATGACCTAACACACATAAAAATTATTAGGTACATAAAATACTTACAAAACTAAATTCATAATAAATGTCAAAAACAAAAAAAGGGGAGGTAACCGACTTTGAAACAAAATAACCTCAAATAATATGAAATTGTTTATTTTTTTGGTACATTTTGAAGAATTAATAGATTCATAAATTTTTTGTACAAAAATTATATTTAAAATAAATTGAAAATGTAAAATTTCTGGGTTAGGCCGAATACGACAGAGCAAATTGGCATGATTTACTCGGCTTTGCTAATTGATAACGGGTCTAAAACGTCAATTACATTGAGCTTCTTTACGAGCTGTTTGTTGGCGAATTTAAAAGCGGGCGATTCAGCTACTGCGATTTGATGATTACACACAAAACTTTCCATTCGCTGAGAAGCCACAAGCCAGCGACTATTTTGACAGAACGTAGTTCGTTTTTTTACCGGGAGGTTGCCACTGCGCCCTACTGCGCAGACGCAGTAGGCCAACACGCCGGCGTGTAACGTGTAAAGTTGACCGGCTTTCAACTTTTCTCCGTAGAGTGTTTACAACTTGCTTGTTAGCTTGTTCGATGATTACACTGGGTGACTTTACAGGCAGATTATAAATTCGCCAAGAAACAGCTCGTAAAGAAGCTCAATGTAATTGACGCTTAAGTGTATATTGATGTATGTTATAATTGTTTATCTGTTTGTCGTGGGTAGTCTTCACCACTAATGTACCTACTTATGTACAATCAATGAATTGTTTTAAAAACATTGTAATGGAGGTCGACCACATATATGCCAATTCAATTAATGAATTATTTCTAGTTAACACTGTAAAAATAAATACGTTCCTGTTAATTAATGACACATGTATTTTGAATATCGATATATTAGTGCATAGATATTGTGTGTATAGTTTTTAACCAAATTGAATTATTATACAGTGGAACCCCGATCTACCGTTCTCGCATAAACCGTTTTCCCGCACGGATCGTTAATTTTTGAAAGTCCCACCAAACACCCATAAGAACAATGTTAAATAATTCCGCATTAACCGTTCCCCGATTTGTCGTTTTCCTTGATCTATCGTTTAAATATTATGGTCCCGTCACAAATATTATCCCGATTGACCATTCTTGTTGAATACTTTTCATTTCGCTTTCGTAGAATTGTTTATGATTACAGACTATTACGGACCTTTCAGTCGTGTCGCTTTGTTTGTACAGGTCAGTCGACGCTTAGAGGCCATCCATGGACTGAAACCGTATTCGGTTTAGATCCGTGTGCCATGCCACTTTGTGAAAATATATTTACATGAACAGAATAGTATGGCACACGGTTCGAAACTGCATACGGTTTCAGTCCATGGATGGCGTATTAGACTTGCCTCGTATCTCGTATCACGAAGTTTTATTAGTCACAACTAAAATGCCCCCCATGAAGAAAACTAGAACTCTAACCGAGAAACTGAAAATAATTAAAGATATCAAGGAGAATCCAGGAGTTTTTTTTGTAATTTTTTTTATATATTATCCCGCATTTATCGTTTCCCGTAATTATCGTTGTTTTTTCTAGGGTCCCTTAAAAATTGTAGAATCGGGGTTTCACTGTACACTATGTACAGTGAACTCTATGGAGGCCCATATGATCCTATTAGGATCGGACATGGTTAAAAGAGGAAGAAGAAATGCCCATATTAATTTTTTTACCATGTCCAATCCTAAGAATATCCATAATATGGGCCTCCACAGAGTGGAGGTTTGTAATAACAGATTTTCGTTTTTACTATTGGCCATTTGTTTAACCTATTAGGCCCATACTCTGGACTCCAAACACACATTGAAAAATAATATGTAAAAAAAAATTCCCATATTGTCGTTAATTTTCTACAAACACGTACCTATCTCAAAAAACACAACTTTCCAGGGGAGGCGAATAACAAATTTATTCTCTCAGTTTTTAACTCAGAAATAAATTTTCTTCTATGAAATATCCATTTAGTATAGTTACACGTATTTTCATGAAAAAAATGTTGTTTCTTCAATCTATTGCACTACACTTTCGACCCATCAGTCATATTTTTGTTGAAGATACGCGTAAGCGTTGCAACTCTACTGTGAATCACTCCACAATATTACTGCAGTAAATACGTATCTTGACTTACGAGAAAGAACTTCAGTATAATCATCTGTCGGAGTTCAGTATTCTGTGTACTTACAAACACGTATCTCAAGATATGATTTTTTTGTCATTGCTTAAATCTATAATGCTATAAAGTATGTTTTGAGATACGTGTTAGTGGAATATGTGAGTATTCAAATTCTGAATTCATTACATCAAACAACTCAAAAATGACAAAAATTGAGATACGTGTTTGTAGAAAATTAATGACGATATACCATTATGCTGTAAAATTATTATACGTCCTTGTAGAATGTAGGATAATTGAGGAGTTTTCGCATAAAAAAATATAATATGTCCATTCTAATTGAGTCCTTTAAATTTGATTTTCTCAAAACATAAAAATAACATACGATATCTGTGCACTAACCCGTCTACAAATATATTTCATCTATTGACTCGTATAATTGATTTTATTTCAGTAATCTGAAGAAAACATGAAATTTAATGTGTCAATCACTGCACATCAAAATGGAGTTAAAAAATCAGTTTATTATGACTTAGCTAATTGGCCAATGACAACTCGTCAGCTGAATACAAAACTATTCTAACCTACATTTGAAATTTTTGCGGAGAGAGTTTTTTGATGTACACGTCATTATATTTTAGTGGATTATTGATGAAAAAATAGTATATACACTTGTCTATATAAATAATAAATAACTGAAGTAGGCTGTTTCAAAAAACTCTTCTGCAAAAAATTTCAAATATGAGTTAGAATAGTTCTGCATTCGGCAGACAAACTGCTTTGTCAATTTTGAATTTAAAAAAATTCAAATAAAACATGGATCTTCAATTTTTACAATAAAAAATGACAATTTATTTTAATACTATATGTATTAGGTCGACTGCCTTATCTATTGGAAGTAGAATACATTATACTACAATATATAGGTTTGTAGCAAAAACTTAACTTTACTATATCATATTACATGTAAAAATAATGATATTGCCAATAACAAAGGGGTTTTGTTGACTTTTTTTCTGTAAAAAAATAAATTATTCTGACATACAAGTGGTATTTCATTTGTTATATAATATTATAATATGGATTAATTCACATTTGGGTACTTGGTGTAGCAGAGCCAATGGGCTTGGTAGGAGCCGGTAGTAAAGGTGGGAAAACTGGTCGATTTTGAAGACTAAGTATACTTACTACCAGTATAAAAAATACTTAGTATCGAAACATGTTCCAAAATAAAATATATTTGGAATACTATATAGAGCGTTTGGCGTGTGTATGTGACATAAGTCTCATACTCAACTGGAACTAAAACCAACTCCATATTAGTATCTGAAATATTGGCTTCAATAGATCGCTATAAATACACTGTGCTCAGCTTTTTGAAATGTCCATATATTATAAAATTTTAAACACATTTTAAATTTATGAGTTGTTTTTCTGTTAGGTTATAATATTCTTGTTAAGAGCGTACTTCAGTGAAACGGCAAATAATTTTCAACAGTAGGTGCGACGAAACTTCTTACTAGCCACCAATCGGAGACCGACAGTCGAGGTGTCCGCACGTCGATTTGTTTTGTCATGGCGTCAGATGAAAATATTCTTAAATCGTGTAAAGATGACTAAAAAACTTTACGTATGTACTTAAAAAAGAAAACCTGTCAATGAATATACTATTATTATTAGTAATATAACAATAAACATAACATTAAATGGACGCATGTTGGATTTTTATGACAAATTATATTTCGTTTGGCATGCGTCATTTGCACAATCCACGCATCGCCTAGCCACGATCTTTCTAGACCATGCCTCAACTGAAGTATAGCCTTAACAAAAATGAATAATAGTGATTTTTTTATTATTTTAAACATGTTTTGAGCCAAGCCTATGCGTCATCTCACCACTGTGCTGTGATACCAAATTTATGACCTATTGTTCATACATTCGAATGCATAGACTAATAAATTAAAATATATTATTGCATTCAAGTGCTATATCGCTTGCGCGCATTTAATGTCAATAGTGTTGAAAGTCTATCAACTGGCGAGCGACTCGCGATGATGTCATCACAAATTTTTTGGAACAAGTTTATTGGGCCACACATACTGAGTATGGGTAGTTTCATCCGAGACTTGAGTACACAAACTGGTGACAATATTTCCAACTCACCTCTAGCCGGTAGGCTTCTTTTTTCGTGGATTTTTGCTGCGATTATCGATTTTCTTCATGTATCGGCCACATATGTTTATTGTGACACATATAGAAAGATTTATTACGTTGCGCCGAGTCACCTGTCTCGCTTTAGCAAATTTGAACACAGCCGCAGTCACACAACGACGATTCCCATTTTAATCAATTGCATTATCGTTATCTACATCATCCAGCTGTAACTTGTACTTCAACATTGTGAAAAACAAATACAACGTTCTCTCAACATCCGCTGTTGTCAATTTGTCCCCGAACGGAACATTTACGAAGACCTATACCATCACGAGCTATCAAGCAAAAGGAAGTACCCTATCCTTAGTTATTTTAAAGGAGTATTCTCAGGCCGAGTTGCAGTATAACATACAAAAGGGCCGTGCCGTGCCGGTCACTCATATAGGAAAATACACAGTACGCATGTCCGCCGACGCTCCATAACAACTCAAAGGTAGGTCTTCCTTGCCGGTCACCAGTAACAGCCATGGAGATGCGATCAATCTATTAAGTTGCAAAAAACGTGAAAGGTATACAACAATAAATTATTCAGTTTGCTGTGAGAATTTCGATATTAATGACGTGAAATATGTTAAGAAGCACGGTTACATGTAAATTGTACGTAAAACATTTCACTGTAGCACAGTTTGCCGTTTTTTATCGGAAAGAGACGATTGTATACAGTTACGGTGACCAATTTTATTAGATTCAATATGATCATTAATTCAATTTTCGTAGCCAATTTTGGCAAAATTCAAGAATGGAAACCTAATCTAACCTACTGACCCGGCCACAAAATGCTGGCCCTCAGTCGGCATTTTTGTAGTATTATTTTGACGACTATTTTGGTCTAGTCTCTGTAGTCAATTCCTACACTAAAATATGGATGTCTACCCCACGGAGAAGCTAAATAAATATGTAATGAGTCCCATAGTTCAGTCTGATTAGCTTACAGCTACTCAGAGTGAACTGTGGATGTTTCTAAAGGTTGACCGAACGGTCATTATTAAGTAAAATGTAAGTACAAAAGATCTAGTATGTAAGATTAATTGAATAATTTTATGTAAACAATTTATATGTTGTCATTATTACTAAATATCATAAATCATAGTTAAAATGCGTTAACTATAAAATAACTAATTCAATTTAATTTTTTTGCATTGTATAAAGATAGATCGCAGAATACGCGTTGCTTGAAACGTACATATATACGAGAGCGTAAGGCACCGTGAGTGGGAAAGAGAAACCTCCTCGGTAAATAAGTTCATACAGATGAGCAAGCTAGCAGAGTAATCTTACCAATAGTGTAAGAAAGAGAGATACGATTGTGTCATATAAATAAGCGAGATGCAACTCTGATGGAAATGCTACGTGCAAATTTGTATAAGAAATATTTTGATACAAATAACAGTCTTATATGAGTATTAAAATAAGAAGAAATTATAGAAGGATTAAGAATAATTGAATATTGTAATTGATGGTTATGTGAATCTAGTAGAAATAATGAATTGTAATTTCAGTTGGGCGGGTGCGTAATAAAGTACACACACACCTAGTACCTACCTAACTGTTAAATAGAAATTATTGTAAAAATGAAACTACATATTATGAAAATGTAAATACAAGGCTTGTCCAAGAATTAAAGACCTTTATTAATTTTTGGCAACGCGGATGTTATTTCTCAAAATATGGCAGCAATGGCATGTAGCGTCGACTTCCCTCTCCAGAACGAGTGGTGAGCCGGCTCGGTAGCTGCTTCAGTATGACCTTTGCGTCCGTTTGAGATTGGACACTCCGCTGTCAAATCCCGCCGCCTGTGAGGTGCATTCAATCAGGAGGGAGTTCACCCTGTTGAAATCCATCATTGTCTCACATCCAATTATGGTAATGTGATGAACCAGCAGAATGTCAGGAAGTGGTGTACCGAGTTTTCGAGTGGTAGTAACGATTGTTCATGATGAGGAGGGGAAAGGAAGGAGGTCCCCAATTGATGATGTTTTGTTAAAGAAAATCAATGATAAAGTTCGTGAAGATCGGCGTCTGACAGTCCGTGAGCTCACAATTTTGATCTCAGACGTCAGTAAGTCTACCATACAAACGATTTTGAGGGGAAAATTGGGCTATGCAAAGGTGTGCTCTTTGGGTGCCTAAAATGCTGACGGAAGCTCACAAAAAAATCGTGTGAAAAACGCTTAGGTCTTTTTGAACCTTTTGGACTCATTCAAATGGGATGTCCTCCGTCATAATGCTCATAGCCTCGACAACCTGGCGCCGAGTTATTTCTATCATTTTCTTCACCTGAAGCAACATTTGCCCAGAAAACGCTTTGAGGATGTACGTGGAGGAAGAGGTGAAAACATTTTTGAGGACGGCGGTGGGGCGACAAGGGAATCATGGACCTGTGCCACGGCTCACCAAGTGCATCGATCGCAACGGGGACGACGTAAAAACTAGTGGGGATATGTATCTAAAATTTCATATGCTTTTTTTATAAAAATAAATTTTTCCTGATTTTTAAAATAATAAAGGTCTTTAATTCTTGGACAACCTCATAGTAAGGCACTTCCGTTTTGTCAAATTGTAACTAAAAATAATGTTAAAAGTAATCAGATAATTTTACAGACCTTTTCTTACTTGTGGGAAAGTGAGCAAAGTAGGTGAATCTTGAAGCACGCATTTCTACGCTTGCTGAGTAATTATTATCCTTCAGATGATTCCATTCTATACATTACCTTGCTCTTTAGGTATATTAACTTGAATTAGGTGCGCGCTTTTCCTGTGAACGGAGAAAAATCAAGGGAAACTATCCCATATAAAATGATCCGCGATTTCAATTTTCAATTCATTCTCTTGCCAACCACAGACATGACCGGTCATGCGAAGCGTAATGCTCCAATGATAATAGGTATCTTTTTCAATTTAATAGATTTCCCCTTTATATCACTATAACGTTGATATCTCATTCTTAAAATATTTACCTAAATACCATGAAAATATATAGTACCGCTTTCCCAATCATATTAAAAGTCGTACCTATATAGAGGTACTTTAGGAATAGTCATTTCCGGCTTAACTGGAGATCCTTATATCTTATAATTTTTCGGAAAAATCCACTTTTCCATGATTGGTTCGAAGGTTTTGCCTTTTATCTGGTGGAAGAGGAGAAAAGCGATTCTATTGGTTCGAAAATATTGCCTTTTACCTAGTGGAAGAAGACAGGAATGATTCCATTGGTCCGCTGCTTGGGCGCGGAAAAGTCATGTACACATATTTTCCACATTTTCCTAGACTTAGAGTCAGTGACGTCCCGTGGGGGTAGGCAGATTGAGCGTCGCTTGGGAGCGGCAAATCGAGGAGAATCATTAGGCACATATAGAAATAGCTACCTAAACTTAGTAATAACGGAAATATCTTTCCATTAAAAAATCATCTCACTGGTTGGATGCAAAATGTTTATTTCCGTTGTCGTTGGAGATCACGTTCTTGATGACTAGCAATGACACCTGCAGATTTTTGAATTGTAAGGAGGTTAATACTTGCCTAATTTAAAATTCATCCAAATATTTTTGCCAGTCACTCGCGAATTTTGGAAGTTGCCAGGTGTATTTTTAAATGTATCTGAAACCGTTCTATTGAAGCAGAGATAGCATTTAAATTAGATTTAGTAGTACTTATATATTTTGTCGGTAATGTATTTATACAACACATCTCTTAGAAATTTATACAACACATCTCTTAGAAATTTATACAACACATCTCTTAGAAATTTTAGTCATGAAAGGATAATGAAAAATACTGCTTAGAGTCTTGTAATATATTCCATACGGGGGACAATCATAGTCACTACCTGCCATTAGTATTTTTCTATCAAATCTCGTAAAGTTTAAGGAGATATTCATCAAAACCTCCAAAGATGTAGGCAGGGCAAGAGACATCGACTCTGACATCGTTTTACCGGGGAAAACCCTCGAGTTCATTATAAAAACTCGACATTTTTCATAAAAAATTCAGTAGATTTCGGTGTCTCCAACGATATACCAGTGGCGAAGGGTGGAGGTAGGCTGTTAAGATCCGCCATAAATAGTGCACAATAAACTTTTTCAGACATACATATTTTTTTTCATTGAAATAAGACTACAATTCACAGAAAGTGTTGGTTAGTTTTTAAAATTAAATTAAACCCTGAGAAACCAAGCGATATTAGATAATAGTCAAAAAATACATGTATATCTATAAAATATCTAAAATTATGCAATTAAATCATACATAACTTTGAATATTTTATAGATAGAATAATATTTTTTATTTATTATAGTTTGGTTTAGGCAGGGCTTAATGAAATAAAAAAAATGAACCAACAATATGTGTAATATGTATTTTTAATCCAACGAAAACAAATAACTATGAAAGAAAAAGTGTGCACAATTTTGTCGTATCGCCCAAATTAGGCCAAAACTATTATGGTTTCGTTTGGGCAGGGTTTAATTGATTTTCAAAAACTAACTAACACCATCTGTAAATTGTAGTCTTAGTTCAATAAAAACAAATACATATGACTAACAAAGTTTAGTGTGCACTATTTATAGCGAATCTTAACAGCCTACCTCCACCCTTCGCCACTGCGATATACTCGTAGTCAACGAAGGTCTTAGCAAAAGTTTGCAAGCCTTTTTTGTAGGAAAATCCTCCGAATAGGGTTTTCCGGGATTAGTAAGTACTTATGTACTTCCGACGAGTGGAGCGGGTCCTAGAAGTGACGTCATTTAGTATGACTCATCCAGTTGATGAGTCATCGATAAAAGTATATAGTCACAAGGTACAGTGCAAGTGCCAGTAGGTCCCAACCTTTCGAAAGTGCTACCCATGTGCAAGATTCACGTAGCTTGATAAAATAAATATAAAAATAATTATACATAAATATAAGAAATAACTATTAAGTGTATAAAATAAGTTTTATACAAATAAATATTTTCGAATTTAATTATAAATTTAATATTTATGAAGAAAGATATTAAAGAGAAATTATATGAATAAATTTCTTTACAACCACGGTGGCCGCGCGGCTTAAGCGTTGAACTATAACGCCGTGGGTCCCAGGTTTGAATCCAGGGTCTGGCAAGTACACATATTGTTTTTCAATTTGTGTGTGTCAGGGTATGGACCTAATAGGTTGAGCAAGTGGTTGACATCCATTTCTCGTAAAAAAACAAAATCTGTCAATACAAACCTCTACTCTGTGGAGGCCCATATGATACTATTAGGATCGGACATGGTCGAAAGAAAGAAAAAGAAATTTCTCTTAATAAAAAAATTAATTATAAAAATTACTATAGTTATAAATAGGCTTAGGATTCTTAGGTATTTAAATATTTTTTTTGAGCGGCCCCAAAACAATTTTCAAAAATATTTATCTGTTTGACAATTTTGAAACATTTAAGCCCTATTTGTTAGCACCTATTTTTAAATATTTTTGGATAATTACATATTTTTACATATTCTTGTGAGAGACCTCTCTCACAAGACCCGAAAGACCTCTAAGGTAGAATGCAAGAACTCGCGGATGTCAGTCAAACGGTCGGTCTAAAGATAAATGTCTCAAAGACAAAAATGATGAGGAACTGTTTTTCGGACCCTGCAATTATCTGTATTTCTGGCACCCAACTTGAGCAAGTAAGCAGCTACATCTATCTCGGACAGCAGGTGTCCATAGACGGAAGCATGCACGATGAAATTGCTCGAAGAACAAAGCTGGGATGGAGTGCTTTCGGACGTCTGAATAGTATCTTCAAGAGTGACCTACCATTATGTCTTAAGCGTAGGGTGTTCAACCAATGTGTGCTACCCGTGCTCACGTACGGCTGCGAGACGTGGACCCTCAACACGAGAGATGTCCAAAAGCTAAGAGTCACACAGCGAGGCATGGAGAGGTGCATGTTGGGCATCACGCGAAAGGACCGTAAGAGAAACGAATGGGTTAGGAAGCAGACAAGAGTACGCGAAGTAATAGACGTTGCCAAACAGCTGAAATGGAGATGGGCGGGGCACATTGCTCGCCGAAAGGACGGCCGCTGGACAAATGCCGTCATCCAATGGTACCCAAGGGGTACGAAACGGCCACAGGGTCGCCCTAAAAGCCGCTGGATTGACGAACTGGTAAAGTTCGGCGGAAATACAAGGCAGCGAACGACACAAGACCGAGAAAGTTTGAGAAAGCTTGGGGAGGCCTTCATCCAGCAGTGGATTGACCCCGGCTGATGATGATGATATATTCTAGGTTTAAGCACATATTTTCACATAGACACAAAATTTCAATGTTCCTGGACCAATTAAATAGTGTTTTAAATAAAAATACTGGACTTCAAACGCTGCAGAATATTAAAGCTGTTTTGGGAAATCCATCACATTCCTCAGTTTCAATTTTTTCTACTTCAGAAATTGTTTAATTTACATACCGACGTAATAATAACATCTGTAGAAGTGGAAGGAAGTTTTTCCGTGTATACAAATGTGCTAAGATCAAATCGACAAAGATTCACTTTCAAATATTTGACGCATTATTTTTATTATTTATTGTAATAAAGCGTTTTCTGTTTGAGAATAAATAATAAATTAAACTGTTGAGATATATATGAATTATTGTAATAAGTACTTATTTAAATTTTTAGCACCTATTTTTGTTTTTTAGCACATATTTATGAAATTTAAAAAAATAAAAAATTTTAATAACATATTATCCAATTATATCTACATATTTTAGGTACCTACCTATTATTCATTTTTTAGCACCTAAAAATCCTAAGCCTAGTTATAAAGTTTAAATAAATAAATAAATTATAAATTAATATGGACCTTTAATTGCATGTAGTTATATACAATTACATAAATCCCAATTAACATGTGCCGCAATAGAATTTGCGTGGTGACTGCGAATTCTAAATAATAGTATATAATACCTGACGCCATTCTAATACTATAGACCTATAAAGTGGAGTGCTACCACAGAGTGCTATTATCAATCAAAGAACTCTTATTTGACCTCCCCCGTCCACCCCTTGTCTGAGCTAGTCGAGAGCAGGGGTTCTCAACCTGGTTTGGGACAGGAACGGTTCGGAATTATAGCGCCCCTGTGCCCCACCAGGACCGGGGTGTCATCACTACCTAAACCAAACCTAACCTAATAATCCAGTATATCGGCTATTTTCAAAATTTATTTGCCGCTGGCTTCCTGTAAGCCGACAAGAACCGTGTTTTATTTAGACATGAATTTTATATCAGTACAATAAGACCCAAAGAGGTTGGACGGTCACAACATTCACGGTTAAGTGTGATACGGCGAACTGCATACCTACAAATGTCCGGACACGAAGAAGCACGGTTATAAATAAATAATGTTCTTCGTTTACAAAGAATTTATGAAAGACTGACAGAGAATAATTATAGATATGTACAAAATAAATAATAATAAAAAAATTAAAACAACTTTAAAATCAAACATGTTTTTATTTATTAATACATAATTTTTACATTTCTTGTACATTAAATAATTAGCATATCGAAGACAGCTTATTTTAAACATTAACAATAAGATTGTAAATGGGAAATACTTGCACAATAAATTAGAGTAGGTAATATGGACTCACATGGAAGATAACCATACAAAAGAGTAAATAATATATTACTAATTTAATAAATAATATCTAATAAAATAAATTCCAATGGTTATTATAATAATATAAAAAAATATGTTGAAAAGTGCGGTTAGACTTTAAAGCTGGTTTATATAAATATCTACACTAACTAAGAAACTTAAAAAAGTAGATACTCATGTTGCTATTTTATCCCCACTATTATATTGCCCCGTTCAGGTAAAACTCACCAACCCAAAAAACATCATTTTGAAATATCGCAATTTGAAAGATTGGAGATGTAGGAAAAATCTGATTTTAATGTTTTTAAGGTTTTATCTATGTTACATTTATTTCTCATGTCTTATAAATTCTTTAGATTACTTTTACTTTTTGATGCTAATTAATACATCAGCGCATCTATTCTATACACATGACTGCTATCAACAGCTACCGAAGGTAGTTTTTCATATTTTTGTATCGAAGAATTAGCACTTATTGTAACAATTATAATAAGTTAGTTGTAATTGTTACAATAAGTGCTATGTTTTAACAGCACCTCTTTTGGCTGTGCTAAATTTTAGAGTGAGATAGACAGTTTTGACTGTTTAGACGGCTAACTTATTGTAACAATTATAATACTTCAATACAAACATATGATAAACTACCCTCGTTAACCGCCGATAGAGTAGTCTTGTGTATAAAATGGATGCGCTGGAAGGTTTTGAAGGAGGCAAGGTGGCTAAAATGTGGTTTGGTGACTTTTGTATGTCAATAATCTGGACCAATGCGTGATCTTATTATGACAAGCTAAAGTAACTATTCCTGTTTAGTTATTGTTGCCTGTTCAGATAAGTATTAGTAGTTTTCAAATGACAAATCAGTAAAAGTCACCATACATAGTTTAGTAACTTTCACTTTTATATTCATAATGAAGGATTTATTTTTTATAGTGTCAATAATGTCTTTCCGCCTATAACGACTTATGCTTGTTAAGATTTTATCGAAAGTCAGTCAGTAAAAAACAAATAATTCGAATTTAACATTTAACCAACTAATGTACCGTGGTGACTTTTGCATCGAACAGAATTTTACACTTTGGGTGACATACTCAACTCAAAAGTGCCATTTTGAGGGTTGGTGAGTTATGCCTGAACGGTGACGATATGTTGTAATGATCAGTGGTGAAGACTACCTGTTGGACGGAAGTAAACGATCATAACAAAGAGAATGAATTACAATAACTTAGACTGCGACCAATGTTTTATAATATACATGCAGTAATGTCAAAACCCCGACATGCCACTGTATGTCAATAGGAATAGAGCCAAGCCATGGCGAAGAATGTCAAAACAAGCGACAAATAATTCTTGTATATCTGCTTAACCCGAAAAAATAAGAATAAACTGTATATTGTGTTAATTTTAAACAGAAACATTAGAATCTTTCTTATTTCTATTTAAAGTGTGACACTAGCTTCGTTTATACAAATATTAGTTACGGTTACAGTTCGATTATATAATTTCACTCCATTTAAAGATGTCGCTAATTTCTTACAT
The DNA here is from genome assembly GCF_057557595.1 of Rhyacophila brunnea. Taxonomy (NCBI): domain Eukaryota; kingdom Metazoa; phylum Arthropoda; class Insecta; order Trichoptera; family Rhyacophilidae; genus Rhyacophila; species Rhyacophila brunnea. The sequence goes on from NW_028233276.1 coordinate 3,816,070, forward strand.
TATATTTACAGATGCATTAATAAATCAATTCGCACTATTCGAGAGAATTGCATTGTTTTTAGCAAATTGTCATATTTACATTATTTTCAGTCAAGGTGGCTCAGTTCCATAGTGCTACAACTAGGAATTACAAGTTTTGAGTAATGGCTGATCAAAGTTTTGACTCACCTATACTGACTGTAGAAAAGTGACAAAAACATCAGCCCTACGAGGGACAACTAGTAATTTTGTGGAACTGAAGAGGAGCGATATACGAATATAATGACTAACATAAGTCAAAACTTGAAATTTTTGACTTATCGTACTATGGAACTGAGCCATCGATATGTTAAATAATCGTTTACTATCGAGTCATTGCCACTGATAATGACAATAAAAATTTGTTTATCAATAGAATAACATTTAAATTTAATAATAGAATTGATATACCCAGGATTTTTCTCAATCATGTCCAAAGAAAACCACTTTCACGACAAAAAAGCTACTTAAAACCACAAATTCATAGAATTTCTAAATAATTACATACCTATTATATTACAAAATTAACATGGTTAGCAAAATAAAGCTACTTAAGTACAATTTATTAAAAAAAAAAAAAAAAATGTATATAATTCAACGTATAATATTTGATCTACCTAGTTTGTTGACCACCAAAAAAGGAACTAATATATAGTATGTCAGATCACCTTTCAATGCGTACCTATAATTTATTGAATTTACTGCGGCAAAATATTTGCATGTCCACCGCAACATACCTATTCATTTGAGCATGTTTAAATTATGTCCAGTGCAAAGTACGGGTTAATAAACTTTTTGCAAGGATTTTACCAAATCAATCAATTCATTGAATCATATATTGATTGAAAAATAACGACCCCAGTCCGGAAATCGAACGCAGAGGTAAGAGGTTTTAGTCACTGCTCCACAGAACAAACACATAAGAATTATAAAAAATGTCCACAATTTGGCAATTTGCTGTGAAACTTTTATATAAAACATCACCCATAATTTGTATAGATGTAAAAAATAAGATGTCTTCATTATGCTAACATTGCCCTCTTTTCAGTGAGGATTATGAGTCTTGTACAACACATAAAAAACCACTTCATAATTCTAATATTTACTTTTTTTGTAACGTAAATCGATCGATCACAAACGTTTTCAATGTTTGCACATTTTTTTTTCTTTGATTATTATTCTGCACGTAAATATCATCGGTAAATAAAAGTATTAACCGACGACGGTACAAAGTTACTGTGAAAAAATGACGCCAATATAATGTGCAGGTATTTTTGTTTTTCCATTGGTAAAGTTGTGAATAACTTAATATTATTAATGGTTCAGTTTGTTTTATCACAATTCTAACTCTATTGGGATATCATAATATAAAATTCGAATTCAAGTAAATTTAATGTTATACTACAATCCTAGGAATAAAAATCAAGAAAACAATTTTGTTAATAAAGCTTCATACACACTAAGGGCCCTATGCATACAATGTCGACGTTATTTAAACCTAACCAAATATAAACGGTTTCCATAGATGACAGATAGCAAAACAACTATTAACACACAATGGTAAACGTATGAAAAATGCACAATAATTTAATGTGAATAATGAAATAAGACAAGGATGTCTTTTATATTTGCGTAAATAATCAGTACCTTTTGTTTTCATACAACCATTTTATTTTGTCAAAAACAAGTAGACAACATTCAAACTTATATTAATTTTATTTCTGTTTAGATATGTAGACAGATGTCATTCTTTCTTCAATGTTTCCCCGCCAGCGGCGCCACCTGTTAAGTGCTAGACCTCATTATTATTTAAATATGTACCACTATGCATAGGGCCCTAAGCAACATCAAGAAACATTCATATTTAAATGTTAATCAACCAAACACATTGTCAATGTATTATTGCATATTGTATTATCATGTTCACACATGAGACCCTGGGTGTTTAGAGTAAACTCTGTAGACATACTGAGACTGTAAACATTGTTTTCCGCCACCTTGAGATTCAACGTTCAGTTAACACTCCAGTTCTGCCTTCTTGGAAGTGTGATTTATTAGTACACTGGACCTAACATACTCAGTTCGTGGGTCACGAAACATAATTGCTTAGTCTGTATATGACCTAAAAATAATTAATACAAACCGTAACAAAATTCAAAATAATTCGTTTGTATTCAGTTTATTCACAACTTTACCAATACGGATGTATTATGCATAATGATTTATTAAAGTATGGTAAGGATATTTTAAGCTACGTAGCTGTATTCGTCACTGACGCCGGGCGTTCTCTCGATGTACTGCTTATCAATGAGTGACTCTATACACTTTTTGATCATCGCAATGTTGGGGGCGAATGCTGTTCTCGCTTGGGCTAACACTTCTTGTAGGAGATCATTGTGCCTTAATACCTGAGGAAAAACATTCAAATTCATTATCACATGTCAAAAATCTATTCTAAGTTATATTACTTAAGACTTTCACGATTAGGCCCATTCTATATGGACGCTTAAGAATTACGCATACCTCCCACTGATGCCTGTCTTTAATTCGATATTGAAAATAGATATATATAGAAAGCACAACATCTTAGAGAGAAAGCCTGAGGGCGATGTATGGAATTCGCAAGGGGTTTACAAGGCATTGCTCAGCGCACACCGTTCACCGCATTACATTTAAAATAAAATTTCAATAAGAACCTGTTTTTGCTAATCGAAAAAAAGCGCAAAAATTGAAAAAAATGGGTATACGTCATGCAACACATTTTCTGAGAAACTCATTTCAAAATTGACAAAAAATAATTAATTAATCCAACAACCTGCGATAATCAAGATAATCAATAATTAAAAGTGGAATCTCCGACAATCGTCAATCCGATGCCACATACCTAAGCACACATTAAATTATAATATCTGTGGGTCTATTCTATACTTATCGACCGCTAAAGTGATAGATATCATCAAACTTACGTTAGGTTTGTATCAAAGTATTAGCACTTATTGTAACAATTACAACACGTTGGTTGTATTGTTGCAATAAGTGCTATATTTTAACAACAGCAAGAGAGGCACTGTTAAAATGTAACGCTTATTGCAACAATCACAACCAATGTATTGTAATTGTTACAATAAGTGCTAATACTTTGATATAAACCTACCCTAAGTTTGATAATATCTATCACTTTATCACTTTAGCGGTCGATAAGTATAGAATAGACCCACTGATACCAATATATCACTATAATGCCAAGAATGCTCATATTGTTTCATTGTATTGATTTATTTCTCAATTACCGACCTACCTTCATTAAATACCTGAATAAATAAACTAAAAACCTAGCAACCTAGCTTTCAGCACATTTAAAGCTGTTGAAGGCATCAAAAAATGCTAATAAAAATGCCATAAGCTAGATGCCTATCGAAAAATGCTAAATCTGGCAAGAAAAATGCCAAGTTGGCAACGCTGCTTACGAACCATAAACTGAGCGACCTGTCACATATAGCAGGCTTTAGGCTTTGCACATTAGAGATTCGTGTACGCGGTAATCAAAATATACACTAAGCCTGAAATGTCATACTTATAATAATTAATGTTGTATTTTAACGACTTTTGACAAAGTTAAATGTATGGTGTAATAATATAATGTAAATGTAAAAAAGTATGTCAAAGGGGTATATTTTATTGGGTAAGTTCGATGATCTGATAATACCTTTCTAGCTTTCATAATTCTGACAACGGCGGCTTGCAGATACATTTTCCTGTCTTCGTCAACGGAGGCTGCGGTCCTCTCTGCTTCCTCGCGGGCGCTGTTGCCCCCTCCACTACCGCCTCCGCCGCCACCCCCTCCCGCTACTCGCACTTTCGTTCGCTTGCTTGTGAATTCTAAGTTCAGCCGGATGACACTCTCGGGATCTGCAATCATACAATATGTGAATCGTCAATAACATAAACTATTAACTAAGGCATTTAGCAGTTAAAGTAAATTATAAACAATTATTATTATTTATGTTTATTGCAATTTGTCGACTCATTGAGAAAAGTCACCAACCTGAAAATTAAGACAATGTGCAAGCGCTATGATAGTTCGCGAGCCTAATACTACAAGGTTCAAAGTATTCGTCCTTGAAAAAACAAACCCAACAATGAAGTAGTATTCTAAGCCGCAAGATTGTTACTTTTGTTTCATCAAGGACAAACACCTAGAACCTTGTAGTTCTCCACTCGCGAGTTGTACTAGTCACTAGTAAAAACAGTAAAAAGAAAAAAAATATTTTCTAAATTCAAAGATAAACTCACGATTTATAAAATGTGCTTCTGTTAAACAGCTGATTCTTATTATAACTTACGTTACATAAATATATTCTATTATTTTTATCATTAATATATATTTTATTAACCTTTTCTACACCTCACGATATTACTATAGAGCCGGTTAAGTTCTATCGAACATTATAAAGATTTTTTTTAATAATTCATAGGATTAATCTATTTTAAATATGATTTAAAAAACATCTAATTTAAAAAAACGTAATGCGTCAACTTTGAAATCTCTCTAATTGTATCAAATCAAGATTTGGTATTGTACATGTACCAAAACCTGATACATTATTAAAAAAAAAACGTTTGTTATTAAACGGTCATTCATCTTAAAATTATTGTGAATCTCATAAGTGCTTGAATAAAATAATTCACAGTTTTAATGTATTTTTTAAATTAATTTAAGAAACGTAAAAATGTGTTTAACTTGGAAGCCTTTTTGTTTATATTCAGTATGGTCAGAAACATTACTTACCGGCTAAGTCCCCTTCGGTGATGAGCAGCTTGGCTTCAGCCAAAGCGGCAATGTGTCTGGAGAGAGCATCATGCGGCAGTCGTGTAGCTTTGGCAAGTTCGGATCCCGTCCGCCAGTCCGCTCGTTCAAATTCCAACACTACTGACATCTGAGCTGTCTGCATCGTGACATAGTACGCCCGACGGGGATAGCATAATTTTAATTCACCTGATATGAGAAAGGTTTATTGATTTGTTACTGATACCTATGAATATCATTTATTTATTAAAGCAAAAGTTTTCAATGTGTGTGATCGGCAAGTAGAAAGCTGATACATTCACGACTAGTTCTACTTTTTCCGCCCCTCCCATTGTTGTCTGAGGATGACCTGTCATTGCCTGTCATTTTTCTATAGAGTGCTCATACTGACGCGTCTGTCGTGTTCACACAGGGAATGATTTGATTTGAATAGATAAGTTACATGATAAATAATACACTAGCATTAACACACCTTCTACAAATGTAATGCATAGATCAATGCTAAATATTTTTTGGAAATTGATATTAACACCGGTTTTTGTGTGAAGAATAACAGATGCTGATGAATAACAAGAATGTATATTATTTATAATTTATTAATATATTTTATTTGAGAATTTTTCATAATTCATTTCGAAACGATAAAGGGCGAATCAATATGTCAAGCAATCTGGGATCTGATTTTGACAGCTGAACATTGGACCACTCGTTGCTTGTGCAAAAAGATATGCTCAGGCTTTATTAATCTAAAGATGGCGCTGGTGTGGCACAAAATATTCAAAAAATTTAAAAACCGTTAGCAATTTTAATTCAATTTATTTATGTACGGTTACATTGTTCGATACATAATATTATTGTGCTACAGTGACTGTTTTCTTCTAGCGATAACAAATTTTCAACCAAACATACTGCTCTTCGGCTATCGCAAATCACGCTTAAAAAAACTTTCAAAAAGATATTATGAAGAAGTTTACATGTACTCCATACCCGTTCAGGGCTCGATATCAATCTAACTTTACGTCGGCAGAGGAAGAGTATAATTGAGATGTTTTGCAAAAGTACATTTAAAACAAAAATTGTCAATATGGAGCTGGGAGCTTGGATATTAGTTTCGGAGAATTCTAGTTTTATTTCTGACGATATACCTCTGCAAACTAGGTTTTCGGAGATAGCTATGATAAAAACAAATATCGCTCAAAACTCATGTAAGTAAAAATGAGTGACTTTTTGATTTCAAGATTTGAGAATTGAGGCCCCATGAAATAACAAAGTCGATAACCACTGCATCAAAGAACAAAATATGTACCCATGCAGAGATGATGCAGCCAGGTGAGTTTCCTCCCACTGAATGCATTATGGTAGTATTTTTCGAATAGCTGTATGGGTCTCTCTAGTTGTGGGGGTAGAGCACTGCTGGCGCCTCCCTGGGCCGCACTGAGCGGCCACGCACCGGCTTGCAGAACCTATTAACATTAGAAGAGAAGACATCCTCAAATTATAGTAAAACCCTGTTAATAAAAATACAGTTAATTCGAAATTCGCCGTAAATCAAAATATTCACTAAAATTCATAAAACCATTTTATAGAAAGATTTCCACTAATTTGATTCGAACTATAAGTCACCACTGATAATCAGAAAGAAATTTTATCAGAAACGGAAACAAGGTTACAAAATACTCATTAATAACAAGGTTACAAAATATAATAAAAAACCGAAGAAAATACTCATGGTTATGTCGTCATTATTTTTAAATATTATATAAGTACGTATTTATATTATATTAATTATTTGTAAGACTTTTTTTTAAATATATATAAAAAAGTAATTTCTTTTCTTTTCGAAAAGGAAACACTCGTGTGCCATTAGTGGAGTAGGGAGTTAAGAATAAGTACATATTACAGATGGTGTTGGCTATTTTTTTAAATTCATTAAGCCCTGCCTAACCAAACCATAATCGATAAAAAATATTCTTCTATCTATAAACGATCAATTTTTTTTTTTTTTTACCATTATCTACTATGGCATAGTTTACGTAGATCGTTTGACTGACAACGTTTAGTGTACATTATTTATTTCAGATCTATCTCCACCCTTCGCCAGTGATAAATGAGGTCTAGTACATAACACAATATGTTATTATTAAATCAAGAAAAATATTTCTTCATATTTATTAGTGATTTTAACATTTCAAGGGATAAAAGTCTGAAATTAATAACCATTTTTAATTATTCGTAACTCATTTATTTACTTATATGTCACTTATCCCTTTAAATTTCAGCCCCTTAAACTATTTATGTATTGTAGGTACTCACATGTATACTGAAGCCCATGCCGGGGTCACCCCCTTGCGCTTTCAAGAAGTCAACAAACTTAGAATTGAGATCGCCTGATAAGTTTATATCGGTGAACATTCGAAGCAGCTTATTTGTAAACTCATAACCGCAAGCCTGCAAACAATTTAGACACCAAGATTGTAGGAGGTACATAACAACAATATGAAGACATGAACAATTTATTTGGACTGAATGGGACTTAAACATCGGAATCCGATCACCACTGCATTGCGATGGATATGGCAGTTTAGTTAAAAAATAATTGCAATGGTATTAATTACCAATTTAAGTCTATTGATCATAGCCTCCTCCTGGTCCATGCTGTGACTCTGCTGGTGAATCAGTCTTTTGGCCATCAAACGTGCGTAGAACTTCTGAAAGACGTCTTTGTCATCAATGTACTTGAAGATGACGATCGAAGAAGCTAAGCGCTCTTCTGCTTCAGATTCTGACACACCTCTCGAACTCTTCTTCAGTAAGCCATCACAGTACCTGAGAGATATAACATGTATAATAAAACTGACCATTCTTATGGTTTATAAACAAATCTTTTTTAGATCATAAACTACCTTTGAAATTTTAAAATAGGTATGTATGTACGATTATAGTGCAGATCGGCACAAACCTTTTAGTGTTACCCTGGGGACCGATTATATGTAAATTGTTCGTAAAACATTTCACTGTGGCACGGTTCGCTATGAGCTTCCTAACGGAAAGAGATGACCATATCTTCCATATCCAATTTTATTAGATTCAATATGAACATTAATTCAATTTTCATATCTGATTTTGGCAAAATTCATGAATTCAAGAGTGAAAACCTAACCTAACACCTACCCTAACAAATAATCCAGTATATCGGTTATTTTCAAAATTTGTTTGCGGCTGGCTTCCTGTAAAGTGTAAACCGACAAGAACCGTGTTTTATTTAGATATAAATTTTATATCAGTACTGTACGACACAAAGAGGTTGGACTGTCTTTAATATACGGCCATATATTTCCGATACAAAATTTCACGGTGAAGTGTAATACGGCGAACTGCATACGTAAAAGTTTCCAGACACGCCGGGGACTAGCTTAAATTTTTTAATATGGGATGGGTATAAAAAAACCCAGAATTGAGGTGGTATTGAATTTCTAGATACAGGAAAATCTGCTACATGCAATCGTTTCCGGGTTATTATTTTGAAATAAAATAATATGTACCAATTTATTTTCACAAATTTTATTTCAATTTTTAACTTGATTGTGTGGCAACCGATTTCTCAAAAGTTTGTGTATGTGAGCACAAGCACACAACTTAGAGGGAATACTGGCTGAGATTTAGACATTGTAATATGTATACAGTAAAAATATATATCTCACCTGGCAAGAAGTTCTGGACTTCTACATGGCATATCGTTGTGTCTGGCATTTATAACTGCGCTGCAAGCTTTGTCTAATGCACCTAGGAATGCCTGGTCACTGTCAAACACCTGCAACATACAAACAATAATATTAAATAAGTATATAAGCATATTACAGAAAACTCAATTATAATGAATTTTAATAACAAGTACTTCTCAATCTACAAATAAAATTAATAATCCATACCTGAGCAAAAAGATCCCTGTATTTGGTGTGTATGGTGAGCATTTGTTCAACAAATTGATTGTGGGCACTCTCTCCTTTCAGATCTGACATCGCACGGAGCCCTTGTTCCTACAAAATATAAAATTAATAACTGAAGCAAATCAAACAAGATTCAAACCATTGTACATATGATTGTTTTAGATAGTTCTTTATTTGCCTCAGTGCACTCGTGGTATAAACAGCTCAGTGCACGCTGAACGTGTGAATTCTGCTATAAATGCGTTGCAAAATAACTAGTTAATTCATTCATTAGCCTCAGTAACTTTTTTTTCAGCTTCACTTTTATAAAGTTAGGATTTTATCAGCTATCACCATAAGAGCATATCGCCAGTCTATCTCTTCGATCTATATCCCGTCAAATAATTCCAAAATTAATCCACAAAACCTTGTAATCTATATCCATACAATGGAAAAATTTGTAGACCTCATAAATACCAGAAATCTTTGTCATTTATATAGTATAGAAAGTTTGTTTAATTTCGGAAATTCTATTCAAAACAAAAAGGGTTGCAGGGCTATTCGAAATAGTTAACACATTTCTGTTATTTTTAATGCTCCAAAATAACATGGATATCCATAATTCCATAAGCAAGGCGGTTATCTACAATAAGTATTGTTGATACAATGCACTGTACCTTACTTGATTCTAATTGGATGCATTTGGAATCAAGTCAGAGATGTTAACTGTGTTACTCAACGAAATTTGACAGCTTGTGGTTAAAGATTATAGGCGACTGTGTTAAGTCAGTGGATAATTAACTGCCTGAATACGACATATCATATTTATTGATTTTGGAGATAATCAGCCCTGCTGAAGAAAAAGTTGTTTAGGATTTACAAAGTTATGTTCATTAAAAATTATGGGCCTTTAAATAGTGGAGATTGTTTCAAACATACTATTTATGAGGAACAGTTCATTTAGGAACTGAAGAACAATTTCAATCAGGAACAGTTAGCCATTCAGCCCATTACGTCTTTGTTCTGGATCAATCACACATTGAAAAATAACATGTGTTTTTTTCGAGACGTGGGATTTTATCCAATCATGTATCGTTCGAATATATTTGAGTTTCAAATTTTAATGGATATCTAATGAATCACTACACTCAGCCATTCAAAAAAGGAACTTTATCTCAGATCATAACAGATAGTAATTGTCGTTTTAAATTAATAATGAATGAAATGAACCTTGATATGATCAAATGTGATGTCCAACAGGGGCCTCATTGCGCTCGGTATGCTTTTCAAAAGGCTGTAAACGTTTCTAAGATCGGTGGGTCTCTCTTCGATAACCATGGCTGATGATTCGGCGTGGAGGAAACTTAAATGCTCTGCCACCTATACAAAAATAAAACTTACTTAAAATGACAGCATTCAAATACACTATTATAATATTACTAGCTGACCAGGCAAACGTTGTTCTGCCATATAAATTATTTCTAGTGAATATTTTGGTTGTTAACCTTTTTATCGCGACATAATTTCGCTCATGTACTTGTTCGGGCGCGCTGCGATTTTTACGATTCATAAATCATACCGAAACGTCATTAAAAATGTACCTAAAAATCCACTGAGTGGCTCTAGCTATAATAAAACATTCCTTTTAATTTTACAGCATGTGAAAATAAACAAAAAGATCGTAAATTAAGCAACAGAGCTTTAAGAAATTCTGTCATACATAATAAAGCACGCTTGGAGTACATACCGCAGAGTGAAGTGGCCTCTATGATACCGGATAAGTGGTAGACACTTGCGCCGATGATTAATGTTCACACGTTTTTTAACACCAACACAGAACGCACACAATCGTTATTGTTATATTATTTCCTTACAACTTGGTCTCATATTTCAGTCACACCTAATTAATGTTTATGGCTTAACTATATTTCAAAAATTGATTTTGTCATGGTAGTCATAAAAACAGGGCACAGAGCATAAAGCGACATCACATGCTTCACACATAATGTTCGTCATTTTTCTTTTTTTATCTTTAGTAGTTGAAGCAATACACACACGACATCTTCGATATGGTTTTGTTTTATTTACTGCTGGAGGAATTTTACGGGGTAAATGTCTTAGGAGTTCTGTTTTTAAAATTCTTTTTGGGTTATTAACTACACGAGTAGTTTGTGATGTCGATGGTCTTGAGGCACTGCCATATGTTTCGATTAATTGCCGGATTACGTTTAATTGAAATTCAGCTAAACTAATTTTTTTACCGGTGATAACTTTGTAAAGTATGCTACTATTTAATAAAAATAAATCTATGATGTGGAATCCAACCTTTTTATACCACTTAAGACTCTTTCGCATACACGAGAGGCTGCTCAACATCATGTCAGCTTTGTCTACCGTCCCCATATTTTTATTATAATCCACAACGCATTGTGGTTTTATAATGGGTTGTCCTGTGGCCCTATTAATTTTATCTGTCGGTACCATGGAGTCATCGTGCATGGTACTGATCATATGCACTTCCCGCCTATCATGCCATTTTAACACGAGCAATGGGCCACGGTTAAGAGATTTTACTTGTCCTTTCTTCAGTTTATCAAATTTTGGCATTGACTTTCGTGTTTTACGTACCGTGCCGCAAGCATTTGTCTTTTTTTTATGTAGAAACTGAAATAATTCTGGGCTGCTGTACCAATTATCACAAAATAGTTTATGCCCTTTACCAAAATAATCCTTCATCAAAGTGGTGACAACAGCCCCAGATATTCCCAAAAGTTCACTATCACTTATTTCGGTTTCTACACCACAATAAATAATAAAGTCTAAAATATAACCGGTTTCCACATCACAAATCACAAATAATTTGATTCCAAACCTATGTCTTTTTGACGGTATAAATTGTTTGAATATTAATCTCCCTTTAAAAACAATGATACTTTCGTCGATGCAGAGATTTTCGTTTGGTAGCATTGTTTCTTTGAATATTTTTCTGCAGTGGTCAAGAAGTGAGCGCACTTTATAAAGACGATCTCCAGTAGGGATTTGGGTATCAGAGTAATGTAGCATTTGTAGAATCAACTCATACCGATCTCTTATCATAGTTTGGCCAAATATTTTAGAATTTAATAATGGATCAGCACTCCAATGTTCTTCAATTGTGAGATGGCGATTTCTTGTCATCAACATTGATACAGCATAAAAAACATACATCTCTTCTGGGCATGTATCATACCAGGCATGGATCCTTGCATTCGGAGTGTGGGCTTGTGTGTTGAGCATATGGTTGTGGTAATTATTTGTATGGTTAACTATGGTATTCATTATTGTTTTGTTAAGAAAATGACGAAAAAATTCCATTTCTGTGGAATTTTCATTGAGCTGTACACTAGGGTTAACGCCTGAGTTGAAACTATCAAAATCGTATGTGATCGGCACGAAGGGACCCGCAGTCCACGATTGGAGTAAACTGTCTGGTGCTGCACTGGTAGACGGTTCAGCCACTCCTTCATCACTGCCTATATTGGAAGGCTCGTCAACATCGTCGGGATGTTCTACTAGCGCAGCTTCTTCATTATCACTTTCCATCTCATAGTCCGAATCCAAACATTCAACATCAGGGATAGACATTTTTATTTAAACACTAAATATGCTATTATAACTTAACAGTTTTGAGGAAATTTAAAGTTTTAATTCACTACACAATAATATTAAATTTTAATCTTAGTTCTTTATTCGACTAAAATGAGAAGAATTTTAATCATCACTTTCCTTGAAATAAAAATGAGTGGCCGTGAATTTTGAAAATCTATTCTACATTTTTTAATTTAAATTTAAATATTTTACAGATTATTATTTACTTATTCTCAATTTTTCGTATGTATTTCCATACAGTACAAAAGATTTATTATAGGAATTTTAAATTATTTATGTGTTAATAATTTCGTTTTCACTTTACAACCACTGATTTAATTCATAAAATCACTTTTAATTTAAAGAATTAACGCACATAATTAATTATTAACAGAATGGCGCATCAATAATAATTTTATAGAAAACCGTAAAAAACTTTGAAATGTATCAATCACAACACGAAAGCAATCGACTGTTGAAAATTATCACCGCACTAGCCGATTTCATGTATGAGATCATTAACATCAATTCGCGCCGGCGCAAATTGCGCAAAGCAACTAGCGGTAAATTTTGAAACCAATCATTGGAAATCTGTTTTACTCCAATATCGACAGGGTATGTGTCTTTGCTTAATTTCGAATTATCTAAAAAGTCTTATTGAAAAAAAGTCACAGATGTCAGTAAAGGAATAACCCAGCTAGTTTTTCAAACAAATTTCGACTGTATTACTCGCCGAATTACAAAAATACGGAGGTAGAAACTTATGGGCACTTCTGGATGCCCTTAGCGGTGAACGGTTTAACTATCATGGGCATTTCTAGATGCCGTTAGCGGGAGGAGGGTTAAATAAAAAGTAACGAATGTATCGTAAGTGTGTGGGGATGGGATCTATGACAGAAAGAGGAATAGAGCACTGTAGACGATGACCGCCGATAAAAACAAAAAAACATCAACCATTCATTTTCTCAATTCAAAATGAGTAATGATGTTCATAATGAATGAATTACCTGTGACAGGATCTCGTTGTTTAATGTTTATGCAATATCCGTCTTGTCCCTTCCAGAAAATTAGCGGATATTGGAGAGCGTCGTATAAACGGTGTGTGTCAGTGATGAACTCCAGATTATTGTTTCTTCTTCGAATCACGATTTCTCGCGTCGATGTGCGGTCGCCAACCATGATTCCAGCAATGTTGTCAACAACAGTCGCATTGAATCGACGTACGTACTCTCCAGCTGGTGTTTTATCAGGATTGATGACAATAGTGTGATTGTCACTTTGCAATTCGTGCATGTGTGCTTTGAAGAATTTCAATAATTCATTGTGCTCATTCAACAGGGCGTCCAGTTCACCGACGATGCGCCTGGCATTAGGCGAATTGAGGCTATTGAAGCCGCAACGTGCATCCACATGATTGATGTAAGTAGATTTGTAAAAATGTATGTGGTTCGTTTGGCATTAGCAGCAATGAGCCTACTTTGTGGTATACTTGACCTTTGATTTTGAACGTAGAATGGAATTGTTGACCATTTGCCGCAGTATTGTGAACTATTTCTGTTACTCCGGACGAAGTCATTTGGAAGCATGAATTGAATGTGCGAATGGACTTCAGGAACAGGTTTGAATCCGGAACCGTGCCAATGAGCAAGCTGTTCAATGGTTCTGGTGGTATCTCAATTTCTGGTAGTTGCACTTTTCCTGATGCGCAACACATCCCGGCTGACTCATGTTTGAATTTGAGCGCATGACAATGGGGACATTCTTTGTCCATAGCACCAATCAGCACTTTTGGATGAGCGGAATATTCAATATCTGGCTCGTACTCGAATGCGAGACGAAGGAACGAAGCGGATGTAAATGTTCGATGTACTTGTTGGCGTTGTCGGTCATTTGCTCTGCGTGTTAACTACGAACCGGCGCGCTTGGCTCCGTTCCAATTGTCGTTGTTGATTTTGTTCAGCTCGTGCCTCTTGTGATTAAGATGCACGCAATTGCGACATGCTTACACGCACGTTTTTGTTATATTGTTGGATTTGTTCGTCTGTTCTTTCTACTCTACTATTTCGCATGTTTGTTGCTTTATTTGTTCGACGGCCCAAATGGCCCCCCTTGCGTCTTGCTGGCATTGTGCACTGTAATACACGCACATAAAAATGGATAAATTAAAATAAATCGTACAAAATTTTGCACGCACTGCGTTGTGATTTGCCGAATGAAATGTCAAAATGACGCGACGCTTCTCTTGAATTCTTCTCGGACGTAGTGCCATCTGTCATTCAACAACATAAATAATTTCGTTCTGTTTGAAATACGAACGACGGTTAAATTTGTTCATACAAAAATAATAAAATCGCGATTCAAAAATGGGAGGATGGGCGTAGGAAAATGAAAATTTGAGGTTATAGGTATTTTTTTATGCCAAATAATAAAAAAAATACAAAAAAAAAATTGTCAAAAAAATAAAAGAAAAATTTTCTGGATAGAGATACCCTAATCACCTAGCGGTATGAAATATACTTGTTGACCTATTCTCATATCTAACAAATATACATAAAAAAATTCATAAAAATCGGTCGAGCCATTTCGGAGGAGTTCGACCACAAACATCGTGACACGAGATTTTTATATATATAGAGATATTCAGTATTGAATTTAATTTTTACAAAATAATTATATGAGGAACCAATTTTAAAGTTCGTAAATTACCATGTGTTTTTCGTAGACACTTCTTAGTTTGCTTAACGATGACGGGTGTAGAAACTGAGTACCCCTATTCATTTCTTGTTCTAGGCCTGGAATAGAAACAAAATTACATAAAAGCTGATTATTTAACACATTGACCAATTCAGGCATTCTTATTATGACATATTGAAATCAAAATTTTTTAAGAATGTTAGTGTACGATAGTTCATACGGGCTATTGAATAAAGAGTCTTTTTGTACTAAATCCAAATTAATCCTTCTCATTGCTAGTTAGTAATTCAACCATTTTATTTCTGATGTGATGCAGCGGAACCGAACTGAGGAATTCAACAAAGCCTCTAGAAAATCAAAATGTTATTCCACAATATGGTAAACGTCCTGTCAGATTGCAGTGCAGAATGTCCCTGCGATTCAATGAAAAAATGAAATAGTTTCATATACTTACAGTTGTTCAATATTATTACGATATAGTAGGAATAAAACAAAACACAAATACTGTTTTCATATCTTCTATATATTATGTATTGACTGAAACTTTTGACATTTCATTTGGCATGGCTTTTAAAAGAACCTAACTAAATGAAAATTCGGAAAAATATTTACATATAATATAGAATATTCACAGAATTATATTTATCTTTATACATTAAATGTTTTCCACACAAAAGGCACTATCGAAATGGTCCAATTTTTCACGTTTCACTGTATATTAGAAATCATTAAAAAAAATTAAATGAAGAACCACATAACGACTGCTTAATTCGCAAACAAGCTAACTGCATTGGAGCAAATTGTTCAGGAAATAAAAAAACTATCGAGAGGAATTTAACAATTTTTATTTACAAATAAGCTGCACTGTGAAATAATACTCTTTTTTAGCTTCCCTTTTATATATAAAGAAAATTTATACAAAGACCGGAGTTGTTCCATTTACGATATTGGAAATTTGGCACCTGCACTTAGCTGTTTTGTCTGAAGAATGATAACGCATTTATTTATAGGTTTAGGAGTTTGAAATTTTGTGAGCATAAAAAACATGCTTTATAACATAATGCGATCACAATTTTATTTTTGGTTGCCTGAAATTAAGACTGAACTAGATCAAATGTTGCCTGAAAGAGATGTCTGAAAATCATCGGAAACAGTGATATATTATTTATGTGAAAAATTGAGACTCACCGACCAAAACCTCCCGCATGTAATTAGAAACATCGCACCGCTGTAAGAGGTAAGCCGCCAACTTCCGGCAGTGGTCTCCTGCCGCCTCCAGAATAGGCTCCTCCGCCAACTCCATGTATAACGCCAGAGGCTGCTTCTTGCGATACGCTTGCACCTGACACACGCCAATCAAGCCATTTTCTCAGGTAAATATAATGGGCAAACACATAAGTTTTGATACAATACTTTTAATCACATAATATGCCGCTATAGAAATGACAACCCTACTTTAATAATTATTACGAGTATCAGTGATCCTATCTAATGCGTCAATGACATTGAGCTACTTTACAAGCTGTTTGTTGGCGAATTTAATAGCGGGCGATTCAGCTACTGCGGTTGTGATAATGACACACAAAACTTTCCATTCGCTGAGAAGCCGACAAGCTAGCGACTATTTTGACAGAACGTAGTACGTTTTTTACCGGGAGGTCGCTACTACGCTCTACTGCGTCCACACTACTATAGGCCCACACGTCTGCGTGTAAAGTTGACCGGCTTTCCACGCTACACGCACCTACACACTACACCACGTAAATTGTTTACAATCCGCTTGTTAGCTTGTTCAATGATGACACTGGGCGACTTTACAGGCAGATTGTAAATTCGCCAACAAGCAGCTCATAAAGTAGCCCAATGTCATTGACGCTTAATATAACATCAAGATGTTGATGAGCTTTTAAAACAAATTCTTCCAAAAGTTCAATAATTCATTGATGATTATATAAACAAGATTTATTTATTCAGAATATTGTTTATAAAACGAGGTCGATAAATGTAGAAAATTCGTATCGGTTCCATATTCAATAAGCATGTAAATACATTTCAAAATCGTAATTAGCATTGAATGACAAAAGCCGGTCAGCGGTAACTCCGCAAATTCCCACTTAGTGTGACTGGTAATAAACCTGCACAAATGGGTATGATGCTGCAGGTAACTTCAATTCCACTAAGCTCAGTGTGATGAAATTATGAAATTACCTTGCAGGGCAATATAATTTCTATTGACTCCTAACAGGAATTTAATTTTTTTATAAATTCGTTTATGTTTGTTAGTAGTTGTTTGAAAGTCTATCGATATATTGACGTCATCTATACAAATGCGTTACCTCAACAAAACTGTGAATAACGGCTCTGAGAACATGGGCTTTGTGCGGGAGTTGATCCCTGGCCGCTTGCACGCCTGCCAGGATCCTATCCACTAATCGCTGCCGTAGGGGCCGGACTAGACCCCTCTCCCAGCTCAGGAGTCCCAGCTCCCCCACTTCCAGCATCTCTAGACATATTCCACTAGCATATCCGTAAATTATATCCGCTTCCGACACCTACAATTCAAAGGGAAACAGCATTAATAAAACAATTTTTCTTTTCCATATAGTGATTCTCATACAATATAGAAGTTTACATACCTTTTGTTTTTTAATATGTTGTTGATTTAGGTACAAATAAAGGCTGTTAAGATACTGGACTCCCTGACTGTACTGATTCCAGGCATCGTAGTACCTGAAAATGTATATCACAGTTTAAAAATCATCTGTACATACATGTCACTCCAGCGCCTTTTTTCCAATGTACCCACCACGTCGCGATACATTCCACTCGCAGTGGGTTCATTAGCACAAAGGCACAGCTGTCCCATTCTAATAGAAGGCTGTCTTTGTCAAAGTGCGATCTTATACCCATGTACAAGTAGCCATTGACACGCTCAATGTTGTGTACGTTACTAATCAAAGGATCTGGGCGGAGTTGCACACAATGTTGATTTTCCACTCAACATAAAACAATGGATTGTGCAATAATGTCTTGAGTTTGACTTTATTTTTTATTGAATATTAAAATTGAATGTTCACATAATTATTACACATACTATACAGTTAGAGCGGAATGCACAATCTAAGATTTCGTTCCTAAGGATAAGTCGCCGAAAAGGATGACTTAACTATAGACAATCCTGAGTATAGAGTTAAGGAATCCTTAACCATAGACTACTTTTGTTATGAACACGCCCCCTTCTGTATTACCATTTACCACTGACAGCTGCTGTCAAAATAAATTCGCATGTCTATAACACAGTCCATACACTCAAATTCATTTGACAATGTATCTCAATATGGATATTGATAGTGTTAATTCGTTTGGCATGTACTTGCAGAATATTATTTTATTTTTATACGCCAGCCCGCAGAAATACAAAATACCAGATGAAGAATGACACTTGATGCTAGTGTTACCATGTTAAAAAAAAATCTTGTGGTGCCTGTGGAATCACGTATAATCACTTATAACGGAAACATAAGAGTATTATAATTAAATATTAATATGTATTTATAGTTATTGCATTTATAAAATGCAGTTGTCATATTTTTGTCATCGTTTAACGATTATAAAATAATTTACCTAATTTACCTAACGAGAATTTTTAAATAATAATATGGTATTATTTTCAATAAAAATGATCTTAACTAAGGACATTGTTTCTGCATAGTGTTTTCTGCTAAGGAAATTTTAGTTATGACAAATGTTTCTGCATTCCGCTCTTAGGCCTGAGATGCATAAAATGTTGAATTACATTAAATCGAAATATAGTCAAAATAACATGCATAAACCAAAATAGAATGACAGCTACAATTAATCAGAATATTGCATACCACAATCATCATTGTTGCTATTTTTACGATTTCGGTTTCCCGATGGTTATTAAGTATTTTTCAATTATCAAAATGCTTGCAAAGTATCCATTGCTTTTCGGTTATTATTTTCTAGGATACTCGTGAGTCACGCATAAGCCCAGTCGCACATCGAAAATCATCTCGACTGGAATAATAGTCATAAATCAAATCTTGACAATAGTTGCATGTGTCTCCAGATATTTTTTTCAAACTAAAATTTTTTATTCCAGCAGTATGCGAAGGTCCATAAAATAACGTGTGTTTTGTTAATAACGATGACATCATATCGACGTATTCGACACGTTGCAGGCGAGACGAGTTTTGATGTGAGAGCCGGCTTAGTTAACACTGACAAACGTCAGCTGTCACTAGTTCTACGTACACGCAGGTTCTTACACACACAGTGGCTGTTTACATTTTCTTTCGAAACTGTTGAACAGCAAAATAGCGTACAGATAACCCTCCTTCTTCGTGACCCTGGCGATTGTGAATTCATTCATTATATGGCGATCAATTCATAATAAAAAATTTTATCCTGCCCTTGTGTTGACTAGTGACAAGAGCCAGGAATAGTCATGAATGGAACCAAGCACACACAATCTTTTTCGCTCGTACACATATAATAAAGTTATGAGCGGGAGTGAAATAAAAGTAAGCCGATACGTCGCAGACAGGCCAAGTAAGCTGACTATATTCCTTTTTGCGACCCGGAACAAAATTAATGTAATTATTTCACGTAATTACAAAAATGTATTATTACATTATACATGACATTTAATTTGTTGATTCTTAAGTGTATTCACATATTTTTTAAATCCTTTGTTCATCGCGAAATTTCGCTTATCGTGACCGTATCCAAAATGTATCCCTGCGATCGCAAGGGTTATCCATATAGCAATTTGTGACATTCTATGTGTCTCGGCCTCAATACATGAAAATTAGATTAACAAAAAATACACAAAAATAATTACAAGATAAAAAGAACTTTTTATATACCACGTTTTTAAATTTTCTGTTGAATCATATAAACTTGACAATTCTATGTATTAATAAAATCTTTTTATTGCACTTGATAGAAATACTGAATAAATATAGAATACTGAAATGTCATTTTGACATTTCATATTGATTTCCATAGTAACGCACGTATATAATTATGTATTAATAATTTTGTTGCTAGGACCCCCTTAGCAACCAACAATAATAACTTTCCATACAAAACAGAATTAACTGAAAATGAATTAAATTCTGCTTAAAAGTGGCTAAAAGTATTAAAAGAATGCATTGTCGTCATGTTCCGATATATTCTAAAAGTTGCAAATGTCTAGCTAGTTGGGAAGTTAGTTAAAAATCTTCAATCGTCCAATACAAATCTTGGACAAACAAAAAAAAAAATGTACAGGACACACAAGAAAAAATTTGTAGTGGACAAACAATAATTCGAGCTAATAAAAACGTGGTAATTAACCGAATCATAGTAAAATTTTACCTTTGCAGTAAATCTTCATCTTGATCATCCTCACCTCCGGATACCCTCTCCTGCAGGCCAGCGACATGCGCCTCGAGGTACAGGCGGGTATTGTTGTAGAGCTGCTCGGCCTGCGGTTCGGGGTGGGCCACGCACAGCGAATACACATCCGAGAAGCAGCTGTTCCATTGGGAGCGGTTCACATTGCCCAATGTCACAACGCCGTGGACCTGCCGACAGTTATATGCCAATATTACTACTCCAATAATTTTATTATTAGACATGGACATGAGATAGATGGTTTCCTAATAATTTTAATGTGATTTAGGTCATTTTATTTAGACATTCAAATTTTCGTGGTTATGTCAACATAAATATTGATGTAGATAACTGACTCACAAAATACAGATGTATTACATATCGTCATTGAAACTAGAAAATTGTGTAACTCCAAAAACACTACTTTACAGGAGAGTTAAAAAATGTTATAGTTTCGTGTACAAATCTATGACTATGGAGTTAAATCATGCATGATTAAACAATGCTACAATTTTATTTGAATTACACCATTTGCATGAGGGGTAGTTAATATTAACAACAGCCACTAGATGGCTTTCTAGATCCACCAACATAAGAGGATGGGTAGATAACAGTACAACGCAGATGTGCGCTTATTCTGACGACATAGTAATTACAAGTAGATCTAAACAGAGGATGATCAACCATGAAACTATGAAAATAAAAGCAGAAAACGCTGGGCTGCAAATAAACCAGTCAAAAACTAAGTATATGATCAACACACGCGATCAGGTACCGCTGCAGATTATAGACATAGGACAGCATGCATATGAAGGGGTGGACAAGTTCACATATCTCGGATCCAGCCTAAATACCCAAAATAAGACAGCAGAGGAGATAAAAATCCGCCTTATCTTCGGGAATAAATGCTGGCATGCCTGCAAGCGACTGGTGGGGTCGAAAATTCTAGGCCGAAGAAGTAAACTTCTAATTTATAAAACAATTATAAGGCCAGTGGTCACTTATGGCTGTGAGACTTGGTGCTTAACTCAAAACGAGGAAAACAAATTAGCTGTCTTCGAGCGCGAAATACTCCGAAAAATCTTTGGACCCACGATGGAAAATGGGAACTACAGAATAAAAATGAACCACGAGTTGGAAGAGCTGATTGAACAGCAAACAATCATAAGATACTGTAAGTCCCAAAGACTACGATGGGCGGGACATGTGGAGAGAATGCCTGAAGTTACGAGCGCCAAGGAGTGGACTGGCTTCATATAGGAAGACTCGGTAACTGGAGAAGTGTGGCGAGAGACCGGAGTGAGTGGAGAGCGGTTGTAGAGAAGGCCAAATCCCACCCGGGATGTAGCGCCGTGGAAGAGAAGAGAGACTTGATAGCATTCAAAGTCAATTTTCGATTAAATGGAGTTTACAAATTTTTCTAGTTTCAACGACGAATCACACTAAAAGGAAAATAAAACAATTGACATCTGTCAGTCAACATAACTTACCGTTTCCTTCAATGCCAGCCATGTCTGTTGGAAATCAACATTTTTTGGCTTTAACGACATCCCTCCAGATCAACTTCACTGCTCTAGCATGTGCCGCCTCTGCAATATTCAGTTAATTAAAAACAAATCTTGAAATCGAGAAGTAAGCTGGCTTCGTCAAAAAAGTTTTCAGTCTAGACACAAAACTAGGATACCCCATTTATAATGCATGCTCGCTTACTCTAAAATGCTTATCATGTCATTAGCTTCGATGCTATAGAGAGACTTACAAAGATCTCGGACCGAGCTAGTGACAAACGACACTGTTCTCCATACAAAATATCAGTAGCAAAGGGTGGAGGTAGGCTGTTGAGATCCACCATAAATAGTGCACATTAAACTTTGTTAGTCATACATATTTGTTTTTATTGAACCAAGACCACAATTTACAATTTGTGTTGGGTTAGTTTTTAAAAATCAATTAAGCCCCATCTAACCAAACCATAATAGTTTTGGTATATTTTGGGCGATATGACAAAATGTGCACACTTTTTCATACATACTTACTTGTTTTCGTTGGATTAAGAATACATATTACACTTATTGTTGGTTCATTTTTTTTAAATGCATTAAGCCCTGCCTAAAACAAATTATAATAGATAAAAAATATTATTCTATCTATAAAATATTCAAACTTATGTATGATTTAATTGCATAATTTTTTGATATTTTATAGGTATATAGACGAGTATTTTTTGACTATATTATCTATTATGGCACAGGGTTTTAGGGCTTTATTATTTAATATGTTTTTTAATATACATGTTTAATTGAATTTTAAAAACTAACTAACACCATCTGTAAATTGTAGTTTTATTTCAATGAAAACAAATACTTACGACTGGCAGAGTTTGATGTGCACTATTTATGGCGGATCTTAACAGCCTACCTTCACCCTTCGCCACTGCAAAATATTGGTACCAATAAATCCATGCACGGGCTGGGCTGGGCTGACAGTCCCACCAATCTTATTAATCAAGTGACGCTTGACAAATTGGATTTGTCGCGATAGTTTAATTTACACGATATTGTTACCAGTAAATCCATGCACATGTACAGGCGCCACAACCCATAAGTTCATATTTGTAAGATAATCAATATGAGAGATTTGACAGTAATAATGTCACAATTCTTCTTTAGGGAAGGTCTAAAGGTCTAATAAGAGTTAATAATATTTTATCAATAAATTATTTTACCTACCTAATAGTCTATTATTATGTCTATACACAAGCTCCAAAACCCTCTTGATATACAATGTTTATTATCTGTAAAAGAAACGAAAATGATTTAATGAAAATTAGTTTACTACTTACCCTGGAATTTATATGGTTGTGGATACTCTTAATACCGTTGGTAGATAACAAAGGAACTAGAAGTCATCACAATGACAACATATAAATCATTATATTTAAGGTTAACAAACCATTAGGTCACTTTTCTTAAATCATTGTTGATGGCAGTTTTCTATGGATACGGATGGCTGTAATGGAGGTTATGTCAAATTAAGTATCGATTATCAATAATTTATTTTGTGCAATACGTTAGATAAGTAATCAAAGCACAATATCGAAAATCTTACGGCGAAAATTGTTTCTAATGTGACGTAGTTCTGAAAAACAAAGCAATGACATTTGGCAAGCTGACAGAAAACGCCAGATTATGATGATGGATAAAAAAAGAATTCCGATCTGCGATTTCACTTTGCACAATCAATAAAAAACTTATAGTTATCCTTAATTAGCACTCTCTGTTCTTGTGATATAAACATTTCATATCAATGTGTACTATATTGTAAACATTTGTTCCAGTTTTGAAATCCTTGATATGATGGCCAGTAAGTTGTAATAATATTACTCAGCAATTATTTAGTTACGGTTAAATGTATAAATAATATTGCCAAGGCGTTAATGGAAAATTGTATTAGGTTTTTCACTAAATATATTGATTCCTACCCAATATACATCTCAATTATTGAGATATAGTAGATCCTTTCCAAAATATTCAGTGACTTTCACACTTCATTCAAAGATTTTAGTGTTGACATGTATGAAAAATCCAGCAGCTGTAAATAATTGACTTTGGGGTGGCAAACAAAATAAATTGTAAAAACTAATATTATAAACTACACTTTCAATTAATTAATAGCCAGGCTGACTATTTTACTGTAGTACCCATGACCAGTGACTAACAACCTTTTTTACTTGACAAAATATTGTAATGTTTCGCGGTTGGGGTTCCTAGCCTGGCTAATATAATTCGGAACATAAAATACGTATAAAGCAGTGGTACACAACTTATTTGAAAGGACCAATAATAATTTATCCATTTTCTAATTGTTCACAGGCCGCAATGGGTAAAAATGTTGATATATTATACCAGACGAAACATACATTTTATTAGGAAGGTATTTTAAATTTAATAGCTGTTATATACAGTGACGTCCCGTGGGGGTAGGCAGATTGAGCGTCGCTTGGGGGCGGCAAATCAAGGAGAATTATTTGGAATATATAGAAATAGCAGCCAAAACTTAGTAATAATGAAAATATCTTTACATTAAAGAAATCAGCTCACTGGTTTTATCGGGTTCGCGATATCCAGTTTACTTTCGTTGCCCGTCAACGTATGGAAACCACACGTGCAGAGTTGCGAATAATTAGTCTGACATTTTATTAGTAATGTATCCATACAACACATTTCTTAGATATTGGACTCGTGAAAGGATGATAAAAATACTGTATAAAAAATGAGGCAGGTTTTTGGTGCTGCCTAGGGGCGGCATTTTATCTAGGGACGTCACTGGTTATATTATATCAGCTACCCTAATCACTCTCCATTACGTAGGTAGGTAAATATGTATTTGCATGAGGGCGCTTAGTATAGAGGAAATCAGAATTTGGTCATCTGAAAAATCTTATGATGAAATATTGTTATTTTGGGTCGCATGCGGCCCACGGACCATGGTTTATGCGTCGCTGGTATAAAGCATTAGGTAGTGACATAGATATCTATGTAGGTATAATTGCGAATAGGTAAGAAACAAAAGGGTTTCTCTCAGTTTCTCCCCATTTTTGAAATGCACAACACAGTCACTCTGAAGTGTTCAAATTATACTAAATAACAATGGTCAAAGTAGCTCAGTATATTGAATGAATAATAAAATAAAACCTATAATGTACCTAGACTAAAATAATTATTTTTATACGTATATTTCAATGTGTGACAATGCCTTTAGCTTTTGATCTCTTCATTTATGCATGTCTATTTTAAACGCATACTTGTCATATAGGAGGCCCATTTACTGGGGGACCCTACTTTCAACCTTTTTTGATAAAGTTGAAAATTCATAGTCGGATCCTTCATATAGGTAGGTATAGGAAAGTTTGATTTCCCTCCCCTTCTAAGTAAAACTCATGCTGATTTAATATGTAATGGCTATGTCGCACCGTCTTAAGGCTCGAAGACATTGCGCTACTTTACAAGCTGCTTGTTGGCAAATTTACAATGTGTTCAAATTCAAACTCGCACAGTGTCTTCATCGCACAAGCTAACAAGCAGATTGTAAACAATCTACCGAGAAAAGTTGAAAGCCGGGCTACATTACACGCTACACGCTGGCGTGTGGGCCGATATGCGTCTGCGCAGTAGAGCGATAGTGGCGACCTCTCGGTAAAAAAACGAACTACTCAATACATCCTGTCAAAATAGTACCAAAAATGACAGTTTCAACGCGCTAGCTTGTTGGATTCTGAGCGAGTAGAAAGTTTTGTGTGTCATCATCACAATCGCACTAGTTGACTCGCCCGCTTTTAAACTAAACGACAAGCAGCTTGTAAAGTAGCTCAATGTCATCGAGCCTTTACCAAGATGATTTTTTTTAAAACAGATCACGTTAAAACGAAACAATTTTTAACTCTATTACCAAAAAGGTTTCAAGTCGTACCAATTTTTTTACTTTCTCATGAAATCTCAGCATTAAATGGAATATTTCCATTCCTTTTGGATAGGTAAGTAAAAGTCAATACATTAATAAAATTTTATTTAATTATTTTTTTAAACCAAGTCCTATCCTAAAAGATCATAGCCCTCTAGAGAGTGGATGTTGTACTAACAGTTTTTTTTATTTTTTTACGAGAAACGGATGTTAGCCTCTTGCCCAAACTGTTAGATCCATACTCACATTGAAAAACAACATGTGAGTTTGCCTGACTCGGGTTTCAAATCCGGAACCCGCAACATTATAGGCCTGTGTGTCCGGAAACTTGTACATATGCAGTTCGCCGTATCACATTTCACCGTGAAATGTTGTATCGGAAATATATGGCCGTATATTAAAGACCATCCAACCTCGTTGGGACGGTCACGGTTTTTGTCGGTTTACACTTTATACTTTACGTTTACAGGAAGGCACCAGCAAACAAATTTTGAATTAAGCCGATATACTGGATTATTTGTTAGGTTAGGTTAGGTTAAGTTTTCATTCTTGAACTATTCATGAATTATGCCAAAATAAGCTAGGAAAATTGAATCAATGTTCATATTGAATCTAATAAAATTGGAGACCGTATAGTCTATAGTCATCTGTTTCCGATAAGAAAACTCACAGTGAAATGTTTTACGTACAATTTACAAGTTACCATAGGTCTGACGTGTAATCACTTTGCCATCGTGCGCTTCAATTATTATGGGCTTATTTTATTTACAACTCATAAAAATATGCAATAACAGAAACTTATGACCAACTAAATATTTTGTTACATATTGAACATCTCAAATCATTCAATTAAAATCATGATTTAACACTACACTAAAGTTTACAGTAATATACAGAGGAGAAGACATAGATTTTTTTTAACTCTTGAGAAACCGCACTTTATTTCAAATCATTTTCAGATCAGCGCATCTATTCTAAAAACAAGACAGCTATCGGCGGTTATCGAGAGTAGTTTATCATATTTTTGTATTGAGGTATTATAATTGTTAGAATAAGTTAGCCGTCTAAACAGTCAAAACTGTCTATCTCGCTCTAAAATTTAGCACACCGAAGAGAGGTGCTGTTAAAACATAGCACTTATTACAACTAACTTATTGTAATTCGATACAAAACTACCCTCGATAGCTGTCGATAACTGTCTTGTGTATAGAATAGATGCGCTGGAATGTTTCAGAAGATGCACTGTATCAAAATCAACGGATGTATTCAAACTACAATAAAAACAGTGAATCAAGGAATTGGACATGTAATTGGCATATTACAGCTAGGACACTCGCCATACATTATATTAAATCTTTGAACATTGCTAGACACTGCTGGATATATTGCCGAAAGCCACTGAAACAGAAAAATTTGATATATAAGTATTAAAAATACAATTGAATAAAACAACAAGAAAGCTATGAGTTTAATTTATCTACAGAAATATCGCAATGTTATTAGTTTTAAAAAGATTATCAAAAAGCTATCGTTGCTATATTACTCTGACATTTCTCTTTTCCATTTTGTTAATTGACAATCTCTGATTTAAATTTGGATGATATTGTATGGTTTAGGCCGGGAATACATGGGGAGCATCATGCTACTGCTGCCGGCAGTCGCATCTCGGAAATCCCCAAATACTGGAGGCACACACACCAACACACTGCTGCCGACGTGCTGCCCGAAACCGCCGAGTTGCTGCAGTTGATTTGCTGCCGCGTCAAACATACACTGGCAGCACTGACTGCCCGTTATATCAACAACCCCTCTCACCTCTCTCTCCGCCTAGTCCTGCGCACCGTCATTCCAATATGAGTTTTTGCCAAAGATGGACGGCAATAATTTTGACACAGACGCTTTTATAAGTGACATAGAGTCTAAAATGTGAATCATATAGTGACATTGAATTTAATGGCCCCACCAAACCACACCCGCCCCGCACCACACCCCGTCTTAATGGGGCGTATTACGGGACCCTACGTTTGGATGTGAGGCATCATTTTTTTTATGACTGGGAATGTCTCAGGAGCAGTTACCCAAGACTAAGGTCACCATGCACTCAAATGTGCTTTGACTAAATTTTCATGACTTTAAGTTAAGAGTACCTAGCGGACAGATGAACACATAGAGGAAATATTAAAAATTATTGTTCACATAGGTAAAGTGACATTGAACTTAATCCCTCCAAACCAAAACCCGTCACGCACCACACCCGGTCTTAATCGGGCGAATAACGTGGCCCTGTTGTAACGTGGCCAGGTTGGATGCTATTAGGTGAAGAAGTGCTCACCGCCCTTCCTTAAACTGTGAACCAAGCCGCATTGACTCCACTCAGACAATGCGGCCGCCATCCTGATTTCTTCAGGAAAAAAAGATTTCATTGGTAAAGTGACAGGGTTGCTACAAATAATGCTTGGGCCACTTTATGTGCTAAATATATTAAAGATTTTGATACGAATGCGGTGAGCCCCTACTCCCGCTGACATGTTTGCTCCCAATCGCAGCAGCATGAGCTGCCGCAATGCTGCCGATCGCGGCAGTACAAGAAGCTGTAATTGGCCGCTCGTTTTCTGCTAACAGCAACAGCAAGATGCTGCCCATATACACCTTATGGTTACCTGATATAAGCAATCAGAATGAAACTGCTGACGGCATGTTGATTTCTCACATATAACTGAAGGGAGATCCCCTGTAATGTTTCTGCCTGCCAAACATATACTGCATTCTAGTTCCTCCATTAGTTCTTTGGCTAACGTTTCCTTCAAATCACTTTTTAAAGGGAAGTGATCCAGACCTGAAAAATACAGTCGGTTAAGTACCAATTTAATTTAATCTTATGGTTCAAAGATGAAACGAAAGCGTATCACAGCATGACCTCAATTATCCAAAATAAAAAATATGGGGTACCTTTACCTTCAGATAACAATAAATCCAAATAATCAAGAAAAAAATAAAAATTTTCCATTTAAAAAAATCAGTGGAAACTTGTCATTTCAGTTATAAACATAAATGGGTTGATACGTAATTCTATGTTGAGTATCACGAATATTAAAAACTATTACATGCTGTGAGGTTTTGTATGGTGGCAAGTGAGAGGTTGCAAATTAGCAAAAATAAACCTTATTATTTTTTTATTTTTTTTAAATATATTGAAAGTTCATTATAAACACTAACCAATCATTTGCTAAATGGCTCATTATTGGACCAGTAGTCTTCCGAATTTTAAATTATTCAAAACAAACGCCTGAGACTGGCATTCTATTTTCAAAGACAGGCAAATAAGTCTGCATTTTTTGTATGGCTGGCACTGTACGCCCGGCCATATCGGCGAACATGTTCGCTTTGGCGCAGAGCCGGTTGTTGCATAATAAATAATAATATCATCATCATCATCATCAGCCGAGGTCAATCCACTGCTGGATGAAGGCCTCCCCAAGCTTTCTCCAACTCTCTCGGTCCTGTGTCGTTCGCTGCCACGTATTTCCGCCGAACTTTACCAGTTCGTCAATCCAGCGGCTTTTAGGGCGACCCTGTGGCCGTTTCGTACCCCTTGGGTACCACTGGATGACGGCATTTGTCCAGCGGCCGTCCTTTCGGCGACCAATGTGTCCCGCCCATCTCCATTTCAGCTGTTTGGCAACGTCTATTACATCGCGTACTCTTGTCTGCTTCCTAACCCATTCGTTCCTTTTACGGTCCTTTCGCGTGATGCCCAACATGCACCTCTCCATGCCTCGCTGTGTGACTCTTAGCCTTTGGACATCTCTCGTGCTGAGGGTCCACGTCTCGCAGCCATACGTGAGCACGGGTAGCACACATTGGTTGAACACCTTACGCTTAAGACATAATGGTAGGTCACTCTTGAAGATAATATTCAGACGTCCGAAAGCACTCCATCCCAGCTTTGTTCTTCGAGCAATTTCATCGTGCATGCTTCCGTCTATGGACACCTGCTGTCCGAG
This sequence comes from Rhyacophila brunnea, assembly GCF_057557595.1. Classification (NCBI taxonomy): domain Eukaryota; kingdom Metazoa; phylum Arthropoda; class Insecta; order Trichoptera; family Rhyacophilidae; genus Rhyacophila; species Rhyacophila brunnea. The sequence continues at coordinate 3,846,009 of NW_028233276.1, forward strand.
ATAGACGTAGCTGCTGACTTGCTCGAGTTGGGTGCCAGAAATACAGATAATCGCAGGGTCCGAAAAACAGTTCCTCATCACTTTTGTCTTTGAGACATTTATCTTTAGACCGACCGTTTGACTGACAACCGCGAGTTTTTGCATTCTACTTTGGAGGTCTTTCGGGTCTTGTGAGAGTATAACAATATCATCTGCAAAGCGCAGGTGACTGAGGTGCTCCCCATTAATTGGAACACCTTTTTCCTCCCAATCAAGTTTCCTAAATAAGTCCTCAAGAGTAGCGGTGAATAGTTTAGTGGAAATGGTATCACCTTGCCGGACACCTTTGTTAATGGGGAATTTACACGACCGTTTGTGGAGTTTCACGCATGCTGTGGCATCACTGTATATACTGTTCAATATGTTTATGTAGCGTCTGGAAATTCCTTGGTTGCTAAGGGCGTCTATAATTGAGAACTTTTTGATGGAATCAAACGCCTTTTCATAGTCTATAAAACCAAGATATAATGGCAGTTTGTATTCCTGGTAGCGCTCTATGATTTCCCTGACAACCTGTATATGATCCATAGTACTGTAGCCTCTTCTGAAACCGGCTTGCTCTCTTGGTTGGTTCTCGTCTAGAACTGTTTCGAGACGGTTTGAGAGTATTTTCGTGAAAACCTTATACAGAATTGGCAGTAGACTAATTGGTCGATAGTTTTTCAGATCTTCAGTGTCTCCTTTCTTATGGAGAATAATAATGGAGGCATTTTTCCATGACTCTGGGATGTTCTCTTCGTGCAGACAAGACGTGAACAGACGTGCGAGCACTTCGCTCACCGTCCTCCCGGCCCGTTTGAGAACATCGATAGTCAGCCCATCTTCTCCCGGGGCTTTCCCACTCTTCATGCACATTATAGCATATTCCACCTCTGTGGTAGTAACCTCAGGAAGAGGATCTCCATATTCTCCGTTCACCGGAAGATCTGAATTGATGTCAGTGTCATCTTTGTATAGAGCGCTGTAAAACTCTACAACAGTGTCCAGTAGATGATCCCAGTTACGCACGATACTTCCATCTTGCGCTTTTAGTGTCGTGATCTGCCTTCTCCCTATTGACAGATGCTGCTTGTTCTTATGTAAGCTCCTTCCTGACGCAACAATTGATTCAACAAGGTTCATATTGAACTTACGAAGATCTTCTCGTATGTTTTTACGTAGAGTTTTGCACAGCGTGGAGTACTCGAGATCATTTGCAACTTGTTGTTCGCTTTTCGTACTCCTACGCAGCTTCATAAGATTCAACGTTTCCTTTGAAAGTTTGCTTACTCGTTCAACCCCAGCAGCAACTGTCTCTTCCGAAGATTCTATAATGATTTTTGTTACTGCATCGGTGTTTTGTAGGGAGATGGGGTCATTTTCAGCCTGGAAAGCCGCTAACCTGTTCTCCAGCTCTTGTTGGAATTCGACTCTGCTTCTCAAGCCTCTGCGGACTCTGGGCTTCTGCATCAGTTTGGATCTCTCACGTTTGATGTTAAATCGTACTTTACACCTTACCATTCGGTGATCGCTGCCAGTATTAAATTTGTTAATGACTGTGCAGTCTAGAAAAATATCCGTCTTGTTGGTGAGGATGTAGTCGATTTCGCTGGTTCGTTTTGTTGGGCTTCGCCATGTCCATTTTCAAGAAGGCTTCTTTTTGAAGAATGAGTTCATGATGTAGAGATTGTGGTTTTCCGCAAACTCCACTAACATGTCTCCTCGGCCATCCCTGGTGCCATGTCCGAAGTGCCCGACATATCTACATCACCCTAGCTACATCTACATCATCCTGGTGTTGAGATCCGATTCGTGCATTAAAGTCTCCCATGATGATAGTGAAGTGACATTTCCGTTTATTTTTCAACGTACTGATTTCTTCATATAGCTCCTCCACTTTTTCATCAGGTGAGTTTTGAGTGTGCGCATAAACTTGCAAAAGCAGAATCTGGTATCTTTTGCTGAGCTGAAGTGTTAAACTTGCTACTCTATCTGAGGAGAAATCAAATTCAACTATGCGATCTATAATAATATAGGATAATAATATAGGATACCATAATACTATAGGTAATTCACCAGAGTATTTTTCATCGATGGCCCAACAAATCAAATTGAATCTTGGTTACCTCCATGGCTTTTCTCCAGCCAGGAATATATCAATAATCTCATCTCGTAAAGTTACGGCAGTATCTGATGGGCCACAGATTTTTAACGACACACATTGAATGTAGAGTGAAGCTCTTACTACAATCGCTGTAATACTGATAATTTTTGGCTTAGTATTTCATAATTATTTAAACAAATGTCACTTGTTTAATTTTTTGGATTATGCAAATCAATCGATAGTGGCTAGTAATTTGCGTTTAAAGTCGGGCGAGATAACTCGCGAAATTTGTATGTGCAGCCTGTCGATCACGGCATCATAGAGCTAGATAACTCGCTGAAGGTATAGAACCGGTTAACTAAGTCCGGTGTTGATTTAACTCATTCTTTTGCTCATTTACGCATATACATAATAGTGTATATTATACATTATACCTAGTTAATTTGGCATTTGTATTTTTAAATTTTTAAGTTTTATTGATCTTTTCCTTTCACACACAGAATTATCCAGATATACTCAAGGCATATAATGTCAACGATGGACAGAAAAATAAATAAGAACTTGGTATAATTGAGATACTAACCTAACATTCGCAGTAGATTAGCAGAGAACATTTGATCGGGGTCCCAAACCTCTTGGTACATAGCTTCAGTCTTGGGCTCAGTTAATCTCGAAGGACCGAGGAGTTTTATCTCAGGAGCATGCCTGTTTCCAAATTCGTCTACGGTTACAATAGCTGAGATGTCATCTCCTGTCATTAAAAGAAAATACTATTAGTACCTATTGCAAAAGCTTTGTTTTATCGTATTTTATGTGCTGCATCAGTTCATTCGATACACCAATTCAATAGGGGAACAACTCATAAAACCGTGTTCCAAGATAATGGCGTTTGAATTTTTTGCTGTAATTCTCATTTTAATTTTAAAGCCTTGATTTCGATGAAAGTGTGTGTTTTTTTATATTTAATTCAGTGGAATTCATCAATACACAATGAAATTGTACATTTTAATAATGAATAAACAAATAAATTCGATTATATAACGGAATTAATGATTAATCTTAGAAAGGATTATTCGATTTTATGACACATTGAAGAAATTTTTGATTATTTTTTTTGCTGAATTATAAAGAGAAGACCTTTCTACATCAAATGGCATTCTTAACTCAAAACCTTTAAATTTTGAGTTGTTCCCCTATTGAACTGGTGTATCGATATGTTTCAATAAATGAGGTGTTGAGGTTTAAACAAATACAAGTGACGTAATATAATTAAGCCATTGGAGACAGGTGTAAAAGGGGTAAAAAGTGGACCAACAGTCAGATTTAAGATTACTAAACTGCACTTTGCACTTTTGGGATATGACATCATTCACCTTTACTATGGCAGAGATATGTTTATTAACATTTTCCATGCAAGGCCATACATACAAGGCGTGCAGGTTCACCATCTCTCAGAGGTTCTTCCACATCTTCTGCCATCACACACAGTCAAAATCATCGATATAAGCAATAAAACTAAATATCGCTTTTAATACAGTAACCTTCAATAAATATTACAGAAAATCATGAGAAAATTTCTTACCGATAATGATTCTGCGATAATTATCTTTGCTGGTTGGATTGACGGGATCAATTACCCAACACAGGGCATCAATGTCCGCCATGGTCTCCAAATAATCAGATAATTCATTAAGACAATCTTTGAATGTTTGAACAGCCACCTCTACGCCTGAAAGATGTTACTCCGATTACTAATTAAATTTCTAAACACTTTTGGTACCATAATAAATAACAGGAATCATTCCAGCAAGGTACACCACCTTATAAAGTATCCACATGCTCGCTTGTATGTTATATTACTCAGTATTCAAATAATTCATAACAGTGCTTGTAAGCAATAAATTTTTGAAGTGAAATTTTTTCATATTCAGTATAGGTAGCAATTTTGCTGGTAGAGTGAATCCGGCTGACGTGTACTGAAAAAATGTCGTCGTCGATTCAAAAATCAAGACACCCTCAATCAGCCTTGAACTACCAAGCTTTCAACTTGTCAGTCGCCAAGCGCTCTACCAAATGCATCGTTGAGGCCATAGTAAATGAGAGCACTTAGTACACACAACTACTTGACAAGAATGAGGGTGGATTGCTTTGCTTTTTAGTCAGCCAGCCAACTGCTTGACTATCATGGAAATTAGAAAAACGGAAATCACAAACTGGCAATTCGATTTAACCGGTTCTATGCATTCAGCGAGTTATCGTGATCGACAGGCCGCACATACAAATTTTGCGACTTACCTCGTCTAACTTTAAGCCCAAATTACTAGCCATTGTCGATTGATTTGCATAATCTAAAAAATTAAACACACAGTGACATCTGTTTGATTAACTATGAAATACTAAGCCACAAATTATCAATATTACAGCGATTGTAGTAAGAGCTTCACTCTACATTCATTACTATTAAATAATTATGATTACCATTAATATATTAATCAATATATAAAAAAAAAAATTTACCAGTTACTTAGGCTAAATATGAAGCAAAACATTTTTGTGACAGTCAACAGTGGAACATGATATACATACCAGCATTATTATCTACCCATAAATGTGATTTCTTAAAAAATATAATTAAATAATTTTTGCTACCGAGCGGTGGGGCCCTCTATCTTATTTTCACCGCCTATTCTATAATAATGCATTGTAGCCGTGATTAAAATTGTATTTGTAGTGTTTAATATCCAATGTAAATTCCCTTGTTTTGATAAAAAGGCCTTGACGACGTATTAAATTCAGTTTTTAAATACTCACCTTCTCCAAGGAATCTCGCATGACTGCCTGCATTTTTATTAAGGTGACCCGAAGTCATTCGGTTACAGTAGAGTATACGTTAGCGTTAGAGTCATGGCCCCCACATCCTGAAGCGGGCCCCCAGGCTAGGGTCTTTGGCGGGCCCCCCTACCCATCGCTAAAGATAAAGGCAGTGTGACGGTCGACAGTAGGTGTACCAAATGGTGTAAACGATAAAATTAATTCGTATATTTAGTGTTTTTTGTAAATTTTAATACATCCATTTGAATTATGGAGTTGTCGAGTATCGATACACAATTTAAAATTGAATCGTACAACCACATAATTTTAAATAATAACAATATCGAAGAACAATAGTGACTTTTTTTACTATTAAAGAGAATTTATGATATGTATTTATATCACTTATCTGGTCGACTCGCCACGCAGGGCCGTTCCTGAGCCCGGGCCCCCAGTCTAGAGCCCTGCCAGCCCCCTTTTTGTGGGGGCCATGGTTAGAGTATACAGATTCGGTTAGGTTAGTTTTTTTGCACTTTTTACTACATTGATACACCTCTTTGCCTGATTATATCGCATAAATCTAGATCAAATGATATCATCATCCTAGAGAAGGACCTCAAAGTTATGAAGCGGCAACTCTACCTATTGTATAAATCATACAATTAAAATTTAGGTAATACTGCTGCAGATGAGATGACCACATGACTTTTTAGAACTTTCTTTTTAGACCAAACCCAACCTAACCTAATCTACCCTAACCTAATCTTAGTGTGATAATGATGCATTAAAATGTATGAATGAAATGTACGTTCAAGATTGGGCAGTGCGATAATTTTTATTCTCCAAACCCACCCTTTCCTGACACTCGTAGTTCTGCATATAAACTTAGCAGGCGAATCCATTCCAGTCCCCACTCTTTTTTTGCAATTCGAGGTTAATTAAATTTAGTTTTCCTTAATCACTAAAAATTACAATTATCTTTTAATTAGGTACCTACTTGAAAATTCACCTGCCAACACATTAACATTGGGTAAACTATGCTCCTTTATTTTAAGTATTCCACCATTTTCAATGGACAACACAAAGAACTGTTCTTTATTTAAGCGATCTAAATATTTTACCAACACATTATCAAATCGTTTGTCTATGTTCAGCTTCACATCGTCGTGCAGTTGTCGAACATTTTCCAATTCCTTTAGTAAAAAATTGTGCCGCTGGATGTTTTTAAACCAAGCCAGTTCTTCGGTTTTCTCGTTGCGCACTATTTCAGTCAACGCTTGCAAGAAAGTCTCCAATTTTAAATCTTCTTCTGTCATTAAATTTTCATATTTTGAAAACATATCTTCCACGGTAATGACGCTTGATTTGTGCATCTTTGTTCAAATTTATTTGAACAAAATATTTCCTGCAATGCCAATGTAATTTTTTAACATAAATTATATTCTAATGGATTTAAATTCAAATGTCATCAAATGCCCTCGGTCGATACTATTAATATTATAAATTTTATATTATTTGTAACTACGTACTTGAACTAGCTGTCAAACTACCTACTCAAATGTCAAACTTCAAATATGGCGCATTTCATAATATGTGCTGCCAGGAGTAAACTTTATTTTCCTATATTATGTTGATAATTGCCGTAAAAATGGTTGCAATTGTACCACTTCAGAAAGGTTTGATAATTTGGGTATAAATAACAAAAATGAGTGAGAGCTGGTGTCAGTGGGATAATAGTCCAGTCAAATTAGAACGAAAAATACGTTATGGTTGCAAAAGGTGGGGTAGAAGATTTTTTTTTCCTACTTGTATAGATGATAATGAGTAAGAAAAAAACGAGTTTGCCAATTCGGCACAACTTTTGGCGGGCAAAAAACCGCAAAAATTTTGGATTTTTTTTATTTTTCGCTTATATCTCAAAAACGGTTGGTCGTAGCAAAAATATTGTCATATACAATTTTAAAGCATATTAAATTTCCTAAAATTTTTATATCATAAATTTTTTTTCTATCTCTGACCATTTATGAGAAATATTTGCTGTTGAAAACAGTATATATGTATTCAAAAACACCTGTTTTAGTAAAAATCAAACTTTAAGGGGGAGAGGCACAGAAATACCATTTTAAACTTAAGATCTTACAAATAAACAGTTTGAGGTTACAAACTAGACTTTATAGTCAATGGGCCCAATGTTCCAGATGGTGCGTGGGAGTGGTAGAAAGGACTACATTCCAATACCCCCACCAGTACCGCTGGTGCCACGACACCAATCATTAACACTTTTGCTTTAGTTTAGTCTCCATCGCTTTGTCTTTGAAATAAAAAAATATAATGAATTTCTATGCCTCTCCGCCTTAATGAAAATAAATACTAAATAAAAATTAAGATCTTACAAATAAAGTATGTTGATAGTTTTAGTAATGATAGCAAAACAAATCTTAATAAGGTACGTCGGGGCAAGATCGTCAACGGGTCTAGTTCGTCCAGTGCCTTTATTTTCTTATTGCAGCGATGTGGGTAGTGCCGCTTCGTATCCGCGTTACCAACATTCATACTCAACGTCCTCCACATTTGCAATGAAGTTAGCTTCAGTCTAGCTTACGTGGCAGAGGAGAGAAGTTTTGTCGTGATTCAACTTTTATAATGTAAATGGGGTTAGATCGTCAAATCGTAAAATATCTCGTTAATCCAATGCCCAAATCAACTGATTTTTGGTATGTACCTAATTTGCCTATACCGCTTTCTATTTTAGCTTTTATTTTTTATCATTACATGTGCCTTCAATTATTTTTGACTGCTGACGGACTAACCCCACTAGTTTGGTCAACAGCAGATAAGTTCGTCACATGCATGACGATCTATACCCGTATTGTTTTAAAATGGGGTTAGTTCGTACGAGTATACCTACTTAGATGAAATATATTTATTTTTTCCATTAAAAACTCAGTTTCAAAAACCTAATAACAATGTCTGGTTTGTTGCAGATAAAAAAGCCGTGATTATGCCTCGAACCTACAAAAGAAAGTCTAACAGAGCCACGTCTTCCATAAAAGAACAATTGAATCATGTTGTTGATGAAGTATTATCAAAAATAATGAGTGGATATTAAGCATCCAAACTATTTAAAATTCCACGAATGACACTCATGGACCACGTCAATGGAACACATGGGCATAAATCCTCATCGACGGGCAAACCAACTGCTTTATCCCTTGATCTAGAACGGAATTTGGCAGAAAATCTACACGTAATGGAGCGAAATGGTTTTGGATTATCGAGGAAGGAAGTTATGGAGTTAGTTGGGCATTATGTTCAAATAAATAAAATAAAAACTCCATTTAAAAATGGCATTCCAAAGAGTGATTGGTTTACAGCCTTTGCCAAGCGAAAAAACTATATTCAACGTCAAGCTCTGAAGATGACGAATACTTCACTTCAGCATCATCTGATACTGGAAATATATCTGACTTGTTGCCAGACACCGATGAAGAGAATTTTAATGACCCTTTATAAAAAGAGGATGCAATTGTAGTTGTAAATTATCCTCAAGAAAAAAAAAATATTGAAGACTGGATTTTAGTCAAGTTTGAAACCAAAAAGACCATCAAACACTTTGTTGGTAAAATTTTGAGTTTCAACAAAAATGACAAACCTGTGATTAAGTTTACCAGGACAGAACAGTTTTTATATTTCTAGTTATTGACGACATTTCTGATATTCTCAATGAAGACATAATTTGTACTCTTCCGCAACCTTTAATTTTAAGAAGAGGTGAAATTATGTTTAATTTTAATCGTCAACAATTCAATATTCAATAAAAATTCCATTTACTTATTCATTTATCAAAAATAATATTTTATATGTGTGTACTTTGCTTTCTTACTTTATTTTCTACGTAGTAAATGATGAAAATAATAAACATTATATTTTAAACAATCTTTTAATACTAGATCCGTTTACTATGCCTAAACATTTGTGATGGGGTTACATCGGCATACATTTATTATGCCGAAGTAACCCCATGGTTGTGAAATAAGATGATAAATGATATTTTATTCCTTGTATTTATATTTTTGGTATGATACTTTTCTCTACCAATAACCATATTTTGACGATCTAAACCCGTGTGGTTCTCAAGCGTATTATAATGAAAATAATTTTTCCTGACGAACAAGCCCCTGGTGAAGGGGTAAGATCGTAATAAGGGTCATTTTTACGTTTTTTGTCAAAATAATGCCATTTAAGCCATACGATACTTTTGTAACAAACACTACTTTTGTTAAATAGTATGTTTTATTCAACAAATCTAAAATATATTAAAAATCTCAATTACTAATTCTGTAAAATTAATTTAAAGTCACACTCGTCAATTTGTATGCCGATCTTGCCCCGACTGACCTTACCTACAAAATAATAATATTCACCAAACATCTTAATTTTTTAACCGTTTCTGCTGCTTTGGTGGAGGTGGAGTAGGCATAGGTTGTACTTCTTCAAGGTTTTGCAATGTAGCTCCCACGTATGTATTTCATCAGGACTGGCGTCTGGATTGTTGAATACTGTGACCACTTCCTTCAACAAAATACCACACAATTTAATCTTTATATGGCCAAATAGGGAAGATGTTGTATCACATTCACTGAACACGTGTGTGAAAAGAATGGTACGTGCATCATATTTAAACGATTTTGTCGAGAACAACACATCTGGTTTACTTCCCTTTCCAGGTTTTCGAAAGAATAAGTTGTCCAAGAATTGTCCTCTTGCCGACATCAGTACAAGAAGGTCAATATCTTCACCTATTGTTACTAAGCTTTTGAATTCATTTGCTTTTAAAATGTCAGTATTTACAATTAAAACATCGGCATCCTCTTCTGCCTGGTTCACTTTTATGCCAACCTGTAAGAAAAGCGATTTTTTATTATTTTCGTTGCTCAAAAAAAGTTTCTGGTCCACCTGATTGACAGTATTTCCTTGAAATATAATTTCATAGTGTGATTTTAAATTTATACGGCGTAATCTTTCTACAAACTTTGTCCCACTGGATTGCAATGCATAGATATCCGTCAAATATAACTTCAATATGTGACTTATAGTGTTTTGTCAAATAATCCGAATACATCTTCGCAATGTCACCAAAGGATGAATTTTGGGACCAAACTACTTTATGTAGATGTCCTCCATCAACCACAATAAACTGATTGTTTACAACAGTCTCAATTTAAACAGTCTCAATACTGGTGAAAGCCTTGTAGAATAACGATTTTGTCACTTTTCTCATACCCTGTTCTGAAAACAGTGACATAGGGTAGGGTGCTAATTCATATTATGTAAAGAAATGTTGCAAATCTTCCTCCATTTCTTTACATATACATATTCTTTCAAATAGGAAAAGCGGATCAGCTACAACAACTTTAGCTCGTCCTGCTTTCATACTACCGCCAACGGATGCAATGTTTGTCTTTTCTTTTGAATTTAACACAGTGAAAGTCGTTACCGATTATTCTATTAATCCCTTTTAACCCTTCTTCTTGGGAATTATAGCAGTTTACTGCTGTTCCTCCAACAATCCCACTACTCAACGACATTATCTCGTCGGTTTTGGGAAATGGGTAGTGTAATGATAACCTTTCAAGAAGCTTACTTGAATCAGCGTTGTCTCGGTCAATTCGGGAATTTCTCATGTCAACATGCTGTTCCGATGATTCAGACTGAACATTACAGAATGACTCAATTTCATTGCATATGTTCTGCATACTGACCATTCCCAAGTCCATCGGGTTAGAACACCGTCAGTTATCTCTGCCCTGTGTAAGACCTCCATAAATCTTCATTGTTTTCATTCATGTTTGTTGGATGGTCATATCCGACCAAATTCCACTCCAGTGTTTGTCAGTGTGACGTATCGTAAAATATCCTCTGCTAGTGAACTCCTCATAATTCAGGAGCGTCTTTTTCTCTTTCAGTTGTTGCATATCCTGAAAATACAAATGGGCACTTTTAGCGTAAATAAAATGGCCTGCTGTATGAAAGAATGAAATCATTTTTTCAATACTTTTCAAATGAAGGTTCCAGTCACCAGTTCATTCAGCCTGAATAAAGTGTTTGATAAACGTTGTCATTCGAAAATACTGTAACCATAGCTTTGAAGTGGGGCCATTATTTTCTAGCAAACACATGGCTTTTTCAAATTTATTTATGACCATTTTGAGGACAGTACCATTAGACCAGGGGTTCCCAACCTTTTTGTACTCTAGAGCACATTCTAAAATATCGGTAGGGTGGCGGGCACCACCTATTTTTAATCGACAAACTCCTTCCATAACTTCTCATTTTCCCATGATTTATTTTCTTATATTCATAATTTATTAATAAATAATAAACAAAAATGTTTCAAATTTCAAATGCCCATCGGTGGTTATCGCAGACAGCTTGTGCAAAAGCATATTTATTGACTTGGCGTATATTCTGAATGTATTATAAATATCCTCACCCCCTGTCTGTCCTTTCATAGGTAATATTTGCAACATATCCTTTTTACTGTGAAGTTACTAAATACCATTCTCACCATAACTGCTAGCTGTGCGGTGTCTGATATATCTGTTGACTCGTCAAATTGTAGCGAGAACCAGTCACATATTTCCAAGGCAGTCTTTAACTGAGTTTGTATGTCTGTTGAAATTGCATGTATTCTTCTTGTGACGGTGTTATTTGACAACTGTAAGTCTTGTATTGCTGAGACAATCTCACGTTTGTTAGAAAATCCATCAAACAAATAATCGGCACCAGTCAAAAATAGTTTTTTAAACAACTCACCATCAATGAAAGGTTTCTTCATTTTTGCGAGCATGTGAGAAATTTTGAAAGAAGCAATGGTGGCCTTTTTAGAATTTTCCACATGTCTAGTGAAAACAGTCTGTTGTGCAGTTAGACTTGAATTTAGTTGACATATTTTTTTCTTTCTTACTTCAGATTTAAGTGGATAATTCACATCAAAAGTGGCATGAATGGTCTGAAAGTGTCGTTCAACATTATGTTTTTTCGGCACTCCAATACTACTACTACACAACAAACAGACGCATTTATTTTTCACATTAAAGAAACAATATGATCTTCCTGGTCAGTGTTAAAATTATAGGTTCGTTGTCTTTTACTCGGTCTACTCATTTTAGAACTATATAGAAGGAATATCAAAACTCCTAATTCGTGTTTCGTCAGACAAAAATGTCTCCTAGCTAACTGTCGCGACAATCACAATGACAACAACGCGGTTCCAGGCGGGGAATGCTATTTGCACATCAATCCTTGTACACGCCGAAAACCCGAACTGAGCCGATGATCGCCGTAGCAATCGGGACGGTACGAGCATGTGACTACTGTCACGTGCTTCGGCGTTCATCGGCTCAGTTCGTGGCGTTCGTTCACTTCGGGTTTTCTGCGTGTCAGGCTAGCGTGAAAATTCTGTCTCTGTCGAATAGTGGCGGGCAGATAAGAGTCGTTCCACTGGCGCCATAGTACCCGCGGGCACGGGGTTGGGAACCCCTGCATTAGACTATGATAGAGATATTACTAGTAAGGTGATGGAGTGCACCTACTTCTTCTTCTTCGGTAAGTTCAATTATTGTACCCCAACACAATACACATGTAAAGAATAAACATAACTACGGGCGCGATGGAGACTAAACTGTAGCAAAAGTGGTAATGATTGATGTCGTGGCACTAGGGCTACTGGTGGGGGTATTGGAATGTGGCCCTTTCTACCACTCCCACGCACCATCTGGAACATTGGGCCCATTGACCATAAAGTCTAGTTTGTAGCCCCAAACTGTTTATTTGTAAGATCTTAAGTTTAAAATGGTATTTTTTCTCATTAAAGTTTCATTTTTACTAAAACGCGTGTTTTCGAATACATAATATATACTGTTTTCAACAGCAAATATCTCATAAATGTTCAGAGATAGAAAAAAAATGTGATATAAAAATTTTAGAAAATTTAATACGCTTTAAAATTGTATATAACAATATTTTTGCTACGACCAACCGTTTTTGAGATATAAGCGAAAAATCAAAACAAATCTAAAAATTTTGCGGTTTTTTGCCCGCCAAAAGTTGTGCCGAAGTCATTCGAATTGGCAAACTCGTTTTTTTCTTACTCATTATTATCTATACAAGTAGGGAAAAAAAATCTTCTACCCGACCTTTTGCAACCAAAAAGTACAGATTGACTGGACTATAAGGTAATATGAACTATTTAAACACTGGCGGCATTGGTAACCACAGACAATTATTATAAACCCATTAACGCTGCCTATTTCCTGCATAAGGGAAAAATTCGAATCTTTCCCAAATCGCACTTAGCATACGACCAACGATGTTGAAGAAAACCCTCATATATAAAAATCATCCTAAACGTATGAAAGTGACTCTGATAAGATACCTTACTTTTTTTGCATATGCATAACCCTGCGAAATGACCAGAGCAAATGGAGTACAGTAAGTAGCTCCAGTATGTGAAATGAATAAGACCATCTTTCCACCTCGTAAAAATAGGTTCTAGATTCACCTACTTTACTTATAAATATTATAATATAATATGTAGGTATATTTTCTTTTAAGTTTGATACAAAACTTTTTGACACATGTAAAAACATAACAATAATTGAGGCGTCTAATTACAAAAAGCGACAACTCCACAATTCAATATTTTCAGGAAACAACGTTTTTATGTTTCAAGCTTCAATTATTTGTTTTAACGTGAGATTATTTTTTCCGTTGTATTCTATGTCGAAATTAGAACCAAATGGCAATTTGTTTCAGCCGATAAACTCTTAAATGTAATAAATATAGGCAAAATAAAATTGGACGTAGCGCTACAAATACCTCACTTTTTAATTTACTCCGCATAAGGCACATATTTCCGTGGCACTGTCATGAGTTTACCAGATGCTACAGCATGGGAGACGCCCTTTTCAATATTGAACGTTCCGTTATTGGTTGACTTAAACACGCGCGAAATCAACCAAGCTATAAATAATATGAAACGCGGACTAGGCGCTTTTTGTAATAAATCAAGACTTCAAATATTTTTTTTCGTAGGGTTATGTCGCGTTTTGGAATTTATAGATCAATACATATTGTGTAAAATTATACAAAGAATACGTGTGTATTTTTTTCGTGATTTTGACCAATGTGGACTTTTTGGAATTAGACGCCTTAATTAATGGTTGTCCAGTCCTATCCTGTTATTTTGCTACAGCTGTTTAAGCGATTTGAAATTTTGCTAAACTTCAGATTTCAGTCAATATACATTGGTATTTACTGTTCTTTATAAAAAAATACCTTCCTTAAGGGGAGACCATGAACTTTTCCTTCTTTCTTTCTGGCACCACAAAGGTCTTGGCTTCATCCAGCACCTGCCTCCATCCAGGTCCACCCAAAGCCACTTCCCTCCAGTTTAGAATGTTAAGAAAATCTTTAAATCCATCTTAACACTATCCCTCTAATATGTATGAGGTCAACCAGGTCTTCATTTGCCTCCCGGCTTCCTGAATGTCAGTTTCTTTGTCATTAGTGACTCGTCTAGCCTGAGCTCAACGCATCTAAGCAGTGGTGTAGTAACTAGGGTTGGAGGGTTGGTGTCACCCGGTGCGGTAAATTTATAAACACACACATACAATTTTTTGCATTAAAACTTATTAATTTCAGTGATTTTATATAATAACACTAACGATAATTTTTGAAGTAAATAAAAAAAATAGGAAATAAAATATTCGTTGATAAAATATATTAAATACTTTTTGCTCAGCGATCTCAATCCTATTCTTTCATTCTTCGGATGTTTCCGTCATTATTTTCAAAAGTCCACTTATTTTCAAATTTTTCAATTTCTTAACAGCATGTGTACTTTTTGACTTAAATGCCTTTTTAAAAGATACAACCTCCATTCAATCCACTTCTTTCCAGAAGTGAATTCTCCTTGCATATTTGCTGCGGAGCATATGATGCATTTGACACAATTATCTGTTTCCGAATAAACAAATATATTATCACCAATTCTAACTTTTTGCGAATGCATTGAAGATGGCATTTCTGTTTCAACAATTTCAGAAAGCCATTCCAATTTAAATTTATTGCAGAATTTATCACATCCACTGCTTTTTGACATTTTTAAGGGATAAGTTTAAAGTTAATAAGTAAAATTTCACTTGCGTGCTCGCGTTAGTTGCACTTGACCTTTGCCTTCCGAGAAATAAGTCGAAGAATTGTGCATAATATGATGGTTTCGTGCATTCGAGCAAAACTAAAATCTGGCAAAGGAAACTTTCTTTTAGAATATTTTTGTGTGAGGACTATGCGGGGGATGAAAACATGTGTGCAGTCACATTTTGGTAGGTGAGCACGCGCACACCTTACAGGGAACATTGCACATGGATCAGACCAAATTGATGGACTGTATCATGTGCGGCCCCCGTACAAAAGGTAGAACTCGTAGTTGTATATACGTCTCTACGCCAACTGTGTGTCATCTAATAACATAATTTCCAATATCTTTAACACATTGATAAACAGCCAAAACTGTGAAGATTTATGTAGCTGTGTATCGTATAGGCCAATGATACTCAACCTTTTTTTCTTCGGGCCAAATACATATATTTGTAAAGTAACGCGGGCCACATCACTACTGGTGTGACGAAAAAAAATCATGAAACCCCCCTTTTTTTACAAAACATTTTTGAGATTTTAAAAATTAATCGTGTGCAATAGCAACACTCTTATACCAGATCTGATGTGGACCATAATGACAATCCTCTTCGGGTGTCACTATCTGTGCATCAAAGTCGAAACGAATCTCAAGATATACGAAATTCCTGATAATAAATGTGTTTCGGGCCGCACATAAAAGCTTAAAGGGCCGCAGGTTGAGTATCGCTGGTATAGGCCATAGGGTAATAAATAAAGAAGCTATCAATATAAAATTGATTTATTTATTGAAGTAGAAAACAGACATCAAATTAACAAGAAGCTGGAAGTCATGAAATTACCTGATATTCATTGTATTAGTCAAAATCCCATCTCTAAAACCATAGAATATATGAACTGAACTATAAAGAATATAGAATAGACAGATTTTAGATTTAAAAAAATCATCATACTGAAACAATTTTAATCAACTCGATGCATTTAAATGTTCATTCTATTCTCATTGTTTAGCTTATGTGTAAAATACAGCTTTACATTAATAATTCCCAACAGAATGGCAATATAACTAATGAAAATAATTCATTAATAATTATTAATTAATGCTATCCAAGTATCATAAGATTAAAACATTTGAATACAATCATTACTTACTTTCAAACATTTAGTAAATTTATTAACAAATTCTATTGTTCATTATACATGTCTGTGTTCTTTGGTTGATTTATGATCAGTGCAAGACTTCATAAATAGACACGTCACTACTCATCCATCGTGGGTGTTAATGAGACATAGAGCATAATATAAACATATTAATGACACAACACTAGCCTCATCCTTGTCATTATAGTCAAATTTGATAGCATGCAACTTACCAAAACGAATGTTCTATCTCTTCTTTACGATGAGAGCATCAATGAATAATAAAATACTATGGGAGCTTTCAAATTACATATTATTACTAAATCACAAACTAAAAAACAATCTGTGGAAGGAAGTGACAATGATGTTAAACTATAGTTTTTTTTAATTTTACTAATTTAATTACCTCCTAATACATAATGGTGATTTCAACTTTGTTTCTTCATTTAAAGTTTTATAATTTAAATTCTGAAATAATATTATATAAAAAAATTATTGAAGTTATACTTCTTTTGGCGCGTTTGGGAAATCAGATCAGAGTGCATTTTTGGCATGTGTTAGTTACATCATAATTATTTTTTCACACGAAATAAACGCACTCAATTGGATTCGAACCACCGGTTGTCCGGTTATCAGCCGAACGCACTACCTTTACGCCACAGTATGATACTGCAATCGTGACGATTATACAGTATGTTATAGTTTACAATTGTTCCGTTGCCTAGGCAGCGAATTTATTATTGTCTGCCATTAGCAATTCCTTACATAAACAAACTATTAAATGTCATAGTGGCAGTTGTTACTTTAAAAATAAAAACAACGATAAATAATTATATAATTTAGTAATATAAGTTAAAATTTATAGAAATAAACCATCGGCGCTTCAATAAGCGGCCCATTTTCTTACGTGTAATTTAACAAGATAATTAAGAGCAAGTCAAAGAATCTAGGTTATCACAAGTTTTGTTTTTGTTTTGTTACGCCAAAGAAGTATAACTTCTAACGCGCGTACATAAGTACAACAGTCGGCGAATTCATTTATCTGTGATCACGAATTACCCTTAAAACTAATTCAGCCAGAGAGTTAGTAGAAAAATTATTATCATGCAAACAAATCTTGCTACAGTTTACAGACAGTTCAGATCAGACTTTTCTAAAAAAAACTAAAACAAAATTATACAAAATCACGATCACGTGGATATTGACCCATGGATTAGAATGCAGTCGTCGTATGCGAATAAGATGGTACATAGTGAGGAAGGAACAACTATAAACCGTATGCATTGAACGATAATCCCCCCGCCATCACATTTGAAAGTGAGGTGACTCCGTTGGGCAGGCCATGTCTCAAGGGTGGACGACACTCAACCACCAAAGAGGCTTCAAACTATAGTATAGATTGACCGAATGGACGTACTCAGACAACTTTGTGAACTGTATACCCAACTCTAAATTACCAACTTATCACAATTTTACCAAAGACCACAGATACGTCATATTAAATGATCTTCCTTAAAAAATATCAATGGTCAAATAGTGTTGTAACTGTCTCCTATACTCCGTAATATTTACCACTAAAAAGGTATGCATGTAGGGCATCCTTGATGCCATGAAGACAAAACTAGTTACATTCTAGTAAACTTTCCTCCTCAAACTCGCATACAATTAAAAAATAAATCATTATTTTGAAGAGTGGAGGTAGAATTAATTTTTATGAGAATCAGCAGAACGCCATTCACCCAACCCATAAGATCTTGGTCTGGATCAAACACACATTGACAAAACAATATACAGTAGACTCCCGATTATCCAGGCTAATGGTGGTGAGCGGCAGCACGGATAAACGGAAAACACGGATACTCCGAACTATGGTTTTTTTTCTTTATAAAATACTACATATTATTATACATTTCTAAAGCAGACAATTATTTTAACATGTTTAATACTCATTATTTATTAAGAAAATCTGTGATTTTGGTTTGTTTGCAGGAATCTTTTAATAATTTTCTAACAGTTTGAATTTTCCTAAGAGCTGTTATATCGTTGTATAGATCGTATAGCAGTAGCAAAGGATGGAGGTGGGCTGTTGAGAACCGCCATATATAGTAGATACTAAACTTTGTCAGTGGCTTGGTTTTCACAGGGTTTAATTGAATTTTAAAAACTAACCATTTGTAAATTGTTATCTTAAGTTCAATGAAAATAAATACATATTATGACTGACAAACTTTAGTGTGCACTATATATGGCAGATCATAACAGCCTACCTCCACCCTTCGCCACTGCCGTATCGTGCACGGATAATCTGCAGATGGATAAACGGGAGTTTACTGTATTATGATTTGTGTCAAACGTAAGATCTGAATCCATACCCACCGTTCAGACACTACTTGTTCAGACACTCTACTTGTTCAGACACTGCACTACTTCAACCATACATTTGCAATATATTTTAAATAATTGCCTACAATTGCGTGATATGAAAAACTTCACATGTTGTCTTATCATATAAAAAATATATACACATATTACATACAATTAGTTGGATAATATTTATAGCATCTATACATTTTTTTATAGATCAACGATCATACTCCTCTAGTACTTATATAAAAGGCCGTTGGCACATAGTCATTAAAAATCACAATATTTATTTAAAAAAAAAAATCATGGTAAACAATTAATAAAAATTGAAACATATAAAGACAACCACCCATTCAAACATTGGTAACTACCAGCAACCCTATTCTAGCAGTTGTATTACTTTACTGTTAAAACCACAACTTAATAAAAAATACACTCATTATTAATTAATACCTTAATGGTATTTGCAGAGCATACGCCTGGATAATCCTTAAACGTTGTAGAAAATCTATTTATATAATTTTGAAGCCTTATTATTTCTATGTACTGTCTATAACCCTTTATGGACTGACGGTACTTAAAAGTACCGGCATCTTTATAAACATACACAATTCTTATTTGTAACAGAAAATATTTTTTTCTCCACTTTACAATAAAGAACAATTTTTTCAACCATAAACTAATATTATTTTGTGGACTGGCATCATTGATTTTGCAAAAATCATCTGTCCAAAGGAAGTTGGCGGTGTTTTTCGACTGTTGAAATTGTCATTCTAATTTTGTGTTGTTCTTCTTGTTTTATCATATTATGTTACGTACTTTATTTTGATTTTTATTATTGAAAATATATCTAGGAATGTATTTTATATAATATTTATAAATTCAGCATGATGACATACAAATAGCGAACCAAACTATCAGTGGTACTTTCAAGTACCGTCAGGCATTTGCGACCATTTTTCAAATCTAGTTTTACAAATACCATTTATTCGATGTTATTTAGATAAATGTGACATTAAGTTAGTCTACAACTCTACAAAATCATAGTATCCTCTCAAATTATTCAAAAATTCTGATATAAAAGACATAAATCCAAAGAATACTGATCTATGGCTCAGAATTTTGAAAGCTACCATGATGAGCGTGCGCTCGATGTACTCGAGGCATAAATCATATGATATGAATTATATTACATTTATACATGATACCATGTACGTATGGGCTCATACAAGGTTCCCTAGTTCTTTGCTACCACATCTATCACGTGCATGTACCAAGAATCAGACACCGAGAAGAGTGGAGGGAGCTAGGGGAGGCCTTTATCCAGTAGTTTTTCCGCGTAGTTATGAATAAACTTAAATTTAGTATCATTTTTACCCATTTACGACTCACATTTGCCGTCAACTTATATCTAAAAATATATTGCTTACAGAAAAAAATGGTCCTAATTGCCTGTCGGTACTTAAAAGTACCACCCATTTTTTTCATAAACGATTCATGTTAGCAAGTATAAGCGAGATGTAAAATAATATCGTTTTCATTTTAAAACGCAGTTCATTAATAATTTTCGTAGTTGCTACTTTGAAGGAAAATACAAAAAATCTTGTACACACTTGGCCCCTTAAGTGCGAGCGTGGTCAGTAAATTTTGGGATAACAATAAACACGACTGCTAGAATGAGGTTGCAGAGCAGATGTACTTAATATTGATTACTATCATGAAGTATATCTTGTAAATAATTAGTGAATTAGTCAGCAAATAGGGCCTGATGCATAGAATGTCAAAGTTATGTAAAACTAACCAATACAATCCTTAGATGTCGATTATGTTTTACCAAAATAATAAATTGGAAACATCACTTTCCGCAGTTAAAAATGTTCATTTTTTAAATTAATACAATATTCATTAAATTATTTTTTTAATTGAATATATAATTGAACAGTAAAAGTATGAAAACTGCATAATATAAATAATCAATAATACAAAATTTATATAAACGAAAGGTTGCATTATAAATGGTTAATTGAATAAATGCACACACTGCAGATACAAGTGCCCTAGTATTTGCTACTTTTTGAATTGTCTTTAGTGTTTGAGAAGATAATTGGAAGGTACTCAAAAACAATTTTCCTAGCCGGAAACATGTACATAACATTCAAAACTCTATTTATTTGATTTCTGTTCACAAAACGTAATTATATGACGGAAGTAATCACTTTTATTTCAATTTCACCGCTAGAGACACCACCTATTTTTCGTTATGCGTTATGTCTTATGCGTCTGAAAATTGGCTGACTAACGCATAAGCTCTACTTATTTAAAGAAGTATTACTATGCATTAGGCCCTAGGAGAATTAGTCACATATCTTTAAATTAGAAGCTTAATACTAGGGACCGAGATAACTAAAACTTGGTGTGGCGCTATTGTCGCATTGTGAGTATTAATGTGTATTGCGAGTTAATAGGTCTCCGCCTCCGGTTGTAGTTGTCAGTCTATAGTACATTTGCGTTTATGGAAATACATTAGACATAGTTCTGACAACTTCCCTTCTATTAAACAGATTACTTTTTATCAGAGTATCTTCCATACACCAGCATAATCACACCTTGTCATCTGACACAGATGAAAAACTACGATTTTCATGTCATTTTATCTCACGAAATGCACACAAAAAAATTAATTAACATTAACACATATATATTTCGGCAATCTTTATTCCCACAAAGACTTGTATTAAAGATAATACATATTAATGATGATCTACACGAGTGATTTTAACTGATTAAAGCAATCTTCCACGACAAGTGGGTGCTCCACAATAGCAGTAGAGCACTTTCCCAGGAACGCTGCCCACATCGTAGTTGTAGTTCCATGTGAGCTCTGTTCCAGCACGCACATGGTTCAGAGCAAAGAATGCCACCCACGGGAAACGTGGGTCGTGCGTGTCTACAAACACGTTCTGGACAAACACATTCGGAACGCAGGAATGCTGCAAAAAAAATTATTCAACTACAGTATACACACAAAGTAAATACAGTAGAATCTCGATTAACCAGACTAATTGAGTCGCCTAGCGTCATAACTCACATTTTGCTATTTTGTCATTTTTGAGTTAAATATACCAAATGATTCTAAAATATAAAGAAAAATAGTTGGCTATCAAGTCACTTTAAACCATGTGAAAATCGTTTTGACTGTTGGGTGTCATGGCAGCGTGTATTGACTACTGACTCATTAATATTCAAGTGAGTTCAATACTTATTTACAAAAAAACAGTGCTCTGGTCTCAGAGTAATGATATATAGAAAGGGCCTATTTTCTGGCAAAATGAAGTCGTGTTTCTAGCGTATAATGCACAGTAGAACAACCATTTTATTATTATCAACTTAACTATGAAACATTATACCAGCGTGTTGCGTCTAAGTACGACTACCAAATTTAAACACAACATAGTTAACCATTTATGTTATTTATGTTCTATTAAAATAACTAAAAATAATTACAGTAGAACCTCGATAATTCGAAAAACAATAAATCAAATTTCACCGTATTTAGAATTTTTCGTCAATTATTATTTTTCATACAAGAAGTTCGTTAAAAATCGAAATATTTGTTATTTCATAATTTGGTCCCAAAGGCCATTTTTACCCATATAAATTGAAATAAATAATAGTAAAATACTTATTTTCTTGGAAAGTAATAAATACTACAATTATATAATAAGACTACAATTAAGTAGGCAAACACTTGCAAATTTACTGATTGAGGCAAAATTTTTGTGGAAATACCCAAAAACTTCTAATGTACTACGACACAAATGACTTATCCAAGCATCAATATTATTATTGCAGTGAATGTCAATCAGGGTTCATGTATTTGTCATTCATGTAAATTCAGAATCCATTATTTTATTAATGTAAAAAACATGTTTTACAAGTAATCTTAGCACATAGCCATTAAATGGTTTTCAGTGAAAAAAAAAATTATTCACGAAATTTCGTAATTATTAAGTACCTAACTACTGTCCAACAAGATCTTCTTGGCTACGTGTTAAAACTGTGAACTAAACAAGCTCCTCCTATTTATCGACGACAGCGACTTTCGGCTTGTGCTTAAATCTTCTTGTTGGACAGTAACTTAACTGAAAGAATTAAGTTTTTAATATGTTTTTTAATAAACTATGAGATTCTTTTCTTTTAAAATATAAGTTGATAACAACCGAATGTTTAGATTAAACTGGCAATAGTTACTACAGGGACCCTATGTTTGACATTTGACAGGACTAGTTCACTAATTGACTTAATGAGTTCACTTGACATTTTTATTATTGTTAAGGCCATACCTCAGTTGAGACATGGTCTAAAAAGATCGTCGCTGGGCGATGCGCGGATTGCGGGTCGCGGGTGCAAATGAGGCATGTCAAACCAAATATAATTTGTCTTATAAATCCAACATGTGTCCATTTAATGTTCTGTTTATTGTTTTATCAGTAACAATAATAATATATTCATTGACATGTTTTCTTTTTAAAGTAAATGGGTAACGTTTTAAGTCATCTTTACACGATTTAAGAATTATTACGGCCGTCGCCATCACGAAGCGAAATGACGTGTTTCCAGGTCTACATTCTCTCTCCGAATGGGAGCGAGTGCAAAATTTCGTCGCGCTTATGGTTGAAAATTATTTGCCGTTTCACTGATGAATCACCTTAATAGAATATTAATACACATTGGACGCTAAAGACGCACCTAGCGCGTAACGATTAGGTGGCCATTCAATATAGTTAGCATGCTATTTAAATGTGGTAATTAAAAAGTAATTATCTAACCAGCGTCAATGTGAGAATTTTATTTTAAATACCATACACACCTACATACCCGTTTTTTACTGTGAATTTGTATGACTCTAGATTAGATTTTCGTATGGAACAACATTCTTATTTAAGTATTTTATTCTTGGTAGGTATCTAACTGGATGTCTGATTACTTGGTAATTAGTGCTTATAACTAGTTCACCATTAAATTACTACATCGTCCCCATACAAATTGTAATACATTTTTCTCAATCAGCTCAATCATTTAGTCAGCTGACACGCACATGACCTGTGCGTACAGACTGACCAAAGTCAGTTTTAAATGTATGTATGTAGTTCCATTTTATTTTCACTTATCGTTTGAAACTAACACTTATCACTTAAAAAATTGCGTGATTTAAGTTATTGCAAGTTTATTCGACTTACACGAACATCTTCAGAACAAATTAATCATGTAAGTCAAGGACTTACTGTAAGTGTTTCACTTCCCTCTATCGTCAATTAACATGCTGGTGTCAATACTTACATTTAGATATCTACCAAGATTTCCCTGAACCTTTGCGTCCATTATGAAGCAAGCCTCGTCGGGCCCAAAGAGATTTCTCACTGACCTAAAATAATTTCATTAAATTATCAATTTTTAATCAATTACATACTATTATGAAAACACTTGTCCCAAAAAAACATTGTAATATAGTCTCACTTGTACTTTGGAGTATATTCATCTTCATTAAGTCCTTCGGGCGCTGTGAATCTTGAAGGTTCTCTTAGAGCTAAAACAGACAACAGTTATAAAAATATTGGCAACACACAATCTTTTCAACAGTGATCACAGCCTTTTATGTTTTCCGGAACTTCTAATACGTTTTGTAAAATTTGAGAAACGCCTACCTGATTGACAGACACGTGGGTAGATATTACAGTGTAAGACAGAGAACAATGATAAAAATGCCACCTCATACTATTTTTAGTTTCATAATAGCATATGTAAATTCACCTGTCTTAAAATCTTCAAAATTCTGTTTTACCCTCCCACAGACATCGACATTCGTTGGTACTCTGAAAGTAGTGGTTGCAGTATCATTCACATTCTGCCGTTCAGGGTCGAAATGTTTTTAAACGATCGACACATTAACAGTATTTTAGCTCGGTATATCCGATAAGTTGCTCGTTATATCAGTGAATAAATTAAATGTATGGCGAAAATCATAAGCCAAATGTCAACAAATGTTTCCTTATTACATCCGAAATCTCGCTATGTCCGAGATAGTAATAACCGAGTTTGACTGTAATTATTTTCGTAAAAGTTATATACTCCGTGCCGCGCTAGGAACTCGCGTCCGAATCCCTTGCTGATTTAATTTTTTTCATATATTGTTAATTTGCTTTAAAATATTTTTGATCTGAGTTACAAATAATATAAATGCCAAATAAAAGTTATGGTAATGTATAGTGTGTCAAAATTAGTACCTACCTTATTTTATTAGTATTGTGAAATTTATTATAAAATATGTCTATTTTAGTGATTAAGTTTGATTTGTTTTGTTATTGTGACGCACGTTGAATCTGACTATCTAAAAATTCAAATAAATTTCATAAAACAAAAATTTGTTTTTATGGTAACATGTAACTTTAGCTTTACAAATTACATTCCGTTACCATTTCGTTCCATTCCGAAAATGTCCCAAAAAAGTTGAACGTTAACTATTTTTCATTTGATTATTAAACTTATGTATTTTTCCAATGAAATTTAGTAAAAGTAATTACTGTCTTTAAAAAAATAGCAGAACGAACATTGATTGGTTTTTTCAAATACTAAAGGAAAAATGCTCTGCCATTATAGACATAGGGTAACGGAGTGGAACGAAATGTGCCCAAGAATTAAAATTCAATAATATTTTTTGACTATTTGTAGTTTTATTTTTAAGTGTATGGTTTTTTTCATCTAATAGAGCTCTTTTAAGTGATAAAAAGTGTCTCATTCATGTTTTATAAGCTTAGTTTCGTCGGTCACGGAAACTTATTATGCCCAATTTCATAATAAAAATGATATAAATATTGTATTAACCCTTTTACTCCCATTCGGCTGATATTTCGGCCCACCATACATACCTATGCGAAAACTCCATCTGGGCCGATCCATCGGCCGAAAGTTTGGAACCAAATTTACGATTTATTCCAAATTTTTTCCTGTCATATTTCGTCTGGTGTAGACAAAGCATTATATTCACTGTGTGTTGAGTGTGAGTAACATTTATTTTAGTGTCGGCATTATTTATAATTATGTCATACCCTATTAACTCAGAAGTCATAATTGCTCTGCTGTCGAACTTGAGACAAAAGAGGGTCATAAAAATAATAAAACATTATTTTTATAACACATTTTAAATTCTGATATTTCTTTTAGTTGTTTTATGATTCATATATCACATTAAAAAATGAATTTTGTAATTTTTGAACTAACAATGGATGCCACTGTACTTTTGGTAAGATGGTGAAAAAATACATGAATATAAATATTATTATAAATGATTTAGTGCTTTAAAACTTATTTTTTGAAATTACTTCATTCCCATATCAGTTAGTCCTCGATACTGTATCGAATTCTCTTGCGATTTCGTGAATTGAATAATATTCTTAAATACCTTGACACTATACAATTTTTTTGATAACTTTATAAAAATTCTATTTCATAGAGAAATAATATGTTTATTTTTTTTTCTGTTACTAGATAAGAATAGATTATATTATAAAATTTGATATATCAATTATAAATAAAAAAATGTTGTCACACTTGTTTTGTAGTTCAAACATAGTTTTATCCGTTCATTTCTAAATAAATATTGATACATTTTTTTTCTTTTGTTTTATTGATGTAAACTATCAATATTATTACTTATTATTGCTTTATACACCATTGAGAACACACAAAAAAAGTTTCAAATTTTTAAAACATGTGTAGAATTATTTATTTAAAAAAAACTAAATCGACGATTTTTTGTCAAAAAACGCTTGGGAGTTTTCACATATGCTAGGCTAACAGGGTATCCATGGAATTGAGCAAAACCGAATGGTTTACGACGGTCTCACCTTACGCCGGAACCGTTTATTGCCGCAATAAAACTTGTCGAGTGTTCACCCACTTGTCTGCGACTTTGTATATTCGGGTGCCGCG
This sequence comes from Rhyacophila brunnea, assembly GCF_057557595.1. Taxonomy (NCBI): domain Eukaryota; kingdom Metazoa; phylum Arthropoda; class Insecta; order Trichoptera; family Rhyacophilidae; genus Rhyacophila; species Rhyacophila brunnea. The sequence continues at coordinate 3,872,635 of NW_028233276.1, forward strand.
GTGTTCTATAATGCTCCATTCAAATAACGGTGTTTGTACATGCACGTCTATGTAAAACAAGTATTCCTTATATTAAAACAGAAACATATTTTTTCTTTATGGTCAGTTTTTGATGTCTATGTGCACTTAATTGTCAAATAAACGATATTTTTTCACATTTTGCCGCTAGGTAGCCCTAGTAGTCCACATATTTTCAACTCGCTATTCAATGACATTAATATGTCATTGTCGCTATTACATACTTTCATATTATTTCTTTTATTTTTCGATTAATACTATGTACATTATGGCCGGATAATCCGAATGCCGAATAAACGTTATTGAATAAATATAATCATTACAATATAAACAAATGAAAGAAAATGGTTATCATGATAGTATGCCTACCTACCATATAATTATTATGCATAAATCGATTCCAGCATAATCATGTGAATTGAGTTGTTAAAAATATTATATTATATTTATTTCATTTTCATGAATCTGCGTTTGATGTGTATTTACTAACGAGACTCTTAAATTCGAAAGCGTCGCCGCTTTTACGAAATCTGGGAAAGCAAAGTTTAGTACCTATAAATAAAGCATTCATGATTGAATAAAATGAAGCACGAATTATAGGATCAATTGTAAAATAGATAATATCATTAGACAATAATCAAAATAATTCACTGAATCATAATGAAATACGGAAGAAAACAAGTACCTAGGTATGACAATTATCAACAAACGCGGGCTGTCAGTTGATCTGTCAAACATCAACTCTGACAAATTTAGCAATCGGTTCGCTAAAGTTATGGTAGAGGGGCATTCGGTGTACGGATTCGGCGAGATGCTTATATACAAAATTTGGATGAACGCAATTATACGGGCGTATTATATATCTGGCGTAAAATCGCATTCGAAAATATTGGATGAAAGGAGCCTAAATCAGCTGGGAGTAAAAGAGTTAATCAATATTTTGCTGAAAAATTGCAGTCACTAATTCACCAATAGAACAAAGAATCTGCTAGCTATATAAAAATGGTTAATTTGAGTGAAAAAATAAAATTACCCAAATTTCAAACATGTACAAACTTTGGCGAAAATGCCCAAGTATAAAAAAAAACACGGGTATACAACATAATATAAAATATAAATCATGGAATATTGACTTTTCAACTATATTACATATTATCTTTGCATGCAATTTAATGTTTATAAAATTTTAAAACCTCACGCAAAAAATGTTTTTATAGCATTTAGAAAAAATTACGCAGATTTTACGAAATAAATATTGTTTTTTTTTATAAAACATAAAACGACAATCACTAACATAACACAATGCTCAATAAAACTGAAAAGTTTAATCTAGTAAAAATCAAAATTACACTCAAAAAAGAACCAAAGAAATTATTATAATATTTCAACCAGTGTGGACTCAACTTTACGCGACCCATAAAACATGTAATAATATGCGACACAATAAAAGCTATTATTTTCAATATTTTTAATGGCATTTTTAAGTGTTTCTAACATGACTAAAATAAAATTAGTGTGACTGATTTATTAAACTTTATGGGCGCACAATCAGAGCGACGCGTTTTGACGACATCAAATATGGCTCCGTAATTTTTCGGTTCAAGGGACTATGGATGATTTTATTAAAGTAAACGCAGCTAAATTCAACAATCGATTCTATTTTTTAGTGTGGCACTTCGAACCTTATGTATCTAGGCATGATAACAGCTATACCAGCTATTTTTAATTGCCGTATTTATCATAATACAGCGAAGAACAGCATTTAGAAAAACCGTACCGCAGACGGGGCTTCTTTCATATTGAAACTTACGCGGCGGCCGGGTTAACGAGGTTTTACTGTACAGGATTAATGGTACTTTCTATTGACATGGCAATAATTTTGTACCATACTGAGATGTGTGTTTACGAAATTAAATGTCAACGTTGTTGATATTACCATGAGATGTATTATTAATATCGATAGTCATTCGTATTTGTTTACATAATCCATAACATTTCAAATGCTTGCAAGACGTTTTGGCTAGACTAATATTTTTGAAAAATATAGAACAGAAATATAGAAATGAAAGAGAAAATCAATAATAATGGGACTAACCATCTTCATCATCACTAATTGTGATCATGTCATCCTCATTCATCTTGTCGACATTAATCCTCTCCTTTTCAGCCTTTTCATTCAGTTCTTTTTGCTTCTTTTCATCTTCCGCATCGACATCAAAGATATTTTCTTTCTCTGTCGCTTTAGGTGTTTTATCTTCACCTACTTCCTTATCTTTATCTGTCACTCCAACAACTGCATCATCACCCGCTTTGTCCTCTTTTTTTCCCTCTTTATCAGACACCTCCAGCTTATCAACTTTCTGATTCATTTCTTCAATACATTTGTCATTCTCGGATTCCAATTTGTCTTTGACTGGCTCATCTACCTCCATAGGTTTACTTTCGACTCCTATGATTTTATTGATATCCTCCGGTGTCTTCGGCATGTTCAGTACTACCTTGTCCTTAGATTTAGTTTTTTTCCTTGTTTGTCTCGCACTCCTTCTCCTCCTATTGACAGAAACAGAAGAAAGACCAATTGAATATTTTTGACAATAACCCAACATAGATACTGCATGTTTTTAGACTTGATATACTATACCTAAGGAAACTTACCAAGAGTGATATTTCATATTTCGTCAACATATCGGAACCATGTTAAGAAAAAACCAAAATAGCTATTCAGAAAAGCAAGTAAAATTATGTCATCAAGGGATAAGTTGGTCGTGTAATGCACTAATTATATGAGCAGACACGCAAACTTGATGACAAATATTATATGTTCTGACAGGTTGCGTTTAGATGTGTCGATGTGATATTATATGGGAAAGACGCGGGAGAATTTATATAGTTTGGTATTTCGTATAAAGCACACACAGGATACACAAAAATATATTAATCTCTGATGAACACGTACACGTTTATAATGATACTTTTAACTTATTACGTTTCAGTCTTGTTATTGTCCATGTCCATGCTCTAAAAATGAGCATAGACATATCAATTGTAGAGATAGGTAAAATCTCTACACAATGATCCCCGCGGAATTTTGGAGACCACAAGTAATATTGCTCTTAAAGCATCCTTAGTTGATAATTATTTTTTTTCCTACAGTAGGAAACGAGACAAAAGCGAGGCCATTTACTACCCTCTTCATCAGCATAAAAAAAATATATTTTGCAGTACTGACTCTGTTAATACTAAGGAGAAACCACTATTTCCCTCTGTTATTTTCTTTTCATTCTTCCCTCAGAGACGAAGGGCCGTTCGTTATACGTGTACGGTATACAAACGCGAGTACTACAGTTGACGAGGATAAAACGCCAATAATTGGCCTGGGTGCCTCTTAGATGCACTCAGATTATTAAATTATGTGTAATAAACATTACACATTGTGTTTGAACATGCACAGATCTCTTACAGTACGCATGAACTACGCAGGCAAATTTGTTACACACAATATTGTTATGGTTGCTATTCTCGCCTATTGTCTCGCTTTCTCTCACTCAGCACCGCTTCCGAGATAAATCATTTAACAAGTTTACACTAATGTGGCATGTTTATAGCACAATGTCTTGCCCCAAGAATTGACAGCTACCACCATTATTTATTTTTACTAATATAAAATGAGTACAATCTGCGTCTTTTTTTAACGACTGGTAGCTATTTTTCACAAAAAATGAGGCTTAGTTCAGTCGAGCTTTATAGAATACGTAGGTTAATAATTATTGGTCGGTGTACATTATTAGTACAGTTGTTCATTTTGATTAATCGTACAAATGGATTTTGTAGATAACACGTTGCCAGCAATAACCTATAAACAATATTGAAATAATAATACCCTGCTTCGTCAGTAGGAACAAAGCACGAAGGAGTGAACTCCTCGTCCGACTCTCCGGGAGGGCCGTCTTTCTTGGTTCTCGATTCTTGCTGCGGCTCTTCTTGTTTTTCCTCTTCGTCAGAGGTGTTCGATTCATCCTACATATAATATAATACATAATATATATTTAATATATATATATATATATAATTTTACAATTATTATTGTAATACATAACAATAATTGTAAAATAATCTTCAAATACAATATTAAATCATTAGTACAAAGATGTTTGTGAGGAACCGTTTTCTAAGCAATAATATAAGGTTACTGTAAGGTAATGATTGAATTAGCTCCACATCATTTCATATTATTACAGATTTATTTGTGACAACCATAACACTCATACTCTGAGATTTATTTGTCAGTGATAGGAATCTAAAAGAAGTTTTTCTATACACTGAACTATCATTATTTATATGAACGGTTATGTAAAACCGCAATAATAAAATAAAGATAAGCAAACAAAGCAAGATGTCAAAAATACGCTGCAATTTTCAAGTCAGGCAACATTAATTCTACTGTAGTTGCCAATTCACCTTACATATTCTGGAATCATTATCAAAGGTTATAATAAATAAAGTTCATATTACTTCATTACGCCCATGACGGCCAAGCAGTATGTAATATCGTCTCTGTTCTGGCAGAACACACTAACTGGAATACTAGTTTTGAGTAATTTCACTTTGAAGTTGTTAAAATGTTTGAAATAATGGTCTATCATGTGAGTTTATTAAGGGGGGACATGCTCGTCGAAGGTCAAAATTGAGTTTTTATTGTATTTTCAAACCATGATCCTGGACACTCCTTAAACGTTGTAGATAATCTATTTATCTAATTTTAAAGCCTTATTATCCTTTATAGTTATTTTAAACATTTGATGACTGCATAAAGTATTTTTGTTACATAAAATAGTATTCTTTTAAACCTCTCGCTCTAATGTTTTAGAATATAGTCATATTTCGGTACATAACTGTGCAGTGGTGTTAAGATTTTTTACATTTATTAATTTTTAAACGCATTTATAAAACCATTAGTATAATTTATTACGAGATAATTTTTGTAAAATATTCACGATAAAAAATTATATTGATAATCTCTGTGATCCCAAATTTGACAAGAATTAGGCATTTTATTATTCAAAAAATCGGCAAGATTAACACATTTGAAGATGATTGCTTTATAATAATTATTGACCTAAGAATAAGGTAGTGTTTTTTTGAAATACGCCATTTCTTTTGGCATTCCCCAGTGGTTAAGCTACAACATACGGCCGTAGCCATAAATTAACAAACTATAATTAAAGTAGGGAGTAAAATTATGTTAACGCGCGTGTTTGAACATGTACCTAACCGAATTTTTTTTTAAACGGTACATGTTCAAACACGCGCGTCAATATCATTTTACTCCCTACTTCAATTATAGTTTGTCAATTTATGGCTACGGCCGTATGTTGTAGCTTAACCACTGGGGAATGTCAAAAGAAATGGCGTATTTCAAAAAAACACTACCTTATTCTTAGGTCAATAATTATTATAAATCAATCATTATTTATAAAATGTTTATCACACTTGAATGGTCAAAGACATAGCTTATAATAAATATCTTTAGAATCATCTTCAAATGTGTTTTGCTGATTTTTTGAATAATAAAATGCCTAATTCTTGTCAAATTTGGGATCACAGAGATTATCAATATAATTTTTTATCGTGAATATTTTACAAAAATTATCTCATAATAAATTATACTAATGGTTTTATAAATGCGTTTAAAAATTAATAAATGTAAAAAATCTTAACACCACTGCACAGTTATGTATCGAAATATGACTATATTCTAAAACATTAGAGCGAGAGGTTTAAAGGAATACTATTTTATGTAACAAAAATACTTTATGCAGTCATCAAATGTTTAAAATAACTATAAAGGATAATAAGGCTTCAAAATTATATAAATAGATTATCTACAACGTTTAAGGAGTGTCCAGGATCATGGTTTGAAAATACGATAAAAACTCAATTTTGACCTACGACGAGCACGTGGGCCGTTAAGTAATCGTAAAAATGATGACTTTAAAATAAAGACTGTTTATTTATTAAGAAGGTTTCCAGACGGTAAAGTTAGAAATAGGGAACATTTTGGTACTAACTCAATATGTCATTTTTTCGAATTAGTGTTTTCTGCCAGAACAGTGACGATATGTTGACTTATAATGTCATGGGTCCCGGATTCGAATTCCGGATCTAACAAAAATTTTACATGTTGTTTTTTTCAATGTGTATTTGGACTCGACAAACATCCATTTATCATAAAATCAAAAACCTTTTTTATACCTCATGATATTAGGTGGCCATACACGTACAGTTTGAGTAGCAGGTTGAACATGGCACAGACAATAACTGTACGTTAGTGGGCACACCACAGATCAGCTCAAACTACCCCGTTTAAATCTGTCGAACTGTCAACAGACGTGCCCATATACGTACAGTTATTGTCTGTGGTCTGCCTTGCTCTGGCAAGTGTCAAAAACTATGGAGGTTAAGTTCGCGGAGATAATACACAGGGGTAGTGTTTAAATTAGTTTTAAGTAGGCTATACTTGAACGATATTGATACACAAATAATTTTACTTTGAATTTATTATGATTATAATTGTTTTTATTAGAAACAAATTGACATAAAATACACACCAATGACGTTAGTAAAATAAATCATGATTTCGCTAGTGGATTGTGTATTTTATCGATTCACCGAAACAATATTATACACATTCGTGTAAATATAAAATATATACTATAATCTTTTCTTTTGAATAAATTATTCCCTTTAATGGACATATGAGTCAGTATTTATCTATTTGGTCATATTTTTAGAAAACGGTAATATTTATAAAGGTATTGATTTTATATACAATAAATTTAAACATGCCACAAAATTATATTTACATCAATCATCAGTATAATAATTAATTTATATGATATTATTAAAATACATATATACGTAAATTTTATTTAGATTTACCGACATTGTCATTCACAATTAGGTATATTAATTTATGTTGTGAACGTCTTAAATTATTTGTAATATTCACTACATACAATAAATAAAATTTGAATACTGAGTTATTAGTCTATATCGCACCGTGTATTACGTATTAACTGGCATGTTCAACCTGTTACTATAACTGTACGTCTATGGCCAGCAATTACTATGGCAGTATCTGATAGACCACAGATTTTTAACGACACACATTGAATGTAGAGCAAAACCCTTACAACAATCGCTGTAATACCGATAATTTGTGACTTAATATTTCATAATAATTATTCAAACAGATTTCACTGTGTTTAATTTTTTAGTATATGCAAACAGTGGCTAGTAACCAGACGAGATAACTCAATAAATTTGTATGTGTGGCCTATCGATCACGGCTTCATAAAGCGAGATAACTCGCTGAAGGCAAAGAACCGGTTAATACAACCCCCACTCAGTGGAGGCCCATATGACCTTCTCATGATTGAAAATGGTAAAAAAAAATTACAGCGGTTCAATGTCTCAAAGATTCAAAATTTGACTTTTAAGTAATACCTATGTATATTTCTGAGGTAGGTATTCAGAATAATGTATAAAATACATTTAATTTTTTATCATGTCCCTAAAAGGATCATATGAGTGGAGATTGTATTAACAGATTTTTTTTTTATGAGCGGTAGCCACTTGCTCAACCTAATAGGCACGTACTCTGGGCTCAAACACACATTGAAAAACAACATGTGAATTTTCCAGAACCGGGATTCGAACCCGGGACCCATGACACTATAAGCCGACACCGTAACCGCCCAATTTGCATTCACTTAAGTGACTTAATTTTAATAAAATCATGTTCGTGTCAAATTATCACTTGCTTTTGATCACCGTCGTAAAATTTGTTACCTGGTTTGGGCAAAAAAAACTTTTAAAAAAAGGGGCAAGCGGAAAGAAAGATCATTGTCACACTAATTCAGTTTTGATACAAAGTTAAGAAACTTAATAACTTCCTTGTTCTAACCATTTTTTTTTTCCGACCATGTCCGATCCTAATAGGATCATATTATGGGCCTCCACAGAGTAAAGGTTATAACCATTTATTACACGAATTAAAAGTAATCATACATGTCAATTTAATATTAATTACAAACACATTTCACTCTAGTTAAATATGTATATAGTTTTGGAAATTAAAAAAAAATATTCTTTGTCAAATGTTTGTGATAATGATCATTCTTTTGAATTTCAATGTTTTCTTTCTGAGGTCAGTGTTTGGACAATGATTTTTATTATTTTTTTCCAAGTATGCCATCTAATTTAAGCTTACAACATTCTCCACAAGATGGCATCATTAACTCATTTAGCAATTTCTGTGGACAATGATATTTCTTTCCGCTTACCCTTTAACTGTTTATAATATTTGTATGGACTAGCTCTATTCGCCACCTTCATCACATTTTTTGATGTTTTGTGTAAGTAATGTTTTGAGCCATGGCACATCAAGATTATAGTCTCAGTGTATACACAAGTTGTGGTGCTCACCTCCTGGTCGAGTATTTTATCCTCGTCGGGCACGTCAGATTCGTAACTCTCCTTCAGTCTTTCAACAACCTCGATGTAGTCCAGCTCCGCCAAGAATTCATCACCCTCGTTGACACCGTCCTAATCACAAAGATGCAATCGCGTCAACACCGTTACATATTTTATAAAAAAAATTAAATGTACGTGAGAAGTTAGTCTCCATAGATTTCGGTGGAAATGCAAAGATGTCGACATTATGTAAAACTTACTAATTATGAACCCTATGCATAGTCGACAGCTGAACAAAATAATAAAAACATGATAACATCCCTTTGGTGATAGGAAGTGATGCCGTTCTTTAAATTCTGATTTTCCAGAAATTACTTGTCAAATACATTTAAAAAAAAATGTCAAACGAACGAACAAAACCTATTAATATTAAAATATTGAAGAAATAAAAGCGGTAATCATGATATTTTATATGCACTTTATCATAACAATATTTAAATTCTAATGGTTTAAGTTTTGTGAGTTTTTAGAATTAAATTCAAATTCTATTAAGTAGATAATATTAACAGGTCCGCTGCCGCCCTATATAATATAGAATTGACCCCATGTGTCAATCCACGAAAACGTAAAAATTAGGTCAAGGTAGACGAAAATAAGTGATGACTACATTCATAATATTTTTTATTAGTCGGTAATATGTAAATACGTCAGTAAAATATTATGTCACTGCTCGGAACCGCCGGCAATGAAAGTGAACTGTATTTGTTATAAATTAACAAGTCGTAAATTATAAAATTTTTCACAGTACCTATGCATTGAAAACATTCAAGTGGGCTTTGTGAATGCCGCCCTTTTAAAATGCTCCAAAATATTATGTTATGCAATTTTGTTTTATGGTTTTTTACAGCCTCTCAGATAAAACGAAATTTATTGATTTCCTAATTGCTTTTATGGGATTTGGTGCTCACCATGTTATGAAAACTATCAAATTTCAAAGCAATTCATTTGAGTAACACAAGACCAATTAATATTTTCTAATGTGCTCGTCTAAAAAACTTAATATCTTTATAAAGTCATACTGAAAAATATTCTAAATAACCTAATGCTGCCACTGCTAACATGTGATTAATAATGATAAGTGGTAGGTAGGTAGGACCTTATAAAACACAGGTGCCGAAAAATGTCTATAAAAAATCTAATTATGATGCAAAATAAAAACCGACTAGTGAAAAATATCGGTAACGTATTCAACTACGATGCCAGAGCTAAGAAATAAGCCACTCAATGGTAGTGCCAGTGAAAGAATGACATCTTCGTGATAAGTATACCTGATAATATTGTAACAATATTTAACAATTTATAATATAGATATTCTATTTATTGATTAATCTACAAATTAAATGTTCAAAAAAATAATTGAAATAATATGACAACACTGTTAATTGATCAGCGCATCTCTTCTATACACAAGACTACTATCGGCCGCTATCGGCGGTTAACGAGGGTAGTTTATCATATGTTTGTATTTAAGTATTATAATTGATACAATAAGTAAGCCATCGAACAGTAAAAACTGTCTATCTCGCTCTAAAATTTAGCACAGCCAAGAGAGGTGCTGTTGAAACATAGCACTTATTGTAACAATTACAACTAACTTATTGTAATTGTTACAATAAGTGCTAATACTTCGATACAAAAATATGAAAAACTACCCTCGATAGCTGACGATAGCGATCAATAGCAGACTTATGACTTATGTATAGAATAGATGCGCAGAACTGAGTATACACATATTGTTCACTAAATATTCACAGATTGCAAAAAATGTGATGACACGCCTTACCACTATATGGAAAGATCGGGGAATTTCGATTGCCACAAAAATGATGCTTGTGCAAACATTAATGTTCTCGATATTTCTATACGGAGTCGAGTCGTGGACCCTGAAGGCAAGAGAACGGAAGGCAATTGATGCCTTTGAGATGTGGTGTTGGCGCCGAATGCTTCGCATTTCTTGGACGGAGCACAGGACGAACCAGTCAATCATCCAGAGACTGAAGATAAAGGAACGCCTCTCGACGATATGTTTGAGAAGAATTCTACAGTTTTTTGGACATATTGCCAGGCGCAGACAGGACAACTTGGAGAGATTGGTAGTTTTGGGTAGCCTCCAGGGAAGGCGAAGCAGAGGAAGAGCGTCTGCGCGATGGAGCGATCAAGTGAAAGAGCTGACTGGGGGCACCATCCATTCTGCCCTGAGAGAAGCGGAAGATCGAGAAGGATGGAAAGCCTTGGTCGCTCAAAGGATGGCGAAATTTAAATGTGGTCCTCAGCCATGAGTGCACGACTAAGATGAGAGAGAGTTCGCTATTTATAAAATAATCCCAATATAAATGTCAAACTAAAATATAACATTAAATTGTAATCAATTTTTTCATTTCTGGCATTCTGCAACAGTGTAACCAGACAACGTAGCAACGTAACAGTGTAGCAATCATATTATTATATCTCATCAGTAGTGTAAATTCTGACATAATGACTCTTTACTTACCACATTAGCAACAGCGTCTGTGAGCAAGTTTCCGGCATATATACAGAGGAAGCAGCCACGTGGTATATCATTCAGAGCTTTGATTCCCCAACCACGGTTGACAGTCTTAAAAACCTGGTGAAAAACAATATTAACATATCAACCAACGGTTGAACGAAGTCATAAATGACAGATGATTTGTTACGATGGTACCAACTGTCTTATAGACTGATAAGTGTATTCGGTAAATATATAACGATAAAGACAAAAATTACCTGAAGTTTCAGCTGCAAGGGATGCTGAACTACCCTGTTAAGACAGGTCATAGCGCACTTACACCTGTTGATTAGAAGAAAGTAAGGTTAATTCGGTTTTATTATACATGATAGAGTAAATTAGCTACATGATCCTGTGACATTCCGTCCTGTTTATCGAAGTAACAACAAATCATTATTATGTAGAGTACAAAAGTGAAACACAAAAATTTGTGAGTTTTTAAAACGATGACACATACATACTGCGCGTATGTAGTTGTATTGTAAACATGTATAAATAATTTTATAGAACTAATGAGGCTTTCCGAATATTATTAATTAGATACAGAAACCATTCAAATTAACGAGCCGTTTTTTTTTTATTTCTATGCGTAAGACTATGGTCTACAAATAGCTAAAATTACGAAAGTATATAAGGCTGCACAAGTGTTGATGAATTTCTTCGAATTTTGAATTAAACATGTTAACGGGGCTTTGCTGTATTGACTTTACTCATTGTGTGCGTCCAACGCAACTGGTGCATTGCCATTAGATACTATTAGCATGATAATTAAATGTGGTAATTAAATAGTAATTAACAGGTCCGTAGTGAATGAGTTATTAATTTAAGCTAATAAAATAATAATCTGTATCTAAAAGATTTCCTGCATGGTATAGAATACTAACCTAGAATTGCATTCATATATTCCAGTGGGAACTGGTTCCAAAAGTCTCTTGTACTGATAGCCCACTCGGTTAGTGTCGTAGCCCAGAACTCGAGCACCCTCAAAAGTCATTTGCCAGCATTGACACGTCTCCTTGTTCTGCAACATACGTGAGATCATGGATATAAAATATTTCACCGGACAAGTTTTGTAATTTTGAGTGTACACTATTCCATACAATATCTCAAGACAAAGGTGGCTACTTTTCTAAGGTTTTTGACAGCTGACAAAAATCTATAAGAATCACTCTTATTGCAATGTAAATAAGAATTTATTGCAGTTTTAAGTACATACAATATGTATTTGTGTACATATGGCGATTATATCTTTATCATCATCATCATCAGGGGCGCGACAACCCGGTGTGGGTCCTGGCCTCCTCCAACAGCTCCCTCCACCTGTCCCTATCCAGTGTGGCCGTTTTCCAATTTGGTACCCCCAGAATATGGCAGTCACTGGCAGCTCCATCTAACCAGCAAATCTTTGGCCTCCGTCGTATTCTACGTCCTATTGGATTGCTGGACATCACTCTCTTTGCCGGTTCATTGTCATTCATACGGTGCACATGACCTAGCCATCGCAGTCTCCCAATCTTATTTGATTGAACTGCGCTGCAATCTTCGTACAGCCCGTAGAGCTCAGCATTATATCTTCTCCTCCAATTGGTGCCATCCCTGATCGGTCCATATATACGGCGGAGAATTTTTCTTTCAAAGATGTTCAGGGCTCGTTCATTTCGCAGAGTTATGTCCAGGTTTCCGATGCGTAGGTGAGCACTGGCTTTACAAGTGTCTTGTAAAGAGTGCTTTTAGTTCGGCGAGATAGTAAGCGGGACTTAAAGTGTCTTAACAGACCAAAGTAGCATTTATTCGCAGACATGATTCTCTTGTTGATTTCTTCTGTAATATCATTATGTCGAGTTACAAGAGATCCAAGGTATATGAAACTGTCAACCGTATCAAACTTGTATGCACCAATATCTAACTTTGGTGCGACTTCTCGTGGTGTGACTTTATAGATATAGATATATGATATCTTTATAGTGGGTAAAATTCCAATTGATTACCTGACAATCATCTGTACAGTCGCAGCCGCACAGGAACTCCGGATCCAGATTCAGATCGACGCCTTGCGTCGGTATCCTGCGCGTACTGTACGCACAAAACTGCGGTAGAGTGTGATCACAGTCGTTCACGCACACTATCGGCACGGCTTCAACTCCGTGGGAAATGTCCTGCAGAAAAGAATTGGTTTAGCAATGTCAACATAATTATACATTTATCTTCAGATTTTAGAAATGGTAAATTTGCATAGTTGCAAATTTATCATAGGAAATAAAATTTTCGGCTTAAAAGTTACAGCTCGGTGTTATAAGTGGATAATAATAATACAAAACCATATTATATCATCATCATCATCAGCCTGAATCTATCCACTGCTGGATGAAGGCCTCTCCAAGCTGATTCTACTTCTCTTGGTCCTGCGCGTTGCGTTGCCACGTACTTCCGGTACCTTGCGGTCGTATTGTACCTCTTGGGTACTACTGGATGATTAGATTTGTCCAGCGATTGTCTCTTCGAGCTATGTGCCAGCCCATTTCCATTTGAGGATATAACTCTATTACATCACAAACCCTTGTCTGTTACCTTATCCACGCATTCCGCGTTATGCCCAGCATGCACCTCTCCATACCACGCTGTACTACTCTTAAGTTTCTGGATCTCTCTTTTAGTTAGGGTTCATGTTTGAAACCATATTATATAAATATAATTATATTACAGATGAAGTTTTAATTGCCTGTGAAAGGACAGACCATGACAATAGTAATCGACTGTACATAAGCAACCTAATGCAACAAACCATGATTGTTTAAAATATTTAGCTGATTAATCATAAAATACTGGTATATTTACATAATTACAAAATGTCAAAACAAGCAGCACCAATGAACTGTCAATTCAAGAATACTAAATTCGTTGACGAAACACAATTGAATGTTATAACAAAAAAGTTAAAACTCTTTGGTACCACAGTATACTGCCTTTGTTCGGAGAAACTTTATCCAAGATGCAAAGGTGATAACCGATTTCCATTGCCTGATACTTCTACAGAGGTTATAATTTACAAAATGTACTATTCTCTTACTCGCTTCGTCACGAAACATTTAGTGAGCACGAACTCTGCCAAGCAGTGCACCCAGTGGTCAAAGTCGAAGAGGTCCACACTCATCTCAGAGGAGGTGAGCCTCAGGTAGAGGTGAAGTTCCTGAGGTGACCTCAGCCGCCGGCCGCATGGCGAACGGTACATGATTGTGCGCTTGCTTCGTGATTTCATGATCAGCCTGGAAACAAACCACCATTATACAGTCGAACTCGGTTATTACGAGGAAGATGGGTCCGACTGAATTTGCTCGTTATAAGCATTACTTGTTATATCGTTATACTTATATTATTTTTCACGCCACATTCAATTTAAGCATAGAACATAAAAAATCTGAAATCAATTGTAAAAATCCCCAAAATAAGCATGGCATTCATAAACTACAAAAGAAGTTGTTTATTGTAATGAAATACTGAGCCGCCGGCGCTGGTAGGTACCTACTGACTTCACAAACCTTGGATTTTTAAATGCAATTAGGTACGACACTTAACTAGCGTCATAAATGTAATCCAATCCCGGCGGCATTGGTCTAGTTTATTGCTTAGGGTCCAAAATGTTGTTTTTAAACGATCGACAGTTGAACAGTTTTGCTCGGTATATCCGAGAAGTAGCTCGTTATAAAAGTGAATAAATATATGGAGAAAGTCATAAACTAAAATGTCAACGAATGTTTCCTCATTACATCCAAGATCTCGCTATTTCCGTGATTGTAATAACCAAGTTTGACTGTATATCTTCTAAGATTTTCAGAATTTGTGACCAATATATTATGTATTGCTAGAGACTGGTAATTTTTTTATATATTATATACATAACATTTTTTATCATTTGAGAATGGCCTTTGTAACAAGTTCAAAGCGCGGAGAAGGGAGAACACAGAGATTTTTCCACATACCGAAAATGATATTTGTAATTGATAGCTTTTCAACCTGTTTAAACCCTCCTTTCACCCCAACAGATTTTATAGGATACATATTGTATTACACAGCAGCGAAGGGTGGGGGTGAGCTGATAAGATCACATTAAACACTGTTAGTCATACGTATTTGTTTTTATTGAACTAAGACTACAATTTACAAATGGTCTTCTTCTTTCATCTTTCGACCATGTCTGAGCGGACAGAGTGGAGGTTTATATTAACAGATTTTATTTTTACGAGAAATGGATGTCAGCCACTTGCTCAACCTATTAGGTCCATACTCTGACTCATACACAAATTGAAAAACAATATGTGTACTTGCCATACCCAGGATTCGAACATGGGACCCTCGACACTATAGACCGGCGCTTAAGCCACGCGGCCATCGTGGGTGTTTAGCTTAATAGCCCATTCGCTAATAGCGAAGGTGGAGGTAGGCTGTTAAGATCCGCCATAAATAGTGAACATTACACTTTGTTAGTCGTACGTATTTGTTTTTATTGAACTCAAGACTACAATTTACAAATGGTATTGGTTAGTTATTAAAAATCAATTAAACCCTGCCTAAGCCAAACATAAGAGGCATCTAATTACAAAAAGCGACAAGTCCACAATTCAATATTTTCGGGAAACAACGTTTTTGAGTTTCAAGCTTCAATTATTTGTTTTAACGTGAGATTATTTTTTCCGTTGTATTCTATGTCGAAATTAGAACCAAATGGCAATTTGTTTCAGCCAATGAACTCTTAAATGTAATAAATATTGGCAAAATAAAATTGAACGTAGCGCTATTTGGACGGTGTTATGCAGTAACCAGTTATCCAACAAAATGGAGTTTTTAGTTATAAGCATTTGAAGTTAAAATGTACACCATTTAGTCAAGATAATGAATAGAGTTATAATTTTTTTTGTAAATTATTAATTGAAAACATACCTTGTGATTGTATACAGACTTGTTTAATAATATGATCCGTTGTTTATAATATATTAGGTAATGTCCGGCAACTTCATCTTGGCTACGTGGCAAATCTGTGAACTACAATCCCCTCCAGTACAGCTAATCGAACTTCCGGTTTCAAATTAGGAACGCCCCCAAATTATTCATTACATTTTTGACACTTCGTATTGGACGCATCTATCAATTTACGTAATTTGAAGCTTTTTATATTCAAAAGATGTTTAAAACAATACGAAATGATGTTCGAATTATTATCAGTAAACTTTTGATTTATTGCGAAGAAGAAAAAAGAGTCGTATTTAAAAGGCGAGCATAATATATTAGGTAATGTCCGGCAACTTCATCTTGGCTACGTGGCAAATCTGTGAACTACAATCCCCTCCAGTACAGCTAATCGAACTTCCGGTTTCAAATTAGGAACGCCCCCAAATTATTCATTACATTTTTGACACTTCGTATTGGACGCATCTATCAATTTACGTAATTTGAAGCTTTTTATATTCAAAAGATGTTTAAAACAATACGAAATGATGTTCGAATTATTATCAGTAAACTTTTGATTTATTGCGAAGAAGAAAAAAGAGTCGTATTTAAAAGGCGAGCCTATACAATACTTTAAACAAGCCCATTTTACGGGTTCCTGTCATGTCAGGTATGTCAAAATTCAGTGTTGTAATACTAGAAATATTTCCCCAAATACTGGAAATTATGTTTGTATATTATAAAGTTATGTGTATCGTAATCTATTTTATTAATATTTTTAGACGTATAATAATTAAGTATAAATGATCATTAGTTAGTTAATGAATTGTCCTTGTATTTTTAAACCGATAAGTAGGTACATATTGTTTTAAAATATATGTAAGGTGGATATAATTTAATTTATAGAAAATTATTTTCACAGTAGGTATGTGTTTCTACAACAATTTTACTAAAAATACGATATAAAAGACATCATTTGTAAATTATAAAACATGTGATTGGGTCATCAATATAATATTGAATATGTTATATCTTTCACTTCTACTTATTTAGTCATAATTTGTGTTCTCCTAATTATTTAATTAATAAATACCTGCAGCAATATTATCAGTTAATGTGGGTTCAATGATATATTTCCTTCCAAATTCAATAATTACGCTGTATTAATTATCCTAATATAATAGTAATAATTAAGAGGTGAAATTATTTGAAAAAAAAATTCTATTGATATTTATTGAACAATAATTAGACTTATAAATTAATGTACTTATAAACTTACTGAGAATAGAATTGATATAAACTTAAAACCTAATTTCGCAGGATATGTTTCCTCAAAAAATGACAACACTGAGAAATATTCTATACGCGACAAGGTCGACTTCCTGTTGTCGCCTAAATAATGTTGTCATACAGTAAATGGTTATTGAAAAATTGTAATTGTTGCAAAAAAAAAATATTTTAGTTTTGCAGTATTCCACTATGCACCAAAAGTGTGACTTAACTGATTTTCCATTATTTACGAATTTGGTTTTGCTTATTAAAAAAACAATATAAATATAGAATATTAATTACAAAATTATGTGTTTATTACAATATAGTATGAATAACTGAATAAAAAAAGTACTATTCTAAATAAAATATTACCACAGTACTTAAGAGTAATAATAAAAAAGGAAGCAGTAAAAATAAATGTAAATGTTATGTTTTAACCGATGAATAAAACTTAAAATTAGTGTCAAAATATGAATTCCATTATATTTCAAAATCTAAAGATTGGATTATCCTCTGCCTTTCTACATCGTCAGTATAATCAGCACCGTCATTATCGAAAAATTGGTAGAAGGGTTTGGCATCTTTGAGTACAAAGCTTAGTAATTTTTCTATTTAATGTATTATTATAATTTGACGTGCCTCCAAAACTAAGAACGGTATCTTCAATAACATTGACAATATTATCATCTACTGATAATACAACAATATCTTCTTCAATCATTGCCGAGCTGGTAATGTCTCTTCTACTTTTCAAAGCCATTTCATTTTTGCCATAGCAACCATGAGTTTGCCTCTATTCATCTTGGAAATAAAGGAAAAATATATCTATGGCCGGGGTGTAAAACTACATAAGTCAAAAAATTCCATTTTTCGGTTTTTACTGATTCTATAAGTCCAAGTGATTCTGCACACTTCTGTATAAACACATAAGTCAAATTCTGTTAGTATGGCGTTATAATACAAAAAAACAAAACCACATAAGTTATTTCCCTCTGAAAAGCGGGGTGTAAAAACACATAAGTCTGACTTATGTGATTATGCACAAAATTTAAAATTTTAAGTGGCAACAACGGATGACTTATGGTGTTAGTCGCCGTTAGACAGTTCATTTAGTTGAGTGTTGTAGTATTGATGTTCTGAACTCATGAAAGGCGTGTAAACTATTTAAATTGATTAATACGTTATACTTAAATACAAAATGTCAGAGATCAAAAAAAAATACTTGCATTATCATTATCCAATGAAACATCATTGATAAAGTTGCAAGGTAAGTTTACCACACTTAAGTAACTTTATGTTTTTTTTTTATAAACATAATTTTATTGGGGTGTGCTTTTAATTTCACACAATATACAATTTGAATTTAAGTTTCACTTGTTAACGTTAACAACATATTAATGTGATTGTGAAATTTCAGCACAAGCAAAAACGTTGCCATTTGACTCCGCATATGAGTTTTTGGATCAAGATCGAGCTTTTATCTCTAGTGATACTAACCATATCAATAACTGCAGAAATGACATTAATCCGGATACATCGAGCCAGAATCTTCAATGTTTGGCTTCAACACATGAACTTAATTATTTGTATGCCCAAAATGAAAGTATAGTACAAGGCTCTAGCTCTGATGACTGTCATTGACCCGTCATATATTCCTCCAGGCCATTATTATAACTGACACTATAGCACCAGGTTTGGAACATAATGAAATTGAAGTAATAGTTTCACAAAAGTCTCCGCAATCAAAAAAAGACACCATAAGTATACGTGAAGAAAAAAAACGCAAAAGGAACAGTGGCCAAGAATACCATTCATAGGCTGGGAAGTTAATTAGAAAACGTATTCAACTCCTTTTATCTAAACGCAGAATGTTGTGCCAAGATCGAATCATGGAAAATCATCGCATCAAGCTTTGTGAAGAATATTTGAATCTTACACAGTATGACAAAAGGAGTGCTTACATATCGTCATTAATTTCCATTCAAAATATGGCCATTCACCGACCTAGATTTCATGATCCCAGTAAGGAAAAATTTAGGTTAAAATCCTATAATTATTCTTTGGATATTGAAGGTAGTAAAATTAAAGTAAAGTAAAGTAAACACCAACACAAATTTTGTCATTAACAGCGAACCAATCGAACGCGTGACCCATTATAAATATTTAGGTACATGGGTCAATGAGAAATGGGACCAGTCTCAGGAAATAAAAACTAGAATTGAGATCGCAAGGAGCGCCTTTCTCAAAATGAGACGCCACCTTAGCAATCGAGATCTTAACCTAGGTCTGAGACTGCGTATGGTACGTTGTTGTGCTCTCAATTCTTTTCTATGGTATGAAAGTATGGGCGCTAAACCAAGAGATGTAACGGAGACTTGAAGCTTTCGAGATGTGGCTGTATAGACGCATCCTCAAAATTCCTTGGACTGACCGAGTGACAAATGTTGAAGTTCTCAATCGAATGGGGAAGGACCGAGAAGTTCTACGTAGTATCAAAACCAAGAAACTACAATACTTCGGCCACATTATGAGAGGAGAAAAATACAGCATTCCCCAACTCGTCATTCAAGGAAAGATCAATGGGAAGCGTAGCAGAGAACGGCGCCGCATTTAGTGGCTTAAGAACCTCCGTGATTGGTACGAGTGCAGCTCCACAGAACTGTTTCGGGTAGCGACGAGCGGTAGTGACGACAAAGATAAGAACGCCTTGATGGTGGCCGACCTCCGCTAGGGGATGGTACAATAAGAAGAAGAAAATTAAAGTATGCAAGGGTTGTTTTCCAAAAACGTTTGGTGAAACAGACAATTTTGTTAATCTTGTCGCCATAAAAAAATAAGCAACTGTAGGTGGCACACAAACCACTGCCAATCTAGATCAGTATATCCTTTCAAATAAATGGAGCGATGAAAATTTGATGAAAGTTTCTGAACACATAAATAAATTTCCACCTTATGAAAGCCACTATACTCTTGCCATCACATTTAACCATTAAAAAATGTTCAATATGAACAAAGCGGAAACTGAGAATTATGTATCTATTCTCTACAGGGAGGAATTTCACAGACTTCGGAAGTTGATTCGGACCATGATTGAACAAAAAAAAAGAAAATTATTAGTCAAATTAACCACCCGTACGATTGGTTTCCTATAGATGTAGATATAGATGAGATACCCATATAAAAAAAAATCGGAATTGTTTATTTCAAACCAAGCCTAGAAGCAGAAGAATCTTTCAAAACACTGTGTTTAAGACGGCGAGGTGTTCCAGAAAGGATGGAAACAACTGATTTAACTTTATTTCAGATAACCAACGCACCTTTACCTATAAGCCAAGACAAAAAGAATGCCCTTATATCTCTATTTCCGCTAATTCCAACTAGGTATATCTCATGACTTTTATCATCAACTGCCCTCCAGGAACATACCTGATATTCATCCAGATTTAGTGGAAACATGAAAACTATAAGAAATATTAATTATATTTAATTTTCAATGATGTATGTATTTTTTGGTTTTCATTTGTATCTTGGTGGATTTTTGAATTAAAATTTTGTTTTTTATGTCTGATGGTTCTTTTTTCTCTCTCATTCTTTATAATAAATTAGGTTCCTCTTTGTAATAATTAATTATATTTAATAAATCTGGTATTCCTTGATAAAAATCAAATGTTTTCATTATTAATATGATTTTTTTTAATGTTCTAATAATTAGCCATAATCACATAAGTCAGCCAAACAAGAAAAAAACTCATGTGTAGATACACATAAGTCAGCTATTTACTTTATTTTAAATATTTCATACTATCTTATGAATTCATTACATATAAAATAACTATAAACTGAAAAAAAAATAATTGAATAGCAAAGCTTTCTTGAAAAAAAAAAGATATTCACAAAAAACACTCTCCTGAAAAATGTTGTTTTTTGACTTATGTAGTTTTACACCCCGGCTACAGATATATTACCACCAATAACCAATAAACCAATAAAATTATTTTTATAGAAAATCTCCTTTTAATACACTAATAAATTGTTAAAGACAATATTTTTATTGTTAAGGCAATATTTATGTATGAACCAAATATTTCAATAAATCATTTTGCAACTACCAGTTAAGCACAAAATAAAATGAAAAACGTTAATCACATTTTGCAATAATCAGTTAACCACAAGGCCTGAACAAAAACGATGCATGAGTGCGAGTGAGAAAGTATTCGGCACCCTTATAATCTCTGCGACACGCGCTAGAGTAAGATAAAAGGTCTACATATTTTTAAGTTGGTTTCCAAAAATATCGCCGGCAAATTGTGCTGAATCGCTTCACGTAGCGTGTTGTTCGTGTTGCTAAATTTGCTATTTTTTGTGTTAAACATAAAGTCAGTGGTAAATATTTTTAGTTAATTAAGTAGGTAAGGTGGTTCTGCATGTTGTATTAAAATATGGTAGCCGTACTGATAAGCAAGAAGATGGTATTACGTTTCATAGGTAAGTTGATACATGTTCGTGACAATTTATTTGTATATTATTATTTATTTTAATATCAGTGACCTAGTGTTTCTTTAAAATAACTTAAATTATGGATATATTTACCTAATTGGTTGCATTTTGACCGCTTAAAAATACTATATAACGTAAAAAAACAGAAAATTATATTTTAATTCTGAGCGTCTAGTGCGAGCACTTTGGGCGAGCACTAGCGAAATGGTCTATGGTCTCGAACATTTATAGGCGAATGCGTTCGCTCGCCCACAAACCAAACGCACGGCACGTAGCTTCATTTAGCAATGCAACGGGTGGCGTCTATATGTATCTATAGTCTATGGTTAACCACTTCCCAGTTATATTTTGGTGAGAAAGAGTGTCTAAAAATTGTCAGATATTTTTTTAAACATTTTTTAAACAATTTATTAAAAATTTTATTTTTACGTTTGTTTTACTTTTTTTCACATTAAATTAACACTTTTTTACAATATTTAAAATTTTATGAAAAATGTCAAATTTTTTAATGTTTTTCTACATTTTATCACAACAGATATGTAGGTTTATGTTTTAAATTTTACGGAAATAATTTTAATAAGTCTTTTTGGTATGGCAAATTTTTAAAAATTCAATACACAACCCTACATCACAATCTCGTCTCCTTCCGTATTCGTTTGTCGTTTTCATTCATATGTGAGCAGCATACTTTGCACGTCTAGTAGGCCTTTCTTTATTCGCCGTAGATGGTATTGGTTGGTAACTAAAATGAAGCTAATAAGTATAAATAATATATACTTATTTTTTACGAACTTACTTCTAAAATGTGCTCAAAAATAACAAAAGTAACTAAATTCAAATTACAATAACATGCGACATACCTAACACAAAAATAACTATGAATGAACAATGAAGTCATTGACTAATCAGGCCCACTCTGCCCGGCAGTAAATAAAGCTTTTATTATGTCATATGGCTCATATATCACTCAAATACAAGTTGAAATACGATCTTCCCGAATGTAGCTCGTGATAAACATTCCTGTCAAGTTGATAAAAAAAACGCCCGACTGAGACTCGGGCTAGTCAGTGTGCGAAGTAAAGGCGTGCCCGAGTCACACTCAGGATAAACAGTCAAGTGGTTAAACAACTGATTATGCACCATAAAAGTCAGAACATAATTTTTGCAATAATCAGTTTAGTGAAGGCTGAAAGTGACACATCCTAAAAAACCCTTTTTTATTATTAAATTCAGCTTATCTTAGCCTTATATTTCCACTGTAACTTATAAAACAATAATTATAATGAATTTAAGTAAGTGGGGCGACGATAACTAGGCAGATATTGTAAGAAAATGCAAAAAACGACAACGTTTGACATCTCAATTTTACAACAGCGGCCATGTTGTTTGGTGGATGACCGTTTACTGCAAAATGGATTTGTTTATATTGTATATACACGTTTTTTTAAAAGTCTCATAGATGGCAATACAGACCGAATTTGACCACAATCTTTTTTGCAAAACGTAGAAAACATATTCATATTGTCGTTAAACCGAAAACTGCAAAAACACAAAAGTGTTGCTTAACTGGTTACTGCATAACACCGTCCATTTGTTCCTCACTTTTTAATTTACTCCGCATAAGGCACATATTTCTGTCGCACTGTCATGAGTTTACCAAATGCTACAGCATGGGAGACGCCCGTTGAATTTTGTAATTTTTATGAACTGACCGGAACAAACAATGGATGCCACTGTACTTTTGTTAGGATGGTGAAAAAATACATGAATAAATATTATTATAAATGATTTAGTGCTTTGAAACTTATTTTTTGAAATTACTTCATTCCCATATCAGTTAGTCCTCGATACTGTATCGAATTCTCTTGCGATTTCGTGAATTGAATAATATTCTTGAATACCTTGACACTATACGATTTTTTTTGATTACATTATAAAAATTCTATTTCATAGAGAAATAATATGTTTTTTTTTTCTGTTACTAGAAAAGAATAGATTATATTATAAAATTTGATATATCAATTATAAATAAAAAAATGTTGTCACACTTGTTTTGTAGTTCAAACATAGTTTTATCCGTTCATTTCTAAATAAAAATTGATACATTATTTTTTTCTTTTGATGTAAACTATCAATATTATTACTTATTATTGCTTTATACACCATTGAGAACACACTTTATTAAAAAAAAACTAAATCGACGATTTTTTGTCAAAAAACGCTTGGGAGTTTTCACATAATATGCTAGGCTAAATCAGCTGGGAGTAAAAGGGTTAAAAAACATCGATTTTTATAAAAAATATAAATGTGTATAATTTGAAATCCTTTTTATTAAAAAGATTTCAAGTTATACACATTTATATTTTTTATAAAAATCGATGTTTTTTAAAATAGATATAAAAATTATTAAAACTATGAAATAGTCAAAAATCTCTTAGGTGATGCAAACTTAATAAAGTAAATTATAATAATAAATATGACCATAAAATATATGTAATAATAGGGTGCGGTCCGATTCAACAAATTCGCATTTTATTACATTTCTTACAATTGTAAGTTTGTCTTTGATTTAAAATAAAAAATATTTTTCTTTTTAATGTTTCCAGATACATATTTATTCATTAATACAGTTGAAATTGTAAATTATCAAAAAAATGTCTCAAATTGCAAGCATCGTATTTTTCCGCTAGGTGCCTCTTTAAAAAAGGCTCAGTGAGACTTCGCCTTAAGCCCTGCCTATACCAAACTATAATAGATAAAAAATGTTATTCTATCTATAAAATATTCATAGTTATGTATGATTTAATTCAGAAGTCGGCACCGTGCCCAGAATCTATACCTATTTATGAAATGACTGGTGAAACAGAGTATTTTAAATAAAATTGTCCTATAAGGTATGTCACAATTACATACGTCGGTCCTTTTCTAACACATGCTACAGTATTGCATAAGTCAATGAAGGAATTAGACAGAGATACGTATCGATGAACCAATTTGCAAACTCAAGTATCAACACATGATTCATAACAGATAACACGGGGTAAGAACAAAAAGTAATCAAACCACAATATTTATTTGTGTCTGACTATCAATATAATAATATATTAAACTACAAAATTCTTAAAGTAAAAAATTTAATTTGTCTGAACAAAAATTTAAATCAACAGCACTGGACCCGAGAGTATAGGTGTGGAAAACGTAACGTTTCTGTCAAAAAAGCAAAATTATCTCATTTAAAACAAATTTGCAAGTATTTGGTATTCAATATACGTACTTGTTGTACCATAAAACTTATGTAGTTGCACTAAAAGCCGGCTGACACGAACATGTTCAACTTGAAATTTGACGTAAATGAAAAATATTTGTCAAAATAATTGCTTATTTTAATCATCATATAAAACAGTAGTTGACTTGTTTACGAAATTTTCAATCTAGAAAAGAACATAGGTAAGTAACAATGCCGCTAATACTTTTCGTTTTTATACTATGTACTCTTGACTTTAGTTAGGTAAAGTCAACTAAAAAAGCTGTAGCAGTAGCTCATTGAACATTAAATTTGATGAAACAACTTTACGAGCTCAAATAGTTACGCTAACCTAGAAATTGCCCACAGAATTTTCAGTAAAAAATCATTCTGTTTGCAAGTGTTTAGTGGAGAAGGAAACACTGAAGTTAACAGTATTAGATGATTAGTGAGCAATCAAAACACAAACTTCTTTTAGATTCAATTAAATTTGTCATTATTCACATTTATAGCATCACGTTAATGTGATTGTAATTACTTATTCCGAGTCATTCTTTATAATGTTTTATTTCTTAGGAATATATATGATTATTTAATAATTATAATAGATACCTAGGTATACTAAAATAATTATTACAAGTATACAAAATACCATACTCACACATCATAAAATAGTTACCAAAGAAATCTGTTTGCCAGCACATTTTATTTTTATATCCTTGCCAAGCGTGCTCATTTTATGAGTAAGCCATAAAATTTGAGGCAGGTTAAGAATTACAATACTGCCTTTGTTCTTTCTAATGTGAAATTAGGGTATCACCCCAGTGCGAAAATATATTATTTGTGATCATTTCTGTTAAAAGTTAATTTCAGTGTATTTATACCGCATGTTACATAATCGGTATGCATTAATCAAGTGTTTCCCAACGTGGGGCATACGGGGAGCAATTTGAATGTTTTGGGGGGCAATATGCATATCATTAAATATTTAGTACATTTTTTTACATTAAAATATTTCTTTTATATTGCAACCATGACTTTTCGAGAAAATTACTGTTGCCATTCCTAGCAAAATATTTAGTTGAATGCGGCGCTTTAGCGCTGTAAACGATATGTTACTGGAAAAAAATCGTTTTGATATCACAAACTGTGGAGATTTAAGATTAAAATTAACCAAATTAGTACCTCACATAAAAACTCTTTGCAGCTTACATCTAGCATAAGGATCGAACTAATTTTCTTCCGAGTTGTACATCTAATATAATAATTATTATACATAGGTAGGTACTTACTTACGAAAATAAAATTGAAAATAGTATTTATTGCCTATGTGCATTTTTTATTTTAAGCAATTCATTTTTTTTTCAGAATTTATTAGTTAACTATGAAATTTTGATATGGGGGGGTATGGAGATTTTTGAAGCGTTAAAGTGGGACATGGCACAAATAAGGTTGGGAAACACTGCACTAATCACATACAATCTTTGCATGCCTACCTGGCTCACAACAAATCATTTGACTGTCGTGCTTCTATTGAATTTAAGTAAAATGAGTAGCCAAAAAATGTCAAGCAGGTCCAAATTCGTAAATATAAAGAGTCTTGAAAAAATTCGTATTGAACGCGAAAACAATATAATATGTTTAAAATGTACATTAACAGTTTTTTTAGGCTTTTAAGGAGTGCGTCCTAATAAACCATTACACAAAAAGGCACCCAGAATACGATTGAATTTACGCATAGGCACAACAAACATTCCAATACAATTTAAAACTTTAGGTTACGTTTAGGTCTTTTAGGACAATAAACTGGACTTTGTATACCTCATCATGTTAATGTGTGAAAAATTAGTTAAGTGCTATCTATCTTTAAGAAGTAATGGCAGTGAATGAAATAGGTGTGGGGTTAGAGTGGTTAGACTCTTGTTAGATTTTTCGAAAAATCGGGATCGCATATATTATTGTCATATCGTTTAAATTGGTGTGGTCACCAGAGTGACTATTATTTTCTGTGCAGATTGCTCTGTTTGAAGACAGAGCGTTAGAAATACTCTCTTCTATACTTTAGAAGCCTAATAGTCGGGTATGGTGCCGACCCCTGATTTAATTGCATAATTTTAGATATTTTATAGATACTTTTGATTGATTTTTTTGACTATTATCTATTATGGCTTGGTTCTCGCAGGGTTTAATTGAATTTTATAAACTAACCAATACCACCTGTAAATTGTAGTCTTATTTCACTGAAAACAAATACGTATGATTGACAAAGTTTAGTGCCCATCCTTTATGATGGATTTTAACAGCCTACATCCACCCTTCGCCACTGGTATTACAGTTACACAATACCTACACCTAATTATTTTTCTCATAAGACAACGATAAAAATCCATGTCTAAAGGGATACAAGCATGTTGTAAGTTTGATAAACACTTCGTACCACTTAACCAGTAGTTTTCGATAACGTGGGCAAGAAACGAAAGAGTGAGGCGGTATTTTAACAAAGCACAAAGTAGCAACCACAAGCAACTAACACACCACCGCCTACTTCCTGCGCCTACATCTGCTCGTATTATGGTTAAGCAGTTCCACTATAGTGTTGAATTAAAATTTTTAAAGCTTTCGAAGGAATCTATAAATAAGACAACATTTAAATACGATACCTCTCCCATCCCAGTAGCAAGGGTCTGGCGAGGGGATTGTGGGTCCTCAGAGTTCTGAGTGGAAGGGCTCCTTTGTTGAGACAGTTGGGCGAGCAGGAGTGAGGAACAAGCTTCTTTGGCTTCACTTTTATCTTTGGTGTGTAATACTAGAAACAGAAATGCATGGGATGCAAAAACTTAAGATTTGTCTATCTTAATTTAGGTAGGTAGGAAATATACTTTCTTCATGTCAAGAAAGCTTTTTTATGGCCAAAGCACACTGTACGAGTGTCACCAGGTGGCACATCTAGTGTCCTACCCTTCGACAATTGTTTACCAAACACCCTTTGTCCTGAATGTGCATATGAAACAAGAAGACAGAACAATATTATTTGTAATTTAACTATTATTTTATTAATCCATACTGAATGAATGTGCATATGAAACAAGAAGACAGAACAATATTATTTGTAATTTAACTATTATTTTATTAATCCATACTGAATGAATATACACAAGATTTAAAATTGCTAGATTCATATTAATGAAAAATTTTCTACTAAGAAAAAAATTGAGTTGAGTGGGATTCGATGAACACTCATGCAGGTAGTAAAAGATGTGAGTTCGAATCCTGCTCAATCCAACTTTTTTGTAGGATTTTTTCTAATACATATTTTGTTTCTGAGGTTTCAATTCCATATTTGTAACAATGTTATTTTGATAATTTTCATCTTCTTCGACATGGTTGTACAACATTGCAGTGTTGATAAGTAATTGTACATATGGTCGGAGTAGGGTAGTTGATTTTGATTAAAAAATTACCAATAGAAATTATATTACCCTTCTTACTTAAATACTCTTGAAGATTGATTGTGATGTGAGAGAGTCTACGAATGATAAACTCTTCGTGACTTAAGAAACTACCGACCATCTCGATGTATATGTTTTGTTTAATTATTTCTATAATCAATTAGATTTTCAAATTCAGATAAATACACTATTGTCACCATCAACAATTTTTGGAATACATTAAATTACTTTAAAACACAGATTAGAAAATACTCGTAACAGTTGCTCCTGTACGACAAAAACTATCTTCCAGTTTGCAACATAACACTTCTTATGATTGGACTGGGTTAATGATAACTGACCACAACTTTGCTGCGAACTTGGTCGGCATGCAGTTCCATAGCGCCCGAGGGAGTAGCTCTGCGGAGACTCTGAGGCGTAGGAGGGGCAGAGGCGGAGTGGGATTCAGTATCGGAATTGTCGGGTCTTGATTCTTTTTTTCGATGGGTCGTGCTTTTCTTAGCGACGGCTCTCCGTTCGACTGGCGCCTGTGTACTCGGAATAGCCGGCTGTAATGTCACATATCACTCTTAATATTCAAATTATCTCAGCAATACTAAAGACCGTTTCATTCATATCAGTAGTCTACTCATTTGACAATATCGTAGAATTGTTAATGTCTCAGAAGTAATTGATTTCATATTCGGTACCTGCTTCCTTTATGTTGAATATTCAAAATAATATAGTTACGACATGCGGATATTAAATTATAAAATAAAATTTGCTGGGGCCTGATGCATAGAATGTCAATGTTAGGTAAAACTAACTGCCGTATCGTATTAAGAACACTATGCATAGATGAAAGTGCAATGATAGATAGCAACACGGTGACCAATACGGCAATGTCACTTCCGGTGATGAGAAGTGTTGTCGTTACAAAATTATGATTTCCCATAAATTAAAATGTTTAAATTAACATACAATCAGGGCTTCAAACCGTTATTTTTTTTTCATTTCTGTTTTCATTCCGGTTCAAGTAAAAAAATATGTTATGTCAGTTCAGTTCCGGTTTTCGCTCTAAAAAAGAAAACATATTTTCCGGTTCTGCTCCGAATGATAATTTTGAAATGTTTTTATTTGTATTAAAAATTTAATTTCTGGCATAATTTAGAACATTTTATGGTATTTGTATGAAAGTCCGGGGCCACGCTCCGAAACCATTGGTTATGCTACACCACATGGCCATAGCTATAATTTTTTTAAATAATATATTATAAATTACGAGAATTATATCGAAATGTGTCACGACAACTGAAGAGGGGATTAAAATCATGTTAATGCGCATGTTTGAACATGTACTGAACTGAAAAAAACCGATATTTTTTTTCCGGTGTGGTTCCGGTTTTCGATTTTCGGTTCAGTTCCGGTTCGAAGCACTGCAAACAATGATAAAAGCATGAAAACTGCACAATATAAACTTTAAATAATTTAATGGTTACATTAACAATGGTCAAGCGAATAAATACAAGGCACTGTGGAGTCTCTAATAATTGGATAATTTATAGAATTGCAATCTTTGCAACACAACATCAGTTTGGTTTCGATCAAACAAGATTATTCATTTACTTTTATACAAAATTATTTGACAGGTGTCACTTTGGTTCCAATGTCGTCACCAAGGGCCGTGATTATGATTTAACATTTTTATTTATCTAGCTTAGGTATTTAGGTAAATAAATATCAAATAGTCTACACACAACACTCGATTTTTTTTTCATTGATTCAAATTTGACCTTGAACCTTGAAGATTTTGAATTAACGTGATTATACTGTAATATTAAAAGACTTAACGACACTCACCTTTGAATCGGGCGCAGGTATTAAAACTGGTGCAGGTATTAAAACTGGCGCAGGTATTAAAACTGGCGCCGGTATTGCAACTGGTGCCGGTGCCTGAACCGGTGACGGGATTGGAACTAGTGGCGGCATTTCAACCTTTGCCGGTGGTGAAACTTGCGCTGGAATCGGAACAGCGACTGGAATGGCCACAGGCACCGGGATGGGAACGGCCACTGGCAACGATATCATCCCATTGTCTATTCGTGGGGTAGCCACTCCCGAAACTTCATCGAGCCGGGTGTACTCCACGTAAGGGTAGTTGGCCATCTGAAAAAATATATTATATGAAATATGGACCACATTATAAATAACGTTTGATAGATAAAACGATTCATTATTTTTATACGAAAGTTTTTAGGAGGCAGAAGCGTACTTTACAGTTGTTTGATACCGATTACTGTATGTTGGGGTGTGACAATTCAGTATTGACAGCCAGTTCTAAGTAATTCTCTGAATCTACTGGTCAGTAGTGTAAATGTCACTTTCTACAACAGTGGTGGCCAAACTGTGGCGCATGCGCCAAACGTGGCGCATTGGATGATTACAGGTGGCGCATTGCATCTTTGCGCCTACTTATTTTTTTGAAGTAGGTGCTATAACTGAATCCATCTTCATATTTTCAATACTGATTGCTGATTAAAAGCAAAAGAATGTTGTCAAACAATTTGAAGCTGCTCTCAGTAACAAATTTAACACCAACCATTGAAAGACTGGCAAAATCCAAACGCTCAAAAGCTCTCAGTGCTCCATCCCGCTCAGAGCTCTCTCTCTCTCTCATCACATCCAACAACTGTGGTCTAGAGTTATCTTCACCAAACGAGACTCTCCGGCAGTTGTAGCACTATCAGCGGGGTCCACGACAGCGATCACCCTCTCGTCCAAGAGATCATTTCTGACTATTGTAGATTGGTGCTCCAAGAAATGTGTGTTTTTTGAACTGGCATAAATTAATTAATTTAATTGCGTGATTGAGTTATTCCTTTTCCTCCCCTAAGCGAAGCAGATCCTACCCCTAACCCTATTTTCCAACCACAACCGTGGTAAGAAGGTAGACCAGGTGCTTGAGTTGTATGGCGCATCTGAACTCGTCTGTGATAAGAATTGGCGAATTGGTATGCAAAAAAAACATATGCTCGAATCGATATTATCATTGTCGTAATAGTAATTCTTAGCAGTCTCGCCGCCCGCTTAACTTTTTATAAAAAAAATACCCTGTAATTTGTAACCATGCATTAATTAATCCATTACTTAAAGTTATCAAGTAATGTAGGTAGTGTCATCAAATATATCCTCCCCCACAAAGTGTGCCCCAAATCACGCATCAGAACTCCATATCAAGTCAGTAATCTAACCACAAATTTAAAAACATCATTAGAATATACCTGACGAAAGTTTACCAGCCCTGCTTTACAAAATAATATCACAAATAATTGTTCCGCAAACGAACGCGTCACTCGACGGCTTTCGTTCATACAGGGCTAAGTACCTGAACGCCTTCATGGAAATGGCATGCGACCTTGAATTCTGCCAACGCATTTACCGTTGAGAGTTTCAAAAATCTCTCGAGTAACCTGCACCCCTCTGATACCGCACCTTCCGAGCGTGAACGTACCCCCGCCCTTAGATTTTTTTAGATAATTGTTGAACAGTACCAATTCTCCCGCGAAAGTGTAACATACCTAGAATCACGTGGCTGGCGCGGCCCGGCCGCCCTTCTCAACGCAAAATGCAAGGCCGAGCTTGTCTCGATATTATAAATCAGTGAATCCCTTTTACCGTTATCGTGTTAATAATAATTCTTATAACCACCCTTAAAGCGAATCGCGTGTCTGACAAAGTGCTTCGGTGTTAATCCCGATAATGCGCCCAAATAAATTAATTCGCCCCCAGTGTCAGCGCCAAATAAATTAAAAGTGTTACGATAACGGACCCGTAATGATAATGTGTCTTCTCCGTTGTAACTAATGTTGTTATATTACCGATGTTTGCCCATGCTTGTATAATTTAGTATAAATAAATCTAGCCCTGCACAGAGCTGTCAGATCAAAAATGTATGTTATCAATACTAAATGTGCCCTGATGTCCTCACTTCCCAAACCTGAAGGAATGCCCGATGAAGGATCTTACCAGCCTACATGTGAGTCTTCTTCTTAGGTATTAGTAGGTATTTACCATTTACCACCATCTATGTGTTCTCTAGAATCTAGGATTATAAAAAAATACGAAAGATTTTTCATTTTTCCAATTTGTCAAGAATGTTTGGCATTGGTTGTCTAGTAAAACTAAACAAAAACAATTAAATACAGCCCTAAAACAATGTTATGTCATGTGAGTTATTGTTTTTCCTTTGAGTGGAGAGTGGAGAGTGCAGTTGTGCCACTGATGACATACCACTGTGTGTGTTAATGGATTATAACAGGATTATTTTTATTACATTAATAAAAATAAATAAACAATTTATTTTTTTAAAAAAAGTCTGTCTCAATTTTCAATGACTGGCTCATGATATAGGGTACTTTATTACGATTTATTGAATATTTTCGTATGTCAGGACTCTGAAATCATTTTGTGTTACGAAATTCGAATTAAAGGTATGGTTTTATATGAAAATAATGTTTGAGGGACTTTTTTTTTTGCGAAAAATTCGATTTATGCGAATTTTGAATTACCCTGTTCTTATTAAGGTGATACATCAGTGAAACAGCAAATAATTTTCAACTATAAGCGCAACGAAATTTTGGACTCGCTCCCATTCGGAGAGAGAACGTCGAGCTGGAAACACGTAATTTTGTTTCGTGATGACGACGGGCGTATTAATTCTTAAATCGTGTAAAGATGACTAAAAACGTTACCCATTTACTTTAAAAAGAAAACATGTCAATGAATATATTATTAATTACTGATAGAACAATAAACAGAACATTAAATGGACACATGTTGGATTTATATAACAAATTATATTTCGTTTGACATGCGTCATTTGCATCCGCGACCTGCAATCCGCGCATCGCCTAGCCACGATCTTTTTAGACCGTGCCTCGACTGAGGTATGGCCTTAACGAGGTTTTACTGTAACATTTTCTTTTTGTGGTTGGTCTTTAATCGTTACAGGGTGTTGCTCCAGAGGTTTTATTAATTAACAAATTGCAATTTAGTGGGCATGGGCAAGTCTTGTTCGATGCCTTGCATTTCACAAGGTTTCTTCATCAAACTTCCAAACTTTCACAATATTATCATGGGTGTGCCCTACCACACAACCACACAGTTCTTCTGTATATTGAGGGCTTTTCATGTTCAGTACTAGAAACTGGCTATAAGTTCATCTTGAAATTAAAAAATATTTCTTATTTATCATACTGTTTTTAGTTAGTTTATTCTGGTAACTGTAGATGATGAAATAAAAATAAAGACCTTGTTTGTGTTGGACGTGGCGCCAGGACCCCTGTGTCTCCCATGGGCTCTCCTGTCCGCGGCCTGGAGCTCCAGGAAGAGCGGCAGGAGCCGAGTGCTCCCTCGGTAGATCCACTCCTCTCGAACCACCCGCTTGTCTGACTCTTCGCTGAACCGCAACAGTGCCAATGAACTGTCCACGGCCATCACTCGTGACAACCACCATTTGCCTGAAATAAAAAACTAGCTTCTTCACACAAAGACACAGTTTTCCATTCGCATGGGCCAAAACCATAATGAGATTTTGCTATGGACGTGACAAATGCAGAAGTTCCATAATAATGTTGAATACAGGATATATATAAAATGTGACAAGTAGCAACCCACATTTGAGGATATAAGGGCTGCTGTGAAAAATGCAAAGCTTCTAGGAAAAACTGTGTGGTGTCCATATGAGCAAACTAAGGGGCGGACACAGTCAAACAAAAAGAGAAATTGGAACTAAATCCAAATTAGATTAATTCGGGCTCTTCGTAATGGTGCCACATAAATAAATTCATTGAATTACTAACCGTTCCATTCGACTTTAACGTCATGGCCAGCTTGCATTTTAACCATGGCTCTGTCGGGGAAAGCGGACAAATATTTCTTGATGAAGTCCCTCGAGTCGGCGTGGACGTCCTCAAATACACGTTGTGACATTTCACACACTCGTGTGGCGTCCGTGTGTTTCACGTACTGTGCGTAGCCATCATCAAAGAATACCAGGTATCTGTAAACAAAAACAGATTGCTACTAATCTAGTTTTCAGTTTGATAATTGAAATAAATCGGTGGGTTTTTGCCAGAGAGATGTATTTTCAATACAGAGATCATGTCCTCTTGCCCAAAAGAAATATGATTTTTTAACGCCTGATGCATTACGGTCGCACCGCCATCTATAGAATCATTTCAATTTACAATTGTCTTTTTAAACATGTCGGTAAATTTGTATCGTATTAGAAACACAATAAAAAAAAATACCAAGGACAAGCGGCGCCGAATTGATGCTAATTCTCCACAATCACTTGATCAACAGCAGCGTCAAATCGGCACTGATTGTCTTCAATTAGTTAATATTATAGAGTACATTTTAAACATTGTAAGTTTGAATTAACGATAAACACCTAAAATATAAATTATTACAGTTATAAACAATGGCGGCTCGTACATATGCACTGTGGAACTGCAGGACCCCCAAGCAAATTGAGAAAAATGGAATATTATTATATACATAAATTTGCGCACCAATGTATCCAATAATTATCGTACATCGCGGTACTGCAGTACCGTTTTCAAACGAATATGCTCAAATGGGCATAGGAGGGGTGTGGGGCGCGGAGCACGCAGCTAGGAGCTTGATCGGTACTGCCGGCCCGACAGTGTATCGCCATTTCTGCGTTTGTACATGAGCACGCGCACGACAGCGGAGGAAAGAAATATAGCTTTGATGATTTATTATCATTGTTAAAATTTATTTCAGCAAACAATTTATGCAAAGTTCTTTATTTTAATTATTTATTAATACAATTAATAATTTATATTTAATTTTGATGTTAATAGTAAAATATAATCCAAATAAACATTTATTTAATTTTTAATCAACCGCAGCACCTCCAGATATCTTATCCACGAGCCGCCACTGGTTATAAATAAATAATCACATATATATATTTAACCTGAAAGTATTGGCGATCGCTGGCATCTCAGCGATGACTCCAGAGTAATAGGCATCCTTTTTCTTCTGCTGTGTCTGATCCTTGAAGAGAGCTATCACTCTGGTGCCTGCAAACAGTCCGCGTAGTTAATATGAAAACCACAGATATCAAAACCTAAAATTGAGAAATTAACTATGATCACAGAAGATGACACGTTTGAACAACAGCTGGAGCAGCATTGGATGACGAATGTCTGCGACAATCAGTAAAGCTGATCACGATCAAAACCAAATGCCACCTATTCCAAAGCTCACATTGTAGCGGTGACTTTTCGAATACATTCAGCAACATTCTAACCATGTTGCATGTGCCAACAGATGTTTTTTCAACCAACAATGTTGCATCTACATTGTGTGCGACAGTACATTAAATTACATGTGTTGTGAATGCCAACAAAAATCAATAAAATTAACATGTTGCAGTCATGTCGAATTCATAGGTGCGAGCCACCGTAGAGTAGTGAGTCATGGTATCTTATTATTATTCTGCTGTGCTTCGAGAACAGATGCTTTCCGCCAAAACTGATATGACTTCGTCAGGATTAGAAAGAGGATCATGCAGCCTCTGTTGGAACTGGCTCACCCACATGTTTGGCCTAAATTCTCTTTAAGCCAACTGAATTCTGTCATCTAAGAAGAAATAAATAAAGAATGACACCATTTTTGACAAATGCAACAATATTTTTATTACATTGATGAAATAGGACAGTTACCAATGGAGTATCTATATGTAGAGGGTTGCATGCTTGCCACCTGTCGGCCGGTCACTTGCTTTACAACGAAGCCTTCGCCCCGAGTTATCGCTTCAAACTTCACACGCATCATAGAGAATAGTGCCACTATTCCATTCGAGAGCTGTAAACCAAAGAGATCCATCATTTTAGCATTATGCAAAGATAAAAAAAATATTGCATTTTTATCACATTCAATGGGTCGGTGCACAGGATATGTGTAGTTTTTACCTAATTTTAGTTATTATACACAAATTGATTGATGTTCATCATACAGTAAAACCCCATTAATATAAACATGGTTAATTAAAAATTCGCTGTAAATTTAAATATTTGCTAAAATTCATAAAATCTATATAAAGGTCGTTAAATCTATTTCCACTAATTTGATGAATGAACCATAATAGTCCATTACTGATATTAATCCGAAAGCAATTGTATCAGAAACTGAATAATAAATCAATTGAGTGGACTCACCGGAGTCCCTTTAGGCCATATCTCCATGATGGTGGCTGGCACCCAAGCACTGAAGATGGAGTAGCGGATTGCGTAGACGAAATCGCCAACCTTCAAAGGAGAGCTCACCTCTTCTTTAGCACTTTCCGGTGGTAATGCAGCCTGAGGATTAATAACAATCACAACATAAAAAACTCCAACAGATATTTGTAGAGACCCACCCATCAAGATAAGTTCACAACTGGCCGTCGAGCCCGGCACTAGTGTTTCACGGACGTTCCATAATAGATAACATTGGAAGAATATTTGTCCAAATACAGTGATAGTTTCAGATTTGATGATGGCCACCAAATTGATCATCCGGTGAACTCAAAATAGGTACCATTAAACAGAGAATCGAAGACTATTAACATCTCCCGTGTGTGTGACAATAATTTTTATAATGAATCTTAGATACATGCAACAGATATTTATACTTTTCTTCATGTATGGCTTTTGAGTTTTTAGAATCAATATCTCTCAATCGAAGAGGCATCTAGAAGTTTTCTTTTTATGAGAAATGGTTATTATACTCAAGCCGAATTAGGATAACATGCAGGTGGAATATACATGCTGTTCCATTTCTCTCGCACAGTGGCCAATAAAATTCACCGCAATACAATGTGGTATCTAAAATCAACGTTTGTGAATATGATGTAACATTTTACAAGCATCGGTGGCATTTTAATTTAAACAGTTGTTTATATTTTTGATTTGGAGTGTTCTTGAGCTGTGGTATTATGACATCAATTATTAAGAAAAACGAGTTAAAAACTAAAGGACAGTGTCGTGAATTCACAGTTAAACAATCTGGTTGACTGATATATGAATGTTACAAACGTCAATAGACAGGAACAGCATGTACCTAACTATATTATAACTGTGACTATCCCACATCATGGCCAAGCGGGTAACATGTCGGCCTGTAAAGTTATGGATCCCGGGTTTGAATCCCCGGTCCAGCAAAAAAATCAC
The DNA here is from genome assembly GCF_057557595.1 of Rhyacophila brunnea. NCBI lineage: Eukaryota > Metazoa > Arthropoda > Insecta > Trichoptera > Rhyacophilidae > Rhyacophila > Rhyacophila brunnea. The sequence goes on from NW_028233276.1 coordinate 3,910,342, forward strand.
ATGTTGTATTTCAATGTGTTTGGACCCAGAGTATGGACCTAACAGGTTGAGCAAGTGGCTAGCATCCGTTTCTTATTTGCTCGACCTATTAGTACCATGCTCTGGACGTTAACACACATTGGTAAAACAACATATGCATTTTCAAAAGAAGGGCTTCGAACCTGGGTCCCCAGCTTCAGAAGTAAATATTTTGCCATTCGGATCATTCATTCCAAGATTTTATCTACGAGTCAACTATGAAATTTTGTAGATAAGATGTTTTTAACCATTTCTATGTCTCACGATATTACTATGGCAGTATCTGACAGGCAGCAGATTTTTAACGACACACGTTGAATATAGAGCGAAGCTCTTACTAAAATCGCTGTAATACCGATAATTTGTGGCTTGGGATTTCATAGTTATGCATGTCACTGTGTTTAATTTTTTAGATTATGCAAATCAATCGACAGTGGCTAGTAATTTGAGTTTAAAGTCGGACGAGATAACACACGAAATTTGTATGTGCGGCTTGTCAATCAGGCCCTAATAGAGTGAGAAAACTCGCTGAAGGCATAGAGCCGGTTAAAAACAATTTAGGTAGAATTTTGCCAAGTACCTGACATTCGGCAACATTAGGAGGTTTAAAGTACGCGTTCAGTGCAGCTTGCTGTAATAATTCAATAACATTAGATAAAATAAAGCAAAGATAAAAATAAGCCATTTCCTAAGTTGTGAACTCTTAGCCGTATGGAATCTTGTATCCTTAAAAAGGGAGGAGGTCGAAAAGGAAGAGCTATCTCCAGATGGACGGATAAAATCAAGATTGCAATGGTTTTTTTTACTAATGCAGGACTTGCGTTGCCGACAATCAAATCATTTAGGTCACAATTCTTAGTTGTGAGGTCCCGACAAAGAAGACGAAAAAATGTTCAGGCATTTCTCTCAAGACGAGAATAACAATTTAAGAGCTAGACAGAAAGGGGGTGTGTGTTACATATTTATGTGAAAAACAGTCGCAATAAAAGGCCTATCAGTATATTATTTTCATTTTTACCATTAGCGGCACCTGCAGTTGTTAGGTCAGAACGATTTCTGGTGACATAGTAAAAAAAATAATTGATAATTCTGCATACACAGTAGAATATAGCTACTCAATAATTATATATGTATGTAAAATTTCATAATCTAACCATAAGAGGTCGTGTATACATAGTTAAAACATTTAAAATGCTTACCCTATTTTTAATCGCGTTGTATTCCTGAGCAGACTATGAAGAGAATATTATAATTTATAGGATTGTAATTCGTAATTCTTATTACATATTATAATAGAAAAACCACAATATGGATGGCTATCAAATTGAGAACCAGAAATACTCTACTAAATAAATGCCGTCAACCATATTATGACAGAACTTTTTTTTACTCTCCAGGTGTCGCCAGTGTAGATAGAAATTAACAATGTGATTAATAAAAAACACAAGTGAAAAGGATCACATTGAGTGTTTGTTTCTGTGCATTATGTCATTGCAGAGGCTGGGACTTTCCCAACATAATATGTACATGTTTGACGTTCTACCAAGCGAATTATGATAAACAAGAATTACTTATTTAGATCAGAAAAATGATTCAAGTTAGCGATGAGCTTTTACCAGTAGAGCCTCCTCAGTGTCCACATTATAATTGACAGGCTTCCTCACCCTCGCTGACCGTCTTTCGATATTCTGAAAAGAAAAACAGTTGTATTGTGTATGTGCTAATAAACAGATAAAATATGATATAACTGTTTGACTTCTTTTGAATTGAGTAAACAAAGGAGACAAACATACATGCAAGACTTGATCTATTTTACCTGGGCTTCAGTGGTAGGAATAACCGGAGCAGCTGGTACAACCTTTTTCTTTGCGTTATATCCAACTTTGTCAGGAGTCCATTCATCGTCACCCATTTCGATTGTTGATTTGATGTCCTGGAGAGAGAGGGATGAAATTTGTTGAAAATCATATCTATCCAAGAGGAAAATCGGATAGGACCTATCATTTATTTTAATACATTTTTAGGGATCGTCAAAAACAAATTATGGATTTAGGGGACCGTACACTGAAAAAGTTTGAGAAGCACTGTATCCATAAATAGATGGTCAGATATGAATTGGCCTGGCCTATCTGCACTAAATGGTTAAGGCAAGATTTAGCTTGAATGTTAATACTGGCTTCGTACTTCTATGTGTGAAACATGATTTTTTAATGAGGAAGTTATGACAGGCCATGGTGGGTTCGGTGCCGGGCTCTTTGAGCTTGGATTTGCTAGCCGACCAACATGTCCATGCGGCGGAGAAAAACAGGATGTAAACTACATCCTCTGGGAATGTCCGAGAATGTGCTTCGAGAAGGAAAATATGCTTAAGTCGGTCCAACCAGCTGTTGAGCCTATCGGGCCGTCCGACCTGGTCGCCACAAAGGCCAATTATCCTGCTTTTAGAAAATTTGCAGCGTCTTACTGCGGCCGTGAAGATCTCTTCACATAATTTTTACTGTCCGTATCATCAGCTTCGTTATTTTTGTAATATATATTTTACATTCATTTTCTTTTTGTTAATTCTCTGTGCCTTTTGTCTCCTTCGGCACTTTGCATTAGAGTAAAATCAGTAAACTCAAGTCAAAGCTCACTTAAGAGCGTGGCGACCTCAATCTTTGGTAACTGCTCCTGAGACATTTCCAGTCATAAAAAATGATGCTTCATACCAAACGTAGGGTTCTGTGATTCGCCCGATTAAGACCGGGTGTGGTTTGGTGGAGTCATTAACTTTAATAACGAAGTTATGTATTTTTTTGTTAAGTAATAATAAAAATGTGATTCGGAGACTATCAGATCTTCAGTACAGACAGAAATCAGTAGAGATTACTCAAATAATGCATTCCATCGTACCCATATATATTATGTATTAATATTTGTAAGCTATCCATTGTCGATTTGAAGGGGACGATGCGTTACCTGTCCAGTGCGCTCATCGATCAAGGATGTGATGAGCATCTCCGGCAGACTGGTGGTTGGTGGTTTGAACCCATCGTAGAAGTGGTTTCTCGTGGTGTCCGTCTCCCTCTGGAGCTCCGCCAGATCCATCTCAAAATCTGCCACATTTCCTACATTGACAATACGCAATGAAATAAAATTTCAATCTTTCACAACCGCACATCAAAAATAATACATACATATTGTCATATCTTCGTGATTGTGTTAATATCACACAATAAACAATTATGTACGGATTTTACATAGGATTAACCCTTTTACTCCCACGGGGCCGATATTTCGGCCCACCATACCTATGCGAAAACTCCATCTGGGCCGATCCATCGGCCGAAAGTTTGGAACCAAATTTACGATTTATTCCAAATTTTTTCCCGTCATATTTCGTTCATGTAGACGAAGCATTATATTCACTGTGTGTTGGGTGGTGACTAACATTTATTTTAGTGTCAGCATTGTTTATAATTATGCCATACCCTAATAACTCACAAGTCATAATTGCTCTGCTGTCGAACTTGAGACCAAAGAGGGTCATAAAAATAATAAAACATTATTTTTATGACACATTTTAAATTCTGATATTTCTTTTAGTTGTTTTATGATTCATATATCACATTACAAAATGAAATTTGTAATTTTTGAACTAACAATGGATGCCACTGTATTTTTGGTAAGATGGTGAAAAAATACATGAATATAAATAATATTATAAATGATTTAGTGCTTTGAGACTTATTTTTTGAAATTACTTCATTCCATATCAGTTAGTCGTCGATACTGTATCGAATTCTCTTGCGATTTCGTGAATTGAATAATATTCTTGAATACCTTGACACTATACGATTTTTTTTGATTACTTTATAAAAATTCTATTTCATAGAGAAATAATAATATGTTTATTTTTTTTTCTGTTACTACATAAGGATAGATTATATTATAAAATTTGATATATCAATTATAAATAAAAAAATGTTGTCACACTTGTTTTGTTGTTCAAACATAGTTTTATCCGTTCATTTCTAAATAAATATTGATACATTATTTTTTTCTTTTGTTTTATTGATGTAAACTATCAATATTATTACTTATTATTGCTTTATACACCATTGAGAACACACAAAAAAAGTTTCAAATTTTTAAAACATGTGTAGAATTAGTTATTTAAAAAAAACTAAATCGACGATTTGTTGTCAAAAAACGCTTGGGAGTTTTCGCATATGCTAGGCGAAATCAGCTGGGAGTAAAAGAGTTAAATAGGCAAACGGTAGAATGTAATAATTATTATAAAACATTGGAAGAAATGAGACAATAAAATTACTTTCAAGTGTAGCTGCATCCCGAGAGATGGAGTCTTTATAGGAGGCGATGTGTTTGTCAACTTCGTACTTAGTCCACACCTCGACCATGGCCTTCTCGATTCTGTCGGCTATCTGATGCATCTCATCATCAATGTGAACTTGTTTACCCCCATCCCCTACGGCCTTGATGACCTTCTTCATTTTTCTCCTCTTGGCTACCTGCTTCAAAAACTTGGGCAGATCTTCTGACGTTTCCGAATCCGACGAAGAGATCTCCACCAGGTCCTCGGTGTGGGGTATGGGGATTTTGTAGAGGTCAGCGCCGGCATGGACTCCAGATACCAAAAACTACAAAAACAAATTATATAATCACCCAAAAAGTTATGGAAGACATATATGCAAAATAGTAAAAAACCATATATATAATAGTAGGGGTTAAATTTCATGTGTCTGTCCTATATTATTTATATTGAGAGATCGTGGGTTGTGATCAGGGGGGTGTATCTTCTATGCAGCTATCGCGATCCCTTATGCTCAGTCAACCAGATATATGGCACTACAGTCACACACAAACTCAAAATAACACAGGGCCAGTGCAATAACCATTCAGAGCTCAACCATGCCTCAGTCAATGGCTGCGAGACTATTTGTCATTGATAACATGTCATTCGTTTCAAATTTCATGTCAATTCTCAAAACAAAAGCAATCGTGTGATAATTTTCACGTTGAATTGGTGTAAGTAAATTAAATATACCATGCACTTAATAGTGTCAGAATTATAATTAATGGTCTTCTTCTTCTTCTTCCGCCATATCCGCCCCTTAATTGGAGCATATGGACACCACGCGGCGCCTCCAAGACTCCCTGTCACTCGCCAGTCTTCTTGCTTCGTTCAAAGTCAAACCAGCATCCCGTAGCTCCGCCGTATACACTATATAGATGGTATTTTGAGGCCTTCCAGGACGCCGGAATCCGGTCAGCTTGAAGAATAGGCAAGCCAGGTTGTTTCTCTTCTGACATCCGCAGCACGTGGCCGAGCCAGATCCAACCAAATGCCACCTATTCAACGCTTGTATTCTGACGGTGCTGCTTTACAGAAGCGACTCATGGCACCTTACGAAGGCTCAGAGCAACCGTATACTGAGCTTCAAAAACAGATGTTTGCGACGGATACTGGGTGTGCGGTGGGTATGACTTTAGGAGCAACTGGGAGATAAGAGAACGCACCAAGCAGCCTCTCATCACGATGAGAGTGAAGAAGCGACGTTGGACCTGGCTCGGCCCCGTGCCGTCCTGCCTAAATGCCTAATTCTTGTCAAATTTGGGATCACAGAGATTATCAATATATTTTTTTATCGTAAATATTTCACTGTAATAATGTCGACATAAATTATACTAATGGTTTTATAAATGCGTTTAAAAATTAATAAATACAAAAAATCTTAATACCACTTCACATGGACGTACTGAAATATGACTTTATTCTAAAACATTAGAGCGAGAGGTTTAACAGTTTCGTTGCCTAGTATATACTATAGAATTGACCCCATGTGCCAACCGACGAAAACGTAAAAATTAGGTCAAGGTAGATGAAAACAAGTGATGACTATATTCATAATATTTTTTTAGTAGATAAACATGTCAATACGGCAGTAAAATATAATGTCACCGTCGGAGCCAGCGGCACTGCTCTTGAACTTGAACCGTATTTGTTATAAATAAGTGTTATGTTATTACAAGTCGTAAATTATAAAATTTTTCACAGTACTTAACATTGAAAACATTCAAGTGGGTTTTGTGAATGAAGGCCCTTGTAAAATGCTCGAAAATATTATTATGGTATGCAATTTATTTTATGGATTTTTTTATGGCCTGAGACAATGAAATTTATCATTCCCTAATTGATTTTATGAGATTTGGTGTTCACCATGTTATGAAAAGTATCAAATTGCCACTGCCGAACATGTGATAAGCGATAATGATAAGTGGTATGTAGGTAGGACCTTATAAAACACAGTGCCGAAAAATGTCTATAAAAAAACAAATTAAAAACCAACTAGCGAAAAATATCGGTAACGTATTCATCTACGATGCCAGCTAAGAAATAAATCACTCAATGGTAGTGCCAGTGAAATAATGACAATTTCGTGATTACTATACAGGCGGCTCCGATCGGATACGGCGGCACCGACTATGAGTGGTGACACGGCTCCGATCGGAGGCAGCGATGCTGTTAAAAGATTACTATTTTATGTAATAAAAATACTTTATGCAGTCATTAAATGTTTAAAATAAATATAAAGGATAATAAGGCTTCAAAATTATATAAATAGATATATCTACAACGTTTAAGGAATGTCCAGGATCATGCCTTGAAAATACAATAAAAGCTCCATTTTGACCCTTAATCATAATTTAATATTAATACTATCGACCAAAGATACTTGATGGAATTTTGGATGATTTTTATGATGATGGGATTTTATTTATGATGATATCATTTATGATGATGATTTTAGGATGATGAGGATTTTTAGGAATGGACGGATTTAAGTTTTGTACTATTCCATTTGAGTCGTTTTTTGCGACCTGTGTTTCGCCTTTTGGCATCTTCAGGCACTGTGTACAATCACCAAAAGGCAAATACACACTGACTGTGGTGAGTGTATACAGTGCCTGAAGATGCCGAAAGGCGAAACCTGGGTCGCAAAAATACGTCTCAAATGGAATAGTACAAAATTTAAATCCATTAGAATTTAATTATAATTTCTCGAGAATTCCCAGAGCGACAACTCTTGATCACAACTTCTAAGTATAATATCATTCGTCTCATACAAAGATGACTTACCTGAACAAAATTCATAGCCTCTTTGAGGCACACAGTGCAGAATTTGCCTTGTTGCATTATGCGGTGCAAAGTGAGGGCAACGTAGGACGTCTTCTCTAATTTCACACCAGTCTTCCCGGCTGACACGCAAAGAGGGTTGGCACACCTCTCCACCGGTAACTTTGTATCCAGACCGTTCACGTCTTTGGCACCGTCTAAATTATATGAATATTCTAAGGATAAAAAGAATTTGAAGAAAAATGCAAGTAACAAGCATATAAGCAGCAGTGAAGGTAACATTTTTATAGAATAAATATTAATTGTTCAACACCCAATGGTTGGGTCAACACATTACAAAAGCAACATGCATATTTTGGCGGCCACAGGATCGAAAATGCAACCCTCTAGACCCGGTATTCTAACAACTAGACTGCCCACAAGACCAAAAACCAATACTATAACAGCATACAATCGCTTCTCCAATGGAGATTTTTTGTTGTCTGCTTTGTTTTTCTCAATGGCCTCAATCACTTTTACAAGCTACGTTACAAGTTGTCAATTCAAAGACGGGGAGTTTAATTTTACAAAGTATTTCATTAATATCTTCAAAAGAATATTGTTTCAAATACGGCAATAGTTTCAGATTTGATAATGTGTACCGAATTGCAACATCCAAAAAACTCGAAATAAATGTGACTGATTTATTATTGACTGACAACTCCTGCTTTCAGAAGTGCAAATACTAACACGGAGCGTAATTACATAATGTGCTATAATAGCCAAGTGTTATGAACTGTGTACACCACATGGCAGGTTTTTTGCAATCATCTTGGTACAGGGGGGGGCCTGCACGGCGGCTTTAGCGTCTTTGTTGACACCGTCCTACCACCAGACTCTGAACCCGCCAGTCGACCTCCAATCGTCGGGTCAAGTATCCAGGATTCTTCTTGGCGGTTGAGCACTGTACATTCTTGCTACAAGGAGTCGACTCGACTCGGAGTCTACCAAGTTTAACAACAAATGCGGAGATACATTCTTCTTGGAAAAGGTTGCAGAGCTCCAGGTTATGCTGAATACACAATTCTTCTTCTTCTAGTATAGCCCCATATATCCTACGCAGTACCTTCCTCTCGAATACAGTAAAACCTCATTAATACGAAATCCATGGGACCGAAAATCGAAAAAAAATTCGAATTACGAAATATGAAACGTATGGCAAAAAAATATTAAAATTTAAAAAAAAAAATTTTGATTTTCATTAATTTCGTTTCCGATCATAGATGTGCCTACCGAATTGGGTCATAAAATGTCAGGATTATTTTTATTACCTTCATAAAATAAGTAATTTTTGATGTTTTAAGAAAAGTCTGTCACAATTTCCAATGACTGGCTCATGAAATAGCGTACTTTATTACGATTTATTGAATATTTTTATATGCCAGGAGTTTGAAATCATTTTGAATTATTACGAAATTCGAATTAAAGGTATGGTTTCATATGAAACTAATGTTCAAGGGACTTTTTTTTCAGGAAAATTTCGAATTATCAGTGTTCATACTAATGAGGTTTTACTGTATATCGAGCAGTTTTGCAATACAAAATAAATTTGTAAATATGAATTCACAATAAAAGGAACATAATAATGTTAAAAAAAATTTCACATGCAGTGATTAATTTAGTGTTTATTTGGTGTTATAAAATAAATACCCAGGTTCGTAGGTTCCTTGTTGGCAGTGGGAGACGGCTTAGAGGTCGGTCCAGCATGTTTTTTTGCCGAGGACCTCCTGGGTGCCGTGAGTTTCTTTGCAACGGGCACAGATTTGCCGTATGTTTTAAATTGTTGTTTCTTAACCACCGGTGTCACCTCATCGTCGTCCGAATCCAGGCAGAATATCTCTGGCAACTTTACCTTCCCACAACAGAACAGAATGTATATTATTTGTACATTATAATTCAACTTCATTTTTAGGTAAATATAAATTTAAATAAAAAAAGGAAATCACCATTTCTATTCTTATGAGGACCATAAGGGACACATCTTTCTAAAAGTGAAACAACTTTGCCAATAGATGTAATGGTGTAATGAAAACCTGTCACAGCTGACTCGAAAACCAGAAAATGTCCATGGTTAGCCTCGAATCACCAACCTTCCATTTTTAGGGTTTAATAACTACAGTAAAACCGTATTAATTCAAAATCTATTACCCTATTGTTTGAAAATCGAAAAAAGTGCAAAATACAAAATGTATGGCAAAAAAAAGTAAAACTCTTAACATTTATTAGTTCCGTTTCAGATACAATTTCCTTCAGATTAATATCAGTGGTGACTGTTATGGTTCACATATAGAATTAATAGAAATTACTATAGATAGATTTTATGAATTAACGAATATTTCGATTCAACAGCAAATTTTGAATTAACCGTATTAGTATTAAAGGCGTTTGACTGTACACACAAATAAGTTACATGGTGGGTTGGTTTGATTTCTTACCCAACTTTGGAAACTGATGGATTTGGAGATACATATTACATAATATACTGGCTGTTATAATAGTCAGTACATTGTTCAAACGGCATTCCGTTCCACATATTACTCCAATAGCTTGAATCTATGCCGATAAGTAAAATGCAAATGAGAAGGGATGATATCAAAATTGAGAGAGCCGTTTGTTAATTTTTTCACAATCTATCTTAAAATGTGTCAAATTTCATACCAAACTGAGATTCCATTATAATTCGATACATTCAAGTTAACTATTCGCCCACAGCTTTAGAGAAAGGTGCTCTACTGACAAAGCCACCATAGGAAGACATGTAATTAATTATTGAGAGAGATTTACATAAAATAATATGACTCTAAACCAGAGTTATAATATAATAATGCATCAAATACATTATCATCACGTGATGTGCAGTCAAAGTAAGCTGCTGCTACGGGAAAAGTGTGTAATGTCGTTTTATTGGTACTGAAAATGTCATCAGACTGATGTTACCATCCCGTTGCACATTTTGAATGTTTAAATGAACATTGTCAGTTAGCAAAATCTGCCGAAATCGCCAGAACAATGAGGTCACCTCACACTTACCGCGCTACATCGGCAACTGCATGACTCAATGAACGTTTTTTATTAGGTTCTACATGGCTACACATTTTCGACTCACGTCAAAACATGCACTATTTGTTTTTATTTTTTTTCTCTATGGATTTTCTATTAAATTGTTATCTATGGATCAGCGATGGCAACCGTATACTAATACTATAATTTTAATAGTCCGAAAAATGTAAAATACTATAATTTTACGCCAAATATACCAAAATACTATAATTTTAAAGGATTCAAGACGAAAAATGTTCCTGTACTATATATTTTTCAGAAATACCATAACTTTTACACCTTAGTTTTATGATCAGTATAGAAAAAGATGGCAACACTGCTAAGGATGCAATATCGCAAGTAATTTTAAAACTGTTAGTAAACTGTTAAATTACCATGAATAATGAATAATGAATAATAATTCAAAATACTAATAAATTAGAGTTGGCACTTTCCATAATTGAATTTATAGAGATAATGCTTATTCAAAATATTCTGCGGAATGACGAAACCATAGACCAAAATTGTCACCGTACCAGCATGTGACAGCACATGAAGTGATCATAATATAATCGCAGCATAAGGGTTACAATCACTTTTGGATTACCGGTGGCAATCTGGTGGCGGCCGTCTTAAAAACCGTTGTTGTTCGTTTCTTAGCGACAGGACGGGAGTTTGGTTTTGTCCCAGCTACTTTCACTTCAGTTATTGGCTGAGGTTTACTATCCTCAGATGTCTTCGTGGTTGCTTTCTCGGCATCCTTAACTTTCGCAGTAGCTGAAACAGAAAAAGAATCAGTAGGTATTAGATTTATTATTATTAATAATTATTTATCGCAAACAATTGTTATTATGGCAACGTGTGCTAACACGACACAGAATATTTCTGTCAGCATGGGTTTGAACCCAACATCCGCATCAAAAAGAAATATATCGTTTGTAAAGTACCTAGATGTTGGCAGATACCGTGACACTTTTCGTGTGGGCATTTTCCGAGGTAGGTGTTGACAATAAACGTATTCTACATTAATACCATTACTTCCACACGATTGTTGGCTGGTAATCACATAAAAGTGTTTTCTAATAAAATACTAAAACAGAAAATCTACACAGAGCACATATGCACAGGAAACACTTATATTTTATGTAGAAGATAAAAGAAGCTAACAAGGTGGGCTATGTATACGTATGTTCCGTGATTGCAATGGAAGACCTGGACGGCGGAGACAGATAGCTGGACTGTGCCACAGATTTGAATATAAACATGCAAAATAATTGGAAAGCGAAGGCAGTGAATCGACCAGTTTCTGGAGGAAGCCAAAACTCACCAAAGGTTGTGAAACCAAAAATTTGATAACACAAAATTTTATTGTGCACTAACGCTTGAGGCCACACGCACACGATAGCGACTTGCGGGGGCGACAAATCGTAGTTGAGCATCCCACCAATGGATCTAGGTGTTCAACGCTAGAATCAAAGAGCAGACTAACCAAACATAAGACAGTAAGCAGGGTACGAGCAATCCTTAAACGTTGGCTAGATGCAAGCATAATAAAATATGTGGTGTAAAATGTGAAATGCAATCCGGTGTGTGGTTACTGTAAAGATTTACAACTCACCATCAGAATCAGAAGAACTCTCTTCCAGGCAGACGATATCTTCCGTAACCGTCGTCCCTGATTTGGTGATACTCAGTCGACTTGTTTTAGAAACCAGATCGTCTTTCATTATTTCTTTATCGATTTGAGGTACTTCAATCTCAATCGTTTGTGGTATGACCGGCTTTTCGACATCCATTACTTGCAGCGGTTTCTCAGCAGCCTTTTCTTTTTCTTTCTCCTTCTCCATGACTCTTTGAACATCGGCGGCCGTCAGAATAGCTGTGTCAGACAATAAGAGAGCATCTTCCAATTCTTTTATTGCTTTGCCAATGCTTGATAGAGATTTTGTAGATGATGTATCGTTGGAAGGCTCTTCAACTGAAAAGACAAGGTTATTTGATCAATTTTTTATTGCATACGATGCAAACACGGTTCATAATAGTAAAAATTCTGTCAATCTTTAATTGAACAAATTAATTGAAGAGCCATATATTTGATTGCTTGCTTCGGAGTAATCTATTACAGACATGCAGGTGAAACTATCTTATTATAGTTATATAAGAACTAGCGAGTACCCGGCATGCGTTGCAATGCCATTCAAAGAAATATTATTTTCATTATAAAATAAAAAGTATTTGTGTTTTAATTTTGTTTATTGAAGTGCTTTTGGATACACAATATTTATTCTGTCTGGTGCATACACAAATAAATCAGAAGGTTTTCCAACGCGTAAGCAGGCCACATATAGCTGACCATGTGAGAAGCATGGATTTTCCAAATCTGGTATAGGAACGCATACGAATAGAAGAAGATGGAATAGAAGAAGAAGAAGATAGATGTACTAATTCAGAAACCTTCGCGGGTGTGCATACAACAACTGATCAAAGTTTCATTACAATCAGATGAATAGTATAGGAATGTATACGAATAGAAGAAGAATATGGTTGTACTAATTAAGAAACCTTCGCGGGTGTGCGCACAACAACTGACGAAAGTTTCATCGCAATCGGATGAATGGTATGAGAACCATATGAATAAAAGAAGATAGAATGAAGAAGAAGATGGTTGTACTAATTCAGAAACCTTCGCGGGTGTGCGCACAACAACTGACGAAAGTATCATCGCAATCGGATGAATGGTATTGGAACCATACGAATAAAAAAAGATAGAATGAAGAAGAAGATGGTATTTCTAATTCAGAAACCTCCGCGGGTGTGCACACAACAACTCACCAAAGTTTCATCAGAATCACATGAATGGTATACTGCCCTCATAAGGAAAAAGGCAGCTTTTCGGCAAAAATCACAAATTGAGTTAGTGTACAGATAATGCTCTACGTGAAATTCTGAACCATTTGACATAAAGCCAAAAACAGTATAAAATTTATTTCAGTATAATAATCGAGATATGGTTTTTCGTTTTTTTTTTCACAAAAACGGTAGTTATTCTAAACAAAAAGACATTATAACGAGTTTCATAAGCAAAAACACAGCATCGATTGAAAATATACTGGTTTTTCCTTATACCATGCATCAAATGATTCATCCACATTTTTTTTTTTAATTTATTAAGAAAAGTTGAAAAAACGTTAAGGCCATGCATTAGTTGAGGCACGGTCTAAAAAGATCGTTGCTAGGCGATGTGCGGATTGCGGGTCGCGGGTGCAAAAGACGCCTGTCAAACGAAATATTATTTCTCATATAAATCCAACATACGTCCATTTTATGTTCTGTTTATTATTCTATTAGTAACAATAATAATATATTCATTGACATGTTTTCTTTTTAAAGTAAATGGGTAACGTTTTTAGTCATCTTTACACGATTTTAGAATTAATTGACCCGTCGCCATCACGCAGCAAAGTGACGTATGTCTGACTCGACGTTCTCTCAATGAATGCGAAGCGAGTACAAAATTTCGTCGCGCGTACAGTTGAAAATTATTTGGCGTTTCACTGATGCGTCACCTTAATGCCGGGTCCACACCGAAAACAAGTCGCGCGACAACTCGTTAAATTTTACGATAAGCATGATAATTATCGTAAAATTTCTTAAGCAATTATGATAATTATCGTAAAATTTAACGAGTTGTCGCGCGACTTGTTGCCGGTGTGGCCGCACTTTAATGTCTCATTATCTCAAAATGTGACTTTGGCAAATAGCTGCCTCTTTGCTTATGGGGGCAGGATAGGAACGATACGAATAAAAGAAGATAGAATGAAGAAAAAGAAGGTTTTTCTAATTCAGAAACCTCCGTGGGTTTGCACACAATAATTCACCAAAGTTTCATTGCAATCGGATGAATGGTATAGGAACACATACGGGATAGACAGACAAACAGACAAACAGACAAACAGACAAACAAACATCAATTTTTATATTTACCTATAGATAATAGATAAATCAAATATATAACCAGTGGCAGCTCGTGGATAAGATATTTGGGGGTGCTGCGGTTGATTAAAAATAAAAATAAATGTTTATTTAGATTATATTTTACTATTACATCAAAATTAAATATAAATAATTAATTATATTAATAATTAAAATAAAGAACTTTACATAAATGCCTTGCAGAAATAAATTTTGATGTTAATGTGTAATGATGTCAATGTTAATAAATCATTATAGCTATATTTCTTTCCTCGCTGTGGCGCGCTAATATTATTATTGGACATTGGATGTATCGATGCGCGGGCGAGCTGATTACACGCTTAATAATATTGATATTTTCATATAATATACATAAATTTATGTATATTATATTTCATTTGTATCAATTTGCTTGGGGGCTGCACTACCGCAGTGCATATGGGTGAGCCGCCACTGTATATAACTACCTACTTGATTTTTAAAATAGTTTTTAAAACAAAATAATATCATATTATACACAAATACTAGTTTATTTTATTTATCTCTGCAAAATCAGTGTCAGCGAACCTTTTAACTTACGCGTGCCAAAATTTCACAAATATTATTTTTTCGGCTGTCTTGACGTGCCGAGCAGATTTTCACAGGGAAAAAATGGGTTTTAACTTAAAAAAGTTTAATAATTACAATTATTGAGTTCTTGAGATTCTATTTTTACTATGTTTCTAGCGATCGATTCTTCAAATAATTTTTTGATTGTTTTTAGAATTCAAAAAGAGATTGTGGAAGCATTTTAAGTACTTTTGCTTCTTTCATATTATTATATTCCTCATCACTGAACGATTTCTATTGTTAGCGATTATATTTGATGAAAAATAACAAGTAGTTGTTTATATTTGAATGACTGCTGATAACTTCATCAAGTTTGAATATTTTTATTTTTAATTGCCCGATTCGTTTCAATCATTGTAAATCGATCAAAATCAGAGTGTCGCAACGAGGGTTTCCCCGTCGCGTGATGAGGTCAGTACGATAATATCATATGATGCATAAAGCTTATGGTCCGACCAATGAAATTACATATTTACATTAAATGTATGAATTAAAAGTATGTTATTCTTGAAGAGTATTTACCTGCTATTTTTTTTACAAAGCGATCTGTCATTTATGCATGAATTTCGTCGTTTCCGTTTGCGCATCGATTGGTAAAAATAGTATTAAAAACGGAAGAAAATACGCATAGCTATGTCATTATTTTTAATACAGCCGAACTTGGTTATTACGATCACGGAAATAAGCGAGATCTCGGAGGATCTGGAGGAATGAGGAAACATTCATTGACATTTTAGTTTATGATTCACTCCATACATTCATTCACTTTGATAACGAGCTACTTCAGCTGTTCAAAAACAACATCTTCGACCCTAAGCAATCAAATCCAACCGGGCAATTAACTAGACCGATGCCGCCGGGATCGGATTACGTTTATAATACTAGTTAAGTGCCTGAGTACGTAATTGTGTTTTCGCCAACAACATTGAATAAGTATCCACACATATGGTTGAAATTTCATGTAAAAAATCCAAACTTTGTGAAGTCAGTAGGTACCTACCAGCGTTTATTACAATAAACAACTTCTTTTGTAGTTTATGAATGCCATGCTTGTTTCGGGGATTTTTGCGATGGTTTGAAGATTTTTTATGTCCTATGCTTAAACAGAACAGTGCGCAAAAAATGTTATATAACGAGTAATGCTTATAATGAGCAAATTCAGTCGGTCACATCTTCCTCGTAATAACCAGGTTCGACTATATTATATTATTTATAATCGACGTGTCTCTTTATTATTTTGAAATAACTAAAAAGTGTTGAATTGAAAGATTTCATCTTCCACTTTCATTTAGCAATAGACATGACAAATATTTTGTCCTATTCATTAGACTTTTACTACACAGAAAAAGTCCTTAAAACGCTGCGATTTTTCGGCCATCACATAAGTAATATAATTGTATGATTGATGGAAAGACATACCTTTTTTGTCCTCGCATTCCACTTCCATTGGTTCGGCGACAGTGTCTTTATCAACATCCATCGGAGTACTGTCAATATCCGGTTCGCTGAAGTCGACGAGAGATACTGCGTTGTTCATATCTTTTGGTAACGTGACGGAATGAATAATTTTATCCAACACTTTACCGTCACTGTCCACCTGCAGCTCTTCCAAAATTATGTCGGTGACTTTCGAAATCTGACTGTCGTACGTCGAGGCGTCCTGCACTTCGGGTGCGGCCGAAACAACATCGGACGATTTTAACAGTAACTCTTCACCTTCGGCGGAAGGCTTTTCTTTGAGAAGATCGTCACCGGTAGGTTCCAAAATATCATTCAAACTTTTGTCTATTAACTCGGGATCTTTATCAAATGCTATGACGGGACTCGATCCAGTTATTTCTATTCCGATTAACCCATCGCCGCTGACAAGTTGTGCAGGGATCACCGCAGAATCACCTTCCGCAATATTAGCACTGTCTAATGATTCGTGAGCTATATCAAATTCAGTTTTTGATTTCTCTTGCTGAACGTCTCTTTCAACTAATTCTTCAGTAATTGCAAGGGCAGCGGGCTGAACGTCGTGACTGCCACCCACAGAAACTATTTCAATGCCAAAGGCGCAGTCACCATTTTCAGAGAACTCCGGTGGGGCATCCATAGTAGCCGTTTCTTCATCAACGAAGGAATCCTCGTTGGTTATATTATGCTCATTGTCGATGTGGTGATGGAAGACTTCGGATTCGACCTGCAGCTGGATGTTGCTGAAGGCGTCGGAGGCATTGTTGAGGCCTGAATTAGAAGTGTCATCGTGTTCAGCGTCATCAAGTTCAGCTCCATCGCGTTCAACGTCAGTGGCATTGTTGATAGCCGAATTAGAGCCATCATCGTGTTCGTCATCAGCAAAATCTTCATCCATCTTATTGGGAGACGTCTGTTGCTGCAGGTGGAAAGAGCGTCGGTTGGTTTTCTTGTGATAGCGCCCGCGCCCTCGACGGTGGTCTTCGATATCATCATCGTCATCATCGTCTTCCTCGTCTTCTTCTTCTTCTTCTGGAGGCGGAATGAAATCTTCGTCATCAACATCGGAGCCTTGGTATTCATCTTCCTGCTCCAAATTTGACCCGTGGCCTCCCGTGTCGCTAGTCTCTTCAGCTCTAAAAAAAACAGTATAATGTATACATTCTCCAAATCAGTCAACCCGGTTACATATTGCTATTTTGCATTAACTTCTAGTTTCCCTCTACTACCTGTCACGTTTCGACAATCGTTATGCAAGCATATACTGTGACGTAAAAGTAAAGTTAGGCACCCTTCAAAATTGTGCTATCTGCTAGTTGGGTAACCAGAGATTAACAGTATTCCGATTTAATATTTCGTCTCAAAGAAACCTTCTCATCCCCACCTTAAGATGCCGCAGACATTTTGAAAGATAAGAAATATTTCCTTGTAGAAACTGAGGCACGGTAGCCGATTGGTCCGACCCTCAGTCAGACCAATCTGAGAAGCTCTTTTCCTTCAACAGTTGAGACATAGGAACACTCCCAGAGGATGTGCAATTCGCCACATATGCAAGTAGTAGATTGTATTAGGTCAAACTGACAGGGCATTTAGTTATCTCTGTGTGCCACTTTATATTTGGAAAAAATGCATTTGTCTGCCGCCCTTGAAAGTAGACATCCATCACTCCCACCAGAACAAGAGCCATACAACTACATATTCTTCAATTTAGTGTATTTAGACTGTGACCAGTTAAACTAAAAGGCTGGCGGTTTCAACAACTAAAATGCTTGTCCTCCCAACAATATTCACACCGCTATTCATAGGGCCCAATGCAGTCAAAATAATTTATGTAAATAAGTGGGCTTAAGCGTTATACTTTACTCAAACAGTATATAACAGAACGTTCAAATTTGCTACTAATAAATATCAAGAAAACTAGAGATGAAATGTGACGATGCATATATGGCAGTCATCGGATTCATGTGACCCATATCTCAATTATAACATTATTTATTAATATTCATTTTCACGTAGAATCAGCCAGTATCCAATTATCGTAAACTCTACGAAATAGCTGACCTCAATAATTATAATATAATTTTTTAATATTCATTTCAAGGATAGTCAGCGAAATGTCCAATTACACACTCAATAAAATAGCTGATCCGCAATTTATTAAATAGGCATTCCAGCATATTATTCAATAGTGCGTCAGTCAATAAATAGCGGATCATAATTGATTGGACATGTCACTCGATAATGATTTCCCGATCTGAGTTCCGAGTCTCGGACCTCGGAACGGTATCATAAGTATTGTAACATAACTCTTGTAACATACTCTTGTACCGACTGTTTACGCTGCAAATAAAACTCGCTCCGTCTATCAGAGCGACGACCAAATCTCGAAATCTCGACTTCTCATCTCTTCTCCTGATGACTCACCATCTACAAATCCTGGCCATCCTACCATAGCAGCCTTGTCCCTCTACAACGAGACCGCCAAACGTCTCAAATATTTATTTACATCCCACTTTTAAATATTATTACATAGTTTGTTTTGATAATTAATCGTGATGCTATACCTACACTAAACACAACACATAAAATCAACACCAATGTTCTACGTACATAATAATATTTTTTTAGCACTTCAAAATTTCAATAATTAAGCTTTTCATGATATTGTCTAAAACACGGATATACACATAACGGCACATTGTACTTGGAACAGATATATATAAATACTTCTGAAACTTATGCATTTGTGATTTCAGCGACGGTTCTCGTCTTTTAATTTTTTCCGTATAATAGGTAGTTATTTGTTTGGATTATGATTCTGTCCATTATAATATTTGAATTCTAAAAATGTTCAAAAAAATCTATTTCCTTAGAGCTATCTGATAAATTTGTGTGCGGGCTGACTCCAGAAAAGAAATCATCAAATTCGTGAACAACCGGTATGAAAGGCCCAGTAGTCCACAGACAGATCGTCAACATTACTATTTACATTTGAATTAGAGGCCGCAGCACTAGCACTTTCTGATGGTGCACTGGAAGTATCTGAATCATCGCAGTGCTCATTTTCACTCAACTCATAACCTGAATCAGGATCATGAATTGCTTCTCCCATTTCATCGCACAAATTAGCAGGGATATCCATTTTAAAATAATTACAAAAAATCGAACACACAATATATACGTAGCTCTGTTTTTAATTTTTCCGATACAGAAATTTTCGATTGTGTGAAAATGTTTATTCACTTAATTCAATTCACCAATATATCTTTTCTTTATAAATGACTGATAACTAGGGTAAATAAACAATTTTTGTCCGTTTTACCTAATAGTATAACCAGAAAATAGTATTTAAAAATGTTAATCAACGATAAAGAAAAAAGAGAAATATTGAAACGCGGACTCGTATATTTAAATAATTACACTTTGTTCAAATTATTTTCCGAAACTACTAACTTGCGGATAATATACTAGCAATTCCTTCTGTACCTATAAATATTTTGGGCAAATTTGAAGTGACCTGATGAGTGATATTTTTTTAATCCGAGACACGCTCACGAAAAATATTTATTTAAATTAGATAGAACAAAAGTTCAGGCTATACATCGACAGATGTCAGGAGAAGGATGATTTTTGAATAAATTAAATCAATTCGAATTTTTCGCGCCTGGGCGAAAGCAGTACTAGGCAAACGAAAATCGAAATGATAGGCTGACTAAAGTCAGTTGCCGCGTAAAAAGGGTTAAAAGTGGGAGGTGTTTTTCTACTGAAAAGAGAAACTTTTTTTTTAATACAGAATAAATCAAGAAAAGGTTAACTTGCAACATGTTTTAATTATTAAATATAAAATATACAGATAATTTCTCAGACGTCAATAAGACAGTTTAAAAATAAATAAAGCTATATCCAATCAAAAACAACACCGATTAGATCTCATTTTTCAATAAAGTTAAATAAAGTTAATAAAATTTCAATCCAAAAAATCAACAGCCACATTATATCATCATGTAAAAACTACGCAGATTAGGCAACTTGGTGAAATAAGCAGAATAATAAGTCATTGAATTAACTGTTTCAGTGAATCTGAATTTGGTTGGAAATATGGTTGAAATGCTTGTGACTTTTGACAGATGTGTGCAAAAATAATTAAATTCGCTACAACCATTCCACGATGCGAAATAAATTTAGTTTCAACTCCAGTTTCAGTTATATTTAGACTACATCTAGCAGAAGTTTTCTTCCGACATCTTTGATTGAAATACATGTTAATGTAATAAAAGAAAAGTTACCCTTCGCCAGAAATATCATCGGAGATGTCTTCGTCTTCTTCATCCTGGTCACTGTCTCCCCGATACCGGCCGCTTCCTTCCACCAGTAGACCATCCATGTCTGAGTCATGAATGCCGTCTGCAATTAATATGTCTTTTAATAAACCGAGAGAACAGTTCATGTGTGTGACAAAAGGGTAAAGAAGTATCAAAAGCAAGCCAAAATTGTATTTTTATTATTTTGTAAGGTCAATATTTTAGAGAGTTCATGCTTCAATTGCGAGTATAAAATGTAGCTAAGTGCATAGGTAACCAAGTTGACTAAATCAACTTAAAAGTTAAATTTATGATTAGAAATTCTTTGCTTAACATTCTTGGTCTTGTTCTCTAATGATTCATTATTAGTATTTCAAGAAAAAATTCTTTGTGCATTAGTGTTTTGAAGGGATCAGTGGGTCTATTCTATGCTTATCGACCGCTAAAGTGATAAAGTGAAAAATATTATCAAACTTAGGGTAGGTTTGTATCAAAATATTAGCACTTATTGTAACAATTACACGAAGCCGGTTTTTATTGTTGCAATAAGTGCTATATTTTAACAGCACCTATCTTGCTGCTGTTAAAATATCGCACTTATTGCAACAATAAAAACCGGCTTCGTGTAATTGTTACAATAAGTGCTAATATTTTGATACAAACCTACCCTAAGTTTGATACTATTTATCAATTTAGTGTTCGATAAGTATAGAATAGACCCACAGGTCTTAACATTTACATTAAATACGTTAAACGAAAATAACAACAACATAATCCAACAATCCAAGAATGCAATGCCAGGATAACTGGATGACATACATTTGCGCAGAGCACAGATGAATGAAATATAATATATTTCTGTACGAATTTTATTTGCGAGTGAAGAAATGCCAATTTCAACATTGCACGCATAGATAAAAAAGTTGACTATCTTTTAACTTCTTAGTCGCGATAATTTAATTTGTCGACACTAAATCTATGCACTAGTCGCCGACGGGACGATATTGAAACGTCCCATACTCACATGCGTTTTATCTTTACTGGCGCGCAGAGAATTGTCGGCAGCAAGAAAAGACCTATAATAACTATGTTTTCCTATGTCTCTTTTACACCTTTAAGACTCCGTTCACCCAACAAAACCGCATATGGCTATAAGTCACACGGTATATGAAACATATGATTTGGGTTCATGGAGATTTTGTACACAAGCATATGGCCGTGGCCGTACACCGAATGCCTCTCTAACATAAGTTGAACAAACCGATTGCCAAATTTGACAGATTGCAACTGACAGCCCGCGTTTGTTGTTAATTGTCATACTTGTTTTCTTCCATGTTTCATTATAATTGAGTGAATTATTTTGATCATTGTCTAATGCAGTGGTTCCCAAAGTTGACTGGGCTCCGACCCATCTAACAAAAATTTCCAATCTTGGGACCCACCTCTTAGCTGTCTTAGAGAAAAGAGGGCATAAATATTGGTAATGCTCAGATTCCCTAGTGGCGAGTCGTGGAACTACTCAATGCTGTCTTATTTGTTCTAATTGAAATATATTTTTTATATAAGTGTTACCAATATGAATGAAAGACTGTTGAAATAAGAAACACAACTTAAATAAAAAAAAAAATATTACTTAAATACCTACACCTGCAAGGTTTTTTTACAAAGTTATTTCAATGTTTTCCGTAACTTAAGTTTATTTTAATTTTTAGGAATTATAAATAGCAGAATGAAAATAAATATCAAATTTATCACTTCCTATTTTTTTTAATTTATGTATACAGTGGCGAGGGCCCACTCAATTTTCGCTCGCGACCCATAGTTTGGGAAACCATGGTCTAATGGTATTATCAATTTTATAATTGATCCTATAATCGGTGCTTCAATTTATTTAATCATGACTGCTTTATTTATACTAAACTCTGCTTTCGTAGATGAAACTAATCTACAATGCCCAAAATTTTATAAAAACGATGACACTTTCGAATTCAAGAGTTTCGTTAGTAAATACACATCAGACGCATGTTAATGAAAATATAATATATTATATTTTTAACAAACTCAATTCATATGATTGTGCTGGAATCGATTTATGCATAATACATATACTATAATGATAAGCATTTACTATTATTTGTTTAACTTCCATGTTAAGTAATAGTAATCATGTACTTCTCAAGAGATTTCCTATATATTGGATTATATTTATTCAATTGTAATGGTATATAAATCAATAAATATAAGAAATAATAAGTAGGTATGTGATTTTAACATCTTTCAATGCCATTATGTTACTAGTACTAGGGGTATCTAGCAGCAAAATGCGAAAATTTATGTCGTGTATCGTTTTTGTTTGACACATTATGCGTCCCATAAACATCAAACTTATCAAAAAGTGACAAGAGAGAAAAATATTCTTGATTTTGTACAAGGAATACTTGATCCAAATATATGAACATATTCAAACACTGTTATTTGAATGGAGCACAATTGAACATGACGGCAACCGAGTATACAGACTAGCACACAGTTGGATGAACGCTCGAGTAGTTTGTATAATATGGTAATAAACAGTTATGGCGTAAGTTAACCCGGCAATAAACGGCATTCAACAGCCTATTTCCATGGATAGGCCATAAACCTCAGCCACTCAAATTAAAATTTATTCACATATTCCACTTTTCTCTATTTGATTAAAAGTTTTTGAAACTATTTGCAGAAAATATAAACAGTTTTAATATTATTTGCAAAACACACCTATACTATGCAAATATTGAAATCCTTTCATCCAACATGGGCATAATTTTTATTCAGAAGAATAAACATTGCCCTATCGTCGCTGTGGCACTGGTTTGTCGAATATGAATGCTGCATTCATTACAAAGCAATTTAAAGAAAAGGATGGTTCTGGTCCATTTAGATACAAAAATCATTCTGCATGAAAAGGTCAATTTCGACAAACCAATCCTATAACGACGCTATGGTAACCACAGGTAGCTTACCCATTGATGTATCGTCAGCATCGACACCGGCTCGAGTGTCTTTGGGCGTCGTAACTGAAGAACTCCCAATTTTTGACGTGTCCTCGCCAAATCCGCTCTCTGTATCGTCCGATTTTTCTTTATCAATATCCATGGCTGTGACTGTCCCTTGTTCCGTAACAGCGTCTCCACTTTCCGACACAGCTTTTTCAACGCTACCTGCCACATCTTTCTCAACGTTATCTGCCACATCTTTTTCAACGCTAGCTGCAACATCTTTTTCAACGCTATCTGCCACATCTTTTTCAACGCTATCTGCCACATCTTTTTCAACGCTATCTGCAACATCTTTCTCAAAGCTATCTGCCACATCCTTCTCAAAGCTATCTGCCACATCTTTCTCAACGCTATCAGAAACCTCATTGATCTTGTCTTCGGTAATCGGATCCTCGTTAGCAACATCTTCAGTATTTAAAATCTCACTTTCAATAAAGGCATCCGTTGCGGCTGTTTCTTTACTAGTAGTATTATTTTCAGTGGGGCTAATAGCAACATCCATGACTGTATCTAATTCCTTCTCTTTTAAGCCGTAGTCATCAATCATACCGGGAGATGGCTCATCTTCATTGATTGAAGAATTTAAAACATCATCCGTCAGTTCTCCAATACTACTAATACTAATATCCATTGCACTTTCTGTCTCCATTGCATCAACATCTGGTGCCTTTTCTACGCCACTAGAATCTGCAATGAGATTTTGCGAGAGCAAATCTGTGTTATCCTCCATTTCGCCACTTTCAAGCGGCGCGTCAGCCATTTTTTCCATTCACCAACGTGCAAATATATTTGCTAGATTAGGATGTAGCGGTGAACCCTGAAAAGTGAACCAATTTTTAAACCATTTTGAATATACCTACTCTTAGACATGACTGCATAGCAAATCTTACTATAGTGTACAGAGACACACCAGATCAAGACACCCCATGTGAAAAAAACTAAAATAAATCTCTACAAAACCTCTATCAGGCCCATTTCAAATTCAAATTCAAATTTATTTATTTTTACATACTGTGAACATTATAAATTATAAATTTAAGACATTCACAACATGATATTTAAAAACAAAGAAACAGTGTAAAGAAGAAATAAATATATGCAGTATCACAAAAACAGTATGAAAAGTAATGTAAAAGGTACAGAAATTATAAAAAATATAAATTATAAAGTATGGAAGCACACCGAATGAGCTAAGTGAACCCTATTTTAAAATTCGAATTTATAAAACAACGTCCACCTATACTCATCCTCACGTAGGTGGAATATATCAACATCCAAAGCGAATTGGTTGAACAGAGTTATTGCCCTCCCAATTGGCATCACCAATGGCAGGTTAGTTTTGCTCCTTGGGAGAACAAACATGTTGATGCTGATGCACCCGATTTCTAAGATAGTTATCAGGGACACATAAGTCTATACTACCAAGAATGGCAGAGTTCTCATTTGCACCACGTACAAGTCGATAAAAATATGTGGCCAAATATTGGTATCTTCTAGCATTTGAACTACAGTATGTAAGCATACTAAAAGAATGTCAGTCGGACAGCAAATGAAGAAATGAATATAATCAGTGACGTCCCTAGACAAAATGCCGCCCCTAGGCAGCGCCAAAATGCCGCTCCATTTTTTATACAGTATTTTTAATCAGCCCTTTCATAACTCCAATATCTAAAAATATGTTGTATGGATACATTAAGTAGGTACTAACAAAATATGTAACTAAAATATACAAAATTAAATTTATAAATACGTGTCCCCAAAAGTGGGATTTCTTTGACGTTAGGAATACAGTGGCTTTTTAACACATCGCGAACCCAACAAAAAAAATACAGTCCTGTTAAACCTTTTATGTTAATAATTAATACTTTTTGTTTCCAACAATTGAGCTGATTTTTTTAATGGAAAGATATTTTCGTTATTACTAAGTTTAGGTAGCTATTTCTATATATTATACCAAATGATTCTCGTCGATTTGCCGATTCATTACAACTTTTGAAAGTAGTGACAGTTTTACATGAAATGGATGATAAGTACAGTCATTTCATTAGAAAGTACCGATATATTAGTTTGAAAAATTTACATGGGTACTGTTCGGTTATACGGAATACAGCGGAAAACGCATTTTGAAAATAGCCGATAAACTGGATTATTTGTTAGGTTAACCCAGTGGTCGGCAAACCACGGCTCGCGAGCCACGTATGGCTCTTTGGCCTCTTGAGTGCGGCTCTCCAACAAATACCCTCTGCCCTATTTAACATGGCTACAAAGAAGAAGCAAAGAAAAATGGAAGACGAAAACCATGAATTTAAAGTTGAAGAACCGAGACTTTCGCGTTTATTCAAAACTTACATGGTCTACCGACCTGTATTATTTGTGGGGAAAAATTGGCGCACGACAATAAGTCAAATTTGGAGAGACATTTTACAACTAAATACGCCCTGTCACGTCATTTAGCAGTAAATATCCTGTCGGTGATCCAAGGAAGAAGGCGGTTGAGGAACTTTAGAAGAGTCAAGAAAAATCAATTTCTGTATTTAATTACTGAATACAATCTTCCAACAATGTTAATATTGCAAGTTTTGTGGTTAGTAAAGAGGTTTATAAGAAAGGAAATCAAGACTAAATTGAGAAATCGTTTTATTGATAAGAACCTAGAAATGTGGTTAAAATTAAAAACAACAAGATGCAAACTTGACTTCCCAAACTTTTTAAGGAGATGCAAGGCCAATATTCACATTGAGTGTTTGTCAGTCATTGTCATGATTTAATTTTATGAATACCATAACTTATAATTTAATTTTTATCAATAAATAAGATCATTATTACGTATGGTATCAAGTTTTATTAAGTTATACAGTGTAGGTACCTACATATTATATAATTTAAGTTTAATAAATTTGGCTCTCAAAAGAAATCTCAATCGTTGTACTGTTGATATTTGGCTCTGTTGACAAATGAGTTTGCCGATCACTGGGTTAACCTAACCTAACCTAAACTAACCCAAACTAACAAATAATCCAGTTTATCGGCTATTTTCAAAATGCGTTTTCCGCTGTATTCCGTATAACCGAACAGTACCTTTACATGTCGCCTCCAAACTTCTACCTCTACCTTCTACTTCTACTCAGACCTCTACGTACATAAATGCACCAATGTTTGAGAGTAGGTTTCGTATAAATATCCTAATCCTCAGTAGGTGATATTATGTACCTATCATTTTTTTTTTCTTAAGATTTTTGTTGCATTTTTTCTCTGTTTAAGAATTTATGAGTGAAGATAATAAAATAGGTATGCACCAGCAATTTTGCATAGGTACAATTAAATGGGACAGTATTCTAAGTCTGCCTAAGGGTATCACTGTTGTGATCCTCTATCTTATATGTAAAAATGGAGACACTTCGTCGGGTAGATCATATCTCAAGAAATGTAAAGCACCCAACCACCCATGAGACTCCTGGACCGTGGAGAAAAGGAAGATCGTGAGACCAAGGCTGAAGTGGTTGGAATGCATGGGAAGAGACAAAACATCCCTGTGGCAACAGCAGTGAAGGGAGCTTGCGCCAGAATTATGGGAATGGAAACGTTTCCTGGAGGCTAGAGGGTTATAATGCCGACGACGATCATAATAGGAAAGGTACTGCAAAAACTGTGAACATACGGCGTATTTATCTTCGATATGTCAATGGTTATCAATACTCTTTGTAAATAAACAATCTGAGTTATCTCAATAACAACAAAAATGTGACATTTATCAGTTTTAGCCGGCATTTTCTTGCCTTCAAAAATGTAAAATCAATCGCGCCGAATTTTATCGTATCACAATTCAAATACACTCGGTGAAATAAATATAGAAAAATGCACCTATTAACTGTCCAAATAACAATGAATATCAAGACTTTTTATGTTTTACACAGCGTTTTTTACTTAATCGTCTCGTATAATCTCTTATTCGTTTTTGTTTTTGGATTGCGAACGAAATAGCATCCATAGCATATCCATAGACTAATGATGGACTTGGATGGACTCATTGACTCATCTCATAGACTAATATATGGATCAGTGTTGCCATCTTTTCAAAGTAGAATTATAGTACAGAGCCTCCAAAATTATAATATTTGCGGAAAAAGTATAGTACGCGTTGTCATTTTTGAAAATGTATAGGTTTTTTGTTTCTCAGAAAAAAATAACGGAGAATTTGAGAAACTCCGAGACCCCTTTTTATTTAGGTAAGTATCTCTTCCGACCAAAAATACTTACCGAAGAATAATTCAAGAAATTTCATTTTAAACCAAGTCAAGGGAGTTTTTTACGTTTTTTGAGCAATTTTTTCCAAGTTCTTCAAATCTTCTTATATTGCGAAATTATAGAACTTTGCACCAATTTATCGAACGGTGGTTGGGCCATTTATATTCCTATTCCCATCCTTAGTTCCCCACCCACATCATAAATCCAGTAGTGTTGTCACAAGACCAATTACGGGCAAAAGACTACCGTAATTGCAAAGAGACAGGCAGTTACGACCAACCAGCCGACGCGAGCGGGCTTCTGACAGCTTACCATGGCTAGTAATTGATTGAAAACTCAGGAGTAACTCAAAACATATCTGAAAGATATTCGTTCAATCATACATACATATCATTATCCTTCATCAATATCATAATCATCCATAAACTGTGAAACAAGTGCGCGAACAGGGTGCCCAAAACAAGCAGTGCGTGTGTGTATGACCTGGGACCAGTGCCAGTGTGCGCTAGCCCTCATCTCATCAAAAGGTCAGTGCAGAGAAGAGGTTGTTTGCAAACCTTTCTGCAAATATTGAGACTAATTTTATAATCCCTCACTTCTATACTATTGTCAAGCGCAATGGCTATCTCGTAAAAAAATGAAATATAAGGGTCAAATTAATCATAATGTTGAAATTTGAGGCGAATTTGTTTAGGAACGATAATTTTGTTGTTAAACTTGTCTATTTGGTTGAAATTGTAAAAAAATGAGTGAATAAATCAATCCAAGGACCACTAATGCTTTCACTGATTTAAAACGACAAGGGTAAGGCATTCATAAAAAATTGGAGCTTAGGAAATCAAAATGACAAAAAAAAAGTTCACCATGTCTCCACTTTTAAATATTTCTACGCCAGATATATTGAAGCAAACAAAAATCTATTTACTGAGTTCTTGGTTAGTTTGCTAATGCACTTTTCACATTATTATTAATAGCAAAAAAAGTAGCCTGCGGGGGGGGCGCGCCTAGATTAGATTTTTTAAAGGTAGGCGTAGTAACATAAAGTTTGGAAACCACTGAGTTGACATTTGAATTTTGTCTAAAAAAACGAGACGTTAATTACCCTTCATGGATATTTTGTCTAAAAAAACAAGACGTTAATTACCCCACGTTTAATTTTTTGAAAATGCAGAAAATTATTGGTCACTCAACGCGTACTATATTTTTTGCCGAAATACTATAATTTTGAAGGCACTGTACTATAATTTCACTTTCAAAATATGGCAACACTGGTCAGACTATGACCATAGCCAATCTATCTATGGACCAAACAATTTTTTACGACTTCTCTGTTGTCGGAGATTTACGGGTGATTTTTATTCTGTAATCTGTATCCACTATCCAGTTCAAAAACGAAATTGTGCCATACCATTAAAATGCAAAGAATGATGGGAACACTTAATCCATTAATTTAGTATCCAGTAATGTGAGTAATGGATTCCGCCACAATAACTATTTTCACAGTGATCATCTGTCAACTCTAGGTAATTTACTTTTCACCACAATTCTAACGTATATATTAATATAATATTATCACGTAGGTATACCATGGGTAAACCTACCATAAGTAGAGGATATTATGACCGCCACGAAATGCTAAAATATCCTTGTTAAACCAGTAGAGACATAGGTACATGGTATTATATTAATCTATGGAGACCACAGAACAGATAATAAATAGAATACCGATAGGGTATATTCAATACGCCGCATGTTGATGCAGGCTTTTGAATGTGTGAGTATCCTACGAAAATGAAGCACGCATTATGCACATGCAATAGTGTGTGTAATACACCAACATTAAATGAGCGTAAATGCATAAACCGAGAGCAGTTTTCAGTATTCGACGTAAAACGTATTCTTGACACGTGTGTAAGTTTAACCCGGATTGTTCCTTACTCGAGTCAGTTACCTGGCATCGCCTTACCCGTTATGTATTTCAGTTTCCATTATTTCTGAGTTCCCTGATGGAGACATATCGACTGCCTCATGTAATAACACACCAATTCGAAATAGTGTGTTTTATGTTTTTTGAGCTATTGCATAGAAAAAAATACCACACCAGCCAATTTTTTTTTGGATTTTTTTCTCGAAAAACACCCAAAATACTATTTAAAATAATACTCGTAAGTAGAGTTATGATTATATAACATTTTTTGTAAAATCTTAAATTACATGGAATAATAATCCACTTGTAGTTGGTGTGTTATTACTCGGAAAATATATACATGCTCCCTACACAAATCATTTTAGTGTATCATTTAACTATGATTTCACCGTGGAATATGACACTAATTCAACTTTCACCTTCAAATCTCGCCTTTATCAACATATAACAACACTGTATTGAAAAATCATTATCCTTTGTAATGAATCGCACCTACTTTCATTATCACAAATTGCTTTTG
Source organism: Rhyacophila brunnea (assembly GCF_057557595.1). Taxonomy (NCBI): domain Eukaryota; kingdom Metazoa; phylum Arthropoda; class Insecta; order Trichoptera; family Rhyacophilidae; genus Rhyacophila; species Rhyacophila brunnea. The sequence continues at coordinate 3,940,646 of NW_028233276.1, forward strand.
TGACAGTAAAATTGTATTATTTTTGTTATTGTGTACAAATGACTAATTTTAATATTATTATTAATACTATCGGCCTATGGTAGGTACTATTGGAATTCGAATTTAAATTCTAATGGATTTAAGTTATGAACTATTCCATTTAATTAATATGTCGCCAACTAGATCTCGGCGAATATTACAATAAGCTCAAGAGACTAATAAAATAAAGGATGGAAACAATAAAAAAATAAATCTCCTATTTCAGACAACGCATTTTTAGGTTATAATTATAAATGATTCAACCTTAAATATTCTGTCTGTACTATTGGCTCCTACAGGATTTTCAATGTTTATAATATTCAGTGTTTCGTAATATAAGCTATAACGTCTTCCTATCATTAGTAAGCATCGTATAAATGCATATTTGCACCATTAGTTTCCAATTTACAACCTACAATAATTAATCTTCTTGTATTGATTCCATGACGACTTGTGATAAGTAAATAAGGTAATACTTGCCTATTTTTGCACATGTGTTGACCTTTTTACTATACTTTTATGATAAATATGGTAGTAAAAAAAGTCTAAAAGGTTTATTGCATGTTTGGGTGAAAATTGGATAGTCCAGGTTGATTTTATCCCCATCTGAAGACTCCGAATAGTCCTAGTGATCCTGGATTGTCGGGTTTTAGTTGTTCTTCTAGTGTGCCATTATGACGCAAACATTTGGAGGAGATTTGGGAATGATTGATGATTTGATCGAAGAAATTACGAAATCTCCAGCAGATCTTACACAGAATGAAATATATCGCTCTATTTTAGAGCATAATAAATAACAGTATACTTCTGTCAGTACTTTGCCACCTTGAAACATAAATGCACTTGTAGACATCACGTCATCAGACATGACGTTGTACCTACTTAGTGCATCTGTACAAAGTATTTTCACTATAAATTGACACTTGAATCGAGAAAAAGAAGAGAGCTGTAATTTAAGACTTGTGCAAAAGGAAGAAAGCCAAAAAAGCATTCAATTCAGGTGAAGAATATGTGAATGAATATAAGAATATTTGAATACCATGGAAGCACTATGTAAAAATTCTTGCCAATTCAAATATGTGCCCAAAAAATGAGTGAATCCGAACGTCAAGTTAGTTTTGATTCATTTTGTATTATTGGCAATCATGAGAAACAATGGGATTACATCTTACGATATGACAAGTCAGTGCAAAAGAAAACCCAAAAACTACCAGCTTCTTTAAGACGTTTAAAAGCACTTATTTATGGTTTGTCATGCAATAACGAAATAATAAAATTATGTAAAACTATGTTTTTACAAACACTTTCAATTTCAAATATGTGGGTGGTGAGTGCTTTTAAAAAAAGGAAGAGTCAGAATTGCTATTGTATAGTCAAGGCAGGTACAACAACCGTTCTCATGCACTCAAGGAAGCAAAAAAAAAATAGTATAATTGAACATGTTAATAATATATTTCATAAGAAAAGAATCCCACTATGTTAGAAAAAATAGCCAAAAAGAATATTAAGACGAGAATTTGAATATGGTGAAAATGTTTCCCCAATATAGCATATGATTTGGATCAAAATAATATCAATTTCCAATTGCTACTGAACGCCAATATAAAGGCATATTTTTCTCGTATTTCTTCGTCTGAACAGGAACGGAAACAATAATTGAGTAAATTAAATATTTAATAAAAAAATAAAGTGATTATCAGCAACATTTATTATTTACAGAACGTTCGAGAGATGAAACAGGGTGATATAAATCGTGCAAAAGAAAATCACATTACAACTGTTACAGCATGTTTTGATTTACAAAAGTTTTAACTGTGTCACAAAGTGAAGTATGAGTCTTTCATTATAAGAGAAAATAATATGCCATCTATAATCTCACTGTTCATGATAGGATGGCTATTAATTGTTACCTTTGGCATCTACAAACAGCTAAGTGAGGTGCGATAGAAATAAGTAGCTGCATATAAGTATAGAAGTCTTATAAGTACTATTTTTACATATTTTAAATCTAATTTGAAGAATACAGTTGTATATTATATGATAGTTTTCCTTTACTTAATTTAAAAAAAGTTTAATTTACATAACGTTTATAATGCTGCAACGTAATTTACGTAAAATATATAGGTAACAAACTATCCTATCATTTCTTAATTTATACTACCAATCATTATTATGTTGAGTGGAATATTCATTAAGTAACTTTGCAATTATTTTACTATAATATAATGTTCTGTAAAACAATTTCCTCAAACTGACTGAATGGTTAAAATACAGTTTATTGCGATAAAATATTGTTTAATTAAAAAATCTCTTCATATTCCATCAGAATATCTAAACATATTTTTGGTTTAATCAAATATCATCGAGAGAGAAAACACTAAGAGCACATAGTATGTCATTCCCCGTAAAAGTCAAAACAAAAATCTCTCTAAGTCGAGATATTTAAGATTATCTTTCAGAATTAGCATGAAAAAAAACACCATCTCAAGTTACGTGGTACTTTTTTTATGAAAAAAAAAAATAATTACGTGGAAAAACACACCAAGTATAGATATATACACCCTCTAAAAATATATAAACGGGAAAAATCACACCAAATCTAGATGTAATATTTTAGTTGTCAAACTTAACGTGGAAAAACACATTTAGGGTATTAATTCCCAAATTATTGTCTTGTAAAAGTTGATTGTATGCTTAAATGATACTCTATTTAAAGATATAAATTATAATTTAAATAATATTTGCACATAATAAACGGCTTTTGCTACACATTTTTTTGAATGGTTTTTTTGCTCTCCTGAAAAGTTGATAATTTAGAGTTAGTGTGTTATTCCATGAGGTAGTCGATATATACATAAATAAAATTATCTCGCAACGGGATAATAATATTGTTTTTAAACTTTTGCCATTGCCTATGTGGCGTGCCGACAACCATTAGCGTAGACTATAATATACTACTAAACGTTGCGATGTGATCATTAATTAATTGTTTAACACACACATTATGATTGCTCTCAAATGAAATGTCGCTTGAAAATCCCACGTCATTAAAAAATATGCGCATTAATCAAAACAACATTCCACATGACACCACTCGTCGTTATTTCCGGAAAAGCACTAAAAAAATCCCACAAATATGTCTACACTTGCTTATCTATCAGTGCATTATTTGCACATGTTTTCCTATTAAGCCTTAAGGTGATACATCAATGAAACGGCAAATAATTTTCAACTATAGGCGTGACGAAATTTTGGACTCGCTCGCATTCTGAGAGAGAACGTCGAGCTGGAAACATGTCACTTTGTTTCGTGATGGTGACGGGCCAATTAATTCTTAAATCGTGTAAAGATGACTAAAAATGTTATCCATTTACTTTAAAAAGAAAACATGTCAATGAATATAATATTTTATTATTGTTACTAATAGAACAATAAACAGAACATAAAATGGAGGTATGTTGGATTTATATGACAAATTATATTTCGTTTGCACCCGCTACCCGCAATCCGCGCATCACCTAGCCACGATCTTTTTAGACTGTGCCTCAACTGATGTACAGCCTGAAACATAATACAATGATCAGATTTTAATCCCATATTTAGTTGTGTTCACATATAACAATAAATTGGCACCGAGCTAACTGTTATAGCTATAAGTATAGTAAATACGTCTACTTCATTTGACGGCGAGCGAAATAATTCTGGATCTGGTGTTGGCATTCCAGATGTGCTTATTTGATGCATAAGTGGGGCTTGAAAGAGTCCCCACTTCGCAAGTGTGGTGAGATTCAGAGCACGGAGCACATCATGGAGTCGTATATCGACACCTACGTAAAAGTCTTCAACTGCGTTTTTGGCTATTTTGACTTGATTGCCTTTTAATAATTTTAAAGATAATACAACAATGATAATCGATCAATATAATATATCAATCAACTAAAAAATTACGATTTCAGCATTAAAAATTAACATTGTGGTGTCATTAAAATTTATAAAATCGTACGACTGAAAAGTACAATTTTGCAGTTACGGCTTTAAGCGTAGGAGGTGTCGATATTATGTATGCCTTCCCCAGATGAGTTTCAGACATACACCAGGCCAAATCGAAGGCTGTTTCGTGGATTGATGCCTTGCTAGTTCCACTTTGACTTGTTATATGACGAGTTTTGTGATTTTATTTTCTAATGTCAAGTGTTTTTATTTTACCACGTTTTTATTAGCTCGTATTCTTGTTTGTTCAGTACAAATTTTTTCTTGTTTGTCCAAGATTTGTATTGGACGATTGAAGATTTTTAACTAACTTCCCGACTAACTAGATATTTGAAGCTTTTAGAATATATCAGAACACGATGCCAATGCATTCTTTTAATACTTTTAGCCATCTTTAAGCAGAATTGAATTCATTTTCAGTTAATTCTGTTTTGTGTGGAATGTTATTTCGGAAAAAAATCATAAAAAGTAAAACACTTTTATTGGTTGCTAACGGGGTCTAGCAACTAAATTATTAATATATACATGCATTACTATGGAAATCAATATAAAATGTCAAAATGATATTTCAGTATTCTATATTTATTCAGTATTTCTATCAAGTACAAAAAAAAGTATTTATTAATACATATGATTGTCAAGTTTATATGATTCAACAGAAAATTTAAAAACTTGGTATATAAAAAGTTCATTTTATCTTGTAATTATTTTATTATTTGATTATACATATAATAATTTGTAAGTAGTAAGTATGTATGATACTTTTCCAAGTTATGTATGATAGTAATTTAGTGTTTTTTCTTTTTTTTTGCAGGTCTTGTAAATAGACACTTAAATTGAGGCTTCTGCCATCCTGGAATAAAATTTTGAAATCGAAATATAAATATGCAGCAAGGACAAGTGTGGTTTTTGTGCAATCTCTGCTACTTCAAAGGCAAACAACAAAGTGACTTGGACAGCCACAAGTCACTCCATCATTCCAAGAAGTTATTCAGGTGCAAGCAATGCACTTTCAACACTCAGTGGTATGCCTATTTGGATCATCACTTGGCCACTTCACATTATGTGCCCGCATTCAAGGAGCCATATGAATCTAACTTTGAATATAAACCCCTTACTGAGGATAACACGCGTCACAACGATAGTTATGAGGATGATGTAAATAGTTTCCTGCTTGGGGAACGTGAAACATCGGTGATAACGTTTGATAAGGGTATTGATGGAACAAATGTATCAAAGAGTAAAAAAACAGAATCACAGCTGATTTTGTTTGACAATAATGCGGAAGTCGATTCTTTGGGCGTCACTGAGGAATTTAATACAACACAGAATTTCCCAAAGACTGCAAACAGAAATGGAGAATATCTTAGAATTTCGGATGGAGATATCGATGTTACTGTAGGTATCGGGGATGACGTGTTTATTAGAGGGCGCGTCAAAGTTTCACTTGATAAATCTTCGTATGTCAAAGTGGAATGTGATAGAGATGAAATAAATCGAAAAGTCATCAATATTCATAATACGTTGAATAAGCAAAGAATGAAAATATTTGTGGGAAATCCTGTGAAACGCAATGCTGTGAGGTATGCCTCCGATAGATGGTAAATAAGCATTATGATACGTTACCATCTAGAAAGTCTCATCTTTTCGATCACTACTAGATTAAAATCGCTTTCTTGACTACAAACCCATCACCACTGAGAAAACATCGACTGTCGACTGTCTGTCGTAATGAATCTGTTATTACTATGATACTTTCATGTCTCTGATAAATGTGCAAAATCAAAAAGCTATTAAAAAATTGGACATTTATTATGATCCAAGTTCTACGAAGAAGGCCGTTATCAATGTACATGACATTTATTTAATTCTTGTTTATAGTACCAAAGATTCACATTAAGTACGCTTTAAACCATTAACCATGATTTGGTTCTAAAGATAAATGTATCATCAGCAAATTTACCTTCCGCAGACTACATCCTGGACACTTTTCCTACCTATCGCTAGCCTATATTGTGATTTGTGATAATATAGATAAAAGGACTCTGAAATTTTGGCGAATTACAGTATGAAATGCAACATGAAATCCGATTTCAATATTTACCTGTAAATTAAAATATATTGGCTGTAAAACACTCCATTTGTAAAAGGAAATATTTACATGCAAGCAACAAAAAATTGATCTATCTGATCAATCAAGAATATACCTATATCTCAAATAATTGACTTTAAAATTGTTCACACATGTGATAAACTAATTCGTATTGATAAATACAACAGCGAAACAATGCAATCTTGCATCAACAACTATGCACCCACAGCAGAGAGATAAATATTAGCACTTTTACTAATTAACTGCCGCAGTGTCTACACTCAACTGGATGCAACTAAATGGAAAACACTATTGTTGTCTTCTGCCCACTGCCATCATGGCAGATCATCCGGTCGCTCAATAACGCAGTTATTTGTCACATGCCTCACCATCCGGCACATCTTCAATCTGTAAGTGATCATTGATTCCGAGAAAACCTTATGGATTTTAAGGCATTCAACTGAGCAGGAGGTTTCTTATTTCAAATGAATACTAATAAATAACACCTGACGTCTGTATTTAGGAATTGTGGAAATTATCTATAATGTAGATATAAATAAACACAGGGTATATGTAAATGTTTATATTTTGAACTACAAAATAGCTCGGCAAAAATACACAGTTTACATTGAAAATACAAAAAGCAAATTAAGTACATGTCGGATTATTAAAATTTTATGGGGAGGCATTGTTTAATTGTATTCTAGTCTTCGACAACAGGGATGCGACTGACTGATAAATATTTTTTAAAGAAAGTAGGTAGGTAAAATTTTAATAGTCTCAGGAAAGTGTTTTTGAGTCCGTATCTTTGAAGCTCAACCTTGAAAGTGACCCTATCTACACCTAAGTGTCAAATTGCACTCACTTATCATACAGATCCTCAATACAATCACCAGATATATTGTACACTTACTAATTCAACTCGACGGGAACCCATTAATATAAAACTTCATAACTGTGAATGATGGTAGAGTTTATACATTTTAATGTTCAAAATTAATGAAATCCACTATATAATTTACGAGCACTGACCTCAAATACAAACCAACAACCCTTTTTTATACAATTGTTAATATTGTATTATTCGAGCTGTTTGTAGACAATAGTTTAGGTGATTTACCCTGTGTAAACCACTTATGTCACTTGGCAGAGAATTCAATCAATAATTTTAGTCTAAGAACTACCATTGGGTAGATATTTCTGGAGTTGTCAAACAACAAACCTAGGCTAGTGCTTAATAGTGCTAGGCATATAAGTAAAAAATTGCCAAATAAAGCCAAATGATATACCTACAAAAAATGCTATTTCATAAACAAATAACATTGTATATTATTAACATTTAAAATGTTTAGATATTAAGATATGTCTATTATATGTTTATATCATATTACTTCTTGTTTATATTATAGTTTTACAGATCATTTTACATAAGCTGCAATTCAGCAATGGTATTTTAATTATTAATTAAACGATACATACTTACTAAGATAGCATTTACTTGAATGCCATTTTATTAAATTCCACAAATTATCAAAAATAGTCTAGTCAAGTCTACTTCTTTGACCATATGGCTACTACACAATGCCTCCAAGAATCCCTGTCACTCGACAGTCTTTTTGCATTCTCCCTGGTCATGCCAGCATACCGCGGCTCCGCCGTATACACTCTGTAGATGGTATTTAGCAGCTTTCCAGGATACCGGAATCCAGTTGGCTTGCAGGACAGGCAAGCGGGGTTGAAATTCTTTTGAGGCATCTGCTGTACGTGGCCGAGGTAGAACCAATGGCACCTCTTCACTCTCGGCATGATGAGAGGCTGCTTGTCTGCTCTATCTCCTCGTTACGCTTGAAGTTATACCACCCCACCGCACACTCAGTATCCACCACAAACATCTGTTCTCAAAGCTCAGTATACAATTGCTGTGTGCTTTCGCAAGGTGCCCGGTGAGTCCCAGACATTCTGCATCGAGTGAAATGTTGCTTCAACCATTCCCTTTCATATAACAAGCCCTTTCTTTAAATCAGGGTAGGTGTTATTGCACAAAACGTCAAGCCATTTTATCAAAAAAACTGAATTTTTGGAAATTATATTAATATTTCACTATTATTGTGAACCCTGTTTAGTACATATATAAGCATATTATAGTATAAGTCAGGCGCACACACAGTAAACAAGAAGTATGGAATGAGAGAGTCGATATAGAAAAAAACTATCGATATAATAATAATAATTAATTTCTTGGTAAATTTCCTATTCCCAAACACTGCGTTGAATACCCGGCCTTCAGCTGGTTACATGTAAATTGTACATATTACATTAATTCACCGTAACACAGTTTGCCGTGAGCTTTCTTATCGGAAAGAGATTTCCATATACTATACGGTATGGTCGTCTCTATAGCACCGAGATGAAAAAAATACACGTTCGTTGAGCATTGCAGACAAAATGTTCCAATTCTATTAAATTCAATATGAGGATTACTTCAATTTTCATAGCCGATTTTGGCAAAATTCAAGAATGAAAACAAAATCTAACCTAACAAATAATCCAGTATGTCAGCCATTTTCAAAATTTGTTTGCCGATGACTTCCTGTAAACCGACAAGAACTGTGTTTTATTTAGACATGAATTTTATCTCAGTACTATAATATATATATATAAGACCCAAAGATGTTGGATGGGTCTTTAATATACGACCATGTATTTCTGATTATTTATGACAACATTTCACGGTTAAGTTTAGTGTGATCCGGCGAACAGCATACATACAAATTTCCGGACACGCCTTCAGCTATAACCGGCGAATCTGATCGTGTGCGCATGATCTTATTGTCTGTGTCGTCTGCGACAAAATGAGAAAATTAAAAGCTAAAAATTCTTGTAATTACACAGCGACTGTTCCATTCACCTAAATAATTTGTGATATTCCTTTCCTTCCTGGGGGGACGGTCCAGACCTGAGACCACGCCTTTGTGTGCGCGCCTGCCATAAATATGCCATACCATTTTAGCTAGTTTACCAAATGTTAATTTTAAGAATAATATTAAGATTACAACTTTTATTACATATTATGTTATTATTATTATATTGTCGGTTTAAAGCCTGCAATATGAAAATTTTATCAAAATGAAGATTCATATTTTCTGTTTGTTTATATTACATCGCATAGTTTAGTAAACCCTTCTTTCTATATGCCAGCAAAATTAAAATATAAATAATGATTATAGAAACCTCGGGTGTAGCATGTGTAATTTTAATATAGCTGTCATCACATTGGAGCTATTACAAATACTCGATTATGACGAGCTCCTCCCCCTCACTACCTTTTATTTAGCTAAATCAAGATACAGTCGAACTTGGTTATTACGACCACGGAAATAGCGAGATCTCAGATGTAATGAGGAAACATTTGTTGACATTTTAGTTTATAATTTTCCCATACATTTATTCACTTTTATAAAGAGCTACTTACTTCTCGGGTATACCGAGCAAAACTGTTAATGTGTCGATAGTTTAAAAACAACATTTTCGACCCTAAGCAATAAAATCCGACCGGGCAGTTGAAACTAGATCGATTCCGCCAGGATCGGATTACGTTTATGACACTAGATAAGTGTAAGTACCTAATTGGTGTTTTCGCCGACAACATTGAAAAGTATCCACTCATATGGTTGAAATTGCATGTAAAAAATCCAAGCTTTGTGAAGTCAGTAGGTACCTACCGGCGTTCATTACAATAAACAACTTCTTTTGTAGTGTATGAATGCCATACTTGTTTCGGGGATTTTTACGATGGTTTTCAGATTTTTTATGTTCTATGCTTTACCTTTACCACTCTGCTCAATTTTTTTCAAAACGTATTAGCTACTCTGATCTAAATTCGGGACTTTCTTGTAGATGTTTAAAGTAGAAAACTTGTGATGTTTATATTAAATAATAACTTGATACTGATCCAGCGAGTGAAAATGTCAATAAATTTGTCTGTAGTACCTGAATATACAAGAAAAACTCATTTTTCTAAATTTGATATTAAAAAAAAAACTTCATTAGATTTTGGACACCGTGTTTGACGATTCGTATGACCATTACTGATGCAATGGGTTTTTGGTACGATTCGCAAAAAAAAAATGCTTCATTGGACTTAAATTTACTAAATGTAATACGTATGCTTTAAATATGTTGTATAGTCATCTATTAATTACCAATATATTATGTTCATAGTTCAGAACACAGGTAATATAACCGTAAATGGTACTTAAATTCTTGGAGCAGTTTCTTTTTCATTGCAATTTTTTTCGCATGCAAACTATTAATTGGCTGTAATATTCAAAATGACGTCTGGTATTAATTTGTTTATAGGCTACTTACGTAAAAGGGGCGTAACTTTGGGTAGAAAGTATAACCCAGCTATTGCACTAGTTTTGATCACTGTACACGGTGTTTAACATATAACATTTACAATGTACTTACTTAATTAATGATATTTATTTTAAATGTTGTTATAACAATAAAAATAGTTTACGATTTAAACTTTAAATTAAACCAATGTAACTTGCACTAATCGGAATATTTTTTCAAAGTATGATATTTTTCAAAGCATCCATCCGCCCACATGAAGTGCCGGTTTGTTACAAGCCGCAAGTTTTACAATAATATATTGTTTGTTTTCTTTGATTTCCTTTCCTATTAGAACCTTAAACAACGCAATCCTTATATTGTTTTCTGTCCGACCATGTTCGATCCTAATAGGATCATATGGGCCTCCACAGAGTAGAGGTTTATATTAACAGATTTTGTTTTTTTACGAGAAATGGATGTCAGCCACTTGCTCAACCTATTAGGTCCATACCCTGACTCACGCACAAATTGAAAAACAATATGTGTACTTGCCAGACCCAGGATTCGAACCTGGGACCCACAGCGTCATAGTCCAACGCTTAAACCGCGTGGCCACCGTGGGATTTTTTCTGTACATCAGGCATAATAACATGTAGATTGACGTGATTTAACCGCTGTTCTGGATCTATTGAATGTCTTCCTTGAATAAATATACGTTCAATATTATCGAATGTATCCAAATCTTCGTCTTCAATTCTATTGAAATGATCACTATCATTATTTTTATTGACATTTTTGTAGTTTTCCATTGTTATTGTTATTTAATTATTTTCTTAATCACGTTATTTACTGTAAATATTTATAATTATTAATAGGTAATGTTATGGAGCGGCGAGATGAACTTCATTATACACGAATTTATATTAATTAAACTGACTTTATTAGAACGTAATATAATATACTTATAATAGATTACCTATATTGTGTTGGACATTGATTTTTTAACAGTTACTAGATGCATGTATTCATAGTCATGGTCGCCATGATACTGAAGTTGAAAGGGTATTAAGATTATAAATAATCATATTATGCAGTGCATTGTTAGATATTTAGATTGATAAGAGAAGTGTAACTCAACATACTTACTTCATACAAAAATAATGAGGCATTCACATTACAATGTAAATAACAATGGAAAGATTAAGATAAGCAATCAAAAGCATTCTTATACCCCATTAACATTGGGTATTTGATTACACATTCAATATTAGCTAATAAATGATACTGATAATAATATGACACCTCATGTTGAAATTATTGTATGGATTAAGAATATCTAATAGTAATAAATTAATAATATACAAGGAGTTAGAAAAATACCTGTCCCATAATACAAACAAATAATATGGTCATTGTAAGTGGGAAAAGCATTAAAAGTCCGCCCCTTATAGGATATTACGATAGACTGTCTCAAAAATATTTGAAAATTGCAAATATTTAATCAAGTGAATAGATACATCAATTTTTCCGTGAATTTATTCAACCCAACGGTTGATACTAATGTAAATTTGATGGTTTATCCTGGATGTTATAATGTTTAACTACATTTGTCGGCAACAACATTTCGTAGAATTCGCATACACTTTTGATAAATCGGGGAGTAAATGTATACCTGCGCTGGGCCAGACCCCCTGGCTGGCTGAGCTCCCTACTAGAATCGTTCGGGCCAGACTGTCTGGCCCAGAGAGTGCTAAGAGTTAAACAGAACATGGCGCGAAAAATGTTATATAACGAGTAATGCTTATAACGAGGCAAATTCAGTCGGTCCCTTCTTCCTCGTAATAACCAAGTTTGACTGTATAGGCAAAAAAAATTGAAATTCCTCTTAAGCTTTTTTGTCTCCTGTAAAATTTTAATTTTGTCACATTGGAGGTTTTAGCAGCTCAACGACATTATGTTAACAATTTTCATTGAACTTGTTTAATACTCTCAGCTTTAAAAATATTTTTTCTCATACAACCTTTACATTTCATACAATACTATTTTACATTAGAAGTAAGATATTAGTTTTTAAGTTATGATAGCGACATCCGTTGAAACCAAAGCTAACCAACAATTTGTTTTAAACAATTGCAACGGAAAAATCGAATGGGTTTTTGGATCTGATTCTTTAAAAGACGACCTACTTAATTATAGGTATAATTTTGATATTTTCAATGATAAAACATCAATAAATTAATATCCAGTGTGACACTATAAATATATTATGTCTCTCTTCCTCTTGGTCACTACACCATCTGTTTCATAAAGTTATATTTAGATTCAAAGTTTTTCATCATTTCTTGTTTTACTTTATGGCTGCTGCATTATTGAGGAATAAATAAAAATCAATTAGTGTAACTCATTTATTTGTCCGCAAGTAAAATTATTCAAAATTATAAAAGAGACACTGCGATCCGAATTATTAAACCTAATTTTGTGGTGAAACGAAGTGGCCAGTCATTGTACATTAATTATTGTTGCAATGTCATGGTGTTTATTATTTTTTTCAATATCAATCGTCACAGTTTTTAGATAAGCTTGTGAATCTATCCACGCCTTAAATTGTTCAGATACAAGGTGAACACGAATGGAAGACTCAAACATTGTAAAGACTGATTCTCATTCCAGACATCAGCTGTCATTAAGATTCCAAATAGAACTCTGTTTTCCCATGCAATTCTTGCAATTTGCGGATAAGTCTGACCTTTGTTAAGGATTTTTATACAAATTGAATGAGATTTTGAAAATGAAGAAGACTGCATTAATGTTATGTTCATCGCCAAAAAAATATTTGATATTATAGAACTGATTTGATCCATGGCGATGGTGAATTATTTTATCACAAAGTAAATACTGAATCTCTTAAGGCCGGTATGGATTAGTCGAGTGGCGAGTGATTTAGTTACCACTAAATGATGTGTCCGAACACAGTACATTAGTGAGTGACGTGTCAAAATGAACAGAGCACAACGTAACAAAGCAAAAATAAGTAATTAACTAGTTTTTTTATTCACGAATAATTCACAAGATTTAAGAATGTAACATTCTTTTTGTTTTACATACATAATTTAAAAACACTTCTGAGAAATACCTGTGTAACCAATAGAAAAAAAATCTTTTTTTTATAAAAATATGACACCCAGCAGGATTCGAACCTGTGTGATGAACCTGATTCAAAGTGTTTTCAAATTATGTAGGTATGTTAGTAAAATAAATAAGTTAACAATTTCATTTATTATGGCTATATTAGAAGAATTGGAGGAAGAAATTCTACGACATCTAATGAACTTGTCTAAAGATGTAAAAGTGTTCAGACTTGTCTCGTGACTTGTTTAGTGAGAGGTAGTGGGGGTCGCTACTCGACCGAAAAATTAGGACTAAATGATTTTACTAAATTACTCGACTAAATTTGTCTGTTCGTACACGTTTAGTTACTAAATTACTCACCACTCGACTAATCCGAACCGGCCTTTAAAAGTGATATTGTACTCTGTCAATCTCCAATTATGTTGATGATAGGGCATTTTTTCATTTGCAAGTGCATTTTTTTTGTTTGTAAATGTATCAAATATAAATGAGTAAGTACTCATAGGGTATTGTCCATGTAATATGATGTCACACCTAATAGGTGGGGTGGAATCTGATATTATGTTATAAAGAAGATATAAACAAATAACATAATACAAACTTCTGATAATACTATATTCCGTGATAAGATTATACTGAAATCGATTATTTAATTTGCTAATGTATTAATGAAAGGGTTAGAACAATGTGAGGGGGTTAACCCAAAATTATGTGATGTCATTTATAGATAACTGAAACATGCAAAACTCATCTTGTTCTATTATATCGTATTCAATCAGATTTGATTAGTAATTTTTTTTTTGTGGTGGCTGTGAATGATAAAAACGTGCCGTCGTATAAATTTAATGTAAAATCACCAGTATTAAAACGCAAAGGATTCTACTGTATTATTTTATTTTTATGAGAGAAAAACGTGATATTTTTTACTATTTTGAAGTTTGTTCTGTTATTCATAATGCTGTATATTTTCTTTCTCAGTGTTATGCTATATCAAAGTATTATGTATATTCGATGTTTCATAATTATTGTATTTATGAAAAAAATATTCCCATAAACAGTAACAAGAGGTGACGACTTCGTCCCGTTTATGTATGTTGTGCATTTCAATTTTACTATATTACATGTTATATTATGTGTAATTGATGAATAAAATACATTTTTCAAAAGCAGTATTTTTATTGATAGAGAATAAAATGTTCAAATAAACATAACTGTACTCCTATAATATTATAGGATAAGTAGTAGTTGCATGTATAAACATCTTTTCGATATGCGAAAGGGAGATTCAACTGTCATTAATCATCAATAATTGGACTTATTCGCGAAAAATATGAATTACTAGCAGTATCACCGACGCTGCCCGGGAGTGGAATGGTTTAATATTTGAAAATAAAAATTCTAAATTTAATACGTACCTAGAGTGCAGATTGAATTTTAAATAAATAATAGAGATTTTTATTTTTAACATAATATAGTATATTTTTGTACATTGCATTTAAATCATGGGTGGCCAACCCGCGGGCCGCATGCGGCCCACTGGGTGTTAACTTGTGGCCCGTGGAGCAGTGAGAAAAAGATGTGCTAATTTCGCAAATTGGGATCAAATATTGGCTCAAGATTTTAAAAAGCACCGTGTGCTTTTTGCTGAATTTGCAACGCCATTCTCCGTAGACGTGAATTTATTACCGGGAAATTTACAAATAGAACATTGTGAAATATGTTGCGATGAACAGTTAAAGGAGAAATTCCATCAGGTTGGTTTGGAAGAGTTTTACAAAACATATTTGGACAAGGAGAAATATCCTGCATTTTACAAACATGCTCTAATGATGACTTCGCTATTTGGAAACACTTACACGTGTGAATAGCTTTTTAGTCGGATGAAGCATATCAAATCCTGAGTGAGAACACGAATCACTGATGTGCATTTGGAAAACTGTTTGCATGTAGGAACAACCTCACTCGATATCGATATTGATGCACCTAGTTCTACCACACAAAATCAAACTTCTCACTAAAATTTCTTAATTTTATATTATTTTGTTTATTTTTTTATTATTTAAAAAAAGTCTAATCTAATAAATATGTTTGATTCTCATCTATGTTCTATTTTATTAATATATATAAGTATATCTTTTTTGTTTTGTATAATAAAACAATCAGTTGTGCGGCCCGGAAGGAATTCTCATTTTTAGAATCTGGCCCGGCTGCTGAAAAGGTTGGCCGGCCACCCATGATTTAAATATCTTAAAAAGTAGTATATTTCTATATAATATAAATATCCATCCATAATATAAATAAATATCCAATCCATCAATCCAGGGCTTTTCGAAATTGTGGCTTTTCCATTTAGTGCCAAAATATATAGATTTTTACTACCCCCCACTCTTGATACCGCTACATACAATAATTGTCCTTGATTGAAGCATTCCGATCTAATGTGGCAGCACAGCGTCGCCCGGGCCGCGCTTAGCGATTCTAATAACACATTTACTTGCATCTAACTTTGCCATTTGACCTCCGATCGAGCTGTAATAAACGCCAAAATTTTCTATAAAAAATGGGGGTTAAATTTAGCAAAAACCGTAAAACTGCTACGGGTTAAATCTGAAATTCGAGACCCCGACCACGCACTCCGGCTCGTCGGCCTCCGTCTATTGTCCAAATTTTGTCGAAATCCGACTGCGCGTGTGGACTTGTATAAAGAAAAACCGAAGGGCCGTACAAACATCCAAATATATTTTCCAAATTATAGTATAGATTCGTGTTTGGCCATAACTCTAGGAAAAGGAAATGATCAAAAATGACATTTCAACACAGAGGTTGGAAAGTCCAAATTCATGATCGGTAGGTAGGGTGTTATTTGAGCTTACGATCAGTCATTAAAAAAAACCGTAGAAAATATTTTATTCGAATTTTAGTGAATCTTCATAATTAATAACATTAATGATATGTTTTCTGTAGCTATCATTCATTTTTTGTGTTAGCTGTATTATCAGTGAAATTTAGAAACAGAATAATAATCATTGGCTTTGCTTTGGTTTTTGTAATAAATATGAAAATTATAATGAATGGAATCTTATTTTTTACTATAGCAATATTGTAATCTGAGTTTGACACCATAGTGCAGTGTTGCCAACCGTACTATAACTATAGTACAATACTATAATTTTGATTCTGCAAAAAATGTAAATACTATAATTTTACGCCGAATATGCCAAAATACTATAATTTTGAAGGACTCGAGCCGAAAAATGTTCCTGTACTATATTTTTTACAGAAATACTATAATTTTTACGCCTTTGTACTATAAACAGCATAGAAAAGTATGGCAACACTGCCATAGAGACAAAGACTAGTATTATCTATGGTATAGACTAATATACTCTAGTCTATGAATATACTTTTTGACACTGACAGTGACAGATGTGTTACGAAAATTGATAATTTTGTATTTTCTTAATATTATACTTATTAATTTATAGTAAACCTTTTATCGCGACATTAATTCACACACGCATGTACACGAATATATAGTTTTATGTTCTTCAATTCGTGCTATAACTCCTAGTTCTAGAGAAAGCTGGTTTTATTAAAAGGTAAGGAAAACAGGACAGCAATAAGATATTGTGTTATTTGCATAGTTTATTTGATTATTATTTGCGCCAATATTATATTGGGTAGGTAAATTGATAGCATATCACAGGAAGAATTTTTGGTGCAAAATGCACATTTATTCAGGAAGTACCTAATCATTTTTATATCTGACAGACTGTCAAAATAGTAGACCTATTGATGAAAATATGCACCAAAAAATACTGCTTTTAATACTTCAAGAAGATTGTTCCTTTATGCTGTGTGTGGAAAAAATACGTTATTGTTTTTTTTAGTTAATGATTTTACATACGATGGAACAGTACCTACTTACTTTGAAACCAATGAAATTAAAAAAAAAAAAAACATAGGTAACCAACTGACTTTGAAACGGATATCCTCATAACTAGCAAATGTCTTGCAATTAATTTTAAGTAATTCTCATATAGATAGTCCTTCTGGAGGGATATTATGAAATAGCAACACTTTAAATGTATTAATAATCATGTTGTTAGTTCCAGATGGGGTCGGAGCAATCAACGCAGGCCAGCAGCCGTGGCCAGTCGGCCTCGAGGCTTACTCGTGGCAATACTATAGCCACACCGCAGTCAAAAGGTCTACAAACTGAGTATATTATACTTACATAATATTTTATTTACCTACTGAACTGTGTCATTCTTCAGCGTTGAAGCATATGACATGAACAAATAATTGTAATCGTACCATTTTTCAAAGTCTACCGACAATTCAATATTAAATTTGTGGTAAACGACATTTTTGTATAAAGCTGGTTGGTTTTAGCGTTACTTTCTTTTTTCCATTGGATTGCATTTTCAAATTTGAACAATCTTTATTAGCTGATATACTCTTTTCTGTAATAAATATAACCAAAATGAAATTGGACTTATCGACATTATCATTGTATGATTTTAAATAATAATAAGACATTGGGTTTTAAAATATTTTTTTTGTATAATTTTAGCAGGATGTAGAAGGTATAAATCATTAAATATTATGTGAATTACACATTGAATGTGTACGAATTGGTAATAGTGACTCATATGACCGCATGACTTTTTATAACTTTCTTTTTAGACCAAATCTAACCTAACCTAACCTACACCCACACCAACCTAATCTAACCTAACTTAATGTGATAATGATGCTTCGAAATGTATGAAAATATCAAACTTTAAATTAACAATTATTGGATCGAAAAGCATTAGATTTTGACCATATGTGTGACTCATCTGTTTTTGAAAATAGACACCTCATATGACCCCTGCAGCTTGTTGATCGCTCTTGTAGAATTCGTGGAGTTGTACGACAAGGGGGCGTATGTCATACTCTCTGGTGGTATTCAGAGCATATATCTCAGCCACATGTAGTTCCTCTTTGCGAATACATCTAACACCAAGGACTGGCACATCTGCTCATAAACTTGGACTTCATGAGATAGTCGTACTAGTGTACTTATAAATTCGTCAAAGTTGATGAAGAGATATATAAAAACAACAGTTGTATACAATTTATAAGTGCCTAATATTTTAACTTTGAAGGCTGTTTAATATGTCGGTTACCATTTAATCGTCAGCCCAATTAGTATAATATTATGTTGTTTCAGATGTGCCAGTGAGTAGTGTTGGCGATTCAGTTCAAAGTGGAAATACTTCACCGGGTGCCAGTGTCTGCTCCGATACAGACCTTCCCTACATTTCTTATACACTCAATAGGCCTATAGGAGGTAAGAAAATAAATTTTTCTATGTTTATCCCGTGTTTAACGAATATTTTACATTTTAATAGGAAGCTTTACTGAAACACAAAAAAATTCAAGACACTTGTTGCGTTGATGTGTTTGAAATTTTTTACATAGATGCAGTTAGCCGTATCACAGTTCATCATGAGCTGTTTTGTCGAAAATAGATTGCTGTATAGTATTGAGATCAAACCCATGTCTAAATAAAACACTTACTTATAAAATACTATCTGTTAATATTGAAACTGACTGATACTTTTAAAAATCATATAGGTAGATAAAAGTTGAATAACATAGTCCGCAGTGTGTGCACTTGCTAATCGAAAGGTCTACAAGTCAATCCCGCCCGCTGTTTTTACTTTATATTTGTTTATTGATTTTTTCATCATAAATCATTCTCTTGGAAATTTTTGTGTACCGTATGTAAAAGAAATCACTTCAATAAAATGATTCTATTAAAAATGGATTTATTTTGATTAATTTTCATTTATTTGTCAAATTTAATGTTCGAATGAAGTATTAAAAATAATTGAATTCAACCCGATATAATACGGCAGACTCTCCAAAGCTGACAAACAAAAACCAGAGCGCTGCGCGGCGTGGTGGTTTGACTTCACAACGACGAGGAATGTCCATATCATCGGCCTCATCTGCTTCATCACAATCCCACCAACAGCGGAGGCCCATCGTCCCCTTCACAAATGCACACACCATCGTCGTCGTTAAGGAGGCAGCCGCTCCACAGTCTTCTGACAGAGACGAAGACCTTCTGAAACTGCAGGTATATTAAAATTATTACATAAAAAGAGTTTCAATTGATAAAAAGGGATCTTAACAAACCCTTTGCATTTGAATACATTATACAGATACTAGTATGTTTCTAGAGTTGCGCGGATCTCTTGAATATCTTTTCTTGGATCCGTCAGTTTGGTGTTCCTTTGGTTCAGTTGAGGCCTGTCACTTCATCATCCAGGGCTTTAAATCTGACTCATGTTTGTCTAACACAAGCAATAATAATTCAGTTATACTAAAGTATAAGTTGTCCGCTGAATGAGGGCACCACATGCTAACATTTGACATACAGTAAAACCTCGTTAATAAGAACACGGATAACTCTAAATTCGCCGTAATTCGAAATTTTCGCAAAAAAAGTCCCTTGAACATTATTTTCATATAAAACCAACCATACCTTTAATTCGAATTTCGTAATTCGAAATGATTTCAGAGTCCTGGCATACAAAAATATTCAATAAATCGTAATAAAGTACACTAATTCATGAACCAGTCATTGAAAATTGTGACAGATTTTTCTTAAAACATCATAAATTACTTATTTTAAGAAGGTAATATAAATAATCCTGACATTTTATGACCCATTAACACACACAGAATCGGAAATTTTGTAGGCACATCTATGATCGTAAACGAATTTAATGAAAATCAGAAAAAAAAAAAATTTTCAAAATTTTTATATTTTCCCGACACACATTTCATATTTCGTAATTCGAATTTTTTTCCGATTTTCGGTCCCATGGAATTCGTATTAACGAGTTTTTACTGTATCATTCAATACTTTTTATTCTGTGATGAGCTTAGTTCTAAATTTGAACACCGGGCAATTATTTATGATGGAATATCAGCCATACTATGTTATTGATATTGATGAATGTGACAGGATAGCACATTATTTTGTGTTGTAGCAAATACCAATGTTTCTGCCGATAATGCGAGGGGCGTTAGGGCTGCCTGGTGCTAGAGACCCTGAGATCTTGGAAGGCATCGCCAGCGAGCCATGGCTACGGCTGGCCGTTCGTTTGCAGGCGCACATGTCGCACTGCGCCACCATTGTCGCCAACGACCAAACCGTCATCACAGCACGTTGCAAAGAGGTGAATTTATCATACAATATTGTACAAATGGAAATCCTAGTTCAATATGGAAACCATTCAAAAAATTGAATCATTTGAAGTTCTTTTATAAATTCTTCTTTAGAAGCTTTAATATTTGAAGGAAATATGATTTTTGCAGTGATCCTACTTTAGCCATGGTTGTAAGTTCATTCAATATAAATTGAAGTGAAACAAAATTTGAAACTGAGGGCTTGCTACAGTGAGAACAGCATATAGCTCTCTCTCTCTCTCTCTCTTTTACACTAGCAGTATTAGTCAGTCTAGGAAATGATTCAAAATGACATTTCACCACAGAGGTTGGAAAGTGCCATTTCACGATCGGAGACAATCGGCAGGGCGAATGAGGTAGATGATTTGTTTGAGAGTATGACGGTGTAATTTGGGCTTTAGGATCAGACGTTGGAAAAAACCATAGAAAAGATTTTATTTGAATTTTAGTGAACGATCATTGTTAATGATATGTTTTCCGTAGTTTTCACATTCTTTTTGTGTTGTCAGCTGTATTGTCAGGGAAATTTAAAAATAGAATTTGTCATTGGCTTTGGGTCAGTCGAAGAAGTGGCTAACGCTGCATTGGGCATTGCAGGCCAATGACTTACCAGTTGTCTACTACGAGGTGGACTACGATTGACACAGTACAATTTGCTAGATATTTATAATAATTATAATGGATGATTTACGTATGGTATTTTAGCTGTCATATGCCGATAACTTCATTTCTAAATCGTTAGTAAATGGATACTTCGTAATAGAATTTAATTTTTCTTTATGATATGTATTAGTATATATTTATGCATTATAAGATTGTTATACTCTCCTACTTATTTTGGTTATACCATTAATAAGTCATGGCACTTTAACAGGTGATTTTTGACATTTATGCTTCCACAAGTCAAGTTAACTATTCATATCAATAACATCAGTGATGTTCAAATCTTGAAACAGATGGACCAAGAAGTGTGTCGGCTGCTCACAGTGCTCGTGGACCGACAGCGCAGGGGCGCCAAACTTGCAGAGCGACTGTCTCAAGTTCGACCGCTTTCTCAGCAACTCACCAGATGCCACTCGCTACTCAACCACGCCCTCATGACATTGCAAGATATCGACGCCCTTCTGCCGCCCGAGGACAGGATGGAGCCATTCGTTTGGACAACCGGTTGATATTTATAGTCATGTCACTTTGTGAAACCATCTCTAAATCAAGACTCGAATATGTTTTATCCCATTGCTCATTTGTAATAATATTTTTATTTATTTCTTATTATAAATACAGCATCTAGTATCGTCTACATTCCCTTTTAGACCAGAGGGTCTCCTAAATTATATTAAATTCTGCGTAATTGATAGTTGGACCCATAATGCTTATCTCTAAAGCTGTAGTGGGTTTGACTTCTATATCTGGCATTTTTAAAAGTGTGTGTTTATTCAGAGCAAGAATCCAATGAGTATATCAGTAACCACCATTTTTTGTATAAAAAATTGTACAAATTCTACTCCAGGCCTCATATGATCTCCGTAGCAGCAAATATGTAGATTATCTTTTTGAATGATACATAGAAATGGAAGTATACCATATTATGTATGTCTTCATCATAACTCTAGTCATTTATATCTCATAATGGCTGTCACGGAATTAACTGTAAAATCCCAATTTCCAATTTGAAGCTTCACAATATCGTAGCAAATGTTTGTTTCGTACTATATATTATAATGAAGTTCCACTACATAAAAGCCAGTTCAATTAAAAATTAATTTACATGGTACACTACATATTACTCATGGTAGATTTGTTTAATATAGTTTTCATACTAATCGTACATACATACTTTTCGTACAAATATTCAACAAGTCGGTACTATAATGGCAAATGGATATTCATAACTTACTTTTGGAACTCTATTTTACATTAGAGCATAAACAAAGTTTTGATATCAGATAGGGCAAGAAATTATACATCAACATTATTAAGAGCACTTTATAATCGTCTCTGTTGTGGCAGAACACACTAACTGGAGAATACTAGTTTTGAGTAATTTGACTTTGAAGTTGTTAAAATGTTTGAAATAGTCTATCATGTGAGTTTATTAAGTAATCGTAAAAAGGATGACTTTAAAATAAAGACTGTTTATTTATTAACCTGATAGCTGCCCGTAACGTAACGTTTACGTCATGCACAGCGGCGATTCAGGCGCCCGTACCGTACGATATACGCCGAGCCGTTCTACGCGCTTGTATGAGTCAAATATATATTTATTTAATTTTAAAACGTGTAACTACATTTCTGATCAGACCTTGCAAGCAAAAAACATTTGTACGGCGCATACATCGCGAGAATAAGGGAATTTCCCGAGAGGCCAAATCAGGGTTAGCTCAAAATTCCCCTGCACACTGGGATATCTTGTACAATAGGCAGTTGGTATGATTCGATAGTGATGAGTCAGTTGTCGCCGGAATATCATTTAGTCTGGATGCTAATTCGGAATGCTTTCTTATTCAGATTTGCGTTATAATTGGAATGTTTTCAATGTTTTTACATTGAAATTTAATTTCTATTGAGTGACCAAGTGTTTTTATTTATATTTCATATACAATTTGCGTATAAAAAAGTGTTATATTTACGAGTTTTGTTTTAGATTTTACCTACTAAACTTGAATGAAAAGAAAGATTTTCGATGTTTTTAGATAGAAATTGACAAAGAACTAAGTGTTGTGACTATTTTTTATTTGTATTTCGGATTCGATTTGCGTATACAAAGTGTTTTATTTACGAGTTTAGTTTTACAAATTTTATTATTCAAAATGGATGAGATCGACGAAGTTGGTGAAATCGATAACCTTATCGAAACAGTTGAATCTGAAGACGATGGAAGTAAAGATTCGGATGTCGAACTTGAGGAAACTTTGGAAGTCGATGAAAGTGAAATTATCACACCGGAATCCACTGAAAGACCGACATTTGAGTGGAAATCGGATATGTTTGAGCCACGCGCATTTTCCTTCGATGCTAATGTTTCGGGATGCAAAGCTGATAATTTGACTTCGGATGCACTCGAAATGGACTATTTCAAATGTTTCATCGATATTTTTTTTGTTGAAATGTTAGTACGAGAGACCAACAGACAATTTGTATTTGCCACAAAAAATATCACAGTTTTGAGTGATCGTCTACGGCGATGGGTAGACTGCACAATTGATGATATGTACACATTTTTGGGGCTGTGTATGCTAATGTCAAGGAATTCACGGAATAAAATATCTGAACACTGGTCTATCCACAGATTGTTATTTTCACCATGTTATTCCGAAACCATGTCCAGGAATCGTTTCGAACTGATGCATCGAATGTTGCATTTTTGTGACAATGAAACGCAGGTTCCCGGAGATCGACTATATAAAATTAGACAGGTCCTGAAAGAACTGAAAATTTCTTTCAAGCAGTACATGTGTCCATATCAGAACATATGTATTGATGAGAGTCTTCTCCTTTTCAAAGGCAGACTTTTATTCCGCCAATTCATCAGGACGAAGGCTAGTCGTTTCGGAATAAAAATTTTTGTAATGGCTGATTGCAAAACTGGTTTTGTCTTATATGTAATCATTTATTCCGGAAAACAAACTGAAATTGAGAAAAATAATTACATCGGTATATCGGGCAACGTGGTGGTAACGATGCTTGGACCATACTTGGAACTAGGGCATACATTGTACATTGACAACTGGTACAGCAGCCCAACGTTATTCAAGTATCTTTATGATCACCGGACGAATGCCTGTGGAACCGTAAGGAGAAACAGAATTGGGATGCCCAAATTTACTAAGAAATTGAAAAAAGGGGAAACCGATACATTCCATACTGACAAAATTATGGCTTTGGCGTGGAAGGATAAAAAGGATGTTACAATGTTGTCCACAATTCACAACAATACTTTCAAACCTACTGGAAAAGTAGACTATAAGACTAAAATTCCGATTTCCAAGCCGGAATGCATTGTTGATTACAATAAAAACATGGGTGCTGTGGATCGTAGTGATATGAAAATTTCTTCTGTAAATTCGACAAGAAAAACTGTCAAATGGTACAAAAAACTTTTTTTCCATTTGATAGATTTATCTCTGCTGAATGCCCATGTATTGTTCCAACAAAAAACTGGAAAAAAACAACCGCTGGGTGAATTTCAATTGAAAGTCATCGGACAACTGATCGAAAAACATAAGTTAGAACCAAAAACTCTTTTGAAGCGAAAAGCACCCTTACCCTCTAGGCTAACAGAAAGACATTTTTTGGGTAAAATACCACCTACTAACAATAAAATTAATGCGGCAAGAAGATGTTATGTATGTGCCAATACAAAAAATCAGAAAAGACGGAAAGAAACTAGGTATTTGTGCAAGCAGTGCGACATTGCTCTGTGTTTTGAACCGTGCTTCGAAATTTTCCATACACAAGAAAGTTTTTAGTGATTTTAATGTGTTTAGTATACTTCTTAGTGCTATAAGTATTTATGGTGACATTTTACAAAAATACTATAAAATTTATTTTTCAAAATACTTATATTAAAAAAAAAAAAAAAAAACAACTAATTCTTGTAAGTGCAGTGTTGTGACAACCCTACCATACCTGAAAATTTTCAGACATTTTCATGAAATTGTGTATGAAAAACTTTTTCGCCGAACTTCAATTGAGGTCTCATATATGTAAGTGCATTATATTGGACTTTTCACTATTCTTTTAATTTTTTTATAATATAATTAATTCCTGGGCCCTGGGGAGTATACCTAGTACTTTCAGCTGGGCTGTTAAAAGGTTAAAATTACTTTCAATATGAATTATTAAATTACTTACTCTGTGTGTAATTAAGGAATAACTGATCAAAAATTTTATGTTATGTCACTATCGATTCTTTGCCTTCCCGCATTATTCTCTGAATGGTGCTAATGGGTACATCAAATGCTTTGTTTGCCAATTTAACAATATTATATTTCAAATTGTACTGTTTTTTCATCACTTTTAAATATTCGGTCACATTAAAAACAATAATTTCTCGTGCTTGTCTTTGTCAAGGTTTTCTGTAATACCCTGATCGAGATTGGGTATTCATTGTAAAACTGTAAATATACTATTGTATCGTGTAAAACAGACTTTTCACACACAGACGCAGCGTTTACACACCTACTCTATGCGCATGAAAGTAAGTGTGCTGCGCAGGTCCGTGCTTAAGTTGTTTAGCTATATTTGTGTAATCTTATTTTGATGTACATATCGTCACTGTTCTGGCAGAAGACACTAATTCGAAAAAATGACATATTGAGTTAGTGATACCAAAATGTTCCTTATTTCAAACTTTACCGTCTGGAAACCTTCTTAACCTTTTAACAGCCCAGCTGAAAGTACTAGGTATACTCCCCAGGGCCCAGGAATTAATTATATTATAAAAAAATTAAAAGAATAGTGAAAAGTCCAATATAATGCACTTACATATATGAGACCTCAATTGAAGTTCGGCGAAAAAGTTTTTCATACACAATTTCGTGAAAATGTCTGAAAATTTTCAGGTATGGTAGGGTTGTCACAACACTGCACTTATAAGAATTAGTTGATTTTTTTTTTTTTTTTTAATATAAGTATTTTGAAAAATAAATTTTATAGTATTTTTGTAAAATGTCACCATAAATACTTATAGCACTAAGAAGTATACTTAACACATTAAAATCACTAAAAACTTTCTTGTGTATGGAAAATTTCGAAGCACGGTTCAAAACACAGAGCAATGTCGCACTGCTTGCACAAATACCTAGTTTCTTTCCGTCTTTTCTGATTTTTTGTATTGGCACATACATAACATCTTCTTGCCGCATTAATTTTATTGTTAGTAGGTGGTATTTTACCCAAAAAATGTCTTTCTGTTAGCCTAGAGGGTAAGGGTGCTTTTCGCTTCAAAAGAGTTTTTGGTTCTAACTTATGTTTTTCGATCAGTTGTCCGATGACTTTCAATTGAAATTCACCCAGCGGTTGTTTTTTTCCAGTTTTTTGTTGGAACAATACATGGGCATTCAGCAGAGATAAATCTATCAAATGGAAAAAAAGTTTTTTGTACCATTTGACAGTTTTTCTTGTCGAATTTACAGAAGAAATTATCATATCACTACGATCCACAGCACCCATGTTTTTATTGTAATCAACAATGCATTCCGGCTTGGAAATCGGAATTTTAGTCTTATAGTCTACTTTTCCAGTAGGTTTGAAAGTATTGTTGTGAATTGTGGACAACATTGTAACATCCTTTTTATCCTTCCACGCCAAAGCCATAATTTCGTCAGTATAGAATGTATCGGTTTCCCCTTTTTTCAATTTCTTAGTAAATTTGGGCATCCCAATTCTGTTTCTCCTTACGGTTCCACAGGCATTCGTCCGGTGATCATAAAGATACTTGAATAACGTTGGGCTGCTGTACCAGTTGTCAATGTACAATGTATGCCCTAGTTCCAAGTATGGTCCAAGCATCGTTACCACCACGTTGCCCGATATACCGATGTAATTATTTTTCTCAATTTCAGTTTGTTTTCCGGTATAAATGATTACATCTAAGACAAAACCAGTTTTGCAATCAGCCATTACAAAAATTTTTATTCCGAAACGACTAGCCTTCGTCCTGATGAATTGGCGGAATAAAAGTCTGCCTTTGAAAAGGAGAAGACTCTCATCAATACATATGTTTTGATATGGACACATGTACTGCTTGAAAGAAATTTTCAGTTCCTTCAGGACCTGTCTAATTTTATATAGTCGATCTCCGGGAACCTGCGTTTCATTGTCACAAAAATGCAACATTCGATGCATCAGTTCGAAACGATTCCTGGACATGGTTTCGGAATAACATGGTGAAAATAACAATCTGTGGATAGACCAGTGTTCAGATATTTTATTCCGTGAATTCCTTGACATTAGCATACACAGCCCCAAAAATGTGTACATATCATCAATTGTGCAGTCTACCCATCGCCGTAGACGATCACTCAAAACTGTGATATTTTTTGTGGCAAATACAAATTGTCTGTTGGTCTCTCGTACTAACATTTCAACAAAAAAAATATCGATGAAACATTTGAAATAGTCCATTTCGAGTGCATCCGAAGTCAAATTATCAGCTTTGCATCCCGAAACGTTAGCATCGAAGGAAAATGCGCGTGGCTCAAACATATCCGATTTCCACTCAAATGTCGGTCTTTCAGTGGATTCCGGTGTGATAAATTCACTTTCATCGACTTCCAAAGTTTCCTCAAGTTCGACATCCGAATCATCACTTCCATCGTCTTCAGATTCAACTGTTTCGATAAGGTTATCGATTTCACCAACTTCGTCGATCTCATCCATTTTGAATAATAAAATTTGTAAAACTAAACTCGTAAATAAAACACTTTGTATACGCAAATCGAATCCGAAATACAAATAAAAAATAGTCACAACACTTAGTTCTTTGTCAATTTCTATCTAAAAACATCGAAAATCTTTCTTTTCATTCAAGTTTAGTAGGTAAAATCTAAAACAAAACTCGTAAATATAACACTTTTTTATACGCAAATTGTATATGAAATATAAATAAAAACACTTGGTCACTCAATAGAAATTAAATTTCAATGTAAAAACATTGAAAACATTCCAATTATAACGCAAATCTGAATAAGAAAGCATTCCGAATTAGCATCCCGACTAAATGATATTCCGGCGACAACTGACGCATCACTATCGAATCATACCAACTGCCTATTGTACAAGATATCCCAGTGTGCAGGGGAATTTTGAGCTAACCCTGATTTGGCCTCTCGGGAAATTCCCTTATTCTCGCGATGTATGCGCCGTACAAATGTTTTTTGCTTGCAAGGTCTGATCAGAAATGTAGTTACACGTTTTAAAATTAAATAAATAAATATTTGACTCATACACGCGCGTAGAACGGCTCGGCGTATATCGTACGGTACGGGCGCCTGAATCACCGCCGTGCATGACGTAAACGTTACGTTACGGGCAGCTATCAGGTTAATGAATTGCTACCTGTAATACGGGCTGCCATTTTCGTAACTGACCGGAAACTTGCGAACCAACCCGAACTTCAAAAACGTCATGCTTATGTTGCATTATAACATCCACGTTTGTGTGTTTTTAAATGGGATATTGATAATATTTTTTCTCATGTCAGTAATATCTGCATACACACTTTTGCCACATCAAACAATATACTAAAAGGAAGATTTTTTGCTGCGTCAATAGCCATTAGTCATGACAGTACCGAAGCAATATCTGCACTTGTTCAGTGCCATGGTCTTTAGACTCTTTGTATACTTTAAACATATCTTTAAGTCATTCGATCTCAACTGTGTCGATTCTACAGTAATATTAACATTATGTATTGGTTGTGTTCTCGAAAAATAATATTTACATTTTAGTATTGACAATAAAACTGCACATCACCTGGGTTACAATTTCTGAAATTAGCTGTGTTATTAAACTAATGAATTTGGTTTTTTGAAAGACCTGTTTTGTATGAGAAATTTGAACAGTTTTTAAGATTAGTTTGTGTTACTACCTCGATACCACATCAACCCAAACCTATGGAAGCTTTTGCAATGACTGTGATCTTCGATAGTTCTTTGGTTTCTTTGATAGATAGATGTGCAGGTATTATGTCTGGCCATCTTACCTATTTCACGAGTGACTACTGTTACACGCCATATAATTTCCGTGTCCGGAAACTTGTACGTATGCAGTTTGCCGTATCACACTTCACCGTAAAATGCTATATCGGAAATATAATGGTCATTTATTAAAGACCATCCAACCTCTTTGGGTCGTATTACTGACATAAAATTCATGTCTAAATAAAACACGGTTCTTGTCGGTTTACACTTTATAGGAAGCCAGCAGCAAACAAATTTTGAAAATAGCCAATATACTGGATTATTTCGGGGGCTGAGGGTGACAAGGGCGAAACTACAAAACAATGGTTTTGAGATGAACACAAAAACAGTCTTCTTTTAAGTAATTTTCTCCTTAAGGGCGGACATGCTCAGCATAAGTCAAAATGGAGATTTTATTGCATTTTCAAAGCATGATCCTGGACATTCCTTAAACACGCGCGTTAACATCATTTTACTCCCTACTTCAATTATAGTTTGTCAATTTATGGCTACGGCCGTATGTTGTAGCTTAACCACTGGGGAATGCCAAAAGAAATGGCGTATTTAAAAAAAACACTACCTTATTCTTAGGTCAATAATTATTATAAAGCAATCATTATTCGTAGGATGTTTATCACACTTGAATGCTCAAAGACATAGCTTATAATTAGTATCTTTAGAATTATCTTCAAATGTGTTAATCTTCCACATTTTTTGAATAATAAAATGCCTAATTCTTGTCAAATTTGGGATCACAGAGATTATCAATATAATTTTTTATTGTAAATATTTCACTATAATAATGTCGACATAAATTATACTAATGGCTTTATAAATCCGTTTAAAAATTAATAAATGTAAAATATCTTAACACCACTTCACATGGACGTACTGAAATATGACTATGTTCTAAAACATTAAAGCGAGAGGTTTAAAAGAATACTATTTTATGTAATAAAAATACTTTATGCAGTCATCAAATGTTTAAAATAAATATAAATAAGGCTTCAAAATTATATAAATAGATTATCTACAACGTTTAAGGAATGTCCAGGATCATGCTTTGAAAATGCAATAAAAGCTCCATTTTGACCTACGCTGAGCATGTCCCCCCTTTAAGACATATTAATTTTATCAGTAAAAAATACAGTTGAGAGTGTAAGGTTTTGCCTTTATAATGATTTTATTTGTAATGATGTAATAAAAGTGATTTTCGGAGCCAGTTCAATGCTTAGCTCAAAACTTTGATTATTGTAGTTTCGCCCTTGTCATCCTAAGCCCCCGATTTGTTAGGTTAGGTTAGGTTTTTATTGTTGAATTCATGGATTTTGCCAAAATCAGGTATGAAAATTGAATTAATGTTTATAGTTAATCTAATAAAATTGGAGACCATATGAATACGTGTATTAAATAAGGCTCTAAGTACCAAAAGGTAGTATTGCCTGTATTTACAAAATACCGAGTCATTGCAGTAAAATTTCATGAAGCAGACCTTTTGAAAAATGTAGTTTTACAGTGTGAAGCAATCACGGCAGCTTCTATAATTTTAGGTATTAAGAACTCGCAAGTGTCAACACGTCATCGTCAGCTATTTTATATTGAATGCCGTTGACCACTGCAGTGCTACTTACACCATTATAAATAAAACACGCCAACGGACTTACAACGTCGACAGGTTTATTTATTTTGCTGTATTTTTTTGACTTGCTTGAGGCACTTAGACTATAGTTGACGTTATTGGCATTGGTATGTAGAACATTTTTCTATAAAAATGACAGTTTTTATTATTTTGGTACTTAGCGCCTTAATTAATACACGTATTCATATAGTCTCTTTCCGATAAGAAAGCTCACGGCGAACTGTGCTACGGTGAAATGTTTTACGTACAATTTACATGTAACCATAATTTCTAATATCACAGATTCTTGTTCTCTTTTTATCACTCTGTAAATCTCAATTTAAATCTAACAAAATACAATAAAAATATCTCATTATTTATATTTACTCGGTCAGTTTCACACAATATATTATAATTCTTATGTGTTCAGAAATGCACACCTGAGTTTTCAATGCATAATTGAACACCATTTAAAATACTATGCTTACTTTTTACCATCTCGTGTGGATTATAGCCTAACCACTTGATGCTAATTTCAGAAAATGGGCCCCTGTTATATGTGGCTATAATTTATAGTAATAGAGTTGAGACAAAAATTGTACAAAAACTCTCTGAAATGATTGAAAATAATTTTATAACCACCAATACATAAAATCACCTAAATATAACTTACCGGTATCCTAACAGCTTTGAATGATAATATCTTATTTTGTAATTAGCAACCTTGCTCTCTCTAACAATAGGGCTCGAAGTAAAACAACACTATTTATCAAAAGCAAAAAATACTTCGTAAGAACGTTCTAGCAAAAGCTGTCCTTCACTCATGAAAATATCCATAATACCGTACTGCCACAAGTGTACGCATGAACAAAATCAAATCATAATGGTGTGTGTAGGAATGAATATTTTAGTGAAACTTGGTTTCACGTGATATAGCAATTTTGGTAGTTGAGTGAATCCACCTGATTTTTTTGACAACCGAGCACATTACCCTGCTCTGCAAAATAATCATTTCCCACCCAAATGCACGAATTGTTAATATTTGATAACAAGTAACCCGTTAACTGTAACACCTCCAAATAACTCATAAAGTGCCCGTGACTTCTTCCTTCTTAATACTACAATAGGCCTAGAGACCATATTATGACAGTAGTGTAGGGATTATAGTAATAGAAGTGAAACAATCACAAACACCCAGGTTTTGAGAAAATCATGTAAATATATTGTGTCCTCGCCGGGAATCGAATGCGGAGCTCTCGGATGAAGACAAGCGCCTTACGCACTTCACCACGAAAGCCACTGTTATTTTCACAAATGAATTATCTTATGTAAAAAGAATATAACCAATGAATCTGCATACATGGTTTTAATTTAAAGTAAAAAAAAAACGAAATATAAGGAAACGGTGATATTGTGTGTTATGAAGTTACGTAATTGGAATAGATCTGCATATGCTTGAAAAACTTTGTCTACAGCTCTGTGATCTAACTCTTTTTGTAAACAAGTTTTTTTGTAGATAGTGTTGTTTAATTTCGTCCTCTTTTATGGTCCTCGAATTATAAGATTAAGTGAAACTTTGCAATAACTCCAAATACATAATATACAAATT
Source organism: Rhyacophila brunnea (assembly GCF_057557595.1). Lineage (NCBI taxonomy): Eukaryota > Metazoa > Arthropoda > Insecta > Trichoptera > Rhyacophilidae > Rhyacophila > Rhyacophila brunnea. Next base: position 3,973,375 of record NW_028233276.1, read on the forward strand.
TAATTAATATATTCTATTACGTCTTGCAAAAGGGCTTATAATTATTTATTGGTACATGATACCTTTTTCTTTCTTAGTGTAAATTAATTATGCCTATCGTATATTGTATTTATTGTGATATTAATATTGCCAGCGTGCTTATTATTGTGTTTATAAATATTTTATTGTTACCTATGTTATAATAATATATAAGCAAACATCAAATAAATATGTCTATATTTTATTTACTACTCATTATCATGATAAGCTCGAGTTGTTTGTCATAATACCCCGTTTACAAGTGCATGGATTTACTGCTGACAGTATGGATAATCGCGGCCACAACAAGAAAATACACATGTATTATCATACAAGTTGCAAGATTGCACACATGAATCAAAAAAGTTCAGAAGTTTCTGAATTTTCACGCGACAGTTGGAATTGTTCGATATCTGCGTCTACACAGTAGAACGACAGTGGCGAACCTGCGGTTAAAAAAACATACTTCACCGCACAGACCTCAGAGTAATAATATAAAGAGAGTGGTTATTGTTTGACAAAATGAAGCCGTCTTTCTTGCGTATAACGCACAGTAGAACCACAATTTTATTATTATTAACTTAACTATGAAACGTTATACCGTCATGTTGCTTCTCAGTACGGCTACCAAATTTAAACACAACATAGTTAAACATATTATTTTCTACTAAATTAACTAAAAATAATTACCACTAACTTCATATTTAACATAAAAACAATAAATTTCAGCAATACATGCTCGCAGTTTTTAAGTGAATGTAATCATTTAAATCAATATTTACTGGCGACGTTTCCAAAAAATATTTAATTCAGCCGTAGAAATTCGATCTGACTCTAACGCATCTTGCGGAGATATAAGGGTGCCGAATGCTTTCTCATTCGCTCTTATGGTTCATTTTTGTTCAGGCTTTGGCGAAGACCCATTTTGAGGTTAATCGACTTTCACAACCTGTCAAATAGTACTATGAAATGACAACATCGCGTCTCGTTTACTCTTAAAGAATGAGATTGTTGACAGTCAGCACTTTTACGTGTAAACAGTTTTTATCGCGATAGTTGAAAATACACACTTGCTGCAAGTAAATCCATGCATGTGTACAGGCGCTATTACTCTTGGTGTACCTATAGCTTATCACTTCAATATATGCATGCCAAATTTAATTTGAATCAATGGCTTTTAGGGAAGAATGTAATAGGTTCTAGAGACATCTATTGATTGCAGTGACGTCCTGCAGGTAGAATGACCCAGAGGACCAGAATTTAAGGGTACCGTAAAGTGGGGTGACTTTGATCGGTTTTGATTTTATATTTATGATATTTTGAAAACCGATTATATGAATAGACTGAAAAAATAATGTAAATATTGCATTATAAATACCAACCGAATAATAATATTAAATTGAAATTTTAACGTTTACGTATTGAAATAAAAAAATTAAATGTACCCTATCAAAGTCACACCATGGGGTGGGGCTACTTTGATACCTATTTTTTTTATGCTTTCGTTTGTTTATATGTGGGACTTCAAACCCATCCCTATATTCAATTTTTTTTTAAATTTTTTTTCAGGAGTTACAAGCTACATTAAATAAAATAAACATATGAAAACGTATTCTCAATCAAAAAAATAAACAAAAAAATGTACAGATTTGCATTATAGCATTTATTCATCATGTTATCAAAAAAGTACAGGGTAAACAACAAAGATCTAGGAACATTTTTATAGGAGACCAAAATTACAATACAAAATAACCAATAAAACTTAAAATAAAATAATTTGAACCTAGTTTTCTTTTGTACTGTCGCACCATCTTATTCTGAAATAAAAAACATGGAAATTAAAAAAATATTCTTAAAATTTAGCAACTACGCCATCTTCAGTATAGGTATTAGGTGTGGGGGCGACTTTGATACCCCGTATCAATGACGCCCCAAACTCTAAATCAGCATGTTACACAAAAGTGTACTTCACCTTAATAAATTTGAATTTAATATATGAAAAAGAAATAGTGATATCACTATAGTATTTAAATAATCATTGGATTACTACGATGATAATAAAAGGGTACTCACATTTTATAGCTCTTCAAATTAGACACCAAATTCACATTGATGTTTACGGATTCCGATATACAACAAATCGGACACTTAATTACCGTATTTGTAGTTTGACAGGTAGACCATAAATATATCTTTTAAAATAGACCGGTAACTTATAATTATACCGTTCCGGTGGGTACTGTGTTGCCAATTTCAAAAACATTTTCAAAGTATCAAAGTAGCCCCTCGATTTCAATGTCGCCCCATTTGACGGTAACCACACAAAACAGAACATGAAGAAACAACAGTGACAAAACAAGAACAGCCAGTAGAACAACAAAACAATCATTTTTGTCATCTCTATTTTTTTTTTTTTTACGACCATGTCCGACTTGATAGGATCATGTGGGCCTCCACAGAGTGGAGGTTTGTATTGACAAATTTTGTTTTTTACGAGAAATGGATGTCAGCCACTTGCTCAACCTATTAGATCCATACCCTGACACACACAAATTGAAAAACAATATGTGTACTTGCCAGACCCAGGATTCGACCGGGATCGGGACCCACGGCTTTATAGTCCAACGCTTATGCCGCGCGGCCACCGTGGGCGTCCCTATTTATTAATGAATTAATGAATTATAAACTTGGGTTTATAAAAGATATATATATATATATATGTAATATATATATAATCACTGCATGTTGGCCATTCGGCATAAAAACCAAAATTTATCTGGTTGATTTTGATAATCATCCACAACTCCACAGAATTATTAAACTCATTATTTCATTGTACCTAGTCACCCAAGCATTTTGTACGTATTAGATTGATGAAGACGAGATATACCTAGCTTGTCGGCAACACTGAGTCGAGTCTCGTTTGATTGAGCCTTTGAATGCAGAAATTATGTAATTTGATTTTTCTACGGCGTACCTATTAAAAACGTGTGTTATTAAAAATCTATACAACATAATATAGAGATATGACAATTTCAATATTAAATGTTATATTTTTCGTGAAATGTCATAGTTCTGTTTATCGGTGTTCTGTTTTGTCACTGTTGTGTTTCTTCATGTTCTGTTTATTCATGTTCTGTTATATCATGTTCTGCTTATTTATGGAACCGAATTTAAGGGTTGCGAAATTTTTGATTATGTAGACCTACATATTGTTTTTAGATTTCAATTTATCTTTATTTCACTGGGTCTGGGCTGAGAAATTTAGAAAAAGTCAAAAGTTAATATTATCAACTGGGGGTACCTCTCCATAGAATAAATTGTCCGGGCATTGGAGAAACTTAAGTGTTAACCGCAGAATACAAAAATAATGGGAAGTATTTTACCTTCTGGGTGTCATATTGATACCGCCTAAGCCATGGCATCCTCAGAGGATCCAAGGCCACGAGGCCTGAATCATCATTGGGCTGATTCATGCAAACATGAACAGATCGACTGCGAGGCAAATTTCTAGCCCGTAAGCAAATAGTAATTATTAATATCATTTTTTTAATATTATTACCTACATTTCATCCAATTTTGACCAATATTGGAAGCAAAGTTCCCAGCCATACAATGTACCTAGCACCTAGAATATCTGATTTGAGATTACTTTGAAAAAAATATGTATTTGTACCTAGTTCAAATATTTCAAAATATGTAGCTAACAAGCAAAGAAATGCAGAAGGTAGTAATAATTCCAAGAAATTCACAGCCCCTTTCCAAAGCATGTACCTAGAAAAGGTCTGAAATATGAGACCTGAGGTACCTACTTACAAGCCAGGTACATATGCCAGAGGCTGTTTTTGTCATTTTTCAGAGATAGAATAATTGTGAATTGTTTGTTGGGTATTATTACTACCTACTCTGCCCTACCAGCCCCTATTAGGGTCATTCGGTTTTCGAACTCTCGAGGAGCGTGACGTCGGCCGTGGCGTCGCGCTCGCCGACGTCACCGCCAGTTTAAATTTAATTATTTTTTTTTTAAATATTTTTGTACGCTGTACTTTACTGTATTTATATTCCGAACAATAAACGCCCTGTTTTCGCCTGTACTTCCGCGTTGTCAATCAACACAAATATGTCCCCGAAAGAAGAAGCAGACGATATCCACCGTGACTTGACATGACATTACATCATCAGGGGGGTCCAGAGCACTCATCCATCACCCCCCCCCCCCCCCTTTTCGGAGGTGACAATGGCGCCCAACGTGGGGCATTGTCACCTCCGAAAGGGGGGGGGGGGGGTAGGTATTAGCGCTCTGGACCCCCCTGATGATGAATGTAATGTCAAGTCACGGTGGTATCGTCTGCTTCTTCTTTCGGGGACATGTTTATGTTGATTGACAACGCGGAAGTACAGGCGAAAACAGGGCGTTTATTGTTCGGAATATAAATACAGTAAAGTACAGCATACAAATATTTAACAAAAATATTTAAAAAAAAATAAATAAATTTAAAATGGCGGCGGACGCCACGGCCGACGTCACGCTCCTCGAGAGTTCGAAAACCGAATGAATCCCTTTTTGGAGAGCAGGTCAACTCTAGGCAAGAATAAAATAAAACCTCTAAATTCTGTCACTGAAAAATGACAAAAACACTCTGCATATTATGTACCTGGCTTATTTCTGAGAATTTCGCTCACCACAGAAAAATAGTCAGCTAGACCTTTTTTAGGTACCTGCTTTGAAAAGAGCTGTATTTCTTTGCTAGGTAGGTACATATTTTGAAATATTTGAACTAGGTACAAATACATATTTTTTTAAAAGTAATCTCAAATCAGATATTCTAGGTGCTAGGTACATTGTATGGCTGGGAACTTTGCTTTCAATATTTATGTAGGTAAGTGTACGAATTTAATACCTATTGGTCAAAATTGGATGAAGGCTAATGTAGGTAATAATATTAAAAAAATGATATTAATAATTACTATTTGCTTACGGGCTAGAAATTTGCCTCGCAGTCGATCTGTTCATGTTTGCATGAATCAGCCCAATGATGATTCAGGCCTCGTGGCCTTGGATCCTCTGAGGATGCCATGGTTTAGGCGGTATCAATATGTAATATGGGATTATGGGACGTAAGATTATGTTATTAGCAATATATATGTCTGTATCATAATATGCATTAAAGTTTGTGATGTAAACACAACATGCATTCAATATTGGTAGTATTTGAGAGCATTTAAGGGTTTTGTATTTCTTGAGTTTAACAGCTTGTCCTTCATTAAGTCATAAACCGAGACGGCCATCAAAGTTTTGATTTATGGAGACCGTTTTTTCGCATCTCTATCATATCGATATTTTACATTCAAAGTATCGCATGAAATAAACAAAATATGGTAATTTAAGAATTTGAAAATAGTATTTACATATTACATAAGTATTCTTGGTGTAATGCAAAAAAAATATAACTTAAATATGTGTGGTAGCACTAAAAAAATTGAGAAATAGTGAATTATAATATGAAGATGTAGTATTTTCCTTAATGGAGGGTGGGTATAGATATAACCTAATAAATTACTTACTTCACCCTGCCACACCCCAATGTTAGGGCACACGGCAAACACAAGGTCGTCCCACTCGGTCTATGGTCTTGCACCTCCCGCCATGTGACACCTGCAATGCGTAGATTGGTTTTGAAGCACCACTGTAGGGTGAGGGAGGGTCGACCATGACAGCAGGACAATTGAGGTTGTATCACAAGGATGCAGAGTGTCTCACTCTCTGCATCTGGAACACATGTCCCAACCACATGAAGTGTCTACTCGTGATTACTTCAATCATTGACAGCTGCCAAACTTGGTAAGATACTATGTATCACAGCTCCACGGTAGCAAAAGTAGTACGCACGAATTGAATAAACGACATTTGGTCCTCCCAGAATGCAGCCTTGAACTTCATGCTACTCCAAGTTGTCTGAATGCAGCCCTCCACACCCATGCGGATTCCAAGTTCACTAGAAAGACTGCCATCGTCAAGTGTGACACCTAAATATTTGAACCTGGTCACCAGTTCGGTGGTCAGTATCCTATTTTCGGGGCCAACCGTGTTACGCATTATGAAGTCCATTAAGATTATAAAAAGAAAGGGCGCAAGTACGTTCCTTATAATTAAATATCAACTGTGGAACGGAAAAAGGGCGTAATCCAAACAAATCAAATTTTATTGGACGCACAAAAACGTTATTGTTATGGTTTTTGGTCAAAGTTAAAATACAAAATAGACATAACCTTGAATTTCATAATAATTAATAATTCGGTTTTTATATCCCTAATCTGATATTAATTATTGAGTTAATTAAAAAAAAACCAACAAAAATGATGGTTAAGTCACTTTTCCTACGTCATTTCCTTTTTTTTTTTTTTAAATTTCCAGCTAAGTTTAGATAATACATCGGCATTTGCAGCTTACATTCTTTGGACACACCGTATATTTAGTCGTGTGCAATGTTATTAAACATTAAAACCTATTTTGAAAAAACTGAAGGTTACGCCTTTTTTCCTTTCGACAGTCAATATGTATTATAATTATGTACTTCAGTAAGCTAATGTGTGCATATATATAAATTCAAATCAATTCATTTCGATTTGAAGGTTGACAATAAATAATTATTATTCAAATACTGAAGTTTAGCACCTACTAAACCAGTTAATATAAGTACGTATTAAGTACATTCCAACCTTCGGTTCAAAGGTTAAAGCGGGAAGCATTTGTTCCAGCAAATGAAAAAAACAAACATTGGAATATTCTCAAAAAAAATATACAAGAATTGAATACTGGAACTATCCCCTATGGGAGCAAATGTGACATGGTGTAGGAATTACTGTTTGGTAGTGAACAAAATATGGTATTTGGGAAATATATAGTGGAATAATAATAATATTATAATTGAGTTGTAAGCAAAAATGCCACTGTCCATAAAAATACGAAGATGACATACATGACAAAGTAATCTTATATTCTTGTCTACATGTAAACCCCAACAGATCAAATACAAAATCCTCAGAAAACAGTAAAAAATGTATTTAAAAATTGGGTTTACATGCAAAGACACCACTGTGCATAATAATAAATATGTAATGACATGCAAATTTGATTTTCCATGAAATGACAAGGACAATGGCATTTTTACTTTTAAACAACTCAATTATGCGTAGATATTGAATACCTAAAAAAATGATTTAATATAGGAATTGAATACTACCCCCTATGGGAGTAAATTTGACATGGTGTGGGAATTACTGTTCGGTAGTGAACAAAATATGGTATAGTGGAAATTTTTAACTTTGGTTTTATTACATAAATGTGAAATAATAATATAATCATAATTATCGTATTTACAGATTCATGGGTTTTCACCGTGTGTAAGTACTTCTGTCTTCTTTCCTCAACGTTTGGACTCGTTGCAGAGACCATTCTGAAGAGATATGTTATTATGAAATGTAGCGTAGGTGTATGAATGCGAACACCGCTCTAAGAATGTCAAAAGGAATCCAATTAGCTGACAATGTGCCGTTGAAGTATATGAAACCGGTCGAGATGATTATAAAATTATGTGGAATTAGAAGTACATATTTTAATTAATTAATAAATAAGAAGTAATAAATAAAAAGGATTTCAAGTTATACAGATTTATATTTTTATAAAAATTGATGTTTTTTACAAAAAATATAAAAATATTAAAACTATGAATTAGTCAAAAATCTTTATGGGGAAAAATTGAAAATTTAATAAACTAAATTTTAATAATCAATATGTCCATAAAATATAATGTAATAATAACGTAACTGTGTACGTAAATATGTAACAAATTCACATTTTTTTACAATTGTAAGATTATCTTTGACGTAAAATAAAAAATATTTTTCTTTTTAATGTTTTCAGATACATATGTATTAATTAATACAATTGAAATTGTAAATTATCAAAAAAATGTCTCAATCCCGCAAGGTGCCTGGTAGGACGAAACGGCTGCCGAGTCCCCGATAAACGGCCATTAGCCCTTCGATGTCCTTGGTGACCAGAAACAACACGAGCACGGAATTAAAAAATATTGAATAAAAAAATGGGGCGGCATTTTGTTTAGGGATGTCACTGGCAGTGATTGTGTTTTAAGTGCTTGATATAGACTTGAATTTGATCTTAATACTATATGGAAATCTATTCATGATACCAGAGCTCACGGTGAACTTTGATACGGCCAACTGCATGTGTACAAATTTCCAGACACGATTCCACGAAAACTAGGATTTTTTATCAAGACCCCAGAATATAAAATATATCCCAAAATCAGAACAAGCTGACCTTTTGCAGAATGAAATTACCCTGCTACTGGACTGGTAGGCCACTTGAAATCCTTGATTACGTACTTAGGGGTACTTATATGATGTCACACTCTAGGGGTGGAGGGGGGTCAGAGAAAATGTGAGTCGCAAAGTAAACAATAAATATAAAAGGATCTGAAAACACAATATTGGGGATTTAAGGATAAATGTTTTTTTTTCTGTTATTTATTGTTTAGAGATGGTATCTCAAAAATGTGACGTAATATAGACAAGGGGGTAAAAGGTTATGTGACAATGGGGGGGGGGGGTTAAAATAGCCAAAATCGTGTGATGTCATATGTGGACGGCCCCTCATTTTTTACATAAATACAAAGAAAAATGGTAAGCCTTTGCAAATTCTTGTGGAACCCTGGTTGTGAATCACTACAGTATACTGTGGTCTGTCAAAGTTTAAAATAGAAAAGATTAATTACTATTACCACTAATAATCTTTTTACAATTTTAATGATTTTACAATAATAAATAATATTAGCATTACAATGACAAAGCATTATCTCACTGGAAACCAGAATTCATTTGCAACTAGCATATTAATATATTTTAATGTTATGAATTGGGTAAGTGGGTACTAAAAACAATTGTATATTCAGGTCACTGCGTTGAACTGTGTACTTCCGGAAAATGTTTCACGGATTGTTAATGGGACTGTTTCTGTATGTTTTAGTACTTATAGATTATTTTTATACTCACACATCTCTTGAGAATGTCAATAATTTAAAAACGTCAAAGATACACAGAAACGGAGGCGTAATAAGAGGTATAGGTATACCGGACGCATAAGTTGAATTTCTTAGAATGTGCAAAAATTTAAATTGACAAACGAAACGTTTTTCAGTAGAATAATTAGTAAACAAATATGTGCATATCTTAACTTTCGAAAATATTAAAGAAACAGCGATGATAATTCCATAAATAGTGTCATTACACGTATTAAGCCAATGCTTTTCAAACTGAAGGAAGCAGTCACCTACGTGTTCTTAACGGATTTTTCATGGAGCTGTGAAATATTTTTTCACAATGCCAGTTGCTGAAGCTTTGAATTTTTTCATTTATCAACCATTTTGTTTAATTGAAAGATACAATTCACATAGGTATAATACAAAACAAGATAAATTAAGAAACACTGCTTTCATTCATATTATGTCATTAAGGGGGGACATGCTCGTCGAAGGTCAAAATTGAGTTTTTATTGTATTTTCAAACCATGATCCTGGACACTCCTTAAACGTTGTAGATGATCTATTTATATAATTTTGAAGCCTTATTATCCTTTATAGTTATTTTAAACATTTGATGACTGCATGAAGTATTTTTGTTACATAAAATAGTATTCTTTTAAACCTCTCGCTCTAATGTTTTAGAATATAGTCATATTTCGGTACAGAACTGTGCAGTGGTGTTAAGATTTTTTACATTTATTAATTTTTAAACGCATTTATAAAACCATTAGCATAATTTATTATGAGATAATTTTTGTAAAATATTCACGATAAAAAATTATTTTGATAATCTCTGTGATCCCAAATTTGACAAGAATTAGGCATTTTATTATTCAAAAAATCGGCAAGATTAACACATTTGAAGATGAATCTAAAGATACTTATTATAAGCTATGTTCTTGACCATTCAAGTGTGATAAACATCTTATGAATAATGATTGCTTTATAATAATTATTGACCTAAGAATAAGGTAGTGTTTTTTTGAAATACGCCATTTCTTTTGTCATTCCCTAGTGGTTAAGCTACAACATACGGCCGTAGCCATAAAATGACAAACTATAATTAAAGTAGGGAGTAAAATTATGTTAACGCGCGTGTTTGAACATGTACTTAACCGAATTTTTTTTTATTTTTTTTTAAACGGTACATGTTCAAACACGCGCGTCAATATCATTTTACTCCCTACTTCAATTATAGTTTGTCAATTTATGGCTACGGCCGTATGTTGTAGCTTAACCACTAAGGAATGACAAAAGAAATGGCGTATTTCAAAAAAACACTACCTTATTCTTAGGTCAATAATTATTATAAAGCAATCATTATTCATAAGATGTTTATCACACTTGAATGGTCAAAGACATAGCTTATAATAAATATCTTTAGAATCATCTTAAAATGTGTTAATCTTGCCGATTTTTTGAATAATAAAATGCCTAATTCTTGTCAAATTTGGGATCACAGAGATTATCAATATAATTTTTTATCGTGAATATTTTACAAAAATTATCTCGTAATAAATTATGCTAATGGTTTTATAAATGCGTTTAAAAATTAATAAATGTAAAAAATCTTAACACCACTGCACAGTTCTGTACCGAAATATGACTATATTCTAAAACATTAGAGCGAGAGGTTTAAAAGAATACTATTTTATGTAACAAAAATACTTCATGCAGTCATCAAATGTTTAAAATAACTATAAAGGATAATAAGGCTTCGAAATTATATAAATAGATCATCTACAACGTTTAAGGAGTGTCCAGGATCATGGTTTGAAAATACAATAAAAACTCAATTTTGACCTTCGACGAGCATGTCCCCCCTTAAGATGCATAATTCTTCTGTGCATTTGAATTTTAAAGTCCATGGCCAGTGGTATGACATGATATTAAAAGGAAATAAGTTTACTGGTAAACTATCTTTCCTACATGGTAGTATGAACTAACTTAATATAGTATTGAATTAGCATACAGAAGGCTAAATTCCCACCTGGATTAAAATTTCATATCGATGGGTAATTAGTGTATAGATGCTGTATGTCTAGTATTGTATGTTTTGAGATAATCGATTTTGAAAGATTTCAATCAATTGAAAATCTAAGATAAAATGGATAATTGAGGTCAGATATAATTATATGTTTCTACATGAAATATAAAAAAATTATTATATAAACGGTGAAGGTGGCAGAATTTGCAGTTACAACGCAGAATTAATGTAATTTTCAATTATATTACAGATTTAATGAAAATCTTACACAGGCTGTACTGATTAATGTCCAAGGCAACCGCTGACATCCTGAGTCTCTGTAAAAGGATGAAAAATTTAAAAATAAGTTAATATAGTTTCCTGTACATACATAATACCACAGTGGCGAAGGTAAATAAAGCACACTAAAGTTTGTTAGTCATACTTATTTATTTTCATTAAATGTTTATTAAGCTAATATTATTTCCTATATATACATTATACAGTGGCAAGGGTGGAGGTAGGCTGTTAAGATCCGACATCAATAGTGCACACTAAACTTTGTTAGTCATACGTATTTATTTTCATTGAGCTAAGACTACAAATTGCAGATAGTGTTTGTTAGTTTTTAAAATTCAATTATACCCTGCGTAACCAAGCCATAATAGCTAATAGTCAAAATATATTCGTCTATCTAAAAAATATTTAAAATTATGCCATTAAGTCATACATAATGTTAGACATTTTATATATGGAAGAATATTTTTTATCTATTATGGTTCGGTTTACTAAAACTAACCAATTCCAACTGTCATTTGTACTCTTAATTTAATGAAAACAATTAAGTATGACTGACATACTGATATTATGCTATTTTTGTTGGATTTCCACAGCCTACCTCCACTATTATGGTTTTGTTTAAGCAGAGTTTAATTGAATAAATAAATACAATAAGATTTTAGATGTTTTAATATAGAAAATTGGCAATGTAAGTTAGTATCCCAATAGTTTAACCGTAAGGCAAAATTTAAATTTATTTTTAAATGTTCAATAACCAATTATATCTTATTAAAAATAATAATTAAATAATTATAAGACAACCGGTATCATCATTACTGCTATAAGACATAGATCATACTAGGTAAATGTTTATACCCAAAGAATATAATTGAGTCGCCAAGGTGATATCTAAGTTAAAAATGAGATATTAAAAGATTCCCATTTGTAATTGGATTGTATGTTACAACCAGCCTTAGAGACAGAACGTAAACATATTTTGCAATAATATTCTTTTAAATTATAGTTAATTTCATTCTTAACATTGGTACTAAAAATATCTATGTTATTATTTTTGTATTTGAATAGTTTATCCTGACTTTTTTACCTTAATTTGACCGGTGAATAAATAAATAACATCAAAAAACACCTTAGCCAAGCAACGAATCTCGAATTATAAAAAGTGATTTAGGATTAAATGATATCTTGAAATAATATAATGTGTTATAAAAGTTGTTTTTTTATTGTGATTCAGTTGTTGACTAAATGTGTTGTGCAATAAAATATAAATAGTTAATAAATACTTGTATATATTGACTGAAGGTAAAAAGTTTTAGTTTTCAAAGTGGACATTTTATAATCACCATTGACCTGTTTGGTACTAAACAGACAAAATGCTTATAACGTAAGTGTATTTTCTTTTTTATTTTACTATGCTACCGTTTTATCTTATATGTATATTATCCAACGACATAAATATGGACGAAGCATCTGGAAAAAAAAATGACACTCACTTTTTTGTCGGGTCTGCCGAATGGCATAATCTGTTCTAAAGCCATTACAATAAAGGTGATATCGCTTTATATTCCCAATGCTTTTTGTCGGGTCTGCCGAATGGTTCGGTTTCGAACGGGTTCGCTCAAATGAACATTGACACTAGAAACAATGTTCTAACGCCATTACAATAAAGGTGATATTGCTATATATTCCTGATGCGTGATATCGCATAATGGAAATTGCGTGACATCTACCTATACATGTGCGAATTTACTTGCTAGCTACTGTATTGATTGCGTTGTCCATTAATAATGTCATTGATATCATCTAACAGAAATGTTACAAGTAAATCATTTATTTTATTTCGTTGCAAAGTGTTGGAAATGTCGATATAGGTATATAGTTTTACTAGGTTTTATTTACTTAAACGAGGAAAATACTGGTAAAATATACCCTAATTAAAAATATCAGTAGGTTGTTTATCACAAAATTATCAAATATTATACATATTTATCAAATAATCATATACTTAATGCAAAAGTAAAAATGATACTTGAAAATAACAGAGCTTGAATTAATTACTATCAAAATTTTACAAATCAGGCCATTTATGAATCATTTAAAATACAAAATATAGTTTCCATATCGGATAATATGTCAAAATACCTAGAATGCGCAGTTCATTGGAATGCGATAGGTGTGCATTCAAATCCCATTCAGTTCAACATTTTGTCAAGGATTTTTTTTATATAATATGTATCTAAGTCTGTCACGAGCAATGACGGCCGGTGGTCTTCAAAATAGCATTTTCTGGTAATGCACAATGGTTTACCTTCTATAAAGAGAAGATCTTCTTCTTTCACCCTGTCACGACCCAGCATTGGAGCATAGGGCAAGCACAAGTACGCGCCACTTCCCTCGGTCCATCGCCAACTCTTGCGCCTCCCGCCATGTCAGACCTGCAGCACGTAGATCGCTTTTATGGCACCGCTGCAGGGTGAGGGAGGGCCGGCCATGGTAACGGAACCCTTGAGGCTGTACCATAAGGGTACGAAATGTCACACTCTTTGGCGGCATCAGGAACACGTGTTATAGCCACGTAGAGGTCGTAAAGCGTCTCTTCATGATTACCTTAATCATCGAAGGCCATAAGCTAAGATAATATCTTAGTGTAAAATGACTGAAACGTCGAACTTCTCAGAAGGTAAATTAAATATGTCTTTGTTTATTTATTCTATTTCTTAAAAAAGTTTTTGAACACGTAGAATGATTTAATATCAATAAAGAAATATAAATGTCACCGTTTATGGCTTTACGCTCCGAACAATGCGTCAGCCAAATGTCTGGGTAATTCACTTTGTTAAAAGTGCAAAGCAGTACCTATGTTTATTTTTTAAATCTCACATTATTATTAATTTATGTGAAATTATAAAATGAACTAACATTACGTGGGTAATATTCATATTGTAAATCAACGTTCATTCGAACTCAGTTTTATTTCTGATGTATTTATATGGTATTAAAAGTATGTTTCTCTTATATCATCGTTCTTATTTTATATTCAGCTACGACCTACTACTCATGTAGTGCTGTTTTGTTTTTTTTTATTATATTGAATGTATTCGAGTGGTTTAGAAATAAATGCGGCTGTTCGTATTTTCATAAAATGTTGGCGATTCATTAAATCTTAAATGTAAAAATGTTAAAAATTAACTCGTCAACATTGTTATAAAACAGAAATTGGCGTTTTTGTTTCTAGAGTCCTAATTTCGTGCGCCGATCATAAAGTGAGTAAAAAATGCTACACAAAACGCTACTACAGGAACATTGGACCACGGTTTAAGAAGTATACAATGACCTCATTGTAATCCTGTGCAAACTGAAAAACCATTTGGATCGCAATCGCTTTGCGCCCATGAACGGAGTATTGTTCATAATACTGCTATATGTTCTACTTCGCGAAGTGAGTGATACACATATGAATAACAATGAAAAGTTGAGCGATGTCTTCAAAAATTCAGGCGGTGCGTAGCACTTGCACGGTATTAGAGGAGCCGCCGCTGGTCACGAGTAATGTATTTTTTATTAATGTCTTTAAATCTTTGAATCTAAAATAGTAATATGTCTGTATGTAATGATAATTTCACTATTGGTATGGTTTTCATAATATTTTTAAAGTATTCTTAAGCACTTTTAAAATTAACCAGCACAATTTGCAATTTGTATTCTCAGTTCAATGAAAACAAATAAATATTACTGACAAAGTTTATTGTGCACTATTTATGTTGGATCTTAACAGCCTACTTCAGCCTTTTGCCTCTGATAGATAAGTATATTTATTTGAGACAATATCTAATAAATTATTGGTTTTATTCAACGAATTATTACCCGATTTGACAATGTAACATTCTTTATTGAACATGCATAATTTGGAAATATATTATAAAAAATCTTGAAAAAAATATTGTGACAGACCATTTGGACATACAACATTTTTACAACATAAATATAAATAAACTCAAACTTAGTAAAAATTGTACCCACAATATTTATGCACTAACCCACTAATGTATCGATTGTATTATGCCATATTTCTCCACACGAGATGTAAACCTTCTTACAGCCTCACCCAAAAGGCAATCTACTACCTATTATTTTTGTGCTCCCTGGTAATTCAGTATGCAACTGAAATATATTTTTTAAATTAACGACATTTTCAATCGCCAGCTGTTTTCCAAAATGGTAATAGTAGCATTTACTATAGACTATATTATGTTATTGGTGGCGCTTTTAGCTGGACTTTTAGGACTGTAATTTGAAGATGCCGGTGGATTACGGATCTAGGAGGGTGGGGGGGGGTTTACACAGGATGCCAGATACTGACCTTTATGTCGAGAGGGCTGGCGCGTGCTGGAGCCGGTGTTCACGCACTCACGCACTTGTAAACGGACGGTTCGGAATGTCACTCTTACGGTTTCACTTGATTTTGGGGTGAATGATGATGAAAAGTTCAGGATGGATGATAGACGCGACAAAGGTCAAACATATGCGTTTTGAGTCACTCTGTGGTTACCGACGGCTAAGCTATAACAGCCCGCATGCGACCGCTTTCTTGATGTCACTTGAGCTAACTAAAGGTTATTCGCAATCACGGTCGTCTCATGACCCGTAACTGCTGGTCGTCCTAGTCTTGTGACAATAATAATAAGGATTTGAGGTAGGTGGGTAAATAAGGAATGACGGCCAATGCAATTGGCCTAACCATATTCTCCCCGGCATCGAAAGTTATTTTCGATTCCTGTAGTGAGGAACCG
The DNA here is from genome assembly GCF_057557595.1 of Rhyacophila brunnea. NCBI lineage: Eukaryota > Metazoa > Arthropoda > Insecta > Trichoptera > Rhyacophilidae > Rhyacophila > Rhyacophila brunnea. The sequence goes on from NW_028233276.1 coordinate 3,989,550, forward strand.
AAGTTAAAGGAAACAAAAATTAATTTATTTAAATTACTTACTGGTAGGTACATTTCATGTGATATTCATTTTAATATAAACAAAATGTAAAATTACAATTAAAGTTCCGCTACTGACTACGATATAATATTAAAAATGTTACACCACTGACTAATAATTATCATTTGCATACACAATTAGATTTCCAATTGAAATTGATTTTCTAATAATTTGCACGTAATCAACTCATTCATTTTTTAACCTCTGGAGCGTCAAAAGAATAATGAACGTTATTTAACCATTCAAATAATCTTTATCTTTCTTATTAATACAAAGAGTGGGTTGGATAGTTTTTCTTCTAATTAATACTACAAATCGTTGGTGAGTGTTTCCTTAATAAAAATTCTTCTTCTTAATAGTCGGTATTCCTTCCTGCCGAGGGTCATAACCTCTACTGTCTGAAACAGCTCCGCTCATCATCTTCAACTATCCTCTGGCATTCCTTTCTGCACTCGCAGGAAATACAAAAATACGAGAAGCGGTTTACCGTCTGGGCTTGGCTGTGAGAAGGTATGATTCTTAACTGTGGGGCAATATTAGATTGTACAAACTTTATCGATATTTACATTTATATCATAATATGCATCAAAGTTTGTCACATAAACGAAACGCGCATTCAATTTTAGTAAAGTTTGAGGAAATTCAGTGGGCTTTGTGTTTTTTTGCGTTTTAAGAGTTATAAACCTAAACTGTGTTCAAAGTCTATGGCGACTGGCTTTCTCATTTCTATCTTATTAATCTATTCTGTGTGCAATCGCAACTTTGAAGGCCATTGCTTACTTTAGAGCAGGCATGTCCAACTTCAAGAGTCTCATGCTCTACCGACTGAGCTAGCTGCTTCCACCAAAGGCAGGCGCACATTGCAAATGGAGATAACTGCTTTGACTCCAGATCATTACACCAGTTAATTCTTGACTGGACATGGTGGCTTCGCTGGTAGGCTCTTTTAGCTTGGTCTTGTTACCTGTTCAACATATACATGTGGCGGAGAAATACAGGATGCAAACCACATCCTCTCTAAACGTCATAAAATGTGTACCCAAAGCGAAGAGTTGCTCAAGTCAGTTCAACCAGCCGTTGGACACATTGGACCGTCCGACCTGGTCACCACAAAGGCCAAAGTGCTAACAACGCGACTGGCACGTTTGCATTACCTATTAAATATAATTAACATGATATTTAAATGTGGTAATTAAATATTAATTAACAGGTCAGCAGTGATTGTGTAAACGTTTGATACTTAATATAATTTTTAATATTGGCTCCACGTGCTCATCTCTCCCATAGGTACTCTTAACTTAAAGTCATGTAAATTCAGTCAAAGCACATTTGACTGCATGGCGATCTCAGTCTTGGGTAACTACTCCTGAGACATTCCCAATCATAAAAAAAATGATGCTTCACATCCAAACGTTGGGTCCTGTGATACGTCCGATTAAGACCGGGTGTGGTGAGGGACGGTGTGGTTTAGTGGGGCCTTTAACTTCAATGTCCAACGTCAAGTGAAGGGTAAACGGGCAAAGCAAGAAATGTCACATAAAACTGAAAAATGACTGAATGGTATGGGTAACACTTACATTTACACGTGTATTTTTATCTACATTAATGAAAACGTGTAAAACAAATCATAGTTCTTTCAAAATAACGATTTCCGTACAGGTCCAAAAGTGGGAAGATCCCATGACGTGTTGTTACACCCCCACATGTTGTGAACGTCTTAAACTTATAATTTGTAATGTCCACAATAAGTAAAAATAAATAAATTGAAATTGAATTGTTTCAGCTCATCATAAAGAATGACTGTGGATATTGCCGGCGAGAGTTGTACGGGAGACGGTATGTGAAATCATGTTATTATTTTTAATATGCTATTCTTCAGTTACCCTACTCAATATTATACCAGATAACAGTGGCGATGGGTGGCGGTATGCTGTTAAGATCTGACATAAATTGTGCACAATAAGCTTAAGCGTCGGCCTACTGCGTTGTGGGTCCCAGGTTCGAATCCTGGGTCTGGCAAGTACACATATTGTTTTTCAATTTGTGTATGAGTCAGAGTATGGACCTAATAGGTTAAGCAAGTGGCTGACATCCATTTGTCGTAAAAAAAAATCTGATAATACAAACCGTATGATCTTATTACGATCGGACATGGTCGAAAAAAAAAAAAACTTTGTCAGTCGTTCATATTTATTTTTATTTACAACGTTTTTCTTAGGTCGTATTCTTATTTGTCCAGTACAAATCTTGCAATCGATTTTTAACTAACTTCCCGACTAGCTAGACATTTGAAACTTTTAGAATATATCAGAACACGATGCCAATGCATTTTTTAAATACTTTTAGCCATCTTGAAGTAGAATTGAATTCATTTTCAGTTAATTCTGTTTTGTATGAAAAGTTATTTCGGAAGAAATCCGTAATCCAATCCACTATTATTGGTTGCTAGGGGTCTGGGGTCCTAGCAACTATATTATTAATATATACGTGCGTTACTATGGAAATCAATATGAAATGTCAAAATGACATTTCAGTATTATTTCTATCAAGTACAAATTTTTTTGATTGTTTAAGCTAGTCAAGTCAAGTTTATATGATTCAACAGAAAATTTAATAACGTTGTATATAAGAAGTTCTTTTTATCTTGTAATTATTATTGAAATAATACTACAATTTATAGATGGTGTTGGCTAATTTTTAGTTAAAATTCAATTAAACTTTGCCTAAGACAAACCATAATAGTTTTAGTATACTTTGGGCGATATGACAAAATTGTGCACACTTTTTTGTTGGATTAAGAATAGATATCACGCATATTGTTGGTTCATTTTTCTTAAATTCATTAAGCCCTGCCTAAATCGCCAAACTATAATAGATAATAAATATTATTCTTTCTAGAAAATATTCAAAGTTATGTATTATTTAATTGCACAATTTTAGATATTTTATAGATAAACGAATATTTTACTATTATGTACTTTGGCTTGGAGTCTGATTGAGTTTTGAAAACCAACAAACACTATCTAAAATTGTAGTCTTAGTTCAATGAAAACAAATAAACATTACTGAAAATGTTTAGTGTGCACTATTTGTGTCGCATATTAACAGCCAACCTCCACCCTTCGCCACTGCCAGATAATGTGTATGGGAATAATTAGGAGTGCCTTGAACGACTGAATGAAATATAATTACATTTGAAGGTGGCAAATTAAACTTTATTCAAAATAGCCCATTGCGAAATAGGATCTAGATCAGACTTCATCATGGCACAGCATAATAGGGATAACCTCAACCTGAAACAATGATAACCTCGGAAATATACTGAAGGTAGAAACGGCACACATATCGACCGTTTTTAGGAAAAAGGGCGTAACCCTCACAGAACAAATTTTACAGGAGGGAAAAAAACGGTTTTTAAATGATTTTGGTTCAATATTAAAAAAAATAATCACAGACATTGGGTGCATGGTGATTGATAATTTGTTTTAATATCTTTTCAATCTAATAATAATTAAAGAAGTTATTACAGAAAAATCATTAAAATTGAGGGTAAATGCGTTTTTCTTTAAATTAAAAAATAATTAAAGCTCAATTAAAACCTCAATTTAGATAATAATTTGGCATTTGCGGCTTACTTCCTTTTTACAGAAAGTGTATTTAGTTGTATAAATTGTTAATATCTAATAAAAGCACTTTTCGAAAATTCGAGGGTTACGCCCTTTTTCCTAAACACAGTCGATATATTAATAATAAATATATCAATATCAGTGGCACTTATACCCTGTAAAGAGTTCCATTTCTTCTAATTATATTATAGCCCACTGATAATTCTGGAAATTGAATTAATATACTTTATTGTAGTAATACAACAAAACTTTATAACTGCATATTATATTGTTATAACAGGTAAATTACGATACATTCGACTTTAATATATGGTGGGGTTACTGTCAAAAATTGGTAAGTCTCATAATCATGATATGGAGTGATTTTCAATTTGAAGTTTGACATGACCTCTAAAATCAGGATTACACGTTAATTGTACGTACAACATTTCACCTTTCTTATCGGAAAGAGATGACTGTATAGTATAAGGTCTCCAATTTTATTAGATTCAATATGAACGATTCAATTTTCATAGCTGATTTTGCCAAAAATCATGAATTCAAGAATGAAAACCCTAACCTAACCTAACAAATAATCCAGTATATCGGCTATTTTCAAAATTTGTTTGCTGCTGGCTTCCTGTAAAGTGTAAATTTACAAGAACCGTGTTTTATTTAGACATGTATTTTATGTACCTTTATGCACCTCAGTCACCTGCCTTTGCGGATGATATTGTTATATTCTCACAAGACCCGAAGGACCTCCAAGGTAGAATGCAAGAACTCGCGGATGTCAGTCAAATGGTCAGCTCATAGACAAAAGTGATGAGGAACTGCTTTTCGGACCCTGCGATTATCTGTATTAATGGCACCCAACTCAAGCAAGTCAGCAGCTACGTCTATCTCGGGCACAGGAGGTGCCCATAGACGGAAGCATGCACGATGAAATTGCTCGCAGAATAAAGCTGGGACGGAGTGCTTTCGTACGTCTAAATAGTATCAAATAGTATCTTCAAGAATGACCTATCATTATGTCTTAAGCGTAGGGTGTACAACCAATGTGTGCTGCCCATGCTCACGTATGGCTGCGAGACGTGGACCCTCAACACGAGAGATGTCCAAAGGCTAAGAGTCGCACAGCGAGGCATGGAGATGTGTCTGTTGGGCATCACGCGAAAGGACCGTAAGAGAAATGAATGGGTTAGGAAGCAGACAGGAGTACGCGATATAATAGACGTTGCCAAACAGCTGAAATGGAGATGGGAGGGGCTCATTGCTCGTCGAAAGGACAGCCGCTGGACAAATGCCGTCATCCAATGGTACCCAAGGGGCACGAAACGACCACAGGGTCGCCCTAAAAGCCGCTGAATTGACGAACTGATGAAGTTTACAAGACACAGGACCGAGAGAGCGAGGAAACTTGGGGAGGCCTTCATCCAGCAGTGGATTGACCCCGGCTGATGATGATGATTATACGATCCAAAGAGGTTGGATGGTCTTTAATATACGGCCATATATTTCCGATACAACATTTCACGGTGAAGTGTGATACGGCGAACTGCATACATACAAGTTTCCGGACACGTAAAATCAGATATACTTAATGCTAATTTCTTTGTGCTTTATATGCATGTTCTATATGTCTTATGACCATGAGTTTTTTTTCTAGTATAGGTACATATTCATATATTGACACATACATAATCCGTTGTTCACTCTAAATACCTATATTATCGACTTTGCCCTATTTTTGGCAGCATCACAACAAATTATCCTTGGTAAAATACATCTCCAATTGTGCGTCAAGTTTAGGGTCCATTGTGGATTATACCTATTTAGTAGCAGAATCGACACGTTCTTTTGCTTACCATATGCCCGGTTTGACCGGGATTGTACCGGTTTCACACATTAGTCCCAGCGTCCCAGCCGGCTTGGCATTTTGTCCTGGCTGTTCTGCGTTTGAATGATTGTCAATAATTAATAAATTGGCTGTACTACCGTATATCAGATGATACAGCGGGGACAGTGTGAAAAAAGTTCATTCCAGCGAGAAATACGACTGGTACAATAAATAAATACGATAATTTAAATTTCTGCTTCAGCAGACCTTCTGCATTCTTCTTTTGTACATACTTTTTAATAGGTTATAAAAAATTTTTGGTGGTTAAATTTGTTGGTGGTATTTTTTATATTTCGTATTTTTTGGTGGTTGTTAAGATTATGATTTTCTCCATACATTTATTTACTTTTATAATGAGCTACTTATCGGGTATACTGAGCAAAAATATCATCAAAAATTTTCATAAAACTGTTTATGTGTCGATCGTTTCAAAACAACATTTTCGACACTGAGCAATAAAATCCGACTGGACAGTTAACTAGACCGATGCCGCCAGGCTCGGGTTACATTTATGACACTAGTTAAGTGTCTAAGTACCTAATTGGTGTTTTCGCCAACAAAATTGAAAAAGTATCCACATATATGGTTGGAATTGCATGTAAAAAATCCAAGCTTTGTGAAGTCAGTAGGTACAATAAACAACTTCTTTTGTAGTTTATGAATGCCACGCTTGTCTCGGGGATTTTTATGATGGTTTTCAGATTTTTTATGTTCTATGCTTAAATAGAATGTGGCGCGAAAAATGTTATATAACGATATAACGAATAATGCTCATAACGAGTAAATTCAGTCAGTCCCATCTTCCTCGTAATAACCAAGTTCGACTGTACTTACATTAAATATTAAATGTACATCTATTTATTTTTTCAGAGAGCGAGATAACAAAATTCTTGTCTGGAAAACGTATTTTCGTCACTGGAGCAACTGGTTTCCTTGGAAAAGGTATTTATTAGATGCATTGATTCTCTGATATATAATATGCAATAATATGAGAAAAGGAGTAAAGGGCTATTTCCACAGTGAGAATTTTCTCTCTCATGAGACAAAGGTCAAGAAATAGTAAATTAATATTCAAACATACATATCATAAAAAAATAATCTAATTCAATCACAGATATAAATATGTAAATCAACTAAAAAAGTGATTAATAACAACAATTGAGCCCATATGCGGGAAAGTAGCTTTATCCTGAAAATGTTGTTCAGAGATATTGGCAGTTAAACATTTCAGTTGATTATCGTAGAGATACCCATTATCGAAAGTATTATTATTCTTTTGAATAAAGGTAGTTTGAGTAATTGGCAACACGGTTTATTAAACAAAAACACTTTATTGGATAAACCACTATGTTTATAATAAAATTTGATGCTGTTTTTCCGTATCACATAAAATAATCGTACAACTCTGATTTTGATGGTAACATCCTTTACAAGTTTTTAATCAGAGTCACTTCAAGTAATGCCTTCATCAGGAGATCCATTTTCAACATTTATTGTGATAAATACCAATATATTTTTTAACCAATCAGCATTTTGTTGGCTTCACAAAAGGCAAACAAAACAAAATGTCTTCCATTTTCTTTGCATCCTGTTGGATTTTATTTCCTATTTCCAAAAACTTGAAAAACAAATTATTTTGTTCAAAGACTGAAAATATTGTATTGCACAATTTTTGACAGTTACCACTAGAAATGAGAAAACTGGTCGATTTTGAAGACTAAGTATACTAACTACTAGTATAAAAAAATACTTAGTATAGAAACTTGTTCCAAAATACTTACTAGTATTTGGAATACTATATAGAGTGTTTGGCGTACGTATACGACAAAAGTTTCATACTCAACTGAAACTAAAACCAACTTATCGGCTCACGGAACTCAGACTGTGTATCGGCTTCAATAGAATCGCTAAAAATACTCTGAGCTCCGCTTGTCGAAAAGTCCCATTTATTATAAAATTTTAAACACATTTTAAATTTATGAGTTGTTTTTCTGTTAGGTTACAATATTCTTGTTAACAAAAATGAATAACAGTGATTTTTTTCAAATTTTTAAACATGTTTTGAACGGTCATATAACAAGCCTAACCATGTGCGTCATCTCACCACTGTGCCGTGACACATAATTTATGACATATTATTCATACATTCGAACGCAATAGACTAATAAATTAAAATATACCCATATTCAAGTGCCATTTCGTTCGCGTGCATTTAATGTCAATAGTGTTGAAAGTCTACTAATTGGCGAGTGCACAGAACAGCGACTCGCGATGACATCATCACAAGTTTTTTGAAATAAGTTTATTGGGCCAGACATACTGAGTATGGGTAGTTTCATTCGAAACTTGAGTACACAAACCGGTGACAGTATTTCCAACACACCTCTAGTTACCACCAAAGTATATTTTCTTGACAATCTTTCTGTTAAAAGTTTCATAACTTTGACCACTATTACTTTTTGACATAATAATTAGTTACATTAATGACAATCCTTTTTTGAACAAATAGATTCAGATTTTATACTCTGAAGAGTAAAAACAAATTTATCACAGTAGCAAATGGAAATGACGCAACCGTCCGCAAGCACGAATTGTGTAATAATGTTGTCTACGGCACAGATATTATGCTGTACGGATAGACAGCGTACCTAGCGCGGTCAGCTTAGACTGTCTACTGCCACCTATTGTTAGAATATCAAAGTAAAATTTGGTTTAAAAAACGAAAAACAGTGTTATCGCAATAACGCTCGTTTTCCATATATGGGCTCAATTATATATTATCGTTACGTAGTGTTTAATAAATTAATGGAGTATCATTTACATATTTTTTTATATTATCTGACTTTTTATACTGTATACAACACTGGCATCGGACTTTAACTGGTGTCCTTTTGTCAATTTATTTAAATACTTGATGGCCTTCGGAACTGAGAGAGTTTTTACCAAATTGTTTTTATGGTATTAAGATTGGTAACACTGTATGTTATCATACAAAAAATACGGTACTGTTCGGTTATGAGGAATACAGCGGAAAACACATTTTGAAAATACCCGATATACTGGATTATTTGTTAGGTTAACCTAACCAAACCTAAACTAACCCAAACTAACAAATAATCCAGTTCAAAATGCGTTTTCCGCTGTATTCCGTATAACCAAACAGTACCATTTTTGGCATTGTGTGGTAAAACAAAATATTATTCGTACATACTTGTCAATTGAAGCTAAAATTCAATTGGTTTGATACTTAAAGCTTTATGTATTTTAAGTAAATGTGCCGCAGACGCCCGCATGAGTTTTTATAACATTCTTTTTAGACCAAACCCAGCCTAACCTAACCTACCCTATATTTGTTACCTAACCTGTAACCTAACCTAACCTAACCTACCCTATATTTGTTAGTTTGGGTTAGGTTAGGTTGCGTTAGGTTAGGTTTGGTTAGGTTAACCTAATAAATAATCCAGTATATCGACTATTTTCAAAATGTGTTTGGCGCTGTATTCCTCATAACCGAACAGTACCAAAAATACATATTTAACAGAGGTGAGGGGCGCAGGTTGGCTATTAAGATTCAACATAAATAGTGCACACTAAACTTTGTTAATCATACTTATTTGTTTTCATTTAAACTAAGAATACAACCCCAACGGTGGCCGCGCGGCTTAAGCGTTGGACTATCACGCCGTAGGTCCCAGGTTCGAATCCTGGGTCTGGAAAGTACACATATTGTTTTTCAATTTGTGTGTGAGTTAGGGTATGGACCTAATAGGTTGAGCAAGTGGCTGACATCCATTTCTCGTAAAAACAAAATCTGTTAATACAAACCTCTACTCTGCCCATATGATCCTATTAGGATCGGACATGGTCGGAAAAAAAAAAGAATACAATTTGCAGGTGGTGCTGGTTAGTTTTTTAAATTGAATTCATCCCTTGCTAAACTAAACTATAATAATTTTGGTTTTGCTATGGGAATCCAACAAAAATAGTGCACACTTGTTCAGTCATAGTTATTTTTTGTTTTCGTTGAATTAAGAATATATCGACTGCCTAATCTGCAAACCAGCTAACTGCATTTTTGACCAAGAATGAGTTTTTGATGGTATTTTCTTTAATAAAATATTTTCTATGCTCACACAAACAAAATCTATAAGTAAATAAATGAGTTATCGTTATTCATACAAAACAGCCAACTGCAGGTGCCAAATTTCCAATATCATAAATGGAACACCTCCGCTCTTTATATATTTTCTTTACATATAAAAAGGAAGCGAAAATAGTGTAATAATTCATAGTGCAGCTTATTTCAATTTCAGTTAGTGTATTTTAGAATTGTTAAATTCCACTGGATAGTTCGATTGTTAAGTTTTTTCTCCTTCCTGAACAATTTTCCCAAATGGAGTTAGCCAGTTTGCAGATTAAGCTGTCGATATTACAGCTGATGAGTTTTTTTTTTAAATTCGTTAGGCCCCACCTAGACCAAACCATAATCGACAAAAACAATTCTTCTATCTATAAAATTTCTAAAATTGATGTATGTTTTAATGGCATAATTTTAGATATTTTATAGATAAACGAATATTCTTTACTATTATCTACTATGGCTTGGTTTACACAGGGTTTATTGAATTTTAAAAAGTAACAAACACTATCTACACTTATACGTATACCTAGGTATATATTATTTTATGTGCAACTTCACACCCAATACATAATGATCTAGATGTTTTAAAACGCAACGTAAATTGTACGAAAAAAATGGTTAAAACAATTTTCAGAAATTGATTATTTAAAGTGATGTAATTGATGTGAAATGTCCTATTTTATTTTTCATTTATATTTATTAAGGAAAGGCAATACTTAGGAATATGCATATAGTAAATAATGTATGATTGCAAAAAACTAACTTTAAAACCAACTAATTACGCTAGACACAAAAAGGCATAACTTAGCAATATTGAACTGTGGACCTGTCTACTGGTTTTTTGTAATTAGATGCCTCATAATATAATACATCGTTTATCAAAGGAGACGGCTATTTCAAAAAATTGAGGCTTAAGAGGTAGGTACAAAAAGTTTTGTAAATAGATACCATTGGTCTAAACCAGGGATTAGGATTTGATTGTCGTGCCAAAATAAGCCAATTTTTTTTTTATTCCTTCCTTGCCATACCTTCTTAGGTGTACACATGATATTGTATAAATCAGGGGTACACAAAGTGTGTCCCGCGTGACTTTTTTATGTGTCCCGCGAGATTTATGTTAAATCTGTATTATTTTTTATTCTTCATATTGAATATTAAAAATTACATTTACAAATTAAATATCCTCTGGCAAGAATGAATGGTTAGACACTTTGATATTTGTGTATGCGGATGTGCGAAGTGAGGGGGGTTCATCGCAGCCGGAGTTGCGGGCGCCTGCCGTAGTTGTTGTGTTGTTGGCTGTCAAATTTTACCGGTTCTTTTAAAAAATATAAGCCTAAATCACCACTGTAAGTCCGGTAATGTTGCAATTGCATTCAAGGTCTCTTGCAGTTACGAGTGCGCCGCTGCCATATTTTTGTCTTGTTAGCTGTCAAATTTTACCGGTTCTTTTAAAAAATATAAGCCTAAATCACCACTGTAAGTCCGGTAATGTTGCAATTGCATTCAAGGTCTCTTGCAGTTACGAGCGCGCCGCTGCCATAGTTTTGTCTTGTTAGCTGTCAAATTTTACCGGTTCTGTTGAAAAATATAACCCCAAAACTAAAATGGATAAAAGGCGTTCCCCTGGTAAAGAGAAAATTTCTAGAAAAATGGAGTCTACTATAGTTTGTAATTGAACAAAATAAGGTAATTGTGCCGCAGATGCCGTCATGAGCTTTTATGATTTTTTTTTATGAAAACAGTTTATTCCATGTAGACAATTATAATAAATACCTTTTTCTGTCGGCGCATAGGCTTTTCAATCCAACAGTTGTTATTTTAAAATTTGAAATTTTCATACATTTTGATGCATCATTATCACAAACTAAGATTATATTAGGTAATATTAGGTTGGGGTAGGTTAGATTAGGTTAGGTTAGGTTTGGTTTGGTCTAAAAAGAAAGTTATAAAATCTCATGACGGCAGCTGCGGCACATTTACCCACAATAACATTGTTTTATGTCTCATTTGCAAACAAAATATATCCGTTATGAAGGAGTATAACATAAAGAGACACTATGATACGAACCACGGAGATAATGCTGAAAATTAAGTGTTCAAAGAATATTTCACCAAAATGAAGTATCAGTTTTCAATGAAATATTTTTTATTTTTTTGCCTTATGTTTTTGGCAGCCCGCCAAATATTTTTGATTTCAAAATTGTCGCTTTGACAAAAAGTTTGTGAACCCCTGAATTCTAAATCATATTTTTAATTAACTATTTTTTTATTTTTATTCAAAAAATAATTCACAAGATTTAAGAATGTAACATTCTAATTATTTAACATACATAATTTTGAAAGCACTTCTGAGAAAATATATTATTATAACCAATAGAAAAAATCTTTATGAAAAAAGTAAGACCCCCGCAGGAGAATCGAACCTGCATCTCTCGGGTATCGCGCCCATGCACATAGACATATTATGCTAAAGGAGTCATACTTAAATGCAACAAATTTTAACTAATGGCTTTTAATACTCACTGAAGCACTTTCCAAATTAAAATTTTTTCTAGTAGGTATATATTTGAGGTGGTTTTAAATTATGTATATTCGATTTTTATAGGTAAACATTAAATGTAAAATATGCATTTGCTATTGAGTCTTTGATATGCTAATAATTAAGATTTATTTTATTAAAGTATTTATTGAAATAGGCTCGCATGTAAGGAGTTTTTGTTTTTCACTACTATATTTTTTGACAAACAACGAATAAAGAATATTTACAAAAAACACTTCTACTACGTGGTACCTAATTGCCAAGAAGCACTTTAATTTAACATTTACGGAAAAAATATCCATGAATGAGTATCAAAGTATGAGTCAAAAAGAATCTATTGATATCAATCACTGATTATTTCATTTGTCTTTATAGTTTTGATAGAAAAGCTTCTCCACAACTGTAATGTGGACACCATCTATACTTTGGTCAGAGCTAAGAGAGGGAAATCTTCTGCTTCCAGAATGAACGAACTACTCGACTCTGGGGTGAGTAATTTAAGCCATGCCTGATCCTAAGACTAATACCCTGTTTATACATGCATGGATTTACTGTTTACAGTAAGTATTATCGCGGCCATAACAAGAAAATGTATGGGTAAACATGTATTATCCTGCAGTTGCAAGCTTGCATGCATGAATCAAAAAAGTTTGGAATCTTCTGAATTTTCATGCGAAAGTAGGGATTTTTTCGATCTGCGCCTGCACAGTAGAATGATAATGGCGAACCTGAATGAACTATACTCTTTTAGAGGTTAACCGATTTTCACTACATGTCAAATAGTAACATAAAATGACAACCTCGCTAACTCTTGAAGAATGAGATTGGAGAGATAGTCAGCACTTTTATGTGTACAGCTATTGTCACGGTAGTTTAAAATACGCACTATTACTGCCAGTAAATCCATGCATGTGTACAGGCGCTTTAAGTTTAAGTTGTATTAAGTCATTAGACGCTAAAGACGCACCTAGCGCGTAACGATCAGGCGGCCAATCAATGTAATTAGCATGTCATTTAAATGTGATAATTAAAAAGTAATTATCTACTCAGCAGTCAATGTGTTAATTAACAAATATATTTTTTTTTTATATGAGAAATGGATGACACAATATGCTTAATCTATTAGATCCATACTCTGGGTCCAAGCAGCCATCCAATCTCTTCGGTATAAATTATTTTTATTTAAAATTTTCCAGATGTTCGCCAACCTGACAGGTGATTGGCGCTCGAAAATAAAGCCCGTAGAGGGAGAAATGGGGATCCCCGATTTGGGAATAAGTAATGACACGAGAGAAGAACTGATCGAGTGTGTCGATATTGTTTTTCATTGTGCCGCTACTGTCAGGTATACATACTAGCTAAATAATACCTATTATGTGAGTTTATAATTATTAATATCTGTATTGTAGATTGCAGTGACCGAACTGCATGGTGTAAGACCTCGCTTTTAGGTTGCCCGCTGAGGTTTATTTTTACATGCAAATACATACATATTCACAATTTGTCGTAAGTACATATTTAAAATCATCTGTGTGTCAAAAGTGCCACAGTCTTGAATCTTATTTATCTATTATTCATTATAAAAAATGGTTTAATTAAAAATGTCCCTAAATGCATACGCGGGTGCGGGTATATAAATGCATATATTCAGAGAAAATACAATATTGTGTTTCATTCCTAATTAATAAATAATATCAGATATTGGGGGTCTGAAAAAATTATGAAAAACAACAAAATAGGAATGAAGGAAAAATGACCATCAAATAAATTTACTGAAGAGAACAATGTTGTGATTATTTTATAATAATTATACAGTGGAGATTATTTTCACTTTATATTTACTCACCGAGTGATCACTTAAAATGTCAATAATACGTCTAATATATTTTTCATGTAATAATTGAAGTGATATGTTTTTACCATTGATATACTACTGGATGAATCATATGCTTCTTAAAATGACGCCCGATTTTCAGCGAGTCGGCCTTTGTTAAAACTTACTGAGTAAGCCCGGTCTAGCTTGCATCTTACTCTAACTAATAGTCAGCGCATGACGACTTGCTCTGTCTGTTTTGCGTTGCAGCCACCCTTAGGTTCACTATTCCAAGAACGCAAATTTAGTTTTACAGCCGGGGCAATACGGGTGAAATTCGGGAATCCATGTTAACGGTCTTAACGCATTATACCTACAAGGAAATATTATAAGACGATATTCGTTATATCTTTTGTGGTACATTTTTAAAATGACACTTGTATGGGAACTGCTCATCTAGTAGTATATCAATGGTTTTTACAACAAATATAACTTTTCTATGATATAAGGGGTGAAGGGTTGAATTACACTTATACCGCAAAATTTATGTAATTTTCAATTATATTACAGATTTGATGAAAATCTTAGACGTGCTGTACTGATTAATGTCCAAGGAACCGCTGACGTCATGAGTCTCTGTAAAAGAATGAAAAATTTGAAAGTAAGCTTATATATTCTTTCCTGTACTTACATAATACAGTGGCGAAGGTGGAGGTAGGCTGTGGAGATTGGGCATAAATAGAGCACACTAAGCTTTGTCAGTCATACTTATTTGTTTTCTCTGAACTAAGAATATCAACAAATTGCAGATGGAATTTAATTTATTTCTCAGATGAGTTTAAAATGGTCGGTTGAAAGAAACAGATGTTCTATTAGTTGATAAAATCGTAATTACTTGTTCAATTCAACATGATATACCTACTCATGTGCTGAATTTTACCAATACATTAAGCAGTAGAAAGAGACTCGGCAGGAAGTAAAATCTTCAGCCAAGTACGAATAAGCGAGTGTCGGGAAAAGATACTGTTTAATATTACTATATTGATAGTTAGTGTTGTGTCATTTATGATTGATATTATAGAAATAAACATTAAAAATATTGAAATATTCGTTTTTTAGGTTGTCCCGCTTTTTGCTCTTAAATCTTGATTTTTTTTATTTCACATTGTAAAAATCACGATTTGGTAAAATAATTATCTGGTAACGCTGATCCAACACTTCTTTCTACAGTCAGGGGTTCACGTATCAACTGCATTTTCCCACTGCACGAGGACATCAATCAAAGAACAATTCTACACACCCGGTATGGACTATAAGAAAGCTTTGGCTTTACCTGACACCTACGATGAAAAGTCTATCAGTTTATTGGAACCTAGGTAAGTTCAAAAAAACTATTTTTCATCCTTCTCTGGAATTTGTTTAGTTGTCAATCAACATTCGTGGGTATTCTGCGAAAAAGCACTAAGTCAAAATTTTGCTGTTTTGATTTAATGATGAGGTAATCTTATTAAGAGTACGCTCTATAGTCTACAAAAACACACAGTCATATCTATAAAACTGGCGAAGATAATTTATGTTATAAGTCAAAAAGACATACATCTATTCAGAGAAAAGGCACTAAATGGACTTTGTGCATTTGCTTCTCTCATTCTCAGGCTATATACACAAAATTCTGCGTGCGAAACTGCACTAAGTCATACTCAAAGCAATATCGCAGAAAGGAATTTGCCTTTTATATATATAAAATAAGTTAAGACCGTCCAATCTTTCAAACTCGATTATCTCAAAACTAGTATTTTTGATTTAATGCTTATTCGCAATACCCACGAATATACGGGACAGCTAATTGCGGTGGCATTAAAGAAATGTTTTCTTTTAATGTTTTGATATTTTGGTATACCCAAAAGGCGAGACACCGTGGTGCGGCTGATACAAAAAGACACTAATGGTCCTAATAATTACGTGTACACGATATTCGATAACACTAGCGGATGTGACAAGTCACAGTGACTCATAGGTGAGCATCTCATCAGTGGTTATAGCTGCAGGCTAAATGTTAATCGCTGGAATCAAAACGCAGAGTGTTTTAGATTGGGGAATGTACCTTGCAAAGTGTGGGGCCCCACTGTGTAAGCGAAAAATGGGGTATGTAAGGGGTATAAAAGCACTAGCTAACTGTAGGATTTCCTAACTAAAGCTAATCGCTGCTGACATAGAGATATTGAATCGCAAAAATGGCCTTCTTATTAATAGGAATAGGACCAAGTTTATGATTATCAACTGGGCTAACCTTCTACCAGCAGCAAGTATACTCCAATACCTAGAAGAAGTGGATGAGTTTGTATATCTGAGATCGATTAGTGGGTAAGGTGGATGTGAAGCAGAAATAAGAAGGCGCACACAGATTGCGAAAATGTGATGACACGTCTTACCACAATATGGAAATTAGAAGAAGAATTTCAATTGCCACAAAAATGATGCTTGTGGAAATATTAGTGTACTCCATATTTTTGTATGGTGTCGAGACATGGACCCTGAGGGCAAGGGAGCGGCATTCAATTGATACCTTCGAAATGTGTTGTTGCCACCGAATGGTTTGTATTTCTTGGGTGGAGACAGAGACTACAGATAAAGGGACGGCTCTCGACAATATGTTTGAGACGCATTCTGTAGTTTTTTTGGACATATTGTTCGGCGCGGACTGGATAACCTGAAGAGACTGGTTGTTTTGGGTAACCTCTCCACGGAAGGCGAAGCAGAGGATTGCCGTCGGCGCGCTGAAGCGATCAAGTGAAGGATCTCACTGGAGGCAACCTTCACTCTGCCCTGAGAGAAGTAGAGGATCGAGGGGGATGAAAAGACTTGGTCACTCAAAACATGACAGAATTTCAAGGTGGTCACGATTCTTAGCCATGAAAGAACGACCAAGAAGAGATAATGAAAAATAAATTAATCCTAAAAATATTCTGTGTAGTCGCTTATGTTTGGGAGAATAATGAAACGCCCATTTAAATCCAAAGTTAAATCCGATATCATTCGTATCTACTAGGCAGATTTCACTTCAACATTCCAGCTTGCATTCGAGGTTAATTTATGAAGCTTAATTGTTATCCATCTTAGATTCATATAATTACCTCGTTTTTAACGTGTTGTAAACGGAAAATGACATCTTTGAATTGCTACTCGTTGTATTGAAATTGACATATTATTGTAAAATATATTATTTTATCTACGATGTAAATTTTCAGGTTATTGAATGGATGGCCAAATACTTATACCTTTACCAAAGCAATTGCAGAGGACGTAGTCAGAGTTGAAGGAAAAGACTTACCGATAGCCATCTTCAGGCCTGCCATAGGTAATTTTTCTTATTTTATTTTAAAATGATCATTCTAAATCTGTACTATATCATCAAGCATTTGCAATTAGTATAACAAAATATTTATGTGATTTATTAATAATGTATCATATTTATTAAGAACAATGTGTTTATATTAAATTATTTATTAGAGATTATCTAAATTAACTTAGTTTGGTAAACATTTGATGAATAAATGCATAGCACTATTCAATAATTTGTGCCACTTTTAAATACATAGCAGAGTTGTTGTAAAGCTATGTAATGTTACCATGATTGTTTATCCTTTGGTTTTTTACACTGGCGATGCGATCGCCTCATCTTTCACCACATAATACTGCGATTTATTTGCTTTGATCATGAAATCCCAAGATTGCATTTTGGGGTCAGTTTTAATATGATTATAATATTATATAATATAACATACCTACTCAAATTTTAGACAAATGCAATTTTTTTATTGAGATTACCGAATTCGCTGAAATATAGATATGGTTCTACAATCCTTTGTGGATCTGGGCCACTTCACGAAGAGCTTGAATTAATAGATTTTTGTTTTAGGAGAAATGGATGTTAGTCACTTGCTCAACCTATTAGGTCCATACTCTGTGTCCAAACACAGATTAGAAAACAATATGTAATTTTTTTTCCCGACCCAAGATTCGAACCCGGGACGCAAGGCATTATAAGTGTGATGTGTTGCCGCTCGGCCATCGTGGGGCCGTTTTATACTTATATTGTACCTACTATATAACTTCCAATTTACTAGTAAAATTTTTCCACTAAATGTATTTTTTGGCAATTGTATGTGGTGGAATTTCATTACAATAGTTTTAAAACAAAATTGAGAATTCCAAATGTCCAGTTTTAGGTTTAAAAAATTAGTTTCCTACCTCTATTGTAGTTCCGAAGATGGGTTTTTATATTCAGTTTATAGCCCGAAGCACCTATCAACATAAATAACTCCAATATCATGGAATTAACAAAAATACATAATATTGTTTTATTGTGATTGCAATCCTAAGGCTAAGGCCACATAGGTAGGTGCCTTGCTTCGTGGCTACGTGCTAGGTGACATATCCTAGCGAACGGACGCACACTATACTATCGCAATGGCCACACTGCACGCTTCGCGCCTCGCTACGTGATTATTAGTCACCTAGATAGTCTCCCGGCGAACAAACGTGTTGGTTATTTCTATTGCGTCACCTAGTGATTTTGCAAGATGGCGGATGTTTCTTCAGTATGAAAAACGTCAAACACCATATATTTTGAGGTTATGAATAATGACGCATGGGATGAATTGACATTATGCACCCAACAAGTTCAAATTTGAGACATTCGAAATTTTAAACTTAAATTCTCTGTGAGAAGTAGCTTTCTGGTTAGTTTTGAGAGTGACATATCGTTGTTGACTTGACCGCTCCCAAATGTCAAATGAATTTGTACCTAAGCACGTAGCGTGCAATGTGGCGGTAGTGTTTTTAGTAGACAAGCATTACACCTAGCTCAGCACTACCAAAGCACCTACCTATGTGGCAGAAACCTAAGCGAAAACATCTAGGCATTTATCTACCTATATCTGATTATTGCAGTGAGATATTTGACAATGGTTAGTTTTACAAATCACCAAATCTCTCGACAGCCGAGTGAAGGGACTCATTATCATCTTGTTAATATTTTCAGTGGTGAATACAAATACCGATTGCTCTGTTTCTGGATTCATTGACAACACTTATGGTCCCATGGGATACGTTGTCGGAATAGGATTTGGAGTTCTCAAGTAAGAAAAATTCAGCTCTATTATGTACTATTTTTCCATTTCCAACCATCAAATTAAATATTATCATTAAATCTATTCAATAGCACACAAATTATTATCTAAACGTCACCATATCGATTTTTTAACAGTCTCTTTGGTTTATGCTGTCCCGAATTGTTTTCCATTTGAATTAGACACTTTTGAAAACATAAAGCTTTGAAGTTAATAATTTAGTCAGGTGAATAAATAAATAAACAAAAAATAATTTAAATATTTCTTTCTTTTAACATAATATATTATACACACTGAAAATGTTTTAAATCTGTTTTTCAGATCCGTCCATCTTCCTGAGAATATTCCCGCGCACATTGTTCCCGCCAACTATTGCATCAATATCATGTTAGCATTGGCTTGGAAAGTGGGGACACAACGGTAAAAACAAATATTATACAATTACAAGTTATGTGTAATTACAGAACAAAAATTACAATTAAGTTATGACTAATGTAATGGCTAGATGAAACAATTCTAGACGTCACCATGATGGGCAAAGGGACAAACAATAATTGAAGATGATGTTATTATCGTCAGGATGGTGGTGGTCAAGTGTCATTCAATATACATGCGTGTGACCAAACTTGCCATCGTAGCTGTATTGTGAGTGTCAGATATTCCCGAACCGACAAAATTATTTCGCTAATATCATTGGTTTATATAATATGTCAGAAGCCTCCCTTGTTGGTTTCAGTTAGTTACCTACACAAAATGAAATAATTTTACGGATTTTAATGTTAGTCTTTTGAATATTTTGTGTGTACGTAGTCATAAGATCGTTTTATGATTTCAATTAGCTGGTTTTGATTATATTTTTATTATAATAATTATGTAATATAAGACTATAATGTTGAAAAATATTTTTTGTACTATTGCAGTGCTGCAGAGATGCCGATATGCAACTTTTCCATCGACCCAGAAAATTCCATGAGTTTTGCAGACATTTTGAGATCGGGTATCATATATGGACATACAGTTCCTGCCATTAAGTGTATGTGGTAAGCATTAATACAGAAAACATATCAATGTCTTCTTAATCCCTACGTGACTTTTGACGCCCTATTTATTTTTTGAAAGAAAATAATATGTATTGCACAACTCAAGATTATTAAAATAATTGATTCAAATAGTCAAAGAATAATTTTCAACAGAATTTAATTATTTCATCCACGAAAACACTATTAATAATACAATTGGTGTCACCTAGAGTCGTAACTCACATTTTGCAATTTTTTTATTTTTGAGTTAAATACACTCAAAAGTGATTCTAAATGCATTAATATATGTAAAGAAAAATAGTTGGCTATCAAAAGTCACTTTAAAATCGTTGACAAAGTTGACTGTTGGTGTCATAACTCACATTTTTCAATGAATAATGTGAGTTCTGTCACAAAGGCCTTTCTAACCAGTCAAGGAGCTCTATTTCTCATGGTGTGCTGTGTGTCTGCAGCCTTAGGAGTGTTATTTTAAAATTTTGAAAAGTTGAATGCTTTTCTTCTAATTATAAAAAACAGTGCTCTGGTGGTTTTTTTTTCGGTTATTTTAAAACTAGATTTTTTGAATATGTGAGTTATGACTTTTATTAGTCAAAAAGGTAAACATATTTTCCTTTAATGAATATAATATTATAATAATGTTAATATTACTACAGGTGGTTATACCTTTTTATATTAATAAAACTTGCTATAACAGTAGTTGTCTTAAGATAATTTAAATATTAGTAAAACTAACTAAACCTACCAAAACCTGACAATAAATCTACATTGGTTGTATTTGGTTTTTTTTTAACTTCAAATGGCCACATTTAAAATCATATCGCTTATAATGTAACATTCGCTATCAGCTAAATCCTACCTTCTTTGACTCACTAAGAGCGGCATTCATACGGTATAGGTTACTATCTTACCTCTTAAGAATAGCCTTTGCGAGCCCGAAATATATTGGAAAGAAGAAGAAAGAACATACGGTGGCAGACCAAACACCAAATACAATAATTTCATTATGGCAGTTTAGTAAAATTCTTCAATAATTGAATTTTTCAGGTATAATGCCGTCTCAATCACAGATACTTTTTGGATTCATCTGTTTGCCAGATTCTTCCTTCATATTATTCCAGCCTTCCTTATTGATATCATTCTCAAATTACTCGGACAGAAAACTAAGTGAGTCTCAATAGTTTATTATCTTGGATATCGACTGTTTAATCTGCAAACCGGCTAACTCCATTTGGGCAAATTTTTCAGCAAGGAGAAAAACTTAACAATTTAACTACATATCGGGTGGAATTTAACAATTCCAAAATACACTTGGAATTGAAATAATGAAATATTAATTGATACACTATTTATGGTTCCCTTTTGTATATAAAGAAAATTTATATACAGTAGAACCTTGTTAATAAGAACACGGATAATTCGAAATTCACCGTAATTCGAAATTTTCGCGAAAAAACGTCCCTTGATCATTATTTTCACATAAAACCATTCCTTTAATTCAAATTTCGTAATTCGAAATTATTTCAGAGTCCTGAGTCCTGGTATATAAAAATATTCAATAAATTGTAATAAAGTATACTATTTCATGAGCCAGTCATTGAAAATTGTGACAGACTTTTCGTAAAACATAAATAACTTATTTTAAGAAGGTAATACATGACATTTTATAACCCATTAACACTCACGGCACCGGAAATTTGGTAGGCACATTGATCGTAAATAATATTGATGAAAATAAAAAAAATAAAAATTTAAAATTTTAATATTTTTCCCCCATACACTTCATAATTCGTAATTCGATTTATTTTCGGTCCCGTGGAATTCGTATTAACGAGGTTTTACTGTAAAGAGCGGAGTTGTTCCATTTACGATATTGGAAATTTGGCATCTGCAGTTGGCTGTTTAGTGTGAAGAACGATAACGCATTTATTTATAGGTTTAGGAGTTTGACATTTTGTGTGAGCACAGAAAACATGCCTTATGACAAAATGCCATCAAAATCTCATTTTTGGTCAAAAGTGCAGTAAGCTAGTTTACATATTAAGCAGTCGATATGTAGAAAAGATATTTGTGACATTATTATGTCACGTCTTTTCTTAACATGGAACATGAGCATAACGATGTTTGAGAAGGAATGAATGAATTTTTAAATTCCCCAGATGCCTACTATGACGTGTCGACAAGTTTTTTATGCTAACTATTTTAAGTTAGCCGCATGAATTAGTGTGTATGGATGTAGTGACCTAATAATTTATAAGGTGAATGAGATAAATTAATTTTAGAAAATATTTACACAATTTTGAAAAACTTCAGATACATACCTATTAGACACAAACTCACATCTTTCGACCCAATGACTGTTTTGAGGCCCCCTATGATATATGACAACCAAGAAAATTTTAATATTCAATAAATAAATCCATGCGTTCAAACGGTTTTTTTTTAAATTTTTATATAAATTATGCAACCTTTAATCAAAATCTTTAATATAAGTACTTATATGTATATTTCCACTAACAAAGTGGATTACAGCATAAGCGCCCCACAGCAGAAAAAATTCATGTCCAAGGATTCTACTATCAAAAATATATAATTTATTAGAACTACCTGCCTTAATTTTCTGACCGTAAGCTTTAAGCTCAAAGATTTTGGTAACCAAGTTCGACTGTATATGTATAATTGTATTTTCACTGCTAATTTATGTTTATATTATGTTCTCTTTTTATATTTTCATTTTTATCCCTTTTATTACTTTTGTTTTTCTTTCTTCTTTATAATGTTTCATGTCATGGTGTGAATGTCTTCAACCTATAATTTGTAATGTCCACAATATGTAAAAAAAATAAATAAATTAAATTGAATAAAAAACACTGTAACATTCTGACCTTGACGATTTTTTAAAATACCATTAAAAGTTATACAATATGTTGTAAACTTGTATAATATTTTGTTTCAGAGCCATGTACCTATGTCAAAAGGTGCACAGTCTAATGGACAAGGTGGCATACTTTATAGAGACAGATTGGACTATCAACTGCGATAACACCCTGAGTCTGTACGCCAGCTTAAACAGCGCGGACAAAAAGATGTTCCCATTCGACATGAAGAATATTGACTGGGTGTATTACTTCACCGTCATGATAGACGGTATTCGGTTGTACCTCTTCAAGGAGTCACCACAAAATCTGGAAGCAGCGCGGAAAAGATATCTCAAGTAAGCTGTTTATATGAAGCGTTTATTTTTGAAAACATGATTTTGAAACATTTCAATAAATGTGGTATATGAAGTTTTTGTTATTCAAATTTAAGTATCAGTGACAGCCGTCTCGCATCTCAATTTTCAGTATAGTATTGACGTAGGTACTCTATCTTGCTCTAAAAGTTAACACAGCCAAGAAAGAGCGAATTAAAAGGTAGCACTTTTGACAGTTAACTTCTTGTGATAATTAATTAACCGAATACATAAAGTGATATGAATGTTAGAATAGCTTCACCCTTTATGCGGTGAAATCAGTAACAGTCATCATATCACAATCATTTTGATGTAATAGTAACATTATATTTTTCACTTTCAGACTTAAGATTCTACACTATGTGATTGTTTATGGATTCTACACAATGGTCCTCTATTGGCTATATACAACAATAAGTCAGTTCTCCTATCCAATTGCAGAATCAGATTTCAAACCTATGGATAATGTTCAATGAAATATATTTCAACTGAGATCTGATTAAATATATCCACCTCCCATCCGATGTAATTTTTTTTGTTTTTAAATAAATAATCTGATCCAATGGGTACCGAAGTGTGTTATTTAAGGCTGTTGAATTCGTACAAATCATTATTTTTTTATAATTTAAATTTCAGAATAATATTAGTAAATGTTAATATTATTCTTATTGAATGCCAGCAACTGAAAGCTTAAAAAAACTAGTCATCTTCGGTTTTGGCTGGATAAAAATATTTCGCCGAAAACATGTAAAAAACGAGTTGACATCGTCTTTAAAACACAGTTGAAGGAATTGCACTGGAGCCTAGTTGGATAAAAAGACTAAATCTCAAGTCGATAGTTGTTAATGAATTTTCTATTTAATAAATCACAAATAAATCATAAGAAAATTTCAAAAAGAAATTAGAAGGAAAGCTAAAAAAACGTTCTCAATATTGACGTTAGGCAATATGTTTTAGAAACACTGAGGCACTTGCATGCTTTTTGCATATATATATATATATATATATATATATATCTAACAACGCCACTGGTTTAATCTGTCATATAGATTCTGTGTGACAGTTAAAATCTGGGATTCATTCTCATATTTTAAAAAAAGTGCTCTGAAAGTAATATTACATTCAAGTCATTTATTTTAGTAGTCTTGATAATGGTGTTACAACCGAAATAGCTATCGACAACATCCCATAGAATTTATTATAATTTATATTATTATATCAACATTAATTATTACAATAAATTCAGTTATGTTATGCTACTAACCTAAGATTAGGTTAGGTTAGTTTAAGTTAATTATGATCCATACTATCACTTGCTAATAATTTTTAATTCAATAAATGAAAGTGTCCCCATAATAGTGGTATATAATATACAGTAGTGTCAAAAGTGAATTTATTATTTTAAAAGGGTCCATATCAGACATATCCAACTTCAAGTAGACCGTGATCTACTAATACTTAACCATACACTATCAAAACTGGCAGTGATCTTCCAAACTCGTGCTGAATACAAATTTGAAGTTAATCAATAGATTTTGCAATTGGAAGTCTATATGGCGGACAATTCATATATACATAGTTAATATCTATCAACATAAAATAGATCTAACGATCTCAGATGATAATTTAGTACTCGTCACTTGAATATTGTATTATATATTACAATGAGTCAATATCAAACTTTTCAGTCAAGTAGTTCACAAATAATCTTATGCTGTGTATTATAGACTATCAAAATAATAAATTCGCATAGATAGATAACTATATTAATATTATCTAAATACATATATACATCCTCAAAATGTAATAAGTACAGTGTACAAGTGCATACAATAAACAACCATTAAAACAGTTCTGTGTTTATTAATCAATTATGTATCCATATAAAATTAAACTTGGTGGTTGGATATCTTAACAAATTAAATTGCAGCCATGTCTTTTAGCACAAAATTTTTGGGTGGTTCTTCAAGTTCATCGAGTTTTTTTAGTGCTAGTATATTTTAATGCCTTCTTTTTTACATCACAATATTTCATTACTTCTGGAATGAAACAGTTGTCAGATCAGTCTTCATCCATGCTTTTTTATTCCAACGATAATGTAGCGGTAAAATAGACTTATCAATCCTCAAAGGCTCTTTGATAAATCAAAAATGGCTTCAGTTTAAAACTAGCGATATTTCCACCCAACAGTTACACAATCTTTACGTGCTTTGAAGCCAGACATGCACTTAGCTTCTATTTGAATGTATCTTCACATAAAGCTTTCACGTCTTTTAAATAAATCTTTCAAACCAACCGGAGCTTGTATTAAAATCTTTGTTACAGTTGTCACCCTCCTTCTTCTTCAAATCTTAAGGATAATTTAAGTTCCCGTGACAAGTCTGTTTTATTTTCTTATTTTCATCTCTAAAGGCCAGTTCAGATTAGTCTAGTAGTTTAGTTGAGTGGCGAGTAATTTAGTAACTAAACGTGTATAAACAGACAAATGTAGTCGAGTTATTTAGTAAAATCATTTAGTCGAGTCAATCCATTTTGTTTTAATTTTTCAGTCGAGTAGCGACCTCCACCACCTCTCACGAAAAACCAAACAAGCCACGAAACAAGTCTGAACACATTATCTTTAGTCAAGTTCATTAGTTGTCATAGAATTTCTTCCTCCACTTGTACTGATAAAGCCATTACAGATGATGTTATTAACCAAGTTTGACCATTATCCATGCTGTATTTTTTAATATTAACGAAATTCCCAAAATATTTGCAGTGAATATATTTTCTTACAACAGCGTTTTTCGGATCTTGGTGCAAGTGCAAAAGACATTTCCAAATTTCAAAAGCCATTTGGCTGTACAATTAAGGAGCTTCCGTCAGATTTTCAATTAGAAATGATTGGTCTGCAAACTGATGATGATATGCTAAAAATGATGTTTAAAGAAATGGATCTAACCCAATTCTATAAATTTTTTTCGAAAGATAATTAATACGGTCAATTAAAATCATATGCATGAGGATTTATATCTATATTTGGGAGAACTTACCAATGTGAAAGGACATTTTCGAAAATGAAGTATGTAAAATTGCAATACAGGTCATTATTAACAAATGACCATTTACAAACAACTTTAATGATAGGAAGTACTAACTTCAAACTTCAGAAATATTATATCAGAAAAAAACGATGACATTCATTGTATTAGTACTAAATTTAACCAGTTCTATTATACATTAATTAATAAAGGGAAAAAAATCTTTTTTGTATGTGTCACATATAAAAATTGTCACTTCCTAATAAAAAAAATTGAACTTGTTTCTTTTTTGTTGCTCTTTGAGTAGAAATTACCCATGTAAATATCTTAGAGGTTGCTAGAGTATACGCTTTATAATTTTTTTTGCACTTTTTAGTACACTGATACATCTCTTGCCTGATTAGTCCACATAAAATTAAATCAACTGATATTCATTTATATTAATATAATATGTAGATCCAAATAAATAAATTGATAATATAGGGAAAAAAATATTTTTAGAATATATTACACCATTGTCATCCTTTAAACTTATGAAGTGGCAACTCTACCTGGCCTGCCGAACTTAAAAATTTAGCGATTGTTCCCTTTTAAAAAATATTTCCCGGCCTCTGGTTCAGATGATGAAATAGGTATTGTATAAATTTATACACCTAACAATTTCACATAAAATTTGAGACTACAAATAATGAAAGTGGACGGCATTCTATGTCTACCTAAGGGCGGCACTTTGCCTAGAGCCTTTGTCTAAAAGACACGGTAGCGTGGTGTGGAAACACAAATGGACACTTTCAATCGTAGTTATTAAACCATCGATAACCAATGGATGCGACAGGTCACACCGACTAGCTAGCGGAGTTGAGCATTTCAACAGTGGTTACAGTGTCCATTGCTGGAATCAAAGATCGGTACGTCTGAAAAAAATAGGGAATGTATCCGGAAAAGTATGGGGATCGATGATGAAGTGACGACGAGGCATGAGGTGAGAATGAAAGGCAGATAATTATTATATTATGTTTTTTTGAAATTGCCCAACCCCCCCCCCCCCTTAGACAATTTTTTTATGTGCATGTCTGAAAAATAAACTTACCGGATTTTATACGTTTAAAGTCAT
The DNA here is from genome assembly GCF_057557595.1 of Rhyacophila brunnea. NCBI lineage: Eukaryota > Metazoa > Arthropoda > Insecta > Trichoptera > Rhyacophilidae > Rhyacophila > Rhyacophila brunnea. Next base: position 4,017,128 of record NW_028233276.1, read on the forward strand.
AACTCACATTTTGCCATGTGAAAATTGTTGACAAAGTTGACAAAGTTGGTGTCATAACTGACATTTTTCAATGAATAATGTCAAGGCCCTTTCTCACCAATCAGGGAGCTCTATTTTTCATAATGTGCTGTGTGTCTGCAGCCTTAGGAGTATTTATATATATTGAAAAAAAAAATTTAAATCGACTCACTCATTAATATTCAAGGGAGTTCAATACTTTTTTCTTCTAATTACAAAAAACAGTGCTCTGGTGATTTTTTGCGATTATCTCAAAACTCAATTTTTGGAATATGTGAATTATGACTGTAGGGCAGGCAACTCATTTTTCCTTTAACACGCATAATAATTATATGGACAAGGCTTGCGACCCTCCAAGATGTCCTTGTGTGTGTGTGTAGTTTTCTTAATGTTTTAATTAGTCTGGTTTCAAAGTTCACCTAAATAAAAAAAATCTTTAAATCTAAAGAATGTCAGTGCATACTAATGAGGTATTTCACTATATGACGGGCGTTCATTAAATTATCTACCTAGGTATAAAATACAATAATTAGTACATTAAAACAAATCTGCTTATTGGGACTTATCTTTAGGTGCAAAACAACATGCTCTATTTGTAGTAATGTGGAGTGATAAAATGTCTTCTATGCCATCCGTGGACTGAAACCGTATGCGGTTTAGAACTGTGTGCCATACTTGGCTTATCTTTTCTGTTCTTGGAAATATATTTTCACAAACTATATTATAAGCATCTGATCGTATCCGTTTATACCATACTCTTACACTTACAAATTTAGTGAAAATACATTTTCATGAACAAAAATCATAAGTTTAGTATGGCACACGGATCTAAACTGCATACGGTTTCAGTCCATGGATGGCCTCTTAGATAGAATAAATGAACACATGGTTGACATCTAATATGGGAGTCTGCACCTTCAAATCATATTTTTAATTAGTTCTACAATCCTATGAGGATCTGTGCCACCTCATAAATAGGTTTTCGAGAAGTTGATGATAGCCACTTGCTCAACCCATGAGGTAGGTACATGCTCTGGGTTCAAACACACATTGAAAAACAACATGTGAATTTTCCAGACCTTGGACTCGAATCCGAGATCCAAGACTTTCAGATCCATGTACAATTTCTGATGCATGTATAGTTTCAGCCAATAATGATTATTGGTTCCCAACCTTATTTCTGCTAAGCCCCACTTCAACGCTTCAAAAATCTCCATGCCCCCCCTATAAAAATTTATAGTTACCTAATTAAGTCTGAGAAAAAATGAATTGCTTCAAATAAAAAATGCACACAGGCAATAATATTTTTAATTTAACTTTCGTTGGTAAATATGTATACTACGCTACATGTACAACTCAGAAGAAAATTAGTGCGATCCTTTATTATGCTCTAGCTCCACCTTTTTAAATAGTCAACAATGTACTAATACAAAGCGGCTCTCGTGATACAGTGGGTAAGGCACTGGCCTTCCACCCGAGAGTTCTGGGTTCGATTCCCGGTCATGACAAAAACATTTATGTGTTTTTCTCAAAGCCTGGGCGTTTGTGATTGTTCAAAATTACTAACAACCACCTTGTACGAAAAAGCAAGGACATGGTTATTAATAATTCTAAAAAAAAATGTACTCATACAAAAATGAAAAAAAATATAAAAATAAACTAGGTTTCACCACATAATATATATAATATTTTTTTATATTAATATTATTATATTTGTATATTTTTATTATTAATTATTATTAATATATATATTTTTATATTTGTATTTTCATACGATGAATGTTCTTGTTTATTAGCACAATCAATTTCAATAGAAGTCAATCTAAATTCATCATCGTTCATTGACAAAATTATCGTTCCTAAACAAATTTGCCTCAAATTTCAACATCATGATTTGATCCTTTCATTTCATTTTTTCACGATAGCCAGCACACTTTACAATATCATAGAAGTGAGGTATTTTAAAATTAGTCAAGGCAGGTTTGCAAACAACCTTTTATAGGACTGTTTTTTTTATATAATTTATAACTAGCGGTCATTTTATAAACTATTAATTTGCAAACTGCAAACCTGTGGCTATATTATTAATTGTGTTAAACTTTTCACGCCTCCCTTTCCAACACTCCGTGCCTCCCAGTTTGGAAATCGCTGCTCTAAAGTGTGCGCATGCGAATTCTTCTAAAAAATTGTCCGCACAAATGTTTCCAATGTTCACAAACGAATTTTTTAGAAAAAGTAGTTTGCAATATCAGATTTTATGACTCTAATGATATAAAGTACAAAAATTGGATAAGAATATTGTGCGATTTACAGAAAAATAATTACTGCCTTTAATAATTTGACGAGTCCATGTATCTATACAAAAATGGTGAATATTTGCAAAATTTTACTGCTCAGTTGAGTTTATGATTCACACACATAATTGAAAAATTAGAGGGAATGTTGGCTTCCGCTCTGTTCGTGTGAGCCGACTATGAATTTGCTTGATTTGTAATAGCATTCGGTAATAAAATGTCTTACCAAGCATGGGAAGAAGTCAAAGAAGATCAATGAACACACCGTTGTGAATTATGGGAATCTGTTCCTTCAAACTATAACTAGGGGTTTCAGAATCTATAGTAGGGATAATTACCAGCCCATAGCTTTGTAAAAATTTTCAAGGACATCACTTTTCAAGTAATAAGGAAATCAAGGGTGAGGAAGACCTGGTTTTAAAATAGATTTTCTTCCAAAGGGTTAACAATGATGGTGCAGGAGTGGTCCATTTCTTGTAAAAACAAAAATCTGTTGATACAAAACCTTCACTGTGTGGAGGTCCACATTATGATCTTATTAGTATCGGACATGGTCTAAAAAATTAAATAAATAAATCGTTAGTGTAGAAGTGGTGGACAAAGTACATTTAATTGTCAGGGTATTAAGTCATTATGATCTATCAACCCTTTCATACAGAGGTGGAAGTGCTCAAAATAGACCGGAGCGCTACTCCGGTTCGTGAAATCCTTGCGACTGCCGCTCCATCTCGTGGAAAAAATAAAAAAAGCGCTCCGGTTCGAGAATTATTATGAAAATCATTCCATTACAGTACACTCTCAGTAATCCGCCGCTAGATTATCCGACACCTAGGTACTATAATCCGCCGTTATTTTTACTAGTTGAAAGCACAAAATCAAGCTCTATAAATCGCCGGTATTCGATTGTCAAATTCAGTAGTCCGCCGCGTACAAGTATACAACGCAGATGAGACAGGTTTATTTTGGAAACTTTTCCTTCGTAAAACGTACGTTCATCGCGAAGAAAGTAATCCCCTTTCTGCAATTTCCAGTTTTAAAAAAAGATCGCGATATAACGAATCCGCATTCGCCGGGGTCGCGATGAACGGTGGGGGGGGGGGGGGGGTTACCCATATTACTTATACTAAACAGTGACTTCCTGCAGGAGTAGAAAAACCATACACTGTATATTATATGCGGCAAATAAATGAGGGAAAAATATTGATAACATAAAAATGTAGCCTACCCAAATCTTCAGCTGTAGGTAATAGTGCGAATCAGATCTCTAAAAAACTGTTAGTACATTATTCTCTGTCCAAGGCTATATAATACGTATCTATATAAAGGTACCTTATAACAAAAAACCCGGCACATAAACTTTACTATTTCGAGTGCTGTGAGGTGGATAATAATAATGTACGCTCCTCAAAAATATATATTGGATAAAACTATTTCTTTTATGTCAGTTGATCGTATTTCATTTTTGTAATTGATTGATTTCGTTTCAGTAAACTTTGAAACCTTCACCTAGAAACAGGATATTTATTGTGAAAATCAAAAGTTTTTTTTCCAAGAAAAAATGACCGTGAATATTACTGATGGGATTTGTACGGGAGATGGTATGTGAAATATCATTATTTTTAATATGCTATTCTTATATTCTATGTGATATTTTATTGATGTTGAGAATTGAAGATTTGTCATGTCGAAGATAAAACTCGTCATGTCGAAAATAAAATAAAGTAGGTACATGCATTCATGTTTTCTAACTCTCTCTTTGATCTGAGATTTATTTTCCAGAACTACACTAAGAAAAAAATATCTCAATAAATTACTGATAACTTTATATTGAACCATCATTATTTATTTTATATCAGTGATTCCCAACTACCACTCGAGTTTTATAGGGGCTATTTTCCTGTATTAATGTTTATATTTTGAAATAGGTAGGTAGGTGGTTGTGCGATGTAATTTTGTATTGTGTCATTACTTGGTAACTCTATATTTCAAGTGGATGTAAGTATAAAAATACACTAAATACCCTTAATTTTACCGTGAACACCATTTGGCAAACGCTACTGTATAGCATCACACCGCCTTTAATCTTGGCAATTGGTAGGGGGGAGGGCAACAAAGATCCTAGCCTTGGGGGCCGCTTTAGGATGTGGGCCAATAAATATAATATAAATACTGAATAGGTAGGTAGGTAATAGTGGCGAAGGGTGGTGGTAGGGTATTGAGATCCGACATAAATAGTCCTAAATACATTTTGTCAGTTATACGTATTTGTTTTCGTTGAACAAAGTCTATAATTTACATATGGTATTGGTTAGTTTATTAAAATTCTATTAAACACTGGGAAACCAAGCCAATAATTGTCAAAAAATACTCGTCTATCTATAAAATATCTAAAATTATGCATTTAAATCATACATAACTTTGGATATTTTATAGATAGAATAATATTTTTTGTCTATTAAAGTTTGGTTTACGCAGGGTTTCGTGAATTTAATATGTATAATATGTATTCTTAATCCAGAAAAACAAATAAATATGAATGAAAAAGTGTGCATAATTTTGCTAACGTATCGCCTAAAATATATTAAAACTATTATGGTTAGGTTTAGGCAGAGTTTAGTTGATTTTTTAATACTAACCAACATCATATAAATTGTAGTCTTAGTTCAATAAAAACAAATACATATGACAAACAAAGTTTAATGTGTACTATTTATGGCGGATCTTAAAAGCCTACCTCCACCCTTAGCTACTTGTATGTAGTCTTATTTTATTTTTTCAAAAGTGTTACATGCTATAATGTCCTGTGCAGGTTGAGATGTCGTGAGTTGCACCTGGGTAGCGCATTCAATGGAGGCGGCAAATTAATGAATGAATACGATTAAATACAATTTTTACAAGTGGAGTCCATGAAGATGAAATTAGTTTCCCTGCGACGCTAACACTATCTGGATGTTTATATATATTTTGTCTGTCAGGATTGAAAATCATTTAACCAGAGATAATGAACTGTAATATGCACGTAAATTTAATATTAGACTATAGTACCTACCTTAAAGGTACCTAGCAATTTGCCCAGGTACGTCACTGCTCTCTTTCTGTTTACATCTCTGGACCTTAATTTGTGGCAGATGGGTAAGGGTTCACAGAGATCTAACCGAATGCATTAGTGGTTCCGCCAAAATAAAAAAGTTGGGAATCACTGATTTAGATAAACAATCATATAAAATCACCATTAAGAAACATTAGTAAGAAACTTACAAAACCTAATGAATCACTATTTTCTTTATTTGTCTACAAACAAAACTACCAACCACAGAAAAGATAAAACATAGAATTCCGATAGGCTATATACCAATACAGTAAATTTTGACGCAGGGTTTTGAATGTATTAGTGTCCTACTAAAATGCACCACACATTATAGACATGCAATCAGTGGCGCACTCAGGATTTAATATTGGGGAGAGCCCAAGGAGGAGAATGTAAATTAGTCCCATAGGCTCTTTTTCTTCTTGATATAATTATGTTTACATATTTTCACAATACACGGCGGCATATTTGTACAGTTTCTCCTAGTTTTTATTAAATTGGAGGTATAGAGGCGGTAACCGTTGAGCGTGTCATCAGCGACTGCCGGATTGAAAGTAACTAACAGCGACCATGCTAGGACATGTGCGCCTAGTATGCTAAAACATTACTCAAATACTATTGGCTGTGCTACCCGCTTGGTCTAGAGAGCTACAAGATTTATGCCGAATTCCAATGAAAAAAAAATGTTCTTTTGATTTACAACACCACCGACTGTAATTGGTGTACCTAGCTGTTCTTTTTGCCGAATGTTTATCGTCGATTTTTGGTTTTTTAATATTGACGTTCCAAAATATTAATTGAAAATGGACAAAAATAAGTATTATAGCATTTAACTTATACACAAACCTACTCAACACAACACAGCCTAATTTCTCGTTCATCGGTCTCTTGTCTATTGCACTCGGTGTACCTACACCATGGCCCCCACATCCTGAAACGGGCCCTCAGGCTATCATATTTGGCGGGCCCCCTACCTACCGGGCCGGGAAGATTAAAGGCAGTGTGAAACACTACATTAAAGTTTTGCAAAGTGTATTTTAGTTCAAATTATTAAGGGAACAGTGAATTATTAACGATTTTTAATACATCTACTTTAATAATGGAGCTGTCGAGTATCGATACATAATAATCAGAAAATAGGTATATTGCACAATTATATAATTTAAAATGTTTATGGCCGTGAAGTATAATAGCATAGACTTTTTTTTTACTATTAAAACTAATTTATGATGTGTGTTTATCTCACTTATCTGGTCAACCCGACAAGCCGCCCCCCCCATAGCCCGGGCCCCAGGCTAGAGCCCTGTCAGCCCTCTCCAGCCATGACCTACGCCACTTCGGAATTCGGGTGGACACTTTTGGAATTTTTTGACAGTTCCATTAGGGATTCGGTTTCTAAAAAAACTCGACATTAGTGTTTCGAAATTTTTGTGCTAGAAATTAAAATCTAAGAAATTTTACTAAAAAGGGTGCTGTAGAATTACAAATCATTTTTTTGCCGTGTTTTTATTTGTCTAAGCCCAAGGTATAGTTTATTGGCCATCAATTTCAATGTAATCATTCTGATAATTTTTATGATTGGGGTGCCAGGGCCTCTTACCCCCTCCCTGGGTGCGCCACTGCGTGCAATAGTGTGTGTAATGCACCAATATTAAATGAGCGTCATTGCATAAACCAAGAGCAGTTGTCAGTATTCGACGCCTATGACGTATTCTTGACACGTGTTTAAATTTATCCGGTATTCTTCCTTACTCGAGATCGACTGCCTGCTTCTCCTTACCCGTTAGGTACCTATTTCAGTTGCCATTATTTCGCATTTCCCAGAGTTCCCTGCTACCAACACAGAATATTTTTTTTATATACATACAGTAGACTCCCAATTTTCCGGGCAATCGAAAAACACGAATAATCCGAACTATGGATTTTTCTTTTTAAAATATTACATATTATACGTAAAGCAGACAATTATTTTAACATGTTTAATACTCATTATTTATTTTATCAAGAAAATCTGTGATTTTGGTTTGTTTGCAGGAATCTTTTAATGATTTTCTAACATCAGTTCGAATTTAGAGTTGTTATATCGTTTTATACACCGTATCGTGCACGGATAATCCACAAACCAAATAATCGGGAGTTTACTATACTTATATTAAATTTTGTATATTAAAATATTATTCCTGTTCTTCGATGGCGTTACAGCTCAAGTCGAGCCCTGGCCTCCTCCACCATCATCCCAGAACGGTCCTCCGCACGTCTTTTCCAGTGCCTGATTTTTAGTAGCTGGTTGGCATCTTTTGTAATGTTATCACCCCATCGTGTGCGTGGCTTTCCCACTGGCCTTTTCCCTCCTGGGTTTCCTTCCTGGGTTTCGTTCGAGGATCTTCTTCGGTATCCGTGACTCAGGCATGCGCTGGACATGGCCTGCCCAGTTTAGCCTCTGGAGTTTTATGAAGGTGGAGAGATTTGAATCTGTGGTATAGTTCCGTGTTGTACCTAATTCTCCACTCCCCACCATCATCCATGGGTCCGTATATCCGCCTCAGGATCTTTCTCTCAAAGCAGTCCACCATTTCAGCTGCTTTCATATTTAGCATACATGACTCGCACCCGTATGCAACGACTGTGCGTATGACGGTTTTATAGAGCCGGGTCTTAGTTTTTCTGTGGACATTTCTGGATTTGAATATGGGCAGCAATGAGAAATACGATTTATTTGCAGCGGTTATAAGGGCTTTTATTTCTTCCAGTTGCTCGTTCTCTTTGTAATATTAAAATAATATAATATATAGATATTAAATGTAGGTACATCTATACATTATTTTTTTCAGAGAGCGAGATAATAAGATTCTTGTCTGGAAAACGTATTTTCATCACTGGAGCAACTGGTTTCCTTGGAAAGGGTAATTATTAGATACATTAATTCTCTGATATATAATATGTAATAATAATATTACAGAAGGAGTTATTTAATATTATACATAGCAGTGAATTAAAATCTAAATAATATTTTAGTATGTATAGGGTGCCTACATAAAAAAAATCTAATTCACTCAAAGATATAAATATGTGAATCAACAAAAAAAAGCTAATACCTACTCAAAGTACGAGTAATAACAATATTTATCAATAAAAAGAGAGAATCATTTACATATTTTTTTTATTGTCTGACTTTTTATACTGTATTTTCTATATTTTGTAAACAGTTGATGTTTTTTTTACTTTGTATTTTAATTAGTCTCTTTTTGTCACGTTTTTTAAATCCTTAGTGACCTTTCTGGGCAAAGAATGTTACCAAATTGTTTTTATGATAACATCATAAAAACACCTTGGTATATTCGAGCTTCAATGTTGGGACCATACCTAAATAAGATTTGATATAAATAATATAAGTATTACAAGTTATTTATACACATTTATATTTTTATAAAAATCAATGTATTTTAAAATAAATATTAAAACTATGAATTAGTCAAAAATCTCTTTGATAAAATATAGAAAACTTAATTAACTAAATCTTAATAACAAATATGACCATAAAATAATATGTAATAATAAGATGGGATCCTTTGACAAATTCACATGTTATAACATTTTTTTTACAATTATAAATTTATATTTAACTTTTATATAGAATATATAGAATATTTTTATTTTTAATGTTTTCATATACATATTTATTAATTAATAAATTTTATTAAAATGTTTTTCTTAGCTTGTATTCTTATTAAATTTGTCCGTTGGTTGTTTGACCGGTACAAATCTTGCAATCGATTTTTAACTAATTTCCCGACTAGTTAGACATTTGAAACTTTTAGAATATATCAAAACACGATGCCAATGCATTTTTTTAATACTTTTAGCCATCTTTAAGTAGAATTTAATTCATTTTCAGTTAATTCTGTTTTGTATGAAAAGTTTTTCAACACCATTATTGGTTGCTAGGGGTCTGGGGTCGTTAATACTGCTGGGGACGTTCGTTAATATGGAAATCAATATGACATATTGTCAAAATTACATTTCAGTATTATTTCTATCAAGTACAAATTTTTGTGATCGTTTAAGCTAGTCAAGTCAAGTTTATATGATTCAACAGAAAATTTCAAAACGTTGTATATTAAAAGTTCTTTATATCTTGTAATTATTTTTAATTAAGAAGGTAGAGGTAATAGAAAAAATAGGTATCAATCACTGACTATTTCAATTGTCTTTATAGTTTTGATAGAAAAGCTTCTCAACAACTGTAATGTGGACACCATCTATACTTTGGTCAGAGCTAAGAAAGGGAAATCTTCCGCTACCAGATTAAATGAACTATTCGACTCTGAGGTGAGCAATTTAAGCCAAAATGACTTTTTATTTAAACCATATTCAATTTAAGATAGTGGAAGTTGTATTAAGGCTATATTTCAGCTGGGGCACGGTCTAAAACGATCGTGACTACGCGACGCGAAGATTGTGCAAGTGACGCGTGCAGAACAAAACATAATTTGTTATAAAAATTCAACATGCGTCCATTTAATGTTATGTTTATTGTTATATTACTAATAATAATATATTCATTGTCATGTTTTCTTTTTCAAGTAAATGGGTAACGTTTTTTTAGTAATTTTTTACACGATTTAAGAATTAATTCCCCCGTCGCCATCACAAAATAAGTTGACGTGTTCACAGCTCGACTTTTGCTCTCCGATTGCCAGCCAGTTAGAAATTTCATCGCAAGCTATAGTTGAAAATTATTTTCCGTTTCACTGAAGAACCGTCTTAACAGATTTACGTTTTTTTTTACGAGATGTTATAATAAATGTTAGCCAAGTGCTCAACTTATTAGGTCCATACTTTGGGTCCAGACACACATTGAAAAACAACGAGTTTGTTCATTACATTATTGGCCTGATATGTAGCCGTTGGGTCATTGTGGGCGTAAATTGACTTAGCCTTAGAAATAGTCTTGAGAATCTAACCTATTGATTAAGATAATAATAACACCTCCGTGCTTGCAGTCAGGCCCGTCCCCGGCGACTCGGATGCCCATAGTGAAATCTAAAATTGAGACTTCTTTACTTGGGGTTGTATGGATACTTATCTGTCGTTGTATCCGACTGACAATCTTATTAAACATACATTATTTTGAAAACACTTTCTGAGAAAATATATTATTACCGATAAAAAAAATCTTTTTGGAAAAAGTAGTTATCGAACCTGCATCTCTCGGGTATCGCGCCCGTCACGTCTACGTCTTGGAGTGAACTTGGAGTGATCCGTGATGTTGGCTAATAATTAAAGTAATACCTACTTTGATTTAAAATACAAAAGCCGATCGCCAGTAGTAGCTCAATTTGGAAAGCACTTCAGTGAGTATTAAAAGCCAATAGTTAAAATTTGTCGCAAGTATGACGTCTTCTTTAGTATAGTGGTATATGTGCATAGGCGCGATACTCGAGAGATTCTGGTTCGATTCCTCCTTTTTTCAAAAAGATTTTTCTATTGGTTATAATATCTGTACCTCAGAGGCAGACGGATACAACTCCATTTTTGGGGAAAATGATTTTTTTTAAGATCGTCATGCTAAAGGCTTTATCTATTAGAGGGAGAGAGATGAAAGTCCTAGTCCAAGATATGCATAGAATAAAGATGCAAGTGCCATACCTACCTTAGAGGCAGAAGGATGCAAATCCAATAATCCACTAAGATAAAATTCTCTCAAACCGTCTGCAATATGTACTAGACGAGAACCAGCCAGGACAACGAGCTTTAGAGGAGGATACAGTACTATGGACCATATCCAAGTCATCAGAGAAATTAGAGCGGTAACAGAAATACAAGCTGCCGCTATCCATGGGTTTTATAGACTATGAGAAAGGGTTCGATTCCATAAAGAAATTTTCAATACTCGATGCACTCAGAAATCAAGGAATCCCCGGGCGCTATATAAATATTTTCAATAATATATACAGTAGCGCAACAACATCTCCATAAACCATCGCGCATTTCCTATCAGCAAAGGAGTCCGACAAGGTGATACAATCTCACCTAAACTATTTACAGCTACACTTGAAGACTTATTTAGAGAACTTGGCTGGAATGACGCGGGCCCCCATAAATGGAGAATACGTGAGTCATCTGCGCTTTCCCGATGACAATAAATAGTAGTTTGCAAGACTCAGAAGACATCCAAAGCTGGAGTAAGCAACAAAGTAGGCTTGAAAATAAATGTGTCAAAGAAGAAAGTCATGTTCAACTGCTTTGCGGGCCAAAAAGAGATCTTCATCAATGGCATTCAGCTCGAACAGGTGAAAAACTACATCTATCTGGCACAACAAGTGTCTATAGATGGATGTATATTTGATGAAATTGTTCGCAGAGTAAAGCTAGGCTGGAGTGCTTTTGGCCGCCTGAATAATTTCTTAAAAAATGACCTCTCACTGTGCCTAAAGTGCAAAGTGTTCAACCAGTGTGTACTTTCCGTAATCACATGCGTTTGAAACATGGACCCTAAGTAAAAGAGAGTTCCAGAAACTTAGAGTAGCACAACGTGGAATGGAAAGGTGCATGCTGGGCATAACGCAAACGGACAAAAAGAAGAATGAGTGGATATGGGAACAGACAAGGATTAATGATGTGATAGAGTTTGCTAAAAACCTCAAATGGAAATGGGATGGACACATAGGTCGAAGAAAGAACAATCTTTGGACAAATTCATTCATCCAGTGGTATCCAAGAGGTACAAAACATCCGCAAGGTAGATCTAGAGGCCGCTGGATCGATGGAATGATAAAGTTCTGCGGAAATGAAAACTTGGCAACGCAACGCACAGGGACGAGAGAAGTGGAATCAACTTGGAGATTAGCGAGGCCTTCATCCAGCAGTGAATAGATTCAGGCTGGTGATGATGATGAATACATAATAAAATTTAAAAAAAAAAATGTGTTTTGCTTTGTTATATTTATACCTATCGTTTGACACAATTTCAGGCTGCTAGGCCTAGCAGAACAGCTGGCAATCGCCGATTGCTACGACTGTCAATTTAATTTTAATACAAAATATGTGTAGGTATGTGCATTTAAATATGATAAATAATAAAGCATCTCAAACATGATTATCATAAATAGCGATCCAATATAACGCGAATATTAATCTCTTTCGGGTCCCATTTACATAATAGAAAAAGGTTAGCAGCATAAAAAATAAATTTAAACATTATTTTGTTTCATTGTCTATAAAAAATAAATGCTTGGAGCCATTGAATAATTTTTTAAGAATCATATTTTGATTTAAAAATTAACCTTAAACAATATAGTTTCCCGGTGCGGAACATTCATATCGAGACTGATAGTTGATAAATAATAAAGCAATACATGTTATATCTGAGTCTATTCAATAATGTCAGTCAATTCTGATAAGGATAGGAATTTACAAGACCTAAAGATATGGAATCAGCTTAAAGAGGCTTTCATCCAGCAGTTGATTGATACAGGTTGATGACGATAATGACTATATAAATGGATAGGTATATTAAGTCACAAATAAAAAAAAATAGCAGTTTACATGGTCAAGAAGAGTAGAATTATGTTGGGATAACCTTCATCCAGCAGTGAATCGATCTTGGCTGATGATGATAATGACGATATTATGAATGGGTAAATATAATATCAGCAATTTTGATAAATATAGCAATTCATATGACCGACAGAAATGCAAACAAATTAGAAAGGCCTTCATCTACCAGTGGATTGATTCAGGCTCATGATGATAATCGCAATATAAATAGATATAATATAATATCACCGATTTTGATACATACAGCAATTCAAATTACATAAAGAAGTAGAATCAGGCTAAGGAGGCCTTTATCCAGCAGTGAATTGGTTCAGGTCGATGACGATAAGGACGATAGAAATAGGTATAATATCACAAATTCGTTAAACCTATAGTAGTGGAATCAGGTTGCGGAACCCTTCATCCAGCAGTGGATTGATTGTGATAATATAAAATAATTAATATATATATATAATAATATAATATAATAACATTATAAATAGGTAGATTATGTATATTATATAGCGATTATTCATAGTATCAAAAAAAGTGGAATCAGCTTAGAGAGGCCTTTATCCAGCTGTGGATTGACCTGGTCTAATGATGATAACGATGATATGAATATATTCTATTAAAATATTTGATAAATGCAGCAATGTATATATGAAATAAGAATGGAATTAGCTTTGAGAGGCCTTCATCGAGCAGTGGATTGATCCTGGTTCATAATAATAATGACGATATAAATGGGTAGGTAAATATTATACGACGTAGACGACTCATAGTGTGATTAGGGTATGAAATTATCATAATTCACTATTTTATTTGGTTATACGCACGCATGCATTTTACTTATTATAAGTAATAAAATATTTACAATATAAAATGAAATAATATTATAAGCGTTGAGTAATAATTACCTATAGTAAATGTTATTTTTAATAATTTACCTCCCTAAAAATAATTATGTTTACGTTGTCTTTGAATATAAAGGTTCGAATAAAAATATTTTAGTCTATGGTTGTTATTATGAATTATTGTGACAGCTGATAAAATAAATGACAGTCGGATAAATGTCGAAAAATGCAATTAATAAGATTCTGCGGTACAGTTCTGTTATGAGGAATTCAGCGGAAAACACATTTTGAAAATAGCCGATATGTTAGGTTTGGTTAGGTTAACCTAACAAATAATCCAGTATATCGGCTATTTTCAAAATGCTTTTGCGCTGTATTCCTCATAACCGAACTGTACCAGTATGGACCTAATAGGTTAACCGAGTGGCTAACATCCATTTATCGTAATAATAAAAAAATCTGTAGTAAATGTGCCGCAGAGGTGGACATGAGATTTTACAACTTTCTTTTTAGACCAAACCAAACCTAACCTGGAGTGAAAATAGTTAGTTTTATCACCACATTTCATAATTGGGGAAAGAGAATAATTGACCTCAATATTTATAATAAATAAATTTACTTCAGTGGGTCCAATTTCAAACAGTTTGAAAAATGTAGCACTGATCGGTACTATCAAAGATAATTGAAAAGCGTGAGCAGAATAGTGCATAATAGTATTATTCTAAATAAATTAATAATTTGAAAGTCAAGACAACGTATCACAAAATATGTTATATATTAAATCCATTAGAATTTAAATTCAAATTCCATCGTTATGCATTAATATATATATTAATGTAGTTGTGGGTTAGTTTTTTATAATTCATTAAGGCCATGCATTAGTTGAGGCACGGTCTAAAAAGATCGTCGCTAGGCGATGCGCGGATTGCGGGTGGCGGGTGAAAATGACGCCTGTCAAACGAAATATTAATTGTCATATAAATCCAACATACGTCCATTTTATGTTCTGTTTATTGTTCTATTAGTAACAATAATAATATATTCATTGACATGTTTTCTTTTTAAAGTAAATGGGTAACGAGCATGTCCCCCCTTAAACCCAGCCTAAACCAAACAATAGTAGTTAAAATATTATTCTATCTATTAAATATCCAAAATGATGTGTGATTTAATAGCATCATTTTATATATTTTATGGACAGATACGTATTATGGCTTGGTTTCCCAGGGTTAATTTGAATTTTTAAAATTAACCAACACCATCTGTAAATTGTAGTATTAGTTAAATGTAAACAAATACGTATAACTGACAAAGTTTAGTCTGTGCTATTTATGGTGGATCCACCCATCGCCACTACAGGATAGTCTAATTTGTCATACATTTAGATTATTGCGTTATAATACGTTTTATTTATTCAATGGGGGAAGATCCCATTAGATTGAAAAAATGTAAAAACTATTTCTCATATTGTCTTTTAAGATACTCGTAATTACCACCCTGAAGCGGTGTGTCCATATGCTTTGCTTCGGAACAAAAATGGTATTTAATTTTTAAATTCTTTGAAGTACCTACTGAATATACTAATGAATAAATTCCAACATGCTAAATTTATTATTTAACAAATTATCTGGGTGGGGAAATAAAAAAAAGTATTATTTTTATCATGTAAAAAAGTGGAAAAAGTAGCAGGTATCTACTTACATATTGTACCTAATTGTGTAATAAAAATGTCATAATTGACTATATTTCACTATACGTATATTATATTTCACTTATAAGTGATGAATGATAAAATAGCAAACAACATGCATAATAAGAAACATTATTGGAATTTTATTTATTAGAAGTAGGTAAGTATTAATAGTTACTAATGATATAAAAGAAGAAGAAAGGTTACTGTAATTTTATATACAATAATTATTATCATAAAATTAACTACCTACTTGTATTAAACGTCATATCAATTTCATTTACCTACCTAAATGTAAAAATAATACAATTATTACTGAATCACAATAACTACCTATCTATTATATATGGAAGTATGTGATACTTCGACGTTGATCTGACAATAGTATCTATCAGACATTTATAGCCAATTTTTCAGGGGGTTCAAAAAACTGTTTTTGTCGGTATCAGTGTTATTTTTATTTTTCAAGTGAAATGATTTAATATTGGTACTAAAACAGTTATTTAAAGGTGTATGGAAATTGTAATGTCATAATAAAATAAATCAAGCAGATAGATAATATTTCTTTTTAGTTTCTAGACACTTCGATGCAGATAGACACCATTATCCACGTCAAATTTGAGCATTTTAGTATTTTTTTCGTAGAACAATAATATTTCCACTCGATCCGTCACCATTTTGTACAAAATACACCAATAACCTAGAATTCGCCAAAACTGCAGATAGATACTATTGTCAGATCACCGTCGACTTACTATAATATTGAGAAGAGCGTAATATGTACCTGTATAATGTACTTAGTTTCTTATTTATTAGGTCTGAAATTATTCAATTTATTGATAAAAGTATTAAAATTATCTTCATCTTACAATAAATATCTTGATTGAAATTGATTATTTATGGGCATTAATAGAAATGTCACACTTTTTCAATTATTCCTGCAAATTCTAAATTTGAATTCTTACACGTCAAATGAAAACGTTCGCAAAAGAAAACAAATGACAATCAATAGTCTATTAGTTTGACAGATAAAAAACAGTGACGTCGTTTTAGATTATAGTTTTGTAGTAATTAGTGAGGAAATATGCATTTATTTATTGTAGCACGCCAATGTGCCGCTTACTCAGATTTAAATAGTTTTGTGGAATATTAATTTAGATTTGTAAAATTTCGATTATACAGAAAGTATTAAGCGACATTATAATTGATTTGTGGTAGATGGACGGCAAGATGCGAAAATGTATGGTGACGGATATAAAACGCTATTTAAAAACGATATTATCTGTGATTGTGTCGAGTTTTATCAGATTGTGCCGGATTCAAATGGAAGTAGATTCGGGACTCCAAAAATTGAAGTGAATTCCTTTAATAATCAACAAAATGGTATTTAAATAAAAAGTGGGTGCGTTTTCCAAAATCTCTTACGATAATAATATATAGGAGATTATATACTTACTGAACTTTTCTCTCAATAAGTTGGTTGTGTCACGAGTTGTATGGTATGTTGCGCCCATACTGTTAGAACCACACATTGCCCAGATCAAAATCATCTAATTCACTCCAGAAAAATCAATAATCATATTTATGTAGCTTTTTCCATTGACAATAAATAACTGATACTGACGAATACAGTAATTCAGTGGTACCCGAGGGGCCAAAACTCTCTGGATTAACGAACTTGTCAGGTTTGGTGAAAGTACGTGGCAGAGAAAAGCAAGGAACCGAGAAGAGTGGAGGAAGTTGGGGGAGGCTTTCATCCAGCAGAGGATCGACCCCGACTGAAAATATATGTACGCCTTAAAATGTAAATCTGTATGAAGAATATTTCATGAATAATAAGTTCTCGAGAATGACGTGTAATTGATTGTTCTGGATTTCCATCCACACTTTGATTCACAACATCGATATTTTCAGCAGCACGTTTACGTTTTTGACGGGTTGGATTCTTAACATCACAAAAATTACTGTTTCACTCTAATTTTCCTGTTAGATTACTAATATTAAGCTATGTAGGTCGATTATTTTGGCCATTCATTTCACGTGATGCCCAAAATGTAGCTCGAATAGATTCTGTATTGTTGTACTTAATAGATTTTAACAATTTGTATACGCTGTACAACTGTGTCGCATCCCATGATGATTTTCCAAACAATACCAAAAACAAATAATGTCAATTTTGGTGGGAATCAGAATAACAAATGGTTCCTATGAAGTTTTAAAAATCTATAGTAATAATTTAATAACCCTTTATTATGTTAAATGTAAAGCTGGAACTGTCTTAAACTCATAATTTGTAAATAAGTCTGCTGGATATTGAATGTAACTTTTCATAAGGTATGCATTTTTATTAAAATGTAAATGGGTTACATTATCTTTATTCTTTTCTAGATGTTCGCCACCCTGACAGGTGATTGGCACTCAAAGATAAAGCCCGTAGAGGGAGAAATGGGGATCCCCGATTTGGGAATAAGTAATGACACGAGAGAAGAACTGATCGAGTGTGTCGATATTGTTTTTCATTGTGCCGCTACTGTCAGGTATAAATACTAGCTAAATAATACCTATTATGTGAGTTTATAATTATTAATATCTGTATTGTAGATTGCAGTGACCGAACTGCATGGTGTAAGACCTCGCTTTTAGGTTGCCCGTTGAGGTTTATTTTTACATGCAAATACATACATATTCACAATTTGTCATAAGTACATATTTAAAATCATCTGTGTGTCAAAAGTGCCACAGTCTTGAATCTTATTTATCTATTATTCATTATAAAAAATGGTTTAATTAAAAATGTCCCTAAATGCATACGCGGGTGCGGGTATATAAATGCATACATTCAGAGAAAATACAATATTGTGTTTCATTCCTAATTAATAAATAATATCAGATATTGGGGGTCTGAAAAAATTATGAAAAACAACAAAATAAGAATGAAGGAAAAATGACCATCAAAAAATTTACTGAAAATATTGTCATTCACAAAATATTTTGTAGTATTGAGCAATAGAAGAGAACAATGTTGTGATTATTTTATAATAATTATACAGTGGAGATTATTTTTCCTTTAAATTACTCACCGAGTGATCACTTAAAATGTCAATAATACGTCTAATATATTTTTCAAGTGATATATGTTTTTACATCAAATATAACTTTTTTATGATATAAGGGGTGAAGGGTTGAATTAGCAGTTATACCGTAAAATTTATGTAATTTTTAATTATAATACAGATTTGATGAAAATCTTAGACGTGCTGTACTGATTAATGTCCAAGGAACCGCTGACGTCATGAGTCTCTGTAAAAGAATGAAAAATTTGAAAGTAAGCTTATATATTCTTTCCTGTACTTACATAATACCGTGGCGAAGGTGGAGGTAGGCTGTGGAGATTCGGCATAAATAGAGCACACTAAACTTTGTCAGTTATACTTATTTGTTTTCTCTGAACTAAGAATATCAACAAATTGCAGATGGAATTTAATTTATTTCAATTATATCAACATCTAATTGCTATAACGAACAGATATTTTCTCAGATGAGTTTAAAATGGTCGGTTGAAAGAAACAGATGTTCTATTAGTTGATAAAATCGTAATTACTTGTTCAATTCAACATGATATACCTACTCATGTGCTGAATTTTACCAATACATTAAGCAGTAGAAAGAAACTCGGCAGGAAGTAAAATCTTCAGCCAAGTACGAATAAGCGAGTGTCGGGAAAAGATATTGTTTAATATTATTATATTGATAGTTAGTGTTGTGTCATTTATGATTGATATTATAGAAATAAACATTAAAAATATTGAAATATTCGTTTTTTAGGTTGTCCCGCTTTTTGCTCTTAAATCTTGATTTTTTTTATTTCACATTGTAAAAATCAAGTTTTGCACCCCCTTTTTATACAGTCAGGGGTTCACGTATCAACTGCATTTTCCCACTGCACGAGGACATCAATCGAAGAACAATTCTACACACCCGGTATGGACTATAAGAAAGCTTTGGCTTTACCTGACACCTACGATGAAAAGTCTATCAGTTTATTGGAACCTAGGTAAGTTCAAAAAAACTATTAATCATCCTTCTCTGGAATTTTTTTAGTTGTCAATCAACATAATATACGGGACAGCTAATTGCGGTGGCATTAAAGAAATGTTTTCATTAAATGTTTTGATATTTTGGTATACCCAAAAGGCGAGACACCGTGGTGCGGCTGATACAAAAAGACACTAATGGTCCTAATAATTACGTGTACACGATATTCGATAACACTAGCGGATGTGACAAGTCACAGTGACTCATAGGTGAGCATCTCATCAGTGGTTATAGCTGCAGGCTAAATGTTAATCGCTGGAATCAAAACGCAGAGTGTTTTAGATTGGGGAATGTACCTTGCAAAGTGTGTGGCCCCACTGTGTAAGCGAAAAAAGGGGTATGTAAAGGGTATACAAGCACTAGCTAACTGTAGGATTTCCTAACTAAAGCTAATCGCTGCTGACATAGAGATATTGAATCGCAAAAATGGCCTTCTTATTAATAGGAATAGGACCAAGTTTATGATCATCAACTGGGCTAACCTTCTACCAGCAGCAAGTATACTCCAATACCTAGATGAAGTGGATGAGTTTGTATATCTGAGATCGACCATTAGTGGGTAAGGTGGATGTGAAGCAGAAATAAGAAGGCGCACACAGATTGCGAAAATGTGATGACACGTCTTACCACAATATGGAAGTTAGAAGAAGAATTTCAATTGCCACAAAAATGATGCTTGTGGAAACATTAGTGTACTCCATATTTTTGTATGGTGTCGAGACATGGACCCTGAGGGCAAGGGAGCGGCATTCAATTGATACCTTCGAAATGTGTTGTTGCCACCGAATGGTTTGTATTTCTTGGGTGGAGACAGAGACTACAGATAAAGGGACGGCTCTCGACAATATGTTTGAGACGCATTCTGTAGTTTTTTTGGACATATTGTTCGGCGCGGACTGGATAACCTGAAGAGACTGGTTGTTTTGGGTAACCTCTCCACGGAAGGCGAAGCAGAGGATTGCCGTCGGCACGCTGAAGCGATCAAGTGAAGGATCTCACTGGAGGCAACCTTCACTCTGCCCTGAGAGAAGTAGAGGATCGAGGGGTATGAAAAGACTTGGTCACTCAAAACATGACAGAATTTCAAGGTGGTCACGATTCTTAGCCATGAAAGAACGACCAAGAAGAGATAATGAAAAATAAATTAATCCTAAAAATATTCTGTGTAGTCGCTTATGTTTGGGAGAATAATGAAACGCCCATTTAAATCCAAAGTTAAATCCGATATCATTCGTATCTACTAGGCAGATTTCACTTCAACATTCCAGCTTGCATTCGAGGTTAATTTATGAAGCTTAATTGTTATCCATCTTAGATTCATATAATTACCTCGTTTTTAACGTGTTGTAAACGGAAAATGACATCTTTGAATTGCTACTCGTTGTATTGAAATTGACATATTATTGTAAAATATATTATTTTATCTACGATGTAAATTTTCAGGTTATTGAATGGATGGCCAAATACTTATACCTTTACCAAAGCAATTGCAGAGGACGTAGTCAGAGTTGAAGGAAAAGACTTACCGATAGCCATCTTTAGGCCTGCCATAGGTAATTTTTCTTATTTTATTTTAAAATGATCATTCTAAATCTGTACTATATCATCAAGCATTTGCAATTAGTATAACAAAATATTTATGTGATTTATTAATAATGTATCATATTTATTAAGAACAATGTGTTTATATTAAATTATTTATTAGAGATTATCTAAATTAACTTAGTTTGGTAAACATTTGATGAATAAATGCATAGCACTATTCAATAATTTGTGCCACTTTTAAATATATAGCAGAGTTGTTGTAAAGTTATGTAATGTTACCATGATTGTTTATCCTTTGTTTTTTTTTTTTATTCTTTGGTTTTTTACACTGGCGATGCGATCGCCTCATCTTTCACCACAGAATACTGCGATTTATTTGCTTTGATCATGAAATCCCAAGATTGCATTTTGGGATCAGTTTTAATATGATTATCTCTATATCTCTATATATATAAAAATCTCGTGTCACGATGTTTGTGGTCGAACTCCTCCGAAATGGCTCGACCGATTTTTATGAATTTTTTTTTGTATATTTGTTAGGTATGAGAATAGGTCAACAAGTATATTTCATACCGCTAGGTGATTAGGGAATCTCTATCCAGGAAAATTTTCTTTTATTTTTTTGACAATTTTTTTTTGTATTTTTTTTATTATTTGGCATAAAAATATCTATAACCTCAAATTTTCACTTTCCTACCCCCATCTTCCCATTTTTTAATCGCGATTTTATTATTTTTGTATGAACAAATTTAAACGCCGTTCGTATTTCAAACAGAACGAAATTATTTATGTTGTTGAATGACAGATGGCGCTACGTCCGAGAAGAATTCAAGAGAAGCGTCGCGTCATTTTGACATTTCATTCGGCATATCACAACGCAGTGCGTGCAAAATTTTGTATAATTTATTTTAATTTATCTATTTTTATGTGCGTGTATTACAGTGCACAATGTCAGCAAGACGCAAGGGGGGCCATTTAGGCCGTCGAACGAATAAAGCAACAAACATGCGAAATAGTAGAGCAGAAAGAACGGACGAACAAATCCAACAAGAGAACAAAAACGTGCGTGTAAGCATGTCGCAATTGCGTGCATCTCAATCATAAGAGGCACGAGCTGAACGAAATCAACAACGACAATTGGAACGGAGCCAAGCGCACCGGTTCGTAGTTAACACACGCAGAGCAAATGACCGACAACGCCAACAAGTACATCGAACATTTACATCCGCTTCGTTCCTTCGTCTCGCATTCGAGTACGAGCCAGATATTGAATATTCCGCTCATCGAAAAGTGCTGATTGGTGCTATGGACAAAGAATGTCCCCATTGTCATGCGCTCAAATTCAAACATGAGTCAGCCGGGATGTGTTGCGCATCAGGAAAAGTGCAACTACCATAAATTGAGATACCACCAGAACCATTGAACGGCTTGCTCATCGGCACGGTTCCAGATTCAAACCTGTTCCTGAAGTCCATTCGCACATTCAATTCATGCTTCCAAATGACTTCGTTCGGAGCAACAGAAATAGTTATCAATACTGTGGCAAATGGTCAACAATTCCATTCTACGTTCAAAATCAAAGGCCAAGTATACCACAAAGTAGGCTCATTGCTGCGAATGCCAAACGAATCACATAATTTTTTACAAATCTACTTCATGGGCGGTGAGGACATCAATCATGTGGATGCACATTGCGGCTACAATAGCCTCAATTCGCCTAATGCCAGGCGCATCGTCGGCGAACTGGACGCCCTGTTGAATGAGCACAATGAATTATTGAAATTCTTTAAAGCACACATGCACGAATTGCAAAGTGACAATCACGCTATTATCATCAATACTGATAAAACACCAGCTGGAGAGCACGTGCGTCGATTCAATGTGCCTGTTGTTGACGACATTGCTGGAATTATGGTTGGCGACCGCACATCGACGCGAGAAATCGTGATTCGAAGAAGAAACAATAATCTGGAGTTCATCGCTGATACACACCGTTCATACGACGCTCTCCAATATCTGCTAATTTTCTGGAAGGGATTGATGTCATTTTGAATTGAGAAAATGAATGGTTGATGTTTTTTTGTTTTTATCGGCGGTCATCGTCTACAGCGCTCTATTCATCTTTCTGTCACAGATCCCATCCCCACACACTTACGATACATTCGTTATTTTTTATTTAACAACCAACATATTCACTAGAAATAATTTATATGGCAGAACAACGCCGGGTCAGCTAGTAATATTATATAATATAACATACCTACTCAATTTTTAGACAAATGCAATTTTTTTATTGAGATTACCGAATTCGCTGAAATATAGATATGGTTCTACAATCCTTTGTGGATCTGGGCCACTTCACGAAGAGTTTGAATTAAGAGATTTTTGTTTTAGGAGAAATGGATGTTAGTCACTTGCTCAACCTATTAGGTCCATACTCTGTGTCCAAACACAGATTAGAAAACAATATGTATTTTTTTTCCCGACCCAAGATTCGAACCCGGGACGCAAGGCATTATAAGTGTGATGTGTTGCCGCTCGGCCATCGTGGGGCCGTTTTATACTTATATTGTACCTACTATATAACTTCCAATTTACTAGTAAAAATTTTCCACTAAATGTATTTTTTGGCAATTGTATGTGGTAGAATTTCATTACAATAGTTTTAAAACAAAATTGAGAATTCCAAATGTCCAGTTTTAGGTTTAAAAAAATAGTTTCCTACCTCTATTGTAGTTCCGAAGATGGGTTTTTATATTCAGTTTATAGCCCGAAGCACCTATCAACATAAATAACTCCAATATCATGGAATTAACAAAAATACATAATATTGTTTTATTGTGATTGCAATCCTAAGGCTAAGGCCACATAGGTAGGTGCCTTGCTTCGTGGCTACGTGCTAGGTGACATATCCTAGCGAACGGACGCACACTATACTATCGCAATGGCCACACTGCACGCTTCGCACCTCGCTACGTGATTATTAGTCACCTAGATAGTCTCCCGGCGAACAAACGTGTTGGTTATTTCTATTGCGTCACCTAGTGATTTTGCAAGATGGCGGATGTTTCTTCAGTATGAAAAACGTCAAACACCATATATTTTGAGGTTATGAATAATGACGCATGGGATGAATTGACATTATGCACCCAACAAGTTCAAATTTGAGACATTCGAAATTTTAAACTTAAATTCTCTGTGAGAAGTAGCTTTTTGGTTAGTTTTGAGAGTGACATATCGTTGTTGACTTGACCGCTCCCAAATGTCAAATGAATTTGTACCTAAGCACGTAGCGTGCAATGTGGCGGTAGGTAGTGTTTTTAGTAGACAAGCATTACACCTAGCTCAGCACTACCAAAGCACCTACCTATGTGGCAGAAACCTAAGCGAAAACATCTAGGCATTTTTTATCTACCTATATCTGATTATTGCAGTGAGATATTTGACAATGGTTAGTTTTACAAATCACCAAATCTTTCGACAGCCGAGTGAAGGGACTCATTATCATCTTGTTAATATTTTCAGTCGTGAATACAAATACCGATTGCTCTGTTTCTGGATTCATTGACAACACTTATGGTCCCATGGGAGGCGTTGTCGGAATAGGATTTGGAGTTCTCAAGTAAGAAAAATTCAGCTCTATTATGTACTATTTTTCCATTTCCAACCATCAAATTAAATATCATCATTAAATCTATTGGATAGCACACAAATTATTATCTAAACGTCACCATATCAATTTTTTAACACTCTCTTTGGTTTATGCTGTCCCGAATTGTTTTCCATTTGAATTAGACACTATTGAAAACATAAAGCTTTGAAGTTAATAATTTAGTCAGGTGAATAAATAAATAAACAAAAAATAATTTAAATATTTCTTTCTTTTAACATAATATATTATACACACTGAAAATGTTTTAAATCTGTTTTTCAGATCCGTCCGTCTTCCTGAGAATATTCCTGCGCACATTGTTCCCGCCAACTATTGCATCAATATCATGTTGGCATTGGCTTGGAAAGTGGGGACACAACGGTAAAAACAAATAATATACAATTACAAGTTATGTGTAATTACAGTACAAAAATTACAATTAAGTTATGACTAATGTAATGGCTAGATGAAACAATTCTAGACGTCACCATGATGGGCAAAGGGAAAAACAATAATTGAAGATGATGTTATTATCGTCAGGATGGTGATTGGTGATGGTGGTGGTCAAGTGTCATTCAATATACATGCATGTGACCAAACTTGCCATCGTAGCTGTGTTGTGAGTGTCAGATATTCCCAAACCGACAAAATTATTTCGCTAATATCATTGGTTTATATAATATGTCAGAAGCCTCTCTTGTTGGTTTCAGTTAGTTACCTACACAAAATGAAATAATTTTACGGATTTTAATGTTAGTCTTTTGAATATTTTGTGTGTACGTAGTCATAAGATCGTTTTATGATTTCAATTTGCTGGTTTTGATTATATTTTTATTATAATAATTATGTAATATAAGACTATAATGTTGAAAAATATTTTTTGTACTATTGCAGTGCTGCAGAGATGCCGATATGCAACTTTTCCATCGACCCAGAAAATTCCATGAGTTTTGCAGACATGTTGAGATCGGGTATCATATATGGACATACAGTTCCTGCCATTAAGTGTATGTGGTAAGCATTAATACAGAAAACATATCAATGTCTTCTTAATCCCTACGTGACTTTTGACGCCCTATTTATTTTTTGAAAGAAAATAATATGTATTGCACAACTCAAGATTATTAAATTTTGATTCAAATAGTCAAAGAATAATTTTCAACAGAATTAAATTATTTCATCCACGAAAACACTATTAATAATAAAATTGGTGTCACCTAGAGTCATAACTCACATTTTGCAATTTTTTTATTTTTGAGTTAAATACACTCAAAAGTGATTCTAAATGCATTAATCTATGTAAAGAAAAATAGTTGGCTATCAAAAGTCACTTTAAAATCGTTGACAAAGCTGACTGTTGGTGTCATAACTCACATTTTTCAATGAATAATGTGAGTTCTGTCACAAAGGCCTTTCTAACCAGTCAGGGAGCTCTATTTCTCATGGTGTGCTGTGTGTCTGCAGCCTTAGGAGTGTTATTTTAAAATTTTGAAAAGTTGAATGCTTTTCTTCTAATTACAAAAAACAGTGCTCTGGTGGTTTTTTTTCGGTTATTTCAAAACTCGATTTTTTGAATATGTGAGTTATGACTTTTATTAGTCAAAAAGGTAAACATATTTTCCTTTAATGAATATAATATTATAATAATGTTAATATTACTACAGATGGTTATACCTTTTTATATTAATAAAACTTGCTATAACAGTAGTTGTCTTAAGATAATTTAAATATTAGTAAAACTAACTAAACCTACCAAAACCTGACAATAAATCTACATTGGTTGTATTTGGTTTTTTTTTAACTTCAAATGGCCACATTTAATATCATATCGCTTATAATGTAACATTCGCTATCAGCTAAATCCTACCTTCTTTGACTCACTAAGAGCGGCATTCATACGGTATAGGTTACTATCTTACCTCTTAAGAATAGCCTTTGCGAGCCCGAAATATATTGGAAAGAAGAAGAAAGAACATACGTTGGCAGACCAAACACCAAATACAATAATTTTTCAGGTATAATGCCGTCTCAATCACAGATACTTTTTGGATTCATCTGTTTGCCAGATTCTTCCTTCATATTATTCCAGCCTTGCTTATTGATATCATTCTCAAATTACTCGGACAGAAAACTAAGTGAGTCTCAATAGTTTATTATCTTGGATATCGACTGTTTAATCTGCAAACCGGCTAACTCCATTTGGGCAAATTTTTCAGCAAGGTGAAAAACTTAACAATTTAACTACATATCGGGTGGAATTTAACAATTCCAAAATACACTTGGAATTGAAATAATGAAATATGAATTAATACACTATTTATGGTTCCCTTTTATATATAAAGAAAATTTATATACAGTACAACCTTGTTAATAAGAATACGGATAATTCGAAATTCACCGTAATTCTAAATTTTCGCGAAAAAACGTCCCTTGATCATTATTTTCATATAAAACCATTCCTTTAATTCAAATTTCGTAATTCGAAATTATTTCAGAGTCCTGAGTCCTGGTATATAAAAATATTCAATAAATTGTAATAAAGTATACTATTTCATGAGCCAGTCATTGAAAATTAAGACAGACTTTTCGTAAAACATCATAAGTAACTTATTTTAAGAAGGTAATACATGACATTTTATAACCCATTAATACTCACGGCACCGGAAATTTGGTAGGCACATTGATCGTAAATAATATTGATGAAAATAAAAAAAAAAAAAATTTTAAATTTTAATATTTTTCCCCCATACACTTCATAATTCGTAATTGGATTTATTTTCGGACCCGTGGAATTCGTATTAACGAGGTTTTACTGTAAAGAGCGGAGTTGTTCCATTTACGATATTGGAAATTTGGCATCTGCAGTTGGCTGTTTAGTGTGAAGAACGATAACGCATTTATTTATAGGTTTAGGAATTTGAAATTTTGTGTGAGCATAGAAAACATGCCTTATGACAAAATGCCATCAAAATCTCATTTTTGGTCAAAAGTGCAGTAAGCTAGTTTACATATTAAGCAGTCGATATGTAGGAAAGATATTTGTGACATTATTATGTCACGTCTTTTCTTAACATGGAACATGAGCATAACGATGTTTGAGAAGGAATGAATGAATTTTTAAGTTCCCCAGATGCCTACTATGACGTGTCGACAAGTTTTTTATGCTAACTATTTTAAGTTAGCCGCATGAATTAGTGTGTATGGATGTAGTGACCTAATAATTTATAAGGTGAATGAGATAAATTAATTTTAGAAAATATTTACACAATTTTGAAAAACTTCAGATACATACCTATTAGACACAAACTCACATCTTTCGACCCAATGACTGTTTTGAGGCCCCCTATAATATATGACAACCAAGAAAATTTTAATATTCAATAAATAAATCCATGCGTTCAAACGGTTTTTTTTTAAATTTTTATATAAATTATGCAACCTTTAATCAAAATCTTTAATATAAGTACTTATATGTATATTTCCACTAACAAAGTGGATTACAGCATAAGCGCCCCACAGCAGAAAAAATTCATGTCCAAGGATTCTACTATCAAAAATATATAATTTATTAGAACTACCTGCCTTAATTTTCTGACCGTAAGCTTTAAGCTCAAAGATTTTGGTAACCAAGTTCGACTGTATATGTATAATTGTATTTTCACTGCTAATTTATGTTTATATTATGTTCTCTTTTTATATTTTCATTTTTATCCCTTTTATTACTTTTGTTTTTCTTTTTTCTTTATAATGTTTCATGTCAATTTGTAATGTCCACAATATGTAAAAATAAATAAATTAAATTGAATAAAAAACACTGTAACATTCTGACCTTGACGATTTTTTAAAATACCATTAAAAGTTATACAATATGTTGTAAACTTGTATAATATTTTGTTTCAGAGCCATGTACCTATGTCAAAAGGTGCACCGTCTAATGGACAAGGTGGCATACTTTATAGAGACAGATTGGACTATCAACTGCGATAACACCCTGAGTCTGTACGCCAGCTTAAACAGCGCGGACAAAAAGATGTTCCCATTCGACATGAAGAATATTGACTGGGTGTATTACTTCACCGTCATGATAGACGGTATTCGGTTGTACCTCTTCAAGGAGTCACCACAAAATCTGGAAGCAGCGCGGAAAAGATATCTCAAGTAAGCTGTTTATATGAGGCGTCTATTTTTGAAAACATGATTTTGAAACATTTCAATAAATGTGGTATATGAAGTTTCTGTTTTTCAAATTTAAGTAACAGTGACAGCCGTCTCGCATCTCAATTTTCAGTATAGTATTGACGTAGGTACTCTATCTTGCTCTAAAAGTTAACACAGCCAAGAAAGAGCGAATTAAAAGGTAGCACTTTTGACAGTTAACTTCTTGTGATAATTAACTAACCGAATACATAAAGTGATATGAATGTTAGAATAGCTTCACCCTTTATACGGTGAAATCAGTAACAGTCATCATATCACAATCATTTTGATGTAATAGTAACATTATATTTTTCACTTTCAGACTTAAGATTCTACACTATGTGATTGTTTATGGATTCTACACAATGGTCCTCTATTGGCTATATACAACAATAAGTCAGTTCTCCTATCCAATTGCAGAATCAGATTTCAAACCTATGGATAATGTTCAATGAAATATATTTCAACTGAGATCTGATTAAATATATCCACCTCCCATCCGATGTAATTTTTTTTTGTTTTTAAATAAATAATCTGATCCAATGGGTACCGAAGTGTGTTATGTAAGGCTGTTGAATTCGTACAAATCATTATTTTTTTATAATTTAAATTTCAGAATAATATTAGTAAATGTTAATATTATTCTTATTGAATGCCAGCAACTGAAAGCTTAAAAAAACTAGTCATCTTCGGTTTTGGCTGGATAAAAATATTTCGCCGAAAACATGTAAAAAACGAGTTGACGTCGTCTTTAAAACACAGTTGATGGAATTGCACTGGAGCCTAGTTGGATAAAAAGACTAAATCTCAAGTCGATAGTTGTTAATGAATTTTCTATTTAATAAATCACAAATAAATCATAAGAAAATTTCAAAAATAAATTAGAAGGAAACCTAAAAAAATGTTCTCAATATTGACGTTAGGCAATATGTTTTAGAAACACTGAGGCACTTGCATGCCTTTTGCATATATATATATATATATATATATATATATATATATCTAACAACGCCACTGGTTTAATCTGTCATATAGATTCTGTGTGACAGTTAAAATCAGGGATTCATTCACATATTTTTAAAAAAGTGCTCTGAAAGTAATATTACATTCAAGTCATTTATTTTAGTAGTCTTGATAATGGTGTTACAACCGAAATAGCTATCGACAACATCCCATAGAATTTATTATAATTTATATTATTATATCAACATTAATTACAATAAATTCAGTTATGTTATGCTACTAACCTAACCTAAGATTAGGTTATGCCCGTGTTCACACATGTTTACGATTAATGGCTAAAATTGAAGAATTGAAATTCGAATTGGTCGACCACCCACCGTATTCGCCAGATTTAGCCCCCAGTGACTTTTTCCTTTTCCCAAACTTAAAAAAATGGCTAAGTGGACAACGTTTTTTTTCAAATGAAGAAGTCATTGATCGGACAAATGCTTATTTTGAGGACCTTCCGAAAACTTATTTTTCTGACGGTTTAAAAAATATTGAGAAACGTCTAACCAAGTGTATTGAGCTCCAAGGAGATTATGTTGAGAAATAAAAAAAAATACAAAAATAAAAACTGTTTTAATGCTTTTTTCTAATGAATTATTGACCCACCCTCGTATTAACCAAGTTTGACCATTATCCATGCTGTATTTTTTAATATTAACGAAATTCCCAAAATATTTGTACAATTAAGGAGCTTCCGTCAGATTTTCAATTAGAAATGATTGGTCTGCAAACTGATGATGATATGCTAAAAATGATGTTTAAAGAAATGGATCTAACCCAATTCTATAAATTTTTTTCGAAAGATAATTAATACGGTCAATTAAAATCATATGCATGAGGATTTATATCTATATTTGGGAGAACTTAGGTACCAATGTGAAAGGACATTTTCGAAAATGAAGTATGTAAAATTGCAATACAGGTCATTATTAACAAATGACCATTTACAAACAACTTTAATGATAGGAAGTACTAACTTCAAACTTCAGAAATATTATATCAGAAAAAAACGATGACATTCATTGTATTAGTACTAAATTTAACCAGTTCTATTATACATTAATTAATAAAGGGAAAAAAATCTCTTTTGTATGTGTCACATATAAAAATTGTCACTTCCTAATAAAAACAATTGAACCTGTTTCTTTTTTGTTGCTCTTTGAGTAGAAATTACCCATGTAAATATCTTAGAGGTTGCTACAGTATACGCTTTATAATTTTTTTTGCACATTTTACTACACTGATACATCTCTTGCCTGATTAGTCCACATAAAATTAAATCAACTGATATTCATTTATATTAATATAATACGTAGATCCAAATAAATAAATTGATAATATAGGGAAAAAAATATTTTTAGAATATATTACACCATTGTCATCCTTTAAACTTATGAAGTGGCAACTCTACCTGGCCTGCCGAACTTAAAAATTTAACGATTGTTCCCTTTTAAAAAATATTTCCCGGCCTCTGGTTCAGATGATGAAATAGGTATTGTATAAATTTATACACCTAACAATTTCACATAAAATTTGAGACTACAAATAATGAAAGTGGACGGCATTCTATGTCTACCTAAGGGCGGCACTTTGCCTAGAGCCTTTGTCTAAAAGACACGGTAGCGTGGTGTGGACAACACAAATGGACACTTTCAATCGTAGTTATTAAACCATCGATAACCAATGGATGCGACAGGTCACACCGACTAGCTAGCGAAGTTGAGCATTTCAACAGTGGTTACAGTGTCCATTGCTGGAATCAAAGATCGGTACGTCTGAAAAAAATAGGGAATGTATCCGGAAAAGTATGGGGATCGATGATGAAGTGACGACGAGGCATGAGGTGAGAATGAAAGGCAGATAATTATTATATTATGTTTTTTTGAAATCGTCCCCCCCCCCTTAGACCATTTTTTTATGTGCATGTCTGAAAAATAAACTTACCGGATTTTATACATTTAAAGTCATAACTCACATTTTGTCATTTTGCCACGTGAAAATTGTTGACAAAGTTGACAAAGCTGGTGTCATAACTGACATTTTTCAATGAATAATGTCAAGGCCCTTTCTCACCAATCAGGGAGCTCTATTTTTCATAATGTGCTGTGTGTCTGCAGCCTTAGGAGTATTTATATATATATAAAAAAAAATGTAAATCGACTCACTCATTAATATTCAAGGGAGTTCAATACTTTTTTCTTCCAATTACAAAAAACAGTGCTCTGGTGATTTTTTGCGATTATCTCAAAACTCAATTTTTGGAATATGTGAATTATGACTGTAGGGCAGGCAACTCATTTTTCCTTTAACACGCATAATAATTATATGGACAAAACTAGCGACCCTCCAATATGTCCTTGTGTGTGTGTGTAGTTTTCTTAATGTTTTAATTAGTCTGGTTTCAAAGTTCACCTAAATAAAAAAAATCTTTAAATCTAAAGAATGTCAGTGCATACTAATGAGGTATTTCACTATATGACGGGCGTTCATTAAATTATCTACCTAGGTATAAAATACAATAATTAGTACATTAAAACAAGTCTGCTTATTGGGACTTATCTTTAGGTGCAAAACAACATGCTCTATTTGTAGTAATGTGGAGTGATAAAATGTCTTATATGCCATCCGTGGACTGAAACCGTATGCGGTTTAGAACTGTGTGCCATACTTGGCTTATCTTTTCTGTTCTTGGAAATATATTTTCACAAACTATATTATAAGCATCTGATCGTATCCGTTTATACCATACTCTTACACTTACAAATTTAGTGAAAATATATTTTCATGAACAAAAATCATAAGTTTAGTATTGCACACGGATCTAAACCCCATACGGTTTCAGTCCATGGATGGCCTCTTAGATAGAATAAATGAGCACATGGTTGACATCTAATATGGGAGTCTGCACCTTCAAATCATATTTTTAATTGGTTCTACAATCCTATGAGGATCTGTGCCACCTCATAAATAGGTTTTCGAGAAATTGATGATAGTCACTTGCTCAACCCATGAGGTAGGTACATGCTCTGGGTTCAAACACACATTGAAAAACAACATGTGAATTTTCCAGACCTTGGATTCGAATCCGAGATCCAAGACTTTCAGATCCATGTACAATTTCTGATGCATGTATAGTTTCGGCCAATAATGATTATTGGTTCCCAACCTTATTTCTGCTAAGCCCCACTTCAACACTTCAAAAATCTCCATGCCCCCCCTATAAAAAAATTATAGTTACCTAATTAATTCTAAGAAAAAATGAATTGCTTCAAATAAAAATGCACACAGGCAATACTATTTTTAATTTAACTTTCGTTAGTAAATATATTTATTACGCTCAGAAGAAAATTAGTGCGATCCTTTATTATGCTTCATATTCAAATAATTTTCAAGACGACGTTTTACGTTTACCGAAAAATATTGTGCAATTTACAGAAAAATAATTACTGCCTTTAATAATTTGACGAGTCCATGTATCTATACAAAAATGGTGAATATTTGCAAAATTTTACTGACCAGTTGAGTTAATGATTCGCACACATAATTGAAAAGTTAGAGGGAACGTTGGCTTCCGCTCAGTTCGTGTGAGCCGACTATGAATTTGCTTGATTTGTAATACCTTTTGGTGATAAAATGTCTTACCAAGCATGGGAAGAAGTCAAAGAAGATCAATGAACACACGGTTGTAAATTATGGGAATCTTTTCCTTCAAACTATAACTAGGGGTTTCAGTATCTATCATCATCATCAGCCTGAATCTATCCACTGCTGGATGAAGGCCTCTTCAAGCTGTTTCCACTTCTCTCGGTCCTGTGGCGTTGCCACGTACTTCCGCAGAACTTTATCATTTCATCGATCCAGCGGCCTCTATGTCTACCTTGCGGACAAGTTTCTGGATCTCTCTTTTACTTAGGGTCCATGTTTCACACGCATATGTGATCACGGGAAGCACACACTGGTTGTACACTTTGCTCTTTAGGCACAGTGGAAGGTCACTTTTGAAGACATTATAGCTTAGCTTTACTCTGCGAACAATTTCATCAAATATACATCCATCTATAGACACTTGTTGTCCCAGATAGATGTAGCTTTTCACCTGTTTGAGTTGAGTGCCTGATGAGGATCTCTTTTTGGCCCGCAAAGCAGTTGAACATGACCTTCGTCTTTGTTACATTTATTTTCAAACCTACTTTGTTGCTTACTTCAGCGAGTTCCTGCATTCTGCTTTGGTGGTCTTCTGAGTCTTGCGAGAAAATTACTATGTCATCGGCAAAGCGCAGATAACTCAGGTAATGTCCATTTATGGGGATGCCTTTGTCATTCCAGTCAAGTTGCCTGAATAAGTCTTCAAGGGTAGCTGTAAATAGTTTAGGTGAGATTGTATCACCTTGTCGAACTCCTTTGCTGATAGGAAATCTGCGCGATGGTTTATGGAGATTGACAGATGCTGTTGCGCTACTGTATATATTATTGAAAATATTTATATAGCGCCCAGGGATTCCTTGTTTTCTGATTGCGTCGAGTATATCATTTCTTTATCGAATCAAACGCCTTCTCATAGTCTATAAAACCCATGCATAGTGGCAGTTTGTATCAGTATCTATATTAGGGATTATTACCAGCCCATAGTTTTGTAAAAATCTTCAAGAACATCTGTTTTCAAGCAATAAGGAAATCAAGGGGTGTGATGAGGATGACCTGATTTTTATAATAGATTTTATTCCAATGGGTTAACAATGATGGTGCAGGAGTGGTCCATTTCTTCTAAAAACAAAAATCTGTTGATACAAAACCTTCACTGTGTGGAGGTCCATATTATGATCTTAATAGTATCGGACGTGGTCTAATAAATTAAATAAATAAATCATTGGTGTAGGAGTGGTCGACAAAATACATTTAATTGTCAGGGTATTAAGTCATTATGATCTATCAACCCTTTCATACTGAGGTAGAAGTGCTCAAAATGGACCGGAAAGCACCGGAGCGCTACTCCGGTTCTTGAAATCCTTGAGACTGCCGCTCCGTCTCGTAAAAAAATTAAAAATGGCGCTCCGGTTCGAGAATTATTATGAAAATCATTCCATTACAGTACACTCTCAGTAATCCGCCGCTCGATTATCCGACACCTAGGTACTATAATCCGCCGTTATTTTTACTAGTTGAAAGCACAAAATCAAGCTCTATAATTCGCCGGTATTCGATTGTCAAATTTAGTAGTCCGCTGCGTACAAGTATACAACGCAGATGAGACAGGTTTATTTTGGAAACTTCTCCTTCGTAAAACGTACGTTCATCTCGAAGAAAGTAATGTACCAGGGAGAAAAGTGTCCAAGGACCGCATCACAAATTATGCCGTGCTCCAATGCAACCGGGACACATAAACTGAAGCTTTTGGTCATAGGGAAAGCCAGGAATCCTGAGCCATTCAAGAATAGCTGCCTAACTGAACAACTGGTTGTGTCTATCTAAATATTTAGTTAATAAACTTATTGTTGTTTAATTTAGTAAAACGCAAAAATTTTTTGTAGTATTTATTCCACTTTAAAAAAAAATTGCGTTTTATTAAATCAACCAACAATACAATGCAGTTCCGCCATGAATTGACAGTTAACAAAATAAAAGAAACTAATAAACTTAGTTTATAAATATGTATAATTTCGTAAATACTTGATTTTGATTATAAATAAAACCGTAATTTGCTAGTACAAATTTATCAAAGAAAAACTATTTTTACGAAATACCTGTTTTCATTTTTACCATATTTTGTATGTGTGCACTATAATCCGCCGCTTTCACTAATTGGACACGTCTGGTTTTTGGGGTGGCGGATTACTGAGAGAGTACTTACCGTCATTGATTTTTTTTTAATAAAGTTTACTAATAGACTTGGCATGTCATACACACTTACTTTTAGAAACGATAATAAGATTTACCTATTGGTAATTGTGGCGCAGAGGTGGACACGAGCTTTTATATATTTTTTTTACGAAAACCGTTTATTCTATGTAGACAATTGTAATAAATACCTTTTTCTGTTGGCGCATCGGCTTTTCGATCCAATAATTGTTAATTGAAAATTTGAAATTTTCATACATTTTGATACACCATTTATCACAAACTAAGATTATAGCGATTATATAATATGAGGTACCTAATATTAGGTTGGGGTGGGTTAGATTAGGTTAGGTTAGGTTTGGTTTGGTCTGAAAAGAAAGTTGTAAAATCTCATGTCCACCTCTGGGGCACATTTATCGATTTATTACATAGTTTTGAATGAACATTAATTCTGGATAATGAGAGTTTTGTACCATTCAATAGAATTTGAGTTTATTATTCCAGAAATTGCCTTCCGACATCTTCAATGTCTGTGGATAGGTAGGTACTGTATGATATTACTAATTGATATAATGATTAAACAATCATAAATATTACATTATAGGTTCATCGCGGGGGATACGTTTTGGACATGGTCGCGATAAGTGAAATTTTGCGATCAACATTTCCCTGTTCGGTCTCTTTATATATTTTGCAAAATTTGCGATTACTGTCAAGTAATGCATTACAGCACTCACTCGCTCATAATCTTCGTCGTTCTCTTCTTACATCTCCATGCATTGATTGTGAAGAGAAAGGGCCTTTTCAATGGTTTTAACACCTTAACTTTCGTACGGGAACAGGCAGCAACGTCCCGTGGGGATAGACAGATTGAGCGTCGCTTGGGGGCGGCAGTTACTCGAAGAGCGGCAAATTGAGGATAATCATTAGGTATCAGTGGCGAAGGGTGGAGGTAGGCTGTTAAGATTCGCTATAAATAGTGCACACTAAACTTTTTTAGTCATATGTATTTGTTTTTATTGAACTAAGACTACAATTTACAGATGGTGTTAGTTAGTTTTTAAAAATCAATTAAACCCTGCCTAAATGAAACCATAATAGTTTTGGTCTAATTTGGGCAATACGACAAAATTGTGCACACTTTTTCATTCATAGTTTTTTGTTTTCGTTGGATTAAAAATTCATATTACACATATTGCAGGTTAATTCATTAAGCCCTGCCTAAACCAAACTATAATAAATAAAAAATATTATTCTATTTATAAAATATTCAAAGTTATGTATGATTTAATTGCATAATTTTAGATATTTTATAGATAGACATGTATTTTTGACTATTATCTATTATGGCTTGGTTTCTCAGGGTTTAATTGAATTTTAAAAACTAACCAACACTATCTGTAAATTGTAGTCTTATTTCAATGAAAACAAATAGGAATGTCTGAAAAAGTTTAATGTGCACTGTTTATGGCGGATCTTAACAGCCTACCTCCACCCCTCGCCACTGTTAGGTATATATAGAAATATGTACCTAAACTTAGTGATAACGGGAATATCTTTTCATTAAAAAATTGAGCTCACTGGTTGGAAACAAAATGTATTAATTAACATGAAAGGTTTAACAGGAATGTAATTTTTTTATCGAGTTCCCGATGTCTAGTTTACTTCTGTTGTTCTTGGGCGTCACGTCCTTGATGACCAGCAATGACTCGTGCAGATTTGCGAATTATATTTTAATTATAGGTAGGTACATACTAACCTAATAAATTTATTCATATATGTTTGCCAGTCACTCGCGAGTTTTGAAAGATATATGCATACAAAAGGTGAAGTATCCATACAACACATTTCTTAGATATTGGAGTGATGATAGGATGATAAAAATACTGTATAAAAAATGGGGCGGCATATTGGCGCTGCTTAGGGGCGGCATTTTGTCTAGGGACGTCACTGGGAACAGGTTCGGAGACCTCAATTTATAGGGACGTATGGCAGTCCATTTCCTGCAGCTCTTCATTAGCCATGTGATTTTAACACAGTCTGAATATCATCTACATCAACACCTTCGATTCCTCCGGATATGGCTATAAGACTTCGATAATATTTCGAATATCATTTTCATAATTGCAGTGAACTTCAACAATTTCACTGAACAACCTTTTCCAAACACCTTTCATCATGGCCCCCACAAAAGGGGGGGGGCTGACATGGCTCTAGCCTGGGGGCCCGAGCTCAGGAAGGGCCCGGCATGGCGAGTCGATCTGATAAGTGATATAGACGTACATCACAAATTCTCTCTAATTGTAAAAAAAGTCGCCTGTGTGGCTATTTCCTTTAGTAATGTTATTATTTATAAGTATGTGGTTGTGCGATACAATTTTTAATTGTATGTCGATACTCGACAACTCCGTAATTCAAATAGATGTAAGTATTAAAATATACAAAAAAAAATCATTAAATATACCTACATATTAATTTTACTGCATACACCATTTGGATAACGCTACTTTATCTTTAGCGATAGGTAGGGGGGCCCGCCAAAGATCCTAGCCTGGGGACCCCCTTTAGGGTGTGGGGGCCATGCCCTTCATACACGACTGGATGACTTCATTCCACGCTTCGTCGATGTTTCTGATAGCTTTCATAATATTAAATTGTTTCCACCAAACCCGCATGGCATCTCTATTACCTCAATTAGTTTATTCAATGAGTTGAGAGAAAAAGAAGAGGAAATAAACGTATGTGTTGACATTCGTTTCTAATAGAGTCCCGTCTCATCCACATTAAAAATTAAATTTGGGGGATAATTTCCCTTTTCTACAATTTCCAGTTTTAAAAAAAGATCGCGATATAACGAATCCGCATTCGCCGGGGTCGCGATGAACGGGGGGGGGGGGGTTACCTGTATTATTTTTATACTAAACAGTGATTTCTTGCAGGAGTAGAAAAACCATACACTAAGCATAATCTAAGCACTGCATATATGCGGCAAATAAATGAGGGAAAAATATTAATAACATCAAAATGTAGCCTACCCAAATCTTTAGCTCTAGGTAATAGTGCGTAACTATCAGATCTCTAAAAAACTGTTAGTACATTAATTCTCTGTCCAAGGCTATAGGATACGTATCTATATAAAGGTACCTTACAACAAAAAACCCAGCACATAAACTTTACTATTTCGAGTGCTATGAGGTGGATAATAATAATGTACGCTCCTCAAATATATATATTAAATAAAACTATTTCAGTTGATCGTCTTTCATCTTTGTAATTGATTGATTCCGTTTTAGTAAACTTTGAAACCTTCATCTAGAAACAGGATATTTATTGTGAAAATCAAAAGTTTAAAAAAAAATGACTGTGAATAATATTACTGATGGGATTTGTACGGGAGATGGTATGTGAAATATCATTAATATATTTTTAATATGCTAATCTTATATTCTATGTGATATTACAACGTTTTTCTTAGCTCGTATTCTTATTTGTCGGGTACAAAACTTGCAATCGATTTTTAAATAACTTTCCGACAAGCTAGACATTTGAAACTTTTAGAATATATCAGAACACGATGCCAATGCATTTTTTAATACTTTTAGCCATCTTTAAGTAGAATTGTGTAAATTGTATTAATTGTGTTTTGTATGAAAAGTTATTTCCACAATCCACTATTATTGGGTGCTAGGGGTCTGGGGTCCTAGCAACTAA
This sequence comes from Rhyacophila brunnea, assembly GCF_057557595.1. NCBI lineage: Eukaryota > Metazoa > Arthropoda > Insecta > Trichoptera > Rhyacophilidae > Rhyacophila > Rhyacophila brunnea. Next base: position 4,056,660 of record NW_028233276.1, read on the forward strand.
ATTATGAATATATACGTGCGTTACTATGGAAATCAATATGAATGTCAAAATGACATTTTTGTATTGTTTCTATCAAGTACAATTTTTTTTTTGATCGTTTAAGGTAGTCAAGTCAAGTTTATATTATGATTCAACAGAAAATTTAAAAACGTTGTAAATAAAAAGTTAAGTATTTTTATCTTGTAATTATTTTATTGAGGTTAAGAATTCAAGATTTGTCATGTTGAGGATAAAACTCGTCATGTCGCGAAAAAATAAAGTACATGCATTCGTATTTTCTAACTCTCTCTTTGATCTGAGATTTATTTTCGAGAAGCATAGGTACCTACTAAGAATAGAATATCTCAATAAATTACTGATGGAAGTCTTTATATTGAACCATCATTATTTATTTTATATCAGTGATTCCCAACTACCACTCGAGTTTTAAATACGTATTGAGTATTTAAAATGAATATTATCAGCAAATTGTATTAAATTGCAGTTTTCAAATTCACTCAAATTGCCCATTAGATTCAGATAATGTGGATATATTATAATATAAATATAAATAAATACTAAATAGGTAGGTAGATAGCAGTGGTAAAGGGTGGTGGTAGGGTGTTAAGTGTAATAAAGCATAACATCATATGTTGTCTGATGTTCAGAATTTGTTCTAGAGTTCCCTTGTCCATAACAAAACCTGCTTGTTCCTTGGGTATTTGTCGGTCGATGAAATGCTTCAGACGTCTGCTGATTATGTGTAATACGATCTTGCTTGCATATTATGGAATAAGTGAGATTGTTCGATAGTTTTCACATTTACGTGAGGAACCTTTTTTGTGCAGGGGGATCAAAATTGACTCTGTCCAGTCCTTGGGCCATACACCATTTTTCCAGATCATGTTGCATAATTGATGTATGATTCTTTTTCTGTCATCATTGACCCTTTTTAAGGCTTCTTGTGGGTTTTTAGTCTCTTTATCGCCTCTATTACTTCACTAAAAAGTATTTTAGGTTCTTGCTCATCGACACGTACCTACATCAACCACCTCATCATCCTCTTCTGTATCTCTGTATAGGGCTTCACAATATGTTTTCCACCTTGCCGTGACCCTATCCAACTCCATAAGACAAGTAAGTAGTATGCCGTCCTCTTCCTCGATGGCCCAGATCATTTCTTGAAATCTCCTGTGATTTCTTTCACTTTTTGGAAAAGATCGCGAGTTTCTACTCTGACAGCATGGGTTTCGATGTCTTCACACTTATTTCTGAGGAAAAGATTCTTGTCCCGCCAACAAAGTCGCTGAACAACTCTGTTTTGTTCAGAGTACCTTTACTTAGACTATAGTACCTACCTTAAAGGTACCTAGCAATTTGCCTAGGTACGTCACTGCTCTCTTTCTATTTACATTTCTGGACCTTAATTTGTGGCAGATAGGTAAGGGTTCTCAGAGATCTAACCGAATGCATTAGTGGTTCCGCCAAATAAAAAAAGTTGGAAATCACTCATATAAAATGGGTTGGGGAAACAATCATAAAAAATCACCATTAAGAAACATTAGTAAGAAACTAACAAAACATAATGAATCATCATTTTCTTTATTTATCTACAAACAATACTACCAACCACAGAACAGATAATAAATATAAATCCGATAGACTATATATCAATATAGTAAATTTTGACACAGGGTTTTGAATGTATGAGTGTCCTACAAAAATGAGCCACACATTATAGACATGCAATAGTGTGTGTAATACACCAATATTAAATGAGCGTCAATGTATAAACTAAGAGCAGTTGTCAGTATTCGACGTCTATGGCGTATTCTTGACATGTGTTTAAATTTATCCCGTATTCTTCCTTACTCGAGATCGCCTGCCTGCTTCTCCTTACCCGTTAGGTATTTCAGTTCCCATTTTTTCCCTGCTACCAACACAGAATATTTTTTTTATATACATACAGTAGACTCCCGATTATTCGAGCCATCGAAAAAACACATTAATTCGATAATTCGAACTATGGTTTTTTTCTTTTTAAAATATTACATATTATACGATTCTAAAGTAGACAATTATTTTAACATGTTTGATACTCATTATTTTTATTAAGAAAATCTGTGATTTTGGTTTGTTTGCAGGAATCTTTTAATAATTTTCTAACATCAGTTCGAATTTTCCTAAGTTAAATTATATCGTTGTATACACTGTATCGTGCACGGATAATTCACAAACCGGATATTCCGCACATGGATAATCGGGAGCTTACTGTTCTTATATTAAATGTTGTATATTAAAATAATATATAATATAAATATTAAATGTATGTAGGTACATACATATATTAAATATTTTTTTCAGAGAGCGAGATAATAAGATTCTTGTCTGGAAAACGTATTTTCATCACAGGAGCAACCGGTTTCCTTGGAAAGGGTAATTATTAGATGCATTAATTCTCTGATTTATAATGATAAATGTAATAATAGTATTACAGAAGTAGTTAATTAATATTATCCATAGGTGTAAATTAAAATCTAATTAATATTAGTATGTATGTATATAGAGTACATAAAAAATCTAATTCAATCATATGTGAATCAACAAAAAAAGCGAATACCTACTCAAAAGAATAAAGATATTTATCAATAAAAAGAGCGAATCATTTTCATATTTTTTTTATATTGTCTGACTTTTTATACTGTATTTTGTATATTTTGTAAACAGTTGTTGATGTTTTTTTTTACTTTGAATTTAATTGGTCTTTTTTTGTCAAGTTTTTTAAATCCTCAGTGACCTTCTGGGCCAAGAATGTTACCAAATTGTTTTTATGATAATATCATAAAAACACTTTGGTATATTCGAGCTTCAATATTGGCACCATACCTAAATAAGATTTGATATAAATAAAAAGTATTACAAGTTATATGTACACATTTATATTTTTATAAAAATCGATGTATTTTAAGATACATAAAAAATATTAAAACTATGAATTAGTCAAAAATCTCTTTGATAAAATATAGAAAACTTAATAAACTAAATCTTAATAATAAATATGACCATAAAATAATATTATGTAATAAGATGGGATCCTTTGACAAATTCACATTTTAAAACATTTTTTTACAATAATTATAAGTTTATCTTTGACTTAAAATAAAAAATATTTTTCTTTTTAATGTTTTCATATACATATTTATTAATTAATAAAGTTTAAATTGTAAATTATCAAAACAATGTCTCAAATTGCAAGCTTCGTAATTTTCCGCTAAGTGCCTCTGGTAGGTAGAGGTATCGCCTTAAGTATCAAAGTGTGAGTCAAAAAGAATCAATAGGTGTCAATCACTGACTATTTCATTTGTCTTTATAGTTTTGATAGAAAAGCTTCTCAACAACTGTAATGTGGACACCATCTATACTTTGGTCAGAGCTAAGAAAGGGAAATCTTCCGCTACCAGATTAAATGAACTATTCGACTCTGAGGTGAGCAATTTAAGCTAAAATGACATATTCGATTTAAGACAGTGGAAGTTGTATTAACAGATTTATGTTTTTTTTTTACGAGAAATAGATGTTAGCCAAGTGCTCCACTTATTAGGTCCATCCTCTGGGTCCAGACACAAATTGAAAAACAGACCTAATATGTAGCCGTTGGGCCATCGTGGGCGTAACTTGACTTAGCCTTAGAAATAGTCTTGAGAATCTAACCCAGTGGTTCTTAACCTTGTTGAAGGTACTGACCCCCACCAGTTTCATATGAGCATTCACCGAACCCTTCTTAAATTGGAAAAATAAAATATGTTTTTTTTCAAATTCAAAACATAAGTATATATTTTACTGGTGCACAAAATGAACCGTGCATCAACATCACTGTGTTCAAAGAACAAAACCATTAAAACATGATTTTCACACAAAAACAAAAACATAATAATGAATATTTACTGCAAATCAGTGTGACTTCTGATGTTGCCTTTCAGAGACCAGTTCAAAAATGCGCGGCTTCACCTTGGCAAGTGCCACTCTCATGTCATTTTCTGTCTGAAAGTCTGCTCCTTTTCTTCGTTTTTATGTCCAGCATCCTCGAAAAGGATTGCTCGCAAAGATATGTTGTAACAAACGGTATGAAAATCTCCAGAGCTTTCTTAGCAGTAAAAGGGTACGTTACCATTTTGTTGACACCAAAACGTTGAGAGCGTTGTTTTGAAGAGTTACTGTTGAACCTGGCTCTGCTGAATTTCAATAATTTCATCGAGGTATTCAGCACAGATAGGCCAAGCGATGTTGCGTGATCACCTGCAGCCAATGATGGCCAAGCGGGGCGTGTCATCACGAATCATATGAGTCGGGTGTGTATCTTGACCTCCGCCGAACCCCTGAGACTGACTCATCAAACCCCTGGGGTTCGATCGAACCCAGGTTAAGAACCACTGATCTAACCTATTGATTAAGATAATAAAAACACCTTTGTGCTTGCAATCAGGCCCGTCCCCGGTGACTCGGCTGCCCATAGCGAAATCTAAAATTGAAAATTGAGACTTCTTCACTTGGAGTTGTATGGATACTTATCTGCCGTTGTATCCTTATTGAACATATATAATTTTGAAAACACTTTCTTGAGAAAATATATTATAACCAACAGAAAAAATCTTTTTGGAAAAAGTAGGAATCGAACCTGCATCTCTCGGGTATCGCGCCCACGCACATAGACCACTACGTCTTAGAGTGATCCGTGATGTCGGCTGGTAATTAAAGTAATACCTACTTTGATTTAAAATACAAAAGCCGATCGCCAATAGTAGCTCAATTTGGAAAGCACTTCAGTGAGTATTAAAACATAATAGTTAAAGTTTGTCGCAAGTATGACTTCTTTAGCATAGTGGTCTATGTGCGTGGGCACGATACTCGAGAGATTCAGGTTCGATTCCAACTTTTTTCAAAAAGATTTTTTCTATTGGTTATAATATATTATTTTCTCAGAAATGTTTTCAAAATTATGTACTTATGTTCAATAATTGGAATTTTACATTCTTAAATCTTGTGAATTCTTCGTTGAATAAACAAAAAGTTAAATGATATTCTTATAAGGAATACATCCTAATATCTTTATTCATGTATTTTTTTATAATTTACTTATATGCCATGTATTTGCATTTAAAAGCGTACCTACATAAGTGAAACGGCAAATAATTTTCAAATGTATGTGGAACGAAATTTCGGTCGCGTTGCCATTCGGAGAACGATATTCGAGGTGTCCGCACGTCGATTTGTTTTGTCATGGCGTCGGATGAAAATATTCTTAAATCGTGTAAAGATGACTAAAAAACTTTACGTATGTACTTAAAAAATAAAACATGTCAATGAATATACTATTATCATTACGAATATAATAATAAACATAACATAAAAAGGACGCATGTTGAATTTTTATGACAAATTATCTTTCGTTCGGCTCGCGTCGATCGATCATGACACAATCCGCGCATCGCCTAGTCATGATCTTTTTAGACCTCAGCTGAGGTATAGCCTTAATAAAAATACTCATTTAAGAAGTCAGCCGTTCTTGCTAGTTAATCATAAATCGGGAGAAATAGTTGTTTTTTCCAAAATGTTGAACTATGTTGCCATTGGTGATTCGCCAGTTGGGAGAACAACAACTGTGTTTAAAAAAATCACTTTAAATATCGATATGTTCCACTTGTGTGAGTCAGCTTGTGTATGGCTGTTCAATAAATTCTGAAAATGTAGTCTATTTATCTCACATGATGTACTTACTTTTACTAATATATCATTTTCTGTAATAATTATTGTAATTTTATCACTGTTTTCATTGTTTTATTATTACATTTTTCTTTATAAAGGGTTATCAAATAAGAGATATATAATATGAATACGTGTATTAATTAAGGCGCTAAGTACCAAAATAATAAAAACTGACATTTTATAGAAAAATGTTCTACATACCAACGCCAATCACTTCAACTATAGTCTAAGTGCCTCAAGCAAGTCAAAAAAATACAGCAAAATAATTAAACCTGTCGACGTTGTAAGTCCGTTGGCGTGTTTTATTTATAATGGTGTAAGTAGCACTGCAGTGGTTAACGGCATTCAATATTAAATAGCTCACGATGGTGTGTTGACACTTGCGAGTTCTTAATATCTAAATTTATAGAAGCTGCCGTGATTGCTTCACACTGTAAAACTACATTTTTCAAAAGGTCTGCTTCATGAAATTTTAACGCAATGACTCGGTATTTTGTAACTACAGGCAATACTACTTTTTGGTACTTAGAGCCTTATTTAATACACGTATTCATATTATACTGAACTTTTCTCTCAATAAGTTGGTTGTGCCACGAGTTGTATGGTATGTTGCGCCCATCCTGTTAGAACCACACATTGCCCAGATCAAAACCATCTAATCACGCCAGAAAAAATCAGTACTTAATCATATTTATGTAGCTTTTTCCATTGACAATAAATAACTGCATTGCCATTTTCGTTCTCAAAAAAATACGATCCAATTACACCTCCAGACCATAAACCACATCAAACTGTTATTTTTTGTGGATGTGAAGGTGTTTCAAAAATAGCATCTGGGTTGTCATCATTCCAAATGCGACAATTGTGCTTATTTACGAAGCCATTAAAACCAAAAATGAGTATCACCGCTAAAGATTCATGAAATAATGAGTCCGTTTCAAGTCAATTTTTGAGACACCAAATAGTTATTCGGCTTAAATTCTTGTGTTAACTTTACTGTATTTTATACGCTTTCAAATGCAAATCTTTATGAATATGTCCAAGTTCTCCAGAATGACGTGTAATTGATTGTTCTGGATTTCCATCCTCATTTTGATTCACAGCATCAATATTTTCAGCAGTACATACAGGGCTCGAAATGGACCGGAACGCACCGGAGCGCCGTTCCGGTTCATAAAATCTCCAAAATTATCGCTCCGTCTCGTGGACATATTAATTTGACCGCCTGAGCTAGATATGTCATATAATTAAAAATCTAACAGTCTTATTTTTATAAAATACATATACAATTAGATAACAACGTTAATATTTTCATAATATTATCGAGCGCTCCGGTTCGTAAAATTTTCCATTTCAAGCGCTGAGTACCTACCTTCAGTGACGCACCCAGGATTTAATATTCGGGGGGGCCCAAGGAGGAGAATGTAAATTAGTCCCATAGGATCTTTTTCTTCTTCAAAGCCTAATTTTTCGTTTATCGGTCTTTTGTCTATTGCACTCGGTGTACCTACACCATGGTTCCCGCATCCTGAAACGGGCCCTCAGGCTAGGATATTTGACGGGCCCCCTACCTACCGCTAAGATTGGTCATGGCCCCTTGCCCCCCCCCCCCTGGGTGCGCCACTGCCTACGTTTATGTTTTTGACGGGTTGGATTCTTAACATCACAAACATTACTGTTTCACTCGAATTTTCCAATTAGATTACGAATAGTTAGCCCTGTAGGTCGATTATTTTGACCATAAATTTCACGTGATGCCCAAAATGTAGCTCGAATAGATTCTGTATTGTTGTACTTAATAGAGTTTTATAATTTGTATATGCTGTACAACTGTGTATATTTGCATGATGACTTTTCAAACAATACCAAAAACAAATGTCAATTTTGGTGGGAATCAGAATAAAAAATGGTTGCTATGAAGTTTTAAAAATCTATAGTAATAATATAATTACCCTTTATTATGTTAAATGTAAAGCTGGAAATGTCTTAAACTCGTAATTTGTGAATAAGACTGCTGGATATTGAGTGTAACTTTTCATAAGGTATGCATTTTTATTAAAATGTAAATGGGTCACATTATCTTTATTCTTTTCTAGATGTTCGCCACCCTGACAGGTGATTGGCGCTCAAAGATAAAGCCCGTAGAAGGAGAAATGGGGATCCCCGATTTGGGAATAAGTGTTGAAATGAGAAAAGAACTGATTGAACGTGTCAATATTGTTTTTCATTGTGCTGCAACTGTCAGGTATACAAAACTGTGTTTCTTTCCCAATTAATAAATAATATCAGTGATATTGGGGGGGGTCTGATAAATTATGAGAAGAATCAAAACTGAAAAGAAGGAAAATTAATTACCACCAAAAAAATTTACTCAAGTAGAGTAATCCGCCACCCCAATAACCAGACAAGTGTCCAATTAATGAAAGCGGCGGATTATAGTGCATGCCTACATACAAAATGTGGTAAAAATTAAAATAGGTATTTCGTAAAAATAGTTTTTTTGAGAAATTTGTACTAGCAAATTACGGTTTTATTTATAATCAAAATCAAGTATTTACTAAATTATACACACTATTTATAAACTAAGTTTATTAACTAAATATTAAACAGTAAATCACATGGCACAACCAGTTGTTCAGTGAGGCAGATATTCTTGAATGGCTTAGGATTCCTGGCTTTCCTTATGTACAAAAGCTTCATTTTGTGTATCCCGGTAGCATTGGAGCACGGCATAATTGTGTGCGGTCCTTGGGCACTTTCCTTCCCGGTACATTACTTTCTTCGCGATGAATGTACGACGGTGGATTACTGAGAATGTACTTCAGAAGATATTTTGTAGTGTTGAACAACAGAGGAAAATAATGTTGTGATTATACAGTAGAGATTATTTTCACTTTAGATTTACTCACCGAGTGATCACTTGTAATGTGTTTATACCCATATCAATAATTCATCTAATATATTTTTCGTAGAATACCTACTTGAAATGAGATATAATTAAATGTTTCTACATAAAATATATATTTTTTTATGATAAAAGGGGTGAAGGGTAGAACTCATAGTTATACTGTAAAATTTATGTAATTTTTCAATTATACTCGTATTACAGATTTGATGAAAACCTTAGACGGGCTGTACTGATTAATGTCCAAGGAACCGCTGACGTCCTGAGTCTTTGTAAAAGGATGAAAAATTTAAAAGTAAGCTTATATTCTTTCCTGTACATGTATAATACATAAATAGAGCATACTAAACTTTGTCAGTCATACTTATTTGTTTTTTCTGAACTAAGAATACTAATTGCAGATAGAATTTCAATTATTTTATACCAACATCTAATTGCTATAATTAACGGGTATTTTTTCAGATGAATTTAAAAGTAAGCTAATATTATTATATCAATATTATTATTATAAGCCAGACTAAACATTGAAATAAAATAAGAAAATAGTAACAACAATTTAATACACATGAGTTCATGGCCCAAAGTTACATATAAAATGCATTTAACTTTTTATACAATGCATTAAAATGTTTGAAACCAGTTTCATGCATAAAGATGTTGATGTGAATATTGCTCCTAACTCATTTTTTACCATAATATGTAAATTCTAACGGATTTAAGTTTTTTACTACATTTGGGTAGTTTTTTTTGCGACATGGACTTCGCCTTTCGGCATCTTCTGGCACTATGTACACACACCAAAAGGTAAATACACACTAATAACGAATACAGTGAATTCTAACTTATATAATAAATTAATACAATAAGGTAGGTTAAAACTTTATCACATTGGTACCTAAAATACCTACTATAAAAAAAATAACAAACAAATTATGAATAGTTGTGTCTTAAAGTGTAAAAAACCCCAATCACTAATACAATCAATAGGCGTATACATCGTCAAAATATCAATAATAGGTCATTAGATAATAATCAATTACACTACCGTCATTATATTAAATACTACATTCTATAGGTGTAAAGTCGTTAATACTGGGAAAAACAATGGCAACATATTGGACATTTAAAGGAGTTATTATTAATTTAATATATAAGTTAAAATTCACTGCATTCGTTGTCAATGTATAGTTTTGGTGAGTGCACATAGTGCCTGAAGATGCCGAAAGGCGAAACCAGAGTCGCAAAAAAACGACTCAAATGGAACAGTGCAAAACTTAAATCCAATAGAATTTAAATTCAAATTCCATCAAGTACCCTCGGTTGATAGTATTAATATTATAATTTGTCATTTGTACTCGTTCAATCCTCAGAACCTCATTTATTAAACTGCAATTTGTTTGTAAATGTAAATATCAAATATAATCATCGTTGATATAAATCTAACACCTCTTTCTATAGTCAGTGGTTCACGTATCAACTGCGTTTGCCCACTGCACGAGGACATCAATCGAAGAACAATTCTACACACCCGGTATGGACTTTAAGAAAGCTTTGGCTTTACCTGACACCTACGATGAAAAATCTGTCAGTTTATTGGAACCTAGGTAAGTTCAAAAAAAATATTAATAATTATTGTACTTCTGGAATGTTTCTCCAAGCAAGTCACCATGATGCGGATGACGGAAACGAACGGTTCCTAATAATTAAGACAAGTTAATTAAGTGTTCATCATGTACACGATAGTCGGTAACACTTGCAGGTCGCAGTGTCTTACCAGTGCTTATTGCCGTAGGTCAAGTATTCATCACTAGAATCAAAGCATTGTCTGAGCATAGGTAATGTAACTTGCAAAGTGTGGGGTCAACTACAATGTTTTCACTTCAACAGTCTAGCTAACATTCGACGTTATACAATATGCAGTTTATTTTCTATATATTTTAGTTTTATAATATTATCATCCCGTTTTTAACTTGTTTGTAAAGGGAAAAAGACTTTTGCAAATTGCAATTCATTTTGTGAAATATAGTATTCTATCTAACATGTAAATTTTCAGGTTATTGAATGGATGGCCAAATACTTATACCTTTACCAAAGCAATTGCAGAGGACGTAGTCAGAGTTGAAGGAAAAGACTTACCGATAGCCATCTTTAGGCCTGCCATAGGTGATTTTTCTTATTTTATTTTAAAACGATCATTCTAAATCTGTACTACACCAAGCATTTGCAGTTAGTATAACAAAGTATTACATATTATGTAATTTATTAATAATACCTATATCATATTAATTTATTAAAAACAATATATTTATATTAAACTATTTAATAAATTTAATAAACTATCTTAGTTTGGTAAACATTATTAAGTGCCGCAGATGACCACATGACCATTTATCATTTTTCTTTTGGCGGAAACAGTTTATCCCATGTAGAGAATTATATTAAATACCTTTTTCTATCGGCGCAGATGCTTTTCGATCCAATAATAATTGTTAATTTAAAGTTTGATATTTTCATACATTTCGATGCATCATTACCACACACTAAGATTAGGTTGGTTTAGATTAGGTTGGGGTAGATTAGGTTAGGTTAGGTTAAGTTAGGTTGGGTTTTTGTCTAAAAGGAAAGTAAAGTTATTAAAGGTCATGCGGTCATCTGCGGCACTATAAACATTTGATTTATAAGTAAATGCAAAGCACTGTTAATCTGTATATCTCAAAATATATTTCATGTCTCTGAGGTGTTGTCAAATTATGTAGGTACGTTCAGTTTTACGTTTAAAAAAATAGTTATCTACATCTATTGTAGTTCTGAAGATGGGTTTTTATACTCAGTTTAACAGAAACACTCGTCAACATAAATAATTCCAATATCGTAGAATTACCAAAAATATAAGTGTGATTGAAAATTTTTCTGTAATTGCAATTATAAGCAAAAACATGTAAGCATCTTCATATACAGTTGAATTTGGTTATTACGAGGAAGGTGAGACCGACTGAATTTCCTCGTTATAAGCATTACTCGTTATATCAGAGAATAGGTATTTTTAAATGAGCGGTCACATAACACTTAAAGTTGCAATTCAAACAAAAACACACAATTTTTAGAATTTTTCCCCGAAACAAGCATGGGTGCAAAAGAAGTTGTTTGTTGTAATTAATGCTGGTAGGTACCTAATAATGACTTCAGCTTGGATTCTTTACTTGAAATTTCAACCATATGTGTGGATACTTTTTCAATGTTGTCGGTGAAAACACCAAATAGGTCGATCCCGGCGGCATCGGTCTATGGTCGGATTTGCTTAGGGTCGAAAATGTTTATAAACAATCGACACATTAATAGTTTTATGATCATTTTTGAAGATATTTATACTCGGTATATCCGATAAGTAGCTCGTTATAACAGTGAATAAATATATGGAGAAAATCTTAAACTAAAATGTCAACGAATGTTTCCTCATTATATCCAAGATCTCGCTATTGTCCGTGATCGTAATAACCGAGTTTCGACTGTATCTGATTATTGTGGTGAGATATTTGAAAATGGTAGGTTTAATGAATTCTCGGTACGGTTCGGTTATCAGGAATACCGCGAAAAACACATTTTGAAAATAGCTGATAAACTGGATTTTTTGTAAGGTTAACCTAACCAAACCTAAACTAACCTAAACTAACCCAAACTAACAAATAATCCAGTATATCGGGTATTTTCAAAATGTGTTTTCCGCTGTATTCCTGATAACCGAACAGTACCGAATTCTCTTATTATTTTATGAACGTGGGTAATCGCTGTTCAATGCAGCACACTCAGCACCGAATCTCTTGACAGCCGAGTGAAGGCACACATTAACATCTTGTTAATATTTTCAGTGTTGAATACACATGACGATTGCTCTGTTCCTGGATTCATAGACAACACTTATGGTCCCTCAGGATACGTTGTCGGAGTAGGATATGGAGTTCTCAAGTAAGAAAAAATATTTTTTCCAGTACGTTTGAGATTAGGCGTTTTTAAGTTCAGCAGGTCAAATTAAAATGCTTTGGTTTTCCACATAAATAAATATACAAAAATTAGTATATAATATACACCCGATCCTCTTTTTACACAGTTTTTTTGCACGTTTTCGAATAACACGGTTTAAAAAAGTAGCGATTATCTTTTATTTACACTGTTTTTTTGCTTTAACACGGCTTAAAAAAACTGAAAAGAACATAAATATGTACGTGTGTACATATCTATCAAAAAATTGCATTGCAATGGACCGCACGCCACTGGTGCCGTACATACATGGCGCTACTAGTCAGTCACTTTGGGTTCAATACGAGAGACGCGCCGCGTGCTTCGGTGTCAGCGTCATTAAATATTTCCAGCGATGAGAGTGATTTTTCGCCACCGAAAAACAGCAGTAAACGGGCACGTTTATTGTCAAATAGCGACACTAAATGAATATATTTCTCTATGCTAAATTTAATTTAAATCGATAACTATGTATTTTTATGTATAAATAATAAACAATTTCGATTTATTTTTGAGTTCAAGAATTTCGTATTTTGAGTTGATTTTAAGTAATGTAACCTATCTACCATTTTTGTATGGGCACCTTATCTTTTTTTACTCGGTTTTGTTTTGCACGGTAGTCTTTCGAACGTATCCCCCGTGCAAAAAGAGGATCGGGTGAACAGTAATATCCCGAAGATACGTCATAGGTGGGTCTGACGAAAATCGTTTAATACTTACACGTGCATGGGTTTACAGCTGACAGTAAGTAATTCAGAAGCTTCTGAACTTTTTTGATTCATGCATGTAACTTGCCAATTGCAGGATAATACATGTTTACACATACATTTTCTTGTTATGGCCGCGATATACGTACTATTGCTGGCAGTAAATCCATGCACCTGTACACGCGCTATAAGTCAAATTTGTGTAAGTCGGGATACAACTTTGCATGTAATTAGATATAAATTTTGTTTAGTTGGGACCAAGGACTAACAAAAACACTAGTTGCGAAGAAAAATATTTAATAAAATCGCAGTTCTTTGCACATATTAATAAATTTTTAAAAAAATAAATGTGTTATGTAAAAAAGTTATTTTGATCTCGATGGCTTCATAATTATCTTAGGAATCGAGGGCAAGGCGCAGAACTAACCTGCCATTAGTAATGCCATTTGGGAGGGCAATAACTATATTTAATCAAATCGGTTCGGATATTGATAATATATTCCACTTACGTTAGGTGAATTTAGGTGGACGTTGTTTTATGAGTTTTTAAGGTAGGGTCTATCAGCCTAGGTCACTCTGTGTGCTTCCATGTACTTTTATTTTTCTTACTTATTAATTTGTTACTTGAATTTGAATTTGAATAAAATCGTCTGGCGACACATGCCTTCTTTTTTCACGCAGAATTTTTTCATAGCGAGCAAATAATTTTTTTATTCCTTGCTTTTTAGCTATAATACGTTCTTCGTTTGAGTCTATGTTTTCTAAAAATTTTAAGCCATTTTCAATTGAGCTGAGACCTTCTGTCAAGCTTGCATTATTGTCATGTGCTTTTATGGGGGAACCAGGTCTGAAGTGTTGTTAATGAAAAAATCAAGAACCGTGTAATTCCGAGTTTGCGCAAGTCGGGGTTTTAGTGTACTTCTTTCATTTAACACAATATGTACGCACTGAAAATGTTTAAAATGTGTTTTTCAGATCTCTCTATCTTCCTGAGAAAGTTCCCGCGCACATTGTTCCCGCCAACTATTGCATCAATATCATGTTAGCATTGGCTTGGAAAGTGGGGACGCAACGGTAAAAACGATAATATTAAACAATTACAAATAACGAATTACAAAGCTAATGTATAGATACTGGTACTAGAATCAATATTTAAAATTTGTGTACAGACCTACAAACTTATCTGGAGAATGAAATGGGGGAACCACTGTCGAAAACTACCCAATAACGACTGGTAACTGGCAAAATCTGACATTCAAATGACGTTTTCAATATGGTGTCCTATGGTAGTTTGTAGTTCCATTTTTGGCCATTTTCCAGATAAGTTTGTAGGTCTATATGCTTTGTGTCAAGTTTATTTGTTTACCACCTTATACCATATCGAAAGATAATGAAAACGATAATGATAACGAAAGAAAGATAAAAATAATAAGATAAGATGATAATCCCGACTCACTACTGTTTTAGTCTTCCGTCCATATCCGATCCTAATAAGATCATATGGGACTCCACAGAGTGGAGGTTTGTATAAACAGATTTTGTTTTTACGAGAAATAGATGTCAGCCACTTGCTCAAACTAAAAATAAAACTAGTTTAATGATATCAAATTTATCTTAATATGTGGTAGGTGCATGCATTGGCCACGCATGTACAGGACAAAATTATTTGGATAATATCATTGGTTTATTTTTAAACGTAACAAAAATGTATATATTCATACATAATATATTCTTTATAACACTACGACAGGCCAATAAGCCCAATGACAGTAGTGTAGTGAAACAATAGTGTATTTAGTAATAGAAGTGAAACAATCACAAACTCTTGTTGATTTTATCCACGTTTCTTATGGCTTATGCATATATTTATGCAACTTCATAACTGCGGGGATAAAGATAATGAATACTCGAAGGCACGTCAGTATCCGAATTTCATATTTCACTTAATCTTAAATAGCTAAATGAAAACCAGTTCTTATAGAAGACCGACAACTATAACTTGAGGTGCGGCAGTTTAGAGAACAAATAGATGTCCATAAAACGACTATATTTACATTGCTACACTAGCCTCTCAAGTTATAGTTGTTGGTCTCAGTTAGTAATTTTCTTTTGACCATTTTCGATACTAATAAGATGATATGGGCCTCCGCAGAGTGTAGTTACCCAAAATGAAATAGGTACTTAATTGTTAATTTTTGAAATGTAATCTTTTAATTTTTTTTTTGTACTGATTGGCATAAGATTGTTTTACGATTTCAATTAGCTGGTTTTAGAATAAATAAAGTGATAGAATATATTTTTATCACAATAATTATCTAATATAAGATATAATCACAAAACAGATTAATAAATAGAATTCCGATAGACTATACTACATTTTGATGCAGGATTTTGAATGTGTGTCTTACGAAAATGAATCACACATTATGGACGTGCAATAGTGTGTGTTGCAACTTTCTAATACATCAATATTGAAAAGCGCCAGTGCATAAACCGAGAGCAATTGTCTGAATGAAGGATAAATGTATTCTTGACACGTGTTTAAGTTTATCCTATATTCTTCCACACTCAAGATCGGTCGCCTATTACTCCACACCCGTTAGGTATTTCAGTTCCTATCAATTCTGTGTTCCCTTGATATAATGTTAAAAAATATTTGTTTGTAATATTGCAGTGCTGCAGAGATGCCAATATACAACTTTTCTGTCGACCGAGAAAGTGCAAATAGTTTTGCAGACATGATGAGGTTGAGTATTATATACGGGCGTACAGTTCCTTCCATTAAGTGTATGTGGTAAGCATTAATACAGAAAACATATTATCAATGTCTTTAAATAAATTAAAACTTATAATTCTTAAAATAATTGATCCAAATGGTCAAAGAATAATTTTCAACAAAATTAAATTTTTTCATACACGAAAACACTATTAATAATAAAATTGGGGCACTTTTATACCTTTTTATGATAATAAAACTTGTTATAACAGTTGTCTTCAAATAATTTAAATATCAGTATAACTAACTAAAACTTAGCCTACCAAAACCTAACAATCAATCTACATAGTTGGTTGTGTTTGGTTCTTTTTTTAATTCCAAATGGCCACGTTTAAAATCATATTGCTTATAATGCAATATTCGCTATCAGCTAAACTATACCTTCTTTGACACACTCAGAGCGGCATTCATACTGTATAGCATACTATCTTATCTCTTAAGAATGGCTTTTGCGAGCCCGAAATGTATGGGAAAGAAGGGAAAAGAACACACGGTGACAGACCAAAAACCAAATACAGTCGAACTTGGTTATTGGGACCGACTGAATTTGCTCGTTATAAGCATTACTCCTTATATCGTTATATAACATTTTTCGCGCCACGTTCTATTGAAGCATAGAACATAACATTTCTGAAAACCATCGTTAAAATCCCCGAAACAAGCATGGCATTCATAAACTACAAAAGAAGTTGTTTATTGTAATGAAGTGCTGAGCCGCCGGCACTGGTAGGTACCTACTGACTTCACAAAGCTTGGATTTTTTACATGCAATTTCAACCATATTATGTGTGGATACTTTTTCAATGTTGTCGGCGAAAACACCAATTAGTTACGTAGACGCTTAACTAGTGTCATAAATATAATCCGGTCCCGATGGCATCGGTCTAGTTAACTGCCCGGTCGGATTTTATTGCTTAGGGTCGAAAATGTTGTTTTTAAATCATCGACACATTAACATTTGCTCGGTATACCCGAGAAGTAGCTCGTTATAAAAGTGAATAAATGTGTGGAGAAAATGATAAACTAAAATGTCAACGATGATACGATGAACGTTGATCGTAATAACCAAGTTCGACTGTACAATAATTTTATTATGGCAATTTGAGAGTGTAATAAAATTCTTCGATAATTGAATTTTTCAGGTATAATGCCGTCTCAATCACACACAATTACTGGATTCATCTATTTGCGAGATTCTTCCTTCATATTATTCCAGCCTTCCTTATTGATATCATTCTCAAATTACTCAGACAGAAAACTAAGTGAGTCTCAATATTTCTTTTATTGTATTAACTTTCATTAATACATGGTGGAACTGCATAGTATTATTGATAAATTCAATAAAATGCAGCAAACCGGATAACTCCATTTGGACAAATTGTTCAGGAAGGAGAGACAAAACTTAACAATTTAACTATCGAATGGAAAAACAATTCCAAAATACACTTCGAATTGAAATAAGCTGCACTGAATAATAATACAATATTTTAACTTCCCTTTTATATATAAAGAAGATTATGTCGCCGCGCGGCTTCAGCGTTGGACCATCAGGCCGTGGGTCCCAGGTTCGAATCCTGGGTCTGGCAAGTACTCATATTGTTTTTTAATTTGTGTGTTGAGTCAGGGTATGGACCTAATAGGTTGAGCAAGTGGCTGACATCCATTTCTCGTAAAAACAAAATATGTTAATACAAACCTCTACTCTGTGGAGGCCCATATGATCCTATTAGGATCGGACATGGTCTCTATATATGACGAGCGGAGTTGTTCCATTTAAGATATTGGAAATTTGGCACCTGCTGTTAGTTGTCTCAATAGTTATTATCGTATTTGAAGAGTATTTGACCCTCTTCCGATGGCGATGTGCTGTCACTGGTGGAAGCCTATAGCAGGGTGAAGATTAAGAGTACAGTTGGTGAAACTCTAAAATCAATTGGAGGTATGGGGGAATTTTAGTGGACTGTACTTTGCACATTCCAAAACAGTAACCATTGTCCTAAAAGGACCAGGTAAATATTTAAATGTACGCGGCCACCCTCAGTTTCAAAGATTGTCACCTATCTTGGCGTTCAATTGGACATTATGTTGAATTTCGACCACCATGCCAGGACCTAGGTCTATACAGCCGTGATAGCCTTCCAGAGAGTCGGCCGTATGGCTGGTGACGGATGAGGTCTACAATTAAGAGGGCTTAACATTGCCTATGGTATTCCGCTGCTAGCGTTTGGTGTACGCGTATCCACAAGTGTAAAAATTAGGAATATCCTTTTAAGTGGGCAGCACAATGCGCCATCTATCGAAAAAGCCCACCGCGCACAACTTCCATGGACTTGCTCCCTGTCCTGGCCGGCATGCAGACATGAATATCTCTGCACATAGCTTTGTTGGTCCATATTGTTTTAACTTTATTGTTTGTATCTTATATAATATCATTAAGTTCATTTATTAGTCTCCGTACCTTTCTCTCCCATGGCACTTTTTATTAAATTACGTCTTTCATTAAACTCAGTCAAAGCCCACTTAAGAGCATGAGATACGCTTGGGTATCTGCTCCTGAGACATTCCCAGGCGTAAACAATAGCTGATGCTTCTCAGCCAAACGTAGGGCCTCGTGATAAGCTCAATTAAGACCGAGTATGGTGCGAGGCGGGTGGGTTTGGAGGGTCCATGTTTGTGTTGACTCTTTTCCCATTCCGAAATGTTTATGTCGGCTGATTCTGCTAATAGTCAAAAATGAAGAATGGTGGGAGTTAAATTTGGGAACTAGAGACCGAAAAGTTTAACTTGAGGCCTGGCTGCGACGCTTGTATTGTTTTTGATTTCGATTTGCCTATTGTGAGAGTATTGCCAGGATT
Source organism: Rhyacophila brunnea (assembly GCF_057557595.1). NCBI lineage: Eukaryota > Metazoa > Arthropoda > Insecta > Trichoptera > Rhyacophilidae > Rhyacophila > Rhyacophila brunnea. Next base: position 4,075,659 of record NW_028233276.1, read on the forward strand.
GGAAGATATTATTTTCCACTTCCTTAAATAGTTATATATTTTCGCAAATTTCAAACACAATGAAATACATTTTTTCCCAATAACTCTCAACTCAAAATTTCAAGTGTGTTTTGTACCTCTCATCGCGGCAACTCTTTCGATAACGTTGTTAAAGAAGTAAATGAGCTTATTTTGTCGTTTTTCTTCTTCAGAGTAGGAGATATGAATGATGACTTATAATTTTCCTGCTGTCACTTTTCAAAACTTTTGCCATTATTAACATGTCTAAATGACTGATACCGCGCACTTATATGTAACGTCAAATGGTTTCAAGGTGAGGTGAATGAATACCTAAACGCGAGAGGAGGGGATTCAAGTTCTTCAAGCCACCGCACATCAACTTAAACTTTTCGCACTCTAACGTTAATGATCCATAATATATATGTAGAAAAGATATTTATGCCATTATTATGTCACATCTTTTCATAACAAGGAACATGGGCATAAAGATGTTTGCGAGGGAGTTTTCAAATTCCCCAGATGCTAGCTATTTTAGCTAGCTTATCAGACAATATTATTAGTTATTATTATTACAATCGCATTTATATACTTTCTCCCTTTAAAAACAACTGCAAATCTTTGGTGGAATGACCTTATATTAATTAAAATATATAAACAATATCAATAAAGTTTTACACAACCTACAGCATTTTGACATACTATGTTCAAGTCCGATTATCTCGCCTGTAAAAAACTGATGTAAGAGTTTTTGTCCTGGAACCACAGAGTTTATTCGTGTCATAACCAGTGCCGGCCGGTGGTTTCCAAAACTGCTTTCGTGGTGGTACACTAAAAACTTTCTTACCTTATTTAAAAAGAAGACCAATTCGGCGTTGTTTCTGCTTCCCGAATACCTCAATCACTTTCTCATTAAAGTCTGGAACTGTTTGTAAAAGTTTTTTCTCGATTCTTAACACAGATAGACAATTAAGTCTGTCCTAATTCATAGTATTTCTTAAAAATGATTTAATTCTTTTAAGGATTGAAAAACACCTTTCACTTTCCACGGATGTCATCAGAATCGTACAACATAATGATTTATAACAGTTTAGTACATTTAGAAAATGATGTCATTAAATTATTATTATAAAACAATTGTAAAATATGTATTTTTCGATATTTATATTCTCGACAAGCAGTCATATTTTATTTAATGGTCCCTTCGTCTACAAAATGCAATAAAACTCTCTCGCCAGTCAGCATTGTTAAAAATGTGACATCATGCTATAATAAAATCACTTTGCAAAAGAACATAGTAGCTAATATATTATTTTTTATAGTTATATTCAAATATTTGCAAATATAGAACGATTTAATCATCGTATCTATATATTTATCTTTATAATCAATTTGTATTCAATATTAGTCTATTTCCAATGAATTTATATGAGATTTAAATAAAAATAATCTATTTTTTATCAATCCTCCTAAATCTCAGTTATGGCGAATTTGAATTTAGTGAACACGAGAAAAGTTCGTGCGACGACCCAAATGCTCATACTACTTTTTGTGTTCATGCAATTGACGATTCGGCTTGTACGGTTATTACACAATATTAAAGTAATGACAGACTAAGATCGATATCAGAGCTCTGACCAAGAGCGCACTGTTTTCGATGACTGTTCAGTGGATACATGCTTTTGGTACAAATTTATATGGATTAAATTGCGATAAACAAGTGATAACACTTATGAATAACAATGATGCACATTGAGTGATGCTTTAGAAAATGGAAGGAGTGTAGCGCAAATGTATGGTGTTAGAGAAGCCGCCGCTGGTCATAACAAACAATATCGTTATGACCTTGATGAATATTAAAAATACTATTAAAAGTTATACAGCGTGTGGTAAACTTATATAATATTTTGTTTCAGAGCTATGCACCTATGTCAAAAGGCGCACAATCTAATGGACAAGGTGGCATACTTTGCAAACACAGATTGGACATTTAACTGTGACAACACTCTGAGTATGTACGCCAGTTTAAACACAGCGGACAAAGAGATGTTCCCATTTGACATGAAGAATTTTGACTGGGTGTACTACTACACCGTCATGATAGACGGTATTCGGTTGTACCTCTTCAAGGAGACACCGCAAAATCTGGAAGCAGCGCGGAAGAGATATCTCAAGTAAGCTGTTTATATGAGGCGTCTATTTTTGAATACTGATAAGTCCACATTTCAATAGTTGTGGTAGATACCTAAGTATATGAAGTTTTTGTGATTCAAGTTTAAGTTTTAACAATTTTAATGTTTCTTTTTTCCATTGTATTGTATTTTCATATTTAAATAATATGCCCATTTTAATTGCGTACTTACCTAATAAACCCTTTTTTGAGATAATTAAATATAAGTAACCAAAATAAATATTGGCATTTATTTGTATACCATTGTAGTTAGGTAATTAGCGAAGGTGTTCTTAACAGTTAACACGGTGACACTTTTCCGTTATTTTTATTGGTCCAAATTAACGTGGAAGCAATTCCACACACAAGGCAGTTATCTACAAGAATAGGTAATTTATAACCTTGCGGAAATTTGATTTGGTTCGCCTGTCGTGTAAAATACGTCTCTTATTTGCGGAGTTCGGTCAAATTCGGGTATGTTATTGCAAGCGTATCACTACGGTTTTTCCACCCGAACCTCGAAATTTTGTATTGAAACGTCAAACAAGAATTGTACATAACCCACTATTTTATTAGTCATGTTATTGCAGTATGTCTTTTAAAAAAAATGTTACTACTCGTCAGTAGCGAAGGGTAGAGGTAGGCTGTTAAGATCCGCCATAAATAGTACACAATAAAGTTTTTTAGTCATACGTATTTGTTTTCATTGAACAAAGACTGCAATTTACAGATGGTGTTGGTTAGTTTTTTAAGATAATGTTTTGATGTAATAATAACATTATATTTTTCACTTTCAGACTTAAGATTCTACACTATATGATTGTTTATGGATTCTACACAATGGTCCTCTATTGGCTATATACAACAATATGGCAGTTCTCCTATCCAATTGCAGAATCACATTTCAAACCTATGATTAATGTTCATTGAAGTATATTGCAATTTAGATCTGATTAAATATATCCAACTCCCATCTGATGTGATATTTATTTTTATTTTTAAATAATCTGATAGTGGAAACCTAAGTGTGTACTACATGTTTTAAAAAATATTTAAGTTATTTTGTACAAATCAGTTAAGGTAGTCTGAAATCTATGTGGAGGCCGATAATATGATCCTATTAGGATTGGACATAGTCGAAAGAAAGAATAAATGTATCGAAAAATAAAGATATTCATGATGAGGACAAGGAAAGTAATCTTGATCAGGAAAATTGATAAGGTTGTGGAAAATCAGAGAATATACCTATAAAGTTTTACTTAAACATAGGTATTTAAGAAAATTCTAATATTATATTCAATGAATTGAAGCCTGAGCACCTGAGAACTTAAAAGGCTAGATAAAAAAAATTATCGAAAACACAAAAAAAATAGTTGACATTGTGTTTAAAGTATAGTGGAAGAATCCTGATGCGCCGAGCATATGCAGTGGAGGCCAGTCGGACAAAGAGCCTAAATCTCAAGTCGATAGTTGTTAACGAATTTTCTATTTAATAATATCACAAAAAAATATAGAATAAAAATAAATCGCAAGAAAATTGAGAAGATAGCTAAAATACGCTCCTGATATTAATTGTAGACAATATATTTTAGAAACTATGAGGCAATTGTAGGATTTTTGCATATTTCTATCTACACCACTGGTTTAATCTGTCAAATAGCTTCAGTGTGACAGTTAAATTAAGGGATACACTTTCACATTTGAAAATAACATTTTTTTCAAGTCGTTTTGTAGTCTTGATAATGGTGTTACAACCGAAATAGCCATTGACATGTTGGAGTCGCATGGTAAGAATTCATGGATGGTAAAGAGGATGAATATCTCTATTATGAAAGATATCCCGACAAACTCTACACGGTTTGTATGAAAATTAGTAGACATGTTATCATTTTTTTACTTCAATTTTATACATTTAGGCTCCACCTCTATAGAAGAAGTACATCTAAACTCGTCTCGTCTGCAACTTGTCAAATACGTTGAAACGTTATCTTATGGACCTTTGCACACTGCTGGAATGAAAAATTTTATTTTGAAAAAAAAACAGCTGGTGTTGTTAGCAACAAATTGCATGCAGTCACTCGCCGTCAGTTAAAGCCTCAATTATATTAAGCTTCTTTACGAGCTGTTTATTGGCGAATTTACAATCTGCCTGTAAAGTCACCCAGTGTAATCATCGAATAAGCTAATAAGCAGGTTGTAAACACTCTACCGAGAAAAGTTGAAAGCCGGTAAACTTTACACGCTACACGCCGGCGCGTGGGCCTACTGCGTCTGCGCAGTAAAGCGCAGTACCAACCTCCCGGTAAAAAAACGAACTACGTTCCGTCAAAATAGTCGCTGGCTTGTGGCTTCTCAGCGAATGGAAAGTTTTGTGTGTAATCATCAAATCGCAGTAGCTGAATCGCCCGCTTTTAAATTCGCCAATAAACAGCCCGTAAAGAAGCTCAATGTAATTGACGCTTTACACGCCTGTGCAAATGGCTACGAGTCGGTCATTTTAATTCAAAGGTCACCGGTTGCCATACATCCTAAAAAATGACAATGCGTGCACCAATATTTACTTTGTTCAAGAGATTGCAATATAATACGTGTATATGATTATGATGATACAAGGAGAGACCACTTCTGAAGATTTATGCACTCAATACATAATAATAGGGTAGTCTGATGGCATTTTTGTTTGACGACTTTGACGTTTCGAGAGGTTGCAATCGTCGCTAGGCTCATATGTGTGCAGCCGGCTATGCAACAATCCTAAAAGATTTGATTTATGGCTGTGTCGCAGGCGAGGCGAGTTTAGATGTGCGAGACGGCTTACTAGAGTAGTACTACGAATACAAATTGATGATGCAGGCTTGAGTTCCGCTCGGTACAAATATTTTTCAAAAAATATTCAATGGCTACTACATAAAATTTCTGGAAGCATTATCAAATCTTTGTAAAATTCATATCTACGGCTTAATCTGCAAACCAGCCAACTGCACTTTCGACCAAAAATTATATTTTGGTGGCATTTTGTTATAAAGCATGTTTTCTATGCTCACACATAATTTCAAACTTCTTAACCTATAAATAAATGCGTTATCGTTCTTCACCAAAAACACCCAACTGCAGGTGCCAAATTTCCAATATCATAAATGGAACAACTCCGTTTTTGTCATCTAATATATAAAAATCAATATTTGTTTGTTTGTTCATATTTTATGCGCTGCCATACCGTTCATACGGTTGCGATAAAACTTTGTCAACTTATTGCTTGCACTTGCGCGAAGGTTATAGGCATGTATATATATATATATATATAAATGAATGTCTGTCTGTCCCGTATGCGTTCCTATACCATTCATCCGATTGCGATGAACCTTTCCCGCAAAGGTTTCTGAATTAGAAAAACCATCTTCTACTTCTTCTTTATTATATCTTCTTTTATTCGTATGGTTCCTATACCATTCATCCAATTGCAATAAAACTTTCGTCAGTTGTTTGCCAACACCCGCGAAGGTTTCTGAATTAGTACAACCATCTTCTTCTTCTTCTATTCTATCTATTCGTATGCGTTCCTATACCATTCATCCGATTGCCATGACATTTTGATCAGGTGTTGTGCTCACACCCGCAATGGTTTCTGAATTGGTACAACAATTTTCTTCTTCTTTTTCTTATTTTCTATCTTTTTCTATTCGTATGCATTCTTATACCATTCATCCGATTGCAATGAAATTTTGAACGGCTGTGCGCTCAACCGCGAAGGTTTCTGAATTAGTACAACCATATTCTTATTCTTCTATTCGTATGCGTTCCTATACCATTCATCCGATTGCAATAAAACTTTGGTGAGTTGTTGTGCGCACGCCCGAGAAGGTTTCTAAATTAGAAAAACCATCTTCTTCTTCTATTCGTATGCGTTCCTATACCATTCACCCGATTGCAATGAAACTTTTATCAGTTGTTGTGCGCACACCCGTGAAGGTTTCTAAATTAGTATTATATAAAATACAATGTTTGTTGTTTGTTTGTTCCATCCAGTTTTGAATTTTTTGCTACATATTAATACTATCAATAAACGTTTGCATATTTTGGATTTAATTTCAATTTGGTGTTCTTTTGTTTGACCTTTACTCCTATTAGAATTATTTTCATATAACCATATTGTATTACACAGATATTTTAATATTAAAAAGATAATTACTTAATATTATTTTTTTAAATATCTAATATAAATGTATCCACGAAGCGACCCACAAGCGTACTTCAGCTTGTTATATATAAAATGAAAGCTAAAATAATGTATTAATTATTCATAGTGCAGCTTATTTGTAAAAAAAAAAAAATTCCACTCGATACATACTTAAATTTTTATGTTTTTTCTCCTTCCTGAACAATTTACCCAAATGGAGTTAGCCGGTTTGCAGATCAAGCTGTCAATATGTCTTCCTTTTGACATACCTAGTCTCATCTCTTCAAATCTACCCAAATATACTCTGTACAAATAGTAAACAATGCAATATTTTGAATTGGGAAAATTCCCACAGGGCAATTTCAACTGGAAATAAAACTTCTAGTGTTTATTATGTAAACTTTGAACTCATTTCATAATAATGAATTGATAATTTGTTTTCGATGTCACTCAATAAATATTGAATTACTGTTATCAAAAATAGCAAAATAAATTTATCAATGTAATTATAATAATAATAATCATGCAGGCAGGGGCGGGTCTAGCGGTAAGCGGATTATGAGACCCTGAGATCTTGGAATGTCTTTAAAGAATTGTCTTAATTTTTTGATACTTTCTGTGATTGGGTGCAGTTCATCGTTTACTTTATTATGGTATCGCTACTTAGTTGCCGAACAATAAAAAATGCACCGAATTTAATCATGTTTCCCGACATTGTGTAAATGTGTCGCTACATTTCAAAATCAGCCAAGTCCACCTTTAGGTATTTTTTACTTATTCGTGAATTGCTGAAGAACTACTGCTTTCTAACATTTCTGCATTATGAAAATATGGAATTTATTAATTTTAAATATTCTATACTCTAAATAATATAAACTTTCACCCTTGCGACTGTGTATTTGAGAAAACAAAAAGCTGTTTTTCTCCTATTCATATTTTATGGACTTGGCTGATTTTGAAATCTAGCGACACAAATGTTGGTTTAGCAATAACCGAGAAGAAATGACTCACTAGCATTGATATGCTCACTAGTCACTAGTAAAAATGCACCGAATTTAATAATAATTTTTGCTGACGTTGTACTTTTGGAAACTAATTTGACCATTTTTTAATACTTCTTAAAGAAAACAAGGACACTATTAAAACCACACCAGACATCAGCTATCGAGCTGCCAAAGAAATGTCTTGCACATTCCCAAATATAGAAAATTATTGATTTTTTTTTAACAATCCCCTTATCTAATGCGACAGGTTTAAGATAGTTTTTTTGTTTTAAAGCGTGTAAAAAAATATTTGAGAAGTACTTTGGGAGAAGAAAGATTAAATAGTATGGCCGTTTTGTATATAGAGCAAGAAATTTTAAAGCATGACGAAAATGTATTTAAAAACATGTTTTTTTTTATTTTATTTCTATTACCTTTGTTATATTTCATGTTAATAAATTAATGAGAGTTTCTATGTATAAAACTTTTTTTTTCTAACTTAAATTTGGGGAGCCCCGAAATTTTTACTGCTGAGGGCCTTCACTTGACTTGATCCGCCACTGCATGTTGGTACTAATAATGTTTTCTTCATCTGAAATACTGTTGACATTGTAGAGCCCCATTACAATGGTTATACAAGAACTAGGTATATATGTTATTTCAGCGTTAATTTTCGGTCTATTGATGTTTGAGTGATGACTTTGAGATGTGACGTATTGCTAAAGATCCATGGACGGCAAGAGGGTGAATCTTTGTCTTTTTAACATTAGTAGGTATATCAATACAGTATTAGCTCGATAATATAACGAAACTAAGAAAATGCGTGTAATATAGTTGAATTTCGTTATCTGACGAATATTCATTAAAATACATGTTATTAGGTCGTCGAGATGCGTTCTTATCACTGATAACTTTGTTTTCGGGCGTGTTTTTTTCTTTACTCTTTTCCACTTTCATTCACATATTCCAAGATCATAACTTCATCTCCTATTTCACTAGTTGTGATGTGATATCCACCCCGGTCACCTTCATCTACTTCTAACCATTATAAACTTATTGAATACAGTAATAAATTCATCTATTCACTTTGAGTAAACAAATTAAACTCCTGTGCAGCTGTGTGAATTAACAGCCAGCGTTGCAAACGTCAGTGCTTTGTTTAGCAGAAGCAGGGGCCTTATGTTATAACTTGCGAGTTGAAGTCACCCGGTCGACATGACGTCATATGACATCATTGTGACGTACTACCGGAGTGAGTCAAAGCATTCGAGAAATTAACGCTACTCAAATACTGGCGTTATTTATTGTCCCCATACACAAATAGGTGTTTCAGCATAATAATACCTATGGTGAGCCGTGTGCGTTGGGCGGCTTGCCTCGAGCGTTTATTGACCTTACGTCACAATTACGTCGTGACTTCGTGTCACAAGTCGGGCTGCAGGACTGTTTTATGACTCGAATTTGAGTGCTAGAGATATGACGTGTTTATCATGTGCAGAACATTGTTTACAAATCGGTGGCACTTGGATTTAAACATGTAGGTATAACATTAACATGATGCTTTTAACAATTTTTACATTTAACAGGATATTTTGTCCAATATATCTGAAGTCCGTTATATCAAGGTTCTACTGTATTTCACTATCAATATTTTAATTTCTCTCCAAATTAATTTTCTCTAAAAATCTTTCTCCTAAATTTCTCTTCGAATTTTTAAATTTCATCGGATTTTCCTGAAACACAAATAATATTAATTTACCATTAATTTTATTTAATACCTATATATAATTTTAAATGTAATATTGTATTTATTATTACAATCTATCTGTGTACTTACATACTTCTAATGGCCTTTGTAATCTTACTGATAGTGTGAAAAATTAAACGACATTATAATTAGTGTGATAGTCCATTTAATGTCTAAAGTTATTTTTATTTTATTTCTTTGCATCTGTTGTTAGTTCCTTCTGAAATACCGACGGGGTGGCATCTATTTTGGCCATCATGACGGTATAACTTCAGAATAAGTTTCAACATACAAATTAACTCAAAGTGGGACTTTGGTGAAATTTTTTGATAACTACAATTACAAGAAAATAAACAAGTGAGTTGAACTAATGCAATTACAATAATTATTGTGCTGAATATTAATATTTATATTTTTTTATCACTTGCGTCTACTGTTGGGGAGAGAATTACTATTTTTTTTTATTTTAAATTAGCTCAACAAATCCAATGTAGATCTTGGCCACCTCATGAAGAAGTTTCTTAACAGATTTTGTTTTTACGAGAAATGTATATTAGCCACATTAGGTCCAAATACACATTAACAAAAACAACATGTGAATTTTCCAGATGCACTATTATATGAGCCGATACACTACAACTTGACCATCGTAGGCATTTCAACCAATCTTTGACACCGTTGACAACCGTATATTGTCTTCGAACAGAATTTGATTAATTACCTTACGCGGCTTATAGTGTCATGGGTTCCAGGTTCGCTTCCTTGGTTTGGCAAATACACGTATTATTTTTCAATTTGTGTTTTGAGTCAGATAATGGATCTGATAGGTTGAGCAAGTGGCTAACATCCATTTCTCGTAAACGTAAAAAAAATCTGTTTATAAAAATCTCCACGCTTTGGAGATTCACACGCACGTTCGTGAAATCGGTAAAGTTATCACTCCGTCTCGTGGAAAAAAAAAATTCACCGATTGAGCTAGATAGGCCATATAACAAAAAATCTAACACACTTATTTTTATAAAATACACATAAAATTTGATAACAATGTGTGGTGTTCGATTAGATGTTACCACTGTGGAACTCATCGAGGTGTTGGTGGTCATGGTGTTGAGGATGATGATGAAGAAGTCGAAGATGGATGCAGGAGCGAGTCTTATTTGCAGTTGGTACAATAGTATGTTACAGTAGTTATGTTAATGATAGTTTTTATAATATATGTTGATATACATAATTTTGAAAAACACTTTCTGAGATATATTATAACCAATAGAAAAAATCTTTTTGAAAAAAGTAAGCCACCCCGGCCGCGAATAGAACCCTGCATCTCCTGGGCTTCATCCCGTCGCATTTACCTATATACTACGCAGTGACAGTGACAAATTTTAACTATTGGCCTTTTTAATACCTACTCATCAGCGTTCTTCCAAATCAAGCTACTTTGGCAATCGGTTTTTGTTTTTATTAAATCAAAGTGGATACATATTACTTCAATCACTAACCAACGTCGTGGATTTCTCCAATATTTTTTTATTATGATGTAACTTACTTGTACTTGCTAATAATTTGTAATTAACTATTTCTTTTATTAAACAAATAATTCACAAGACTTAAGAATGTACCATTCTGATTATTGAACATACATAATTTTGAAAAACACTTTCTGAGAAAATATATATTATATAAGATAATATAATTTTATTAACAGTTATGATAATGTTCCGAGGTTCGAATCTCGGTACACTGAGATGCTGTGCGAAGTGATATAGAGACTGAGATTCTAACAGGCCGGGAACTTATATTCGAGTGACATTTTCGACGAATTATTATTCGGTACCTATTTATACAATCAAAATAATGTCTAAATTTGATCGAGTCATCGACTAAATGGCATTTGAGTCAAGGGTCATACGAGTAGCTAGGAATTTGACACTACGAAAAATAGATATTTAATTTGTAATTCTATATTTCTACATCTTCAGAATATCTTCAGAAAATTGTGGAGCGTCCCATTTCGGGCACTGCTACAAATTAGGTGTACAATATTACACAAAGTAGAACAAAATCTTTGCAACTGAGATACACAATGGCCTTTAACATAAACCAGTAAAACAAACACAAACTTGTACTTACACAATAAAAAATAAATCACTAGTATTATTATCATGTGTCAACAACATCTTCGAAAATAATTATTTTTAGTAACTGGATGTGATTTTAGGAAAGAGGTAAAATAATACTTCACTAGGCAGGTACGTCGTTGCTAGTTGGAATTTATCGTTTTTATTTTGTCTTTTGTTGTGGATGGCCTGAAAATCAGTTAATTTCTTGGGCATTTGCGTCGCTAAACTCGCCACTACACTGCAGTGTCCCAATCTTATTTACCCGCACTGCAATCTTCATACACACAATATAATTCTGCATTTCATCTATTCCTCAAATCATTAACATTCAGGTCAGCGGTACACAACCTATTTGAAAGAACGGCCAATTTATCAATTTTTTAATTTTTCACAGGCCGCATCGCAGTGGGTAAAAGTGTTGAAAAATAATGATATGTTTTACTAGATGAGACATACATTGTATTATTTTTAATTTAATAGTTACATATCAGCTACTCCAATCACTCTCCACTCTGCATTACATACATCCATGGCTCAGTTCCATAGTGCTACAACTAGGCAGTGACGGCTTTTCTACTTTCTATGTGGTGGGGATTAGCCATTAATTATTAAATATACACACCTACCTACACATAATAATATGATTTTATAAATGAGGAAATAATAAATATTATAGACTAACCATTACCAGTTTTGAACAACGACATACAGCAAGCGTTTTTACTCACCTAAGGGTTATTTTATTCACTCCCCAGTATGCGTATACTAACGCTAATGCATTCAGATACTTTGTAGAACAAGATTTGTAGGTACCGCGGCTAAGTGACCCCGGTCTGCGTAAAACAGACGTCATAGATTTCTTAATGTGTGCATAATATGTGTCACCGTGAAATAGGGCATAGGTATTCAATTATATTAATTACTTTAATACCGCGCAATCATCATTATGTTATTACACAATTTACAATCATTGCTTTATTTATTTGTATACTAATAATAGTAAATATATCTATAAAATTGGGACGGGTTTAGTTGGATAAAATAAATTAAATAGTTGATTTAAACATATAATTAAGTAGGTATATTATGACAATGATAAAAATATCGGACGTGTATTTTTGACATGATAATGATGTGGGGATGGTCCCTACGAACCCTTAAAGTAGAGCCACCCCTGCAACTAGGAATAAAATTAGTAGTTTTGAGAAATGGCTGATCTAAGTTTTGACTCACCTATACTGACTTTTAGAAAAGTGACAAAAACATCGGCCCTACGAGGACAACTAGTAATTTTGTGAAACTGCAGAGGACCGCTATACGAATATAATGGCTAACGTAACTCAAAAATTTCAAGTTATCCTACTATGGAACTGAGTCATCGAATGTATTTGCACTTATTATAATATACGAAATTAGATTTTTTTTGTATTCAATGAAAAATTTGAATTAAGTACTTTATTAGGTACTTAAGGCCGCGGTTTGTGCATCACTGCCATAGGTGAATAGGTACAAGTATTACAAATGTCTTTAGTTGTTTTTAGTTTGGGCATACAGTAGTGGGACTTAAAATGTCTTAATAGACCAAAGATTTTTGTTATCTGGTGTTGTTATCTTGTTAATTTGCTCTATGATTATGATGTTTCATGAGCGAATCAAAGCAGAGTCAACTGTATTAAAATATATCAATTTCGGTTACTTTACTTTTAATATAACTGTAATTAATTTCGTGATAATAATCTGATTGAAAAAATAATTACTATATATTATAATATATTAATAAACATATTATAATAATAGTAAATAAACATGTTATAGGTATATGAGGTAGTCTTTTTTGGTACATTTTATTAGTACAGACCTACAAACTTATCTAAAGAATGGATGGGTGAGCCACTGTCGAAAACTACCCAATCAAGACTCGCATCTGGGAAGAATCTGACATTCGAATGACGTTTTCAAAATTGCGTCCATATGGTAGTTCGTAGTTCCATTCTTGACCGTTCTTTAGATAGGTTTGTAGGACTGTATCTTGATCTATTGCAGATCTATTCCAACTGCATAGCACCAAAACAACCTTTTGTTATTTTTTCTTGATCTGAGATAACAACTTTGTGTAGAAACTATGCAAGTTTCGTCAATATTGGTTCAAAGTTTTTGCATTATATTGGGTGGTATCATGAAAACAGTCAAAAGGCACATATTTATAAATTAGAGATGGACACTTTGATTTTATTATTAGTATAAATGGATAGATTTAGTCCACACACTTGTGACGAGCAAAGAAAACATTCTCATCTATGACGATTGCATATTTACATTGTGTTTATCATTGTTTTAAATTTAAAATTTATCTTAATTATTACAACGTTTTTCTTTGCTCGTATTCTTGTTTGTCCGGTGGTTCTTTGTTCGGTACAAATCTTGCAATCGATTTTTAACTAACTTCTCGACTACCTAGACTTTTAGAATATATCAGAACACGATGCCAATGCATTTTTTTAATACTTTTAGCCATCCTTAACTAGAATTGAATTCATTTTTAGTTAATTCTGTTATGTATGAAAAGTTATTTCGACACCATTATTGGTTGCTAGGGGTCTGGGGTTCTAGCAACTAAATTATTAATATATCCTACGTGTGTTACTATGGAAATCAATATGACATTTCAGTATTATTTCTATCAAGTACCTACAAATTTTTTTGATCGTTTAAGCTAGTCAAGTCAAGTTTATGTGATTCAACAGAAAATTTAAAAACGTTGTATATGAAAAGTTCTTTTTATCTTGTAATTATTTTATTCTAAGAATCTTAATATCATAAATATCTCTTAGTTACTGATTTCTTAGCCCCTTGTTAAAGAATGTTTTTATTTATACATTGGTAGCATCATTAATGAAAAGTTTATCTTTTGGAAGAAGGTTGTAAAGGACCTATTTTTAGAGTATCAGAAGGGTCCGGGTACGGGAGTCCACGATTAGGTGCTTTACACATTCATATATTTATTGCCAGCAATACTATTGTCGCAACAATTTTAATATGCGGATAATGCACGTTGTTAGAAACCTGCTACTTTTTATGATTGCGAAAGTTGTATATTGTCTATAAGTTGATAAGAACAATTATGTCTATAAGCTGATTTATCAATATTTTAGTCTAGTACATATATTAACAGTTTTTAAGCTTAAACATCAGCCTTAAGCGTTGTGGGTCCCAGGTTCGAATCCTGGGTCTGGCAAGTACATATATTGTTTTTCATTAATTTGTGTAGAGTGAGAGTATAGACCTAATAGGTTGAGCAAGTGGCTGACATCCATTTCTCGTAAAATCAAAATCTGTTTATACAAACCTCCACTCTGTGGAGGCCCATATGATCTTATTAGGATCGGGCATGCTAAAAAAGAGTTATAACGGCAAGAACAGGAATTGACATACAGACAGTTCAATTTTATTAGGTAGTGTAGATTATGTAATCATTTTTTGCTTTGTGCCACGTACATGATCAACTAAATTATATTAACTATAATATTATTAAAGAAATTGTTGGACATGTTATTTAAAAATATGTCAATCATTTTTGACATTGTGTCCATTTCACATGATATGGATACAGGCCACTAGTTATAACATTGATAAGAATGGGAAAATCTCACGATTCTTTTACGCAAACACCTCCTTAATTGGATTGTATTTATCTGAATGTACCTATATAAGTAATATAATATTTATAGAACACGTTCTTTAGTTGTCAGGGATTCATCTCATTTAATTATGTAAGTTGGTACTTATCTCAAAGATAAAATTTTTGATTAGAAAGCCATTTGTTTTAAATAAAAGAAAACTAATTTTACAAATATCATGGGACCGAGGGTTAATCGAATGCAAGTAACAAAATGTAACATCACTTCATATTTATATTTTATGCATAAAACAGAATTCAAAAATGTGACTACTTTGCATGAAAGGTTATCAGAATTCAAGTGCATATGAAGCGTCTAGTTTCAAAGCCCCCTAAAACAATTTTACGTAGTTTTGAGAAAAATGAGAAAAACTTATAAGTATCTATTAAATCTGTGAACTTTATGTATTTATTATTTGATTCATACATTCTAAAGAGTATTTTGTTTTATATCATTTACTCACTTTTAGCATATTTCATTAAGGGGGGACATGCTCAGCGTAGGTCAAAATGGAGCTTTTATTGCATTTTCAAAGCATGATCATGGACATTCCTTAAACGTTGTAGATAATCTATTTACCTAATTTTGAAGCCTTATTATCCTTTATATTTATTTTAAACATCTGATGATTGCATAAAGTATTTTTATTACATAAAATAGTATTCTTTTAAACCTCTCGCTCTAATGATTTAGAATATAGTCATATTTCAGTACATGCATGTGCAGTGGTGTTAAGATTTTTTACGTTTATTAATTTTTAAACGCATTAATAAAACCATTAGTATAATTAATTTATGTCGACATTATTATAGTGAAATATTTACGATAAAAAAATATATTGATAATCTCTGTGATCCCAAATTTGACAAGAATTAGGCATTTTATTATTCAAAAAATGGGCAAGATTAACACATTTAAAGATAATTCTAAAGATACCAATTATAAGCTATGTTTTTAACCATTCAAGTGTAATAAAAATCCTACGAATAATGATTGCTTTATAATAATTATTGACCTAAGAATAAGGTAGTGTTTTTTTTGAAATACGCCATTTCTTTTGGCATTCCCCAGTGGTTAAGCTACAACATACGGCCGTACCCATAAATTGACATACTAAAAATGAAGTAGGGAGTAAGATAATGTTAACGCGCGTGTTTGAACATGTACCTAACCGAAAAAAAAATCTTTTTTTTTTAAACGGTCGAAGAGTCGCACAGCGAGGCATGGACAAGTGTCACGCATCACGCGAAAGTACCGTAAGATAAACGAATGGGTTAGGAAGCAGACAGGAGTACGCGATGTAATAGACGTTGCCAAACAGCTGAAATGGAGATGGGTGGGGCACATTGGTCGCCGAAAGGATGGCCGTTGGACAAATGCCGTCATCCAGTGGTACCCAAGGGGCACGAAACGGCCACAGGGTCACCCTAAAAGCCGCTGGATTGACGAACTGGTAAAGTTCGGCGGAAATACGTTGCAGCGAACGACACAGGACCGAGAGAGTTGGAAGAAGCTTGGGGAGGCCTTCATCCAGCAGTGGATTGACCCCGGTTGATGATGATATATAATATATATATATATATTTAGTAGTAGATACTTTAGAGTTTTTTCCATATATTTCAAGAATACCGGTATTAGACTGCGTAATCTTTAACGTGAGACCTGGCGGCGGCGCTCGTGTTGTATCCTGTCTATGGTTTTCGATTTCGAAGTAATGTAAGTACTGAAACGCGAGAGGAGAGGGATCTAATTTTCCAAGCCGCCGCCTATCACCGTAAAGATTTCACACTATAGTCATTTCATTCGGTATTACAATCCCTATATGGAATAACTATTCAGTAATAACTAACATGTTTTTTTGTCTTTTTCATTTTCCTTCTAGGCATGTCTTTCTTCGCCAGTTTCTTCCTGGACTTTGTAGTTTTCCTGGCTACGCTTGTAGCTGTTGTCTACGTCTACTTCACGTGGACTTTCGACTATTGGAAAAAACGAGGAGTAAAATTTATAAAACCAATACCGATCATCGGTAACTTTGGTAGTTGGGCATTTCTACGTAAAGATATCGGCAGCATGTTTAAAGAGATCTACGACAAAGGCATCGGAAATGATTTCATCGGGATCTGGGTTTTCAGAAAGCCCGCAATTGTGGTGATATCAACGGAACTGACAAAAACAGTTCTAGTGAGAGATTTTAATCACTTTGCAGATAGAAGTACTCAATGCGACAGAACTCACGATCCGTTAGGCTCAGATAATCTATTCTTCGGTAAGAACCCGCATTGGAAAGTCATGAGAGTGAAACTAAATCATCTATTTTCTTCTGCCAAAATGAAGTCAATGTTCAGTTTGATGAACGAGATTGGAGACGATCTGGAGACCGCCATTGAAAGACACAACGGAGGAGCTGTGGAAGTTAAAGAAATGTGCATCAAATATACAACAGATATTATTGCTACAACTGCGTACGGCTTGAAGGCGAACTCTCTCCTAGATCCTGAGGCACCCTTTAATATATTCAGAAAGAAACTGCTGGATTTCCGATTCTTCAGGACTATCGAATTCATGGCCATCTTCTTCATGCAGGGCTTCGCTAAAATGTGGAAGTGAGTCCTAAATTATTTATTATTATTTTTACAGGCGTTATTATATAATTTCAGTGGATTACATACTTTGATGTAATTTATTGCCACGGTGGAATAGAGGTAGAGCTCCTGTTTGTGTAGTGATAGGTGCTGGTTGAAATCCCAGGATTGGCCAAATTCACATATGAGGGCTCTGGTTTCATAACTCACAATATCCGTCAATGCTAGTTTTTGGCAAAATGAAAAAAACAGTTTTCTCTGTACAATTTAAAATTAATAGCGTGATTATTGTTGTATTCAATGCATTATCGGTAAAGAAATGGGCTGTAATGAAAAAAATGTTAACTTCTGCTAAAAATACAAAATATCTTCAATTTAAACATGGAGAATGTTAGTTTTGTATAATACAAAATATAACAAAAATATTACAAAACCTAAATCAATTTGAATTTAAATTCAAGTTACAATAATTATTGATAGTGTTAATTTTCACTTTCTGGTTAATTTCGATAGCCCGATACATTAAGCTTTGTCGTTCTTGCTAATAATTCCTAATAACTGTTATCTAAGATTTTCTTGAGACAAATTCTGTTATATTATAATGGCTATTACCAATTTTGTAATTCTTACACAATGTTATAATAATATTATTCTTGTGCATTCAATCTTGAATTAAAAAATACCAAGGCCCACTATATAGTCAGGCCGTGACACGAAACTGTAAATCTCGATTGTAGTGCCAGTTATTGGTAATACTTGGAGTGCAATATGGTGAACTGTTTGTAGAAAATGACGATTGATTCATATTGAAATAAATGTTAATATGTTGATTGATTTGAACGGAATATAGGTACAACCGATAATCTTCATTTACCACAAGATTCGACAAGTTACTGCATTGCATTCGAAAATATACAATAACTAGCACTACCATTGTACCTCGCAGTTCAACTACATATTAAACATTCAATAATTATAATCTCAATTTCGAAAATCGAAATTTTATCGTATTCTGGTTGTAAACAATATTTCTACAGTTATCATTCGCATTGCCTGCTGTAATAATTGACTCTGTTGCTATATTAACAAATAAGTTAAATATTTTTCTGCAGGAGCAAGGTATTTGAAAAGGATTGTGCCGATTGGATGAGAAATGTCTTCTGGAAGACTGTCAGTGAACGAGAAAAAACTCAGGAGGTGAGAAACGACTTGATAGGCACCCTCATTGCGTTGAAAGACCAGACTAAAGAAGATGACGAAATTAGTAAGCTCTTGATTTAATCATAATTCTTTAATGTTTTCGTGTTGGTTCTAAGTAAGGTTTTTGTTTTGTTTGTGAAAATTGTTTCGTTTCACTACACAACTTTGTAAAACTATAAGTAGGTAGGTATATAAATTGATGAAAGAAGAACTTCAGCAAATGATTTTTAACAAAATTAAGATTCTATATGACCAATACAGCACTGCCGTACGTAATACGGTTACGTATTGTAAATTGTACGTAAAAAATTTCACCGTGGCACAGTTCGCCGTGAGCTTTCTTATTGGAATGAGATGACGGTATACTATACGGTCTCCAATTTTATTAGATTCAATATGAACATTAATCCAATTTTCAAACCTAACCTAACCTAACAAATAATCCAGTTTATCGGCTATTTTCAAAATTTGTTTGCTGCTGGCTTCCTGTAAAGTGTAAACGGACAAGAACCGTGTTTTATTTAGAAATGAATTTTATGTCAGTACTAACGATCCAAAGAGATTGGACGGTCCTTAATATACGGCCATATATTACGATACAACATTTCACAGGAAAGCGTGATTCAGCGAACTGCATACGTACAAGTTTCCAGACATGACGTAATACACTGCAATGTGTGGCCATATAAGTTTCGTCGGCTACTTCCATGTTCGGCCATTTTGAGATAATCTCAAAAAACCGTCAGGCACATTAATTTAGGACTGTAAATAGAATATTTTATTTATGCAAATATATTCATAAATAAACTATGAAAACCGAAATTTAATACTATTCTACCAACAAAGTGAGCTAGATTTTATAATAATTAATGAATATATAGTCGAGCTCGGTTATTAGGATCACGGATATAGCAAGATCTCGGATGTAATGAGGAAACATTCGTTGACATTTGAGTTTATGATTTTCTCCATACATTTATTCACTTTTATAACAAGCTCCTTATCGGATATACCGAGCTAAAATATCGTCAAAATTTTTCTTAAAACTGTTAATGTGTGGATCGTTTAAAAACATTTCGGCCCTAAGCAATAAAATCTGACTGGACAGGATGCCGCTGGGTTCGGATTACGTTTATGACACTAGTTAAGTGTCTAAGTACCTCAATGACATTATTAATGGACAACTCACTCAGTACAGTAGCTAGCAAGTAAATTCGCTCATAGCCACATTCGCACATGTATAGGTAGACGTCAAGCAATTTCCATTATGCGATATCACGCATCGGGAATTTATAGCAATATCACCTTTATTGTAATGGCGTTAGAACAGTGTTTCTAGTGTCAATGTTCATTTGAGCGAACCCGTTCGAACCGAACCATTCGGCAGACCCGACAAAGAGCATCAGGAATTTACAGCAATATCACCTTTATTGTAATGGCGTTAGAACAGATTATGCCATTCGGCAGACCCGACAAAAAAGTGAGTGTCATTTTTTTGTCTAGATGCTTCGTCCATATGAATGTCATTGAAGTACCTACCTAAAAGGTGTTTTCACCGATAAGATTGAAAAAGTATCCACGCATATGGTTGAAACAAAAATCCAAGGTTTGTGAAGTAGTAGGTACCTACCAGCGCTCATTACAATAAACAACTTCGTTTGTAGTTTATGAATGCCATGCTTGTTTTAGGGAAAAATTTTAATTGTTGTTTGAATTGCGTCTCTTTGTGTTGTGACGGCTCATTTAAAAATACCTATTATCTGATATAACGAGTAATGTTTATAACGAGAAAATTTAGTCGGTCCCATCTTCCTCGTAAAAACCAAGTTCGACTGTACGTATGATGGAAAAGTACTTTGAGACTCATAATCGAGAAAATATCGATTAGTCCTTGCGGCGGACCTCATAGTCATAGTGAGGTCACAATATATTAAAATATGTGATTTCCTGAGTATTAATCCAATGTTTATTGCAGAGTTCAGCGGAGATAGCTTGGTTGCCCAGGCAGCTGTCTTCTTCACTGCTGGAAATGAATCCTCAAGTATAACAATGTCTATGGTACTCTACGAACTTGCAATGCAACCCAAAATACAGGTTAGTAAAGAACAAAACATAAAAATATAAGTGACTATGGTCAAATGAAAAGATATTACAGTTATGTCCAAGGTTGATTGAAATATCAGAATTAAATTGAAAAGATTTCATGTTCAAATGAATTTTAGTTTATTCCCTGGTTGAGGCACCGCACCATTTATGAAAAACAATTCAGGTCGAGCTTACAAACATGATCTTTGATTATTTCACTGAATACGAATTTACGTTTTGACTGTTTGAGTACTAGTGGCAAGTGGAAATAACATTTTCTGTAATTAATTTGAATACGTGTATTAATTAAGGCTTTAAGTACCAAAAAGTAGTGTTGCCTTTAGTTACAAAATACTTGTCATTGCAGTAAAATTGCACGAAGCAGACCTTTTGAAAAATGTCTTTTCACAGTGTGAAGCAATCTCGGCAGCTTCCATAATTTTAGGAATTAATAACTTGCGAGTGTCAACACACCGTCGTCAGCCATTTTATATTGATAAATAAAACACACCAACGGACTTACAACGTCGCCAGATTTAAATATTTTGCTGTATTTTTTTGACTTGCTTGAGGCACTTGACGTTATTGGCGTTGGTATGTAGAACATTTTTCTATAAAAATGTCAGTTTTTATTTTTTTGGTACTTAGCGCCTTAATTAATACACGTATTCATTTATGTAATGCAATCTCACGAGTCGAATCCAAACTATGAATGCAAAATTAAAAAAGGTACAGACCATAGACTATAGATACATATAGACGCCACCCGTTGCATTGCTAAATGAAGCTACGTGCCGTACGTTTGGTTTGTGGGCGAGCGAACGCATTCGCCTATAAATGTTCGAGACCATAGACCATTTCGCTAGTGCTCGCCCAAAGTGCTCGCACTAGACGCTCAGAATTAAAATATAATTTTCTGTTTTTTTACGTTATATAGTATTTTTAAGCGGTCAAAATGCAACCAATTAGGTAAATATATCCATAATTTAAGTTATTTTAAAGAAACACTAGGTCACTGATATTAAAATAAATAATAATATACAAATAAATTGTCACGAACATGTATCAACTTACCTATGAAACGTAATACCATCTTCTTGCTTATCAGTACGGCTACCATATTTGAATACAACATGCAGAACCACCTGTACAGACAGTTAACCAATGAGGCGCCTCCAAGAATCCCTGTCGCTAGCCAGTCTTCTTGTGTCGTTTCAGGTCATATTACCGATATAAAATTTGTGTTATAGCACCGCCATCTTTAGATTAATAAAACCTGAGCATAACTTTTTGCGCAAGCAACGAGTGGTCCACTGCCATACTATTTATTCAGTGCTCGAAATGGAACGGAACGCACCGGAGCGCCGTTCCGGATCGTGACATTTGTAAAATTATCGCTCCGTCTCGTGGAAAAAATATGTTGATCGTCTGAGCTAGATAGGCCATATAATAGAAAATCTGACACACTTGTCTTAATAAAATAAACATACGATTTGATGACTATGTAAATATCTTCAGAAAATTTGTCGAGCGCTCCGGTTCGTAAACTTTTCCATTTCGAGCGCTGTATTTGTTGATAACGTACCTACTACGCAAGCAGAGTATGGTATTCTATAATGACAAGAGTATAAATAAGTTATTAGTTATTGTCGTTTAGAATAGACTATCACATTGACAAACGTCCTAGTGTATTATGAATATTATGATATTATTATACACAGAAGTTTACTTACTTTGATTGTCACTTCCAATTATTAATACCTAACACATAACCACTAAATCAGATGAACTCCAAGGTCTCCAAGATACGTTAAAATAATCTGAAAGAAATCTGAAACTAAGAATACTCCGATAAGTGAACTCGACAGACGCGTCAGTGTGAGCACTCTATAGACAATGACAGGCAATGACAGGTCATCCATAGTCAACGGGAGGGGCGAAACGTAGGACCAGTCGTCTTCCTTCTTGAGTGGGCAATGGTTGTAGGTATTAATTGAAGATTACAATTTATTATTCTAATCATTAATTATATTAACTGTGTTACCTATTATAGGAACGATTGGCAACAGAAATTATCGAAACACTAAAGAAAACAGATGGAGAAATTACTTATGACGGCCTTCAAGAAATGGTATTCCTAGAAATGTGTGTTAAAGGTAATGGTTATCATACTATGTTTTGTCATTTTATAAATATATTTATAATCCTAGGTACTGTGCATGTAGAATAATTAATTGAGGTGTTAATAATTAAACAAGCGCAAGTACATAACATAATAATATGTTAATAATAAAACATTTAATTAGGAGCAGTTTTCATGTGATAACTTATCCACTTTTGCATTAAACAAGGAATCAAACATGTACCTAACTGCTTCGCATGAAAAGATATAACCATTTTATTCTGGACATTTTTGAGTACCTATATACCCACATGTCATTATTTTTATTGCAACTGTATAGTTAGTAGTTTTGGCTTGACTTTTCCTACTTTAACTCATGTGCTAACACCGCTACTGGCGTTGTCACCTCCGAAAGGGGGGGGGGGGTGTGTAAATGCGCTGGACCCCCCTGATGATGAATGTCACGGTGATATCGTCTGCTTCTTCTTTCGGGAACATGTTTATGTTGATTGACAACGCGGAAGTACAGGGGAAAACAGGGCGTTTATTTTTCGGAATATAAATACAATAAAGTACAGCGTACAAAAATATTTAAAAAAAAAAAAAAAAAAAATTAAATGGCGGTGACGCCGGCGAGCGCGGCGCCACAGCCGACGTCACGCTCGAGAGTCCGAAAACCGAATGGGGGTGAATAATCCCTTTTTGGAGAGCAGGTCAACTCTAGGCAAGAATAAAATAAAACAAATTCTGTCACTCAAAAATGACAAAAACACTGCATATTATGTACCTGGCTTATTTCTGAGAATTTCGCTCACAACAGAAATAGTCAGTCAGACCTTTTTTAGGTACCTGCTTTGAAAGGGACTGCATTTCTTTGCTAGGTAGGTACATATTTTGAAATATTTGAACTAGGTACAAATACATATTTTTTCAAAGTAATCTCAAATCAGATATTCTAGGTGTTAGGTACATTGTATAGCTGGGAACTTTGCTTTCAATATTTATGTAGGTAAGTGTACGAATTTAATACCTATTGGTCAAAATTGGATGAAGGCTAATGTAGGTAATAATATTAAAAAATGATATTAATAATTACTATTTGCTTACGGGCTAGAAATTTGCCTCGCAGTCGATCTGTTCATGTTTGCATGAATCAGCCCAATGATGATTCAGGCCTCATGGCCTTGGATCCTCTGAGGATGCCATGGTTTAGACGGTATCAGCGTGTTTGGAGCAATTGGCCATTAGATATAATTAACGTGTTATTTAAACGTGGTTATTATAAGTGATTGTGTTAAACACCAAAAACAATAATACATATAAAGAAATATCAATATGTATCGTGGTCGTCATTTGACAATAAGACTTCATTTATAGGTTGTTGAAAATAGTTATGTACCTATAATTATTTACAGTTGCATATTCGATTTTCTCAAGTTAGGCATTGGTACAGTTGTATTATGCCAATCATCAGGACCACAACTATTGTTCATTTAGTAGGCATGTTGAATTTTTAGAATGAAATTAAATAATATTGGTTATTTTAATATGTTTTTTGTAGAAATTCTACGAATCTATCCTCCACTCCCATTTTTGGATCGTGAGTGCACCAAAAAATATATTATCCCGGGAACTTCGGTGGTTATAGAAAAGGGCACCATTGTCTACATTCCCATCCTGGGACTCCAAATGGATCCGCAATACTTCAAGGACCCTGAAAAGTTTGACCCGGAAAGATTCTCCAAGGAGAATGCTGATCAAATGACTTCATTTAGTTTCCTTGCATTTGGAGAAGGCCCACGAAACTGCATCGGTAATTTTTCATCATTTAAATAAATATAATTTTAGATTTATTATTATTAATGTGAATAAATAGTACTTTTCTAATAACATATTGTCTATGTAAGTTCAATACCGCGTATGAGCCAATATGTTCAAAATACGTATTTTTGGTGTTCTCGTTTAAACGGCACAAGCCGCATTGATTGGTGCATTCAAATTTTTAAATTTACCAATAGACTACTTGCACTTGGTTAAAATCAATACTCCGTATGAATTATCCATACTAAAGAAGCAAGCAAAACCGCGTAACCGACGAACGGGCAATACCGCGTAAGGTCCAACTGATTTACAAAATAATCCTATTGCAATTAATTTGCACAGACGCATACGATAGTAAAAATATATTTTCTAATATAAAACAGGAAGACAAACTGCGCTTAAATCTATTTATCTTTTTTATTGACAAAATTGCAAGGTTTTTTGTCCCTCCTGAATATTTTGACAAATGTTTCTTCCGCGGTACTGGACTTACATAGACGATATACCGTATTATATGTATTTTCATTTACAGGCGGACGTTATGGTATGCAGCAAACTCGGCTTGGACTAATTCATATCCTGAGAAGATTCAGAGTGGAGAGATGTCCAGAAACAAAAGTACCTCTAGAATTCCAAACACTCTCCCTTTCACCAACTCCAAAAGGTGGATTGCATCTGCGCTTTGTGCCAAGAATCTCATAATAATGTTAATTTTATGTTAATAATAATTTTATATTAAACATACTTATTGATAATTATTATTAATTAAATGACTATTATTTTTCTTGCTTTTTTTTCATTTCTATCATTTAAAAATGTCAGTAATATATTAGGTCCCTATATATCATACTTATGTTTATTAAGAGCATACTTCAGTGAAACGGCAAATAATTTTCAACTATAGGTGTGACGAATTTTCGGACTCGCTGCCAATCGGAGAGCGAAAGTCGAGCTGTGAATACGTCAATTTGTTTTGTGATGACGTCGGGGGAATTAATTCTTAAATCATGTAAAGATGACTAAAAAACTTTACCCATTTACTTGAAAAAGAAAACATGTCAATGAATATTTTATTATTATTACTAATAGAATAATAAACATAACATTAAATGGACGCATGTTGATTTTTTATGACAAATTATGTTTTGTTCTGCACGCGTCGTTTGCACAATCTTCACGTCCCGTAGTCACGATCGTTTTAGACCGTACCCCAGCTGAAGTATATATAGCCTTAAGTGATTTTATGTGTTATGTAGAATGAAAACACATTAAAGTAATATTTCATAATAATTCTCTATCTAAGTAACGCGTATAAGAATGGCTGTGCATAGAGCCATTAGTACAGCGCTCAAAATGTAAAATTTTACTAACCGGAGCGCTCGATAATTTTCTGAAAATATATACATATTTCTCGAATTTTGTGTAGGTATATTTTATAATAATTACAAGATAAAAAGAACTTTTTATATATCCTGTTTTTAAATTTTCTGTTTTAATCATATTATAAACTTGACAATTCTATGTTTTAATAAAAAGGTACTTTTTTTTGTACTTGATAGAAATACTGAATAAATATTATAGAATACAGAAATGTCATTTTGACATTTCATATTGATTTCCATAGTAACGCACGTATATATTAAAAATTTAGTTGCTAAGACATAATAGTGAATAGTAAATATTACTTTTAACGATTTTTTTCGAGACATACAAAACAGAATTAAGTGAAAATGAATTCAATTCTGCATAAAGATGGCCAAAAGTATTAAAAGAATGGGTACTTTTCGGTTATACGGAATACAGCGGAAAACACATTTTGAAAATAGCCGATAAACTGAATTATTTGTTAGGTTAGGTAACCTAACCAAACCTAACCTAACCCAACCTAACCTAACCTAAACTAACCCAAACTAACAAATAATCCAGTATATCAGGTATTTTCAAAATGTGTTTTCCGCTGTATTCCGTATAACAGAACAGTACCAAAGAATGCATTGTCGTCGTGTTCTGATATATTCTAATCTAATCTATTCTAAGAGATAAAATGTCTAGCTAGTCGGAAAGTTAGTTAAAAATCTTCAATCGTCCAATACAAATCTTGGACAAACAAGAAAAAATTTGTACTGGACACTCAAGAAAAATCTGTACCAGACAAACAAGAATACGAACTAAATTTTTCCACGAGACGGAGTGATAATCTTGTAGACTTCATGAACTGGAGCTGTGCTCCGAATCATTCTGAGCCGTGTAGTATGAAAATCCGAAGCGAGCTGAATTGAATTTCATACAGAACCTGAATTTATTATTCTGTCACGTTGTTCGTACAACTGGATGAGGTTAAATATATAGTGTCAGTTTTGTCTGAAATTTTTCCTGTTTCGCAAAACTCGCCTTAATATGTGTTCAATTCAGCGCTCGAAATGGAAAAGTTTACGAACCGGAGCGCTCGACAAATTTTCTGAAGATATTTACATAGTCATCAAATCGTATGTGTATTTTATAAAAACAAGTGTGTCAGATTTTATATTCTATGGCATATCTAGCTCAGACGATCAACATATTTTTTCCACGAGACGGAGCGATAATTTTACAGATTTCACGAGCCGGAACGGCGCTCTGGTGCGTTCCGTTCCATTTCGAGCCCTGGTTCAATTTTATTTTGTCACAAATAAAACAAAAAAGATAATATACTTACCTGCTTCATCTTTCTTGATTGGAAAACATTGGTGAATATAAAAATGTTCACAATAAAATATAGCATTATCAGTAATACCAACCTATTTTATATAAACATGATAAAGCATCATTTGCAAAAGGTCATGGACATCACAGGCTGACGATATATGTATCGAACGCGACAAGACGGATGATTCTTCCCCAATTATAAAATATGCATCCTTGATTCAAACAAACGATTTTCAAAAAATGATAGATGGTAAGTGTAAGTAAGTAAAACAAAGACATATGACAAAGCCTTAAAACATTTAGTCATATTAAATTGTTTGCAGAGGATGCAAAAATTCTTTATGTACCTACTTACTCATTTTATTATTTAATCTCTTAGACAAATAAATAAACCAAAAATCTTTAAATTGACATACAGTCCAATAGAGTTTGTAATTTCTAGACTTTCTCAAAATCAAGAATAGTTGTTTTCTCGAAAATTCGAGTTTCGTTTATTGACTTCTCAAGAATTCTCGTGAAATCGTCTTCACAAAATTACCTCTTCTTGCCAATTATTCACGTTTTAGATCTTCATTTTTTTACTCCCAAAAGACATTCCACTCAGTTTGAAAATCTAGAACGTTTTATAGCTGTTCTGGCCACAAAAAAAATACCGAGATACTTATTTAAAAAATTCCATTCACAATCAGAAATCGAAGACTGTTTTACTGAGAAATCAAATTTCCCTAACCAACTAGGCCTAGGAATAATATCTCGATTTATCGAAAATCTCATTGATGATTTCTCGAGAAAAGATAATTCTCGAAATTCCGGAAAAATAATTTCTAGAGATTCGAGATTGGCCTTTTCTGATAATGATAATTTCTTTAATTTAAGATAAGTTATTTTATAACATAACACACTAAGCCAAGGAAGTCTTTACGAGGGCAACACTACGCAAAAGTACGACCGGATCACGCCTGCGCACGGGATAGTTTGTACGGAGTTCGTGACACTATTTCCGGCGCTATAGGAGATAGCGGGCTTTTTACACGAAGGTGAAGCGGGAGTCGATCTCTCAGTCTTGATCGTTCGAAGGAAGCAGACGTCTTGGCCAGTTCCGAGCCTCGGACCCTGGGCACAGGGCTTTCGATTTCCTGACGTTTTGGAGACGAGGACGATGGCCATCTGAAGGACGTCCCCCCCACGCCAGGAGATCGGAGGAACTCCACGGTTCCCTCACGTTTGAAGACGCACCCCTCGATTCCGTCCTGGAAGGAATCGAGGGCAGCGAAAAGGCTGGAGAGCCTTTTGTGTAATTGGTATTTATTGTTATTTTATGTTACGGTCCACCGACCGAATTAGCTTTTGGGTTTTTGTTCTAATTTATTTAAATATTGTATCGCTTTAGGTGCTCGTGATTCACTTAAGTAATTATACATTTTTATACACTGTAGCCCGCAAGTTATCTTATTTATTAATATACAATTGTTGAAATTTCTCTACTTGCTTTTCATTTAATTTTCCTTATCACTATTGTCTCTATGCATCATCATAGAGTGGCGCTCAATCCGAGATATTTATATTTATTCCATCTTTATGTACTTTATTATTATACAGGAACATCCAACGAATGAGTGTAGTAGCCGGACAGGTAACTGAGGTCTTAGAGGTAATAAGTCAAACCATCCACGACCCTGCCTCCTATTTCCCCGAGTCTCATGCTTATCCCCAACCTATCCCTATCCTATATCCCCATCCATACCTATTCCTTACCCCCATGTCAAAATCATTCCATGATAATATACCATAAAAAAATATAAGCGGGAAAAATCACACCAAATCTAGATGTAATATTTTAGTTGTCAAACTTAACGTGGAAAAACACATTTAGGGTGTTATTTCCTAAATTAATGTCATGCGAAAGTTGATTGTCTGCTTAAATGATTCGCTATTTAATGATATAAATTATAATTTAAATAATATTTGCACACAATAAACGGCTTTTGCTACACATTTTTTTGAATGGTTTTTTTGCTCTCCTGAAAAGTTGACAATTTAGAGTTAGTGTGTTATTCCATGAGGTAGTTGACAAGACAAATGGACTTTTTTGGAACGTGCGAAAATTAAAATTAACAATAATTTCCGTACGTCCATAACTACCAATAATTGAATACATGTTACATATTCATAATCACTAGTCGTGTCGTCGATACGTTTTTCGGAAATGTGTGCCTTTTGACATTCAAAAATCTTAAAGATATGTCGTCAATAATAACAACACGAATGTAGGTATTTAAGAGTAGAAAGCGGGGTTCTGTTCGGTTATACGGAATACAGCGGAAAACACATTTTGAAAATACCCGATATACTGGATTATTTGTTAGTTTAGGCTAAGGTAAGGTTGGGTTAGGTTAGGTTAGGTTTGGTTAGGTTAACCTAACAAATAATCCAGTTAATCGGCTATTTTCAAAATGTGTTTTCCGCTGTATTCCGTATAACCGAACAGTACCGAAAGCGGAAAAGGAAATTTTCATCCGGAAATGACCAAATTATGTTTAAAAAAAAATTCGACGAATTAAAAAAAAATGGGGGGAGAGTCCGCTTTCTATTCACCCAAAAGGAAGTGTAAAGCGATTAATACCAAAATCAACATCGATGATTTCGAAAAAGCTATTATTAGAAGAAAGATCCACAATTTCCATATAGAAAAAAACAGTTAACTACACTAGCGAGATTGCATGAACATTTAAAAATTTATATAATTTCAGCGGGGTGTCTCATCGTTCCGTGGGTTTTTAAAATCGCTGGGTTTCCGGTGGAAGAAGACGGAAACAAACAAACGACTCGTGATTGTCACAAACCGTTTTTTTTTCATTTTTATCAATAAATGGTTATTAATTTTGAATCAATGTGTTTCAATTAATACGTAAAAAAAAACATTGAAAAATCTAGTAACTTTAGGGATTTCTGTACCCCATCCGCACTCACACCATCGACCAACCGAATCATTTTTTTGTTACTGCCCTGGGCACCGAAACACCTTGCTACGCCCCTGCATCCATCGGCAATCCATGCACGAATACATTAGGAGCAATTAATAATGATTGAATGATTATCCTAAATCCGTTTGTCATCTAAGGTTTCTTTTGATATGTATGAAGTATGTAGATTTTTACTTCCTAAATGTAATCGATCTTTTTGCAAGAAGGAAATTATTTTGATTAGCCAATTATTATTGATAAGAATAATAAGGTCGCGTTTATGCGTAGGTATTATATTAATTATAATACATAGTATTAATATTATAATAATTAGACCAGTCTTCAATAAAATTAAAATAATCACAATCAGTGACATCCCATGGGTGTAAGTAGGTCATGCGGCACATTATAAATAAAGGACGGTGAATGAAGGGAGGAATATAAATATCACAACCATTAAGAGCAATCGTGGTTTTTCATGAAGAAGACGATGTTGTTGCTTCATTAGAAAGAATAGGCATCTTAAAATTTAAAAGATAATCGTGGTTAAGTAGGTAGGTCCCTACTTTTAAACCGGTCAGTAGGTAACATCACCACCGTTTCAGAGTAGGTTTCATGGAAATGCTCTGATTTTCAGTAGCTGGGGTCAGCAGTGGCGGCCGGTGATCATAAAATTAGGGAGTGCATGCAAAGACATGCATTTTCGTTTTTGTGGTATTGAAAAAAATCGGCAATAGCCTTCAGAGTGGAGGTAGGCTTATGCTTAAATATATAATACATCTTGGGGGGGGGGGTTGAGAAACGAAACGACGCTCACATTCACCGACAGCATTTATTTATTGTCAAAGTTATAAAGTCCAAGCTTCTGGATATGTGGGTCTATTCTATGCTTATCGACCGCTAAAGTGATAAAGTGAAAAATATTATCAAACTTAGGGTAGGTTTGTATCAAAATATTAGCACTTATTGTAACAATTACACGAAGCCGGTTTTTATTGTTGCAATAAGTGCTATATTTTAACAGCACCTATCTTGCTGCTGTTAAAATATCGCACTTATTGCAACAATAAAAACCGGCTTCGTGTAATTGTTACAATAAGTGCTAATATTTTGATACAAACCTACCCTAAGTTTGATACTATTTATCAATTTAGTGTTCGATAAGTATAGAATAGACCCAATGGTAGGTATGATGCAAAAGGCATACAAACTCTTTTCGATTTTTATTGTAATACATTTCATATGTGCCAACGTAGTTTCCACGTTTGACACTCCTAACTTCCATAAATTATAACTGATGCAAGTATTTTAGACAATATGTCATTGGTACAAAGCCGTAAACTCCTCATTTGTGTAGCTCCGATAGGTAGTACGCGGGTTATGGTCGGTTGAAGTTCACATACTGACGCAATTCGGGCATATCTTATACTCCCCTTTCGGAAATTTGCATCCCACATTCTCCGCATATACCTACGCGCTATATCATTTTGATAAATACTATGGATCGGTGATTTTTCAACGGGATATAGTTACTATCTGTTAAAAAATTGCTAATACTTTGTACACCTCAACTCCAGAATTGCACTCCAAATGGGACTGATTTGAAAGACGTATTCAAAATGAAAAATACTTCGGTAACATGAATATTGTATTTGATAGAATAATTTATATTTCTTTTCTTCAATAATTGACATTGGAAAATTGCTTTGTTCATCTTCTTAAAAAATATTTTAGCCTCTTTTACGTTCAAAATAACGCTCATACTCCACATACACTATTGAAATACCTAATATTGTAGAAATTGTTACAATGTAACGCTTTTGTTAAATAACTACTTCTCTTAGAGTAGTATAAGTAGGTACGTAAAAAATTGTAGTATGTATATTATATTATGTAAAGGTTATTAATAGTTTATCAATTACTTACTTACAAGTTTACTTTGCTCTAGGCATAATAAAATTATTTAATTTTTAAAGGTAAAATAATTATAAAATTGGTATTTGTATGTTGAGATTGCTACACCTAACTTAATGAACACAATATCACTCTAATCGATATTTTGATCGATTCAATATTATATGGCAAACAACGTAGCATTTACCTCATAACGTACGAAATAATAATATAATAATTTGAAATATTACGCGGGAATCTTGTACCGACTTCAAAAGCGTTTGTGAGTTGTTATTATTCGCGCCAGTCAAACACAGCATTGTCGTGAAATGTCGTCTGCGCTCGTAAGCTCAGATTGGGAGGCACAGTGTCCCAAGTGAGGTAAATATTGCAGGTTCGGAAATAAAAAAAGATCACATGAGCCCACATTATCGGCAGCGTGAAAAAAAAATCATCGCCAGGCGGTTCGATTTCTCTCCTGCACAATTAATACTACGAAGGACGTACCTCCGCATACATGCAGGCCGCCAGAAATTATGCGCATTTTATGCGTGCAGACGGGCGACAAATTAAAGATATTTTACAATAATTAATTCATACAATATGTAGGTATTTGAATACGTACTTATTATTACATAGTTACGTAATAATTTGGGAGATCAGTGCACCTTTGCTCCTATACAAGAGCCGTCCCTGAGTGGGGTGTATAGGTTGTAATCGAGAATTCGTGAGAAATTATCAGAAAAGGCCAATCTCGAATCTCTAGAAATTATTTTTCCGGAATTTCGAGAATTATCTTTTCTCGAGAAATCATCAATGAGATTTTCGATAAATCGAGATATTATTCCTAGGCCTAGTTGGTTAGGGAAATTTGATTTCTCAGTAAAACAGTCTTCGATTTCTGATTGTGAATGGAATAAGTGAACGTTTAGTGCTATACTCAAAGGGTGGAGTGTCTGGGTAAGGGAATGTCCCTCTAAAAGTACGGTATTCCGTTTTTGAAACGTCGGGAAATTATTTTATTAACTCTGAACCCTTAAAGATCAATAGAAAAAACATTATGGAAATTTTCAAAATGTACCCCCCCCCCAAACCAATTTTCTGTGTGCGCGTCTGGATATAATATACAATACATTTTGAAACATGATATAGCGTTCCGGTTCGTGATATTTTCTATTTCGAGCACTGTCAACGTTACTTTTGACTATCGGAAAGTAAGTAGCTTCTCTCATCGTCAACACAACATGTGATCCGGAAGTATCATCTGCAGTAAATGAGACTTCGTCTCCCGCGACGCTCCTCCCCGATGGTTGAAATTTTTAATTAGTTTTCGGGATTTAAAGTTTCGTTAAAGGCGAGTTATGGAAACGAGGGCAGAGGAGTATGCGAGAGCCTCCCGCCAAGCCTTTGAGGCTTCACGTTGGTAAACATATCCTCCTCATGTAACTAGCGCAAACTTCCACCAGGGATTGACTGGTGGAGCTATACCACCGATGCATACGTGCATAGTGCTCAGATGATCCGCAAGAATAACTTTGCCTTGCTAAAAAAAATATGGTCATATGACAGAAAGGAGTAGAATCAGGCTAGGGAGGTCTTTATTAAGCAGTGGATTAATCCTGGTTGATGATGATGATGATAATGACGATATGAATATAGGGATAAATATAATATCACCGATTTTGATAAATACAGCGATTCATATGACAGAACGGAGTAAAATCAGGCTAGGGAGGTCTTTATTAAGCAGTGTATTTGTTCAGGTCGGTGTGATGATGATGATGATGATGACGATATGAATATATAGTTAAATAGCATTAGAAATTCAATACTGTCAAGAATACAATCAACGTAGAAAGGCCTTCATCCAGCAGTGGATTTATTGAGGCTCGTGATAATAATGGCAATATATATAGATAGGTAGATAATAATTTAATATCACTGATTTTGATAAATATAACAATTCATGTGTAAGTAAGGAGTAGAATAAGGCTGAGGAGGCCTTCATCCAGCAGTGGATAGGTCAAGATTGATGATGATAGGGACTATAAAAATAGGTAGATATTATACAATATCACACATTTTGATGACTATAACAATTCGTATTAATTTCGTTCATTGTTTGCAATGGCAACTTTGTTAGTTTAATATGACTATATTCTGGTCTATGGAAATTAGTAGCCTAGGTAATTATTCAATAAAAAAAGATTGAGTGAACAGCCACAAAGTATTTAAAAAAAATCAAATTTGGAATATCACGTTCACTATGAAATGGCGGACAGTGGCGTACCCCGCTGTCAAAAGATATTATACGTAGTGAATTGTACCAAGATTATGGTTTTTTCACCGGAAAAAAGTGCGCCAATGCCTACATTACGATATTTGAATAAAAATAATCGAATCCGTTTGTCAAATAAAGGATTAGAAGCTCTTAAGCGACGAAGACGTCATTCTGTGAGGCGTAAACAGTAAATATGGCGATTGTATACGGTGTGTAAGAAAATATCGGATATAAACGTCACGTACATGTAAAAACATGGAAAATTTCTGAAATGTGTTCAATTCAATCGGTAGATGAATCGGTAGCGCACATTTCGATGTGAAGATGTAAAAATAACAATAAAATGTCGCTTAAATGAGCTGTTAGTGCATTTTCCAAAATCTCTTAGGATAATAATATATACTAGCTGAGCCAGCTGGCTCTCGCCAGTCTGTCTCGCTAGGTCTTGCAGACAGCTTGGCATCCTAATGACATGGTGTTGGATTTGAATACAATTATTGTAAAGAATGCATAGACGACGCCATAGATTTCCCTTGTCACTGCCAATACAAATTGGAGGTCATCCGCGTTGTTTGGTCTGGTGTCTAGCCTTCAGAATGTTGCCTGATACCACCTCAGGCTGCTAGGTCTAGCAAAACAGCTGGCAATCACCGATTGCTACCACTGACATTTTGATATAATATGTGTATAGGTAATATGAATGTTTCGTTAAATCACGTGCATTTAAATATGATAAATTATACATCTGAACCGCTCGAATACAAAGCAATATGTGATTATCATGAAAATAGCGATCCAATATAACGTGAATATTAATCTCCCGCGGGGCCCATTTAGAATAGAAGAAGGTACATAAGCAATGTAAAAAATAAATTTTAACTTTATTTTGTTTCAATGTTGGTGCGGGACATTCATATCGAAAGAAATGTTGATAAATAATGAAGCAATGTATACATCTGAGAGGAATACATCAATTCTGATTAGAATAGGAATTTATAAGACCCAAAGGTATGGAGTCAGCTTAGAGGCCTTCATCCAGCAGTGGATTAATCCAGATGATGATGATAATGACGATATTATGAATGGGTAAATATAATATCAGCAATTTTGATAAATATAGCAATTCATATGACCGACAAAAATACAAATAACTTAGAGAGGCCTTCATCCACCAGTGGATTGATTCAGGCTCATGATGATAATGGCATTATAAATATATATAATATAAAATCACCGATTTTGATAAATACAGCCATTCAAATGACAGAAAAGAGTAGAATCAGGCTAAAGATGCCTTTATCCAGCAGTGGATGGGTTCAGGTCGATGATGATAAGGACGATAGAAATAGGTATAATATCATAAATTCGTTAAACCGATAGTAATAGAATCAGGTTGCGGAACCCTTCATCCAGCAGTGGATTGATCCTGGTTGATGATGATGATAATGACGATATGAATACGTAGATAAATATAATATAACCGATTTTGATAAATATAGCAATTCAAATGACAGAAAGGAGTAGAATTAGGCTAGGGAGGCCTTTACCCAGCAGTGGATTGGTTCAGGTCGATGATGATAAAGACTATAGAAATAGGTATAATATCACAAATTCGTTAAACCGATAGTAGTAGAATAGAGGTTGCGGAACCCTTCATCCAGCAGTGGATTAATCCTGGTTGATGATGATGATGATGATGATTATGACGATATGAATATGTATATTGGTTCAAAAAAATAGTATTTGTAGCCTTACTTAAAAAAAAGAACACAATAGTGTGTATACTGTATGTATACTGTAATGTGATGACGTTACATTTATTTTGAGGTTATGGGAACCTATTTAATTTTTGAGGCGATGTTATGAATTAATTCGCATTTAATATCTCTCGGGAACATGATTAAATTAAATAAAGTATGTGTACCAGTCGATCCGATTAGGAATAGTCTGTCAAAATGCATTTTAATATAAATATCGTACTCAAAAGTATATTAGTACTACATTGTTGCAAACGTGTAAACGTGTCAGCCATAAAAAAGTATTTAAAAAGAATCAAAAAGTATATTAGTGTATGGAATCAAATTTGGAACACCAGTGGCGGACGTGCCTGTCAGATTTTTATTTACGTAGAGAATTGTACCAAGATTATGGTTTTTTCACCGGAAAAAAGTGCGCCAATGCCTACATTACGATATTTGAATAAAAATAATCGAATTCGTTTATCAAATAAAGGATTAGAAGGTCTTAGGCGACGAAGACGTCATTCTGTGAGGCGTTAACAGTAAATATGGCGATTGTATACGGTGTGTAAGAAAATATCGGATATAAACGTCACGTACATGTAAAATAATGGAAAATTTCTGAAATGTGTTCAATTCAATCGGTAGATGAATCGGTAGCGCACATTTTGAAGTGAAGATGTAAAAATAACAATAAAATGTCGCTTAAATGAGCTGTTAGTGCGTTTTACAAAATCTCTTAGGATAATAATATATAGGAGATGAGATTATTTTTGGAGTAGTTATCTTCGTTTCAACACTGTGGCATTCCTACGGCCAGTGTTGCCATGTCTACTGAAATTTTAGTAGATCTACTGATATTTTTAATATTTTTGGCAATATACTGATCTACTTCATTCCACAAAATTCCCACTATCCGGGGAAAAAACGAGTCGTATTTGAAAAATTGGGAACCTGCGGTCCGCGGTGAAATATTTCTCCTAAAAAAAACGAGCCGACTATGAAAAAATGGGAACCTGCAGCCCGCGGCGAAATATTTTTTTTAAAACAAATCTTCTGATTTTTTTTTACACATTCTACTGAACTGACTTGGCAACACTGCTTACGGCAGTCAACACTGTGTGCTAAGCGCTTGGCCGTAGTCATGGGGCGTGTAATACGCGGAATAGGCGCGAGGACGGGCACGGGTAGAGTGTCCGTAGTAGCCCGCGCGCGTCCGGTCGTGTTCAGCGTCAAATCAGTGGGTCTATTCTATACTTATCGACCGCCTAAGTAATAAAGTGATAAATAGTATCAAACTTAGGGTAGGTTTGTATCAAAATATTAGCACTTATTGTAACAATTACACGAAGTTGGTTTTTATTGTTGCAATAAGTGCTATATTTTAACAGCACCTATCTTGCTGCTGTTAAAATATCGCACTTATTGCAACAATAAAAACCAACTTCGTGTAATTGTTACAATAAGTGCTAATATTTTGATACAAACCTACCCTAAGTGTGATACTATTTATCACTTTAGTGTTCGATAAGTATAGAATAGACCCACAGGGATAGGAAACCATAAACACAGAAAAGTTTTTGCTGGAAAACTCCTATTTGACATGGCAAAACTTTGCAGCAAAATATGGGGACAATGAAATCAATATAGAAAGCACTTTAACAGAAGAATTTTATAACTTATACAAGAAACTGCGGGAACAACCAGACATTTTTTTCGAACAAGAGTCACATGAGCAAATATTTGATTAAGTATATTCTAATTGATTTAAGGTTTTTACTATTCTTTTTGAGTCATTTTTTGCAATCCGAGTATCGCCTTTCGGCATCTTCAAACACCACCAATGGTGAATACACACTGTCATCTAATACAGTGAATTCCTGTTTATTTGGTAAATTTATATTTATTAATTTAAATTTAAATTCCATCAAGTGCCCTTGGTTGATAACATATTTTGATTATATATTGGATAATATATAAGGAAACTAAGTTTAAAAATGACTTTTCGTTTCATATGGTGTGAATGTAGGTGTAGAGTATACGCTTAATAACTTTGCACCCCGGCTCTAGGATGGAAATGACGTACCTACTTAATATATTTTATTTTTATTATGTTTATATTTTTTTATTATTAAGGAAAACAAACATTTACATAGATTACAAATATGTATAAAATAGACTAGAAAAAAGATATTGCAACCAGCAAAGTTTCCATATAAATTATAATATAATTAAGCCTAATAATATATAAAGCAAGAAGAACGTAAAATACAGAGAAATTAGATAAAGAGATAAATGAGAAAGAATATTGAATAATTGTATACAAAAAAAAAACATTTTTTAAGTATCTTTATAAATATAAGTAAGATAAGTATACAATATTATAAGTATGTGTGTTAAGAATTATTGAAATTTAAACATATTATTTTTACATATAATATTATTTATATAGTAAAAAGTGCAAAATTATAAAACGTATACCTATTTTACATCACTTCGCACTATCTATGCTTTGCGAAGATAATACCACAAATTCACCTGACGCGCGCGGTAAGCTCATGATGGTTTGAGACACCCGCTACTCGCTCGTTTCCCGCGTTGGCGCTCGTGCATGCAGTACGGACATCTGTATGCGCGCAGTATGGGAAGAGCCCGCCGCATGTACGATCTTGCCCCCACCAAGCTACACGCGCCAAAACAACACGCGCGAACACCCGTCCCCGCGCATTGTCTACGGACACGTCGAGACATGTTCATACGTTTGAGTTGCCCGCCCCGCCGCCGCCCCGCGCCCGCCAAACCACCACGGACGAGCACTTGACTGTGTGCTCGTCCGTAGTCATTTGGCGGGCGCGGCGCGGCGGCGTCTTGCGAAACTCCGTATAACCGGAAACCATAAACAGTATAAACAGCATAAAAAGTTTTTGCTGGAAAACTCCTATTTGAAATGGCAAAACTTTGCAGCAAAATATGGGGACAATGAAATCAATATGGCGTGCATTTTTGAAGCAAGTATTAATAGACAATTTTGAAAAGTTTTTAAATAACAACTGTCAGAATTTTAAATGAATGGTAAGTATTTATTTCAAAGTATCGGTATAAGTCCGCCAGTTTTAATGTTGAATGTAAAATATTAGTACAGCAAGAAATAATATTCAAAAATCAGTAGTAAAAATAAATAATCATTATTTAAATGACATGGGCCAATAGATAAAACCAACATCCATTATTATTTTGATAGTATGAAAAGTAAAAAACATTCAATGGGGCGTACGGCATTTTAGGGTTACCATTATCGCATATAAAGTATATTAGTCTATGCATTCATGAATATCGGTAAGAACAAACTATGTATGATTACATTATTATTAAAAGAAGATCAACTAAGAAGTCGCACAAGTGCAGAAAAAAGAGCTAGATAGACATTTCACACAATAAATGTGAATAACCTCAAAGCTTAAATTAATAATTGATCAAAAATATAGGTAATCTAGGTAGGTACTACAAATATTACAGAAATCATATTAATAATTGTTTTTAAACTAAGTACCTACATTTTTATTACATATTATTGTCTAATTTTATAAAAAAATGAATCTCAGTTTGGGAACAACAATAATTGATAGTATGATATTAAATTTATCTCAATTAAAATTGTATGCTAAATTAATTAGTTAGGGTTCGTGGATTTTTTATAATTTCACATGTTTTGGACTCATCACTACAAAAAAGGTTTTTTTTGACGTCTTTTAAAATTACTAATTTTAAGTACCTAAGTATATTAATTATTTATATATGTATATTATTATTTTTACTATTAGTGTAAATGCAGAATCAGATAATATTTTAATATTGTCAATTTATTATAGTATGTAATGTAAACAAGACCATGAAATGTATTGCCAGCGCTCCATTAGCGAGCCAAAAGTCCGAGGACAATAAATCGTCCGATTTGTCTTTTCTCTGATACTGATCAACGAACGAATAAAAAAGTCGAGCTGTCAAAAGTCAAATGTTGCGATTATCGGAATGTCTTCCAATAATCCTAAAATGTTGTGTTATTTATATGTAGACTTGCATAAAATAATATAACAGTAAAAACAACACAAATGTTTTCTTTTATGAATTTCATTTTCTAATGTGTGAATTAACAAATTAATCAATAAAAATGTTTAAAACAATAACAATTTTTTTTGTTCCGAATGATTGCGTATTAATGACAAATCGAATTTACGTAGTGATTGACGGACGAATTCTGGCAACTCGGAGAGTAAAATATCAAACATGTTTGAAATCCAACGAGAATTTTCAATAGCCTGGCGACACTGTTTGTTTGTTTACAAGCAAACCGTTCTTGTCCTGCGCACTCCTTTCAATTTCAAATTCTTTCTTTCTTTTACCATCCTGCTAGCGACGTGTCGTGTTGTCAATTATTTTGATTGCTGAGTAAAATACTTAGATATACTATTATATATATTCACATTGATCGATAGTGGTCGTTTTTAGTAATATGTTGTATGTAATTGATACGTAATTGAAGGAAACGTCTTATTCTGTCATATGTTTGTTAGGTACCATTGATTATTATTGTGAATTTATGAACATAAGAAATGTATTTATTGTAAACAACTGAAGTCTGTCTTATTATTTAATTCTGGTATTAAAAATAATATGTAATAAACACTATACAAG
The DNA here is from genome assembly GCF_057557595.1 of Rhyacophila brunnea. Lineage (NCBI taxonomy): Eukaryota > Metazoa > Arthropoda > Insecta > Trichoptera > Rhyacophilidae > Rhyacophila > Rhyacophila brunnea. Next base: position 4,116,593 of record NW_028233276.1, read on the forward strand.
TCTGAAGTATGTCTTGTTATTATTGCAAAGTTGAAAATATATATAATAGACACTACAATTATCTCACAAGGTAAGGTTACATAATATCTTCTAAGTGCGATTTGATCAAGAACAGCTACCTACAACTGATGGTTCGGAATGTGCAGTTAAGTTACAGCTGATAGTTAAAATGAAATAGTATCTTAAAAGCACTAGAAGCTTGCTCAGGAGACTGACATTGCATCATTGAGCCATTTTATAGATACACAAATGCTGCTACACTGAATGGGCGTAAGGCATGAAATAATAGAGAAATACTATTCTAATAGTACAATCTGTTCTGGAGAGCCAGATAGAAAGAACAATACTATCCTGCTAAATTTATCATAATAAGGAAGCTACTAAATAAGTTATTTCAGTAAAAGAAAAAATCTGTCCAAAATAGATTTTATTCTGACAAATTGATATTAATACTTACCATTAATTATTTAAATAATTCCCTATAATAATTTAAATACTTCCATTGTTATATTATAATACTTACCAATAATCATTTTTTACTTGCTGTTCATATTAAATAGTTCCCACTTTTTTAATAAAATACTTGTTTGTTTTTTATTAAAATACTTGCTCTTAATGCATATATATACTTACCCAATAATTTGAAGCCAATCAATATTTAAAGCACTTTAACAGAAGAATTTTATAACTTATACAAGAAACTGCGGGAACAACCAGACAAATTTTTCGAATAAGAGTAACATGAGCAAATATTTGATTAAGTTTATTCTAATTGATTTAAGGTTTTTACCATTCTTTTTGAGTCATTTTTTGCAATCCAAGTATCGCCTTTCGGTATCATCAAACACCACCAATGGAACAGATATAAATATAAATGTGCTGATCAAGAAACAAGGCGGGACCCTATACCCTGTTTTCAACCGAAAGCGTTTATATGCGTTCATACAGCCAAAACCATTCAAACTAATTCACCATTACGAGGTTCCAGCCGTCTTACAAACAGAAGACTGGCTAGTAATAATAGATCTAAGCCAGGCGTACCTCCAGGTACCCATGGCTTCTCAACATCGTCGATTCGTTCGACTAGCCTACCAAGGGGAGCTCCTACAATTCACGTGTCTCCCGTTCGTGCTGTCAGCCGCTCCGATTGTTTGCATCCCTGACCAATTGGGTAGCCGAACGCCTACGAAAGAATGGCTGAGAATATTCACTTACCTAGACGACTTCTTAGTAGCCAACCAATCCGAGAAACAGTCTCGGTTCAGGTGGAATACAGGATAACCTTCCTACAGTCTTTAGCGTGGTTAATAAATATTAAAAGATCCTGTCTGAACCCAAGCCAACAATGAGGGTTCCTGGATATCACGTGGGACACACACGACAAGCGGAGGTTACTATCGCCGGAGAAGTGTGTAGCACTCCGTCACCATCAGCTGCTAACGCAGGTACAAAAAGACAGTTAGTCCCTCAGACAGGCACATATCCAATCCCTTCTGGGGCGACTCAACTTCAATCCTACCTCCACGAGGAAGGTTGCATTGCCGACGGCTACAACGCTCCAGTCATCAATATGGCCAAAGTACAATACCTCACCTACATACGACACTAGTAGGTACGGAGACCAACCGTCCACCTACAAGGACCCAGGACCTGTCTCTTTAACTATGGATAATTTCGGGTGGGGTGAAATAACATCAAATTGAATGGTGGAAGAAAGGGCACTCCTTACTTCCAGATGGCTGCCTTCGACTCTAAAAACTTACAAACCAGCTTGGAACAAATGGAAGACAATGACATGGTGTAACATGAACCTAATGGATCATAATAGCCCTCAACCAATGGAATTGTTCAGATACCTAGGCTACTTGCACAACATGGAAGGTTTGTCGTACAACACCATCCTGGTGCATAAGTCAGCCATAGCCACATTTTGAAAACCGATTATCATTTTAGATATCAGCATCAACGTGGTAGTACAACACAATATGTTACAGGCAATTTCGGTACATAAAACGAAACCCATCAAACCACCGGTTTGGGATCCAGGACGAATGGTAGATCATCTTAGGAAAACAACACCGGTGGAGTACAACCAATTCGAAACGTCTCGCAGGACAGCTACCTACTCGGCTGCTTCTCGCATCGGGACGAAGGGTTCATGACCTCACACTACTCAGTAATAGTAGACAATGGATTAGTGGATAAAGGTGACCACATAATTGTATGGCCAATGTTTGGCGCAAAGACAGATACCGCCAAGTATTGTCAATCGGAATGGAAGCTAAGCGCTTCCACGTATCAAAACATCGACCCAGTATTCTGGTTACGGAAATTCGTCTGCATGTCAAACCCAAGGAGAGAGGAAGGTGGGGATATTTCGGAATTATTTGTATCCACAAGAGGACCACCAAAACCAGCCTCCAGGACAGATAGGGAATTGGATAAGGTCAGTACTGTCGGAAGCAGGGGTGCAAGAACCACCAGGCAGTGTCCGCTCAGTGGTGGCTTCCTTAAACTGTAAATATACCCAATAGATGATATCTTAAAGAGAGGTAACTGGCGTAGTGAGTCGACATTTCACGACAACTACCAGAGAACGATGGACACACCACCATCAGAAGGGGAGAAGAACACATTATCTTCTCTATTAAACCATATTATACATTTAAAGTCACGATGATCTATACCTCGTCAATGAATCATTGTCACATACAGGAATTTGGCATACCCAACACCAGGTGATAACAAACAGATATCTCAAGGACTTCAAAGTCAAATTCGAATAATGAAAGGAGTTTTACCTACCAATAAAACTCTTATTATTCATATTGACTTTGAAGTCCAGGTAACTTCTACCTGGTTCCTTGAGCTATATCAGAATGAAGACAAAAGGATCCCAAATCCCTACATAAAAAATGGACGCACGGGTATAAAAAGTAAATAAAAAGGGACGAATGACCAACGACAAGAAAAAGGAAAATAAATTAGTAGAATATAACCTCACGCGAAGAAGAAAGAGCAAACCCTATCTCAAGGACTTCAAAGTCAAATTCGAATAATAAAATATTTTCAGAAGATTTAAATTTTTAAAAAATGGTTGAAATTATTGTTTAAAATGATTTATGATAATATTATAATGTAAGGAGAGGCTGATATTTTTGCATGTATGAACCATTTGCTTGAAAAAATATTAAATTGAATTTATGATTCGAAATTTTAATATCATTTTAATAAAAAGAGATCGGAATTAAATCAAAAAAATATTTATTCCTTGAAAAAAATGTAGTATTATCTATGCTCAAGTATTCCTTCCAACAGTTAATTATATGTATTCGGCCGTAAATACCTTCACACTGAATGACAAGAAATAAAAGTGTAGATAAAAATAATAATAATATATTGTTTTTCGTTGGGTGATGGTTGTGTAGCTGGCTGTCAAAAATATGAAGTAATATAAGTTTGGCAATGCATCCTCCTGCATCTAAAAACAATGTCGGAAACGTTATTAAATCGTCTCTTAAATGAGGAAATCGAAGTCGGAAAATGTGTGGAGTGGTTGAAGACCGGCCATGATGAGGTACGTACAATATTTAACCGTATTTTTAATCAACAATAACAAAATAAATACAGCGTATTATTTATCTGTCTTCAGTTTATCGACTTCGTGTAAACAATGATTAAATGTGTGGAATATAAGGTCGTTTCATTCTTATATTGTAGGCCTACTCAAGTGATCTATATTCTCATTGAATGCTACAGAATTTGATCTTATCGTAAAAGTACACGACAGTATTACTCCATCTGGAAGCATAGGTCAACCTAAAGTAATGCTAATATAGTTGGCCTTTGAACATATTTAAATGTTGTTATTACTAATTTGTGTGTGACAAAATAATAATATATTGTTAGAATTCAGTGGTTGGACTCTACAATAAATTAAATGACGGATTCCGATAAGGCAGGAAAAAGGACAGCAAAACTCGCATTTTTAATTAAATATAAGATAGCAGATATAAGAGGGTAAACATAAATGCAATAGGATTATTATGAAAACAGTTTCGCCAACTAGAAAATTTATATAATGTTTGAGGCTTTCACGGTTGTTTTTTTTATCATAGTAGATTTTTGGGTTTCCACCGTGTGTCCTTCTTTCTTCTTTGCTCAACGTTTCGGGCTCGTTGCAGAGGCCATTATCAAGAGATGATACGTTTTATGATTAAAATGTAGTGTAGGTATATGAATGTAAACGTTGCTCTAAGAATGTCAAAAGGAATCCGATTAGCTAAGAGCAAACGTTGCTCAGAGTAATCTGTCAATCGTTACGACCAGAGATACCTGCTCGAATATTGGATTTTGCTGATGGTGCCGGAAGCCATGACGTTTTTTGACAGATTACTCTGAGCAATGCTTGCTCTTAGCTAATCGGATTCCTTTTGACATTCTTAGAGCAACGTTTACATTCATATACCTACACTACATTTTCATCATAAAACATATCATCTCTTGATAATGGCCTCTGCAACGAGCCCGAAACGCCGAGTAAAGAAGAAAGAAGGACACACGGTGGAAACTCAAAAATCTACTATGATAGAAAATTAATCTTTTTTTCCTATTATCTATGAAGTACGGCTTATTGGGCGAAGTCGATGCGATTTGAAGCGATAAGATCCAAAACTACATTTTTGAGATTTGTTCAACAGAGGAAGTTCTCAAGAATGGTATCATTAAAACTTCATTGCTTCATAAATGAAAGGAGAAGAAAGTGTAGTCAAGGCAAAAATTAAACCCATTTTGCAAGCAATAATGATTTCATTCTACTTTTTGCTCTCCTGCACAATTATCATTTTGTCGATGATCGTTTTTTTGCCGTGTACTCTTCAAAAACGTTTGACTGACAATGTTTATAGGTGAAAACATTTTCTACCCAGTGATAAAAATGATACAATTGTAAGGACTGGGAGTGTTTACTAAATTGAGCTGTGAAATCCTTTTCAATACTTACTCTATTATATTTCAGAGCAGTGAATTTCCATGTACCCGAGCTGAATTTGTAATTTACTTTACCAACTACCTTCGAAATCAGACAGAATGGTAAGTTATACAGTAATGAATATAATATGAGATGTCTATTTTAAAAAACCAATAAGTCCACATGACATGGTCTAAATCTTAAGTAATTTCACACCATAATTAATGATTTACGACTTAGTAAACCCTGGCAAAAGAATATTCAAAAATAGTTTAAATACTTAATGACTTACATACAGAAACCGATTATTTATTACAAATTTTAAAACTTAGGATATATTACATCTTTAATAATTCGTCTTCGATTTATACATAGGGGAGAGCAGGTAGGATTCGTACACTTTTTACTCTAAGCCGTATAAAAACAAAACTGTAAGATATTTTAAAATAACTTCAATGCTGCTATATATCCAATATATTTGGCTTTAATAATAGTGAAGTGTAGTTTAGATACAAATCAGCATGGCGAAGCTACGGTAACTTTTCTGAAAAATGGAAAACGTACGAAACTACCCCACACGTGGGGTAGCTTCGTACATAGTGTGGGGCACATTCGTACATAATGGGGAACCTTCGTACAGTTAAAGAAAATGCTATTTATTCAATGTAATATAATCATGTATTGAGATCAAAGCTAACACAGAATCAGCCTTCATGTAATAATAATTAACAGTTATTGTTTTTAAAGTGCTTATAACTACTTAGTCATAAAAACATAACATTTTTATTTATTTTTTTGTTAATAAAGGAACGAATAAATCAACATTATAAAATTTACCATTAGAGTAATAGGTCTTAATCTTATGTATTTAATAGTTGTACTATCCAACATTATACATAGATAGGTCTTTTTCGAAGCTAAATATTATCCTGGCTGTTCTTGCTGTAAAAGCAGATTTTGATAGCGGGAAAACACATACCACATCTGATATGTAAACTGTTCCTTCATCTTTGGTAGTGGGAAAGACAAATTTCCAGGTATGAGGCTTCTTCCTCAAAAATGAAACTTTGTATTCAACGGGACTATATTTTTTAAGCACCTGCCCAAGATAATATAAAATGGTCTTTGTTTTCTTGAACTCTACTATCACAAAGCGTTCTTCTTTGATGTTCTCTGACGTAACTGGAGTTTCATTCTCAGTATCCGATCCTTCAGACGTCTCTTCGATGGGAGAACAAGAACTTTCTCTTAAACTCATATTAGCCTCATCCTCACAATCAGATTCATCCTGACTATCAGTTTTTACAGTTTTATTTTGCCTCTTTGGTTTAGTTGTCCCTGAAGTTTTCTTCTGTCTCTTTGTTTTGGTTCTTGTATCTGACAGTAAATGTAATGCTCGCTTCATCTCCTTAGCCCTTTGTTTCCTCTCTTGCTCTTGCTTCTTCAACTTTTTTGCTTTTTCTATTTCTTCTAGTATATTTTTTTCAGGGGTATCTGTATATATTCTCGATTTTCCTGGTAGTTTTCCTTTCTTCGACTTTTTTAACGCATTTCTGTCCACTCTGGGATAGGGCCGGATAATTTCTGGAGTTATTAATCCTACAGTTGATGAAGATGCAGGCGCAATTGTAGGTGATAGCAAGGAGGGTGATACTGGCGCTGAGCTCCATGGAAGATCTTGTTGAGTAATCTCTGTTTCTGCAGGTAGAGTTTCTGGCACATTGGCATCTTGGCCCGCTGTAGAAGTTGATTGTCCACCTTACGTGGATTCTAACGGCTGCATCATGCATCATTGCCTCTTCATCAACGTCTCCTGTTCTTGTCCCCTTTTTCACATATATTCGCGGCATGGTTCTGTAACAATAATATTTTTGGTGAACAATCTTTCTACTGCCACGCAGTTAGGAATGGGGAGCATTCCTACAGTACGAATCTACCCCACTCATAACTGCACGAAGGTACCCCAAACCGAGAAATCAACAAATTAATTGAAAATAAAAATAACCGCTATAGTTAGCCTAAAATGACTATTTACATATTAAACGAAGTTATCACTTCATAAACTATACTAAGTCACTTATAACATTCGTGCAAAACTTATAACAGTTAAGCGTGTTCAAAAGTGAATACAAAAAATACTTACGTAGAGCGAAAACACGTATCGGCGTGCTCCGTCGAAGCTGTTGGCCGCACTGATGCCCTGCCCCGCGGTTACACTATGCGTATGAGCGGAAGTCACACACACAAACGCGAGCACGCCAATGAATTGGATAGTGAAGATATCCCCACTGTACGAATGCTCCCTGTGTACGAATCCTACCTGCTCTCCCCTACATTATTATTAAGAGCATACATAAGTGAAATGGAAAATAATTTTCAACAGTAGATGGAATGAAATTTCGCAGTCATCGCCAATCGGAGACTGACAGTCGAGGTGTAAGCACGTCAATTTGTTTTGTGATGGCGTCGGAGGAATATATTCTTAAATCGTGTAAAGATAACTAAAAAACGTTCCGCATGTACTTGAGAAAGAAAACACGTCAATGAATATACTATTATTATTACGAATATAATAATAAACATAACATTGAAAGGATGCATGTTGAATTTTTATGATAAATTATATTTTGTTCGGCTCGCATCATTTGCACAATCCGCGCATCGCCTAGTCACGACTTTTCACCCTTTAATAGGTTTATCAATATTTCCCTATGACATATATTTAAATTTTATCAGTTTTCTCTAATATAGCATTAATAATATTTAGCATTGATGATGTGTACAGAATTTTAAATGTTATATATGTTATTTATTATTATAATCTATTTACTATTAATTGGGTTTGTAATCTTGCTGATTTTAATGACATTGTAATCAGTGTGATGATAGACCATAAAGTTCAAAGTAGTAAACTGTTATATAACATCAATCAGGGACGTACCAAGTAGTTTTAACGCCCTGGGCAGTAACGAAAATTTAATTAAATCTAATTAAAAATTTCTTCTTTCGACCATGTCCAATCCTAATAGGATCATATGGGCCTCCACTCAGTAGAGGTTTGTATTGACAGATTTTGTTTTTTACGAGAAATGGATGTCAGCCACTTGCTCAACCTATTAGGTCCATACCCTGACACAAACAAATTGAAAAACAATATATGTACTTGCCAGACCCAGGATTTGAAACTGGGACCTACGGCGTTATAGTCCAATGCTTTAAGCCGCGCGGCCACCGTGGGCGTTCAATTAAAAATTAAAAATTTACCCACACCTAAATTGTAGTCTTAGTTCAATAAAAACAAATATGTATGATTGACAAAGTTAAATGTGCACTATTTATATGGGATCTTAACAGCCTACCTTCACCCTTTGCCACTGGTATTCTTAGACCTTTCAATTAATCCTTGTAGTAGAAATGGTAATTTACCCTATACGTATGTTTTTCAGTGTTCTCAGGTCAACATCGTCGATTGCGAGCGATCCACTAGTTCAAGATTCAAAAGCAATCTTGACAGAATCACAAACAGTGCCTGCATTGAAAACGGATGACATATCCACTGGATGCGACTCAGCTAATACTCCGATAAAAAACAGCATTCAAAATGTCCATCACACTAATGACGATAAGAAAAGGGTCAACACGAGGTTATTCCATGAAGAGACAAACCAAAACAGTCAACCAAATTTTGAGGCTTATAGATTTTATCAAAACAGCCAGACTCCGATTAGTGTAAGTTTTTTAACTCCGAAGCGTGATGACTCAAACAAGTCATTTGCATTGTCAAATCTTGAGGTGACACCAAATAATTCATCAGGCATGAGTGACAGAAGATACGCCGTTTCGACACCTTTAAAACCTCCCAATGGTAATACTTCATTAAATAGAAATCTGTTTGAGACTCCGATTAAAGGTTCGCCTCCCATGAATTTATTTAGTCCCATAAATACGAATGCTAATGAAGTCATGATGCTTAATACGTCTAATTATTACAAGAATGCTCCGTATTCTCCTCAGTATATGGAAGATCCATCAGCCCCATTACATATGCATTACATGCCAACTGATATTCGCAACCAAAATCATTGTCCTCAATATATGGGAAATCCATCGCCCACAATACAGATGCATTACAAACCAACTGATGTTCCCAACCAAAGTCATTGTCCTCAATATATGGGAAATCCATCAGCCGCATTACAGATCCATTACAAGCCAACTGATGTTCCCAACCAAAATCATTGTCCTCAGTATATGGAAAATCCATCAGCCGCATTACAGATGCATTACATGTCAACCGATGTTCGCAATCAAAGTCATAGAAGGCCAAATGACTTTGTTGGAATTCATGGATCACCAAATAACACAATGTCCGATGCCAGCTTTGATAATAGAGCTTTAATCACTCGCCAAAACGTCAGCGGTGATGTTTCTAATATTTCAAGTGTAAGAGGACATACTGTCAATGGTAGTTTTAATAAAAGTACAAGGGGTCGTCCCAATGTATATGTTGCCGATTTTATAAATTCGGCAGGGCAAAATGCACCTGCCTCCAGTAACAATTTGCAAGGCGGCAAGAAAAAACGACATGTTAAATACATAAATATGTCGCTGGACGAGGAGCTTATGACTAAGAAAACGTTCAAAACAGATAAAACAATACCGTCCAATGAAAAACTCAATATTCAATACAGCGAAATGTTTCCGGAGATCGGTACTAAACGACGGGACGCTAGACAATCTAATCGGAGTAATACACGCCGAATTAATCCCACGCGGTTGAATTGTACAAATCCTGACTCAGACCATTCTCTGAAGTCTCTGGAGTCTAGTTCGTTGAGTTCTAGATCTAATTCGCGATTGGACACGACTGAATTCGGTGTAAAATATCATGAAAAAATAGAGCAAAATGAAGCATTTAAAAGTGTACATAATTTTAAAGCTCCTGAACACGCTACTAATTTCCATGAAGAGCGTAGCATTTTAAAAGCGGAGAGAGAAAGGGTTATGGACAAATTTAGTCTCATTAACAATACTCGGTCGGAGAAGATGCCTAAAATGCAAGCACCATTGACAATCTCCAAACATGTAATGAATGTTAAGGTTGAAATAACATTTGTAACTCCCGACCTTGCTAAAGTTCTAGACGTTAAAATGCTAAATATTCTAGCTGACGTTTATGACGCTATGTTAAATTACAATCTAATCATGAACGTCACTTCTGAAATTTACTTCTTGATTTCGCTCATTGTTTCCCAGCAAGTTATTAACGCGGGAAACGAATCAGTAAAAGACGCTGATAAAAGTACTGTTGAGTCATCGAATAATCAACTCCGTGAAGTACAGAAATCATTTGAAAATATTGAAATTACTGAAGTCGTTGATGAGATTGAACTTGATCACAAAACGAAAGATTTAGAATGTATTTTAAGTCAATGCAAAGGAAATGATTTAGCTTCTGGTATATCAACAAAGTTCCGTCCTCTAGAGAATCATAATGATGATTTTAGTAAAATGTTACCATTGAAACCCATGCTTCATGATAAAAATCCTCTTGTCGGTTGTATTAGTGAAGAAAATCATGAAAATATAAACATTCCAGTGACTGAAAATCAAATTAAAACATCTCTTTCGTTTGAGTCTGGAAATGTTGACATGCTAAGTGGGGATAAAGAGAACATCGACTTGAATACGATTTCTTCTGAAAATGTACTTAACACAAAACATAAACCAATAATGCGTATTCTCAAAAGATCACCAAATAAAATGCAGGCAGTTTTAGAAAAAAATATCAGTGCTACAAAAATAAACGAATCGCAGATCACAAGTGTTACTGCACTAAAAGATGAAGGTAGTTCTAAGCATTCGGTTTTAAATACAGCTGTGGCCGTCGAAAGTAGCAATCCTTTATTACCAGCCGGAAAACTATTAAAATCTGTTCACGATTGCGTTTATTTTGCCCTGGCAACATTATATAAACAGAAGTCATCCCTGAGTGTTTTTCTTGATAAGAATTGTCTGAGGATTTTACTTCAGAACGATAGAGTGAATCAGTTTTTGCCATCATTTGTGGACGTTCTGAGTGCAATGCAAACGGCGAGTGTCCTATTCAACGAAGAGGAAAGTGGCTTCAGCGTGTCGGAGATATCAAACAAAAATGTGTGCTTCTTTACGGAAACGGACAGCGTTGACAATTTTCCAACTCAGCAAAACTTCTTTGCTTTCAAAAAACAAAGGGATATGTTTTATGAGATTTTCAGGTAAAGAAAATATTGTTTTATTAATATTTTTTTTTTCTCGACCATGTCCGATCCTCATAGGATCATATGGGCCTCCACAGAGTAGAGCTTTGTATTAACAGATTTTGTTTTTACGACAAATGGATGTCAGCCACTTGCTCAACCTATTAGATCCATACCCTGACTCACACACAAATTGAAAAACAATATGTGTACTTGCCAGACCCAAGAATCGAACCTGGGACCCACGGCGTGATAGTCCAACACTTAATCCGCGCGGCCACCGTGGGTGGTAATATAATCAGACTAAAATAATCAGATGCATTATAGTGTGACACTCAATTTTATGAATTTCTCTGACGACATTCATCATTTCTTAGGATCACTGCCCCACCTGTTTACCCTTCTTCACTTTGCGACTCAGATCATGTAGATTGTGGATACATCATGAATCACTTTCAAAATACTTCAATGTCTTCAACAATGGCGTTACGTGGTGCACTAATCCAACCTAAACGAGTATTTATACAAACACCTATTCACGATTTGAAGAACTTTTTGTTTCACATTATAATATGCACTAAAATGTATCGCTATTGTGATTCTTCTAAGAAGATTCATTGTCATTTTGCAAAAAAAAGTTTTATTATATTTGTTTTCAATACTGAATATACTTAACATTTAAGAATTATGTTTTTTTCTATAATAAAGAATCTAAGATTCTTAAACCTTATGTATACGCTGTATCCTGGATCTGGCAAATGCACATATTGTTTTTCAATTTGTGTTAGGAGTCAGAGTATGGACCGAATAGGTTGATCAAGTGGCTAACATCCGTTTCTCATAAAAATAAAAATCTGTTAATACAAACCTACGCCTTGTGGAGGCCCATACGATCTTATTAAGATCGGACATGGTCAATATATAACTACTGTTACAGCTGCTCATTTTATGATGTTGAATTGCCTCTCATATTAGTAGTTATTGTATGTCCGTATTATAATACTTTAAAACCTTCAAAATAATACTTTTTTCATCATTTTGAATAGGGTGTTGTATTTAAATGATATTACTATCATGTAAATGTGTAATATTATTACCAAAAAATCAAAATGTTAATGTCATTGCTTGAAAACAGAAAACAATTGCTATTATCGACTCTACTTACACTAAGAGCGCAATGCAGAACCATCCTTCTTAACTAAAACTTCCTTTGCTCGAAACACTATGCAGAATCACTAATGTAGCCCGTCTTAGAGCGGCATGCAGAATCTAAGATTTCGATCTTAAGGATAAGTTGCCGAAAAGCATGACTTAACTATAGACTATACTGAGTATAGAGTTAAGGAATCCTTAACCATAGACTACTTTTGGTATGAATACGCCCTCATCTGTATTGCCTTCCATTCGCATTTACCCCGTCAAAATATCCTGAAAAAAGCACCCGCATCGGTATGGAAAGTCCGGTCAATAGAGTCTCAAAAAATAGCCAAATATATGACAAATTGATGGCTTTCATAGTATCTTTAGATCTCCTGCATACATAAATGTTTCGTTTGTTCATTAACAACATGTACGTAGGGAGCATTACAGCGGCGTTGGCTTTTTTCGAGACTCCTTTGACCAGACCTTCCGTACCGATGGCGGGTGCTTTTTTCGGGATATTTTGACAGGGTACTTAGTGAAAATACAAAAATGCGAATTTTTCACGTAATTTCAATGAAAAAACCATAAAAAATACATGAAAAAATATGCAATAAAATTACTCAAAGGTATGCATTTAAAAAATGTGGAAAAAAATGTTTTGTGTTAAAACTTGACTGCCGCTCAAAATCAAATTTCTGATGTATTTAGTATATGCCTGCGTCGCTGTCACATTGGTGTGATGCCAAACGCGAAATTCGCATCAAATGCAAGCAGTAGCGACAGCGATAGCGGCTGTGTTACGAATTCGCTGCGAATATTCGCGTTGGTTTGTGCGAGCCTTAATGACTTATAACGGAAACATAAGAGTATTATAATTAAATATTATTATGTATTTATAGTTATTGCATTTATAAAGTGCAGTTGTCATATTTTTGTCATCGTTTAACAATTATACAATAATTTACCTAACCTATAGGAAAGAGAATTTTTAAATATGGTATTATTTTCAATAGAAAAAATGAACGAAGCTTTAAGACGAGGTGAACCATAGACAACATGATCCTAACTAAGGACAATGTTTCTGCTTTACCCTCTTAGTTATGATCGTGTTGTCTATGGTTACATAGCTACATTCGCTTTTTCTATTGAAAATACAGTCGAACTTGGTTATAACGAGGAAAATGGTACCGACTGAATTTGAACCGGTACTCGTTATATCGACTGCCTCATGTAATAACACACCAATTCGAAATAGTGTGTTTTATGTTTTTTGAGCTATTGTTGCATAGAAAAAAATACCACACCAGCCAATTTTTTTTTGGATTTTTTTCTCGAAAAACACCCAAAATACTGTTTAAAATAATACTCGTAAGTAGAGTTATGATTATATAACATTTTTTGTAAAATCTTAAATTACATGGAATAATAATCCACTTGTAGTTGGTGTGTTATTACTCGGAAAAATATACATGCTCCCTACACAAATCATTTTAGTGTATCATTTAACTATGATTTCACCGTGGAATATGACACTAATTCAACTTTCACCTTCAAATCTCGCCTTTATCAACATATAACGACACTGTATTGAAAAATCATTATCCTTTGTAATGAATCGCACCTACTTTCATTATCACAAATTGCTTTTGTGACAGTAAAATTGTATTATTTTTGTTATTGTGTACAAATGACTAATTTTAATATTATTATTAATACTATCGGCCTATGGTAGGTACTATTGGAATTTGAATTTAAATTCTAATGGATTTAAGTTATGAACTATTTCATTTAATTAATATGTCGCCAACTAGATCTCGGCGAATATTACAATAAGCTCAAAAGACTAATAAAATAAAGGATGGAAACAATAAAAAAATAAATCTCCTATTTCAGACAACACATTTTTAGGTTATAATTATAAATGATTCAACCTTAAATATTCTGTCTGTACTATTGGCTCCTACAGGATTTTCAATGTTTATAATATTCTGTGTTTCGTAATATAAACTATAACGTCTTCCTATCATTAGTAAGCATCGTATAAATGCATATTTGCACCATTAGTTTCCAATTTACAACCTACAATAATTATTCTTCTTGTATTGATTCCATGACGACTTGTGATAAGTAAATAAGGTAAAACTTGCCCATTTTTGCACATGTGTTGACCTTTTTACTATACTTTTATGATAAATATGGTAGTAAAAAAAGTCTAAAAGGTTTATTGCATGTTTGGGTGAAAATTGGATAGTCCAGGTTGATTTTATCCCCATCTGAAGACTCCGAATAGTCCTAGTGATCCTGGATTGTCGGGTTTTAGTTGTTCTTCCAGTGTGCCATTATGACGCAAAAATTTGGAGGAGATTTGGGAATGATTGATGATTTGATCGAAAAAATTACGAAATCTCCAGCAGATCTTACACAGAATGAAATATATCGCTCTATTTTAGAGCATAATAAATAACAGTATACTTCTGTCAGTAGGTACTTTGCCACCTTGAAACATAAATGCACTTGTAGACATCACGTCATCAGACATGACGTTGTACCTACTTAGTGCATCTGTACAAAGTATTTTCACTATAAATTGACACACTTGAATCGAGAAAAAGAAGAGAGCTGTAATTTAAGACTTGTGTAAAAGGAAGAAAGCCAAAAAAGCATTCAATTCAGGTGAAGAATATGTGAATGAATATAAGAATATTTGAATACCATGGAAGCACTATGTAAAAATTCTTGCCAATTCAAATATGTGCCCAAAAAATGAGTGAATCCGAACGTCAAGTTAGTTTTGATTCATTTTGTATTATTGGCAATCATGAGAAACAATGGGATTACATCTTACGATATGACAAGTCAGTGCAAAAGAAAACCCAAAAACTACCAGCTTCTTTAAGACGTTTAAAAGCACTTATTTATGGTTTGTCATGCAATAACGAAATAATAAAAGTATGTAAAACTATGTTTTTACAAACACTTTCAATTTCAAATATGTGGGTGGTGAGTGCTTTTAAAAAAAGGAAGAGTCAGAATTGCTATTGTATAGTCAAGGCAGGTACAACAACTGTTCTCATGCACTCAAGGAAGCAAAAAAAATAGTATAATTGAACATGTTAATAATATATTTCATAAGAAAAGAATCCCACTATGTTAGAAAAAATAGCCAAAAAGAATATTAAGACGAGAATTTGAATATGGTGAAAATGTTTCCCCAATATAGCATATGATTTGGATCAAAATAATATCAATTTCCAATTGCTACTGAACGCCAATATAAAGGCATATTTTTCTCGTATTTCTTAGTCTGAACAGGAACGGAAACAATAATTGAGTAAATTCAATATTTAATAAAAAATAAAGTGATTATCAGCAACATTTATTATTTACAGAACGTTCGAGAGAGATGAAACAGGGTGATATAAATCGTGCAAAAGAAAATCACATTACAACTGTTACAGCATGTTTTGATTTACAAAAGTTTTAACTGTGTCACAAAGTGAAGTATGAGTCTTTCATTATAAGAGAAAATAATATGCCATCTATAATCTCACTGTTCATGATAGGATGGCTATTAATTGTTACCTTTGGCATCTACAAACAGCTAAGTGAGGTGCGATAGAAATAAGTAGCTGCATAGAAGTATAGAAGTCTTATAAGTACTATTTTTACATATTTTAAATCTAATTTTAAGAATACAGTTGTATATTATATGATAGTTTTCCTATACTTAATTTAAAAAAAGTTTAATTTACATAACGTTTTTAATGCTGCAACGTAATTTACGTAAAATATATAGGTAACAAACTATCCTATCATTTCTTTCTTATTATGTTGAGTGGAATATTCATTAGGGAACGTTGCAATAATTTTACCTTAATATTATGTTCTGTAAAACAATTTCCTCAAACTGACTGAATGGTTAAAATACAGTTTATTGCGATAAAATATTGTTTAATTAAAAAATCTCTTCATATTCCATCAGAATATCTAAACATATTTTTGGTTTAATCAAATATCATCGAGAGAGAAAACACTAAGAGCACATAGTATGTCATTCCCCGTAAAAGTCAAAACAAAAATCTCTCTAAGTCGAGATATTTAAGATTATCTTTCAGATTTAGCATGAAAAAAAACACCATCTCAAGTTACGTGGTACTTTTTTTATGAAAAAAAAAATAATTACGTGGAAAAACACACCAAGTATAGATATATACACCCTCTAAAAATATATAAACGGGAAAAATCACACCAAATCTAGATGTAATATTTTAGTTGTCAAACTTAACGTGGAAAAACACATTTAGGGTATTATTTCCCAAATTATTGTCTTGTAAAAGTTGATTGTATGCTTAAATGATACTCTATTTAAAGATATAAATTATAATTTAAATAATATTTGCACATAATAAACGGCTTTTGCTACACATTTTTTTGAATGGTTTTTTTGCTCTCCTGAAAAGTTGATAATTTAGAGTTAGTGTGTTATTCCATGAGGTAGTCGATATCAGAGAATAGGTATTTTTAAATGAGCGGTCATATAACAAAAAAAGTCGAAAACAAAAAATCTGAAAACCATCGTAAAATTCCCCGAAACAAGCATGGCCTTCATAAACTACAAAAGAAGTTGTTTATTGTAATGAACGCTGGCAGGTACCTACGGACTTCATAAACCTTGGATTTTTCAACCATATGCGTGGATACTTGTAAAATATATCGATACTTACCATACTAGTGTGTACCTATAATTTTATTACTTCCGGAACTAGCTCAATAAATAACACAAATGGCAGTATAGCATAAGAATCCTATCGTAACCGAGGGTCCTGAATACCTTTATATCTGTTCGGAATAAATCCTCCCGGTTCCAGCACTTCAGGTCAATGTTGTTAAATTAATTGTTTATGTAATTGTGTAAAGGGGCGCCATCTTGGCCAGATTTCTCCTTACTGCATGATTAAATTCAAGGGACATATCAGGACAAGAAAATAATAAAACCGTTTAAGTACGTTCCAGAATGGACACTATACAAATTTATTGTAAACAGTAAAGCAACAAGTGAACACACGCGGTTAAAACGCATCAGTATAATAATAAAGGTTACAATTTAGTTACACGCGGTTAACCCGCAGAAGTATAATAATAAAAGTTACAATTAGACTCGAACAAATGCCAAATACCTATCAACACAACTAGAGTTCTCTGTGGGGAATTATTATGAGGTTAAAACAAGGAATCTAATCCTCCAAACAAGTGATACAGTAAATACCGGTATATCCACGGTGTCCATCTTGGCTGCCCCGCTCGTTCGAGCGGGGGCGCACACGTTCAACCCGTCTTTCCTTGTTCGCGTTCGGATCCAGACTGACGTTTGCTGTGACGCGCACTCAACTCACGAGGGACGCGCTAGAAATACCAACTTAAAAATCGTTCCGCGCAGACTGCCACGACAAGGATGCAAAAAATATCTCTAGCCAAAGATTGCCAGTGTTAATAACATTTTATTCCAAAGTTCGGGAATAAATTACGTTACATACTTTTTCATTATTGTCGGCGAAAACAACAATTAGGTAGGTACTTAGACACTTAACTAGTGTCATAAACGTAATCCATCCCTGGCGGCATCCTGTCCGATCGGATTTTCTTGCTTATGGTCGAAATATTTTTAAACGATCAACACATTAACAGTATTTTAGCTCGGTATATCTGATAAGTTGCTATTTATAACAGTGAGTAAATGTATGGAGAAAATCATAAACCAAAATGTCAACGAATGTTTTCTCATTACATCCGAGATCTCGCTATGTCAGAGATCGTAATAACGGAGTTCAACTGTAAATATAATTTAGGTAAATTATTTTGTAATTTGTTAAACGATGACAAAATTATGAAAATGATACAAAACAAATTCACTCACTATAAATACACAATTAATATTTAATTAAAATAATTAAATGTCTGCGCAATTAGTTAATATAAGTAAGTGATTTTTAGAGCCCCGTGTTTTTTCCGATAGGATAACACTGGAGTCTCTAGACTGCCATTAAATTAATTACTAAATGTCACGGTCAGACATTTTGTTTTACAGATTTTGCAGATGAATTTACAGATAATATGCCATGATGATACATTAGAAATAATATTATATAGAATGATTAAAACTAATATTACCATTTGGTGTGTAGGTAACTATCTACTTATATATTCCAAGTATCAATTGGATTTCTATTATTGCATACCTACCTATGTAATCATATTCAATCACTTTCTTGTGGACATAATATGGGCGTATTGCGAACATAATATGTGGACATAATATTATTCATAATGTCATATTATGACATTATATTATTATTATCTTGAGTATTGTGTTTCAATGGAAAACAAAAGACCTTTTTTCTATTTGTGAGGTTGTTAATAATAACTATTCCATCTAACCAATTCATTATCACTCAATAAGTACTGCAATAGTTATATAATAATATATTATATTCTCTATGTACCTCTTTCCAAATATTATAACCTGAAAAGTATCATATCATATCAAGTAAAGTATATACATATTAGATATATTTCTCGCAGCGAATATTTTCAATCAAATTTTATTGCTTCCGTCGATATTTTGACAGCTGTCAGTGGCAACGCGGTCATAAGAAAAGTTTTCTATGGGTAAGGAATCCTTAAGAAAGTTAAGATATGGTTTTCAGTGGCTTAGATAAGGTTCCTATTGGTTGTGCATTGCGCTCTGAGAGCCCAATGCACAATTCGTACTTATAGATAATCTCCTATATATTATTATCCTAAGAGATTTTGGAAAACACACCAACAGCCCATTTAAGCGACATTTTATTGCTATTTTTACATCTTCACTTCAAAATGTGCGCTACCGATTCATCTACCGATTGAATTGACCACATTTCCGAAATTTTCAATGATTTTACAGGTACGTGACGTTTATATCCGATATTTTCTCATATACCATATACGATTCGCCATATTTCATTTAACGCACAGCAGAATGACGTCTTCGTCGCTTAAGACCTTCTAATCCTTTAATTGACAAACGAAATCGATTATTTTTATTCAAATATCGTAATGTAGGCATTGGCGCACTTTTTTCCGGTGAGAAAACAATAATCTTGGTACAATTCACTACGTAAAATAGCTTTCAACAGCAGCGTCCGCCACTGTCCGCCATTTCATAGATAACATGATATTTCAAATTTGATTTTTTTAAATACTTCTTTGTGGCTGTTACGCACTCTTTTTTATTGAATAATTACCTAGGCTACTAATTTCCATAGATCACAATATAGTCAAATTAAACTAACAAAGTTGCTATTGCAAACAACGAAAGAAATTAATACGAATTGTTATAGTTATCAAAATGTGTCATATTGTATAATATCTACCTATTTTTATCGTCCCTATCATCATCAATCTTGACCTATCCACTGCTGGATGAAGGCCTCCTCAGCGTTATTCGACTCCTTACTTACACATGAATTGTTAAATTTATCAAAATCAGTGATATTATATTATTATCTACCTATCTATATATAATGCCATTATTATCACGAGCCTCAATAAATCCACTGCTGGATGAAGGCCTCTCTACGTTGATTGTATTCTTGACAGTATTTAATTTCCAATGTTATTTATCTACATATTCATATTGTCATCATAATCATCATCATCAACCAGGATCAATCCACTGCTGGATGAAGAGTTCCGCAACCTGATTCTAATACTATTGGTTTAACGAATTTGTGATATTATACATATTTCTATCCATCTTATCATCATCGACTTGAACCAATCCACTGCTGGATAATGGCCTCCCTAGCCCGTATCTACTCCTTTCTGTCATATGAATTGCTGTATTTATCAAAATCGGTGATATTATATTTATCTACATATTCATATTGTCATCATCATCATCATCATCACATCGACCTGAACCAATACACTGCTTAATAAAGACCTCCCTAGCCTGATTGTACTCCGTTCTGTCATATGAATCTCTGTATTTATAAAAATCGGTGATATTATATTTATTTGTATATTCATATCATCATCATCATCATCATCATCATCAACCAGGATTAATCCACTGCTTAATAAAGACCTCCCTAGCCTGATTCTACTCCTTTCTGTCATATGAATTTCTGTGTTTATCAAAATCGGTGATATTATATTTATCTACATATTCATATCGTCATTATCATTATGATCATCATCGACCTGAACCAATCCACTGCTTAATAAAGACCTCCCTAGCTTGATTCTACTCCTTTCTGTCATATGAATTGCTGTATTTATCAAAATCGGTGATATTATATTAATCTACATATTCATATCGTTATCATCATCATCATCGACCTGAACCAATTCACTGCTTAATAACGACCTCCCTAGCCTGATTCTACTCCTTTCTGTCATATGAATTGCTGTATTTATCAAAATCGGTGATATTATATTTATCTACATATTCATATCGTCATTATCATCATCATCGACCTGAACCAATCCACTGCTTAATAAAGACCTCGCTAGCCTGATTCTACTCCTTTCTGTCATATGAATTTCTGTATTTATCAAAATCGGTGATATTACATTTATCTACATATTCATATCGTCATCATCATCAACCAGGATCAATCCACTGCTGGATGAAGGGTTCCGCAACCTAATTCTACTACTATATTATACCTATTTCTATCGTCCTTATCATCATTGACCTGAACCCATCTACTGCTGGATAAAGGCCTCCCATGCCTGATTCTACTCCTTTCTGTCATTTGAATTGCTGAATTTATCAAAATCGGTGATATTATATTATATCTATTTATATTTCCATTATCATTATGAGCCTGAATCAATCCACCGGTGGATGAAGGCCTCTCTTAAGTTGTTTGAATATCTGTCGGTCATATGAATTGCTATATTTATCAAAATTGCTGATATTATATTTACCCATTCATAATATCGTCATTATCATCATCAACCAAGATTAATCCACTGCTGGATGAAGGTTATCCCAACCTAATTCTACTCTTCTTGGTCATATAAACTGCTATATTTTTTTTAATTTGTGATTTTATATACCTACCCATTTATATCGTCATTATCGTCATCAACCTGTATCAATCCACTGCTGGATGAAGGCCTCTTTAAGCTGATTCCACATCTTTAGGTATTATAAATTCCTATTCTTATCAGATATAATATGTATTGCTTCATTATTTATCAACATTTGTCTCGATATGAATGTCATGCACCGGGAAACTGTATTGTTTAAGGTTAATTTTTAATTCAAATTTAGATTTTTTAAATATTATTCTAAGGCTACAAGCATTTATTTTTTATAGACAATGAAACAAAATAATGTTTAAATTCATTTTTTACATTGCTAACCTTTTCTATTATCTCAATGGTACCCGAAGGAGATTAATATCACGTTATATTGGATCGCTATTTATGAAAATCACATAATATATTGCTTTATGTTCGAATGATTGAGATGTATAATTATTTATCATATTCTGCACATACTTACACATATATTGTATTAAAATTAAAATGTCAGTGGTAGCCCATCCCGAAGGGAAAAATATGGCGCCATGTATGCATACTTCACAATTATTAAAATCCAACACCGCCAAGCCGTCTGCAAGACCTAGCGAGACAGACTGGGACCGCCAGCTGGCTCAGCTAGTAATAATAAATATTATAGGTAACTATAGATTAAAGAGTTATGAACACGTCGTCTTCTGTATCCATAAATAACGAACTGTTATTGTGAGAGTAAATTTTACGGAAAAAACTAGGTCTAGTAGGCAGTGCACTTTACCACTGACAGATGTCAAAATAAAATCGCGTGTCTATATAACAGTACATACACAAAAATTCGTTTAAAAATCCGTGTCCGTGGAATATTCATTGTTAGTAATATTAATTGTACTTCAGCCCAAAGAAATATGAAGATTGATATTTGAAGATCGATAAATGTTTCGTTCCGGGCTTGCTACTAGTGTTGCCATGTTAAAAAATATATCTTATGAGGCCTGTGAAATCACGTATGATGAATGACTGATAATGAATACATAAAAGTATTATAATTAAATATTAATTGTGTATTTATAATTATTGCGTTTATAAAGTGCAATTGTCTATTGTCATCGTTTAACAATTACAAGATAAGTAATTTACCTAAATTATGGAAATGAGAAATTTTATATATGGTATTATTTTCAATAGAAAAACAGAACGAAACTATTTAAGATCTGGTGGACCATAGACAACTCGATCATAACTATGTCAAGCTTTCTGTATAGTGTTTTGTGCTTAGGAAATTTTAGTTATGACAGACGATTCTGCATTGGGCTCTAAGTCTATTACATCACTTCCTCTCGCTTGGTGCCCCTTTGACTATACCAAAACTGTAATATGGTGTATTTATAGTAGGAAAATTGCTACATTCATTTATTACTGATTTATGTTCTAACGTTTTCACAGATTGTGGGAAAGCCAGCATGCTTCGCTTGGAAACTTTGCATACAAGATGGAGAGACAGGTGTCGAGTCTTCTGTCTTTGGGATATTCGCCGGCCAACATGTTGCATTTGGCCCGCTTGTTCAGGGACCAACTGTTGGCCACCTGCGCAACAACACATAAGGTTTACAACCTATTTCTTTTATCACCTGAGCTGGACGTGTTGTCGTGAAAGTCTCAAACATTATCCGGGCATGTTGTGTTTTGTTGGATATATTATTTCAATAAATCCAAAATAACTTCACTGGTAATGCATATTTATAACACACAAGTTTGCTGCAAAGAATTTACCCACCGCCACAAGACCGTTCCACCACTTTGCTATCTTTCATATCCAGTGGTGAAGGGCGAAGGTAGGCTGTGGAGATTTGACGTAAATAGAGCACACTACACTACTACTACTAGACAACTAAGAATACAAATTGCGGATGAAATTGGTTGGTTTTTAAAATTCAAGAAAGTCTTTATTGGGACCATAGACAAATTTTTCTAAATTTAAAATTTGTGTAAAACATATGAATACGTGTATTAAATAAGGCTCTAAGTACCAAAAAGTAGTATTGCCTATAGTTACAAAATACCGAGTCATTGCAGTAAAATTTCATGAAGCAGACCTTTTGAAAAATGTAGTTTTACAGTATGAAGCAATCACGGCAGCTTCTATAATTTTAGGTATTAAGAACTCGCAAGTGTCAACACACCATCGTTTTAAATAAAACATGCCAACGGACTTACAACGTCGACAGGTTTAATTATTTTGCTGTATTTTTTTTACTTGCTTGAGGCACTTAGACTATACTTGAAGTTATTGGCATTAGTATGTAGAACATTTTTCTATAAAAATGTCAGTTTTTATTTTTTTGGTACTTAGCGCCTTAATTAATACACGTATTCATATTATACCCAGTAAATTTATTTATCAAATAAATTAATGATAATTTAGTTACCACTACTATTTCTTTGTCAACACTATTATAATAATATTATTATTGTTAGACAATGCAACACAAATACCCAATGCCCCCACAAGGGGGGGACTGACAGGGCTCTAGGCGAGGGGCCCGGGCTCGAGGTTAAGGCCCGGCATGGCTGATCGACCAAATAATTGAGATAAACATATTTCACAAATTTGCTATAATCGTAAAAAAAGCTAGTTCACTTAGGAGGTTTTTCATTTTAAAACACGCGATTTTAGAATGTAATTCTTGATTATTAGAATATTACACTGCCCTTAATTACCCTTAATTTTGGCTGGAACACCATTTGGAAAATGTTACTGTAAAACATCACACTATTTTTAATCCTAGCAATAATATTATGTAGGGGGGCCCGCCAAAGATCCTGGCCTGGGGGGCCACTTCATGATGTGGGGGCCATGCAAATACCTGTTACGGATTGCAATCTCGGACAGAATTTTCAATCCTGAGATTTTGGGTTTACGTAATTGAGGTAGATTCCGGAATTGTGAACTTTACGATACATACTAATAATGTAATGTTATTTAATAATAATTTTTTTTTTTAAATATAAATGAATTTGAATAATTTGTATTATTTTAGGAGAATTCTTTGGAGGCTCTAGCAAAGCTCCAATCGGCCATTGGATCTCAACAGTTGAGCCACAACCGCCTCAGCAAACTGTCAGAGAGATTGACGGGAGCTTTGCCTGGACAGAAATCGGAAACAGGAATATTTCAGCAACCGACTTTTGAGAAAGAACAAGTATTCTTTAGGTCAGTGTTCATATATTATATACTATTCACATTACAGTTATATACAGTCGTCGTTAATTTGAAAATTACATAGTTGATTTAGGAAATAATAATAGGAATGGTTAATGCTTCCCCTTCAAAATCTATATGAAAACATATTATACCTATTGTCGCCCCAAATTTATTATTTCATTTTATGGTGTACCGATTTGTACACCGTGGTGTACAGATTTATCAATTTACGTCATTTGAGGCTTTTTATAGTAAAAATATGTCGATAACAATCAGGAGTGATGTTAGAATTATTATTAGTACTTAAAGTTTTAGTTTATTGCGAAGAAGAAAAAGAGTTGCATCTAAAAGGAGAGCCAATACATTATTTAAACAGGCCTCTAGCACGCGTTGCCGCCATGACAGGTCCGTCACTCAGAAGTCTTCTATATGCGACTTCTTTTTGTTGGACAGTAAATGTCCACGCTTTTTAGATGACCAAATGTCTCAATTCCTATAGACATTTGGTGTGAATGACCTATAACCGTCCTGCAATCAACTGTATTGGTCATGCGTGATTTATTGAAACTGAATATTTGCCACAGAAATCGATTAATTAATAAACAAATAAATGTTGATCAACATGTCACATAACAAATGTCCATAGGAATCGAGTCGTGAAAATGTAAAAAGCGTGTACACTTGGGTATAATATGTTTTCATTTAAATTTATATTACATTTTATTGCAATAAACGGTTTATTCGCTAATAAAGGAAACTAACATTAAAATCAACCACTTATGCTTGATTCGCAAAAACGTCGTTTACCACCAATATAGAATTTTGGACTTATCGGTTTGAAAACTCCTCATTTATATGATGAAATATTCTTTTTTCCAGGGATTTCATCGTATATACTGTTGGATCAAACTTCAGAGTACACCTGATTGATGCTCTGATACAAGGAATTATTAAACTCGACCGAACTGCGTTTCCTTGTCTTGAGAGAGAAAACAATGGTAACGTAACGTATTCTAATGGTATTTTTTGTGATATTTTATGTAATCATAATACAGTCAAACTTGGTTATTACAAGGAAGATGGGACTGACTGAATTTGATCGTTATAAGCATTACACTTTTTATATCGTTATATAATATTTTTCGCGCCACATTCTATTTAAGCATATAACATAAAAAATCTGAAAACCATTGTAAAAATCCCCGAAACAAGCATGGCATTCATAAACTACAAAAGAAGTTGTATATTGTAATGAGCCGCCGGCGCTGGTAGGTACCTACTGACTTCACAAAGCTTGGATTTTTTACATGAAATTTCACCCATATGCGTGGATACTTTTTCAATGTTGTCGGCGAAAACACCAATTAGGTACTTAGACACTTAACTAGTGTCATAAACGTAATCGAATCCCGGCGGCATAGGTCTAGTTAACTGCCCAGTCGGATTTTATTGCTTAGGGTCGAAAATATTGTTTTTAAACGATCGACACATTAACAGTTTTGCTCGGTATACCCAAGAAGTAGCTTGTTATATAAGTGAATAAATGAAGGGAGAAAATCATAAACTAAAATGTCAATGAATGTTTCCTCATTACATCCGAGATCTCGCTATTTCCGTGATTGTAATAACCAAGTCCAAATTAGTTGTAATTGTTAAAATAAGTACTATGTTTTAACAGTACCTCTCTTGGATGTATTAATATTTAGAGCGAGATAGACAGTTTTCACAGTTTAGATGGCTAACTTATTGTAACAATTATAATACCTCAATACATAAATGTGATAAACTATCTTCGATAGTCGCTGATAGCAGTCTTGTGTATAGAATAGATGCGCTGAAGTGAAGCATGTACATACACAGTTCTAAATATATGTGAGACTTAATATTGTTTTTTTGTTTTCTTATCCTTCACAACATGTACACATGCATGTATTTTATCATCCTTAAAGCTGAAGATGTTGACCCGTAGCGTCATTCATTTGGTTGGATCATCGTGTAAGCGAACCTCTCTTCCACTGACAATAAGCCTTTCCATCCCAATCGTTGTTTTCCCTTCTCGCTATGGAAATCTTTAGAGACTATAATTATTATATTTCAGAGAATTATTGTTTTAATTTGTCATGAAAATTGGTGTCGTTAATGTTTATAATTTTGAATTTTAAAGGTACACAAGTGGATGCAGAAATGAAAAATCAATATCTACAGTGTGTGAAGTCTCTGCAGATCTTGGGCAAGTTCTTAGGCTTCGCGATGGCGCTGCCGTACTGTGAACGTCCCATTTCCAGTAAGCCCGGAGAGTCGACGGCTGATAGCAACGTTCCCACCGAGAAGTTTTTAAATGGAGAAATTGCTGTAAGGAGTTGGGTAAGTGTTAGGCGGAATGCCCTGGTTCAGTCACTGTCTTGATGAAATTGTGTATCTACCGAGTGCTATTTAAACAATTTAATACCTACATTGGGTATTAGTTTGTTTTACAAAATAAAATGATCAGTAACGTAATACTTATCAGATCAATAAATCATTTTAACCAAACTTAATAGAGAAGCTACTGAAGATTTTTGAAGAAAGCCTTCTCTAAGACTTCCTTCATATGAAAGTGAAGCAGAAAAAATGACTACTAAGACATTATCGCCCGCATCTGTCAAAAGCCACAATAATTTCAACCACCAAAGACACTGAAGAAATCCTATCAAAATTATCAGTTTGTCGTAAATGTCATTTTTCTATGCAGCATCAACCCTTCCTTTTATCTCTTCAGTATGTATAAATATTAGTAGATTATGTTTATTTAGAATATTTAAATAAACAATCAGAAAATCACGTATGCCGTATTACACAATAATTAAACATCATATGAAACCAAAGATGGCGGATATTAACAAGCTTTTATAGATGTCATTTATCAATGAGCCAACCTACAGAATATTAATTTTGCTGACTACCAATTCAACCATACAAACCATACCTTACAAAAGCAGCACTATTTGTAATGCTCAAAGACCATAAGAGGTTACAATCAAAACTATAAAACTATACTGTCATTCATCTTTTCCTAGATATTTTCATAAACATAACGAATAAAACAAGTGAATCTCCTTCATTCCACGTATTCGAACGAAAATACTCCGTCTGCATTGTTTGTTTACATTCTACTGTATTTATTTTGATTTCCAATTGATGTTATTTTATTTTCTGCAGACACAGCCCCCAATCAACCTGACAGGCATTCTCTGTAAATCGCTAAAGGACTCCAGACTAATCTTGACCGTTCCGTGGCTTTTGCAAGTCGTCGCAATGCTCGACTACGCATCTCTTAGACTGCCATACTTCAAAACATTGCTGAATCAACTGTTCCACATATACGTCACTCATTTGATGATGAAACCTCACGGAAAACTCAACAAAAAGACCTCCAGCAATAAACAAATGGATGCCAAAACAAAAAATACATCGAAAAATGATTTGATTGTTAATAAAAATCATTGCATGTCTGAGAATATTCGTCTAGTACTTAAAATATCCTTCGGTTGGCTATTTGATTTGCCGAAATTTCCTAAAGAGATGTTTTATGATTATCTATGTGAGACTTCTGTCATTCATAATATCGATGGTAATCGGTCTGGTATTGTTATCTATGGATTATCAAATGAGACTGTAAAACATAATAAGAGTGTTAAAGATGTTACTTCTAAGAAAAAATCAATCGATAATGCCATAAACAAAGATATACTATCGACAGATGTGTCGAATGATAAAACTGATCAAAAACTGCATAGTAATTGTGTGTTACAAGATGCAAATGCGAGTTGTGAAACAGAAAATACTACCAAAGATTTAATAGTTCAAATCAATGAAAATAAGACAGATAATTCCCTAGTTAAATTAAACACGATGCCTAAGAGCAAAACATCAAAAAAATCTGACAATAGTGAGATTATAAATAGCAATTCGATTATGGACTGCGGTACAATGCCCCAAGAAGTCTCGGAGGAGATAGAAGCGTTCGCTTCGTTGGATTGCTTGGATCTTGTGGATAAGGATGTCCTGTCGGAATTATGTCCTTACCTGAGGCATCTGAGGAATCTATTGTCGAGCGGGGTGGCCAACAAGATAAGTGGCGCTGATGATAACACTAATACCTTCAGACATATCACCCCGGTAACTAGCGGACTAGATGGACAAGCTGCTAAAAGGAAAGAAGCAGAATTGCAGGTTAGACAATCAACAAGCTTAATATTCCTTGATTTAATACACAAAAACCGATAGTCAAGAACACCGCAATTTGATAAGATGAAATGCTTGACCTACTAGTTTAAATTGTCGTAATTAGATAGGAGGGTCATAGCATAATTGGTTAATGTTCAGTTGGCGCGATTCCAGTGGTATCGTATTTTTTTCAAATATGATTTTTTCTAGTACCCATCTGAGATGTTTTCAAGTTATGTATGTTCAATATAATATATGGAATTTTACATTCTCAAAATCCTGTGACTTATTCGTTGAATAAAATAAATGGTTTTTTAAACGTAAAAATTATGTGAAATAAATTCATTTTCAGTCGCAATTGGAGGAATGGTTCCTGCGCTCCCAACCGAGCGGCACACGACGAATCACTCAACTGGTATCCGAAAGAGTGGGCTCTGCTCTCACCGGAATGGCCAGCAACCAACTTCCAGCTCACCGAGAGAGGGTTTCCAAAGAAGCACATCTTTTGATCATTACCATGTCTGACGCGGAGAACACGGAGAAGACAAACATGGTAAGAGAAAAAAAAGACCCTTTTTGTATTTGGCAGTTATGCTGCAATATCTGTGCCCTTATACATAATTAGATTTTGTATTAAAACTTTGATTCATTCCATTTTTTGCCCATAATTGTTTTTCAAGATTCTATTGTTAGAATGATAAATAAAAACAATAATAAGTACAATACATAAGAATGAATTTTCTTAATTGAACATTGAACAGTAAGTTAGGATAGCTAATAATATTGTGTGGTGTCAGTAATATAGTACAACGACAAAGTAAAGTCGTGTATCTATGTAGTGTGATAAGCGACACTGGAAAGGCACTTTTATTCGAACATAAGCAAAATGTAGGCTACTTGGAATTTTGTCACTGTTTCCACATAATCACTTCATATAGAAATTCACCTTTCCCCCTCCCTGAACAGGCTGACACCTGAACCGACTTTGCTGCATGTTTCCTCTCAATTTACTGTCACATTTTTCTGAGATTAATACCCCGATTACATGTGCACGGATTTACTGCTGGCGGTACGCATTATCGCGGCACATGTAAACGCGTATTGTTATACAAGTTGCAAGATTGCATGCATGAATCAAAAAAAGTTTGCGACAGTTGGGATTTTTTCGATATGCGCCTGTGCAGTAGAATGGTAGTGGCGAACCTGCCAGTAAAAAAGCAAACTACCGCGTAGACTCATTTTGAGGTTAACCGATTTTTACGACCTGTCAAATAGTACTGTAAAATGACAACATCGCGTCTCGCTTACTCTTGAAGAATGAGATTGGAGAGACAGTCAGCACTTTTACGTTTAAACAGTCAGGATTGTTTAAAATACTCACTATTGCTGTAAATGAATCCATGCATGTGTACAGGCGCTATAATACAGTATATATATAACTTTTTTCATATTTTACTTAAAATTCCAGACATTGTTTTTTAAATTCTTGTCGACGAGTTGATAACAGGTTATTGATCACAAATATGAATATAAGTGTATGTTTTAAATACTGTACCATTTTTTTTTTGTAGACATCTCTATGTGCAGCCGTCTCTAGATTGCGTGAAGAGAAATCCAAAGCCTTTGTGAAGCGATGCTTGAGAGCAGCCACCATCTTGGCGAAATCGCGATGTCGGTCCGCGCTGGTGGGTCTGCTGCCACATGACATACCTGAGACGGCCGCAAAGCAATTGGTTCATATCTGCACAAGGCGAGCTTGTTCGGTGTTCAAACGCGCTTTGAATAACCAAGGTAATATTTGAAAATAGCTTATCATCTCTTGCAGCGGATCCCCTGCTGGAAGAAAGCCTCCTTATAATTCTCATCCATAGTTTTTTGTACTGCCATGTATTTTTTGCTGAACTTGACTTACACAGGAATGCAGCATTCTTTCTCTCTAAACAATTTGGTGATCTGACAGGAGTTGTCTTCTGCCTGTTTAATGCCTGTTAGGTACCATTGTATGATTGCGTGTCTCCAGTAGTTTCCATTTTCCAAACAATTTCATTTTGGTAATATCTATCACATTGCTTTGCTTGTCTGCTTCCTTATACATCGATTTGTTTTGTGCCACTCGTTGATAATTTTTTGATTTATCTTAACTTAAAGTTCCATCAAAACAGTGATACACAACATTTTTATCGGTAGACCCAGTTTATCAATCATCAAATTATAAGCATACAAATGTCACAGATAATAATATATTCTCTCCAGAGTCAAGAAATACATGGACAAATACAGAACACAAAATGTTGGAATTTCTCCAAAATCATTTTATTGCAAACTCTGTTGAAAAATTGAATGAATATATTTTACTTTAATATAATGTCAAGTTAAGTGAAAATTGAAGATATATTGCATGTGTTGACAAAACAATAATTTGAAAAACTACTAAAATCACGGACACCTGATTTATCTCTTCTCTTTTATGGTAGGTATTGATATATTTCATGTGATCGTTAAAACTTAATTGAAGGCACCCCCCGAACAACGATAAGCGGCAAATATTTCGCATATTGAGTTAAGTATAGAACAATGATAAGTAGATCCCTGTGAAAGTTTTGATGTATCGAAAAGGTTTATCCTTCACTCCTAGATGGTGCTATAAGGTTTTGAAAACTGCTTAAGCCAAGAACAAAGATGGCGGATGACTAGGTCATCCAGTCGCATAAATCAATTAAATAAAGGCAGAAAAAGGAAGATTCTATGAAGTCTAGAAGTATAGAAGTCTATGTTTTCTAAATTAATAATTTAATATAAATAAATAAAAAATATTATTTTCCTGTAAAAATATTTGGTTAAACGTTTTTCTTCATTTCTCACGTCTACACAGATTATGTAGACCAAGCTCGCAAAGATACTTGATTTATTTTTATCACGAGAGGTAAATAAAGGTTATCAATAAATTATTGAATTATCTAAATCATTTTTCTCATATTTCTTCCAGTTATTTATACAACGGAAGTCCAAAATGAAGTGAAAAGACTTTGCCGTATTGGCCTCCGTAAACGAGAAATCAAAGAGATGAAAGAAGAGTGCTTAGAAGCTGAAAGAATGCTGAATGAAATTGAGAAAGGTGTTCCCGCTACCCCGGCAACTGAAGGTGAAACATCAGCAATGCCACTGGAATTCAAAATGTCTCCTTCAACCATGACATACCAAGATTACGAAGGAAAGACGCCGGTGAACTTTGACGATTGGTTCAAAAGCGCATTTGATGCTATAATTGAACTCAAGGTTGGTTTTTTTAAATATCACTTTGTGCATTCAAATATATTATAATGATGAATATTAATATTAACAATGGCATAGCTAAAAATTGTGCACTCTGCACATATCCTAACGCCAGTGGTGCGGTTAGTGACTTAAGAGGCCCGACGCATTGGTTGATTTTGAGGGGCCCCCTACGATAAAAAATGAACATCAAATTTTGATTTTCCAAATTAATCCATGCATTAAAATCACTTTTTATTTTGTATAAACTATAAATTATACAAACATGGTTTAATTGAAACAGTCTCCTTTTTCTGTCAAATTATAATACAGAAGTACATACAGCAGAATACCCACCAATTTAGTATTTGGAAAATAGTTTTCATTAATTTATATTTACAATCGAGTGTCTATGTATGTGAATTAAGATATTGAAGGTATATTTTATCAAAAACTTCTACATGTCGTCCATTCATTTTATAGGAGTGGCAGGTTTTAACACTTAGGAGGCCCCATTTTAAATTTTCTCACGAATCGGTTGCGTCATGTTGTGTTAGGGAAACGTGCCTCTGCCTATGACTCTTTTTAAGATCGCTACAAAATTCCAAAATGTTGAAGAAATTTTCAATTTTTCATAATATCCGTCTAATTTGATTGATTTTTTATTTATATATGTATTTTATGGAGCTGATAACTAATTTCGACTTAAACTTGACGTTTTGCAATTGGAAGTCCAAAAAATAACAAAATGGTTGTGAAAATTTAAATTATCAATAATTACCATCTGATTTTATAGTGCAAAATATTAATTCGAAATTAAACCTGAAATTTCATACACTGGACTTATGCAGTGTGGCTTGGACTGTTAAAAATGACTGAAGATAAGTAATCTTCAACCATCCGAATGTGCTTTGTGGCAGTTCGGTTCTGCAAGCAATCTCTGCTCGGTACATGAACACTTGCAATTGTGTTTGTTGATACAATCGATTTGAGCACTTTTGATATGAAGATTGCTTTAGAGTCAACAAAGCATGTTACCATTTCATCAAACCAGCCACCATTGAACTGTACTTCTATGTGAAAAATTAATTGTAATCGTATTTCAGGACGTAGTTATAGCGATAATAAGCGGAGACTTGGAGCAATCGGAAGAGTCGAAGCGAGTTAAAAATGCAATCGAATCGGCGAGCACTTGCAGTCAATGCTCATACGTGAGCCTCGCCACTAAGAAGACAATCGCTCAGCTGTGCCTCGACCTGGCAGTTATGATTAGTAAGAGGTTGCAATTATTATGAACAATACCATGTAGAAATCTTATGTTCCCATAAACCATGACGCCCCCCCCACCACACTCCCTAGTCTTAATTAGGCGTATTATGAATTTTGATGTGAGGCATCTTATCACCGGAAATGTCTCAGGAGCAGTAACCCAAGACTGAAGTTGCCATGTAATAAAGTGTACTTTGACTGTCTTTACTAAACTTTAGAACTAATAATGCCCAAGATAGAGAGGAAAAATAAAAAATAATAAAAAGTATTTTTTTTTACCATGTCCAATCCTAATATGATCATAATATGGGGCTCCACAGAGTGAAGGTTTGTATTTATAGAATTATTTTTACGAGAGATGGATGTTAGCCACATGCTCAATTTAATTGTGTCGCATCCTCACTCAAACACAAATTGAAAAACAATATGTGTAAACACATTTTACACTTTATGTGTAAGTGCTCTTACCCATTACCCACTCAGTCCAACATTTTTTCTACGGGTATGTTTTTGAGGATTTTCATAATTATGTATTTTCAATTAAAAAAAGATATACGCCCAGTGACGTCCCTAGACAAAATGCCGCCCCTAAGCAGCGCCAACATGCCGCTCCATTTTTATACAGTATTTTTTACCATCATTTCATGACTCCAATATCTAAGAAATATGTTGTATGGATACATTAATAACAAAATATATACCGCTAAGTTTAATTTAAATGCCATCTCTACTTCAGTAGATAATATTGCGGGTCCACGGTTTCAGATACATTTAAGAATACATCTGACAACTTTCAAAACTCGCGAGTGACTGGCAAAAGTATTTGGATAAATTTATTAGGTTATTATGTACCTACCTATAATTAAAATGTAATTCGCAAATCTGCACGTGTCATTGCTGGTCATCAAGGACGTGACGTCCAAGAACAACGGAAGTAAACTAGACATCGCAAACTGGACAAAAAAATTACATTCCTGTTGAACCTTTCATGAACACATTTTGTTTCCAACCAGTGAGCTCATTTTTTTAATGAAAAAATATTCCCGTTATTACTAAGTTTAGGTACCTATGTCTATATATACGTAATGATTCTTCTCGATTTGCCGCCCTTCGAACAACCGCCGCCCCCAAGCAACGCTCAATCTGCCTACCCCCACAGGACGTCACTGTATACGCCTAATCATGCCAAACTACTGTAACTGTACAGATCTAACTGAGGTGTTAGTTTCAAAGTCTGTAAGATTAAGATCCACCAGTATAAATCGTCCGCTGAGTGAGGGCGCCGCATGCTAACATTTGACATATCATTCAATACTTTTTATACTGTGATGAGCTTAATTCAAAATTCGAGCACCTGACGATTTATGATGGTCTTTAACAATAGGTAATAACTAACCTTGATTTCTAGGTTTTAGTTTTAACATACGAGGGTGGGTCAATAATTCCTTAGAAAAAAGCATTAAAACAGTTTTTATTTTTGTATTTTTTTTTTATTTCTCAACATAATCTCCTTGGAGCTCAATACACTTGGATACATTTGAAAAAAAACGTTGTCCACTTAGCCATTTTTTTATGTTTGGGAAAAGGAAAAAGTAACTGGGGGCTAAATCTGGCGAATACGGTGGGTGGTCGACCAATTCGAACTTCAATTCTTCAATTTTAGCCATTGATCGTAAACATGTGTGAACACGGGCATTGTCCTGATGAAAGAGGATTTTTTTCCTGTTTAAATGAGGCCGTTTTTCTTCAATTTCGTTTTTTAGCTGGTCCAATAAAGATGCATAATAATCCCCTGTTATTGTTTTTCCTTTTTCCAAATAGTCAACGAAAATAATTCCACGTGCATCTCAAAATACAGTAGCCATAACCTTACCAGCTGATTTTACGGTTTTCGCCTTCTTTGGACATGGTTCGCCTTTCGCAATCCACTGCTTTGACTGTTCTTTCGTCTCGGGAGTATAGTGGTGTATCCATGTTTCATCTACAGTCACAAAGCGACGAAAAAATTCATCCGGATTGCGTTGCATGAGCGATAACAGGGCTTTAGAGGCCACCACCCTATTGCGTTTATTGTCGACTGTGAGCAAACGCGGCACCTATCTTGCAGAAATTTTTTTCATGCCCAATTTGTCATGTAAAATAGAAATGACGCTACCTTTTGAGATCCCTGTAACCTCAATTATCTCACTCAACTTTAATCTTTGGTCACTTAACACCATATCGTGGATTTTATTGATCATTTCTGGTGTAGTCACCTCTACAAGACATCCTTTGTTGATGTACGACCACGTTTAAATTCATTTAACCAGTTATAAATAGTTGCAAGTGAAGGAGCAGATATGCCGTGAACTAAATCCAACTCATTTTTTATTTCCTTTGCTGTTAACCCTTTTATATTAAAATGTTTAATAACAGCTCTAAACTCAATTTTCTCCATTTTTGTAAACAAGCAATTTTTTTTTTAAATGTACGAAAATAAAAAACAACAACCCGATGAGATCCCCGGGGTTCCAGCGGCTAGCTCAGGAGTCCATCGAACCCCGGATTCACAAAAAAAGAAATTCCAAACGGTTGGAGTGTAAATAAAACACAGTCCTTCGTGCTCGTAACGTGATATTGTTTATATTTTACATTTTCTTAATTTTTAGTTTTACAAATTATATTTGGGATTTTTACAGTTGTAGTCGTCAGGTCCGTACCTATCGGAAAGGGGACGCTTACTAACATCCTTTTTTTTCTTTCTTTTTAAATTCCTCGTACCGACGCCATCCAGCAAAAAAAAAGGACTCTCGTGATTGGCCAAATTTTATCGCGTGATCTTTGATTCGGCGAATCACGAGCCTGACCCTGGCGCCGGCGCGCGAGGATTTCACGCACAATGCGCGGCAAAATTTATTATATTTAAATCCTTATATTTAGTCTTAAAATTATCTCTTTCATCCATCATCATTTTTACTTTTTAAATTAAAAGAAATACTTACGTGGTTGAGCAAGGAATCAGATTAGATGTTTTATGAAGCCGTTTCTAGAGGTCAGGGTTACGTTTCGACTTAAGCTACTAAATGATTATTTTACACCGGGAGAAGCCCGCCTGTAACAGGGGTGTATCAATTCGCCCCATCTGGATTAAAGTCGAAAGGTACGCCCTGATCTCATCGGCCACCCATCCAATTCCTTGTTCATCCGTTAAGTACATGGCATGATAAACAGTTTATAAAAGAATTCAACTACAATCTAACTATTCTAACATAAAACTCTATACTTTAGCTCTATTTTTATTATTTTCTATATTTATTTTGGATTATTATTTTCAGCTCAAAGCAATGCTTTCGCGATACTTTTGAATAGGTCAGAGTTTGATTTAATTTCAGTGTAGTACATTTATTTTGTGTTACTTTGTTTTAATTAGGTTTTCTTGTTATTTTATTCGTTTTTATTAGTCAGCGGAGGGGTCGCGAAGCTGCAGTCTTTGACTCTCGCGCTTTCCAATCTTTCTTTTGTATTCCTAGGGGCTACATTTGTAGACGTTTGGCCCTCGTTCGGAATTATTATTTCGTGTTATGTTTTTCTTCTTCTGGTGCAATAGGAGCGTACCTCGTTTGGCGTCGTCTGCCTTTGCAACCAGGGCGTGGTAGTGGCGTTACTATTGAGCCAGGCTCGTTCCGAGCAGCGGATATCTTCCTGTGGAAAGTTTTCCACTGATCTGCTGGTCTCTGGAGTATCACCTCATAGATGGACAGGTACTGTGTCTCCATCTGTTCCTATTACTGCGGGCAAGGCATCGTATAGCGGTACAACGGCCAGGCTCGTTGACGGCGGCACGGCTCTCCCACAGGTAATAGGATGGATGTTTACAATAAGTATCCTTTTCCCTTTCTTTTTTTTTTTTATATATGGTTACACTTCGGAAGTACCTCTTGTTGTTTCACGATATCTTTCAGGCGTCACGTCCCTAGTCTCTCCATGAACCTGCGCGAGAAAGGAGAGTGCGCACTCTCCACACCATCAAGCTTTGGTATCATGAATTTTCGGCTACGCTGCCTTTGGATGCGCTTACTTCGAGAGGTGGCTCCCTTTGTGCTTCCAAATTGTCTTCATCTGTATTTATTCTTTCTCTTTCTTTAGTAATTTATTCGTTCATTAGACTTCCTGTACTTTAAATTTATTCGAGTTTACTTTATTAATTGCTCCTACCCCATACATTAAATAGCTACTAATTTTATATAAAATCTTCCCATTGTACTTATGGTACTTACTATCACTTTTAATATTTTACCCTAATACCCATAATTATTTTGCAACATTGTATTGACTGTATAAATCACATTGATATTAAAAATTGAAATATTCCACCCTCTCATTATATTTATTTCTGAATCAGTACACTTAAAACTGTGTAGTTAACTTTATTTTTAGTGAAACCCATTTTATTTAAAAAAAAAAATTGTTGTTTCGTTTTACGCGCCCGACATCCTATTCCAAAGGCGCGCCGCGCCGATTTACGGTGCCTCTCACGTTTTATTATTATTATTTTTTTTTTTTATTATTGAAACCCCGTTGAGAAATTTACGGCTTATTGACTCATTTTTTTTTTTTTTTATCACAAGCATACAATCTCTACTTTCATCCTCTTATACCTAATTTTAACTTATTATTAAAATTTAACATAACAACTAACACTTTGTCGAGTGACGCCTTATTATTCCCGTTCCGTTTTCGCTGTGTTAAATTTACGATTGGTAATTTGTAAAGAAATAATAGGGACGGTAGTGTACTATTTTCCTCGTTTCTCTTTGGATTAAAATTATTAACACGGCGTAACTTTGAAACAGGTTTCGCGCTACTGTAGAATATCGTCTTTCCCGTTTATAAAATTGTTTGCGATTTTCAATGTTAATGTTTTCGAATTCATTCATATTTACTTTATTTGAACGGAAAGAATTGGCGTCACTTTGCGGAGCGTTATTTTTAAAACTAGAATGTACATTTTTCTTACTAACGAACTTAAGATTATAGGGCTCAGAAAGTGGGTCCTTAATTAACTTTTTATCCGTAATTAGAAGAATTTCCGGATATTTACGATTATTATCTTCACTTTTAACTACACTGTTTACACTGAAACTTCCAACAGCAACTCGGCGTTCACCCTTGACTAGAGGGTTGGCGACTGGTCCTGCTTCATCTCCTCGTGGTCGAGCCTGCGCCCGTACAGCTTCTTCGATTCATCTCAGCTTGCGCGCCTTCTCAGCCCTCTTGTGAGGCTCCCTAGCCTCGCGTTTCCTTTTTCTCTCCTCACCGAACATCCCGTGGTCGACTAGGGTACACATGTTAGTGATACCCTAGGAAAATCGGCATTTTGCTCGCCGTTTTTCGTCGTGAGTGGGCCGTGGCCTCTACGAGCCCTCCTCGCTGGATACCGTCGATGATGCGTCTGGTCTCCATAGGTGGGATTTGTGCAGCCATTCGTCGTACTGGAGACGCGCCGGTGCTACGGTCTCCAGCACGACGCTAGGCGCGGTCAGCTCCGTATGTGGACTGTCTTCGAACACCAGAGGGCTCTCCCGGCTTGATGTTGGAGACAGCACTTCTTCTTCGATAAGGGTTACGTCGGAGTCCACTTTTTAGTTAACCATTTCTTGGTTGTTCCGGCTCCTGGATCGTAAACTTTTATTTAGCGTTCGCGGGCGTAAATTCTATTTCGCGGGTTCGGAAGAATCCATGCGATTCTTCGAGCTTCACGTTGCCAAGGGCGCCATTGAGATCCCCGGGGTTCCAGCGGCTAGCTCAGGAGTCCATCGAACCCCGGATTCACAAAAAAAAAGAAAAATTCAAACGGTTGGAGTGTAAATAAAACACAGTCCTTCGTGCTCGTAACGTGATATTGTTTATATTTTACATTTTCTTAATTTTTAGTTTTACAAATTATATTTGGGATTTTTACAGTTGTAGTCGTCAGGTCCGTACCTATCGGAAAGGGGACGCTTACTAACATCCTTTTTTTTCTTTCTTTTTAAATTCCTCGTACCGACGCCATCCAGCAAAAAAAAAGGACTCTCGTGATTGGCCAAATTTTATCGCGTGATCTTTGATTCGGCGAATCACGAGCCTGACCCTGGCGCCGGCGCGCGAGGATTTCACGCACAATGCGCGGCAAAATTTATTATATTTAAATCCTTATATTTAGTCTTAAAATTATCTCTTTCATCCATCATCATTTTTACTTTTTAAATTAAAAGAAATACTTACGTGGTTGAGCAAGGAATCAGATTAGATGTTTTATGAAGCCGTTTCTAGAGGTCAGGGTTACGTTTCGACTTAAGCTACTAAATGATTATTTTACACCGGGAGAAGCCCGCCTGTAACAGGGGTGTATCACCGACCAATCTGATTGAAACTTCGCAGCATACTGAATCGGTAGTGCCGCTGCATGAAAACAAACCGCTTACAGTACTAGTCGCGCCACCTGTCGGCTTTTCTAAGGACTTATTGACCCACCCTCGTATTATTTATCCATAAAAACATTGTTCAATAATCCATTGAAAATAATGTGATTGATTTTTTTCCAGTTTCTACACATCCTGCAACTCTGAAAGGTTTTTTTGACGCCCTGAAAACAATATGGAAAAATTGCCTTCACTCCGGCAACACAGAAGAGAGTTCATGCATTCAGCAATCCAAGGATTTCACTCCGGAAGATATGACACAATTCACAGCGTTAGTGTGTGGCGTGGCCAAGAAAAGTGATAGAAAAAAAACTGACGATTTTGTCAAATCGGATTCGTCACCGGAGAAAAAAGTCAGCATCAGTTTAAGAGCGGGAAAAAATGCTAAAAATATAAAAGCTGAAAAAGTATTAGCAAAAGATGAAAGTATTTTGCAAGGCAATACGGTTACATGTCAAGATGAAATGAAATCAGAAGAAAACTATCTTGCTTCTAGCATAGACGGTAGGCTTTCTAATCGAGAAGGTGAAGAATCTATTGCTGATAGAAGGTTAACTGATGCTGATAATTCCATGAAAAATGATGATACTCAGGTGACTAAAGATGAAAGAATTAGTGGCAATGAAGATTTGCCTGTTTGTGATGGTGAATTCTTTGATACGCTTCTCTGCACACGAAATCTTGCCATTTTGAGCAGTTCGGCCTGTGGATTGTTAGTGTGGGAGACCTTATCTGACTTTTTGATTTTTCTATTGGACAATAAGTTTCTTCGAGAGGACTCGCTCACTGAACAATGTCTGGCGTTGTACAGACAGGATTGGCCACAGGTTTGTTCACATTATGTTTAATTCTTTAATACCGTATCTGGTCCGCGCCTGACAATATGTCCAAAAAACTGCAGAATTCATCTCAGACATATTGTCGAGAGCCGTTCCTTTATCTTCAGTCTCTGGATGATTGACTGGTTCGTTCTGTGCTCCGTCCAAGAAATACGAAGCATTCGGCGCCAACACCACATCTCACAGGCATCAATTGCCTTCCGTTCCTTCGCCTTCAGGGTCCACGACTTGACTCCGTATAGAAATATCGAGAACACTAATGTTTGCACAAGCACCATTTTTGTGGCAATCGAAATTCCCCGATCCTTCCATATAGTGGTAAGGCGTGTCATCGCATTTTTTGCAATCTGTGTGCGCCTTCTTATTTCAGCTTCACATCCACCTGTTAAATGAAAAATAACATCCGACCACCATTTAACACTGTTATCCAAGCTATGTGGATAACAGGCACCGCTAGCTCAGGGTACTGGGTTTCCACACTATCTCTCTGATGAATTCCAATCCTGTTACGGAAAGGACCATCGAAATCAATTGGTATTCGATGGATAATGTTTACCATACCGCTGCAGGAGTCAATTGCGAGCACTGAAAACTTGACTCTATTGGACGCCAAAGCCTTTTCTATGAAAGAAAAGAACATAATATTATGGGATACAATTAAATTAAATGAAACACCGTGATAATTTTAACCTCACTGTATTTAAAGAAAATGTAATTAAAAGTCAATGGTACAAAAATGGCGACATGACGCCATAGAAAAATCACCACCGTTCATAAACGACGATGTTAAAATACATAAATATTTACGTTATACAAAAGACACAATATCAGCGTCTGCAAACTAAAATATTAACACAATAAGTTCTCAGCAACTAACTTAAACTTAAACCAAAATATCCACATGTGAGTGAGGTTATAATTAAAACAAAAACTTAAAATTAATTAATACTAAAAAAATGAAATTGAAATGTATTTACAGCCGCTTGGCAATTGCCAAGCGGGAATCGCTCCTCCCAACGTCCTCTCGTTCCCAAGGGTCAACCAGAAAAGGAAAGGAGATCCAAACAAAATTCGATCGCCTGACATCGATCCCCCCACCACTTATCCAACCCGGAAGCTTGAAGTGCCAACCGCAGGATTTTAGTGTTGCCCGCGAGAGAAAAACCTCTCCACTAATTATGATTGTTAATTAGCCCGTTGGTGACGTCTGCAACGTCACACACCCTTTCCACTGATGGTCGATCCCAGATATACAAACTGGTCAACTGTTTCTTTGATCCATGCTACTGCTAATTCTTCAAATAAATACGTTTGATAATGCCATGGAACTTGTTTTTTTCATTGGTGCAACAAATACGAAATTGTATGATTCAGATGGCTATTCAAAATTAACTATGTGTCAAATCTGATTAAAAATTGTACATCTCAGCAGCGATTATACTTGACGAATTGTGGTGCCATCTCATAGATCATAAAATGACCCAATGAGCTACTAAAATATTGTATTAACTAATATCGAATTTATAAATCCAGTTTGAATTCTGTCTTTGGACAAAACCACATGTTCTTTTTCAAAGTCTGTTTGATCCAGAGCAACAATCTGGTGGGTTAGGCGAATGGTTAACAACTATTCTGTTTCTATAACCTCAACTCCGTGGAAGCCCATCTATGCTCCATCGACGAAAATAGTAATTTACCTTTTTATTTACAAAATATAACCGTCAATCATCTGTCAATCCAAAGGTCGACTCTGTAGAACAATATTGCCAGACTATTGTTTCGCTGACATTACATACTTGTGTTTGGTTTCTTACCAAATATTTCTTTTTCATATTTTTAGAATGTTCTTCAAAACCTTGCCCACTGCATCAAATTGGTCTCCGAAAAAAGACGCCCTTCATCATCAGACAGCCGGTTCAACCTCTTTCTGCAATTCCTCTCCGAGTTCTGCCATAACCTGGATCAAGAATATTTTTGACCTTATAAAAATGTACTATTAGATATAACAAATAGTTGTAAATTTTTGTTTATAGGCAATATTTATTATTTTATAATATATTTCAAATTATTTTTTAGTTTTTAATAATAATTTTTTAAATGTTCATTTAATTAAATTCATTCTTTTCTATCAAATTATTTTTGCTTTTATCCATTACTGCTAGTTCTACAAGTTTTGTTTAAAAATTATCAAACCTTTGGCCGGGAAAGATACAATAATTACTAATGCGGAGGTTTGACTCCTTAATCCCTTTCAATAGTCTTCCTTGGCATTGCATACACTTCTCCTAACAGTACCATTATTGTTGGAAACATTTCTGGAACGCCTCTTTGGAAATAGAGTATAGTTGGGCTGTCGCATTCTGCATTATATTTTCTCATGATCAAATCAAGATATTTTCAACTTTGAGGACTGCCAAAAATCACAAGGAGCCATGTCATAAGTTTGCAGAGTCTAGCATGTCGTGCGAGACTTGCAGACAGATGTACTATTATTTCAACATTAGCAGCTTTATCACGAATTTCGCAAGGCTAAATCTTTGCCGCTTACCTTGTCCGAAATTTCTCGGACAGTGACATGACGCTCCTGCACAACCAACCAAAGTCCGCACATGATCAATGTCCCTGTTATTTACCACTACCGGAACTTAAGTCGCTCCACCAAATTGCGGCTATTTTTGAACCGGTCGTATCATTTCTTAATTTGTGTATTTCCATGATATCATCATCAAAAGCCTGCTGATTCTTCTGAAAGGTTTCTGCTTAGTTATCGGCAAGTTTAATGTAAAATTTAATATCATTCTACTGCAGTCATTGTGTCATTTCGTGTGAAGTTAAAATCTGGGTGATGGGTACATCTCATCACTCACAGGTTGACTGCCGGCGAGTGATGCCCGAGGAAAAGAATCATGAATACGACTGAACATATCCCCACCTCCCCAAAGGAGGAGACCTCCGTGCTTTATTTGTCAAAAACAAAGGTTGGATGCTTTTTGTTAATAAAGTTTATTTTTTTTATCGAAAAGGACTCAATTTATTTTATTATTTTCCCAAAGGAAATCAATGCTATAGTGAAATTAAAGTTCATTCTTTTGTTTCCAAGTATGTTAGTGATAGGTAGGTACTTAGTTATTTACAGAAAATTATGTATTGATAATTATTTTATTATTATCCACGAAAGAATAGGAAAAATTAAACACATGCATTTATTTTGTTTTTGAAATTTATAATAAATCAAAAATTAATTAATCCAAGACCCTTAAATATAGGAAAAAAATTATTTGTTCAATGTGTTTTTTACGTTAAGTTTTAATATTATGATGTATGTATATAATTAATTCTGTCGATATTCAATGTTGTGTACAGAAATTAAATATTTTCATTGTATAAATATGGACTTTTACAATAAATACCTACAATCGAATGATTGTAATATAGTAATTAAACCCCTCTCCGAAAAAGTAGTGTTATCCTGAAATCTTCACTTTGACAC
Organism: Rhyacophila brunnea; assembly: GCF_057557595.1. Classification (NCBI taxonomy): domain Eukaryota; kingdom Metazoa; phylum Arthropoda; class Insecta; order Trichoptera; family Rhyacophilidae; genus Rhyacophila; species Rhyacophila brunnea. The sequence goes on from NW_028233276.1 coordinate 4,160,717, forward strand.
ATACATGCGATAGTGTTTCAACATGACTCACCAGATACTTCGAGTATTATCCGTTGTCGAGATTCAATAATATATTTTTGGCCGATATGTAGACAAATGAATGGCGGAACATTTGAATTTATTTACTGAAAATTAGTATCATGATGCTTTTTTTCATGAGTATATGAGAAGAACATGTCGCACCGTGAGTGTAAAACCAAGCATGTGAAAATTTTTCAATTTCGAGATTAAATGCGAAACAACTGCAAAAGTCGTGAACTTGATAATGTAAAAGTGAAGTAACTGAAAGAACATGCAAAATAATGTAGATATAAACCAAATACAGTAAAACCTTGTTAATACGAATTCCATGGGACTGAAAATCGAAAAAAAATTCGAATTACGAAATATGAAATGTATGGGGGGAAAATATAAAAATTTTGATTTTCATTAATTTTGTTTCCGATCATAGATGTGCCTACCAAATTGGGTTATAAAATGTCAGGATTATTTTTATTACCTTCATAAAATAAGTAATTTTTGATGTTTTAAGAAAAGTCTGTCAACGACTGGCGCATGAAATACGAGGGTGGGTCAATAAGTCCTTGGAAAAGCCGACAGGTGGCGCGACTAGTACTGTAAGCGGTTTGTTTTCATGCAGCGGCACTACCGATTCAGTATGCTGCGAAGTTTCAATCAGATTGGTCGGGTTGCTGTGTGTTTCTCGTACATTTAAAAAAAAAAAATTTGCTTGTTTACAAAAATGGAGAAAATTGAGTTTAGAGCTGTTATTAAACATTTTAATATAAAAGGGTTAACAGCAAAGGAAATAAAAAATGAGTTGGATTTAGTTCACGGCATATCTGCTCCTTCACTTGCAACTATTTATAACTGGTTAAATGAATTTAAACGTGGTCGTACATCAACAAAGGATGAACCACGCTCAGGACGTCCTGTAGAGGTGACTACACCAGAAATGATCAATAAAATCCACGATATGGTGTTAAATGACCGAAGATTAAAGTTGAGTGAGATAATTGAGGTTACAGGGATCTCAAAAGGTAGTGTCATTTCTATTTTACATGACAAATTGGGCATGAAAAAAATTTCTGCAAGATGGGTGCCGCGTTTGCTCACAGTCGACAATAAACGTAATAGGGTGGTGGCCTCTAAAGCCCTGTTGTCGCTCAAGCAACGCAATCCGGATGAATTTTTTCGTCGCTTTGTGACTGTAGATGAAACATGGATACACCACTATACTCCCGAGACGAAAGAACAGTCAAAGCAGTGGATTGCGAAAGGCGAACCATGTCCAAAGAAGGCGAAAACCGTAAAATCAGCTGGTAAGGTTATGGCTACTGTATTTTGGGATGCACGTGGAATTATTTTCGTTGACTATTTGGAAAAAGGAAAAACAATAACAGGGGATTATTATGCATCTTTATTGGACCAGCTAAAAAACAAAATTGAAGAAAAACGGCCTCATTTAAACAGGAAAAAAATACTCTTTCATCAGGACAATGCCCGTGTTCACACATGTTTACGATCAATGGCTAAAATTGAAGAATTGAAGTTCGAATTGGTCGACCACCCACCGTATTCGCCAGATTTAGCCCCCAGTGACTTTTTCCTTTTCCCAAACTTAAAAAAATGGCTAAGTGGACAACGTTTTTTTTCAAATGAAGAAGTCATCGATCGGACAAATGCTTATTTTGAGGACCTTCCGAAAACTTATTTTTCTGACAGTTTAAAAAAAATTGAGAAACGTCTAACCAAGTGTATTGAGCTCCAAGGAGATTATGTTGAGAAATAAAAAAAAATACAAAAATAAAAACTGTTTTAATGCTTTTTTCTAAGGAATTATTGACCCACCCTCGTAGTATACTTTATTATTTTGTTTTTTTGAATATTTTTATATGCCAGGATTCTGAAATCATTTCGAATTACGAAATTCAAATTAAAGGTATGGTTTATATGAAAATAATGTTCAAGGGACTTTTTTTTCGGGAAAATTTCAAATTACGGCGAATTTCGAATTATCAGTGTTCTTACTAACGAGGTTTTACTGTATGGTTTTTTTTTGGAACTTTTTTTCCTAACAAAACGAAGACTTCAAACCCTAATATCTCCAAAATATGTCTTTCGCACATGTCTTGGTTTTACACTCACGGTGCGATGTTATGTTACACAAATGTCAAACTGAGATATCGTTGATAAAAGACTTTAAAGTCAATGACTTTTAAGGGCGACGGTTTTTGTCAAGCGTTGCTTATGGCGCTCATTCGTTCGTCCGGCGTTTCACAGGGAGAGACTTGATTTATGATTCCTATGCATTGACAAGAGTGTCAAGTTTAACGTGAATGTAGACCATAGACAAACATGTTACCCTGAAAGAAATGGACATTTGTTTATAGCCTGTATGATAATTTCCAATGCTCTTTAATGTTTAGTCCTCAGGTTGATCTACTTACGAGATTGCATTGCCAGTTTATGTCATTAAAATGTGTCATAACAATATGCTCTTCAACTGTACACTTGAATTATTATAGATTGAGAAACATATTCATGAAATTCACCATTTCTTAATATTATATAATATTATCCGCTAATGTGGGTTTAATGATTCATTTCCTTCCAAACTCAATTACCTTGTAATTAACCTAACTACCATAATAATTAAGATGTGAAATTATTTGAATTTAGGTTCTTGTTAAAAAGGCTAGTGCATTATAGCCGCTGCAATCATACACGATACGGACTCGTGCAAAACAATCTGTCATCCATCAGCGCCATCTCTACTGAAAACTAAGCGAACTTGCGCAGTGCAAAACGATCTGTCATCCATCAGTGCCATCTCTACTGAAAACTAAGCGAACTTGCGCATGCGCAGTGCAAAACAATCTATTATCCATCAGCGCCATCTCTACCGAAAACTAAGCGAAATTGCGCATGCGCAGTGCAAAACGATCTGTCATTCATCTAGGAAAAACTTAAAAATAAAATATAAACCCGTTAGTGCAGTGCTGCCAACCGTATAGTACATAATAATATCAAATATTATTTTAATTACATACATACACTATTTTAAAGTACTGTTATAGTAGTATAGCAGGGGAGGGCAAACTGCGGGCCGCATGTGGCCCGCCAGGTATTTTTTTGCGGCCCGCCATCATTAATTGTACTTCTGATTACGAATAGATGAAAAATTTGAAGAATTTGTTATTTCGTAAATGCATTATCTCAGTACGTCTTCCTTGCGTCTCGTCTCACACTATGTAACCACTATTTTCTACGTTGAACATCGATTTCAATAGATATTGATAGTGTACCGACAAAGCTACAACTTGAGATCATTGATCTGCAGTGTGACACTGATTTAAGAGAATTGCATCGTCGTGAAGAAATCTCCAAATTTTACCATGCCCTTAATTCAGACAAATTCGACCAACTTAAAGATTATGCAAGAAAAATGTTCGTTATTTTTGGATCAATTTATATATGTGAACAAATATTTTCGATCATGAACCTCAATAAAAATTCTATACGATCAAATATCGCCGATGCCCATTTACAAGCAGTTTTAAGAATATCAACTACAAAATTAACACCTGAATTTAAAAAAATAAACAACAGTTTCATTCTTCTCATTATTTTTTTTGAAATGTTTATTTTTCGTGATAATAAATAGTGTATATCTAAAAATGGTATTTTACTTGCGGCCCGCCGGTCATTTTGAATTCATGAATTTGGCCCTCCATCCAAAAAGTTTGCCCTCCCCTATAGTATAGTATAGTATTATAGTAGTACTTACACTGAAAATACCGCAAATTTTCATTTTAAAAAAATCAAAGCAGTTCAAAGCAATATGAATAATTATTAACCTACCATTTTTTTTTAATTCTTTTTACGCAGCAGTTAGCTCTTCAATAACTGCGTACATACCGAACATGATCGTATTATTTAAGCAAGATACGAGGGTGGGTCAATAATTCCTTAGAAAAAAGCATTAAAACAGTTTTTATTTTTGTATTTTTTTTTTATTTCTCAACATAATCTCCTTGGAGCTCAATACACTTGGTTAGACGTTTCTCAATTTTTTTTAAACCGTCAGAAAAAAAAGTTTTCGGAAGGTCCTCAAAATAAGCATTTGTCCGATCGATGACTTCTTCATTTGAAAAAAAACGTTGTCCACTTAGCCATTTTTTTAAGTTTGGGAAAAGGAAAAAGTCACTGGGGGCTAAATCTGGCGAATACGGTGGGTGGACCAATTCGAACTTCAATTCTTCAATTTTAGCCATTGATCGTAAACATGTGTGAACACGGGCATTGTCCTGATGAAAGAGGATTTTTTTCCTGTTTAAATGAGGCCGTTTTTCTTCAATTTTGTTTTTTAGCTGGTCCAATAAAGATGCATAATAATCCCCTGTTATTGTTTTTCCTTTTTCCAAATAGTCAACGAAAATAATTCCACGTGCATCCCAAAATACAGTAGCCATAACCTTACCAGCTGATTTTACGGTTTTCGCCTTCTTTGGACATGGTTCGCCTTTCGCAATCCACTGCTTTGACTGTTCTTTCGTCTCGGGAGTATAGTGGTGTATCCATGTTTCATCTACAGTCACAAAGCGACGAAAAAATTCATCCCGATTGCGTTGCATGAGCGACAACAGGGCTTTAGAGGCCACCACCCTATTGCGTTTATTATCGACTGTGAGCAAACGCGGCACCCATCTTGCAGAAATTTTTTTCATGCCCAATTTGTCATGTAAAATAGAAATGACGCTACCTTTTGAGATCCCTGTAACCTCAATTATCTCACTCAACTTTAATCTTCGGTCACTTAACACCATATCGTGGATTTTATTGATCATTTCTGGTGTAGTCACCTCTACAGGACGTCCTGAGCGTGGTTCATCCTTTGTTGATGTACGACCACGTTTAAATTCATTTAATCAGTTATAAATAGTTGCAAGTGAAGGAGCAGATATGCCGTGAACTAAATCCAACTCATTTTTTATTTCCTTTGCTGTTAACCCTTTTATATTAAAATGTTTAATAACAGCTCTAAACTCAATTTTCTCTATTTTTTGTAAACAAGCAATTTTTTTTTTTAAATGTACGAGAAACACAACAACCCGACCAATCTGATTGAAACTTCGCAGCATACTGAATCGGTAGTGCCGCTGCATGAAAACAAACCGCTTACAGTACTAGTCACGCCACCTGTCGGCTTTTCTAAGGACTTATTGACCCACCCTCGTACATTATAATTTAAAGAAATTGAATAATTGTGTCTACAATCTTACTAGCAATTAGTACCCATATACCTAGTAATACGGAGAAGAGGGACCCACATGTAGGCTAGTGGGATCCTTACATCAGCATTACATCAGTTGGGGTGTGGACATCACGGGATATAATTTTGATAAAACACCTCTTTGGTTTGACAGTTCCACGTGGAACTATTTTTTCTTTATTCACATTAATTAATACAGGCATTGATTGAATTACATCATTAATTACACTTAAGGAAGTCTTGGCAATATTGAATTATGACAACCATTACTTTTTGAAACGATATGCCGGGAACTTTCACTTCACACGGCGCCGATATTTCGAAAGCGGGTTTGTTTTTACACACCGGCGAGATTGACGTCGGGGCACTTGGTCGGGGACACGATGCGCGTTCCGGGATAATTATGGGAATTAATATTAACACACTATCGGTAAAAGGGATGCACTGATATCAATTTAGGGTAACATATTGTCCGGCTTTTCTTGACAACCGCGAGAAACGAGTTCCCCACGTCCGACTTATTTAGGGGTAATTGCAACCTGAATATTTTTTTCCAAAAAGCCTGTTGGTTGGTAAGGAGACGTGAGACGGACCGCCATGGCTGTGGGGTGAGGGGAAGTCGTGCGGCCGGGTCGAAACCTAACGGTGATTTTTTTGTCGTTTCGCCGGCTGGCACAATTTGTTTTTGCCCATCGAGGGTGTTATAATTTACTTAGCCTTGTCAGAGGTTACAAACCCTCCTCAGGGGAGCCGGATACTTTTGTTGTTAAATTGTTTATCTGGAATTTGAAACTATCGCGCGCCAGGGCCTCCCTTTTTCGTTTGGTAACACTAGGTACTAATATACTATGCAAGTAAGTATTGTTAATGCTTTATTAAGCCATTAAATTTATCAACACTTCAAGTAGCAATACTAACCTAATAGGTACCTACTTAAACTAGCTAGAAGATAACAGAAATATCGATATAAATGGGAGAAAATCCTGAATCTAAGGGTTGTTGGTTGACCAAAGATTAGAAAGATGTGTCAATTCAAAACCAAATGAAAATTCTGTAAGTTTTATTCCAGAAATACAGGATATTCTAATGATAAAAAGCATCTAAAAATATTCAATTTTAAATAATATACAATCCCTCAATAATCTACACCTCCAACTTTTTTCATTGATAATACTAATAATATTACCAGTGGCGGTGCAGGAGGCAGGGCCAATGCAGAAACTTTTACAATGAAAATACTGGCCTGCAGAATATATAACTACAAATGCTACCTTTTGTCCTATGAGTATGACCATCATCAATGAATTCAGGGCAGGGCAGACTTCTCGGATTGCCTTCGCCGGAGCCTCTAATTACTGCCTGTAGGAAGATTTGCAACCTGGAAAACGTCATGATATTTGATCAGGTCGAAGGTCAAGAGGACTAGGAATAGCTCTTTCTAAATAGATGCACCAAAGCAAGAGTACCACAGTCTTCAATTTCAAGTGACCTTTAACATTTTTAGACGTTCATCAACATCATGTCGAGTACCTACCTATCTAAATTCTTAAAATCAAAAATTTAAAAAAAAAATACTTCACTCACTGTTACACTGTCACAAACACTCATGGCACCTATTTCTGCTTTCAATGCAAGAACCAATCTACGCTATGTCCATTAAGCATTCATTCTCTACTCTCAATTTTATATGTATAAACTGACTGTTTTTTTTTCGCCCATGTCCGATCCTAATAGGATCATATGGGCCACCACAGGGTGAAGGTTTGTATTATTTTGTTTTTTACGAGAAATGGATGTCGGCCACTTGCTCAATCTATTAGGTCCATACTCTGGCTCATACACAAATTGAAAAACAATATGTATACTTGCCAGACCCAGGATTCGAACCTGGGACCCACGACGCCAAAGGCTTAAAAGGTTAAGCCGCACGGCCATCGTGGGTGTTTGTATTAATGAATAAAGTTCACATCGTGTTCCTAACCAGAGCGTTGGAGCGGACCAAGTAATAAGTATTATAATAATATATTGTATACAAATGTTAAAAAAAGAAGTAGTTTTAAAATAATCGTCATTTTCATTATTAAACAAAATTTGTTCGTTCCGGCAGCAAATCGTCTCTCATTATTTGCCGCTTCTGTCAAATAAGTGAGGTTATTTATCACTCGTCAGTGTTGCCATATTTCAAATAATTCCAGTGTTGCAAAGTGTCAAAATATACTATTTTCATTGGATTTTAGGATGAAAATTTAATAATAAAAAAACATCGGGAGCAGTGGAGCACTACAAATTTTCGGTGCTCCCAAAAATCCCATTGCTCCAGTGCTCCAAGCTTCGCTCCAACGCTCTGTTCCTAACTGTAAACCTCATTATATCAAAAATTAATATATACTATCAAAATGAGGGTACTTTGTGAAATTTGAGTTCTAATTGATTTAATTTTCTTTCGATTTGAGTCATTTTTGCAACCCTATTATAACTATAATTTCTTTGTATGTTTAACTAATTACTACAACTTCTTAAAACCTGACATTTTGGTGCCACAGTTGATGCATACAGTTACCGATTAAGTATAGCATAACAATGTTTATTTAGTAGGTAGGTATATTTATTGACATTTCGTATTAGCTAATTTTATTAAAAACACACTACCTAGTTCCATTGTTTACGAGCAATGATAATTGATACTGAATATATTAATAGTGAGTTGGTTTTTGCCTTTTTTTATTGTCTAACCAAGAATTAACAGTATTCGTTGTCAGTGTGCATTTATTGTGTCTGAAGATTCCGGAAGACAAAACCCAGGTTGCAAGAAACAACTTAAATGGAATAGTACAAAACTTAAATCAATTAAAACTCATTTAATCAGTTTGAGTTGAAAGTAGACTGCTTCCTTCTCTGCATAACACCAGCCAGTTTAGAGGTCATCAATGATAGACCATTGGGCACAGGTAAACCTTGCAATAGTCAAAATCATACCTACCTATAGAGCAGCGCCCGGCAACCTATGCCACGAAAGGATTTTTGGTGGCACGCCTCGAAAATGACGGTTTATTAAAATTTTCGGTACTTTAAAAACTGTACTGTAATATTATGTGATGATATTATGAATGAATATTATTTGAAAGATTTCATAGTATGAAAAATGTGAAATGTGTGAAAAAAAAAAGTGTTTTCAATACAACGTACTTTACTGTGAGCAAACATTATCAGTTATGAAATATATTATAAACCTGTATCGAAATCGTTTAACTGAAGAAAATTCAGAAATGTGCATAAAATTATAAACCTCAAACTATGAACCAAATATTGAAGTGTTAGCTTCCAAAATTGAGCGTCAAGGGAGTCACTAATGTTAAAATATTGTAATTTTTATGTAGCGTGTATTATTATGGTGAAATAAAATTGTCTTACAATAGATTTACTAGTTTTATTTCAGTGGCACGCTGAGTGTCCAGTACTTTGAATTACCTGTTTTGTGGCACGCCAATGCATTTGGGTTGCCGACCGCTGCTATAGAGTATTCTTAATGATACACAGGGCTTTTTTTTTTAAAAAACAAAGGTCCTGGACCTCACTTCTTGCCAAACTTCTTGCCTACTAAAGAAAATTATATTCAAACCAGTGAGTACCCGGAATGCGATGCAATGCCACTCAAAGAAAGAAATTGTTTATATGATAGACAATATTTTTTGTTTTTCCGTCTGATGCGTACACGAATAAAAAAGAAGGTTTTCGAATGCGTGAGCAGGCCACATACTACGGTCTATGGGAGTAGCATGGATTTTCCAAATTTGGTATAGGAACGCATACGAATAGAAGAAGACAAAGATAGTTGTACTAATTATTCAGAAACCTCCGCGGGCGTGCGTACACCAACTGACCAAAGTTTCATTAGAATCGGATGAATGGTATAGGAACGTATACGAATAGAAAAAGAAGAAGATGGTTGTTATAATTCAGAAACCTTCGCGGGCATGCGCACGACAACTCACCAAAGTTTAATCGCAATCGGATGAATGGTATAGGAATGCATAACCAACAGACAGACAGACAAACAAACATTCATTTTTATATATATATGACACCCCGGAAGTCCGGGTAGGGAGGGGAGTCGGGGCCGTACAGCCCGATCTGACCTCCGCACTCAACTCTCCGGTCGACCTGACGTTAATGACGCCTCGTACACAACACAACACACAGGACACAATTATTAAGTTTTACAGAGTTTATAAAGTTACAGGCACATTCGAGATTAAAGGTCGGTCTAAAGTTTGCAGAATGTTAATTAAATTTTCACGAGTAGGTTCATTTATATTTTTATTCGCAGTGATCGCACGACTACACTATTATTTATAGAAGAGTTATCTAAGTTAATTTCTCGATTTTTAAATTATCTAGACACCTCTGGGAGCCTTGTGTCGTCAGCAAATCGCGTTCGTGTCACTTAACTGCTACAAGAAGTCGGTACGTAGTAAACACGTGTTGACTAACCGGATCGATTCCTGCCGATACAGAAATCGTTTTAGAAAAAAAGTAGGTAAACAGCAACAAATTATAATCTTCGTGAAGTCGATTTTAAGCGGTACACGAAGTCCATCACGGATCAAAAGGCTTTGGCTTACTGACCTGGCCGCTCGCACCACCCGTTATGTCCCCTTTTCAGCCTTATCGCTGTCCCTCTCGATCTACTCCTGAACGCTCACCCCCTCTCTGTCATTCTCGCCCGTGGAAGAATGCTTGGACTTTACTTGGGTTTTACCGTAAGGGTCGTCCAAGTCACCTTTTAGCCAGGTAGTCGAGAGTTACAGCGATTTCGGAGGAATCGAGCCCAAAAGAAACAACATTAGGTGTGGTTTTTGAAATATTCTAATTACGACTATAAATATTAATCCTGCGTGACCAACCTTTATCTCGCCCATCTGGTAATTTGAACATTTTTAGTTAATAAATACAGAGCATTTTATTTATCGAGCGGCGATAGATGGACATTTGGCTTAGCGGACTATAAGAAACATGAATGTGGCATCCATAGCTTCGCTCGTACTTTACCCTAAAGGGGTCCTCCATACACGTAGAAACGTGGAGGGAGGTATCATATAGATATAATTTATTAAAGCAACTTTTCCTATGCCACGAAGCGCATAAAAAATTAAACAAATAAACAACTAAAGTTGTAAAAACATATATTTGAATAAAAGTATATATGTAGTGATTTCCATGGCCCCCACATCCTGAAGCGGGCCCCCAGTCCAGGATCTTTGGCGGGCACCCTACCAATCACAAAGGTTAAAGGCAATGGTGACGCTCTATAGTCTATAGTAGCGTTCTTCAAATCGTGTTCGAGGTAAAATTAAGGGTATCAACAAACATTAACCAAAAAATGCAATTACACAACCACATATTTTAAAATGATAATATGCCTGAAGGAAATTAGCGCCGCAGGCGATTTTTTTTAAGATTGGAGCAAATTTGTGATGTGCGTTTATCTCACTTATCTGGTCAGTTCCTCAGACTAGAGCCCTGTCAGTCCCCTTTGTGTGGGCCATGGTGATTTCCAAAGTTCAGTCCAACTTTCGTCTGCCAAATCGTCTTGATTCCTTTTCTTAGTGTGGCCGAATGTCTTCCACTGACTAACCACCGATCAATGTATTTTGAAGGACCAAAAAGTGTCAAAAGTGGTCCGACGATTGATAAACAAAAGTCCCGAAACTGTTTTGGTCTTCAACGAAGCTCTTATTGGGGTAATAATTAGATTCATTTGCGAAATTTCGCGTTCACATTCACCTGAAGAAATAGCAATAGAATTCAATGCATATATCAAACGCGATAGTTTTTCAGATACCTTTGTCTTTTCATACGAGATGATTCAGGAAAATTAACTTGTGCTATGTACGCGCGAACATTGTTTCACCTAATTGCTTTTGAAACGTTAAAAATACCATGAAAAAAGGTGCCGGAACGCCGTTCCACCACGTTACATTACAAAAAAAGCCCTGATGATACATCGCACCATCGCAACTAAACTGCCACAATCCAAAAAATGTCAAACAGAGAAAATCAGCTTTGAAGTTTTTACCTTTCGCATTTTTGTACTGTGTTTTTGAAATATGTTTAGATATTGAATGAAGTTTTGACTTGAATTTGATGACTTAGAGATATGAAATTTTCGGTACATATACTATGAACGATAGACAATAAAACATAGTAATTAACTCAAAACACGTAAATTTGGACTTGTGGCGGTTTAGTTGCGAGGGTGCGACATATCCATTTGTTATCACATGAAGGGAATTAAACAAGATAGGTACTTGTTTGACTAATTCCATGATACATCTTTTAAATTTGTTTGTTCCATTATAACCCAAAAGTACTAGATGATACTGATAACATTTCAAAGAGTCCAAAGGTACAAGATAAACTTCTGAAATAATCAGACCACGTGAAGCGTTCAAATACAGTGGGTCTAGGCGTGTGAGGTACAGGAATTGGTGTTGGTTTTTTATAAATATTCTAATAGTTCTGGGTAAGCAGTAGCCGGTATACCTACCTAACGTGACCATTTATTTTTTCCTCAAAACGGGACATGTACTAATTTTTAGGTAAGGTCTCTTCATAGTTTTTATTTATTAATGAAAAGGACAGGAATGAGCACGTGAAAATAAATAATTTATGTGGTCTTATATTTTTCTGAAGATCAAAGTATATTTGGTTTTGATTTGAAATAAGAATGAAATTCTTGGCTTCTTAGAATTTAGACTTCTCGACTTCTTAAAATTTACTTTGGTAATTAACAGCTTTAAGAACTGCAACTTGCAACTGTGTTTTTTTTCTCAAATAAGAGAAAAGACCGTTTCTACCGGTGCTTTTCTATAGATTTTTTGAAATTGTTAGTGGGCTGCTCTCTTTCTGAAAACGGGACATTTCAGCGTCCCGAAGCTGTGCATGGAGACAACGGGATTGGCTAACTAAAAACAGGACGGTCCCGGTCAAAACGGGACGTATGGTCACGTTAGGTATACCAGACAATAATTGGGTCGTACCGTCATTGGGAATCTAATAGTGCACATTAGAATACAAATTGCAGATGGTATTAGTTAGTTTTTAATTTGAATTAAACCCTTCCCAAACAAAACTACAGTATAACCCCTATTTTACGTTTTTTAAGGGACTGAAAAAAAAAAACCTAATTGGAGGGAAAATGTAAAAGAGGGGTATTGAAAAAATGAACATTTAAATTTAATGTTTCTAAAAAAATAACGTTTTATTAAATAAAAAACAATTCAATTAAAATTTTTATTGAAAAATTGTTCGAATGTCACGACCCAATCATTGTCAAGCGCGCGCAACTCGCATATTTTGAATATTTCCGACGTAAATCGCGGGAAAGAAAAACGTAAATGCGGGTATTAAATGTACTGAAAAAAATACACGCAATTGCCGGGAAAACGTGAATTCCGGGCACGTAAAAACGAGGTTATACTGTATAATATTAAACATAATTTGGAAACACCTACTAGTAAAAACCTCCATTGATATTTTTCACCAAATGAGGGTTTTATTGAATTTTAAAAATTAACCAACACCATCTGCAATTTGTATTCTAAATTCAATGAAAATAAATAAGTAGGTATGACTAAAAGCGTGCATTATTTATCTCTAACTCCCACAACTTACGTAACTCTTCGCTGAACGGGGAATAGCCAGGATAATATAATACACAGGAAAAAGAAACAAAACTATTCACAAAAAAGGATATATGTAAGGTTTACATTACATAATAAGAGTAACACTAAGATGAATTTAACGTTCACAATTAAAAATTGAGTTCAAGATCGAAAAGCCAATATAAGTTAAAATTAATAAACTGTCCCCGACGACACTAGGTAGTGATTCACCACCTTGTACACTGTTAACTAGTCACTTCCGATTGACTAGGCCAAGCCCTGAATCGTCCATCTAACCTCGTTCTCCACATAAATTCTGCCAAATAGGAGTCCAGGTAGTTTCTACTTATACCTCGTCTCTTTTTGTTTCCCCATTTGGCAGAGCCCCACATACGCTCTACCTGCTGAGTATTGGCCAGCATTATTGGGTCGACGAAATTGTAACGGTGGTTTACAGTTTCGTGTTGAAACCCATTTGCCTTGATTTGGCTATATGCTCGCCAAGAATCTGATGTAATTTTGCTGCCGGGCCTCACTCTTTCTCTTATAATCGGCATTAGAGTTTCAACCGAACGATCTGGTACTTCACAATAAAACATTATTTTGTCGCCCAACACAGCCCTCCAAAAACCCATTGTTGGGGCAAAATCCTCCCAGCGTTATTTTTTGGTGAACGGAGAGACTCTCATCTATCTCTACTATCATACCCTCGCCGCCAATCATGGTCCCCATCTGCTCCATTCTCGAAACGCAAACTTCCCTCAGATTGTGGTTCCATGTGACGACCGATGGCTGCGACATATTTAACTCTTCTGAGCAGAATTTTATGCTAATTAATTCCCGAGACCAGCAATAAATAAAATGGGCCACGGTCTCCAATGGAAGTCTCGTATATTGAATCCACGTGCCCTGCCGTGCTCCGTTGGCGGTCCTACAAAATTGTTTGTGGCATCGCCAAGACGGCTCTCCACGCCCCGACGCCCAGACCATTTGCGCACATTTTTTCCCGCAGTATTACATTTTGATTGTTAAAAAATTCCATCGCGGTTTCATTATTATGTACTTGAGTAAATAGTGTTCTCAAATTCATTTTCAGTAAAAAAAAACACAAAACTATCGTAATCGTTGGACAGGCGTCAATTGCAGCTAGGATCAGGGAACAATGAACAATAGCCGACAAGGCGAGGCGTCAGAGGCGTGAAAGCTGTACACTGTCACAGCGCATGCGTGTTGGGATGATTCGGTATATAATTACAGCGGCTCGCTGCAAGTCGCTTTCCCGTGCTGTAGTGTTTTTAACAAGTACCTGAATTTATTTCTCTAATGTTAATTATCAAATAATAATTGAACTTCTAAAAGTGAATTACTGAGAACAGAATTGATATAAATTAAAAAGGCTTCAAATTATTGGGTAAGTATATATATGCATTAACAGCAAGTATTTTAATAAAAACTTGAGCAAGTATTTTATTAAAAAGGTGGGAACTATTTAATATGAACAGCAAGTAAAAAATGATTATTGGTAAGTATTATAATATAACAATGGAAGTATTTAAATTATGATAGGGAATTATTTAAATAATTTTCGGGAATTATTTAAATAATTAATGGTAAGTATAAATATCAATTTGTCAGTATAAAATCTATTTTGGACAGATTTTTTTCTTTTACAAAAATAACTTATTTAGTAGCTTCCTTATTATGTTAAATTTAGTAGGATATTATTGTTCTTTCTATCTGGCTCTCCAGAACAGATTGTACTATTAGAATGGTATTTCTCTATTATTTCATCCCTTACGCCCATTTAGTGTAGCAGCATTTGTGTATCTATAAAATGGCTCAATGATGCAATGCGAGTCTCCTGAGCAAGCTTCTAGTGCCTTTAAGATACTATTTCATTTTAACTATCAGCTGTAGCTTAACTTAACTGCATGTTAGGCATACACTCTTGATCTAAGCGCACTTCAAAGATATATGTAACCTTACCTTATGAGATTCAAGCCCTTAATCTCTACTTCATTGCGGAGTTAAATAAATTGTAGTGTCTATTATATACATTTTCAACTTTGCAATAATAACAAGACATACTTCAGACTTGTATAGTGCTTATTACATATTATTTTCAGTATCAGAATTAAATAATAAGACAGACTTCAGTTGTTTACAATAAATGTATTTCTTGTGTTCAAAAATTCACAATAATAATCAATGGTAACAAACATATGACAGAAAAAGACGTTTCCTTCAATTACGTATCAATTACATACAACCTATTACTAAAGACGACCGATGTCGATCAATGTGAATGATTGAAAATGATAATCTAGAAAACACACCCAGTCAAACGATAACATAAAAATATTTTCCTTCAATTACGTACAACCTATTACTAAAACGTTTATGAAATTCATAAAAGAAAACATAAAATTTGTGTTGTTTTTACTGTTATATTATTTTATGCAAGTCTACATATAAATAACACAACATTTTAGGATTATCGGAAAACATTCCGATAATCGCAACTTTTGACAGCTCGATTTTTTTATTAGTTCGTTGATCAGTATCAGAGCATAGACAAATCGGGCGACTTATTAATTGTCATCGGACTTTTGGCTCGCCAATGGCAATACGTTTCAAGGTCTTGTTTACATTACATAAGGTTCAAATAGACTATATGACGATCGGGCACATATATGCTAAGAGCGTTTTAGTGTCTATGATCAAATCTATGCCATTCCGACATTTATACATACATATTGTATGACAGCTATGACATCGTATTTACACTCTGTGACACCCTGTGACACAGGACGCCAACATAAGAAACGGGTTTTTCGACATATATATGACCGATCGTCATAGAGTGTATTTGAAGCATTACTGTAATAAATTAACAATATTAAATTTTTATCTGATTCGGCATTAACACTAATAGTAAAAATAATAATATACATATTATATAAATAATTAAGATACTTACTTAAATTAGTAATTTTAAAAGACGTTGAAAAAAACCTTTTTTGCAGTGATGAGTAAAAAACATGTAAAATATAAAAAATCCACGAGCCCTAACTAATTAATTTAGCACACAATTTTAATTGAGATAAATTTAATATCATACTATAAATTATTGTTGTACCCAAACTGAGATTCATTTTTTTTATAAAATTAGACAATAATAGGTAATAAAAATGTACTTAGTTTAAAAAAATGATTTCTGTAATATTTGTAGTACCTACCTAGAGAACCTATCAATTATTAATTTAATCTTTGAGGTTATTCGCATTTATTTTGTGAAATGTCCATCTAGCTCTTTTTTCTGCACCTCTGCGACTTCTTATTTGATCTTCTTTTAATAATAATATAATCATAAATAGTTTGTTCTTACCGATATTCATGAATGCATAGACTAATATACTTTATATGCGATAATGGTAACCCTAAAATGCCGTGCGCCCCATTGAATGTTTTTTACTTTTCATACTATCAAAATAATAATGGATATTGATTTTATCTATTGGCCCATGTCATTTAAATAATGATTATTTATTTTTACTACTGATTTTTGAATATTATTTCTTGCTGTACCAATATTTTACATTCAACATTAAAACTGGCGGGCTTATACCGATACTTTGAAATAAATACTTACCATTCATTTAAAATTCTGACAGTTGTTATTTAAAAACTTTTCAAAATTGTCTATTAATACTTGCTTCAAAAATGCACGCCAATTAAAAACCTAATTTCACAGGATTTATTTTCTTAAAAAATGACAACACTGAGAAGCCTTCTACATGCGACTACAGCGACTTCCTGTTCTTGCCAATTTGTTGTTTCCGAACAATAGAGATAGTAACAACTCCGCCACGGATTGAAGGTAAGGAACATTCTTTTCAATAAAACTCCAGTTAAAAATGGTAAATAAATATAATATGTACTATTTATCGAATACAATTACACTAAAATAAGACATGTCACATTAATAATTGAATTCTGCTGAAAATGGTAAATTATTTTTAAAAAAATTACAATATTGTAAGTACTCACTAGAAATTTTTTTACAAAAATCCATATAAATATTATAGAATATGGCAGTGAATTTATATACTATATTATATATAATTATGTAGCCAAAAACGTAGGAATATAATGGAAGTAGTGGTGTGCGGTCAATGCGCATCCCTAAATTATTTCTAGATATTCATATAATTAACATAAGACCAATAAATAAATAAAATTAAGTAACTAAAACATAGCTAATATAATAAATAATAATAATACATTACAGAAAAATTAGTGTAGGTACTTAAATAGCTATATTTTATTACACTTATGTTTAGCAAGACGTCTAGCGAAAGCGACTAATATAACGGTGAAACTTTGAACATATAACATACTTTGTGGTATAACCTTTTTATTATTTTGTACAAATAACTGAAAAAAATAGATCTTAGAAGTTATGTGTGTTATATCTCTTGACCACTGAATATTGAAATGAACAAAAAATGTAGTCAAAAGAGTTTTGTGGCTTAAATCCATTGACCATTGCATCTTTAATAATCATAAAATGCTTTTGTATAAATGTGCCTTACTCGTGATAAGACAATATATAAATGGGTACATCTAGTACAAATATATTGATACTATTTAAAATTATTATAATTGATGTCGCAATATTTTTTTAAGTAAAAGGCTAATAAGCATTGATTTAGGTATAAAACATTTTAAACTTAAAATTAAGTCATCGTTGATAAACTTTTTCTGCTATATAAAAAATATTCTCAAAATATAATTATTATTTTACATAACCACATAAATCTAATGGCATTAGTCTGGCAACATTGTGCAGAATTATGGAAAAATGTATTGATATTGCCTGCATCACACTATTGTGGAAGGGAACGTCTTAAACAAATCAATAGTGTAGCATTTTCTATAGCAAACAGCGGAAATGGAACATTTTTTCCATTTACATAATTCTGCACAGTGAAAAAATTCAAATATTAAAGGCATTATTAAGCCACCACATTTCATTAATAAAATAATTTCCATTTATGGGAAATAGTCATTTCATAAAGAGAATACATATTATTTTTATGGCTACTAAACTACTTAATTCAGATACCGTATACATAATAATATGCGGTCCTGTCTATTCTATACAAAATTCGGCTATCGACAGTAGTTTATCATAGTTATGTACCTATTGAGCTATTATAATTGTTACAATAAGTTGCCGTAAGCCGTCTAAACTGTCTATCTCGCTCTAAAAGTTAACACAGCCAAGAGAGAGGCTGTTAAAACATAGCACTTTTTGACAGTTTAGACGGTTAACTTATTGTGACAATTAACCGCCTCAATACATACAAATGATAAACTACCATCGATAGCTGCCTATATAGCCTTGTGTATAGAAATATAGAATTAGACCCACTGAACATAATTTTTTTTACCATACAATTTATAAAAAAAAATTTACCTATATTATTTTTATTTATATTCTCCATTACTGTCATACAATATAATCTAAGAAAAAAATTGTAAATAGATTCATACATACTACAAAAACACAATACTTATATATTTTCATCCTCTTTAATATTATCACAAGGGGAGCACCAAGATGTTGAAGAAACCCTTCTTCTGCAAGAGGTAGACCTTTCTGCAGTTTCCCTATCAAAATTGCTGAAGGAAGTTTCAGTTTGTCGTAGATGCCATTTATCTATCATTTATCAACTTCATATAATATTTACGCACCCCGTCACTAAAGAAAAAGGTTTTCTTCAAAATCTTTGAAGAGCACACTTTATTTTTAATAAACTGTGATCGAGAAAATGTTTGACGTTTGGGCACATTTACAATTTTCTATACTTTTGAAGCGTTAATTTTAATTTATCATCGATTTATAATCAATGGTTATTGAAGTGCATTTGTCTCTGATTTGGAGATTGACACAAGTTTTAACAAATATTCTTTTATAATGGTTTAATACGAATAAATTAATCAATACCTATACTAAAAATAAAAATGAGCAATAATTGTAGAAATATGGCACTTATATTGTTAAAAGTAACTTGTCGTGGATCGCTCGAAACAAAAAAATGTAACACCGGGTGGTTTTATTCAATATATACGAAAAAATATGAATGGAACGATTCAATACTTTATATAGCGCTTAATTAAACGTAACACTCTAATTGCATAATTTTTTACCTTAGAAAAAATCCAAGTAAAAAACCAAGTGGGAGTCGAACCTCACATCTTTTCACTGTCCAGGTGACTGCTCTATCCCCGGTACTACTGACCTGAGTATTATACATGCAAGTTAATTCTCACATAATATATCTGTGTGCAAAAGGAAGAAGGTGTTAAGTCTTAAAACACTACTTTTCAGGACAGCCAAAAGAAGATAAATTTTTAGACCATTTTGTATGGGAACTCCAACTCCAATGTTTCTGTATGGAATTCAGTAATTCAGAGGTGTTGATTTGACTTATCATTTTTCTCATATGAACATATCATCTGCGTACTATGTTTTTTCTACAATATTAGTTCACTCTTTTTTGATACCTATATCATATTTATAATATTTAATATAAGTATTTAAAACTTTTTTTTTATAAAATAAATGTAATAGATAATACATAACTCTCTCCTGAACATTAACATAAAACAGATATAGAAGGTTTGCATAGTAGGCCGACAATATGTGTATTCATTATCTTCATTTGCCGTCTTTAACCCATTTTTCGATTTTTAAGACTTATCGCACTCTTCCTTTCGCCCACAGATAATGCACTCTGAGGTATTGAGGTTTTACAATCTTCATTAAGTTACAGCGGCCAGTTTTGTAATTAAATCGAGGTAATTAGTTAATTAACTTAATCGGCTTATGATGATGTGGGTCCCGAGTCTGGTAAATTCACATGTTGTTTTTCAATGTGTGTTTGGACAAGAGTATGGACCCAATAGGTTGAGCAAGTGGCTAACATCCATTTCTCGTAAAAACGAAAATCTGTTAATACAACCTCCATTGGACACGTGACGGTGCTAGGTTGTTAAGCTAAATATATTTACGTCTTTAAACTTGTGAACAATTACATATTAAATTATCATTTTTTAAGGTAGGTATTTCAAAAATTAACATTCTTAAATCCTGTGTCTATCCAATATTATAATTTTATTTATATTAAAATTGTAATTTCTGTGTGCAAAAGGAAAATGGCAATAGTCTAAACATATTAGTTTTCAGGAGAGCCAAAAGAGGAGTAATTTTTCGACTACTCTGTATGGAAACTTCAATGTTTCTGTGTAGAATTTAGTGATTGATTTGACTCATCCTTTTCCTCATTTATTCATCTACAGGGGGTCCTCATTATCCGAGGGTAATTGGGACGGAAAAAAAACCTCTTAAAGCAAATCCGCTTAAAACAGAGACCAAAATTACTTAGTAAATGGGTTTAATTGGGACATGTTTAGAAGAGAAAAAGACATATGAGCAAGACAGAAATATGGTATGAGTGTGGGATTGAAAGATCTAAATTGACAGTTGTGTTTTTTGTGTTTTTATAGTTGTTTTTTTTGCATTTTCCTGCAAATTCGTAACTGCGAGTAGAGTATTTCCCGAGAAAATCTCAATCTCGAGATTTGAGATTTCCCGAAATGATGAAATTTTGAATTCTCGAGATTTGGGATTTCCAGAAAAGAATTCTCGAGACATCGGGAAATTTAAAAAAAAACCTCTAAAAATCCTAAAATCAGTGTAAAAACAGACAAATTCCAAAAAAATATGATTTTTTTTTATTTATGTAAGAAGACAAACAAAATAGAAGTAGGAAAACAAAAATAATTCAAACATTACTTATTATAATAGTATTTCAAAAAACACAGACTGTCAATCGCTGCGTCTAACAATCGCGTACGCTTTTGAGACACAAAATTCCCTGATGTTGCAAAAATTGCGCTCATTTTGAGTCGACGTTGGCTTAATTGTGTTAAATGCCCCGACCAGTCTTTGAACGTTTGGTGTTTCCTGACCCCTTTTTTCATATAGAAAATCGTTTTTCAATTAATATTTGATAATAAAAAAATCTCGAATCCCGAGAAAAGATTCTCGAGATCCAGGAATTCCCGAAATGTTAAAAATTTCAATTCTCAAGATTTGGGATGGAAAATCTCGAAAATTTCTCGAGAATTCCCATCGGGAAATTCCCGAAACCCAACTCTAATTGCGGGGACTCGCATAATGAGCATCCCCCGTATGTATTTGTTGTACACTTTGTACCTTTCGCACACAGATTTAACTCTTTGTAATGTTTTTTGCATGCTTATTGTTTAAAAATAATGTCTATGGTAATGCAGAAGGATCCTTATCTGATAAAGTAATAAAACTTATTATCTTTAACCATCATCTTTCAAGACCTGGCATGTTTCACAAGTTGGTCACTTGATCCAAAATTCAAGCCTGCATAAATCTGGTAACTTTCAATAGAATTATCAAGAAGTCAATATAACAATTTTATTAAAACACCGGTATCTTCCATCTGGGAGTGTGCGTGAGGTCGTCGTCAAGAGTGAGAAGCAGCATGAAGCTGAAAAACATGGCAGCGGCCGAAAGGAGATGCCAGATGTCGTGGTTGTCGTAGAATCCCATGATGGCGCACGGCTTGTTAAACACCCTTGACTGGGCGGGAGTCAGCTGGAAACAAATGAAACCATTTAGTTGAGATAAAAATCTTTATCAAATATGTTTTTATGAAGAATATTTTATAAAATCTTTTACAGTATATTTTTGTCTACATATATTTAAAAATAATATCTTTTATAAAAGATAATAATAATTGTGATTGTACAATTCACAAACAATAATAATAGAGTAATATAGTATTCTTACTGCCCAAGAGGTGCTATTGTCGAAGAAAAACTTGAGCGCAGCGCCCCATGTGATCATAGACAATAGCAAAAGACACCACGTGTGCACCGGAGGGCACTCCCGGTATCCCAGCTTCATGCATATGTAGAATGTCAAGTGGAGGGCCAGATTCATCAGGAAAACAAACAGGAGATGTGACGCAAAATCCTTACTGTGCTCATACAATCTATAACAAGACAAGAGTTCAGTTAACACGAAAATCAGTATACTATTTTAATAATAAATTAGAAAATCATAACATCGCTGTGTCAATTAAATGCATCTTCTAAAAATTATGTATTATAAGTATTATTTTTTATTAATTTTCATACATCAAATCGTCTCTGTTCTGGCAGAACACACTAACTGGAAAATACTAGTTTTGAGTAATTTGACTTTGAAGTTGTTAAAAAGTTTGAAATAATGATCTATCATGTGAGTTTATTAAGTAATCGTAAAAAAGATGACTTTAAAATAAAGACTGTTTATTTATTAAGAAGGTTTCCAGGCCGTAAAGTTTGAAATAAGGAACATTTTGGTACTAACTCAATATGTCATTTTTTCGAATTAGTGTCTTCTGCCAGAACAGTGACGAAATACCTTCTGTAATTTTAAAATATTAAAATACGATATTAGCTGCAAGGCATAGCGAAACGTACCTGGCAGCTAGACCAACAGTATCCAACATATTAAGGTAAATAATTACTGTTTCCACTCTACTTACATAATTTGAAAACACCTCGGAAACATACTCAAACACGCATCTATTAGATTCCGGCCAATGTGCTTTGCAGGTTCGTGTCCCGCTCGGCACCATATTGTATTCAAGATTTTTATCAAGGTATATTTCCGAGGTGTTCCCGAATTATGTAAGTTAAATTTTGTGAATTATTTGTTAAATGAAAACACCTGATAGTTTATTAAATAAAAAACTTTGTATGAGATTTGCACGATAGTCATTGTCTCAACCCATTGGGTTAATGCTCTATAAATTTGAACCAGCTATCAGGTGGCGAGTATGCTAACTTCTGATCCACAGTAGGTAACAACATATGTAAAGCAAAATACTAATTCATACTCGAGTTAAAAATAATTACCCATAGGCGGCCAGTCCCCAATTGCAGAAGTTGGCCAAAAGGACGAGAATACACCGACTGGGCAAGGCAGGTTTGCAGAAACCACCGCACATGCACTTCGCTAGGCAACTGCAACCTACAGCAATTAGATACGTTATATTACTAAACGCTAAATTACCATTTTTATTCGGAAGCAGACATTATAAATCTCCGTGGAGTAGAGGTCGTCTGAACAAAATAAGGAACGCTTATTGCCCATTGAGTCTTTGCTTTGGATTTGACAAACATTGAAAAACAACATCTGTTTAACCCAGCTACTAAAATTTAAAATCGACGCTAACACTGGTTATTTTATTAGTTAATTGACTATTCGTGGTGGAAAGTAATTATACAAAATAAAACAAATGTTATATAACCTTTTTCGTGTAATTTAATAACAACGTCTGACCTTAATAAGATCATAATATGGGCCTCCAGGGACGTGTCTGGAAACTTGTACGTATGTAGTTTGCCGTATCACACTTCACTGTGAAATGTATCGGAAATATATGGCCGTATATTAATGACCTTCCAACCCCTTTAGGTCATATAGTACTGACATATAATTCATATCTAAATAAAACACGGTTCTTGTCGGTTTACACTTTACAGGAAGCCAGCAGCAAACAAATTTTGAAAATAGCCGATATACTGGATTATTTGTTAGGTTAGGTTAGGTTTTCATTCTTGAATTCATGAATTTTGCCAAAATCAGCTATGAAAATTGAATTAATGTTATTGTATCGTATACATATTGTATCTAATAAAATTGGAGACCGTATAGTATACGGTCATTTCTTTCCAATAAGAAAGCTCACGGTGAAATGTTTTACGTACAATTTACATGTAACCCTATAGAGAATGGAGGTTTGTGTTAATATATTTTTGTTTATAAGAAAAATGGATGTTACCCAGTGTTGCACAAATTGGAAAACAATATGTGTATTTGCCATACCCAGAATTCGAGCCTGGGACCTAAGACATTATAAGCTGATGCGTAAGCCGTTTGTTTAGGTTAGGTTTAGTTAGCTTTAAATATGCATTTTCAACTAATCACTAGATAGGAAGTTGAGGATGTTTAAAATATAATGGAAAGAAGATATATAATATATATACAATATATCATAGCAGTGAATTGGGAATTGATTTGGATTTGAAACGGTCTATAAATTGATCATTCTTACTGAGGTGCCATTCTCCCATGAAGTATATTTGAAGAGTCACCACCAGACATGTTAAAACGTGGATCACCGTAAAGAATATCCAAAAGTAGAAATTCGGATAGAGCACTCCGAACAGACCTGAAAGACAAAACAGCCATCAAAATAAAATAATACACTATATTATAATGCAAGCAAAAATGTGTACAAAAAAATAAAAGCATACCGATTGAAACAGCGCAGGCCAACACCGCGAAAGTGGAATGCGCTCGTGCATTGATGTCGGGATGGCGCGTCTGGTATATTTTCACCATGCAGAGCACCGCCATTATGTACATGAACGATGTATCTATTTAAAAATGTTAACAATAGAAATTAATTAGAAATATAACAAACCACTTAAATTATTGTTCAAAGTTATGTATATAACATCATGCTGTCCATAGAAGCTATAAATGCCGGGAATCGCCAGAAATAAGCATTTGTAATGTGAATTATCTTTCTTCTAAAACTGATATGTTATTAATTTTTCATAAATATTCTTGGAGTCTCACAATGTAATCCTTGCGACCTTGGCAAATAATTAATAATATCTTTTTTACTCATCTCACATGACATGTGCCATTTGCCAGAAATTGTCATAATGGGTGGAATTTTCTTGATCTGTCACATGTAATAAGGTTACAAGGACGAGTGAAATAAAAGTAAATTAAACTAATATGTCTATATCCGATATTTTTCAGTTTATTGCAATATTACATTGAGTTTATTTTGTTATTTAGTTTATTAATGAAGTGTTTTCATATATTAAATCGTTTTTTTTAAACCCCTCCTTTAATCACGAAATTTCGCTTATCGCAACTGTGTCGAAAACATATCCGCCGCTATCAATGGTGGGGAGGTTACCTATAACACACATACTACTTCATCACCCAGCCGCCAAGATTAAATTAATTACAACCACAGAAAAGATTAATAAACAGAAATATGAAGCTAGTAAAACTTATGAAATACGAAGCATCCAATGTGTCCTAAAATATAATCAATATTGAATGTGCGTTTCATTTACATGAGAAACTTTAATACATATTATGATACAGACGTAACTATTATAAATATCATATTCCTTAACATGTGTTGAAGTTTATCTCATATTTATCCACACTCGAGAATTAAACCTTGTTTCAGCCTGACCCAGAAAGTAACTTTCCATTATTTTTGTGTTACCTGGTTAAATACAACATACTAAGTAATGTAGCAAATAGTGATCATTTTGATTTTGATCATATACTTATGTTTTTAACTGTATCGGCAGTTGTAGTTTTGAGCCTTGAATTAAATACCATAGATATCATTCACATTACTAATTTAAAGAGATTATCACAAAACACATAATGTTTATCTTATTCAGATTGTAATTTTAAGTTATTTTTTATGTTTCAAAAATTACCAGAATGAAAATGAATTCTTACCAAATTGGAAGTTGGAATGATTGGGGCAGACATGATACGATCCAGAGAGAACTCCCTCCATGATCAGCGCGTACCCCATGGCGTAATAGAGCCCAAAATGCTGCGGGATACCATAACTCTGTAAGTAGAATAATAGTTACATTGTGTTAATTATTATAATTATTCTTGGTGGAAACACATTATAATCATAAGGGTTACAAGGTAGATTTCTTGGTCCGTCCTTTATTTATACATATTGAGAAGTTGTGTGTTGTAATCGAAGTTTATATGGTTTATTAAAGTTTACAATGACAATTAATAATTCGTACGGCAAGTCTGATCATGTACCTAGGTCAGTCGACTACACACTTGCTTCTGATAGGGCGACTTGTACTAAACTAGGCGAGCTAGATACTAAACTGAGCTAAACTCAATAATAACCGAAAGTCAAGCAGTCATTTATATAGGTGAAAAGGCACCCCTTCTTCTACCTCTTGCATGATAACAATGCCGCTCTTTGTGATGGGATCTACCTTCACGCAGCGATGTGCTTCCTCTGAAGAGTGAGTAAGAAAGTATTTTAATGCCTATGCACTGCGTTACATAATTTAATATGTAATGTTGTCGACACTGCCCGAGTTTCATCAATAATGTGAAGATTGCCAGCACTGTATCGTTTTTGTCCATGTCAATTCGAATCTTCCAAATTCGATTTTCTCAAAACACAAAAAACTGGACTGGTAATTGAATTGGTGGTCCTAACGTTCCGTTATGCAGAGACAAGACTAAGACTATAAAGAAGTACCTAATGATGGATAAGCATATTTACCTCATCGAAACTAGGATCGTGGTGTCTCACTCTTCTCCGCCAGACGATCACTAAGAACAAAGCACCGAGCAGCACGTAACCAAGGTTGGAGTAAACGTGATTGAAGTCTGATAACTGACCCAAAGAATGAGCACACAGGAAGTTGTAGTAGCAGAGATCTTGGTTGCCTGTCTGGTTTAATATCTGGAATATTAAAACAATATGAAAAGCTGACATTATATCCCGATGCAACAGAGAATCGTGTAGTCTGCAAAATTATAATATCTAACATAACATATTATGTAGTGCAAGTATGTATGTAGAACATGAAGCCAGCTTCTGCACCACCGATGCAAACAATTAATTCTATTATCTGACAGTAATTCCAATTTCCTTTGAATTTTTAAATCTAATAAGGACATTTGCGTCATCATTAACCAGGGTCGATCCGCTGTTCGATAAACGCCACTCATCTTTGCTGCCACATACTTTTACCGAACATGATTAGGTCAACCCTGTCGCTTAGTTACTCTTGGATACCACTGTATGACTGCATTAGTCCAATGGTTGTCCACTAATACCAAATCTACCCTACCCTATAAAAATACTCAATAATTTTTAATGCCCAAATTCCATCAGAAACCTAAAAGTAATTCGAACCTAAGGAAAAACAATTATAATACAAATCGTTCAATTATTCCAACCTCACGCAATCACAATGTATATCAACGCGTCCCTCGCGCTCACAATATGAAATATAACATTGGCACCCAACGGTATTCTTTGCCGAAGATGTCAGAGAAGATCCTAAAGTGCTACCCCTCTCCGCCCCGCGGCCCCGAAAGATGCATAAAGAATGTTTTTTAAAAACGGTACAGTTGCAAATGCACCCCAAACTACGAGAGGTGGTGAACGACGCCACCTGCGTGGTTATCCTGTCAAAATAGAGTTTGTCGTAACAACTAAGTACAAAGATGCGAACTGCTAATAATTATTACAGTGATTGATAAATAATCATAGCGCAAACATCTCAATGTCTCATGGCCCAGGGTCATGTAAAACAACCTCTTACGACCGTATACCACATGTGTAGTGTAATGAATTGTCCAATCTTTATAAATGTAGAATATATGCTTCATAATTTTGCACTCCGGCGCTAGGATGAAAGTGACGTCATATCGACACTTCCTACGTAAAAGGCTGTAAATGCGTTTTCGACTATTTTGACTTAATTGCATTTTATTAAATAATTTTTAAGATAATACAACAATGGTAATAGAAAAAAAAACAAAAATTCAATCAATATAATATATCAATCAACTAAAAATTTATGATTTCAGTATTAAAAATGAACGTTGTAATGTCATTGAAATTTATTAAAATCGTACTACTGAAAAGTACCATTTTGCAGTTACGGACTTATACGTAGGAGGTATCGATATAGTCTATAACATTGGTTTTCATGGGTGGTCACCAGAGGATTTTTCTGCGGGCACCAACATCATTTTCAGTATTTAATTTAATTAACTGGACCAACGTTAAATATGCATTATTGGAAATGAGTCATGACCAAGTACTTAAAAACCATTTTAATAATACCACGGTTGAAAAATTTTGGTCAAAGTTATACGTTGACCAAGAATCAAGTCAATTCAAAGAATTGGCAACAATTGCTTTATTAATATTGTCGATTTTTCCCACTACTGTATACTGTGAACGACCATTCAGTGTAATGGACTTCATAAAAAACAAATATCGAAGCCAGTTGACAGATGTAAACTTAGAAGCAGCCATGCGGCTCGCATTGGAAAAAAGGAGTACTGATGAATTTCCATTTGCATTATTTTTAAATTAATAGACATGTACTAAAATCTTCAAATGTCTTTTATTAAATGGACTTGTCTTTCAATAAATTGATCCATTTTTTTAGTATTTTATTTAGCTTTAATTTTTTCATTCACAACAAAGGTGAAATTTGGTGCGGACAGTCGTTTCCATAGTCCAATGTCAATTGTGCGGCCACAGTTAAATTTCATGTGAGAACCATTGGTCTATAAATATATTATTTAAATATTTATTATCTATTTATTTATTACTAGATATTATATTAATACAACTGAATATCATTTGATCTAATTTTCTGCGAGGTAATCAAGTAAAGGGGTGTAAAAAAAGTGCAAAAAAAGTGCAAAGTTATAAAACATACACTCTACCCACGTTATATTGTATTAATAATGATAATAAATCTAACTCTGCGCATATGTATCAAATTTCAAGTCCCGTGTTTTCTTCACTTTTACTGATGACAGTCCCACGATGGCCGCGCGGCTAAGCGTCGGCCTATAGTGTCCAAGGTACCAGGTTTGAATCCTGAGTCTGGCAAGTCCACATATTGTTTTTTAATTTGTGTATGAGTCAGTATAGACCTAATAGGTTGAGCAAGTGGCTGACATCCATTTCTCGTAAAAAATAAATCTGTTAATACAAACCTCCACTCTATGATCTTATTAGATCGGACATGGTCTTAATTATATGGTCCAAGCCCCTCGCAACTCATCCGAACTCTGGGTCCAGCTAGGAGGAGTTATTACTATTTATTGAGCAACATGTCTGGACATTTGTATATAACAATATAATTTATAACTTGCATTACAGGTTTTGTTTTACTGGCAATAACGACAAATCGTATTCAATCATCAAAAAACTGATGGAAGCTGACAAATAAAAGATACTAATATTTTATAAACAATTACCCTTTGATATGTAATGACTAGCTGAACGACAGGTAGGCCATAGAAAACTGCAACGGTGAGAAGGTGCCATAGATAATATGCCGACTGCCTCTGAAGAGCCTTTATGTCTCTGGTGCATAGTTCATCTAAGAAAATCTGTTGTCGTTGGATAGGTCTGCCACTCAAAGAAGTATAGCTTGTCCGTCCTGCAATCCAAGAGTCAAATTGATTCGTCAATAGACAATAGAGTTATGGCAAAATGCAACGATAGCATGAATTTAATGAGAGTTTGATCCGAGTGTATTGTGCCAAAGAAATTGAACTAATATAATAGAATTTTTAGTAAAGTTGAATGGGTAACCATAGAATATTCTAATTGTATTGTTTTTATTTGAATCATTTTTGGCAAACCAGGTTTCGTCTCTCAGCATCTTCAAGCACTACACACATTCACCTGTGATAAATATACAACTGACATGGTTTATAAATAGTTACTTATGGTTTACATACTAAATTAATTTCATACATAATATATTGATAAATACCTCGGACGCACAGTTATTGGTTAATTTAATCATGATTATGTATAGTGTAGGTTGCTTAATTAATAAAACGAATGTAATGCTGTATCATAGAAACACTTTATATTTATTTTCTTTAAAAACTTCTCACCAGAATTTTAACATTCATGCAAAAATAGCAACCATCATCGCTTTGCAAGATATTATTTAATCTTTTAAAGTGTCAACAAATCCGGACAGAATTGCCAAATCAAGACAATTTGGACATACGGCAAGCCTACGAATACGTCATGTTTAATTTAGAAAAAAATAATGTCTTACTTATTCCAAAATTGTTACGGAATGAATCGAGGGTAGAATGAGGGCAGTCCGGAGTGCTAGGCAACAGTCCATTTTCTGAAATAAAAAATGGATCCATCATCAAATACACCAAAATATGTATGTCTATAGAATAAATTAATTTTTTAAAAATTGGCAAAGTTTGTTGATCTTTCTCAATACTTTACTTACCGTAAAAACCATGCAAAGTAAATATGCCAAAAATACTCACAATGTTTCATAAAAATCGGCAAATTTCTCAAAATTAAAAAATTATATAACTATTGAACCTACCAACATATTTTTAATCAAATTTATACAGTAAAACCTCATTAATACGAATTCCACGGGACCAAAAATAGAAAAAAAATTCCAATTACGAAAAATATGAAATATATGGGGGGAAAATATTAAAATTTTGAAGTTATTTTGTTTTTCATTTTCATTAATTTTGTTTACGATAAGGTTGTCTGTAAAATACGGTCTCCAATTTTTTTTCACAAAGAAAAACATGTTTATTTGCAATGAATTCATTGTTGGAAAGCCTGGACTTTCCACTATTTTTCTACATAATCTCCATTGCGATTGATGCATTTTTGCATGCGGTGTAGCATTTTTCGTATACCCATGTCATAGAACTCTCCTGCTGCGGCGTGTAGGTAGTGTACGACCTTTTCTTTCAACTCCTCGTTGGTCCTGAATTATGTCCCACACAGATGTGACTTCAACGCAGGAAAGAGATGATAGGTCCGGGCTGTAGGGGGGGGGGGAGAGGGTGTGACGTTATCCCATCCAAATTGGTTGATGAGGTCGGTTGTTGCACTTTAACTCGTTGCCGTTGGTGATCTACACACACCCTGTGATAATGCAAATGTTCTGTCAAAATATTGTCAATAGTAGTCTTACTGACATCAGGGATCCATTTTCACAGCTCCTGAATCGTTATCCGTTGATCTTCAAGCAATACCTTCTCCACATTTGCAATTGTTTCACGCGAAACCGATGCCCGCCTGGCACACTGTTTTCGTACGTTTCTGATGTCCATACACTGTTGTCTTTGACATAACCGTCGATAAATGATAAATCTCTATAGACGTAGTATCCTTAGCACACAAAAAACGAATAACAGAACGTAGCTCACACCTGGCGGTAGCGGCGAGTGGAAGCTCCATCGCGAACGGCTACCAAACCAAGACTAAGCGTCGTAGACAGCTTGTAGAGTGGTAAGAATTTGTAGTCGGGGAACCAAGCTACACGCCAGTGTTGCTGGATCTTGCGTTAAAGCGTTCCTCGCGATTCCAGTGCCTTGGAGACCTTATTTTACGGACAACCTTCGTAGATGTGCCTACCAAATTTCCAATACAATTCTTTAAAGTTAGAATCTGTGCAAATACCATGCGTCATTAATCCATTAATTGGAGTTACCAAGTAATACAGGTAGGTATTTACCACCAAGTTAGTGTTGAGCTAGAATTATAAAAAAATGAAATATATTTGGTATAAATATACTGGTTTTCTAGTAAAACTATGTGAAAACCCAATAAACAATCAACAATTAAATACCTACAGCCCTGAAACATGTGGGTTATTGTTTTTCCTTTGAGCGGAGTGTAGTTGTGCCACTGATGTTTTAATGGCTCATAAAATGTCAGGATTATTTTTATTACCTTCATAAAATAAGCAATTTATGATTTAAAAAAAGCCTATCACAATTTTCAATGACTGGCTCATGAAATATTTATTACGATTTATTGAATATTTTTATATACCACGAAATTCGAATTAAAGGATCTAGGGACTTTTTTTTCGTGAAAATTTAGATTTACGGCGAATTTCGAAATATCCGTGTTAGTATTAACGAGGTTTTACTGTACGTAGAAAATATTATGTTGTTATAAAAACAAACAACATTATTGATACACTATATCCATGGGATATAATACAAAACAGTAATATCTCATTTGTGAATCTTGCTTCATGCATAAATACAGTCGAGCTCGGTTATTACAATCACGGATATAGCGAGATCTCGGATGTAACGAGGAAACATTCGTTAACATTTTAGTTTATGATTTTCTCCATACATTTATTCACTTTTATAACGAGCTACTTATCGGATATACCGAGCTAAAATATCGTCAAAAAATTTTAATAAAATTGTTAATGTGTCGATCGTTTAAAAACATTTCGACCCTAAGCAATAAAATCCGACCGAATAGGATACCGCCGGTATCGGATTACATTTATAACACTGGTTAAATGTCTTAGTACCTTCCTAATTGGTGTTTTCACCGACAATATTGAAAAAGTTTCCACGCATATGGTTGCAATTGCATGTAAAAAATCCAAGCTGAAGTCATTAGTAGGTACCTACCAGCGTTCATTCAAATAAACAACTTCTATTGTAGTTTACGTATACCATGCTTGTTTCGGGAAAAATTCTAATTGTGTATTTTTGTTTGAGTTGCGACTTTTTGTGTTATGTGACCGCTCATTTAAAAATACCTATTCTCTGATATAACGAGTAACGCTTATAACAAGCAAATTCCCATCTTCCTCGTAACAACCAAGTTCGACTGTATGTATTTTTTTTTTAAACCACATCCGATCCAGAAATCGATGTTGGACACTTGCTCAACCTATCAGGTCCATACTATGACTCCAAACACAAATTGATAAGCAATATGTGTATTTGTCAGACCCAGGAATCGAATCTGGGACCCACAACATTATAAGTCAAAGCGTTAGCCGCTCGGCCGTCTTGGGCGCAATCTTAATTCAATTTTTAATTCCACGTCACTTGTACTCATTAAATTCTCAGGAACCTTAATTATCAACTGTCAATAACAAAATAGCAAAGAAATAATTACCATCAACCTCCGCACGTTCCCTGGGGTCAAGATCAACCTGACGCATATCCATAGGTCTAAATTTGCAGCACAGCAGACCAATGAGAAATACCAAATAAATAACCACGATGATCAAAAGGCCCAAAACCGTGGCAAGCCAATACCCTTGATAGCTGATACTTGGTAATATAGTCATGTGGACGATTTTAGACCTGTCGTGGGCTATCTTAGGATCGGTCCCGGGCCGGCCGAAGTTACCCTGCTCCCACTCGAAGAAGGTATCGAAATGACTTGACGTTCTGTTACCAATGTCTATTATAGTGCCGCCATTGCAGTCCTCGTCTGTTGATTTCACAGCGAGGACTATGTAGAAGCCCCATGGGAAATCCTTTTGCTGGAAAAATACACATTGTGTCATGTAAAAATAGATGTTAAAAAATTTACATTTGAAGATGGGGCCGGACATGAAAGTTAAGCTGAAAATGAGACTACTAAAACTAGCTATTCGAACTCGGCAACAGAGATAAACGACAGACAACACTGACATTACTGCATATAAATGTAATATGAATGTGTAGCCTGTCATCCGTCTCAGATCAGTAGCAAATATCACACTGTTACCGCCTGCACCAGTGAGCAAGAATCTGAATGTTGAAAAATAGTTGGTACAAATAAGATTGCAGCCTATTTTTCCATTCCGCTATCAAAATTTTATAGTTACCTAACAAATTCTTCTCAATTGCTTCAAATACAATATGCACATAGGCAATACTAGTTTGAATTTAACTTTCGTAAGTAAACATTCAAATGCCCCCCCCCCCTCCCCCCATGACAGGGCGTTGGGAAACACTGGTATAAATGAACCACGTTATAAGTAAAGTTAGATACTTTTGGTAATGAGATAAAGCAAGATGGGCGCCAAGCGAGCAAACACGATACAGCATGTGTGATATAAACACTGCCGATTATATACAAAAATCATATTAGCCATGTCTACATACAGTGCAGAAAAAAAATATATCTGCGCATCTTAATTGTTAAGAGACGCCAGGAGGCCATTTTTGAACGAAGCACTATGAAACCCGCGTATCGAGGCATGAATAAAAACGAGCCATAAGTGCGAGTGAGTATGCATTAGGCACACTAATACCCTCCGTTCTATGCGTTAGATGAGTAAGATAGAATTTTTACAGAAGAAACATGTATATTACATGGAACTTTTGGTCTATTTCATTTAAATTAAATAACATTTTTATCTATTTTGGTAATGACTTCATATTTAATCAGTACTTACACGTTAACGTTGCATTATTAAACAATTCATTGTTAATGTACGTAGTTAATTAATCCTTAGAAGCTAGTTATGTCTTCAATATTACAATATTCAATACAAGAATGTGCACGGAATTTCCGATGTATTTTACAACCAAACATGTATGATTCTGTATTACAAAATCACAATAAATACTTAAGTGAGAATTTAAACACAAAATAACACTTTCAACGGCAATAGTTATGTTAAAGACATGTGATAGATAAACAGCCTTTCTATATTACGTTCTGACATTAAAAATTTGACGTTTACCATATATCAAACCGACGATCGCAAGCACCTCTACCGTCAAAGCATATGTAGTTTAACCCCATCTGCACTCGTAAGTGCCGGTTGAGTAGGTTTGCACAACGGGTCCTACACTTTGATCTTGGCCTCGTAGTGCTTCGTTCAAAAATTGGCCTTCTGGCACCACTATAGCATAATATGAAGTCATACTTACTGTGACACTGATGCCTCCTTTCCGGCTGATAGTGGCGTAATATCCCTCATATAGAATATCTCGCTCATTGTCAAACACCGGACACTGCAATAAATTACACACTTATTATTTTTGGTAAACAAAATATAGGTAATCAGTTTACGTGAAACTTTGAAGCAACAAGCATAGATTACAATAATTTAATAATTCTGTGGTGTCAAGTCATGTATGTGTGAAATTGAGGAATTCGAAGAGACCCGAAATATATTATATAGAATGAAGAATACAGTACACTCTCAGTAATCCGCCGCTCGATTATCTGACAACTACTATAATCCGCCGTTATTTTTACTAGATGAAAGCACAAAATCAAGCTCTATAATTCGCCGGTATTCGATCGTCAAATACAGTAGTCCGCCGCGTACAAGTATACAATGCAGATGAGACGGGTTTATTTCGGAAACTTCTCCTTCGTAAAACATACGTTCATCGAGAAGAAAGTAATGTAAAAAAGAGGAAAGTGCCCAAGGACCGCATCACAATTATGCCGTGCTTCAATACAACCGGGACACACAACATGAAGCTTTTGGTCATAGGGAAAGCCAGGAATCCTAAGCCATTCAAGAATATCTACCTCACTGAACAACTGGTTGTAACCTACTGTTTAATATTCAGTTGATAAACTTAGTTTATAAATAAGTATAATTTAGTAAATACTTGATTTTGATTATAAATAAAACTGTAATTTGCTAGTACAAATTTCTCAAAAAAACTATTTTCACGAAATAGGTACCTGTTTTAATTTTTACCATATTTTGTATGTGTGCACTATAATCCGCTGCTTTCGCTAATTGGACACTTGTCAGGTTTTTGGGTTGGCGGATTACTGAGAGAGTACTAACTGTACTACTCATTTTGACTTA
Organism: Rhyacophila brunnea; assembly: GCF_057557595.1. NCBI lineage: Eukaryota > Metazoa > Arthropoda > Insecta > Trichoptera > Rhyacophilidae > Rhyacophila > Rhyacophila brunnea. The sequence goes on from NW_028233276.1 coordinate 4,196,201, forward strand.
TCTCCATATTCTTTATTGTTGAAAACTAAGGACACTATGCATAATAGTAGGTACAGTAAACACAAAACAATGATTCGGTTCGTGGATTGTATGCATACGAATGCGCACACATTGGCTGCCAGGTAATTACTACGGCTTTGACCTTCAAGGTGACAGCACATTTCGTTTTTACTCAAAAGTACACAGTGACCAAAAATAGAGAAAATAATTTCTTTTTTGAAACTTATTTGTTGGAATCGTATTTTTTTATGTAGTTAGAGATATCGAAAAAAAACAAAAGGGCGTGGCATACTGCTTTCTGGCCAATCGAAAGAACTCATAAAGATGCAGACATTAATAATAAGATAAATGTATCGAAAAAGGTTGCAGAAGCCCGCCCAAGCTGACTTCCCACTGTTATACTAAATTTAAAAAAATTGGGGGGGAGCCCGCTTCATCTTCACCCAAAAGGAAGTGGAAATCAATTAATACCAAAATCAACATCGATGATTTCGAAAAAGGTATTATTAGAAGAAAGGTCCACAATTTCCATATAGAATAAAACATTTGCCTATACTGGCGAGATTCCATAAACAATTAAATTTGATATAAATTTCAACGGGGAGTCTTATCTTTACGTGGGATTATAAAATTGCTGGGTTTCTGGTGGAGGAAGATGGAAACAAATAAACGACTCTTGATGGAATAAATGAATATCCTCACAAAACATTTTTATGATTTCTATCAATAAATGGTTATTAATTTTGAATGAATGTGTTTTAATTAAAGCCGCGTTGACACGGTCCAAGTATGATCCAAGTACACTTGGACCGAGTGCCATCCAAGTGACAGCTTCATACTAATTATTCCTATCCAAGCTACTCGGACCGCGTCCTACTCATCCAAGTTAGCTTGGATAGGAATAATTTGTATGAAACTGTCCCATACGAGTACGCTTGGATGGCACTCGGTCCAAGTGTACTTGGATCGTACTTGGACTGTGTCAACGCGGCTTAATACACAAAAAAACAGAAAATCTAGTAACCTTTTGGGACTTTCTGTACCCCATCCGCATGCACACCATCGACCAACCGAATCATTGTTTGGTTTTACTGTACTTACTTATTTAAATAATAAACAATTTTTTTAGTTCCATGAATAATTCATCAGATTTACGAATACATAATTAGGAAACATCTCAGAACAAGACTAATAGAAAAAATCATGAAAATATATGGTGCCGGACAGGACTTGAACCTGTATCCACTGGATTCTGGCCAATGCGCTAAACTAATTTAGCCACCATCGTTAACTTAGTCATGCGACTGAAGCTTCTTCTAAAATGTTAATATTGGCTACCGGCTTTTATGGTAACACCGTCTATGAATCAAGGTAAGTAGCTATCATTGATGCCTTGATTCAAACCATAAAAAATGGAAGCCAATATTAACGATATTTGAGAAGCGCTTTCATTTTGTATCAATTATACGCTTTGATTTGTATGGTTTTTTATATCCCATTTTTAGATGGACTGTTGGACAATTGGACTGTTCGATATCTGTGCCTGCGTAGTTGAATGATAGTGGAGAACCTGGTGGTAAAAAAACTAACTACACCGCGCAGAGACTCATTTTGAGGTTAACTGATTTTCACGACCTGTCAAATAGTACTATAAAATGACAACATCACGTCTCGTTTACACTTGAAGAATGAGATTGGAGAGACAGTCAGCACTTTTAATGCACGTGTACATTCGCTATTACGAATGAGAATAATTAGAACACAAAATTAATGTAGTGTGTCAAAAACGGAATTTCCGCCTATGATGATGAGCCCGGAAAGAGTGAGCAGATACTGAAAATTTACCAAAAAAAGTGCATACATATTTTGTATGAAACTCGACTTACGAACAATTCGACTTACGACAGGGTTGCCGGGATGGAACCCCGTCGTAACTCAAAGAACACCTGTAATTATTGAACCTGTACATGTAATTGTACTAAGTATGTAAATATTAAATGGCAACTCGATCATTAAAAGTTTTCTCACCGAAGCGTTCTGTATGGAGATGAGCATGCAGGTGTCATCATCCGAGTCCAGCCGAATGAGGACAGTCTTCATGGTTTCATTAAACCTTTTCAGAATGCTCGCCTGCACGGCGTTCTTTGCGAATTCCAAGAAGTACTTCTTTGTCTTTTCAAATGATGTCCTATTATGTGTTGTTTCATTGTTTCCCAACGAATAGTCTGCAAACAAAAAAATATATTGATATGTACATAACATCTAATATATTTTAAACAATTCAATATCCAATCAAACAGACCATAATATGGTTCTATACTGCATACGAATTGGTCATTCCTATAGACACTATCCCTATGTGCGCGATCTTCATATGCAACATCGGAGAGACATTCCTAGAAGGTTTGATTTATGGCTGTGGGGCAGACGAGGTGAGTTTAGATGTGAAAACCAGCGAAGTGTTTTAATACACAACTTTTAAAAAAATATTAAAATTTATTTTATAATATAAAAGTTGGAACAGTTTTAGTAAACTCTTGATCTATACTATAATTTGAAGAATATATTTGGATGTTTGTTTGTACCGTCCTTTTCGTCAGTCGGATTTCGACAAAATTTGGACAGTCGAGGGAGGCCGACGAGACGGAGTGCGTCGTCGGGGTCTCGAATTTCAGATTTAACCCGTTGCAGCCCAGGGACAGTTTTACGGTTTTTGCGGAAAAAGGGCGCCGCGTACAGGGCCTTGAAACGTGGAAGTAAATGCTGCAACCAAAAGTTTTTATTGGAAATGTCGTTGAATGTGTACATTTAAAAAATATTGGCGTTTATTTCAGCTTGATCAGAGGTCAAATGGCAAAGTTAGATGCAAATAATTGTATTATTAGAATCGCTAATCGCGGTGCGGGCGACACTGTGCTGCTACATTAAATCGGAATACTTCACTCACGGACAATTATTGTATATAGCGGCATCAAGAGTGGGGGGTAGTAAAAGTCTATATATTTTGGCACCAAATGGAAAAGCCACAAATATTGTATATCGAAAAGCCCTGGAATGATGAATTGGATATTTTATATTATGGATGAATATTTATATCATATAGAAATGTACTACTTGTTAAGAAATTTAAATGCAATAAAAATGTACAAAAATATACTTTATATTAAAAATCTCTAATATTATATTTTTTTATTCAATTCTTTGCACTCTACGTATTAAATTTAGAATTTTTATTTTCAAATATTTCCCGGGCAGCGCCGGGTGATACTGCTAGTTTACTATAAAACTTAATCTGGCTGTTGGTCCACTTTTTTCTCCTTTTCTGTTTTTCTTTAATGGGTTAATATTTTTTTTTTAATTTTTGTATAACCTCATTTGTGGGAAACGCTGACTCTAATGTAGTTTAATTCTTAAACTGATAAAATTAGTTCAATCTATCGTCACTAGTCTATTACCTGGTACGGTGTTGTCAATTTCCAACTCTTTATTTGCAGTATCATTAAGATCAGTCTTGAGGGAGGCATCGAGGTCGATCAAATTGTCGAGTGCGCCATACTCAAATGAATAGAAGTAGATCCTGGGCTCGGAAGGGCTGGTCGTTAAGTTCTTCGCCGAGTTCAATTTGAGGTAGAAGTCTTTAACGATGTCCACCCGCACATGCAGAGAGATGTTTGTGATGCTTGACGTGTAGATGTGGATGATGGGATGATTCTGAAGTGTATCCGTGTGCACATCGCTTGTTTTGTCATCTGTTGGAGGAAATTAATAAATCGTCAAATTTCAATATATGCACTAGTTTAAATTGATGCAATTTACAATAATATTACTCTATTGTATTAACGTATTTTATGTGATCATGCAATGTTAATTTCTTCGTTGAAAGAAGACAGGGCATCACAATTATATACCAAGTAAAACCATAGTATGTGCAAATAGTTCAGAGATACGAGGGTTTAAAGTTTTCATTCTGTCTTTGTATTGTAAAACCAAATTATTTGTCTTATTCAATGAAAATTATTTAGTCTGCAATTATTGGTTCATTTTTACATTATAGAGCTCTTGACATTTGCAGTTGTTTCTCAATTAAATCTCGAAATCGGAAAAATTTCACTTAGTACCTATAGTTTTACATTCACGGTGTGATATATCTTTCCAACAAAGTATACAGATTATTGAGACTTTCATTTCAAAGATACCCCAAATTCTTCATTTTCGACCGTGAGCATAAGCTCAGTTATATATTAATCTTATGTTCAACAAAAGTTTGGCTTGTTATACATAATACAAGCATTTTTGTTTATTTTTTTAATTGTGAACATACAGTCCTTGTGCAAAATTTTCATAGAACAACTTTACTATGAAAAGAGCTATGACAGATTTTTCTTATCAATGTCTGGAGCACCACTGTCTTGGATTTAAGATATCGCACAGGCCACCTGCCATGATGTCAAGCAAAACACCTGGTAAGCCTTCTTTGTAAACTAGACGAGGAATGTATTTTAGGAAGCCAGTCAATTTCTTCATTGAAAATCCCACAGACTAATATTTAATAACGTATCCCCCAAGAATAGTACAATACGTATTACAGATAGCTATTGATTGAATTACGAGACATGCAATGACCGTAAAATTAATAAAGGAAAAAGTTGTGTCAAATAAACATAGATATTCAGTTTCGTGGTGGGATGCTGAGTGTTGTAAAATTAAAAGGCTAAGAAAAACTGCCTATAAACAATAGGAACATACTCGATATTGTCAATGCAGAAGTGACAGTGAAAATATAAATCACGTTGTTTGGCAATGTCCGCTATATGGTGGTCAAAGACGAAGGCTTCTTTTCAAATAAAGAAGTCAAAATTATTATTACCACTTAATCGTGAGATGTTTATAACTCACCCAAACATCAGTGCGTTTTTGTGTATCCAAATATTTCTGTGACAATGTAACTTGCAAGTATTAATTTATTATAATACCACATGGTTGAAGATAAAAAAGATAAAAAATAATACAACAAAGATTATAATCAACTTATAAACAACAGCAGACAAGGTAGGTATTACTAATTAATTATTTTAAACAATTTAAATAAGAATTATAAATTTTGTGCCCAATTATTACATTTATTACTAAAATTATTATCAATAAGGCTATACCTCAGCTGAGGCATGGTCTAAAAAAATCGTAACTATGCAAAGCGCGTATTGTGCTAATGACGCATGCCGAATGGAACATAATTTGTCATAAAAATTCAACATACATACATTTAGTGTTATGTTTATTGTTATATTAGTAATAATAATAATATATTCATTGATATGTTTGCTTTTTCGAGTACAGGGATAATGTTTTTTAGTCATCTTTACACAATATAAGAATATATTCTTACGACGCCATCAGCGGCGGCTCCTCTAATACCATGCAAGTGCTACGCACTGCCTGCATTTTTGAAGACATCGTTCAACTTTTCATTGTTATTCATACGTGTATCACTCACTTCGCGTAGTAGAACATGTAGCAGTATTATTTACAATACTCCGTTCATGAGCGCAAAACGATTGCGATCCAAATAGATTTTCAGTTTGCACAGGATTACAATGAGGTCATTGTATACTGCTTAAACGGTGGCTGAATGTTCCTGTAATGGCGTTTTGTGTAGAATTTTTTACACACTTCTAGATCGGCGCACGAAAGGAAGGACTCTAGCAACAAAAACGCCAGTTTCTGTTTTATAACAATGTTGGAGAGTTAATTTTTAATAATTTTACAGTTAACATATTTGATGAATCACCAACATTTTACGAAAATACAAACCTGCCGCGTTTATTTCTGAACCACTCAAATACATTCAAAATAATAAAAAAAAAACATCAGCAGTTATTTATTTGGTTAACGCGCAAACGCATTGTTCGCTCAGAGCGTAAAGCCATAAACTGTGACATTTATATTTCTTTATTGATATTAAGTCATTCTACCTGTTCAAATCTTTTTTGAGATATAGTATAAATAATCAAAGACATATTTAATTTACCTTTTGAGAAGTCGGTAATGGAACACGGCAGCCTTCGGTGATTGAGGTAATCATGAAAAGACGCTTTACAACCTTACGTGGCTAGGACACGTGCTCCAGATGCCGCCAAAAAGTGTGACACACCGTACCCTTAGGGCACAGCCTCAAGGGTTCCGTCGCCATGGCCGGCCCTCCCTCACCCTGCAGCGGTGCCACAAAAGCGACCTATGTGCTGCAGGTCTGACAAGGCGGGAGGCGCAAGAGTTGGCGATGGACCAAGGGAAGTGGCGCGAACTTGTGATTGCCCTATGCCCCAAAGCTGGGTCGTGACAGGGTGAAAGAAGAAGATATTCTCTTTATGGAAGGTAAACCATTGCGCACTACCAGAAAATGCTATTCTGAAGACCACCGGCCGCCACTGGACGCCATACAAAAAAATCGACATGCTCCCACCTCGAATGCCGCTCGTAAATTTCGTCCCAATTGAAAATTATTTCCCGTTTCACTTATGTATGCTCTTAAGGTAATTCACCACCATGGTTCGATTGCGAATAAGAAAAATATGTACAATTTAGAGTAAAACAAATTTTTATTCCGAAAAGAAAGAGGGACGGGCTTTTTCGAAAATTGCATGTGGGGTTTAAGTCTCTTGGAGCGAGCCTGATGATTTCAATGTTTATGTAAATTTTTAAATCATCATTAAATTTCTGATACAGTTGAAAATTGATCAGAGAATATTCGGCATATTGGGTTACTACTCCGAAACTCGCCTAATTTAGCTACTTATGTCAAAGTGGCAACGATGAAATCATAATATGCCTTAAAATCAATAAATCGTAAAAATGGCATTATCGATAACATACTCGTAAATGGTTGTCTGAGAGATAATGAAAATCTGGGAAGCAATAGATAAGAAATAATATGTACAATAAATAAATATAATAAACCATGTTTTTATTTAACTAATAGAGGCCTTCATCCAGCAGCGGATAGATTCAGGCTGATGATGATGATATATATTTATTATATAAGAATAAACAAATTCAGAAAAATCATAAAACTGCTCTACATACTTTATTAAAACTTTATTAAAACTGCTCTACATACATACGGTATTTTTACAGAGCGTACATATACACCACCGGATCACTTTGTGACTAATATACGGCCTTAACAATACACACCTCAACTTTAATACGGTTCGCTGTTCATCTTTGTCGCATGAAGATATGTTAACCTAATAAATTAACCCTTTATAGGGCAAAGGTCAAAAACAGTTTATTTATTGACCACCTCATTTATGAGCTATAAGTCATACACTATATATGGAAATATCAACCTTAGTGCTTCAAGACGTCGTCGAGAACATTCTCTGGTTACGAAATAAGCCATCCAATATGAAGTGTACGTCAATCGCTCGCAAAACATTATTTCAACGATTGGTCGATGTATCGGCCATTGCGGGTTTGCGGTCGCGACTCGACGAATTCGCGAGTGACACTTGACTTTGAAAGTCATTTTGTTACCATTTATATTATGTGTTGTGAAAAAATGTATGTACATAATTATTTAATATGCATTTATTTATCGATTTACATTATATTTTTTCCATATATATAATGATAGAGTACTTGTTCTATCATTCTAATGCCAAGCGGGAAGTACATAACCTCAAATTTCTTCTCTTCTAGAATTATTTTAAACATAAAAAAGCGGCTTAGGCAGTTGTGTATAGTTATATTTTATTGTGAATATAGTATACTATCATAAATATATTTTATTTTTACTCAGAATATTTGGGATCGGAAAAGTTTTCAAAATATCCGAGAATAAATGGTGTTTTTTTGTTAGTTGTGACATCAATTGAATGCTAAAGTACTCAATTACTATCAAAATCGCAACTTTCATGGGGTTGTATTGTATTATATTTGACTGTAGAAGTAACATCATCATCATTAGCCGGGGTCTATCCACTGCTGGATGAAGGCCTCCCCCAACATATTCAATTTTTCGCGGTCACTTCGTAATATGGTAATGTTGTATGTCGGTAGGTACTGTTACGATAATATGTTTTATTTTCTTTCAGTTCATTATGAGTAAATCTAAGAAAAAGAGCTGTCGGTGTGCTTCTAGTACGGCTAGAGAGCCAAAAAGCATATCTTATTTTTGTAAGCAATGTAATGTACTGCTTTGCATACTATGTTTTGAAAAGTATTACGTAAATGGGTATAAAAAAAATAAAAATTGAATTGTAACTTTTCTTATGACTAAATAAATAATATTTACAACCATTATTTATTTGTTTAATTTGAAAAAAATATATCATAAAATCAAAAAAAAAAAACACCTGAATGGGCACTGATTGATAAAAAAACCACCATAAATTATAGTTTTTCCAAATTTCTGATAGATATTTTTTATTTTTATATTGAAATTGTTTTAAGATATGAAATATCTGATGCAAAATGGTAGAAATCGGTTTGAAATGAAGAAAAAAATGTTTTGCCCTATAAAGGGTTAACCAATATCTTGGAAAATTAAGGCCTTCAAGATGGGTTACATGTAACCACCGTGACACAGTTCATCGTGAGCTTTCTTATCGGAAAGAGATGACCGTATACTATACGGCAGTGGTCTCCATACTCAATAAGGATGTGAGCTACTTTCAGAAATTGAAATTGTCAAGACATCGGACTATATAAAATATTATAAAACATAAAATGCATACTTAAATTATTTATTTATAAACAAAATAATAATTGAAAATTTCACATTCACTTTGCATTCACTTTCCTCCACAATTTTTTGAATTCTTGGTGAGTTCCTTGTCACTCTCATCCGAATGCAATTATCAAGATGTACCTACATATGTGAGTCTGTTTCTACTTTTAACCACCTTCATAGTGAAAAACGTTGATTCACATTAGTAGGTAGAACAAAACAATGCCTTTATTTCATTTCGGAGTCCAATAACAAAATTTGAAAGGCAAATTTATAAATATGACAAAATATCCTACGCGAGCTATCGAAAATGTCACCGCGAGCTACCGGTAGCTCGCAAGCGACTGTTTGGCGATCACTGCTATACGGTCTCCAATTTTATTAGATTCAATATGAACATTAATTCAATTTTCATAGCTGATTTTGGCAAAATTCATGAATTCAAGAGTGAAAACCTAACTTAACCTAACAAATAATCCAGTATATCGGCTATTTTCAAATTTGTTTGCTGCTGGCTTACTGTAAATTGTAATCCGACAAGAACCGTGTTTTATTTAGAAATGAATTTTGTGTCAGTACTATACGACCCAAAGAGGTTGGACTGGACGTTCTTTAATATACGGCCGTATATTTCCGATACTACATTTCGCAATGAAGTGTGATACAGCGATCTGCATATGTACAAGTTTACGGACACGTTCGAGATGTGGGTGTATAGTGTACATCTTCAGACAAATGAGAAAAAACCGAGAAGTTCTGCATAGTATCAAAACTAAAAAAACTACAATATCTTGCCCACATTATGTACAGCATTCTCATGTTCATTAACCAAGGTAAAATCAACAGTATATGAAGCAGGAAGATGCCGCATTTTGTGATTGATAGAAGTGCATTTTCAAAGATATGGGGTGGAACAAGAGATAATTTAGAAGGTAATGCTTTTTTCACTATGGAAACATACCTCGCACCGACATAGAAGGCTATGGTGGTTTCAATAAACAGTTGACACCCCTGGTGGAGAAATTAACACTAAAGTGAGAATTGCTCTCAAATAATTACATAAACAGAAATCAAGTAAATATAATTATAGTTTTTGACAGGATTATATGGAGTACCGATTATCTACACAAACATTGACCAATAAGAAATGAATAATTTGCATGGATTTACAAGAATTTAGATACATGATATAGATTTAAGTTCTTGTAGATTTTGTAGATTTTACAAATAAAACGATGGAGAGATTTGTGAATGTGTTACAATGCCAGATATGCTTTATCTGTGGGTTTATTCAATTAATCTCTGATAAAGCAACCATTAAACAAACTATTGAAAGTTTACTAATTTATAATTTTATTATTCAATTTATGTTGTGTTGTTTACATATTTTATTATTAATGGAAAATCACAATATAAAATAATTACAAGATAAAATGAACTTTTTATATACTACGTTTTTAAATTTCCTGTTGAATCATATTAACTTGACAATTCTATGTATCAATAATTTAGGACAAATAAGGCAATTGTCAACAAATCATATTTTTCCTATTTTGCAACAAACAAACAAATATAGAATGCTGAAATGTCATTTTGATTTCCATAGTAACGCACATATATTTTGTTGCTAGGACCCCAGACCCCTAGCAACCAATAATGGTGTCGAAATAACTTTTCATACAAAACAGAATTAACTGAAAATGAATTCAATTCTACTCAAAGATGGCTAAAAGTATTAAAATAATGCATTGGCATCGTGTTCTGATATATTCTAAAAGTTTCAAGTGTCTAGCTAGTCGGGAAGATAGTTAAAAATCGATTGCAAGATTTGTACTGGATAAACAACTACCGGACAAACAAGAATACGAGCTTAGAAAAATGTGGTAAAATGACAACAATTTTAATTGCAGAACACTTTCACTATGTTATCATATTATTTACAGTTTTGAGTAAAATGTCAGTTATGCATTCGGATCGTAATCAATTAGTTTTACATAACATCAACATTCTATGCATGCGGCCCGGAGCATCTGTTCTTTATAACGATTCGAATCTCCAATTTCAATAATATATAATGATATTAAACTTACTGCATAAATTCTTGGATGCTTGAAGGAAGAAATTCTTATTGGGGCAAAGGGTTCTTGAGAAAGTGTGCAATTCTCTGTTGTCCGTAACAATGGGGAGCTGCCACGACTGTACACCTACAAAATACATTCAAGACAATCAAAAACAATAAGCATCAATGGTGGGTTTAGGGACGTGGAGACTCAACACACACTAATAGCGCCTGTACACGTGGATGGATTTACGTGCAGCAATAGTGTGTATTTTAATCTATCGCAATAATAACTGTTTACAGGTAAAAGTGCCGACTGTCTCGCTAATCTCATTTTTCAAGTGTAAGCGAGACGCGATGTTGTCATTTTATAGTACTATTTGGCAGGTAGTGAAAATTGGTTAACCCCAAAATGAGTCTCTGCACGGTGCAGTTCGTTTTTTTACCGGTAGGTTCACCACTATCATTCTAGTGCGCAGGTGCAGATATCGAACAAACCAATGAAAAAAATGGTGTTTTCATAGATGTCAAGTTTACATAGTCAATATTATAATGTTTATTTTTCGTTCATACAAACTAAGATTGAATAAATATGTCATACTTATACATTGTATCACCTCTATTTTTTGCATGTTTCACGGTAAGCCTTGGAAGGATAGAATACACCAGTTTCTCTTGTTCATCGAATGGAAGTGTCATTTATAATTGGCTGACACTACTGTACTGACCTTTTTGCTGTCGTGCTGTTATGAAAACAGGAAATGTTCTGGTAGAATCATCGCTGGCAGTAAATATCCTGGCTGGATATTCTGTGTTGAATGACTGTAATTAAAATGCTTATGTTACTCACATTTTGCAATAATAAATATATGGTACAAGTCTGTTGTCTGGAAGCCAGGCAGGAACAGCGGCAAATAGCCGATTTCGGCAAAATTCATGAATTCAAGAATGATAACCTAACCTAATCTAACAAATAATCCAGTATATTGGCAATTTTCAAAATTTGTTTGACGCTGGCTTCCACTAAATAGACAAGAACCAAATACAGTCGAACTCGGTTAATACGAGGAAGATTGGACTGACTGAATTTGCTCGTTATAAGCATTACTCGTTATAAGCATTACTCGTTATAAGCATTACTCATATCAGAGAATAGGTATTTTTAAATGAGCATAACACAACACAAAAATTCGCAATTCAAACAAAAATAGACAATTAGAATTTTTCCCCGAAACAAGCATGGCATGCATAAACTACAAAAGAAGTTGTTTATTGAATGAACGCTGGTAGGTACCTACTGACTTCAGCTAGGATTTTTTACATGAAATTTCAACCATATGCGTGGATACTTTTTCAATGTTGTCGGCGAAAACACCAATTAGATACTTAGACGCTTAACTAGTGTCATAAACGTAATCCGATCCCGGCAACATCAGTCTGATTTTATTGCTTAGGGTCGAAAATGTTGTTTTTACACATTGACAGTTTTGCTCGGTATACCCGAGAAGTAGTTTATTATAAAAGTGAATACATGTATGGAGAAAATCATAAACTAAAATGTCAACAAATGTCTCCTCATTGCATCCGAGATCTCGCTATGTCTGTGATCGTAATAACCGAGTTCGACTGTATATTTATCCAATTGTTTTTGATTCAAGACTGAATATAAACGCATGACTTGGAAAAGCCTCGAAAAAATCTAGTTTAAAAAATTTACTTGGTTCGAGATTTTTCTGAGACTTATCCAAATAATGTATTTTGACATAATAAATTTGATGTTCATTATAAATGTTCAATATAATTTTAATATATGTGTCATGGACCAAGTGATTAAGTATAGATAATGCCTGGGCATTATTCATAAAGTGATATATATTTATCATAAATAAATATCACTTTGATCAGGCAGTGTGCACTCAGCCATGCAATACTTTAATGCCTGTTAGGTTACACAAAGTGTATATGTACAATTTAATTATAGTCTTGTTTTTATATGGGAGCAATATAATACGGGGAGCAATATAATACGGAAAGCAACAGTTAAAGCGCGTTGACATGGTCCAAGTACGATCCAAGTACACTTGGACCGAGTGCTATCCAAGCGATAGCTTCATACTAATTATTCCTATCCAAGCTACTCGGACCGCGTCCTACTCATCCAAGTTAGCTTTGATAGGAATAATTAGTATTAAGATGTCTCATACGAGTGCGCGTGGATGGCGGTCGGTCCAAGTGTACTTGGATCGTACTTGGACCGTGTCAACGCGGCTTTATGAAAGAATACATTGCCTGGAGACTATGTAGCATTTTGCATACTGCCCGTTGACAATAATAAATTAAAAAATATTTATCACTCTGCCCGACTGCATAAAGCTTGGGCATTATGTATGTTCAATTAATTACTTGAATATAATTTTTATGGTATTTTACAAAATTATCCATTTTCTTTGCTGGTGGAAAAATATGATTGTTAAAAGAAATAACTACGGTTATTATTATTCTTCTTCTTCTTATAATGCCATCCCCTAACGGAGGGCACCCACCATCAGGGCAATCTTTGGTCTATCATCTACTATGCGGAAGAGTTTGGTAAAGCTGAGATATCACGGAGGTTCTTATGTCATGAAATGCGGCGTCGTCTTTTGCTATGTTTACCATTGATCTGTCCAATATTATCAGTTGGTGACAGAACTAGTATTTTAAAATGCTATACAATTACATACATATACAAATACAAAATAGTAGCTAGACTTTGGTAATTTTATATAGTTACCTACTTAAAATAATGTGTTAAGTGAACTTACTTCCATATTTCCATACTCCAACACGTATTCGACACTTTTATTGAGAACAATGAAATAGTCTTTTCCATATTCGTATCTGTAAAAAATTAAATTAATTTAATGGGTAGGTAAAATCACAAAAACTTTATCTAATACAACGGACTAAAAACTTACTCACGGCTTAAATCCCCAAGTGGCCTTAAAACTGCAACTTAATGGAAATGGTTTTTATCACTCTGGGGTTGTCTATCAAATGATTATTTTATTAAATCAGATTATTTAAAATAAAAACCGCTACAAACTTGTTGAACGACTCAAATAAATCAATCACAGAATAATGACATAAAACTGGTTTGACGAGTTTTTTTTTATAAATAGGTACCTACCTATCTATACTATTATCTGAACATCTATTTTATTTAAAATATTAACCTAAAATAACTAGACGGTCTATGAATTCCGAAGGAAGTTTGAATTCAGAATGAATAAAAAATATTTTTTAGGACAAAACTGTATACCTGGTTATTGCGTTACAATTTATTTAAATACTTACGTATCGTTGTATACAACATGTGTCCCGCCTACAGCATTGATTTTAGAGAAATTGTAAGAACTGCACAATGTAATGACAGTAAAAATGTAAAAAATTGCGATGTATTTCATTTTCAAGCGTTTTTTAAATGGTGTACATGTCAATGGAAGACTCCCGTGAACTGCTAATATTCGATTGAGTTATAATATGCTTATCTCGATTCAATGAGTAACATTTTTCACAGATACGAGGTGAGCACCCTCCACTGATAACAATTATTATTATTTCACAAATAAATACGACTATACGAGTAGATCTGTCAACAGCTGCTGTCAAAACAATAGTAATGTCGCCAGGACAATTCTACCAAACTTCCATTTACTATATTTACGTTAAAATAATATTCGGCATTAAAATATTTTGTACTATTTCATTACAATGTTTACTGTCTATTTTGCTTTTTTTAAGTTATTCATTACAATGATATTTTGTAGGAAATTATTACTCTCAAGAAAACATATTTATTTTCAGTCCTGACATGTGACGCTGCCAAGATAAGCAAAAAAGGTACTTGTTAATTATTATTTGGCAAAACTGGTTTGGCATAGAGCCTTGTGGTAATTTCAAACCTGAAAACAAACCCAAGCTGTTTTTTTATAAATTTGAACTAACATACTCACAATGGCCGAGCAGCATATCGTCGCTATAGGATTGGTTTGTCGAATATCCGTTTTGTCGAAATCGACCTTTTACATGCAGAATGATTTTTTGTATCTAAATGGACCAGAACCATCCATTTCTGTAAATTACATTGTAATGAATACAGCATTCATATGCTGTAAAAACAACAATTTAAATACCTCCATGTATTTAAATATAGGATAATGAAATTTTTTTTTTGTTTCCTGAATCTTTGACATTTGGTCTATTCTAAAAACCAATCCTACAGCGACGATATTATAACGTAGTGGATCCCAAGCTCGAATCCTAGGTCTGGCAAATAGGTAGAGTCTGTCTTCTATAAGCTGGCGTGCGGTTTACTTCCCCGCTTCAGCATCCATTTCATTCCCCCCATTAAAAACTTGCAACAGTTGAACGCGATGGCACAATGGTTTCCGTGTGATGTGTACGCAAGCTTACAGACTCTAGGTACCTACGCATATTGTTTTGCAATTTGTGTTTGAGTCAGAGTATGGACCTAATAGGTTGAGCAAGTGGCTTACATCCATTTCTCATAAAAACAAAAATCCGCTAATACAGACCTCCACTCTGTGGAGCCCCATATGATCTTATTAGGATCGGACATGGTCACTAACGTACATTGTACCAGTGGTGTATTGCTAAATAAAATAGTAGCGGGTTGCAGATTTTACACATCCTCCCCAGCCATTTTTTTTTTTATTATTTCGATGGCTACATAAATACCGAAAATTTCGTAACAGCAATGACAAAGATTATCGATAGGTAGGTAAACAAAACCAATATCGCTTCCCTCACATTCTCGAATGGTTTCTTGTTAAAAATAACACACATAATTTTCTATATATTATTCTAAACCTTTTGCGTCTACTTAATATTGATGAAAACTTTCTAGGAAAGTTCCAAAGCGCCCCATGGGATGGTATATAATATGGGAAAATATTTTGGCGAAAACACCTAAAAAAAATATTAGTCTTCGGTTTACGGCCTGTTAAAAAACCTGAAACATCAAAGGCTCCATGAACTGAAATTTTTTTTTAACCCCCAATATAATCTGAAAACGACTTTTGACTATTGTTCTCTACTTTGTTAAAAACATTTTGGCTTACAAGCTTATCATTGTTGAGGTTCTTGTTATAGCTCTTCAGAGACTGCTGCATTGCATTCTTCGTGTAGCTGAAGGCATTGAGGCCCATAACAATCACTCGATTACAACGTTGAGTAGACCACCTCCCTCTGCATCGACTCTCAATGATTATGTGACCAAAGAGCTGTGTTCACTGGATATATATTTAAGAAAGCCAGTCTTCTTCCAGAAGAGATATCTCTAATTTCAGATGTCCATGAAATGCTTAGCATGCCTTCCAACACATCATTTTATAATATACACATTATTTATTCAATGACAATAGATAAGAACGGGTCCATTGAAAGTAAATTACACATTCAAGATTGCCTTTTCAGTTTGGCCGTGCCGGACTTTCCAATTTTTTAGTGACATAAAACAGCAAGGAAAAATGGCATTGAAAAAATGACATTATTTCGTCAGGTCAACATAAGTTTTTGGCTACCTACATTCGGGCCGTGGAACTTGGATTGCGAATTACGTGGTAGTGCTAGTTATTAATTCTTTCCAAATCCAAGGTGGTAACCTGTTCGCAGTGAATGAAGATTTTCGATTTCTTATTTCATTCAAATTATTACCACTATGCAATAATTATAATTTTCTTCAAAGTTTACCATATTGCATTCGAAGTATGACCAATAACTAGCACTACCATTGAAGTTTACAGTTTTGTGGCTGAACTATGACTGTGGGCCTTGTCAAGCCGTGTGCCACTGAATGCCAAGACAGGAGGTGCTAAGCAATGGAAATTCCACCTGCCCAGTGGCCAAATCATTCAAGTCACGAATCTCAGTTTTGGCCCCGACGAAGAAGAAAAGAATCCGTCTAAATATAAATTGAATTGAACTAAAATAACAACATAATATTTTTCGAATAACAAACTTTATTGCTCCTACAAAATTCAATCAATAACAATAATAATAATTGATAATCGTATGGGGATTAACAAAATTTGTACATTTTGTAATACTTTTAAAATAAATACATATTTACAATAACAAATAAATAATAAAATAGCAACATCCTGGCATATTGTAACAAATAATACAACATATTACACATCCATTGTCATAATTATTAACATTACGTAGGACACTATTTGATTTAAAATTTATTTACGCCTAACAACTGAACCTTTTCAAGGATTGAAAGCAATCATTAGATAGATGGATGTAAAGTTCATCACAGGTTAATCTCAAAATGTGTATTGCATACAAGAGATAAATACTTTATATTAGAGTTATATTTATCAGCGAGTAAAACAAAGTTATACTTTGTACAAAGTTAAGATTGTAACATAACTTTCACCAATAATACAATTAAAATGTAGGGAACATTACTATGCATAATTTAATTCTTAATCTGACAATTATTTATATTTACCCAAAACTCTAGTGTAGTGTCAAAAAATGTAGCCAGTAGGAAAAAAACCCGATCAGGAATTGATTTGCTAAATTGAAAACCCTTAACGAATATATACTTGAATCAAAATACACATCATGACAGAGTCGGAATAGTTTAAATATAATAATTGCCATGAGTTTGTTTATAATAAACACAAATTGATTAGCAATTTGCAGGAACTTCGTAAGATGAAAATAATATAAATAAACAAATTCGAGGAGAGTCATACATAGATAATTTCTATTGAATGTGAATGCACATTTTTAAAGGTTGTTTATTAATAATTTCCAATGAAAAATTGCACAGACCAAAGGTAATACAATATTATCCTCAGTGTTCCATAGAGTTGCAAATCATCCAGTGTTGTTTATTGCTTATTGAGCATTTTTGGCAATTTAGAAAAAAGATATAAGATTCACATGGTAACATTTATTATTAGTCACTATAAAAACGCCGTCGCAATTTCTCAAAGCTAATGAACAATCTCTACTTGTTCACAGAGAGATTGGCGATTATGGCTTGAACGACATCAATTGAAGTGGCGGTTCCTCCGAGGTCGGGCGTGTGGATGAGGTCTTCCGAGATGGTCTTCCTGATGGCCGCCTCGATCAATTCTTTATGATAATGGTTACCCAAGTGCTCAAGCATATCAACGGAAGCATTCAACATTGCGATGGGGTTAGCGATGTTCTTTCCAGCGATCGCGGTTCCTGTTTAATTCAAAACAAGTAAGATAAACATTAGGTAAGTACCTATTACAAATGTACATACATATAATAAATTACTTATAAACAAAGATCATGGACTTCTACACATCTTTGGATAAAATATATTATTTAACATTGATTTTTCATTTAGACATTTTCAAATATGATTTAGCCTTACTTTAAGCTGGGCTTATACAATGTAGTAATTGACAAATAGTAAAAATTAAACAGGCGACATGTAGAAATCTTACCGGTATTCCTAGTGCCCGGCTCGAAGACGGCATAGTGGTCTCCATAGTTTCTCCCTGATAATAGTCCAGCACCGCCGACCAGTCCGCAGACGACGTTGGACACAATGGTGCCGTACAAGTTGGTCATGATCATAACATCAAACTGGTGGGGCTTGGACACGAGCTGCATACAGCAGTTGTCAATAATCATGTCGTTGTGTTCAATCTCGGGGTACTCCTTCGCCATTTTCTTTGAAGTCTCCAAGAAGAGTCCGTCGGACAGTTTCATGATGTTGGCCTTGTGAATTGTGGTCACCTGTGATGAATACAATAAATTTAAATAACCGGGCCGATTCAAGGTCTACTTCATGTTATGAGGTGTCTATTTGCAAATACTGATAAGTCCTTGAAACAGTAAGCTTACGAGCACAGCCGGGCACAGCACCTGTCAATGCCGTCAGTTTATCGTTCAGGTTTACAAGGTTCACTGACTATATGAAACAAAAATAATTTGTATGATAGTAAAGACAATCAGCATCTTATTGCATTTAAAGTATGAAAATCTTTGGGAAGACAGTTTAATGTAGCCCAGCGCCTTTATTCCACTCGCGGTGACTGCATTGGAATAAAGGCATAGGGGTTCTTAATCTATGGGTCACAAACCAAAATCAGATCCCATGGCACATTGAGTGGGCCGGGGGCCGCTGACAATTTTCAACAAAAACCGCATTTTAAAAACCTTATAATATTTTAGAAAACCCCTTGAAGTCAAGATTTCTCAATTTTATCATACTGATGAATGTTTTATGGAAGAAAGGTTAAAAAAGCCCCCAACTTAAATTTTGGATGGAATTCAAAACTATTACTGTACATAATTTAAATAAAAATTTTATTACAAGCAACACAACGAGTGTTATGAATCAATTAAACCAAACATCCATACGATCAAATTGGTAACTGAATCGTGTTTGATTGCTATTAATTAAGGTTGAGGATTGATTATGACAATTATTGGCTTGTGCCAATCTGAAAATCTACGCTTGTAAGTAGAGCTATGTCGTACATATGTGTTGACACATATCAAACGTCGTAAAGTCCACTGAATGTCAAACTGAGAAAAATGCAGTTTTATCATATCTTGTAATACGAATGGTTGTAACATGTGAGATATTGTAAGATAATTGAATCTAATACCCACGATGGCTACAAGGAAGTCCTGAAGGTATTCCTTCAGTGCAACATTTATAAAAAATGTTTTTATTTTGGACTTAAGCAGTTTAGATAAAATACAGGTGGACTTTATGAGTTTTGATAAATTTTCAATTTGACTTTAAGCGGTTTGAAAAAACTTTGCATGGACTTAATGCAGTTCGATATGTATCCGGGCGGCCATTTTTATTATTTTCAAAGGGACGTATCCAGGAGTATGTTTATTGGCATTATCAATAAAAACAAAACAAGTTTATTTATTATCCAACTTAGGTATAGGTAAATCGTTTTACAGTGGCACCATGGGTACGGCAAATGCGGCTTGCAGTTGTAGTGGTATTGTTTGCTAGCATTGAAACAGGCATTGTCGCAAGCAATTCAATACACGCGCGAATCCCCTATGGTGCCACTATAGAATGATTTACCTATAAGTGGTTTATGTCACAAATAGTAAATTGGTAGAAAAATTAAAGTAAAATACGTTTTCGAATGCTGTCGTCGTAATGGCCACTGAAACATGTGTCATAATTTTCCTAATGGTAAAAATATTAATAAAAAAGTCAAGTCTTTTGAGGCACAAATAAAAAATCACGTATTATGTTTTATGAGATATATATACCTATATTTTTAGATGGTTTGTGGTAAAATCTTTTTTTTCATGCTGCCACACTTCAACTATTCATAATTATTATTAATTGTTTGTTGCATTTTTATCGTGATCCTTGACTCAATAGGTAGGTGATAAAGTGTTTACCTACTTTATTGTATTAATTTACTGTTAAGTGAGAATTAACTGTATTCGTTGTCAGTGTGTACTTGATAAGTGCGCATAGTGCTCAAAGATGCCGAAAGGCGAAAACCGGATCGCAAAAAACGACTCAAATGAAATAGTAGAAAACTTAAATCCATTAAAATTTAATTTATTTAATGTTGAATTGAGCGGAATCTTAGGTATTAGTAATTATTATAAAATATATTTAGGTAATAACCTAGTTCATTGAATAATAAAAGCAATATTACTCTTAATTTTAAGTATATAGACTTGATTAACTACATGGGTAAATTCGCATTGCTCCAATACGGCCCTGTCTCACAAGTTACAACATGCTGTAACGTCAAAAACTGTACTCAGTATCAAGTAAACTCAAAATTTCTGTGTCTTGGCGGCATTTTTCTTCTTAGTTTCGGTGCTCGACCTCTTTCTAGCTTTGTCTGGATCCACAAAACCCACTTTCTACATCCATTTTATGTAATAATTGTTTAGAAATTAAGGAAAATGATAGGTGCCGTCGTTCACCTTTAGCTTGAAAGTAGAAGAATGGCGGCCATGACAGGCCGCTAGCTTGTCAGTGATTGGTCCGTAGGGACTTTATGGGGTTAGATAAAATACGCTTGTGGACTTAAGGTGGTTTGAAAAAATATTGATCTTTCAAAACGTAATTTCATACGTAAACAGTGGACTTTTGGGGGTTTGCAGTATACCATAATGGGCAGATTTTCATACTCTATTAAACGTATATCAAAAGTCATTTTTTTCAATATGTGGACTTTACGGCGTTTGATATCCATCAACACATATGAAATTACAAAAAAAACTCCATAATTAATGTACAGTACAGTGTCAATTTATCACCTTCTTGCGGCCATGCTTCTTGGCGAATTCAAAGGCATATCGAGCGACTCTCTCTGAATTTTCCGCCGTGACAACCTTCA
Source organism: Rhyacophila brunnea (assembly GCF_057557595.1). Classification (NCBI taxonomy): domain Eukaryota; kingdom Metazoa; phylum Arthropoda; class Insecta; order Trichoptera; family Rhyacophilidae; genus Rhyacophila; species Rhyacophila brunnea. The sequence goes on from NW_028233276.1 coordinate 4,217,391, forward strand.
TCGACTCAACTACACCATGGACAGACTCATGCTCCAACATGGCGTACTCGCCTTCTGTGTTTTGCCTGCAACATGTCATAAATATAATGTCTTTTAGTGTCTTAAGTAAACATTCCACGTTGTAAATTCTTGCAGATTTGACTGCGAGAATGCGTTTTTTGTGTTTATTAACATTTATTATCAACCACGTGACATCCATTTCTCGTAAAAACAAAATCTGTTAATACAAACCTCCACTCGGTGGAGGCCCATATGATCCTATTAGGATCGGACATGATCGTAAGAAAGAAGAAGAATTATCAATTATATAAAAAAAGGATTTAACAGGTTCGCACCCACCCTATTATAATATAGAATTGACCCCATGTGCCAATCCACGAAAACGTAAAAATTGGTTCAAGGTAGAAGAAACCAAGTGATGACTATATTCATAATATTGTTAATTAGTCGATAACATGTAAATACGTTAGTCAAATATAATGTCACCGCTCCGAGTCAGGCGGCACCGCTACTTGAACCGTATTGTTATAAATAAGTTATGTTATAACAAGTCGTAAATTATAAAATTTTTCACAGTACCTACACATTGAAAACATTCAAGTGGATTTTGTGAATGTCGGCCCTTATAAAATGCTCTAAAATATTATGTTACGCAGTTTTGAAAAAATCTAATTAAGATGCAAAATAAAAACCAACTAGCGAAAAATATTGGTAACGTATTTAACTACGATGCCAGCTAAGAAATAAACCACTCAATGGTAGTGCCAGTGAAAGAATGACATTTTCGTGATTACTATACGGGCGGCTCCGATCAAATACGGCGGCACAGAATGTGAATGCGGCTCCGATCGGCGCCGGTGGCAGCAAACCTGTTACGTGACAAAGAAAATAAGATTCTGACCAGTGATTCCCAACATTTTTCATTTTGTGGAACCCTTGAAGTATTTAGTAAAATCTCAGAGAACCTCCACCTAATATACATTGTCAACTTGCCACCCATACTAATTTTAGGCTTGCAATGTATGTAAATTCCTACTTCATTTGATTATCCTGCCACGCAAGCGGAATTGGATACTTGCAAAGAGAAATTTTTAAGTTCTGCCTCCCACATCCAAAATTTCATCTGCATGGAATCTACTCTAAAAAGTTATGTTATTTGCATTTCTTCCTAGCCTTATTGGCCCCTTAGAATGAGCGCCCCTAAGTGCCACAGTAGTGTTAGTAAAATATAATTAACTATTCTATACATTCAAAGGGTTACTGCCCATACTTTATAGACATGAATAATGTCAATTCAAGTGTCTAACTTCAATGACAAATTAACAAATGTTATAATTAACTAATGTTAAACTTAAAAAATTAACAAAATGACAAATAACCACAATTCAATGACAAATTTTCAATGAAATTCAAAATTTTTGTGTAAGCATATCTTTCCGATTTTTTTTTCTCTATCGTATTTTATGTTCAAATTAGAACAATCCACCCTCTTCTATTAAAATAATTACAATATAAAAATAACTTTTTATATACAACGTTTTTAAATTTTCCGTTGAATTATTATGCTCAATATGCTCAAACTTGTACTTGATATGACGTAAATAAAAAACAAACAAACAAACAAACAAACAAATATAGAATCTGAATTGTCATTTTGACATTTCATTTTGATTTCCATAGTAATGCACGTATATATTAATAATTTAGTTGCTGGGACCATCCCCTTAGCAACTAATAATAGTCTTTTACTTTTTACAGATTTTTCTGAAATAACTTTCCATATAAAACAGAATTACCTGAAAATGAATTTAATTCTGCTTAAAGATGGCTAAAAGTATTAAAAGAATGCATTGGCATCGTGTTCTGATATATTCTAAAAGTTTCAAATGTCTAGCTAGTCGGGAAGTTAGTTAAAAATCGATTGCAAGATTTCTACTGGACAAACAACCACCGGACAAACAAGAATACAAGCTAATAAAAATGTTATAAAATAAGATAATTGAGCCACATATGACCGCATGACTTTTTATAACTTTCTTTTTAGACCAAACCCAACCTAACCTAACCTAATCTAACCTTAGTGTGTGATAATGATGCATCGAAATGTATGAAAATATCAAACTTTAAATTAACAATTATTGGATTGAAAAACGTCTCCGCCAACAGAAAAGGCATTTAATATAATTGTCTACATTTGATAAACTGTATCTACCAAAAAAAAATGATAAATGGTCATGCGGTCATCTGCGGCACTATAACCAAAAGTGAACCCCTGTTTGCAATACATGGAAAATACCTACTATAGTAATTGTTTAAGATTTGTCGCAGAACATCTGACTCAACTCGCGACACCTGGTTGAGAATCGCTTCACTAGTCCATGAAATAAATTTACTTACCGAATAATGATAATGTCGACATCACTCTGTCTACTGGGTACTCCAGGGTAAGATTTGCAGTGCAGGATATTGATATAGAGATCTAATTCATTCCTCAAGGCTACGTTTCGGGAGAGCACTCCAGCTAGCTCGCTCTTAGTTTCGATGTTTCCTTTAATGCCCACGCCGTTTCTCTTGATGGTGGTAATCGCGTACTCCAGATCATCGTTGTTTTCTGATGCAGGGTCAATGTCCACCACCTCGAAGTCTACAGGACAACCGGCCACTCTGAAAAAATAGAGAACAAATATTAAGTCTACCTGCTTTAAGAAGTCAGTTGCCAAATTGGACACACCGTAACGTTCTTTTGAAGTATGCAACATTAATATATCAGTCAATCATGCAGTAATAAGGCAAAAATAAAAACTGTTGAGATTAAACCACCACTGAAACTTCTAAAATATTACATTGTACAGTGTACTAATGTTAATATTAATAGATATCACGTATTGCTGTATTAAATTCTTGTTAGTCATTGCATGATAGAAATGTCAAAGCAGGACAGCATGTATATTCCAGCTACGTGCCGTCGTAAATCAGATCAAATAAAATAAAGTGCTTAAATATTCTTTTAATCAAGACAGAATGCCTACATTAAATAGATGAAAATACATCATTTTAAAAAACCTTAGAAAGAAAAATTTGGAGTGAGTAAGATACGGACACATCTTTCATTCCCTGGAGGACTTTTATCCATTAAGATGCCGATGAACTGTTATTCCTATGTGTATTACACATAACAATTTTATCGGTAATTGTGCCGCAGATGCCGTGGGCTTTCATAATTTTTTTTTACGAAAACAGTTTATTCCATGTAGACAATTATAATAAATACCTTTTTCTGTCGGTGCATAAGTTTTTCGATCCAATAATTGTTAATTTAAAATTTTCATACATTTTGATACATCATTATCTGGAATGGAATTACTGTGCGCAATCGTGCTTATTTTAAACTATCGTGACAATAACTGTTTACATGTAAAAGTGCTGACTGTCTCTCCAATCTCATTTTTCATGAGTAAGCGAGACGCGAGGTTGTCATTTTATACTACTATCTGACAGGTCGTATTGAAAATTGGTTAAGCTCAAAGTGAGTAGTTCGTTTTTTGGCGTTGATCGAAAATAATCTTACTTGCGCGTAATAAATCATCACAATTCAGAAGCTTCCAAACTTGTTTGATTTATGCACGCAATCTTGCCAACTGCAGGATAATACATGTAAATCCATGCACGTGTAAACGAGATATAAGATATTAGGTTGGGCTAGGTTAGGTTAGGTTAGTTTTGGTTTGGTGTAAAAAGAATGTTAAGTATAAAATCTCATGACGTCATCTGCGGCACATTTGCCATTATTATCTTTGCCATGTACTTAGCACTGGCATGTGCACAGGATACATAGAGACACTAATTAATAGTGACTGTTTTATTTACATATCATTAAATTAGGGTTGTCAACTTCATATAGAATCTAATTATTTCAAGTCAAATAGAAATAATAACGTAATTTGGGTTAATAACTACGTAGGAAAGTAAAACTCGTTAATAATAATAATTAGTCTTCAAAATATAATCAAGATCGACTGTAAAGGTTGACAATTGGGAGCTATGAAAATAATTTTAAAAAAATCGAGGACACGACGTATCTTAAAAGGTCATTCATCTAGAGATTAATAATATTCTGATTTAAATTTTATTGTTCACGTAACATAATGAAAGACTTGACGAAGAAGCGACGAAAGTACATAATACAAATACACAAGTCAGTATGTCAGTAAAGGCTAAAAATGGTTGATAGGTACCTGAAAACTTCCTTGACGTAACCCATAAGTTCAGGTCCAATTCCTCCACCAGGTAACATGGTGACAGCATGACGTCCTCCATATTCTGCGACAGGAATTAATACTTGTTTTCTGGTGACTGGAGTTTTATGTTGGACATCGAAATCTGACAAAGTTGCTACAGATGCATAACCATTAGCGATTACCCTCAGTTCTGGTAGAAGTTTTGACTTCAAAAGACTGGGAATGCGCAATGCCATCGCGAAATGTGATTAAATACGCACTGTCTATTTGTTATCGCGTCTCGGAAACCGAGATAAATTTAATTCAAGGCAAGATTTTAAACGTTTCGCGAAATTACGAGGAAAATTTTGCCCTGTTAAGTAAGGGCAAGAAAGAGAGGAAACATTTATCTTGAAAGAGATGCGAGACTTTTTTGAGGTGGTCATATGACTATTAAAAATTCCAGATAACATTAAGAAAATACTTATACTGCAGAATAATATTACTTGCATTACAAAATTGATTTCGATTATCATACCTAGTCCACAATTAATTATTGACTGAATTAAAATTGATAACGATAACCAGTGATATTTTTTCTTGGTAGTTGTCCATTATTTGTAAGCTTAAATGAGTTTAGAGCTACACACACATACTAAATAATTTAAATATTAGACTTTTTGATACCTATATTGTATAATAATTATAATATAATTTATGCACCTAATTCAACATAAAAACTTAATAGTTAGGTATAATAATTTTTTGTTTTGGTTGGTATTTTTATTCATATTAGATCACATTTTAATCTTTTATTCTACCTATTTAAATACGTTAATTATTATATGATTATACCTACTAAGGTAGGTAGGTACTTATTGTTAATTAATTTTATTCAACTGTGATATTATTTTTAAGAATTAAGCTTGTGGCCTAGTGAATTATTGTACACTTCTAAAGCGCGTGTTTAAATTATTATTGCGTGTCTGACAAATTCACATGATTGTTTAAATGTATATTATTTTTGAATATAAGCAAGAGAACGGAAGGCAATTAATTGATGCCTTTGAGATGTGGTGTTGGCGTCGAATGCTTCGCATTTCTCGGATGGAGCACAGGACGAACCAGTCAATCATCCAGAGACGGAAGATAAAGGAACGGCTCTCGACGAGATGTCTGAGAAGAATTCTGCAGTTTTTTGGACATATTGTCAGGCGCGGACCGGACAACCTGGAGAGACTGGAAGTTTTGGGTAGCCTCCAGGGAAGAGAGCAGAGGAAGCAGAGGAAGAGCGTCTGCGCGATGGAGCGACCAAGTGAAAGAGCTGACTGGGGGCATCATCCATTCTGCCCTGAGAGAATCGGAAGATCGAGAAGGATGGAAAGTCTTGATCGCTCAAAGGATGACGAAATTTAAATGTGGTCACGATCCTCAGCCATGAGTGCACAACCAAGAAGAGAATTTTTGAATCCAGAGCATGGGGGTAAAAACTTATAAAAGGCTGACCGAATGACTAACAACCAATGACATTCAACTCATTGCTAACAACTATTTCTCGTTAAAAGATTTCATGAAACCTCTTTAGAAGGCAGCCACTATAATATTATTTAGTAGATGCAATAAAATGATTTTAAAAGTTCAGTTTTCGGAATTTTATAACAATTATTATAAAACCCCTATTTTGATATTTAAATTTGAAAAGGGCAATATTATACAAGTATTTGTGCAGCAGCGCTCGTGGCGGTGAATTTATTAACCAAACTTTTCACCAATGGCCGTGCACAGCGATCGGCGTATTTGGATTCGGTTTATTTCGTGTTCGTGTTTGCGATGAATCGCGGCGCAGTTCACTGCTAAGCGTCCATTTTGCTTCGCCATGATGGATTTGTCGGACATCTTTGGACGCCATATTTAGTCGGACATATTTTATAAACATTTTCGCGTAAATTTCAAATATTTTGATACAATAATATTGAATTTTTATCCGTGAGCTTATCGAGCGAAGGATGGTGAAATAATTGGGTTAAGAAAACGCGAGACGGCCGAGAAATACCGGTTTGGATGTTTGCTGCGGGGAGGCTTTTGTCGAGAGATAAATAAAGTTAAAATAAGTCCGGTATCGCGGCCGCTCATTGCTCGCTTTTGACATATCGGGAATACCTTTGTTGTTATTAGCATATCTAGTGTTACATATTGTTACAAAGTGCTCTCGAAATAGTGTTTCAGTGTGTGATTTATGGTAATTTAATGCGTAGTTTATATTTATCTGGATATATTACGGTGCCGAAAGCAGACCCAACCAGCGGAGGAGGTATTACGTTGTCCTAGCGTCATTTTTGACGCTTTTAAAGTGAGTACTGAGTGCATACACACGCGCGTTTATCTCACTATCATTTTCTTAGGGGGGCTGGGGACAATTCACACTTTAATCGGTTTACAAAATTCACAATGAAACAATATTTTTGATATTTTATCGCATCGCTAATGTATACTTATTATGTTACACTATTATAATGTACCTATATCATTTATGTATAACGTTCGTCTAAACCTAAACAAAACACGATTATTTCTAAATTAGTGAAATATTTTTATTCATGGAAATATGTGATTACGTACAGTTATTATTCCATAGTAGTTGATACAGACTCAAATTATTTTATAAATCCGCTTTGATGGTGTCAATAGTTAATTGACACCTCGTTAAATCACTCATAAGCTACATAGTACTATGTAGGTATGTACCTGCTTATTATTTGTTAAGGCGAAGTCTTCACTGAGCCTTTTTTAAAGAGGCACCTAGCGGAAAAATACGAAGCTTGTAATTTGAGACATTTTTTTGATAATTTACAATTTAAACTGTATTAATGAATAAATATGTATCTGAAAACATTAAAAATAAAAATATTTTTTATTTTAAGTCAAAGACAAACTTACAATTGTAAAAAATGTAATAAAATGTGAATTTGTTCTATCGGTCCGCACCCTATTATTACATATATTTTATGGTCATATTTATTATTAAAATTTAGTTTATTAAGTTTTCTAAGCATCACCTAAGCGATTTTTGACAAATTCATAGTTTTAATATTTTTTATATCTATTTTAAAAAACATCGATTTTTATAAAAAATATAAATGTATATAACTTGAAATCCTTTTTATTTATATCAAATCAATTATTTTTACAAATATAAATACAATATTTATATTAATATAAATAAAAAGGATTTCAAGTTATACACATTTATATTTTTTATAAAAATCGATGTTTTTTAAAATAGATATAAAAAATATTAAAACTATGAATTTGTCAAAAATCGCTTAGGTGATGCTTAGAAAACTTAATAAACTAAATTTTAATAATAAATATGACCATAAAATATATGTAATAATAGGGTGCGGACCGATAGAACAAATTCACATTTTATTACATTTTTTACAATTGTAAGTTTGTCTTTGACTTAAAATAAAAAATATTTTTATTTTTAATGTTTTCAGATACATATGTATTCATTAATACAGTTTAAATTGTAAATTATCAAAAAAATGTCTCAAATTGCAAGCTTCGTATTTTTCCGCTAGGTGCCTCTTTAAAAAAGGCTCAGTGAAGACTTCGCCTTAAGTGAAATAATTACACAAAATAATGACTCCAAAAATATCTAATCTAAAAAAATCTTTGAAAGAAAAAAAATACATACATTGTAAAATCCTCAGAAACAACATACCTACTTACCTACATTTTAAGACAAATCTAGAGATTAATAATCTTGGGTGGGATGTGGATATAATAAATTCGTAGTTTAGAGCCTTCTCACATTCCTCTATTCGTAATATTTTTTAACAGTAGTTATGTCACAAATCCGAAACGCACACGAAAAGTTGTACCAGCATACCACTTGAGACTTGATGTTCGTACATAATAATAACACGATTTTCCTTTTCATGTAACTCGTCGACATGTCAAGTTGGTATTCTGGAATTAAACAAATGTAATAATAAACTCATTCGATGAGAATCTATTCACATTTTTTTGAGAACTGTGTGATTGTAATGCATTTAAAAACTTTTTATCCGTTTAATTTACTTTATTAGTTTTCTAATTATTTTATTTTAGTGTTACCTACCACTAAAATTCTATAGTACTTTTAAAAACATTTTGAAACATGAAGGATGTTTTGGAAATAGTGGCTATTTAATATAGGGTAATTGTGCCGCAGAGGTGGACACGAGCTTTTATAATTTTTTTTTTTTTTTTTACTAAAACAGCTGTTTATTCCGTGTAGACAATTATAATAAATACCTTTTTCTGTCGGCGCTTCGGTTTTTCGATCCATTAATCGTTAATTGAAAATTTGAAATATTCATACATTTTTATACACCATTATCACAAACTAAGATTATATGAGGTAATATTAGGTTGGGGTAGGTTAGATTAGGTTTGGTTTGGTTTGGTCTAAAAAGAAAGTTGTAAAATATCATGTCCACCTCTGCAGCACATTTACCTGATATAGTTTTTGCCAATTCTTTTCTATACAATTACTTACCTAAGAAACATTAATTTTTGGGGTACTGTTCGGTTATACGGAATACAGCGGAAAACACATTTTGAAAATAGCCGATAAACTGGATTATTTGTTAGGTTAACCTAACCAAACCTAAACTAACCCAAACTAACAAATCGTCTCTGTTCTGGCAGAACACACTAACTGGAGAATACTAGTTTTGAGTAACTTGACTTTGAAGTTGTTAAAATGTTTGAAATGGTCTATCATGTGAGTTTATTAGGTAATCGTAAAAAGGATGACTTTAAAATAAAGATTGTTTATTTATTAGGAAGGTTTCCAGACGGTAAAGTTTGAAATAAGGAACATTTTGGTATAACTAACTCAATATATCATTTTTTCGAATTAGTGTCTTCTGCCAGAACAGTGACGAAATAATCCAGTTCAAAATGCGTTTTCTGCTGTATTCCGTATAACCAAACAGTACCATTTTTGGCATTGTGTGGTAAAACAAAATATTATTCATACATACTTGTCAATTGAAGCTAAAATTCAATTGGTTTGATACTTAAAGCTTTATGTATTTTACGCCCGCATGAGTTTTTATAACATTCTTTTTAGACCAAACCCAGCCTAACCTAACCTACCCTACCCTAACCTAATATTATAATCTTAGTATGTGGTAATGAAGCATTAAAATGTATGAAAATTTCAAATTATAAATTAGTTAACAATTATTGGATTGAAAAGCATCAGCGTCTACAGAAAAAGGTATTTAATATAATTGTCCACATGGAATAAACGTCTTTTCGTTTTCGTAAAAAAAATATATATAAAAGCCCGTGCGGGCATCTGCGGTATAATTACCATAATTTATATCTCTAAATAGTTTAAATAAAGTAATTTAGGTCCAAGAGGTGTGACTAAACGTATTCGAAGTAGTGTTTGAAAAAATATACATGCGACGAGTTAATCAACTTTAAATTAAATTATGCTATCGTAAGTTTTAAATAGCATTTTTCCTTAAATGTCTATTTGTCAAATGATGTTATTTCGGTACTAGTCGGCTTATAACCAAGTTCGACTGTATGTGTCATATCACTAACATGTATTAGCTAACGTATTTCCGCGAATGTGTTGAGATTCTGCGCCTATATACCCGTCAACTACCTATCATGCAGGGAAGAATGAAAGATTGTCAGCATCTTTCAGTTATTGGTAGTGAGTTACCAATGTTGAAATTATTTAACCACTTTTGCTTGTGCAGTGACATCATTTCCTACCATTGTCTAATTTTTATTTGTTGATTTATTTCATTCTCCATTGTTTTTCCTATTTGCATACGATTATCTGTTGATATGTCGTAGTGTTGCATACGTATGATGTGCATGTTCCACATAATTAAATTGTTACTATTTTTCGATTCGCAGCCGGCGGAGAATTCACCGATCCGGTGAGGACAATTTGGAATGGCAGGCCACGCGGCGGACATCATGTGCGAGGTGGAGATTTCCGACGGTCTCGTCGAAATGGACGAGGACCAAGTTGGCATTGAGGTAACCGAGAAAACGCTCCCATGATTCATTTACTTGTTAGTTAGTTGATGGTGATACACAAACAGGAAAAATTATAATTACATTTATTTATATAATGTTGTAACATAATCAATTCTTTTTAAATTAATGTACACCTGCCGAAAATATTTATATTGCGACATAAAGTTGATAAGTTTGTTTCCGCTTTGATTGGGAGTTCACATTTGATCTTCAGCTCCTATTAGATGGTAGATATCCTTGTTCTGCATCAGCTAAAGCTGGCAGAGATGAAACATAACTTTAATTAAAACAAACACAGAATTATTCTGTAATGTAATATATTTTTCGACACCAGCAAGAATTTTTTTACAGTCACAGTTTACAATACAAAAAATAACTACAATTTGTTGCATACTTAATACGAATTGAGTCATTAAAAAATGATTCCAGACAATTATTAGACTCTATTTAACGCGCGGCGTCTTACGTGGGCAAAGTCAATGTGAACGCGGCGCGGCGCAGAAATATCAAACACACGGAGTGCCACATGAGTAGCCTACGTGCAAATTATGCCCGGCGACCGATGGGAAGCGGTGCGTGGCTTCAGCAACGCGATAAGTTGGTTTAATATTCTTGCGCGAACTGAACGCGGCGCGCGGCTGATACTCATTGAATATCTTCATATAAATGATGAAATTCTCCATGAACGTATCTTTCTAAACAAATAATATTAGTTCCAAAATGAGTCTCTGCGGGGTGTAGTTAGTTTTTTTTACCAGCAGGTTCACCACTATCGTTCTACTGTGATATTGCACGGTCCAATTGTCGCGTGGAAATTCAGAAGTTTTTGAACCCTTTTGATTCATGCTTGCATTTTTGCAATTTACACGGGCCATAATTGATGTGTGCTTTATAATGCTTTAGAATATACTGAAAATGGTTTTTCAATAGTCCGTTTATTTCGGTTTCAGTATGAAGAGATTGAAACATCGCAATATGAAGAATACATAACAGAAGACCAGTATGACGAGGTCGAGGAACAGGTCATTGGGATGCAACACTTAGAAGAAGGTTTGTATAATAAACATACTCGATTGTTACAGAATTCTTTATTATTCGCTTATATTAGGTAGTGAACCAATAATTTATGCAATAAATATACAGAACTTATGAAAATTTTATCTTCCGAAGATAGTGCGTATTTTCAATATTTATTTTTAATTGTATCAGTACGCATTTATAAAAAGGTTGAGAGCCGCCTGGCCTATAGTAACATGTAGATTCACATACAAATACATGTATTTCCTGATTTACGAACAGGTTTGAGTGATTCGCCACTAATTTGAGACATGAATTTGCTTAAATAAATTGAATATTTAAAATTTGATTTTGAATCCACTTTTAATGTATCAAATATTCGCCATTGTGAATTGGTATCATGGTGTTCAAAGAAAAACAAATACTGTCATCAAGTCTTGCACACATTACAATCTAACGTTAAATAAAATTGTACACGTTTTATAATTATGAATTTGCTATTCTTCTTTTTCTTTCGACCATGTCCGATCTTAATAGGATCATATGGGCCTCCACAGAGTGGAGGTTTGTATTGACAGATTTTTGTTTTTATGAGAAATGGATGTCAGCCATTTGCTCAACCGATTAGGTCCGTACTCAGACTCATACACAAATTGAAAAACAATATGTGTACTAGCCAGACCCAGGATTCGAACCTGGGACCCTCGACTCTATGGGCCGGCATTTAAGCCACTCGGCCATCGTGGGTGTAAATTGGTGTGAATTTGCTATACCCAAGTAGAATAATATATAAAGGCATTGCACTGATTGTGGAAAATTGGTTCTTTTCAAGACTGTTTGGATCAAACCGGTTCAGATGAAGTAATCTTAACTGGGGGCGCTGTCCATGAAGAAGTTATTGACGTCTCAAACGACCCCCTCTGCGCCGCCGTATACACCACCCCCACTATGCAGAACTGCATCATGCCACAAAACAACAGGTAACACTTCCGCACAATCGTAGGGCCATTTCAGGGTAATTGACTAACATAAAATTATTGTATTTGAATTATATGTGTTAGAAAAATATGAATCGAAGTTACCCCACTCCATCCGCCATGTTGTGTAACTCTGTAAATTTGAAAGACGTGGCTGAAAATCGAAAAATATTCGAATTACAAAATTCAATGAGAAACAGTAAAACTTAAAAATATAGTTTTTTTTCTTGCAATTTTGTAACATTGTTTCCATTTCTGATTCAATTTCTTTTAGATTATTGTCAATGATGACTATTATGGCTCATTCATTGAATTAGTGGAAGTCGCTACTATATTTACAACTTTTGCATGGCCACCTTGTATAGCGCCATAAATGTGTCTAATTAAAAAGATTTTATTGGATGATCGGCACAAAACCAATGAAACAACCATACATCGTAGCCCTTTAAGAAAGAATTTAAATATATGTATCCAGATGGACAATGGACATCGGAGTAACCTAGTTAAGAACCTCACGTATTTTTTAACAGGGTAGCCAATGTCCGCCTTTTTTTGCTGACCTGTTCTCACTAAATATATACTGTGTGCTGACCGCTTTAACATCTTTGCAGCACTTTCTATTCCCCTCGATCAACTTCCTCATTGTGATTATTGTAAATCTTCTGTTTTATTATCTTTCTTTCACAATGATCTTTGGTTATAGGTCGAAGGGAAATAATCGAAGGCAGAGACCGCCGAATGTTCAACACCTGATGCCGATGGGTGAGTTTTTTTAATAAGATATCATTATACCAATTCACATGTCTTTTTGATGTGTGATCCGAAACAATGTACAAAATTGTAAATTGCCATTTGTCACGTGGAGCATATGAGACTAGACTAAAGGTTTTTTTTAACATACTTTGTTCCAAAAATTAGCCATTTGCTCAAGCCATTCTAGATTAAACAAGTACAGCCGAACTCAGTTATTACGATCTCGGATGTATTGAGGAAACATTCGTTGACATTTTGGTTTATGATTTTCTCCATACATTTATTCACTGATATAATGAGCAACTTATCGGATATACCAAGCTAAAATACTGTTAATGTGTCAATCGTTTAAAAACATTACGACCGTAAGCAATAAAATCCGATCGGACAGAATGCCGCCAGGGTCGGATTACGATTATGACACTAATTAAGTGTCTAAGTACCTACCTAATTAGTGTTTCGCTGACAATAATAAAAAGTATCCACGCATATGGTTGAAAAATCCAAGGTTTGTGAAGTCCGTAGGTACCTACCAGCATTCATTACAATAAACAACTTCTTTTGTAGTTATATGAATGCCATGCTTGTTTCAGGGATTGTTACGATGGGTTTGAAATTTTTTATTTTCGACTTTTTGTGTAATGTGATCGCTCATTTAAAAATACCTATTCTCTGATATAAGGAGTAACTCTTATAACAAGCAAATTCAGTCGGTCCCATCTTCCTCATAATAACCAAGTACGACTGTATTAGAAAATCATGTAATTTTCTCTAAACGTAGTGTTTGATTCCGCACCCGCGTCCTCAGAGACGGATGCTCTGCCAACTTCTCTACTATTTGGCAAAATAGGTTAGACAATGATTGCTGATTAAAATAAGCATTCATGCCTACCTCACTATACTCTGTGGGCACTATATCCTCATTGACATGTGAAGAGCTCTTAAAACCTGAATAGCTTAGTACATAAAACTCTCAATGTTCTATATACCAATGTTCCACAACCTTTTTCGTATCATGGACCCCTTACAATGTGTATGAATTTTCACAGACGACCCGTCATAAAAATGTGTTATTAAAACCACTCTTCAAAATTTTACCCTTTTCCTCAAATTTTAATTAAAAAAATAAAGGTAGGTAAATACACCTAAAATTTATAATAAACGAATGTCAATTTGGTCCGATAACAAACCGTCTGCTGCAAAATTTACGCATATACAAGTGGTAAAAATTGTTTTCTTTAATTGTAAGTAAATAAAAAAAATCAGTGTTGCAGAATGCAGACTACCTGTTGCACACTGGGTAACAGCAACACAAAAAAGAATTGAAATTTAAAAAAAAAACGGTGTGTACTTATGTATGCGCGTTAGAAGTTATACTTCTTTGACGTAACAAAACTTGTCGATAACCTAGATTCTTCGACTAGGTCTTAATTATCTTGTTAAATTACACACTCAAGAAAAAGCACCGCTTATTGGAATGCCGTTGGTTTATTTCTATACACTCTTAACTTATATTACTAAATTATATAATTGTTTACCAGTTTTAACAACTGCCACTATGATGTTTAATAGTTTGTTTACGTAAGGAATTGTAAATCGCCGACAATAATAACAAAATAGACAATAGACAAAATCTACATAAAGTTCAAGCAAACAAAAATAACTATATCGCTTGATTAATTACAGTATGTAATGCTAATTATATTTGCAATGTTGCTATGTTTGTCTGCTCATTGTTGCAGAGGATATGAGCGTAGGAGGAAACAGGGGCACTGCACGACGCTGGGAACAAAAGCAAGTTCAGATCAAAACAATGGAAGGAGAATTTAGTGTCACCATGTGGGCAACTGGAGAAGATGACGGTATGTGAATCTATTTGATCTATAATTTGATTCATAATGAAATATCTACCATTTGTGGTTATATATTATATACCTATTAGTTTTTTATTTGTACATTTCTATTTTTGCTTTTAGACGATGGTTCAAATCCAGAGCCCGACCCAGACTACACTGAATACATGACTGGGAAGAAAATACCTTTAGAAGGAATACCAGGTAAACATTTTAATTGTTACAAAAAAACAGACTTTAAAATACATGTCTTCATTTGAATGTTGTATCTTTAGGTTTATCCCTTTGTCTCCTGATTATAATGTAGAAAGCACAAATAATTTTACCATTATATTATAATATCCTATGTGCGTCCCTAAATTATTCAGACATTGTTATTGTCGAACAAGAACTTCTTGTCCATCTGTGAAAACTAACAATCCCCTCCAATGCAGCTAATCGCACTTCCGTTTTCTACTGAGGAACACCCCCAAATTTAACATTTCATTTTACGCTCCAATGGTGTACAGATCTATCAATTTACGTAATTCTAAGCTTTTTATAATAAAAATATATCTGAAACGATCAGGAGTGCTGTCAGAATTATTATTAGTAAACTTTTGGTTTATTGCGAAGTTGAAAAGGACAGCCGATACAATATTTAAACACACCTCTAGCACGCGTTGTCGCCATGACAGGCACGTCACTGAGAAGTCATCTACATTCGACTACGGCGACTTCCTGTTATCGCCGAAGATAAAAACATAATTTTAGTAAAAACTGTAGAAATGCCGTCTGTATGGGTGAAACATGCACAAACATCGTCATCTTGATGTAATGTTCGTCTGAGAAATACTGACCAGGCCATGTACATGGCACAAAACACACTGCGTATTAAGTTTATACGTACGTATACTATGCCCTGACAGTGATAATAATGATATTATTGATCTGAGGGATATTATGTCTCAGGGTAGTAAACAAATTTAGTACCTTGGTAATATCATTTCATGCCTCGCTGCGTACTGATTTTTACATAATTTTATTTTTTTCTTCCTACAAATACCCACGAAGAATTTAGCCGATTAACCGGGTAAAATTACCCGGTTTTCAGTTAGTTTAGAAACCAACGGTTAGCCGGTTTCGGTTTAAACCGGTTTGGAAGCTCTTGTATATAAAACCGCTTATAATGGATAAGCATGCCCAATCTCAAAAGTCACCACACACTGCAGTTAATAACCCAAAAGTGTTATTAAAAATTTTATGACAATATATTTCAATGTTGGTTTGGTTTGCAGGTTTGGACTTGTCTGACCCTAAACAGTTGGCAGAATTTGCAAGACCCGGTCACAAAGTAAAGGTTAAAAAGCAGATGCAAGACGGACTCGACCGGACCATAGGTCAGTTGCTTACCACACATAATTATAATTTATTACATTTTACACAAATTATTCATAAAATTTCCTACTGGTAGCTACCCTTATATTAATTCTCTGTGGTAACGTAGTGCTATAAAGCCTGTCTCTGAATCCATGCCAACGACCATTCCTTGTATAGAAGTCTGTTATTATATAGCTTCCACAAAATGGAGGTTCTTGTAAATAGTAATATACTTTTTTCTATTCAACCATGAATGAGTACATTTTGAATGTGCATATCTTCTGTCTTATCTTGTAAAATATGTTATGTGTTCAATTTTTAACCAACTTCACATCTTCAAAGCTTTTAAAAAATCAGTTGTAACAGTGAATTTATCGAGGGACAAAAAAAAAGAAGAGATTTGAATAAATCACCAAAGGTGACAAAATCAAAAAATGCATATTCGTGTTCATAGGGAGTATTAAATAATGAACCTCCTCTGTACTACTGCTTTTGCATTCATATTATTTAAAAAAAGACAATACCATGTTTCGAAAAAATGTACTAACTATTATATTTGAACTATTTTCCTAGAAACAGCATTGTAAACAGTTTAAATTTATATAAACCTTTCTGTGGTGTAATATAGTAAGTGTATTCCTGACTAAACTGTGTATTTGTGTTTGCGTTGGGTGTATGGGCGTGGCAGCGTGCCCGCACAAAGGCTGCAGCAAGATGTTCCGCGACAACTCGGCCATGCGCAAGCACCTTCACACGCACGGGCCCAGAGTGCACGTCTGCGCCGAATGCGGTCAGTATGCTTTCAAAATTGATATTTTGCACGGATAACTTGTCAAGCAATATTGCACATTTGCATATGAGCTCAAAAAGTCAGATGCTTGGCCTATTACGGAAAACAAAATGAGTAAAACAATTCATTGGTGTCCTGTATATGTATTGGATAATTTTGTAGAAAGGCCTTATTGCCAATAATGTCCAGATTATTTACTATTGCTTGGGCTTCAATTGATTTGAAAATAAGTATGCACAGCAGTCTCGACCTATCGTTCCTCGATCTGGCGTTTTCCTATTTGTATCATTCATTTGGTCAGGTCCCGAAAAATGCTCGTAATAAATTGCCAAGAAATTATCACATTAATCGTTCTTCTACTTATTGTTTTCCCGAGTTGATTGTTTAAAGTCTTATCTAGTTTGCTGTATTTTTCTGGATTATCATTTATGTACGTTATAAATATGTACATACTGAGAAACGAAAACAATGAACACTTTCGTTTGCTCTGAATAAACCGGTACTGCCAAGCTGGAATTTTGGGTGGCACTAACTCCTCATGTCACCAACTGTAGACTATTGTAAACAGTGTACTGATTGATATCACATACTCTTGTAGAGTCTGACGACTTCCACTCAAAACTTGATTTACACAAGAAAATTGTTAAATTCCAATTTAAAATTGTTGGTTATTAAGAATTTTTATTGTTTTCCCACGTTTACCGTTTGGTTCATCTGGTCCCTTTAAAATCTTGGAATCCACTGTACATATAATATTTGGCAAAATAGATCATTACATGTGCAATTATAGTTTCTGACATTTCAATAAATTGTGTATTTTTAGTAAAAACTGATATCTGTTTCAAGTAGAAAGTAAGTTTTTTTGAGTACCTATGTATATTTTTAAACATATTAAAATATTTTCATTTAATACACAACATTGTACCGCTAATATAATATGACCACTATGCTGTGCAATATTTGCTGATTTGTAGAATTCCACGAAACAATGCCTTCTTGAGTATTCCCTATTGGCCTATTACACTATGCTGTGGAATATTTGCTGATTTGTAGAATTCCACAAAACAATGCCTTCTCGAGTATTCCCTATTGGCCTATTACATTGCATTATATTTTTTATGTGTTTACAGGAAAAGCATTTGTAGAGTCATCGAAGCTCAAACGTCACCAGCTAGTCCATACAGGGGAGAAACCCTTCCAGTGCACCTTTGAAGGATGCGGAAAAAGATTTTCACTCGATTTTAACCTTAGGTAGGCCTTACATTTATGCCGCTTTATTTGTTTTAAGCTTTGACGTAATCTATATATGTATCACTAAATTTCAAAACCCGCTATAACACTTTTTTGAAATAATTAAGATATAATATGTATCTATGAATTCGTTATTAAAATCTCTACATGAATATTTTGTCGCCTCTTTCAAAATCCGCTACGATTGACTGTCATTTATGAAACAAAATCAATGCGTATTATCAATTCCCGCTATAACACTACTGTAACATTCTAAACCATTTTAGTTCAAAAAGTTTTTATTGATTTTCTCAAAATAATGAAAAAGTGTTATAGCAGGTTTTGAAATTTAGCGACACATATATAGTAGATACAGTATAACCTTGTTAATACGAATTCCACGGGACGGAAAATCGAAAAAAAAATCGAATTATGAAATGTATGGAATAAAAATATTAAAATTTAAAAAAAAAAAAAAATTATTTTCATCAATATTGTTTACGATCATAGATGTGCCTACCAAATTTCCGCTTTCGTGTGTGTTATTGAGTCATAAAATGTCAGGATTATTTTTATTACCTTCATTAAATAAGTAAGTTTTGATGTTTTAAGAAAAGTCTGTCACAATTTTCAATGACTGGCTAATGAAATAGTGTACTTTATTATGATTTATTGAATATTTTTATATGCCAGGACTCTGAAATAATTTTGAATTACGAAATTCGAATTAAAGGTATGGTTTTATATGAAAATAATGTTTCAAGGGACTTTTTTTTCAGTAAAATTTCGAATTACGGCGAATTTCGAATTATCAGTGTTCTTACTAATCAGGTTTTACTATATTGTGTATCTTGATTTAGAATCTAGATATTGACTCAATGGGTCGAACGAGCGGGCTATGAACAATCATCCAGTTTTACCATATTTGCCAGTGTTACCATAATTGAGCTATAAATACAATAAACTTATGTAATGGTTTGGTTGCAGGACGCATGTGAGAATTCACACGGGAGACCGCCCTTACGTCTGTCCGTTTGACGGCTGCAATAAGAAATTCGCTCAGAGCACCAACCTTAAGTCACACATACTCACACACGCCAAAGCTAAGTAAGTACTGCTTCCATCTATGATAGTGGGTACACGATGATGGTATTTTTGAAAATCAATATTATATCTCTAGTACAATGCCAACTTGGGTGAAACACAAAAAAATTTCAGGGTTTCGAGACACCATTTTTCATAACAAACATTATGAATAATTAAATATTATTTTAGTTTTTTTTATAAACCATGTCAAATATCAAAAGTTTGCATTAAAATATCAAAGAAATAAAGGTGAGAATTGTCTGTTTTATACCTACTACCCCGTTTACACATGCATGGATTGATTTACTGCTGCTATTATCGCTGGAGGATTACGGATTATTACATGACTAGTGTGTAACCCTAAATAATATTTTTTCTGTTAACAATTGAACCAATGACAAAATCACATTTTAACCATACTAGATTACTGACTAATCTTTAAAATTCGATTTGAACAGGTCTCGAACAATGGCACGCGGTTCCTTGAACTACGAGTCGCGGCCCAACACGCAGTATGTCCAACTGGAGTCACCTGACGACAGCCGACAGTTCATCGTGTATGCCGATTAAGGCCCCGCATCGCCGTGCGTGTGAATCGTTGCCTAGACTCCAAAATGTAGTGATAATCGCCATTTAAGCATCATCGAAGCACATTTGATGGGCAATATTGTGCGATATTTGTGCCGTTGAACCAGACATGAGTTTTTGTTATACGGTCGCCAGTCACGGTGGCAACATAACAATTTGACAATCTTGTCAGATTATGTTTCGTCGTCAAGTGTCATGTACTGTTGTATTTTTTTGGTGACTTTTTTTTACTGTGCGTAATGTGTTGATGACTGTCGCAATATAAATTCACATATTTTCACCACTGTCCACAACGTGTCATCAGATATGGTGTCCTTAGAATATTATAATATTACTTATAGTGATTCGCCTTTAGTCAATACGGACACTTACAAATTAATGATAATGAGTGTTTTTTTTCTTTATTTCTTTTATTCGAGAATAAGACATCACATGTCATATTGTCAGTCTACCTTGTAAATCACTTGAACCAGAAAAAATAATATTCCTGGCCTCGGCAGCATTGAATCATCAGCAAGATCGTGGTGTTTAATGGTTTGTTATAGTTTGTACAATGTACTGTTATTTACGTTTTATTAAGATTGTTCAATTTCTTTAATTGTGCTTAACTTTAACTGTCAATCCATGGTGGAAGTGCATTGGATTAATAAATTTAATAAAACACAATTTTATGTACTGAATCCACTTTTTTATATTAAGTAATTGTGCCGGTTTCGTCCACCTTAGAGAGACATTTTCTACCTCTCTGAGGTGGACGAAACTGGTGCAATCATTTAATATAAACATGTGGATTCAGTATAAGAAATTGTGTTTTATTAAAATTATTAATCAAGATTGTTCATCTAAATATTCGTAATAATGATCTTCCATTGTATTAAAACTTGTAGCACTAATGCACGGCATTTTTATCTCAGTGCAGTGCTTGCGAAGAAATCTCAGACCACAAAAATGTGATGTTTATTTTCCTTGTCAGTTGTAAACTTTTTTTAGGAGACATTAACTCTTTTACTCCCAGCTGATTTAGCCTAGCATATGAGAAAACTCCCAAGCGTTTTTTGACAACAAATCGTCGATTTAGTTTTTTTTAAATAACTAATTCTACACATGTTTTAAAAATTTGAAACTTTTTTTGTGTGTTCTCAATGGTGTATAAAGCAATAATAAGTAATAATATTGATAGTTTACATCAATAAAACAAAAGAAAAAAATAATGTATCAATATTTATTTAGAAATGAACGGATAAAACTATGTTTGAACAACAAAACAAGTGTGACAACATTTTTTTATTTATAATTGATATATCAAATTTTATAATATAATCTATCCTTATGTAGTAACAGAAAAAAAAATAAACATATTATTATTTCTCTATGAAATAGAATTTTTATAAAGTAATCAAAAAAAATCGTATAGTGTCAAGGTATTCAAGAATATTATTCAATTCACGAAATCGCAAGAGAATTCGATACAGTATCGACGACTAACTGATATGGAATGAAGTAATTTCAAAAAATAAGTCTCAAAGCACTAAATCATTTATAATATTATTTATATTCATGTATTTTTTCACCATCTTACCAAAAATACAGTGGCATCCATTGTTAGTTCAAAAATTACAAATTTCATTTTGTAATGTGATATATGAATCATAAAACAACTAAAAGAAATATCAGAATTTAAAATGTGTCATAAAAATAATGTTTTATTATTTTTATGACCCTCTTTGGTCTCAAGTTCGACAGCAGAGCAATTATGACTTGTGAGTTATTAGGGTATGGCATAATTATAAACAATGCCGACACTAAAATAAATGTTAGTCACCACCCAACACACAGTGAATATAAAAGTGCGGCCACACCGAAAACAAGTCGCGCGACAACTCGTTAAATTTTACGATAAGCATGATAATTATCGTAAAATTTCTTAAGCAATTATGATAATTATCGTAAAATTTAACGAGTTGTCGCGCGACTTGTTGCCGGTGTGGACCCGGCATAATGCTTCGTCTACATGAACGAAATATGACAGGAAAAAATTTGGAATAAATCGTAAATTTGGTTCCAAACTTTCGGCCGATGGATCGGCCCAGATGGAGTTTTCGCATAGGTATGGTGGGCCGAAATATCGGCCCCGTGGGAGTAAAAGGGTTAAAAACCATCTTATCTTTGTTTTAAATAGAATTTAAATATATAAAGTGAAAAGAAAAAGAATAAACATAAAAAAATTATATTTGGTATTTACGAGGCTTGCAAATTTTTCCATTGTATGGATATAAATACGGAATGGTCTTCGACCACATCCATTCTTCAGTTAGAGCATATGGGGGCGCCTCCAAGAATACATGTCGCTCGCCAGTCTTCTTGCATTTTTCAATTAGTGCAATGTTGCAAATATCATTTATTACCAAAGTGGGATTTACGAGTTTTACAAGATAGACTGATGATATCATTTTTATGATAATGTCATTGATCAACAACATTTTAATAATACGATAACCTCATTTTAATTAGTTGCAGTGTATTAAAATATTCAATTATCGGTACCCTTGCCGTAATTCCTGAGGGACTACGGGGGATATGTACTGGCCAACATGTCGAGTGCTGTATGTAGGAACTTGCCCAATCGGCCTGTACATACAGCGATGGAAAATGTACAAGTATGGGGATCTACTGTGGATATATATTATTATCAGGGGAAATAATATTATATCACTAAATAAAAAATTGCTGTGATGTTAGATTTTTTTTGTTTTTCATTGAAACGTACTCTTGATTTGAATATAAAATTCACAGTCGTATGCATTCACAGATAACATTGAATGCAATTAATGACAACTGCTAGGGGTTCGTCCAAATATGATGACAATGGCCTAAGGGAGGAGGGGGTCTGATATAATGTGATGAGGGGTTGTAGAAAATGTGATGTCACAAACCCACAAAATATTCGATCATGCGTTTTTTAATATATTAGAGGGGGCAATTCAAAAGTTTAACAATTTAGATCGGGATTAAAAGGTTTTATGATGACGTCATTTATGGGTGAACCCCTAGTATCACGTTCAAATAACAAATGATAAATACTTCAACAGCCAAAAATATAGTTCGGGGCTTTTTAGGGTTTTGGATCATGAGTCAATGCGCCAATAATTGCATGCATATTTAAAAAACCCTACAAAACTTTGATGCCAATTATGTCGGTTTACCGAAAACATTGGTCATTCCTTGAATGCATAATATATTCCGAATAACCCTTTATTGTTTTCTCATTGGTAAAAGGGTTTTCTTTGTATAACTATAAAATATTTATTTTAGTGAAATTGTAAGGGTAATGATGTTGAGATTAAACCAGTCCACCAGGAAATTCTGTTGCAGTTTTTAAGTATTAAGATCTCTTTCTTCTGTCTGATATGGTAGCTTTGTCGGGGCCGCTAAACTAGGGATTTTGATGACATTACTATATCCTAATTCTATTGGTGATCAAATCTTGACACCACAGTGAAAGTAAAGTATGGCTTACATATACCATTTTATTTTTGTCTGCAAAAAGTTACATCACCATGTTATGCCCACACTGGCCAAGCTTATAATGGCGTGGGTCAATCCTGGGTCTGGCAAATACACATATTGTTTTTCAACGTGTCTTCAGGGTCATGATTATTGACCGAATAGGTTGAGCTAGTGGATTACATCCATTTCTCATAAAAACAAAAAAGGTCCCATACTCAGGGTCCAAACAACATGTAAATTTGCCAGACGCAGGATTCTAACCCGCATCCAAACTATTGAATACTATTTTAATATGGTAGTTATATAGATATACCCATCATAAATTGTCAGGTGTTCGAATTTAGAACTAAGCTCATCTCAGTATATAAAGTATGAAATGATATGTCAAATGTTAGCATGTGGCGCCCTCACTCAGCGGACAACTTATACTGGTGGATCTATAGTAACGGTAACTTTATTGCATCAAAATCATGTAGTATAGCGGCTGCTGATTAATATGATATAAGTTAAACTACATTTGGTGAATATAGGTGCCCACTTGTAAGTAGAGTGCTTGGGATTAAACGAGTACAAGTGTAATTAAAATATTAATCAAGAGAAATTTTTCATATATACAAAGATATTTTATGCGTGAAACGTGATTCGAACTGTTGATGCTTTGTATAAATAGTCTAATCATTTTTGAAGTACAGATTTTTTATACTTATACACGAATGTTATGTTTTATATTATCTTTCAAAGCGAATTCACATTTTGAGTTTATAACAGAACCCTGATATTCCTCAAAGCCTTTAACTGCATTTTTCTGAAAATGTTCTTTTTGGACATACTATAGTTGCTCTCAGCAGATCTGTTCCAACATAACACTTCACTCTGATATCATGCAAAATTGTAATTAAAATGCTAATTCTATGCGATTAGTATGAAACATCAAAAATAACACTTCGTCGCTGTAGGATTGGTTTGTCGAGACGAAAAACAAATTTCATTATCCTATATTTAAATACATGGAGGTATTTAAATTGTTGTTTTTACAGCATGTGAATGCTGTATTCATTACAAAGCAATGAAAAGAAAAGGATGGTTTTGGGTCCATTTAGATAAAAAAAACCATTCTGCATTGAAAGGTCGATTTCGACAACCCAATCCTATAGCGACGACTTGTAAACAAGGCAGTCTCGCTGGGCGTGTTAATTAGATTACTTCTCAACATGTCATTTATCGTGAAAGCGTACTACAAGCGTGACCTCGCCAAAAACAGACACGAAGCAGGCATAAGTTTGACCGAAGAGTGAAACGCGGGTACTAACTCAAAGATTTGCCTTTTAGAAAACTATTTTGCACACTGAATACATATAACACATTCAGGTTATCTCAGAAATGTAACGAAACGGTGTTGGTTGGAATAGATGTGTTAAGAGACCGAAAGACCAATTATGTAGACTCTATGATTACATATTATTCAATTTTGTTCACTCGATCACCTGTGCACTTGTATTCTTTCAATCCACAGCACCTCAAGTAGTATATCGACTAGATTTTAAGTTATTTCCAATTCTACGCCAAAGTACATAACATAACGTTTTCTGCCATAATAATATGTTTCCAGTCAAAACATTTTTAATTACACATAACTCTACTGTATACCAACATCAAACCTGAATGAAAAAAAGGATTACATAGCTATACTCTGATGGAAACCAATAACTTCCTAGAAAATCACCAGAGAATTATTAGTTTTTCATGGATTATTTCAAAGTGCTTAGTTTAAAAAGGTACATTTAAGTATATTTATAAAAAGTGTAAGAATATTTTTTTTGAAATGTTCATTTAATATTATTAATGTTTTATTGAAACAGAAACAAAATGCAGTGTATTTTATTTGTTTTGTGTTATAAATTCTCTGTATAAAGTGAAAGCAGTGATGGGTAACCTGTTGTCGGCACTGTGTTTTATCACGGCATCAGAAACCGAAAGTATAAAATCTAACATAGCGCAGACATGTGTTGCAAACAATTATTTTTCCTTTTTAAAATAAATAACAATTTTTTACTAAAGTATACTGTCAGTGTTTCAATTAGAGATCGCAATTCTAGACAGAATTAAAAAAAAAAAATAAGTGAAATGTCTACAAATAAATTTATTTTCACGTAATGTACTGACATGAAATTATAATTATTATAGTACAGCATAAATTGTCCGCTGTTAGAATATGTAACTAACCTCATCACTGCATAAAAAATATTGAATGATATACCAAATGTTAGCATGCAGTGCCCTAACTCAGCGGACAACTTATACTGGTAGATTTTTAACAAAAACACATCTCTGATCATTTAGTTTATACTACATAAGTTTTATAATTATGTATATTATTTCTGATCTTTTAATCCCGCGAAAGGTAGGAGATGGTATTTTTCTGGGATTTTAATATTGTTTTATTTATAAAATTAACTTAAAAAAAATGTTTGCCATGTATCTTTTGTAAAAAATCATAATTCTGAAATTCTGGGAATTTGGAATCAAGAAATTAAACAGGATGCCGGGATTTCATACCCTAGTTCATTATAACTGCATAACACGGCCGGCGACTGGAAACTGCTCGCTCATCGCTGGTAAAAACCTTTTCCATAAAAATATATGGTGGATTTATCTCAACTATCATGTCGCATTAAAAAAATATATATTCAAGATCATTACTCTACATTTTATATTATGTTTAAAGATAAGTATGTACCTGATATACTTAAAATTTGTGTTTACTTTTAGAAGAAATAAAATGAATTTCTAAAAAAACTTTTATCATAAAAGGGAAAAATCCACTGTGTATGTTGTAAATTGATTGGACTGCATAATGCATTTGTAAATTTAGTGATAAAATATACAAGTTGTGAACTGCTTGCTAAGTAAAACGGGATTAAAGTAAATTTCTACTGCTAAATATATAGTCCTTGGAAGAAATGATCTAATGCCTCGTTTACACGCGCATGGATGTACTCCTGACAGTATGTATTATCGCGACCATAACAAACTAATAAACACGTATTATCTTGCAAATTGCAAGATTGCATTAATGAATTTAAAAAGTTCAATTCTTCTGAATTTTCATGTGACAATTTGACCGTGCAATCTCTGCGCCTGCGTAATAGAACGATAGTAGCAAATCTGCCGTTAAAAAAATGAACTACACCGCATAGACTCACTATGAGGTTAAACGATTTTCACGAACTGTTAAATAGTACCATAAAACGACAACATCGCATCTCACTTATGTGGGCGAAGTCGATGTGACGCGGCGCGGCACGGAAATATCAAACACATGGAGTGCCAAATGAGTGGTCTACGTGCAGATTACGCCCGGCGAACGATGCGAAGCGGCGCGTGGCTTCGGCGACGCGATCTGTTGGTTTGATATTTTTGCATGAACTGAAAGCGGCGCGCGGCAGATACTCATTGAGTATCTTTCTAAATATACAATATTAGTTCCACTTCTTTGAGATAAATATTTCTGTAAAATTTTGTATTTAAAATATGAGTTTTCAAATAAAAAAACCCTCGCGTCCGTCCGCTCATGATGAATAATATCCGATGACGACTGGTGACAAGCCACGTTGGACAACGTTGCCGCTTCGCATCGTTTTGCTTTATATCGCTTCAAACCGCGTCGCAATCGCGTTCGCATCAACATCGCCTACGTAAGACGAGCCGTTACTCTTGAAGAATGAGATTGGCGAGACAGTAAGCACATTTACGTGTAAACAGTTATTATTGCGATAGTTTAAAATGCACACTATTGGTGCAAGCAAATTCATGCACGTGTACAGGCACTAAATCTACACATGTACAGATCAACAACTTATTGGAGACTGATTCCTAAGGTTGGTTTATAAGGAAACATCCTACTAGCGCCGTTATCTTACATTATTTCATAACAAATTGTCCTAAATGTTTACGTATTACTTTCACGGTGAATAATTAGGGGGTCAGGGAGTAAGAGTGGGGGAGGTCCAACCCCCATCTATCCCACCGAATCATATTTTTATGTTTACAATAAATATTTTTCATTTGAAATCAAAGTTATTCATTATAATTGGCTCAAAACCCCTGCCCTACTAACTACATACCAAGTCAACAATTAATTACTGTTAATTTAATTTGGTCACGTATGTAGCATTACTAGAGTTATTATAGATAATTATAAATTTGTATATTTCTTTTTATTATATTATAATTATTGACCTTTAGTGAAGTATATGAGATGTGATCAAGTACTACAATAGACATTGCTAGCCAAAATACTTAAAATTAATATATAAGTCACCTTACCCACACATTTGCAACAATTTTTGTAAAAGATTTCTTAGCCATTTCCAATTTTGTGTTAATAAAATTTCTCATCTATTTGCATACTTGCTATATTTTAAACAAGTCTTCCCATTTTACTTATAATGGCTTATAAGTATGTATTAGTTTTAATCGGGTCTCTCTCCTGTGTAATGCAAAACAATCTTTCAGACATCATAAACTATTATTTTATGTGTCTAGTTTAGCTCCAGTAGTCATCCATATCAATTTATAGTTACACTGAAGGTTTTGTAAATAATATGTCAATGGTGTCATTTTGTACTGTGTTGGGATTTTGGCTGGCTGTCTATTGGGTGTTGCAAGTGTGCAAATCATATTAATATGTATAAAAAAATGTATGTAAGGAAGTGTATTTTCAAATATGAGTAATTTTTCACAATAAATGACCTCAAATAATTTTAAAGAGTTTCCTTTAAGAATCATTCTGAATCCGGTATATTTTTTTTTTCAACGATCCTATCCTTGGCATGTTTAATTAAACGTGGTTTGTATTATTAATATTAATATTATCGACCGAAGGTACCTACTTGATGGAATTGGAATTTAAATTCTAACGGATTTAAGTTTTGTACTATTCCACTTGAGTCATTTTTTTCGACCCGCAACACTTTACCCTCACCAAAAGGCAAATACACACTGACGACGAATACAATTAACTCTAACTTATATAACAAATCAATACAATAAAGTAGGTAAAAGCTTTATCACCTACCTATTAAATCAATAAATAATATATAACACAAATTATGAATAGGTAGTTGAAGTATTTGTAAAAAACCCCCTACCTTATCAATAATAATACACTCGTTAAGCGTATATAAATTGTCAAAACCTAATAATAGATCATTAGTAATTTTAACCCTTTTACTCCCACGGGGCCGATATTTCGGCCCACCATACCTATGCGAAAACTCCATCTGGGCCGATCCATCGGCCGAAAGTTTGGAACCAAATTTACGATTTATTCCAAATTTTTTCCCGTCATATTTCGTCTCGTGTAGACGAATCATTATATTCACTGTGTGTTGAGTGTGAGTAACATTTATTTTAGTGTCGGCTTTATTTATAATTATGTCACACCCTATTAACTCACAAGTCATAATTGCTCTGCTGTAGAACTTGAGACCAAAGAGGGTCATAAAAATAATAAAACATTATTTTTATGACACATTTTAAATTCTGATATTTCTTTTAGTTGTTTTATGATTCATATATCACATTACAAAATGAAGTTTGTAATTTTTGAACTAACAATGGATGCCACTGTACTTTTGGTAAGATGGTGAAAAAATACATGAATATAAATATTATTATAAAATTACTTCATTCCATATCAGTTAGTCGTCGATACTGTATCGAATTCTCTTGCGATTTCGTGAATTGAATAATATTCTTGAATACCTTGGACACTATACGATTTTTTTTGATTACTTTATAAAAATTCTATTTCATAGATAAATAATAATTTGTTTATTTTTTTTTCTGTTACTACATAAGGATAGATTATATTATAAAATTTGATAAATCAATTATAAATAAAAAAATGTTGTCACACTTGTTTTGTTGTTCAAACATAGTTTTATCCGTTCATTTCTAAATAAATATTGATACATTATTTTTTTCTTTTGTTTTATTGATGTAAACTATCAATATTATTACTTATTATTGCTTTATACACCATTGAGAACACACAAAAAAAGTTTCAAATTTTTAAAACATGTGTAGAATTAGTTATTTAAAAAAAACTAAATCGACGATTTTTTGTCAAAAAACGCTTGGGAGTTTTCGCATATGCTAGGCTAAATCAGCTGGGAGTAAAAGAGTTAAACAAAAATACTACACTCAAGAGGAGTAAAATCTTTCATTCTGGAAACAATGGTAACATATTGGGAATTAATGGAGTTAACTAATGAGATATTTATCTATGATATCAGCAGTCTTTAAGGTTATTAGTTAAACAATTAATGTTCAATAATATTCTTACGTGATACCTAATCTTTTTCTACATTACACCATATTTATAGTCTCGCGTGTAAACCATCATAGGATATAGCAAGCCGTGGGTCCCAGGTTCGAATCCTGGGTCTGGCAAGTACACATATTGTTTTTCAATTTGTGCGTGTCAGGGTATGGACCTAATAGGTTGAGCAAGTGGCTGACATCCATTTCTCGTAAAAAACAAAAATCTGTCAATACAAACCTCCACTCTGTGAAGGCCCATATGATCCTATCAGGATCGGACATGGTCGAAAAAAAAAATTAGGAAAGCTAAGTTGATCATTCAAGATAGGTAGGCTCTGCAACTGTGCTCTATTTATCTCTAAGAGCTTGGCCACAGCGACGGGACGGCAGCGGCGTGTACAACTCAAACGTATAACCATAACCGTGTGTGATATGCCCAAAAAAAGACACTACGAACATTTCACACATGGATATATATATCTGTACCTCAGAGGCAGACGGATGCAAGTGCCAAATACCCAATTGTTCAGGAGAGCCAAAAAACAATTTTTATTTTAAACGAATATTCATAACTTCTAAGAAAATATACATATAATGATCATTATTTTTTGGTACTGTTCGGTTAAAGCGGATACAGCGGAAATTGCATTTTGAAAATAGCCGATAAACTGGATTATTTGTTAGGTTAACGTAACCTAACCCAAACTAACAAATAATCCAGTTTATCGGCTATTTTCAAAATGCGTTTTCCGCTGTATCCGCTTTAACCGAACAGTACCTATTTTTTTTATTCTAATTCAATTAAAGTACTTCTGGAATATGTAAAAAAGGAATAAATATAATACGAGGGTGGGTCAATAAGTCCTTAGAAAAGCCGACAGGTGGCGCGACTAGTACTGTAAGCGGTTTGTTTTCATGCAGCGGCACTACCGATTCAGTATGCTGCGAAGTTTCAATCAGATTGGTCGGGTTGTTGTGTGTTTCTCGTACATTTAAAAAAAAAATTTGCTTGTTTACAAAAATGGAGAAAATTGAGTTTAGAGCTGTTATTAAACATTTTAATATAAAAGGGTTAACAGCAAAGGAAATAAAAAATGAGTTGGATTTAGTTCACGGCACATCTGCTCCTTCACTTGCAACTATTTATAACTGGTTAAATGAATTTAAACGTGGTCGTACATCAACAAAGGATGAACCACGCTCAGGACGTCCTATAGAGGTGACTACACCAGAAATGATCAATAAAATCCACGATATGGTGTTAAGTGACCGAAGATTAAAGTTGAGTGAGATAATTGAGGTTACAGGGATCTCAAAAGGTAGCGTCATTTCTATTTTACATGACAAATTGGGCATGAAAAAAATTTCTGCAAGATGGGTGCCGCGTTTGCTCACAGTCGACAATAAACGCAATAGGGTGGTGGCCTCTAAAGCCCTGTTGTCGCTCATGCAACGCAATCCGGATGAATTTTTTCGTCGCTTTGTGACTGTAGATGAAACATGGATACACCACTATACTCCCGAGACGAAAGAACAGTCAAAGCAGTGGATTGCGAAAGGCGAACCATGTCCAAAGAAGGCGAAAACCGTAAAATCAGCTGGTAAGGTTATGGCTACTGTATTTTGGGATGCACGTCATGCAATTATTTTCGTTGACTATTTGGAAAAAGGAAAAACAATAACAGGGGATTATTATGCATCTTTATTGGACCAGCTAAAAAACAAAATTGAAGAAAAACGGCCTCATTTAAACAGGAAAAAAATCCTCTTTCATCAGGACAATGCCCGTGTTCACACATGTTTATGATCAATGGCTAAAATTGAAGAATTGAAGTTCGAATTGGTCGACCACCCACCGTATTCGCCAGATTTAGCCCCCAGTGACTTTTTCCTTTTCCCAAACTTAAAAAAATGGCTAAGTGGACAACGTTTTTTTTCAAATGAAGAAGTCATCGATCGGACAAATGCTTATTTTGAGGACCTTCCGAAAACTTATTTTTCTGACGGTTTAAAAAAAATTGAGAAACGTCTAACCAAGTGTATTGAGCTCCAAGGAGATTATGTTGAGAAATAAAAAAAAATACAAAAATAAAAACTGTTTTAATGCTTTTTTCTAAGGAATTATTGACCCACCCTCGTACAATTTTATATCTAAAAAAAATTAAATAGAAAACGTATTATGGATCTGCATCCTTCTGCCTCTAAAGATATTTTGTTAAATATGGAATTGTATCTTATTTACCTAGCCAAAATAAAACAAATTATAAGTTAAAAAAATTTATAGGTATAAATATAACAACCAGCCTGAATCTATTCACTGCTGGATGAAGGCCTCGCTAATCTCCAAGTTGATTCCACTTCTCTCGTCCCTGTGCGTTGCGTTGCCAAGTTTTTCCCCAGAACTTTATCATTTCATCGATCCAGCGGCCTCTAGATCTACCTTGTGGATGTTTTGTACCTCTTGGATACCACTGGATGAATAAATTTGTCCAACGATTGTTCTTTCTTCGACCTATGTGTCCAGCCCATTTCCATTTGAGGTTTTTAGCAAACTATCACATCATTAATCCTTGTCTGTTCCCTTATCCACTCATTCTTCATTTTGTCCGTTTGCGTTATGCCAGCATGCACCTTTCCATTCCACGTTGTGCTACTCAAAGGTTCTGGATCTCTCTTTTACTTAGGGTCCATGTTTCACACTATGTGATTACGGGAAGTACACACTGGTTGAACACTTTGCACTTTAGGCACAGTGGGAGGTCATTTTTGAAGAAATTATTCAGGCGGCCAAAAGCACTCCAGCCTAGCTTTACTCTGCGAACAATTTCATCAAATATACATCCATCTATAGACACTTGTTGTGCCAGATAGATGTAGTTTTTCACCTGTTCGAGCTGAATGCCATTGATGAGGATCTCTTTTTGGTCTGCAAAGCAGTTGAACATGACTTTCTTCTTTGACACATTTATTTTCAAGCCTACTTTGTTGCTTACTCCAGCGAGTTCCTGCATTCTGCTTTGGAGGTCTTCTGAGTCTTGTAAACTACTATTTATTGTCATCGGGAAAGCGCAGACGACTCACGTATTCTCCATTTATAGAGGCCCGCGTCATTCCAGTCAAGTTCTCTAAATAAGTCTTCAAGTGTAGCTGTAAATAGTTTAGGTGAGATTGTATCACCTTGTCGGACTCCTTTGCTGATAGGAAATGCGCGATGGTTTATGGAGATGTTGTTGCGCTACTGTATATATTATTGAAAATATTTATATAGCGCCCGGGGATTCCTTGATTTCTGAGTGCATCGAGTATTGAAAATTTCTTTATGGAATCGAACCCTTTCTCATAGTCTATAAAACCAATGGATAGCGGCAGCTTGTATTCCTGTTACCTCTCTGATGACTTGGATATGGTCCATAGTGCTGTATCCTCCTCTAAAGCTCGTTCTCCTGGCTGGTTCTCGTCTAGTACATATTACAGACGGTTTGAGAGAATTTTATCTTAGTGGATTATTGGATTTGCATCCTTCTGCCTCTAAGGTAGGTATGGCACTTGCATCTTTATTCTATGCATATCTTGGACTAGGACTTCCATCTCTCTGCCTCCAATAAATAAAGCCTTTAGCATGACGATTCTTAAAAAAAATCATTTTCCCCAAAAATGAAGTTGCATCCGTCTGCCTCTGAGGTACAGATATATATATATGCCCGCTGTCCGCCCGACAACTACGTTCTTGGAAGAATAATTTATAGTCACCCGCATGACTTTGAAGTAATTTTGCACCTTTTTCAATGTCAAATGTATGTTTTTCATTTACTAAAATGGTTCGCAAATGTTGTGTATTCATATCCAATATTTGGGCTGCTAAGTGTTCTGCAATTCTAACATTTAATTTCCTCGTAGTTTTCCACTTCAAATTTGGGGCAATTGTTGCATTTTAATCGATAAATACCGTATTTATTTTTAAACTCTGGGGTCTTTATTGTTTATCAATAATCTACCAACTGTGTTACAATAAAATGCCGATTTCACATTATCTTTGGAAAGATGTATTTTAACTTTTTCACTGGTTTTGCTTATATAACTTAATCTACACCAGTGATTAGCATTGACCGGTGTAGGTAGGTAGGTTCTACACCTAATTTAGATATTAATTATATTTTCTTTTTTATTAAAATTTGTTTATAAGAGACTCCTCATATCAATTTGTTTAATCGTTAAAAGTTTGTTTTGAAAATTTGTTTCACTTAAGGGCACAGTTGCAAGTCTATGTATATCCGAATGAAATGCGGCTAGTTCAGTGGTCGGCAAAATGTGGCTCTTTGGCCCATTGAATGGGGCTCTGCAAACACCATACACATACGGCGAATAGATAAAAAGTTGTTTTATAATAATGCATCCGAAGAGCTATTTCAGGATTTTAAGAACAAAGCAGATATTCTAAAAAAAACTTAAAGAGTTACCATTGTCTGCTAAAACATAGAAAGATGGAACAGTCAAAATGTTTTCGAATATAACCAACCAGCAAATCGAAAATCTTAAATTGGTTTCAGCTTTATCAATAGCAGTTGATGAGTCTTGTGACATAATAATGATGCAGCGTAAGTTTCACTTTTTGTATGACTTATTTCATCTACAGATCCTAAAGAAGAACTTTTAGAATTATTGCCACTCAAAGGTCAAACATGCGGAGAGGATATTGCAAATGCTGTAATTGAGTGGATGGAAAAACATCATATTTAACTCAATAAAATTGTGTCAATTTCAACAGACGGGTATGTAAAGTATGACCGACGTAAGATAATGGTTTGTTGCTATTTTGAAAGAAATAATCATGAGTAGGCTTAGGATTCTTAGGTATTTAAATATTTTTTTTTGAGTGGCCCCATAACAAAATATCTAAGTATCTGTTTCAGACAATTTTGAAACATTTAAGCCCTATTTGTTAGCACCTATTTTTAAATATTTTAGGTAATTACATATTTTAGGTTTAAGGGGGGACATGCTCAGCATAGGTCAAAATGGAGCTTTTGTTCTATTTTCAAAGCATGATCCTGGACATACCTTAAACGTTGTAGATAATCTATTTATATAATTTTGAAGCCTTATTATCCTTTATATTTATTTTAAACATTTGATGACTGCATAAAGTATTTTTATTACATAAAATAGTATTCTTTTAAACCTCTCGCTCTAATGTTTTGGAATATAGTCATATTTCAGTACATAAATGTGCAGTGGTGTTAAGATTTTTTACATTTATTAATTTTTAAACGCATTTATAAAACCATCAGTATAATTTATATCGACATTATTATAGTGAAATATTTACGATAAAAAATTATATTGATAATCTCTGTGATCCCAAATTTGACAAGAATTAGGCATTTTATTATTCAAAAAATGGGCAAGATTAACACATTTGAAGATAGTTCTAAAGATACTGATTATAAGCTATGTCTTTGACCATTCAATTATGATAAACATCCTACGAATAATGATTGCTTTATAATAATTATTGACCTAAGAATAAGGTAGTGTTTTTTTGAAATACGCCATTTCTTTTGGCATCCCCAGTGGTTAAGCTACAATATACGGCCGTAGCCATAAATTGACAAACTATAATTGAAGTAGGGAGTAAAATTATGTTAACGCGCGTGTTTGAACATGTACCGTTTAAAAAAAAAAATTTAAAAAAATTCGGTTAGGTAGGTAAAATCTAATCTTGGCACCTCCCCCCCTTTATTTCATTAAATAATACAGTCACCTTTTTAAATAGCCAAAAATGTACTACTTAATACAACAAGAAAAAATGACTAGTACAAAAAAAAAAGTACTTTTATTATATTAATTTTTAAATTAATTTGTTTTTGATGCGATGGATGTGCTTGTTTCTTAGCACAAAGAGCTCTTTTTCTACTAAATATTTGTCGATATTTGGATTTCATTGCAGCTAATGCAGAAAATCCCGTTTCGCATAAAAATATGATGTTACGAATGGTATAGCAGTACCTACTTTACTTACAACTTGCATTGCTTTTCTTGACAACCTATTATATTATTTATTCACTTTGATTCAATCAAAATTGAACTAGGGTTTTTGTTTCAATGAATTATCGCATGATAATTCTATCAATTTTTTCCTTTTCAATAGTAGTCAATTCAAATTCATCATCGTTCATTGACGAATTGATTCTATCATGGGCCCTACATCCTGAAGCGAGCCCACCTACCTATCGCTGAGGTTAAGGGCAATGTGGTGCTCTAAAGTAGTGTTTTCTAAATTATTCACGGGAGTTATCATTTAAGTACCTATAGCAATTATCATATAGGTATCACATCAAATTGCAATGCACAACTATATATTTTATAATTTTAAAATATTTAATAGTCTTGAAACAAAGTAACGCCTTTTTTAAAACTATTAAATTAAATTTGTGATGTCTGTTATGCCCGAGCCCAGGCTCTTTATAAACTATTCATTTGCAAACTGCAAACCTGTGGCTACATTTTGTGTTAAACTTTTCGCGCCTCCCTTTGCAACACTCCACGCCTCCCACTTTGGAAATCGCTGCCTTACTTACTCACAATAAAATTTTTATCAATAAATAAGATCATTATTAAGTATGAAATCAAGTTTTATTCAGTGTACCTATAGTTTAGTCAAGACTTAAAACTTTTATTAAAGTTCAGTTAATAAACAGTATACCTACCTATATTACCTAGCTTAAGTTAAAAAAAATTGGCTCTCAAAAGAAATCTCAATCGTTGTACTGTCGATATTTGGCTCTGATGACTAATGAGTTTGCCGACCACTGGGTTAGTTCATATGCAGTTAGATGATTCGAAGAACTTATGAATAATGCAATCCGAATATGTCGGCTTTCTATAAAAATGTTAAACTCATGATTGATCTTTTCTATATTAATATTTAGATCGAGAATATTAATAAAATTATCTTACCACCAACTTCCAATGTAAATTGAATTTTGTCACTTAGAGAATTTAAAAAATTATGGAATTTGGTCAATTTGTATTCTTGAATTGTACTAGGAATGTCAATAATTCATATGGTCAACAAACGAAAACTTCTTATGTTTATGGCATATATCATATTCTTAATATATGGCAGGGGTAGCCACACTTTTTTTTTCTAGGATCGACTAGTTGAAAAAATTATTTATGGCGATTGACTGATATCTCTTGTAATTATATCATACGAGAACAATAAAAACCCATTTTTTATAATTCAAAATGTGTATTTTGAAAACAGATATTTTATACATATAAAAAATAGCTATACAGAAAAATCAAATTAACGACAATAATATAATAATGTTATGTCTTTCACTTCTAAAAAAATTAAGTAGGTACACATTAACTGTAATTTCAACACAGTTACACAATTTACCTGTATATCGGATATTTGAAATTTTGTAATAGCCAAGTAACATGCAACCCTTCGCCAGGAATTACATCAATAATCATACACATCATATTGCATCGCACAGCCATGTATTTGAAATGTAAATATCCCTTGAGGAAAATAGCGCCGCAGGCGACTTTTTTACTGTTCGAGCAAATTTGTGGTTTTCTTACTTAACTGGTCGACCCGCTACGCCGGGCTTCCCTCACGCTAGAGTCCTTTCAGACCCCCTTGTGGGAGTCATGCCTTCTGGTGTATAATGCAATGATAACTGATAAAAGTGGGTACTGTTTCCTCATTTTTACATAAAGTAATAAATCCAACATGATTCCGAACCATAGCAAGAGCTCCATCAGTCGTTACCTAGTTTATGAATAGGAAATCGAGTACGATTAATATACGACTTAAATGCATTAAATATATCTTCTCTTTTGGATTGTTCCTCCATCGGTAAAACTTTTAATAATCCTTCTGAAGCAAACATGTCTTTAAAAACCAATCGAATAAAAACGCATAGTTGTGCAATATCCGTGTAATCTACCGACTTGTCAAATTGCAAGGATAGGCTGAATTTACATTTATTAATGTTTTCCTGTAGAATTTCTTCCAAGTTCTCATCACTTTTGGATTTTAGGAACTGGAACGTCGAGTAGTTTTGACTCGTTTGCACAAGAAATATTACAATATATTATTATGTCCGCGATCGACCAAAAATACCTTCGCGATCAACGTACTGGCCATCCCTGATATATGGCATGGCAATATGCCAGGTTATTTGATAGCAATTTATTTTTCAACCATCTAATAGTTCCCTCCAGACCAACCTGTCCCGCACCACACTCAGTTTTAATTGAGCATATCACAAGGCCCTATGTTTCTATGTGAAGCATCAGCAGTTGTTCATGCCTGGGAAAGTCTCAGGAGCAAATGCCCAAGACAGTGACACATACCTGTCATCAACAGGCTTTTCTTGGTGTTTATAAATATTAAATAAAAGCGGGCCGAACCGTTACCCTGATCTCTGTAAACAATTGAATGAAATACCTGATCTGATTCCCTGCTCAACTACGTAAATGTTTTATTCTTAGGTAAAGTCCTTCGTCCGGTATATGGAAGTAACATGCCGGACGAAGATGAAAAGCAAACGTTAAGGTCATATTAAAGTATGAAAGATGATGTATGCAATCAATAGTCTAAGAATATAATAAATTTATTTTATAAAAAAAAAAATATGTACTAGCTATAATAAATAAAATGTTTAGTTATAAGGTTTAAATGAAGTAAATTCAAATATTATAATTTTGCCACGCATCGCTCAACACTGAACTCGTCATGCGCCGGCGCTAAGGTCCACCTCGTGATTTGCCAAATCAAAAGATCATCTAATCGGATTTGGCCGATCACGGGGGTTCCTTCAAAAGCTGGCTTGGGTTGAAGAGTGGTAGAAGAATCCCATGGCGAGCAGTGAGCGTCCTTTGGTCAAAACGAATAGACCTGAATCACTGAACTCTGTAAAAACCCGAAAGTAAACTTTTGTAAAACTAACCATGAAAATATAAGACCGCGTACGAACAAGAAAGACTTTTTTATTTAATTTTTGTGAATCCGGGGTTCTATCAACACCCAAGCTAGTCACTGAACCCTGGATATCTCAACAAGTCACCACGCACTAAAGCAGGGGGGGGCAAACTTTTTGGATGGAGGGCCAAATTCAAGAATTCAAAATGAGTGGCGGGCCGCAAGTAAAATACCATTTTTAGATATACACTATTTATTATCACGAAAAATAAACATTACAAAAAAATTAATTAGAAGAACGAAACTGTTTTTTTTAACATTTTTTAAATTCAGGTGTTAATTTTGTAGTTGATATTCTCAAAACTGCTTGTAAATGGGCATCGGAGATATTTGATCGTAAAGAATTTTTATTGAGGTTCATGATCGAAAATGTTTGTTCACATATATAGGTTGATCCAAAAATAACGAACATTTTTCTTGCATAATCTTTAAGTTGGTCGAATTTGTCTGAATTAAGGGCTTTGTAAAATTTGGAGATTTCTTCACGACGATGCAATTCTCTTAAATCAGTGTCACACTGCAGATCAATAATCTTAAGTTGTAGCTCTGTCGGTACACCATGCCCCCCACATCTTGACGCGGGCCCCGAAGCCAGGGTCTTGGGCGGCCCCCCTACCTATCGCTATGGTTAAAGGCAGTCTGACGCTCTCCAGTATTGTTTTTCAAATGGTGTTCGAGGTCAAATAAAATTCAGTGTAATTTAGCGATTTTTTAACACAGTATTTCTCAACACGTCCCAACAACTATATGTTTTAAAATGGTAATAAGTTAGAAGTAAGCTATTAGAGCAAAATTAAGATGTGTGTTTATCTCATTTATCTGGTCGACCCGTCACGCTGGGCCCCCCCTGAGCCCGGGCCCCTAGGCTAGAGCCCTGTCAGCTCCCCCCTTGTGGGGGCCATGCGGTACACTATCAATGTCTATTGAAAATGGATTGCGTACTATTGCTAAACTTGTCTCAATTTTTTGGAAGTCACCAAATCTTTGTGAAAAATCGTCATTCAGAGCTTTAATAATTTTACCATATTATTCAAATTTATATTCTGGTATATTCAGCAACTTCAAAGTTGGAAAGTGGTCCACGTTGTTATTCGATATTTGTCGAAGGATTAACTTGAGTTTTAATTGAAATCCAATCAAACTTTTTACCATATCATGGGCATATATTTTTTTTCCTTGCAACGCGGAGTTAAAAGTATTTAAATATGTCACGATGTTCAACGTCGAAAATATTGGTTACATAGTGTGAGACGAGACGCAAGGAAGACGTACCTACTGAGATAACACATTTACGAAACAACAAATTCTTCAAATTTTAATCTATTGTCAATATTTCTTAAAAAATTATAAAAAAGTTATTCGTAATCAGAAGTACAATTAATGATGGCGGGCCGCAAAAAAATACCCGGCGGGCCACATGCGGCCCGCGGGCCGCAGTTTGCCCCCCCCTGCACTAAAGTGTGCTTTGACTGAATTTACTTACATACAGACATTTTTAATCAAAGTACCCATATATGTCAAAACAAAGCTAATATAATACGGATATACTAACCTATATAAAGAGATCTTCACGTCCGCAATAACACGCCACAAATTTTTTAAAAGCATTATAGTAGGTCTTTGTGGCGAACAGGTCGGACGGCTCGATGGGCCCAACAGCTGGTTGGACCGACTTAAGCATCTCTTTCTTTTCAGAGCACATTCTCGGTCATTCCCAGAGGATGTAGTTTGCATCCTGTAGTTCTCTGCCACATGGACATGTTAGCCGGATGAGAAGTCCAAACTCAAAGAGCTTGGCGGCAGATCCACCGTCCCCAGTCAAGAATTGGCTGGTGTAAACTCTGACCGAACCAGATAAATTAGATAAACGCACATTATAAATTTGCTTCAAATTCATTAACATTTAAAATATGTGGCTATGCGATACATATTTTGTGTCGATACTCGGTAACTCCATAATTCAAGTAGATGTTTTCAAAAGTACAAAAAATCGCTAAAATTACACTTAATACCCATTATTTTACCTCAAACACCATTTGGAAAATGGTTGTATAGCATCCCATTGCCTTTAACCTTAGCGATAGGTAGGGGGGCCACCAAAGATTCTAGCCTGGGGCTTCGTTTCAAGATATAGGGGCCATGAGTATAATATATCATTATATTATCACTATGGCCCTTCTGTCAAATACATTGTGCACCACTGGTTTAGAGGGTCTTTGTGTTGTTTGTTGGTGTATGTTGAATAAGTAGTTCACGAGATATTAAATAGTTAATTAAA
Organism: Rhyacophila brunnea; assembly: GCF_057557595.1. Lineage (NCBI taxonomy): Eukaryota > Metazoa > Arthropoda > Insecta > Trichoptera > Rhyacophilidae > Rhyacophila > Rhyacophila brunnea. Next base: position 4,258,431 of record NW_028233276.1, read on the forward strand.
ATCGTAGGTGATTTTCATATGGCCGTCATTTTGCTAGTTTTCAAGATTTTTCAATGATTCTCATTCAGTGTAAATATTAACTTATTTCTTACCTTTCAAATGATATATCGTCAGTGCTCTAGTCAAATGGGGCGCATTCAACTGTGAACAAATATAGTTAACGTGAAAGTCTGATAACGCGCGCGCCGAGGTGACCCCCCTATTTGTACCAAAATATACGACCGAATCAAGCAGAGCAAATAAACACCATAATATCAAACACAAAGTAGTAAAACATTGCATTAGAATGTAGAATATCAGTGGCGAAAGCTCCATGCTAGACGATTATTTAAAGCCTACCTTCTAAGAAAAACAGACAGATCCAACCCAATCATCTTCAGAATCTTCAAGTAATGAATTTAAAATTCGTATCAAAGGTAAAAAATATGTGACAGCACCATCTGTCTGTCTTCTATAGTATTTATACGTTTTTTTTGTTAGGAATTCAGAGTTATTTTGTATGACCGTTAGGTCACGTGACCTCAGCCCCATCTACTGAAATGTATGCAATACAATAGGCTCAAAAGGCAAAGCTTAAAACCTTTGCGCATAATATTATTGTTAATGCTCGCAGCTTTGTCCAAAATAATTAATAAGATAATTAAAAATAATTTTTATGGCATTCAATCACATAAAAATGTAATTGATTTTAAAAATAAAAAATAATTTTACCCAAGGTGTTTATTAAGCTCATCATTCAATTTTATATTGTCAGTGAGCTATTGAAAATTCATCAGTAGCAGGGCTTTTTTTGTCATGTAACGCAGTGGTACGGCGTTCCGGCACCTTTTTTAATGTTTCAAAAGCAATTAGACGAAACAAGGTTCATGCTTACATAGTACAAGTTAGTTTTCCTGAATCATCTGAAATGAAAAGACATATCCTGAAAAACTATCACGTTTGATATATGCATTGAATTCTAGAGACCGACAAGTTTTACGCTAGACGCAAGACGCTACAACCGCGACAGCTATGCAGCGGAGCCTCACGTTAAACTTGTTTGTCTTTATTACCATTTCATCAAGTGAATGTGAACGCGAATTTTCACAAATGAATCTAGTTATTACCCCAATTAGAGCTTCGTTAAAGACCACCTTTGACACTTTTCGATCCTTCAAAATACATTTATCGGTGGTTACTGAGATATCCAGGGTTCCAGTGGCTAGCTCAGGTGTCGATCGAACCCCGGATTCACAAAAAAAAAAAAAATTTGAGACGAAAGGAATTTTGATAAAACAAGGTCTTTCGTGTTCGCAACATGGTCTTGTCTTATATTTTTTTAATTTTTAGTTTCACAGGTTTATATTTGGATTTTTTCAGTTACAGTCGTTAGGTCCGTATGCTTTGAAAACAGGACGCTCACTAACTTTTTCCTCGGGGTTCCCTTTTTTTGAAATTCCTCCGAACCCACGCCGACTTACCAAACGGCTCTCGTGATTGGCCAAATCTGATCGGATGATCTTTGGATTAGGCGAATCACGAGGCCAACTCTGGCGCCGGCGCGCGAAGATTTTAGCGTTGCGCAATGCGCGGCATCTTAATTACACGTCCGCCCAGTATGTGATTTTCACACACCAGACGAAGGCCTTTACCTATGAATAAAATATTTACGTAGCTGAGCAAGGAATCAGTTAAGATGTTTTATGAAGCCGTTTCTAGAGGTCAGGGTTACGTTTCTGCTTATAACTACTGAATGACTATTTTACACCGGGAGAAAGGAGAAGCCCGCCTGTAACAGGGATTTATCATTACTCAGTGGAAGACATTCGGCCATAGACTCTTCACACTAAGAAAGGGAATCGAGATGATTTTCCAGACGAGAATTGGACTGAACTTTGGAAATCACCATGGCCCCTACAAAGACGGGGCTGACAGGGCTCTAGCCTGGGGGATCGACCAGGTAAGTGAGATAAACGTACATCACAAATTTTCTCTAATCGTAAAAAAACCGCCTGCGGCGCTAATTTCTTTCAGACATATTAACATTTTAAAATATGTGGTTGTGTAATTGCATTTTTTGGTTAATGTTTGTTGATACCCTGAATTTTACCTTGAACACCATTTGAAAAACGCTGCTATAGAGCGTCACAGTCTTTAACCTCAGTGATAGGCAGGGGGCCCGCCAAAGATCCTGGACTGGGGGGCTGCTTCAGGATATGGGGGCCATGGAAATCACTATATACTTTGATATGATGTTTTAACAATTTGATTTTTTTACAACTTTACTTGTTTATTTGTTTAATTTTTTATGCACTTTGGGCATAGGAAAAGTTGCTTTAATTAAATATTTGAATATAATTTTCTTTAGTAGGTAAGAAGTTTGGCAAGTAGTGAGTTCCAGAACCTTTGTTTTTTTAAAAAAAGCCCTGATCAGTAGCAGTAGTAGATCAGTATCGTCTTATTTCCTGTAAGTACCTATACCTGACAAGTGTGCTCTTTTTCTCTGATCTACACAGCCTACCTCTTTCCAAAAGTCACCCTTCGCCACTGTAGAATGTACATATATTTTTTGGAGACGCCGGTTCCACCATGTGTGAACATACCACAAAAATTTTAACTTGACATTTTAAGAATCGGAATCGAGGGTTTCTAGGGAGTTTTAGGTTTCGGTTTAGGTTCCATTTCTTGCTCCGGTTATGAATGCAATCTGCTAGTAAAACTATCAATTTGATTTGACAAAAATATCATCAACAATATACATGAGAAATGAGTTGTAGAAAAAAAATTAAACACATGGTACTGTTTATTTACAATTTTTAATATAAACTTATACTTAATTAAAATAATACATATATAATTTTTTGACGATGTTAACTTTTACAAAAATAAACAATGGGCATGTCCCACTATACCATTAGGAACACGCAAGAATGTTTCACAAACACATAATGTTTTAAAGTAGCATATCATTTATCGTCAAAACTTAAAAATTATTTATTCAGTAAACGAAACATAAATAATAGTAAGTGACCAAACTACATTTTGAGGAAGTGACAATCAAAACAGAAGTGTTATCCTGGATGGTTCTGGGTGAGGAAACATGGAAACGAAACGATAACCAAAAATACAAGAAGGATCAATCGTTTGTCTACCACACAACGCATTCAAATCGTACTATCATACTACGAAAATGGCAAATCATCGTGACTTTTCTACAACCACGTATCTCAAAAAACACAACTTTTCAGGAGAGGCAAAAAACAACTTTACTCTCAGTTTTTAATTCAGAAATAAATTTTCTTCTGTGAAATATCCATTTAATATAGTTACAGATATTTTCATGAAAAAAATGTTGTTTCTTCAATCTATCGCACTATACTTTCGACCGATCAGTCATATTGTCGAAGATACGAGAATGCGTTGCAACTCTACTGTGAATCATTCCACAATATTATTGCAGTAAACAGGTATCTTGACTTGCGAGAAAGTACTTCAGTATAATCATTGGTCGGAGTTCAGTATTCTGTGTGCTTACAAATACGTATCTCAAGATATGAGTTTATAATATTTATAAAAGTCTTTTATTGTGATACGATTTTTTTGTAACTACTTAAATCAAGTATATTTTCATATAATCAAAAGTATATTTTGAGATACTTGTTAGTGGAATATGTGCGTATTCAAATTCTGAATTCATTACATCAAATAACTCAAAACTGACAAAAATTGAGATAACGTGTTTGTAGAAAATTAAGGTCAGAATTTGGTAGAAATTATCGCCCAACTGAAGGCAGAGGAAGGACGGGAGAGACTGGTAGAGTTTTGGATCGTCTAACACCTGTACATGGTCGTACAGTCTGTTCACGCGAAACTTCTATACAAAAATAGTGGCCAAAGACAAAGAAATGTCGGTTCCAAGAAGATCGCAGCAACTTGGCTTCTCTTTCAGCTCTTTATGGCGAATTTTGCATAGATTTTGTCAGCTCGTATAAGATCCAGGTCACGCAAGAACTAATGCCAACGAACCACGGGCAGCGTCGCACATTCGCCGTCTAGGTATTAGAAGAGCACACCACCGATGATGATTTGTTAATAAGCAAAACTGCTATATTTGGGTGGAGGAAAACCCACAAGTGATTGAAGAGAGGCTTTCGTCCGGTTTTTAAAATGATGAAAGAGCGACTGTTACAGTCAATGGCGTCCGCTATAGGCAAATGATAACTGACTTTTTGTGGCCGGAATTGGAAGATTTTGATTTGGAAAACATGTACTTTCAACATGATGGAGCCACTTGCATACAGCTCGTGGAACGCTGGTTTTATTGCGTGAAAAGTTCGATGACTGTTTAATTTTAAGACTTTGCGACTTTAATTGGCCATTGGTCAACAATCTGCAAACTCTCATCGCGCTTAAGGACAACATCGTTATGGCCGAGATAGAGTGCGTAAAAAAGTCGTCAAAAACTGACATAAGCGGACCGTGAGCTGCAAGATGATCCGGGGAGGTCATTTGGATGATATTGTGTTCCATGTATAGTTGCAAAGACCAAACTATTGATTGATATAAATGAAGGGCACACGGCAAAAACAGGCTCATCAACACAATGATAATTGTGCAGGAGAGCAAAAAGAAGAATGTAATCAATATTGGTTGGAAAATGGGAGAATTTATAATATATTGATTTCTCATTTATTTTGAAATATAATAAAAGTGAAAAAAAGTAATAAAAACATATCCTACGTTTTTGTGCAGTTTATACACCGTGAGCTGATTTTTGCCTTGACTACACTTTCTTCTCCCTTCATTTATGAAGTAATGAAATCAATTTTGGTCGTTTGATACCATTCTTGAGCACATTGGCATTTAAATCTCAAAAATGAAAACAAATGCGATGAGCCTGTTTTTACCGTGTACCCTTCAAATATATTCACACAAAGTTAACAATGTCTTTTATTTCAAAAACAAATTCGTACCAGAGTTTGGATAACCCTTTACTTATATAAATTATAATATATGGCTGAAATGAGACTAACACATTGTTGTGACAAACAAATTCATAATAAGCTGATCTCAATAATAATATGTATTATTAAAACTAAACATTTAATTCATTACATTATTATAGTCCTGCAATATATTTCTTGCATATTTTTGGTAACTTTACTCCATTTATCATTAAGGAGTAATAGATAGATATCAGTAAACTACACATCAATCAATCAGAAATAAATCTTTGCTTTGAAGAATGTAAAAAGTACATTAACACTCACTTAGAGATTATATTATTTTTTACGAGGAACGCTTGTTATTCACTCGCCCAACCCATTGGGTGCTTGCACTGGATCAAACATACAAACATATATTTTTGCCAGCTACTGGATCGAACCCGCAATCCACGGCTTCAGAGATAGGCGCTCTACCAACAACTATGCCACCGTGTGTGCAACACACCGGGGTTGTAATCGGCAGTCATATAAGAAAGGTCCTCCAAGACATAGTTTCTTAGGACCACTGGTTCGGCTAAGATTTTTGAGTGGGCCGCAAAAATTTTTTGCAGTTCAAAAATAGTTACCTAGAAAGTTGTATTATATTTCGACAATTTTTTCAAAAATAGTGTAAATATAAATATTAATTATTTTATTCCAATGTTGATGGTCCTCAAAACATTTTTTGATTTTTTTGTGGTCTGCGGATGTAAAAAGGTTAAGAAACATTGCTCTAAGATAATCTTTACTGTATAAAAGCAGATGTATCTGTTCTTTGTATAGGAAACTTGGTACACGCATCTTGTACACTTGATTGAGTCAGGTGATATTATTACTTAACACATTGCCTACTGCGAAAATTACAAAATTATGAAAGGTACGCCAAATATTGACGACGTTTAATCAAAATCAGCACGTTTCAATTTCAAGCTCATAACTTTTGAACCTACCAATATATTTCAGTCATATTTCAAGTGTATATTATCACTATACATTTTTTTTTTTTTCGACCATGTCCGATCCTAATAGGATCATATTGGCCTCCACAGAGTAGAGGTTTGTATTGACAGATTTTGTTTTTTACGAGAAATGGATGTCAGCCACTTGCTCAACCTATTAGGTCGATACCCTGACTCACACACAAATTGAAAAACAAAATGTGTATTTGCCCGACCCAGGATTCGAACCTGAGACCCACGGCGTGATAGTCCAACGCTTAAGCCGCGCGGCCACCGTGGGTGTTATTACTGTAATATAATTAAAACAAAAACAGAAGCCTATTCATGGAAGGATTGACATTTTTATTATTACAGTGAAACACCGATTTTACATTATTGAGTGCCAAAAATACGTAAATACAGTAAACTCCCGATTATCCATGAACGATACGGTGTATACAACGATATAATAGCTCTTAGGAAAATTCGAACTGATGTTAAAAAATCAATTAAATGACTCCTGTAAACAAACCAAAATCACAGATTTTCTTAATAAATAATGAGTATTAAACGTGTTAAAATAATGTCTGCTTTAGAAATGTATAATATTATGTAGTATTTTAAAAAGAAAAAACAAGAGTTTGGATTATCCGTGTTTTATGTTTATCCGTGCCGCCGCTCCCCACCATTAGCCCGGATAATCGGGAGTCTACTGTAGTGGGAAATTGAAAAATAAAAAATATTAATAATCATTCAAATTGGTTTGGTGCATATTTTTGCCATGTTTGTACAAAACTCTTTCAATATTATAAATCGATATAAAGGTTTCATTTTATAATGCTAGTAAACAGCTTTCCAAGCTCTTGACATACATAGCCTCTATTTTTGTTGGAATTACGCGTGAGCCAACGTGTTATTTCACTTTTTTAAAAATGTTCCTTTTCTCTTGAACTGTTTATGTTTTTATTTGCTGAACATTGCATTACTTGAACGGATACTGCATCCGAGTCTACAAAAAAGGAATGCGTATATCAGTGGCGAAGGGTGGAGGTAAGCTGTTGAGATCCTACGTAAATAGTGCACACTAAACTTTGTCAGTCACACTTATTTGTTTAAGCATAGAAATTGCAATGGTATTGGTTATTTTTTTAAATTCAATGAAACCCTGCGTAAATCAAGCCATAATAGATAATAGGCAAAAATATCTATCGTCATCATCATCAGCCTGAATCTATCCACTGCTGGATGAAGGTCTCTTCAGACTGCATCCACTTCTCTCGGTCCTGTGCATTGCGCTGCCACATACTTCCGCAGAACTTTATCATTTCATTGATCCAGCGGCCTCTAGGTCTATATTGTGGACGTTTTGTACTTCTTGGATACCACTGGATGACTAGATTTGTCCAACGATTGTCTCTTCTTCGAGCAAATTGTCCAGCCCATCTCCATTTAAGGCTTTTAATAAACTCTATTAAATCGCAAACCCTTGTCTGCTTCTTTATCCAGTCATTCCTCTTTTTGTCCTTTCGTGTTATGCCCAGCATGCACCTCACCATACCACGTTGTGCTACTTGTTTCTGGATCTCTCTTTTACTCGGGGTCCATGTTTCACACGCATATGCGTGTGATATGTGACACACATATGTGATTACGGGAAGCACACACTGGTTGAACACATCCATCTATAGACACTTGTTGCCCCAGATAGATGTTGCTTTTCACCTGTTCGAGTTGAGTGCCATTGATGAGGATCTCTTTTTAGCTCGCACAGCAGTTGAACATGACTTTCTTCTTTGTAACATTTATTTTCAAGCCTACTTTGTTGCTTACTTCAGCGGGTTCCTGCATCCTGCTTTGGAGGTCTTCTGAGTCTTGCGAGAAAATTACTATATTATCATCGGCAAAGCGCAGATGACTCAGGTATTCTCCATTTATGGGGATCCCTTTGTCATTCCAGTCAAGTTGCCTAAATAAGTCTTCAAGGGTAGCTGCAAATAATTAAGGTGAGATTGTATCACCTTGTCGGACTCCTTCGCTGATAGGAAATCTGCGCGATGGTTTATGGAGATTGACAGATGCTGTTGCGCTACTGTATAATATATTATTGAAAATATTTATATAGCGCCCAGGGATTCCTCGATTTCTGAGTGCTTCGAGTATTGAACATTTTTTTATGGAATCGAACGCCTTCTCATCGTTTATAAAACCCATGCATATGAGAAATCATAGAGTGGTGCCAGGAATACAAAATGCCACTATCTATCTATAAAACATCTAAAATTATGCCTTTAAATTATATATAATGTTAGATATTTATAGATAGAAGAATATTTTTATTCAGGTTTAGGCAGGGGGTAACATGAATTTTAAAAAACTAACTAACACCATCTGCAATTTGTACTCTTAATTCAATGAAAACAAGAGACTTTGGAAATAAGTATGACTGACAAAGTGTATGCTATTTTTGTCAGTTTTCACCTCCAATATGATGATTTGGTTTAGGCAGGTTTTAATTGCATTTTAAAAACTAACCAGTACCATCTACAATAAATTTATATTCTTAGCTAAATGAAAGCTACTGAGTATGATTGACAAAATTTAGTGTGCACTATTTATGTTGGATCTCCATATCCTACATCTACCCTTCGCCAGTAGTGCATATGCGTCAGCACCTACACAAAAGGAGTATAATATATAAAAAAGAAATCCGCTTATGAGACTGCAACTTGTAAGAATGTTTATTAGACGTAAATTACTGGATATAAAAATGTAAAACTGAGAATTAAGTACACTAAAATACGACAGGACTGTAGAAACTATATGCAAATAGCGAAAAAACATGATTTCTGGGCATGTAAAATTGAGGTTCCACTGTTTTTTCAACTACCATTCTCTGGAATGTTATTTAAGACCGTTAAAAAGTTCCTACATGCCGTAGGAGTCATATGCAGTGACACACCGTGGAGTTTGACGGATAAAACCATTTATGGCTCAGTAAACAATATTTAGGTAAGGTACAACCAAACAAAACAACTTTCTATCTAACATGACTGATTTCTGTAAAAGAAAATGCAAAACATGTTATATTTTACTTATGTTGATAAATCTTTAATAGTTTAGTTAAAACTCGCATTTTTAATAAACTATTTCTTATATTCAAACGAATAATTCACAAGATTTTGAGAATGTAACATTCCATATATTGAACATACATAACTTGAAAACACTTCAGATACATACCAACTAGAAAAAATCATATTTGAAAAAAATACGAACCTCGACGGGATTTGTACCCATATAACCATTGGTGTAGCGCCAATCTGTGCATTAACCAATTATGCTACGAGACCCTTATCTAATAACGATAATTTAAACTAGTGGGTAATACATGAAAACTCGCATTTTTAGTTGGATATGACGTTTGAAAATGAATTTACAATCTCTAGTGTCGATCTAATTCTAACACATTCTTTTTTTTTTTGATCGTGTTCGATCCTAATAAGATCATAACATGAGCTTCCATAAAGTGGAGGTTTGTATTAACGGATTTTTGTTTTCACGAGAAATGTATGTTAGCCACTTGTGTATTTGCCAGACCCAGGATTTCGAATCTGGGCCCCACGTTATAGGCCGATGCTTAAGCCGCTATGCCATCTTTGGCTAATACAATTACCAACGTTTATTCTTACAATCCTTAAATAAATTAAGGAGTGCAAAGGGTTAAAGCAAAAATTGCTTGATGAATTTATTTGGTATGGTAGAATTGTATTAAATGTCTAAACACGCCAATGTAGTGCGTGCGATTCATAATGTTTGGCTACCTATAGCACGCCACATTGGCGGGAGCGTAGGTAAAGTGTTAATACAGAAGTTTATAATTCTCAGAGTCGTTAGGAACTGATATTGCAGTAGAAATGTACAGACAAGCTTTTTGTTTCATTTATGAATACACAACAAAATCTTCAATGCATGTTTTTATTAATAGAACTGCCATAACTGTTATCACCAAAGATATTGAACCTTCTGTTGTGTTCCCTATAAAAATGGTCAGGCATTTTTAGTTTAACGTAAGATCATTTTTGTATGGAAGAAACAACAAGCCTTTAGATGGCAATCCTGAGAGTTTGAATGAATATTAGTACAGTAATCTCCGTGTTTTTTTTAGCGATCACTTTCATTTCTCTACACAAGATTTCCTTCAAAGTCTTTGGTTATGGCGGTATTCAAATATTCATTTTGTTAATTTTCAAGTTATCGATGTCAACACCAGACTCGAGCTACGGTAACTATGCCGGTGGATCGTTCTGAAGATGAGTTTGCAGACTGACACAGCTGTCGACATTGACAACTTTTATTAAAAAAATACTAGCCGACGTCATTGGCGACAACATAATACTTGTAATATTTAAAAGATACGAACTTATTATGTAATAAAAATCATATGTCTAAAGAGCTTTCAGACAACGAAACTTAATATAACGTAAATTAAATCACATTAAAACATTAGCGACTTTTGTGAACTCTACAAACACATTTTATTTCAATTTAACAGTGCCGTGATTGCGAAAGGAAAGTTTTCCCAATCGAATGACGTGTCCCATCACAGCATTATGTTTTAAATGTGCTGCTGCCTGTCCGCCTACTTGACGTTAAATAACATATAATATATTTATATAGAAAGAATTTTATCTTGTAAGTTTATCTTGTAAAAAATTAGCAAACGCGTATTGATAATTGGGTTTTCCGTTTCTCCGAATGCTGTCGCTCATGCATTCGGTTATCGTCTCCGTGATGATACGTTTCCGAGCACTTTTCTGCTGCAAACATTTCAGGGAGATATCGTCATCATCAGAGATAGAAGCGATGTCGCACATGTCAGTTAGAGTGGTCCGCGGTATTCTGCTTCCGTTTTCTCGCTTGCGTTTATTAGGCCTCAGTGTATCTTCGATATCAACGATAACCTCTTCAGGTGGCTTTTCGGTGTCCGTCACCGGATCCACGGTATTTTCATGAACAGGGTTAGAGGGAACTTGTACACTTTGAACATGGCTGGTTAACTGGTCCAAAGGGTGCGATATAACAGAAAAAACACCATTCCCTTGAATATTGACAGTCTGATTCGCAGTTGCGTCCGGTACAATATAATATAGCTGCTCCGGTTTCAGATTGTTATTGTCATTTTGGGAGTTCAATTGGTAAATATTGTTTTGATCATCGACATAAAGGGATGGGGTGTTTTGATTCATAGTATTTGGCAAAGTGAATATCGGACTGTTTAAATTGACCGGCATATCGATGATGTATTGTTGAGTATTCACGGCAGCCCCACTCTGCACGCTGGTTATAACGGGTAGGTTATAAGTCATTGAGTTTCCGTCCGGTGTGATGGAAAAATCATTGACGGGATTCGTTAAAATACTCTGGTGATTCACCGATTGTGTGATGTCGGGTAAAATGCACTGTTCACTCTCAAAACCATCCATATTGGAGTGGCGTTGGACAACCGTGATGTTTCCTTCAGCGCTCAGTTGATTGTAAGCGTATATTTCATTGGTGTTTGGAACCATTTTAGAGTGCTCCGTTTCGACATGTGTGAACAACTCTTCGGAAGAATGGCATTTGAAGGCGCACATTTCACACGAGTGCGCTGTCTCGCCGAATTCACTCTGGTGCGATCTGAGCTGGGCGACATTGTGGCAGGTGAATTGGCAGAGGTCACAGCGCAGAGGCTTGTCGTGCACAGCGTTCATGTGCAGGTCCAGAGACCAGGACTGGTTACACTGAAAGTTGCACTTGATGCAGGCGAACAGCTCCGAGGTGGCGTGCGTCATTTCGTGTCTTCGGAAATCGATCTCATCGTTACATTTGAAATCACAATTGGAGCATGAATACTTTGCCTCGCTGTGGCAGTCTGCGTGGACTATCAACTCAGCCAACTCTGCACATTTGAATTCGCAAACATTGCATGCGAAGGACGACACGGACACGTAAGGAGTCTCGTGACTCTGTATGTGGGTCTGATAGGATTTTGAAGTCTTATAACCTTTATTGCAAATGTCGCAAATATATTTTTTCCCAGCATTGTTAAAAGTGCGTATCGGGCTACTAGGATGAGGCAGCACTGTTTCACCGTCATTTTCATTGTCTTGTATTACAAACACTTGGTCATTGTTTTCTTCTTGAGTTGCTGAACTGCCTATCGATGCTTCTGTGTCCAGTATAAATTCTTGCTCAGTATCTACAGTCTGTACCGCTCTGTCCTGTAGAAATAATTCTGAAGTGGATTTCTCCTCTTCATCTTCAATGATTATAACCTAAAACAAAATACATGATATCAACTCTATTATAATAGTAAAGAAAAAACTTGTGTTGTGTTAATTTCATCGATTAAAGTAGTGCATATATCAGTAGCAGAGACTCGGTACTAAACGATTATTAAACATTTACTTTATCCTGTAAAAAAAATTATAAGAATTTGTAAAACATAATTATACCTTATAGGTACCCAATAGTATAATAATAACACTGTCCGATGAAGAGCTTCGTGAAGGATCGGATGCGTCCGTGCGTGCAAATGTATCGCTGTTATTAAAAATTAATGCACACATGATAGAACACCATTAGATAAAAATGCTACTTTGTTTAATACATATTATTTAAAAACCATTTAAAAAATGCTACTTCTTAATTAGGCCGCCGGCGCCACTTGTCATTTTCATCCTAAAAACAATCATAACCGTTGAGTAAAGCTGTCCAGTCTTGTTAAGGATAAATATCAGTCTGCGTATATTGATACATAATGCGGGTACTATGGAGCTGCTTCTATATTCATAGTAATGTTTAAGGCTATACTTCAGCTGAGGCATGGTCTAAAAAGATTGTGACTACGCGACGCGCAGATTGTGCAAACGACGCGTGCCGAACAAAACATAATTTGTCATAAAAATTCAACATGCGTTCATTTAATGTTATGTTTATATTAGTAATAATAACAATATATTCATTGACATGTTTTCTTTTTCGAGTAAATGCGTAACGTTTTTTAGTAATCTTTACACGATTTAAGAATATATTCCTCCGACGCCATCACAAAACAAATTGACGTGCTCACAGCTCGACTATCACTCTCCGATCGGCAACGAGTGCGAAATTTCATCCCACATATTGTTGAAAATTATTTGCCGTTTCACTGATGTATGGCTCAGGCTCAGGCTCATCTCTAAGATGGCAAGAATTTATGGTTGTTACGTAGCCATGTACTTACTATCTTTGACTTCTAACTGGTTGCCTGGTCCAAGACCGACTTGCAAAATCATTTGTGACTCTTTCTTTAGGGGTATTTTAATATAAAATGTAATGACCTTCTAATGCAATGCGGGCCTCAGCGGACTGTGACTCTGTAGCACATACAAATAATTCATATCAATTCCCAACTGGCATTGTAAGATCTCTTTAACCTACAAAAAATCGAAATGGTTTACCTCATCATCTTCATCCTTAATGACAAAAACTTCCGTGCTTCCATCCAATGAATCTTCTCGTAGCATCCTCGCTTCCTCATGTCCAATAAATTCAAAATTCATCTTGCCAGAATATAAGAATGTTTATTGAAAAAAAATATGTCAGTTTTCTCGTTAAATCCTAACTGGAATTGGGCATGACTATAAAACTACTTTTATCTCTATTTTATAACTACGATTTTCCTCCTGTCCATAGTTTTGGGATACATTATAAGTTTTAAATTCAAATATAAACATCTAAATATTATGAAATCGGGCTGCTTTTGACAGATAAAACAAAATGGCTTCAGGCAGATTACCCGGCAGTGTTGCCATCTTTTCAAAGTAGAATTATAGTGCAGAGCCTCCAAAATTATAGTATTTGGGGAAAAAGTATAGTACGCGTTGTCAGCTATTGAAAATGTATAGGTTTTTTGTTTCTCAGAAAAAAAAATAACGGAGAATTTGAGAAACTCCGAGACCCCTTTTTATTTAGGTACCTCTTCCGACTAAAAATGCTTACCCAAGAATTCAAGAAATTTCATTTTAAACCAGTCAAGGGATTTTTTTACGTTTTTCGAGCAATTTTTTTCCAAGTTCTCCAAATCTTCTTATATTGCGAAATTATAGTACTTTGCACTAATTTATCGAATGGAAATATCGAATTTTTAGTACTTTTTATATATTTTTTCCGATATTCAAAATTATAGTATTTTGGGCGTACTATATCTGTTTTATATCGTACATAGTACGCGGACCAAAAATATAGTACAAATACTATAATTATAGTACGGTTGGCAACACTGTTACCCGGTGACATTGTTGCCAAAACAATTATTATTTAGTATCAATGAGACGATTTTGGTCAAAGAGATTGGATTTGATTTTGGTAGTATCCCTGCAGATAATATAATTAATACTGCTTACATATGTATTTAGGTTCAAAATTAATAGAAGAAATAAAAGTGTTGTGTAGTACTTAGTGAGTACATTTAAATGTTAATAATTCTGTATCAGTTTTAGAAAAAATATGTAAACGTTTTTCATTTTTACTTATGGCAATCTAACATAGCTTGAAATTGAATTGGATATTGTGGAAGGAATCAATCCATAGATAAGTCCATCAATCCATCAATCTGACAGCCGAATTTGATTTGATACAATTTCGTAGTAAAATAATTCATATAATCAACAATTATTAATGTGATCTATAAGAATTCTTCATTGGGTAATTGTTCACATTTTTCTTTCTTTTAAATACTAGGCTTGCTAAACGAATTCCACAAAAATAACGTTTATTAGTATTTTTATAACCCCCAAATATTTTCATTCGAATGCAAATGGTATACATAAACAGTTAGTTACTTACGTTGGTTATTCGATCCTTCGAGCAGTAATTTATGCAGCGGTTATCTCAAATTATCTTACGTCCGTGAACCCCGAAGCCAAACTCCTTTCCAAACCCATATGTATAGTATTTATTTTATTACTTACCTTTTAAAGTTTATTTGCACTCTGCATCTGAAATTCAATAAATTGTTCATAAGTACTGGTTTATTCGGTAATTTTATAGTACTCCATATAGTTTTGTCATCGAGGTCTTTTGAGACGAAAAAGCAAACCAAAACTGAACCTACTGTAACCCAAAAAATAAGTAGGTTGTGTTCAAGGCCTGAACAAAAACGATGCATGAGTGCGAGTGAGAAAGTATTCGGCACCCTTACAATCTCTGCGACACGCGCTAGAGTAAGATAAAAGGTCTACTAGCTACAAGCCAGTTTCCAAAAGTATCGCCATCAAATCGGGGCGAAACGCTTCACATAGCATCGATAACTTGCGAGCTCGTGTTGCTATAATTGATATTTTTTGTGTTAAACATAAAGTCAGTGGTAAATATTTTTGATTAATTAAGTAGAAAAGATGGTTCTGTGTGTTGTCTTAAAATGTGGTAGCCGTACTGATAAGCAAGAAGATGGTATTACGTTTCATAAGTAAGTTGATACATGTTCGTGATAATTTATTTGTATTTTATTATATATTTTAATATCAGTGACCTAGTGTTTCTTTAAAATAACTTAAATTATGGATATCTTTATCTAATGGTTGCATTTTGACCGCTTAAAAATACTATATAACGTAAAAAAATAGAAAATTATATTTTAATTCTGAGCGTCTAGTGCGAGCACTTCGGGCTAGCACTAGCGAAATGGTCTATGGTCTCGAACATTTGTAAACGAATGCGTTCGCTCGCTCACAAACCAAACGCAAGGCACGCGGCTTCATTTAGCAATGCAACGGGTGGCGTCTAGATGTATCTATAGTCTAAGGTTGTGTTAGTTTTTTTGTCTCAAAACACCTTAACCAAAATGACGATACGGAGTACTATAATATTACCGTATATTTCATCGGGTAAATGTGCCGCAGATGCCCGCATGAGTTTTTATAACTTTCTTTTTAGACCAAACCCAACCTAACCTACCCGAACCTAATATAATCTTAGTGTGTGACAATGATGCATCGAAATGTATGTAAATTTCAAATTAACAATTATTGGATCGAAAAGCATCTGCGCCGACAGAAAAAGGTATTTAATATAATTGTCTATGTTACGCCGAATGTGCGAAATTGAATATTACATGAAATGTGCAAAATTTTGCTTAAATCATGAAAAATGCAAGTCCGTTGCCTTATTCATGAATTAGACAAAATATCTGGAGAGTGCGTGAAATCGGCAGTAATTTTTCTGCCTACTTCATGTCTTGGACAAATTAGATAGTAGTGCTACGGTGGTATTTTTTGCAACTAAACTAAATGTATCAAATGCTCATGCATTGGTCAAAATGTACATTTATATTATCTATGGTCAAAATAGATGATCGCGCTCCGTGGTGTTTTTTGCAACTAAACAAATGTGTCAAATGTCATTGATTATAATATAAAAATATACCAATCAA
Organism: Rhyacophila brunnea; assembly: GCF_057557595.1. NCBI lineage: Eukaryota > Metazoa > Arthropoda > Insecta > Trichoptera > Rhyacophilidae > Rhyacophila > Rhyacophila brunnea. Next base: position 4,274,786 of record NW_028233276.1, read on the forward strand.
TAACTACAATGACGTCATATCCATTTACTATGCGCAAAAAAATTCTCGAACTTTAATATGATAACGGAAGAATTTTATTGAAAAGTATTTTCGCGATTTGATTCGTGCTTGGGTATCAATTGTGCAATGGTCGATTGAATGTTTGTGATAGTTTGTTGACACTTGATAGCTAACCTCAAAATGGACATTCAGTTGAATAATTTAATTCAGAATTACAAAACCTAACCTAACCTAATAATAATAATATTATATTATGTCCAATTATAACTAATAAAACCATCCGTATTAAATTTACTTTTTCTTCTGTCATGTTGAAAGTTCAAGAATTCCATACCGTGACGAATTCATGTACTCAGCAGAAAAATTACCTAATTCATTAATAAGGCAACAGGCTTGACTATTACATGAATTAGCCAAAATTTTGCCCATTTCATGTAATAGTCAATTTTGCACATTCGGTGTAACATCTACATGGAATAAACTGTTTTCGTAAAAAAAAAAATATGAAAGCTCATGCAGGCATCTGCGGCATAATTACCTTTCATCGGTCTATTTTATATTCATAATGTAACATGGACTATCTTTTAACTTCAACGGAAAAAAAAATAATGATTATACTAGTGCAAGGGATGATTTCGAAAATTGCATCAGTTGAGAGTGCACTAAAAACTTACTTTATATAAAATTAAGATCTGTTCGATGATTTTTTTGCTTTTGATTAAGAGACGTCTACAGATTGATCTTGTCCGGAATAATTGTTTGAAGACGTTGTTTTGGTACAAGGCTGTTTACTGGAAGCCTGGCGGGAACAGAGACAATTTTCTAGCCGATTTCGGCAAAATTCATATAGGTTCTTGTCTGTTTAGTGGAAACCAGCAGAAGAAAATTTTGGTACAAGATTTTGGCAAACTTCATGAATTCGAGAATGAAAACCTAACCTAACCTTACAAATAATCCAGTATATCGACTATTTTCAAAATTTGTTTGCCGCTGGCTTCCTTTAAACCGACTAGAACCCAAATTTTGAAAATAACCGGTATACTGGATTATTTTAGGTTAGGTTTTTTTTTTATTATTAATAACCATGTCCTTGCTTTTTCCTACAAGGTGGTTGTAAGTAATTTTGAATCACAAACACCCAGGCTTTGAGAAAATCACCTAAATATATTGTGTCCTCACCGGATAGCACCCAGAGCTCCCGGATGGAAGGCCAACAATTTACGCACTGCATCATGAGAGCCGCCTGTTAGGTTAGGTTAGGTTAGTTATTATAGGTTAGGTTATATTTATTCGGGAGTTATTTTAGGAACCGTCAACAATACGTTTCGTACGGCCTTTATCAGTCACAGACCTTTTACACATTTTCTGGTGTCCCCCAGGGCTCAAACTTAGGGCCATTGCTGTTCACGATTTTCATAAATGACATAGCATTGGTAATTAAAAATGCTATGTTTTTGTTGTTTGCTGACGACTTGAAACTCTTCATGGAAGTTGTCACCTTGGACGATTGTCGTCAACTCCAACTTGATATAGATAATATATTAGATTGGGGCAGGCGTAACAAACTGGACTTCAATATTGATAAATGCAATGTTTTATCGTTTACTAAAGCCTCACGGGTATTTTTTTCCAGTACTCGATGCATGGCAGAGTTCTCTCGCGAATATCATCTGTAAGAGATCTTGGAATTACGTTTGACGGTAAACTGACGTTTATGGTCATATAGATACCATTTGTAAAAAGGCGCTAAAGATGTTGGGCTTTGTCTTGCGTACTTCCCGGGTCTTTTCGGATGTTACGGTACTAAAAATTCTCTATAACTCCTTAGTTAGAAGCAGACTTGAGAGTGGGTCTGTCGTTTGGGCCCCGCATCAGTTGAAGTACGGCCTTATGGTGGAGAGAGTCCAAAAGAAATTTTTAAGACTCCTTTACTTTCGGCTGTATGGATATTATCCGTGGCTCTATCCGACTGATTTTCTCTTAGGGATGCTTACATACTGTAGCTTAAAATTTAGAAGGGATCTTTATTTAGCTACATATTTTTTCAGACTTATACGCGGCGTAAATGTGAACTCTGCCATTCTTGGTGGTGTTGGCTTGTGTGTCTCTGATAATTACCTTAGGAATCGAGGGCATCCGTTGTTTGTTCTCCCACGGTGCAGGACTAACCTGCCATTAGTAATGCCAATTGGGAGGGCGATAACCATGTTTAATGAAATCGCTTCGGATATTGATATATTCCACTTACGTGAGGTGAATTTAGGTGGACGTAGTTTTTTAAATTCTTAAAATAGGGTCTGCTTAACTCATCCGGTGTACTTCCTTGTACCTATATACTTAATATTTTTTGTATTTACACATTTATACTGTACATAAAACTGTTTTAATAATATTTCTTTGTTTCTAAATGTCATGTTGTGAACGTCTTAAACTTATAATTTGTAATGTCCACAATATGTAAAATAAATTGAAATTGAAATTGAAATAAATTGAATTCTTGAATTCATAAATTTTTTGAAGCTTCCAGTAAACAAACTTGTACCTCCATATATTCAAAAATTATAACCTACCCTAACCTAACAAATAATCCAATATATAATAAAAAAAAATTTGCCGCTGGCTTTCCACTAAATAGGCAAAAACGTTTTTAATGATTAATACAGATAGTGATTATTGTTTAGAATATTTAGATGAACAACCCAAATATCGCATGCCTACCTATATCATACGTACAAAATAACGAAATGTCCAAACAGATTTAAGACGGTGACCATAAATAAGAGTTGTAAGTCTTTCAATCCGTCAACGTTCATTTATTATTTTTTATGGCTACTTACCAATTTAACCAGACTAAAAACTTGGAATCGCCATCAAGTATCCAAACTATTTTTTTAATGGTTTATTAACCTTTTCTATTTTATGTTGTTTTCATTTATTTTTTTATTATATTTCAGGTTTTGCATTCAGATTCTGATGCCAGGATAATAGATATTTAAATAATTGACTCAAAATGATGTGGCATAGATAAAGTGTAATCATTTTATTAGAAAATTGACAGATTCATTAAAGTATGAATAAAAGGAAATTGCGCGAAATGGAGCATTATGATGACGAAACTAGTGACGATGAAACACCATTTGTATGCGATGTCTGTGACTTTAGTTTCGAAACTTTTGAAAGACTGAAGAAACATAAAAAAAGTCATAAAAAGAGCAAAAAGACCGAATTTGTATGCGAAATCTGCCAATTTGAATGCTACGAATTGATCGAATTGAAAGAGCACGTTGACTCACACTTTGATGACAAATGCTTTGCGTGTAACGCATGTGAATTCACCTGTAAACTTCCGTTTGAATTAAGAATACACACCGAGAAACGCCACGCTCCGGCCGTGACCCACGATTGTGATGTCTGCGGATTCAAAAGCAAACTGGCCAAAGGTCTATGGGTGCATAAACAAACTCACCGAGAGTTGATTTGCGAACTATGCGATTTTACCTGTCTAAAATTAGTGGATTTAAAAGAACACATAGTTACTCATACGCAAAGTATGGGTTTCTCAATCCCAAATGCTAAAAGTGAAAAATTAAACGATGTAATACAAAACGTTGAAATGACTGTAATAGATACGCCAATAGGAAGAGAAGAGCCCTTCGTAGAGTTCGATATTCCTACCAGTAAAAGTATAACTAAACCAAAAAAAGTCATCGAGATCACAAAAAATATTGTTATCGATACGCCAATAGTAAGAGAAGAGCCCTTCGAAGAGTTCGATATTCCTAACAGTAAAAGTATAACTAAACCAAAAAAAGTCATTGAGATTTCAAAAAATATTGTTATCAAAGTTTCCAAACCGAAAGATGTAAAGCCAGTCAAGACGAATACACACAAAACAGCCTTCTCTAATGGTACCGCTCCGAAAGAAACCGTTCAGTGGAACGCCAATAAGAGTAGTGGCGTGAAAAACTTTCAGGATATCTTCGCAAACTTTATCAAATAATACGCAACAATAAGTTTTCAAATAATACATAAAATATTGAGACTGTTCAGTTATATTTTACAAAAATGTTTCTTGATGAATATGAAATTAGAAAATTTCATTTTGAGTTAATAATCATGAGATCTATGCAGTGAGAATTGATGTGTCATGTTACCGACTTGCGGTTTGTGCACTCAAAATAATTACTACCAGCATTTTCAGAATCACAATTTTTAAACTAAGTATTGCAAATTAAAATTAACTACACATATTAAAAAAGCTTTGTATTGTAGAATCAATCTTTATGTTTTACTTATTGTGGTTTTTATAATGCTAAGCAATGTTGCCGTTCTATAATTTCTTATTTTATAAAACTATAAAAGAAATGGGTAGACCTTGGCACTTATAGTATTGTACCGAGTATTCTATCATAACTTCATGTGTTACTGTTACATAAATATCTTAAATAGTATCTCTGAACATAATATGCAGGTGAAGATTAATGTATCTCATTTGATTATAATTTAAGGTGGCTATTATGAATTGAACTGGAATTATTTCAGTAACTTTTTCATTAATTTTAACAATATTTTTTTTTTTATTGTAGGTATGTATTATTTTATAGACATGTAGGTATATTTTTAATATTACAGCATAAATTTGTATTTGCTAACCCAAGTTCAAATCCTTGGTCTGACAAGAACACAATATATTGTTTTTCAATTTGTGTATGATAGGTTGAGCAAGTGGCTGACATCCATTTCTCGTAAAAACAAACTGTTAATACAAGTGGAGGCCCATATGATCCTATTAGGATCGGACATGGTTGAGAAATATATAGCATAATAACCCTATAGTATTTGTCTATGTACAGTCCCACAAATTAATCTTTGGAGCGAACAAAAATTGAACTACAATATTATGTATGTTAGGTATAAACTGTAGCTCTGTGGCACTGTACATAATATATATTACGCACGTAACGATAAAGCTAAAATCTATTATCGTCACCTCACGTGAGCTTATGGTAAGCTCGAAAAAGTGTACAATGGAATTTTACTTGGTATTTAAATATATGCGAACACCACCACCAACTTCGCACACGATAGAACGACACAATACATAATATGTTATATTATATTATATATATATTATATATGTACATCGATAGTTCTCATGATAAACACAATGACGATGGACTAGCGATTTTGGGTCTAATTTTGGGTTACATGTAAATTGTACATAAAACATTTCACCGTGAGCTTTCTTATCGGAGAGAGATCATTGTATACTACACGGTCTCCAATTTTGTTAGATTCAATATGAACATTAATTCAATTTTCATGGCTGATTTTGGCAAAATTAATGAATGAAAACCTAACCTAACAATTAATCCAATATATCGGCTATTTTCAAAATTTCTTTGCTGCTGACTTCCTGTAAAGTGTAAAGTGACAAGAACCGTGTTTTATTTAGACATGAATTTCATGTCAGTCTTATACGACACAAAGAGATTGGACGGTCTTTAATATACGGCTATATATTTCCGATACAACATTGCACGGCAAACTGCATACGTGAAAGTTTCCGGACATGCCAATTTTGTGTTTAAGAAAAATAAATATAAACAAAGTCTCATTTTGATATCTCCGCAGACTCTCAGTAATAATATTCCTAATATTTGTCAAGCTGTATGTAAAATGAATTGTAAAAATTATTGAAATGTAAATCAAACTTAAGATAACTTTGTGATCGGTCCTCGCTCATATACAAACATCACAATAAAACTGCAAATGACACGGACTTATCGAATAGAAAAAGATAATTTCACCGATGAACTGTGCCATCTAAAATATCTGTAACGATTCATCAACCACACATATAATAAATATGCACAGATAAATTGCAATGATCTAATATAATATTACAAAACTTAGAATTGTTATGATTTATCGTTGCGTGTGTAGGGGTCTTTAAGTACGCATACTTATAATTGTTCTGAGGCAATGCCATGATGCATTTACATTACAAGACTTCCATGTATCTGTTTTAATGTTTGTGAATTCAGCATTGGATGATTTATTTGTAACTTTAATGAAATCTCGATTATTGTATATTACTTTTGATTCATAAATATTACCTATTATTATGGTACCTAATATGTTATAACAACTATTGTTTAATTCTATATGTACATTGATGGTATTACTCTCGATTTACTGGTGTCATATTATTTGTTAACGGTGAAAAACTGGCAACAAAATCATTATTTTCATGCTTTGTACAATTAAATTTGCAGTGTACTATACTATAGGGCAGTGTTTCCCAAACTTTCGACATCTGTGTGTCACTTCTATAATTTTTGTAACACTGAGTACCCCTCGTCAAAAAAAAATTCCAATATTATACTTTAATAACAATCAAAATATATTTATTTTTTCCTTTTTTAGTACATAAACAAAATAATAATAAACGAAAAATAAAATTCATTCATAATAAAATAAAAGTTATACTATAAATGACATTCATTATAATCAATGAGAAGGATGAAATTGTTTATGTTGAGATGACAGATCATCCTAATTTGGTTCCCTGGTTATTAATTTTAATCTGAGATGCGGTTCCACATCCAAAAGCCTGTTCCTTTTTTTTGACTTAATATTTACAAATGCTGAAAAAGCAACTTCACATAGATATGAAGTTGGAAAAGGCAAGATGTATTTCAGGACTCTCTCTGTTAAAACTGGATACACATGTTGCATTTGCAACCAAAATGATGTTAAAGTACACTCCTTATATTTTTTTTCAAGAATCCGTCTGAAGCTAATTCCAACAATTGCTCTTCTTCCACATGCAATAAACCTTCTAGCGTGGTTGTCATATTGATGTCGTATTAATGTTTGTTGCACCAGGCGCAGCCAAAGCCCGGTGCAGCGCGAACCCCCACCAAATTATTCCTGTACCCCCGGGGGTACGCGTACCATACTTTGGGAAACAATTTAACCTTGCATCTACGTAGATGCAATTTTGTTGTCCACAGGATTTAAGCAAGGGTAATGTGATTATAGTTATGGTTGCTGTATGCGACTGTACTTACATCAACACAAACAGAGATGCCTCTGAATTAACACCCCTCGCACCACACTCGGTCCAGTTGAGCATATCACAAGGCCCTACGTTTCGATGTGAAGCATCTGCAGTTTTATACGCCTGGCAATGACTCAGGAGCAAATATTCAAGACTGAGGTTGCCACACTATCAAGTGAGCTTTGACTAAGTTTACTGATTGACATAATTTTATAAAAAGTGCCATGGGAGAGAAAAGCACGGAGAATTAACATGAAATAAATGAATTTAATGGTATATATTATTATGAGATACAAAAAAACTATGTGAAAAGATCTTCACGTCTGCAATAAGAAGCCACAAATTATTTAAATGCTATAAAATTGACCTTTGTGGTGACCAGGTTGGACGCCCGATGGAGCCCAACAGCTGGTTGGACTGACTTGCGCATCTCTTCGAGGACATTCCCAGAGGATGTGGATTGTATTATATTGTTCTCCACCACGAGAACATGTTGATCGGGTGACAAATCCAAGCACAAAGAGCTTAGCAGCGAGTCTACCATGGCCAGTCAAGAACTGTCTGGTGTAGTGGTCAGGAGTCAACTTGGTTATCTCCAATCGCCATTGTATGTTAGGGAAAAACAAATATGTGTACCTGCCCTTGATGGAGACATCAGGTCTCCTATGCTGCATCCAACATCATTAGATGTACTGTCTGCTTCCTCAAGGATACTTTTCCGGCACGGGGCAAGGTGAAAGTCACAAACAACGTCTTCTCACCTTTGAGGAGCAACGTGGATGCACCGCATACCTATATATGCAGGTTAGGACAGGGAGCGCGCCCGTGGAAGTCGAGTGGTAGGCGTTAGTGCCCTCCTTTGCCCTCTTAAAAAATTATTTCTAATCCTAACACTATATTGCATACTTAACGTCTCAACAACATTGCATCGCTTTCTCTTGCTTCCTTTCTCTCGGCGCCCTCCAACTGACAAAACTATCGAACCTGATGCTAATGAATGTTGTGAAAAGTTGACTATAAAACAAAACGCCGTATAAGGAATCATTTACTTCCATACAGATTAAATTTTTGAAATCTACAGAAAATCTCATAAGTTTTTAGTTGAATTATTTTTGTTAATTTCAAAATCGTACTTGCATTACAAAAATAAAATATGCGTTTCTCATTAGCACGTCTATTCTATACACAAGACTGCTATCGGCGGTTATCAAGGGTAGTTTTTTATCATATTTTTGTATTGAGATATAATTGCTACAATAAATTAGCCATCTTAACAGTCAAAACTGTCTATCTCGCTATAAAAATTAGCACAGCCAAGAGAGGCGCTGTTAAAACATAGCACTTATTGTAACAATTACAACTAATTTATTTTAAAAATTATAGTACTTCAATACAAAAATATGAAAAATTACCCTCGATAGCAGTCTTGTGACCTGCGCAGGATCAATTTTAAGTATGATGCTCATTTCTTGTTCGAAATGTGAAAACGCTTTTGACTAATACTTTAAACTCAACTGTCGGACGAATGGTTCTTGTCACGTGTCGTTTATCTAATTTTATGATGCAGATGTTCATGACGTGTGATTGTTCTGCATCTGGTCCAAATATTCCCATCTTCAATTGTTTATTTGCCTAAGTTTTTTCATGTAATATGTGTATATTTTTATTAATAATAATATTAATATTTTTTTCCCAAAATCAGGAAATCAGCCCGTAAATCAAAATTGTAGCAAATTAAAATAGGCCAATATAACGAAAAGCTGTATGACTAACAGCCATATCAAGTAAGGTGGATAAATACTTCTTAATGATCTTTTTTTATATTTGTGGGCAGGCCAGTAAAAAGTGCTGTTCACAATAAAGTATGATATTTGCGTAGTTTGAATATTTTCAACATTTTGAATTAATTGGAAAATGGATTTTCCTATTTATCTCTTAAATCGAGGGTCACCTCTATTGTGTAGTAGCAAAGTAAGATAAGATACTTTTAATATGTTGAAATCTAAACGCTTTGTATTTAGTATGTATGAAAAATATTGACTATAAGTGAAATATTTTTTTATAAATAAATTATATAAAATAATTAATCGTATTTTCTTTTTCTTGGTTATATACTAGTATTATTTTTTAAGTTTTATTAATCTTCTGGTGGAACACCCCGGGATGACACTGGTCACCCCAAGCAGATCTCTCTAGGCAACTCGGTAGAAACCCAGCTTCCGCTTTAAGCAATAGCAACATTGCCACATACCATCGTTACAGATGGGACCAAAGATCTTCCATAAGATTCTACACTTTAATACCTGTACCTTTACGCGCAGACCGGTATTGTCTTTTAGACTGTGGAAATTCGACATAAATAGTGCACACTAAACTATATCTATTATGGTTCGACTTAGGCAGGGTTTCATCAAATTATATTCTTAGTACAATAAAAACAAATAAGTTCTATTTTTCATTGAATCAAAATTATAGTGCATATCGTCTCTGTTCTGGCAGAACACACTAACTGGAGAATACTAGTTTTGAGTAATTTGAATATGAAGTTGTTTAAATGTTTGAAATGGTCTATCATGTGAGTTTATTAAGTAATCGCAAAAAGGATGGCTTTAAAATAAAGACTGTTTATTTATTAAGAAGGTTTCCATACGGTAAAGTTTGAAATTAGGAACATTTTTTCGAATTAGTGTCTTCTGCCAGAACAGTGACGATATTATTATACTATAATTGAGGCGTAGAGTTACAAAACCCGCTCTGGGCGATTTTTCAAAAAAATAGTTATGAATGTACGCAGGAGCTCTTTCGTAAGACCTATCTTCTGTTCTAGGTGAGAGTTTTAAATTCCTCTCTGTTTCTTCAAAAAATCAAAATAAATATCGAGGAGACTGACTAAACCCGCTCTTAAAATAAATTTGTTCTGGTAAAACCCTCTCTGCGTAACCGGCCAATCAGACGCCGCGATTTAAATAATGACTCTTCACGAAACCTTTAATCTCCATACAAACCGTCAAACCGTTTTCTCGTGCGCGTCATAATTTTGCTTCAATTATTTTACTATTTTTTACTTTTAATAATGAATGTTTCAATAGTTAGTGTGACGGAATCTCAACAAGAACAATCAAGGAAGCGTTTGAAAAATTCAGCTGCTTGGAAATGTAGCCTGTTACGCCAAGAAACGTATTTAAAAATTGACTATATTTTGCTGTATTGTCATGAATAACCCAGTGGTGGCTCATATTATTTTCTAGTTTTACGTATATTTTTTGTTGTCATTTATATTTAATATTCTGTGTGATATAATAAAATATCATAAGGTTCTTACACGTTTTTATCATTATTTGGTTTGTGTCAAAAATATAATTAAAGGAAAACTATTTTCTGTCGGAGAAATGCTTTTTGTTTGATAATTTGTACTATACAAATGATAGATTTAGTAGGTTATGTTACGTTAGGTTAGTTTTTTCATCTCCCTTGATAAAAAATGACATTCCTCATCATTATCTCCACGGGACAAGTTTTTTTCGTCATAAATTTGTATTATTCGTTAATATGAACGATAATGAATTTTAATTCAAATATGTTTATTAATTTGTAGATTAGCTTAGTTGTAATAACGACACATAGTTAACAATGCTGTGCTATCTTGTAGAAATACCGTTACTTTTATAATACGTTTTTGCAATAAATTTCAGAAATTCCACGTTTACTATTATTTGTATATAAAAAGTAGCAGGAACAACAGAATATAGGTAATAAATATTTATGTGGGAAAATAAGTAAGCTCATACTTCGCGACTTTTGTTTATCGGATTTGGTTTCTGAATTAAATGATATAAAATATCTAATATACCTAAGTAGATTATAAATAATATAGCTTAAAAATATTATCGTTTTATTTTTAAATTTAATAAATAGGTTGGTAGTTAATGGTGGGTTTCCCACAGACATGGAATTTGGGGACACAGGTAATACAGGGATTAGCTAGGTAAAGGCCGGTACTTTAGTCCGCTGGGTTTTTTTATTTATGCTATTGATATTATTAAAAAAATAGTTATTGTTATTTCAAATTATCTTATAATTACCTTTTAAGGGTTTAAAAATATCTTTCTGATTCAAAATATGGTCATTAATATTAAAATTATTAAGAATTATTAGGGCACTTATATAATGATAAAAGATTAGTTACATATTAAACAAATAATTTGCATGGTATGTAGGTAATAACTAATTGTCTCCAGAAAAAGTAACATTTTTTGATAATGGTTTTTTTGTTTATTATAGAATAAAAGTAAGTACATGACATTAACATATTAAAATTAAAAAGTTTCACAATGGCAATTTGACATAGTAAAAAGTAGGCAATATTCAACTAAATAACTATTTTTTTAAATCAAAAAAAAATATTTTCAAGAAAAGTAAATACCACTATTTTTAAAAAATATTACATACCAATATAACAGCTAAATATGTAGGTACAATGCGAAAAATATACAGCTACCATTAGGTAAGAATGGCTACAAAATATTTTCTAGACAAATTAAATTCGAAAATATATTACATAATTAAAATAAATACGGACCGCTACTAAACTATCATCTCCTGTCGACAATGTACCATTGTGCGACAAACTCCGCTCTTTTTAAAAAATTCCGCGTCGAACGCCGCTCTGTCAGGTAGAGACTGACAAAGACCGCTCTTGGGATAATTAAAATGCATTTATTTGAATAAATACAGCTTATACATTGGATTTGACATGTTATTATACTTTTCCGTATGTAACGGAAGAAATATATTATCTAAAATTACACTTAAATCATCATGATATGCCCAAAACAGTTTTTCGTCATTTACTCAAAACTCAAAAAAGTCTCTAGAGCGGGTTTTGTAACTCTACGCCTCAATTATAGTACGGTTGACAACACTGGCTCAGACTAACCAGTGGTGGACATGAATAGTATCAGTGACACCCATAAGCTTTTCAAAAATATAAATAAAATGAAAAAGTAATTTATATTAATATCAGTAGCTACGAATTTTAGCAAAATCATAGCGAGAGTTTTTTTCATTCATAAAACCATGTTATATTATTATAGTTATAAATATTTTGTAAAGTTAAAACATTCAATAATATCCGAGATACAACGCGTCAAGTTTAACTTGGGGCTTGGTGGCGACGCTCGTGTTATCGAAATATTGTAAGAGTATTGCCAGGATTGGAAGATATTACTCTCCACTTCCTTAATAAAAACAGAAATTTATAATGACATCAATATTATGTGCCAATTTTTCCCCATTCAGTTGGGATATTTTTAGTCATATGGCAACATTGAAATGTCAAATGATTTGTCTCGTCACCGCTGCGATTCTTTCATCACATTGTGCATGTGTCGGACAAGCTCTTTATGTCATTTATCTTCTTCACAGTATAACGTGTAATCTTCCTACCATCACTTATCAAAACTTTTTCCACTATTAATAACACATCTAAATGACTTTACATCACACACGAATACGAAATGTCAAATGCTTTCATGGTGAGGGGAACAGATAGGGAAGCATGAGAAGGGATTTTAGTACACCAAGCTGCCGCACATCAAGTTAAACTTTTCACAATTCTAGTAGATGGTGCAGGAGATAAGCTGTCAATTTTATTATTCTCCCTAGTCACAAAAAGGCAAATACTGTAATAATTTCAAAGTATGTAGACGCCACACTAGGTTTGGGGGAGGTATTCTACGTGTTGTGGGAAATACTGGAAAAAACGTGAAATGTGTAAAAAAACATCATAATTTAATTAAACTTATTTAATCAGACCATTATGAATATAATATTATTCCACTTATCGTAACACTAAATATTATATTTGAAATTATATGTACACAATATATTTACTATTATGATAAAGATGTATAGATTTTGTATTGAAAAAGATATTGGTATAATAGATACCAAGAGCTTCCGCGCACACGGCCACCGAATGCGACCACAGCTCGGCTTCTAGTGGACGCGTTCAGCTGCGGTCTAATTTTTCTATGAGTTTCAATGAACGCTCTGCACACTCGGCGCTTGAGTGGACGCGTTCAGTCCACTAGCTGTGGCAGACGCCGGAGCTCGCTGCTAGCGGCCGACGTTAGTGGTCAAGCACCTGCGCACACTAGGCAGAAACGCCAGCGATACTCAGTCTACTTTTGACAGTTGAAAGGCGAGTGCGTGTATTGTGAGTGTATATGTATTGTGTACTCGACGTAATGGAAAATTTCGATACAGAATTTTTTATTGCCGATGTTCAAGATCGTCCGACCATTTGGGATGTACTAACGCTAGTGCTAGCAAAAGAGAAACCATTTTCACACACGTCCGCCTTTGTCAATTGTTTCCGAATGAACTCAGATAGTGGCTGTCACCGGTGGCTCGACCCAGGCGTTTGTGGCCGCCACTAGTGGCTAGACCTAACCGCTAGTGGCCGTGTGTGCGGGGTTTCTGAATACAAAAATTAAATCTGCATCTGAGAGCTAACTTTAGAGCTAGAGCTATGGATTAGAGCAGGGGTCGGCAAACCGTGGCTCGCGAGCCGCATGCTACTCTTTGGGTATTGGCGTGCGGCTCTTTGCCAAATTCCCAATTTTTACAAAAAATATTGCAAAATTTACAATTTTTATTTTTTTGTCATTATTTGTACACTTTTTATATTATATAATGACATTATCGCGAACCTAATTTTTCCTCCGTGATGGTTGAAAAGGTATGATTGTTGTTGTTTTAAATCCGCCCATTGCAAAAGTCGACAATTAAAATTTTTCTCCATTTGATATTGACACGAGCACTTTGAAATACAATTTTATTGGTGGATTGTTGAATACGCAAAGAGTAATGGAGCTCCACATTTGTAGGTCTTGCCACCAAAATTGAGGGTTAATGGAGAGAGAAAAATGCAATTGAATTTCAGAACACAAGTTAGTGGAGCTCTCTAAAAAATCTACATAGAGTAGATACTACGATTTTAATACATGGAATAGCTTTCCGTACTCATATTCAAGTCTATATGATATGTATGTGAACAATCATTTTCAAACATGAACAATATAAATAGCATTTAGAGAAGCCAAATAACCGATGAGAATTTGGAGTCGCGCCTGAAATTAAAAACTACAAGTTACATATACCAAACATACAGAAACTCTTCAAAGAAATGCAAGGAAGGTCATTCATTGCTCACATGTTAAGGAATGCGTGAAAATTGTAATTCATATTCTGTAAAAATTATATTTATAATTTCAACAATAAAAACATATTACAGTATAACCTCGTTTTTACGTGCCCGGAATTCACGTATTCCCGGCAATTGCGTGTATTTTTTTCAGTCCCGATGTATTTCAGTACATTTAATACGCGCATTTACGTTTTTCTTTCCCGCGATTTACATCGGAAATATTCAAAATATGCGAGTTACGCGCGCTTATCCAGTGTGATGTTATAGAAGGCTGGGAAAGGATTTCAGACCAACCCCTGGAGGATTATGTAAACCTTGACTCCAATGTTATGATATCAGACTTGGTGGAAGTTGATGACATTGTTAACAGTCATTTAACACCAGCAGATTTGTCTGCTGAAGAACTGTCTGATGAAGAAGAGGTTGATATTACAACAAAAGAAAAAGCAATGAGGTCCATCGAGGGTTTAAAAACCTACTTTACAAGCTTTGCTGATATTCAAGATGACACTTTTAAATGTTTATAATATAGTCTTGAAAGATAATTAAATAACAAAAAAACAAAAATGCAACAAACTAATATAAGGTGAGTTAGGGTAAGTGCGGCATATAAATTGACTAGATGAACTTTAAGCTGATGTTGAACTTTGAACGATTGTAATATCTCTTCGAAATTTTTATTGACTGTACACCAATAATCTCTTTTTCGACTACCATATTCATTAGATGTAGATGTTGCATGATTAATTATAATAAAAACGTTTTAAGGAAACAAGGCGAGAAGACGCTATTTCTCATAATTATTACCAGTCAAAAAAAATATCAACCTCAGGATAATATAATATTTTATTGTGTGTTATTCCATGAAGTAATCGGTCATGTCGATATGTAATATGCACTGCAGGGTAGGTATTTAATCTGTGGCCTTATGTTTTAAGTAATGTACTGTATGAATCTAGAGATTGTATTAAAAAATGTTTCGGTGCCACAAATTACAAATTCAATACATTTTTTATTTCAAGGAACATCACTAGCCAAAAACTTGTCCATACAAAAAAAATAGAGAATATGGGGTAAGAGCATCTGACGCTCTTACCCCATGATATATTTTTGGCGGGGTAAGTGCATCTAGTTCAATAAAACATAATCATTTGCATTAATCATAAATCTTACAGTCGGAACACAAATCACAATTTAAAACAAAGGTACTCATTTTCAACTCTGTCTCAAAATGTCCCTCTGAGGCGAACAAAACCGATCCTAATCTATTATATAAAAGTGGAATAAGTACTACAAAAAAATTTGCGTTTTATTAAATAAAAACAACAATTATAATAAAATGTTATTTTTTTAGAAACATAAAATTTAAATGTTCTTTTTTTCAATACCCCCCTTTTACATTTTCCCTCCAATTAGGTTTTTTTTTTCAGTCCCTTAAAAAACGTAAAATAGGGGTTATACTGTATATTTACATTAGTTTTATTCAGGAAAACTTCTTCACTTAATAAATAAACAGTTATAAAACGTAATTAATTCATTTAAATAAATCATATTTCTAAATAATTACAAGAAAAAAAGAACTTTTTATATACGTTTTTAAATTTTCTGTTGAATCATATAAACTTGACTTGACTAGTTTAAACGATCAGAAAAATTTATACTTGATAGAAATAATACTGAAATGTCATTTTGACATGTCATATTGATTTCCATAGTAACGCACGTATATATTAATAATTTAGTTGCTAGGACCCCAGATCCTAGCAACCAATAATGGTGTCGAAATAACTTTTCATACAAAACAGAATTAACTGAAAATGAATTCAATTCTACTTAAAGATGGCTAAAAGTATTAAAAAAATGCATTGGCATCGTGTTCTGATATATTCTAAGAGTTTCAATTGTCTAGCTAGTCGGGAAGTTAGTTAAAAATCAATTGCAAGATTTATACCGAACAAAGAACCACTGGACAAATAAGAATACGAGCTGAGAAAAACGTTGTAATAAAATATACCTATGTATGGCTCTCGAATTTTTTTTTTTACCGTTGTGCCACTCATATTTGGCTCCTTTGGTCTAAGAGTTTGCCGATCCCTGGATTAGAGTAACCTTTGACATCTTCCACATTTCCGGAAAGATACCCATCTGCATTATAAGATTAAATATATAAGAAAGTGGGCCTTTGACAAAGTAAAATAAACCCCTTCGTCCCACATCAGTTGGAAGGATTTGTGGCAGCAGATATGGCAACACCGGCGACAGGCGGAAAATAGAAGAGTAGGAAACCATAGCAACCAATCAACAACGATACAAGATCGATCGCAACGAACACAAAACGAATTATTACTGTTGTTACTTATATATACAATCAAATATAAAGACTTTGAACATTAGAAATATTAGTCTAAAGATTAATGGATTGACGTTACGGCAACATCCAAATTCGGAGTACTATTTTCGTAGACTGTCCTAAAGTGACCGGCCAATGCTTCTGCTACGCTATACCCGATCACCTCTTCGTCCTTAAAAATCATTGAATTAACAAATCCCCCATCCCTTTAATCCTATCCCATTCCAAAAATTTAACATGATCCCAAAACGATTGTATATACTGAAATTGAATGTAGTAAAATACATTTTTTCTTTGGACATATCTGCCCATTAAAAGCATATGGACACCATGCAGTGCCTCTAAACATCCCTGTCGCTATCCAGCCATCTAGCATTGTTCCAGGTAATACCAACATCCCGTAGCTCTGCTGTATACACTCTATAGATAGTATTTAGCGGCCTTCCAGGACGCTGGAATTTGGTTCACTCGAAGAACAGGCAAACCATGTTGAGGTTCTGAGGCCAAGCCTAACGTCGCCTCTTCACTCTCAGCGTGATAAGAGGTTGCTTGGTGCATTCCCTTATCTCCTCGTTACTCCTAAAGTCATACCATCCGCACACTCACAGACAGTATCTGTCGCAAACATCTGTTTTCGAAGCTCAGTATACGGTTGCTCTGAGCCTTTGTTAGGTGCCATGATTCACTACCGTAAAGCAGCATCGTCGGAATGCAAGCGTCGAATAGGTGACATTTAGTTTTGAGTTTTGATAATCAGCTCTCCCTGCAAAATGCCATATTCCGTGATATGTACGCCCAGGTATTTAAAAAATACTTACTACATACAGTTTATCTGTGGCTCGAAACTTATTACTTTTAACTGTTAGACGTCAATTTCATCGGTGTGGTTCCTGAGGCTTTTTATTTACATTTTATCAGCTTATCTCTACCTGTACTCTCTACTCTATCAATTGCAACGGAATTCAATTCATTTGTTTATGTTTTTTTTCGTTTTTCTTCTGAGGGCAATATTTGCTAAGTATTATGTAAATATTTATTTTTATTTAATTCGTTTGATTAGAATCATTTTCAATTTAAATCTCATGTTGTGAATGTCCTGAATTCTGTTTTTCTATGTCCACAATGTTTTGTTTTTAAATCAATAAATAAATTTAAACACGATACAATCAGGGGCGGATTTACCAGTCAGTACTCAGAATGCGCATAGAGTGGAGCCCCTAAATAAAAAAAAAACATTAAGCAATTACAGCCGAATCCTTGGCAACAATGTTTAAAAAGTTTGACAACTGCTGAAGACTTTGACCATTATTAAAAGGAAATAAAAATGTGGAAACACAGTTGCTGACTAACCTTGGCCTTGATCTGTGATTGTGGAATTGAATAAGGGGAAAAGTCAATCGAATCTATATTTGAGCTATTCATGTCATTTTATGTGTAGAGGCTATTAAAAATTAAGGCATTAGCATGAATACTCTGAAAATAAGGAATGTACATTGACAATTTTGAAACGCAGTCCTACCATTTTTAGGTAGAGGAACCACAAATGGTCAAATCTCCCCCTAAATGGAATACAGTTAACTATATCTTTTACTAGATACATTACATTACTAGATTACATATGTAATACTAAATTTAGTTTAATAATGTATTTTTATGCAAAATGCATTTTTTCAGCCAAACATCGATTTAATGGCTTCACACCGTATCTAACTGATACAAACAAATATTTTCCATCTTACTCAAACACATATTGTGGAGACAATGCGCATGCGACTTGCTGAATGCTTTCTCACTCGCACTTGTACATAGATTTTGTTCAGGACTTGTAGAGATTCACTGGCATAAGAACTTCCACCACACTTCTCCCCAATAGTTGACGTGAAAATATCAGTTATAAAGGTGGATGTATCAACTGATATTTTTTCACCAATTTAGATTTACAAAACTGATTTTCAATACTTAATGACTTAATGGATATAATAGGGAATCATTTATTCAGACAAACAGGTTATGTTAGGTTGGCTGTCCTGCAAATGATTATCTTTTTCAATAATAACTAATGGTTGTTTGGTTATATTACATTTTCCAAAAGTATTTAATGCCCGTACCAATTCTGCAGGAGAATTGATACTATCCACATTATCAATAAATTGTCTAATAGGTTCTTCAAATGTTTCATGATAATTTAAAAGATTCTGTCGAAAAAAAGTAAATACATTTTCTAGTTCGATAATAAGTTCTAAATGTGAGTCAGAGAAAGGGATTTCATCTCCGGTAATACTCGCTGGAAGATCATTTTCATCACTGGGTGCAAGCGGAGGTCTCAATCGATCGTTTTTATCATTCAAAACCTCTTCCAAGATTTTGGTTCGAGAGCAAGATCCAGTGTCATCAGTTATTGGGTGGTTGTGGACATATCGGAGGTCAATTTCACACGGATGCTCTTTAATATATATATCTTTGCTTCTGCAATATTAAAGAAACAATATTATATTTGAATTAGTCACACAAATACAGTAGAATCTTACTAATCTGGTACTTTCTGGCATATCTAGGAATCTGGCACTATCTGAGCACATCGCTACATCCCACAAAACTTGACCAATTTTTAAAATTCATAATATGTAGGATATACATTTATGAAGGGTCCACTGCAAGACCGATGAATGTCCAAGTAAAGTGATTTTGAGAAAATCTGCATTTAAAGGTTTAAAGCAGTACAATACAGGTGTCGAGGAATAAATGAATGCATTTTTAATTTTGAAGTACACATGTAAGAGTATTGCCGTGTTGATATTCTTGTGTACAGAAAAAAAATAATAAAACAAGAGTTGTCATGCAAGTCCGAAATTACCACTGCAAAAATGATAATTGTCCATACTCATTTCAACTGCTATTTTTTGTTTATTCATCTACGTCTTTTAAATTTCCAGTATGAGGTAGATCATCATAATATTCCTTTGTTTCAGGCCGGCGAAATTTCTTCAGGAACTGACAATAACTTTACAATACCGACAGCTGAAATGGCGGGTAAAATTTTTCTATGGGACATTCAGTGTTATCGCTATGCAGACGAGTGACTCTCAGTGACTTTTGGAAAAGTAATTTTTCTGAAGACTGTGAGCGATATAGGCTAATAAAAAATGCAGTGAGTTGCTCTATGAACTAGGCCAGGGTTGGCGAACCTTTTTTACATACGCGTGCTAAAATTTGTCAAATACTATTTTTTGACTATCTGACGTGGCAAATAGTTGTTTATGGGAAAAAAATAGTTTGTAAGAATTCTATTAAAAATGATGATGTTCTAGATACCACTCACAGAAGATAGCACATATATTATGCTTTATCACTTTTTTCAATTACGCCATACGCCTTTACGCACACATTGTTATTAGAATTGCTCTGATCAGATTAGGAATTCTCTAGCTACAGTGGTATCAAGCATTGTAAATTGATCAAAATCAGAGGTTCACAGTGCAGCATCTCTCGCCAACTGATGAGTTTAGTGCGATAATATTATATGTTTCACATAAAGCTCGAATCCTCGAATGGATCTCCACCTTGTCGTGGTGAGGAGGCTTGCGCGTTCCGAGGATTCGTAGGGCTATGCTGGCGGCTGGGAGGCTGGCCTAACCTAACCTAACCTAACCTAACTACCGGAAGGGTCTCCCAAGCCAGACAGGTCTATGATGAGGAGCCAGACTAAGAGGGATCCACTGGAGGAAGGCAGCAATTTCTTCAGTACTGACTAAGGGTGGTGATCAAGGGGATTGGAACAGGCTTAGAGCAGACACTTGAAGGCGATAATGAAAACATTATGAACGGTTTCAATATTGCGATGTGGAAGGCAACGGGAAACCACCACATCAAAATCGTAACAGTACGTCAAGCGATCCGGCTGACACCCGGCGCCACGCAGGGTCCGGGCCGCGTGGTGTGAAATTGGTTACTGGGCACACGGGTGTGATTTATCAGGCAACGTGTGGGAAATCAAATACTGGTAAATCGGTCACGAAAATCCCAAAGAAAATTGGTACATGGAACGTAAGGGGACTTGTACAACACCCCGGAAAGCTCGCAATCATCGAAAAAGAGATGCAGAGATACAACGTAAATATAATGGGTTTAAGCAAAACACATTGGAAAGGATCCGGACATTTCGAGACTGAACTTGGCAACATGGTATATTGTTCAGGACAAAACGAAAGTCGAAACGGAGTAGCTTTTATTGTACCACGAACTCTCCGAGATAGTGTCATTGGATACAATTCGATCAGTGAGAGGATAATGACAATAAAGCTCAACGCCCAGCCATGTTTGCTGTACATTATACAAGTATATGCGCCTACAGCTGCATCAACAGACGAGGATAGCGAAGAATTTTTCAAGGAGCTAAGAAGCACAATCCAAGAAATACCCAAAATAGAGATCACCGTTGTTCAAGGCGATATGAACGCCAAAGTCGGTAATACCATGAACGACAATCATCTCAGAGAGTTTATCGGTAAATTTGAACATGGCAATCGCAACGCAAGAGGGGAAGATTTTTTGCAGTCCTGCGTAGAGCAGGATCTTGCAATCATGAATACATGGTTCCAACATCACCCTAGGAGATTATATACATGGATCTCACCTGGTGATCGCTATAGAAACCAGATTGATTTCATAACAATAAATAAAAGATGGCGGTCATCAGTGTTTAATGTACAAACCTACCCAGGTGCAGACTGCGGTAGCGATCACCAACTTCTTGTTGCCAATATGAGACTAAAGTTGAAAAAGACTAAACGATGTGAGAATACTCGACCGTTTATATTTAACGATACTACGACATCGCAATTTAGCGAGGAGGTGAATCGTAAAATGGCATCACTATACGTAGACCCCAGCGACAATGTCGAAACAACATGGAATAAGTTGAAGGAAGCCACCTTATGCGCGATGGAGGAAGTCCAGAAACTCAATAACAGTAAGGAACATCCGAAACGTCGCAAGATCTGGATATCTGATGAAACATGGGAGGCCATACAAACAAGAGCCGATCTTAGAAATAAGGGACTTAATTCAACTATACAACATGCAAGGTACTCTGAACAAAACAGAGTGGTTCAGCGACTCTGTCGGCGGGACAAGAATCTTTTCCTCAGAAATATGTGTGAAGATATCGAAACCCATGCTGTCAGTGTAGAAACTCGCGATCTTTTCCAAAAAGTGAAAGAAATCACAGGAGATTTCAAGAAAATGAACTGGGCCATCGAGGAAGAGGACGGCACACTACTTATGGAGTTAGATAGGGTCACGGCAAGGTGGAAAACATATTGTGAAGCCCTATACAGAGATACAGAAGAAGACGATGAGGTGGTTGACGTACGTATCGATGAGCAAGAACCTGAGATACTTTTTAGTGAAGTGATAGAGGCGATAAAGAGACTAAAAACCCACAAGTCACCAGGTGGCGATGGCATATCTGCAGAAGCCTTAAAAAAGGTCAATGATGACGGAAAAAGAATCATACATCAATTATGCAACATGATCTGGAAAAGTGGTGTATGGCCCAAGGACTGGACAGAGTCAATCTTGATCCCCCTGCACAAAAAAGGTTCCTCACGTAAATGTGAAAACTATCGAACAATCTCACTTATTCCACATGCATGCAAGATCTTATTACATATAATCAGCAGACGTCTGAAGCATTTCATCGACCGACAAATACCTAAGGAACAAGCAGGTTTTGTTATGGGCAAGGGAACTCGAGAGCAAATTCTAAACATCAGACAACTAATTGAAAAATGTAGAGAGTTTAATACCCCTATGATGTTATGCTTTATTGACTATCAGAAGGCATTCGACTGCGTAAGATGGAACTGTATGTGGAAGGTACTTCTGGAAATGGGAGTTCCATCACACCTTACCTGTCTCATCAAAAACTTATATAACAATAGCCACACAAAGGTAAGAGTAAATAGTGCGTTTTCTGAGAGTTTCTGAACCGAGAAGGGAGTTCGTCAGGGATGTCTTTTATCTCCCCAGTTATTCAATATATATGGAGAGCATATAATGCGAAGAGCTCTAGATCATTGGCAAGGCGGAATAACAATTGGTGGCTAGAAAATAAACAACTTAAGATTCGCAGATGATACCACACTAATCGCTGCTGATGAAAGAAAACTCACAGAGCTGCTACACCGGGTAGAGGAAGAGAGTCGCAAGTACGGCCTCCTTATTAATAGGAATAAGACCAAGTTAATGGTTGTTGATCGGGCCAACCTTCTACCAACACCAAGTACACTCCAAAACCTCGAAACAGTCGACGGGTTTGTATATCTTGGATCAACCATCAGTGGAAAGGGCGGATGCGAAGCGGAAATAAGAAGGCGCACACAGATTGCAAAAAATGCAATGACACGCCTTATCACTATATGGAAGGATCGGGGAATTTCGATTGCCACAAAAATGATGCTTGTGCAAACATTAGTGTTCTCGATATTTCTATACGGAGTCAAGTCGTGGACCCTGAAGGCAAGAGAACGGAAGGCAATTGATGCCTTTGAGATGTGGTGTTGGCGCCGAATGCTTCGCATTTCTTGGACGGAGCACAGGACGAACCAGTCAATCATCCAGAGACTGATGATCAAGGAACGGCTCTCGACGATATGTCTGAGAAGAATTCTGCAGTTTTTTGGACATATTGTCAGGTGCGGACCGGACAACCTGGAGATACTGGTAGTTTTGGGTAGCCTCCAGGGAAGGCGAAGCAGAGGAAGAGCGTTTGCGCGATGGATCGACCAAGTGAAAGAGGTGACTGGGGGCACCATCCATTTTGCCCTGAGAGAAGCGGAAGATCGAGAAGGATGGAAAGTCTTGGTCGCTCAAAGGATAGTGAAATTTAAATGTGGTCACGATCCTCACCCATGAGTGCACGACCAAGAAGAAGAAGAAGAAGAAAGCCTAAAGACTGACCTATGCGATTCTATATTTACATTAAACATAATGCTTATTCTTGAAGAATATTTTGTAAAAAAGGGCTCTATTTACAGAGAGCTTACCGTGGAAAACGTCAGACCTTTCGAGTCTATACCTGAAACCATCCAAACGCCACTTTTTGAGCATAGAGAACCATGGCAAAACCGCTATTATAAGCATATACAATAAGTACGGTCACAGAGGACAGTGAACAATTAAATTTGCTTTAATTTTTTTTTGTTAGCTGCATAATTAAGTATAATTATTTAAACTTTAAACACTATCTTTTTTATTTTTATCTCTTATATCGAGGGCATACTGACAGAAAGCATTAACTCGTTAAAACAAGTTCTGAGATAAACGCAAAAAGGACTTTAATTTTTTTTTCAAAGCGTTCTCCCACGTAGATTTTTTTATGATTTAAAAACATTTTTTCTACATTATAAAGACTAACCTTTATGGCAAACACAATATACGACATGTTACAAGTCCTGTATTTTGTATACGCAGAACGCATTAGGTCATTATCATGCTTTCTATCAGAATAAAAAAATAACAATATGATTTAATAATGTTTCTATTTTCTCACCATTATATCCTATGCCTTTGTGCGTTTTACCAGAATGTAGAGCGTAAAATTGTATACATTTTGGCATTTAAAATAGAAAAACAGCAAAAACTGAAATAATGCGTTCTGTCAGTATACCCTCGATATTAAACTAGAAATTTGATTTTGAGCGGCCGTCAAGTTTTAGCACAAAACAATTTTTTTTCATATTTTTCAAATGCATACCTTTGAGTAATTTAATTGCATGATTTTTTTTTATTGTTTTTCCATTTAAATTACGCGAAAAATTAGCATTTTTCTATTTTCACTAAGCACCCCGTCAAAATATCTCGAACCAAAACAACCGCATCCATTTGGAAGGACCAGTCAAAAGAGTCTCGCAAATTAGCCGACACAGTGTAATGCTCACAAAATATTTCGGTTTTCGCGTAATTTAAATGGAAAAACAATAAAAAATACAATATGAAAAATCATGTATTCAAAAAACATCAATTATCAAATCAGTGTGAGCCGTTTTATCGAGGCTGTATTGACTGGGCCATTTGTTTATGGATGCGAAATGTTTTTGTGGGGCTAATAAACTGGAGCCAGTTTTATTTATTATACGGATATGGAATACTGACTATGGATATATCTTATAAAAACAATCACTATGTAATCAAAGAGTAAATAAAGGCCATCCAAGCCATTTTCACTCGTATTTCTTATTTTATTGATTAAATTTGAGTCGGAATTATCTGAAAAAATAACAATATCGTTTAGTTAACACGGCTAAATTTTATATAAATATTGTTATCTATAACGTTATTTTGAACAATGTTCTTTATTTTCACATGTTTAGAGCGTTTTTATACGAAGGATTAGGCACGAGTGTCTTCGTGTCAAAGGTTACATTATATTTATTTTAATTTTATGAAATGCATTGGCAAACTCTATTATGCTATACTGATTTTTGAAAAAGGCGAATTTTATTAATTTTAAATGTTTGAATTTTATTCATTGTAAATGATTTTTATATTTGTACTTATTGTCTGCGCTTATAAAGATGGTTTCAGGTATAGACTCGAAAAATCTGACGTTTCTCCGGGGTAAGCTCTTGTAACATAGAGCCAAAAAAAAACTTAAAATACGTCTTTCTTAAAACTCTAATTTTACACAAGTGCTCTTTTGCTTTTGGGGCGACGATATAGTGCAGGATTAGTGAGATTCTACTACTGAAATAGGAACAATAAGAAAATAATTTTATTAAATTAATGTTTTTACTTTGGCATGAACTGCTTTACAGTTACACATAATCTAGATGCACAGTCCGTATGCTGCGGTTGAGGAAGTTTGGTTCTCGTGTAATTAGCCCGGGTATTCCGATGACAATGAAATCTTTTCTGTAAAAAACAGAACACACACATTAATTAGATACTATATAAAATAGAAACACTTCAGAAGACAGATTAACAAGATATGATGACTCGCTCGACCAAATAACCAGATGAACTTGCCAAAGGATTAGTACAGTTCAAGTAGGTATCACATTTGAAAACTAGATACCACACTTATCATCAGAAACGAATCTCAATAGTGTAAGGTGATTAGTATCAAAAAAGAGGACCTATATGATCAAAAGGGTCAGAGCTAATCAGACTAAACTGACTGGCTGTGAGAGATCCTAATTCATCTACACAGTGCTTGTGATGTCCTGTCAATGGGCAACGCCATTTATGGATCTCTTTTCGAAGTTACGCCACTGTATATAGAGTTAAATCCTACATAGAGCTTACAATGTCTAGTCAATGGGCCGCGCCATCTATGGATCTCTTTTCGAAGTTATGCCTGCTATATCACTTAATTATAAAATTTGGTGCAAGGAGAGAACAAAGAATAAATTATTTTTTTAGGATAAAATATACAGATAAATTTAGGAGAATCCATAGGTATCGATGGTGTAAGGCCCTCTATAGTCAGATCACAGCACGAAACTGTGAATTTCGATTGCAGTGCTGGTTATTGCTTATACTCCGAATGCAATATGGTAAACTGTCTATAGAAAATGATGATTGTTTCATATGAAAAAATCTACAATCGAAAAACTTCATCTTCCGTGAACAACACAAACATAGACCTCTTGAAACGGACACGCCCGGCACCATACTAGGTGTTAATTGAGCGTATCACGAGTCCTTAATTTGAATGTGAAGCATCAGCAGTTTTTTACACCTGCTAATGTCTCAGGAGCACATACCCAAGATTAATAGCGCCTGTACACGTGCATGGATTTACTTGCAGTAATAGCGTGTATTTTAAACTATCGCGATACTAACTGTTTAGATGTAAAAGTGCTGACTGTCTCACCAATCTCATTCTTCAAGAGTAAGCGAGACGCGGTATTGTCATTTTATAGTAACAGGTTGTGAAAATCAGTTAACCTCAAAATGTGTCTGCACAGTGTAGTTCGTTTTTTTACCGGCAGGTTCGCCACTATCGTTCTACTGCGCAGGTGCAGATACAGAACAAATTTGAACTGTCGCGTAAAAATTCAGAAGCTTCTGAGCTTTTTTGATTCATGCATGCAATCTTGCAACTTGCATGATAATACATGTTTACACGTGCAATTTCTTGTTATGGCCGCGATAATACGTACTGTCAGCAGTAAATCCATGCACATGTAAACGGGGTATTACGTCGCTACGCACTCAAGTGTGCTTTGACTGAATTAATAGAGACTTTCTAACAAAAAGTACCCATGTGAGAGAGGAGCATAGTGAATTAACGAAAATAAATGATTCTAATTAACAAATATATATTACAAAAAAACATTACGGACCTACAAAATTATGTGAAGAGATTGATCGTCATGTCTTCATGTAATAAAAACGCCGTAATTTTTTTAAACACAACTAATCGGACAGCCCGATAGTGCCAACAGCTGGTTGTTCCGAAACCAAAACCAAACCCCCCCTTTTGTCCACGCCTGTTGGTACCTAATGAAATGCAATTTTTAATTCTACCTATTAATTTGTCTGAAATATGTTCAATTTTATTTCTACATTTCAAAATGTTTATTTGGAATTCGGATGAATTTGGAATTTGAATTTAGAACTAAGCTCATCACAGTATAAAAAATATTGAATATGTCAAACGTTAGCATGTGGCGCCCTCATTCAGTGGACAACTTATACTGGTGGATCTATTTATAGTAGTTACCTTAAAAATTAACTTTTGGGTGTTTTCTGCAAATGTTCCATTGACTCTATGTTGTGTTGAACTTATCCGTTCGTAATCAGCCACCCATTGTAAAGCATTTTTTTTGTTTATTATCGCACACCTCAAAAGGGCGCTGAATCCATTGTCAGGCTTCTCCTCCAAAGACACAATTATTGTTGGAACATTTTTTGGGAGTAAACTTTTTACCTGAAAATGAATTAAAACATTATTATAATACTTAATAACATTTATTATATTTGTATTAGAAATTCTGAATTTGAATTAACTTAACTGAATTAATGGTTTTAAAAAAAGTTATTTTTGTTATTTATCCTACTTTTACTTTTACTCTACAGTCTTCATTTACGTTGGCAGCTGTTTCGGGCTATAAACTCCATTCCAAAGATGGGTTTATAGCTCGAAACAGCTATCAACGTAAATAACTAATTAAAGTACAATTAACAAAAATAAATGGTAATTTTATAGTAGGTACCTACTCCATACCGTTTTTGTGATCGAAGTCTTGAGAGAAAAACCAAACCAAAACCTAACAACATCGTACACCAAAAATAAGTAGGTAGTTGTGTTAAGTTTCAGTTTGGTTTTCGTTCTCAAAATACCTTACCCAGAATGACGATATTATAGAGTACAGTAATATTACCAAATAAATTAGTTTCAAAACTATTATAATGGAGTTCTACCACGTAAACACCAGTCAATTAATAAAATTGAGTTAACTTTTTAAAATATATTTACCCTAGCCTTCAAGTGCGAATTAGCATTCTCACTGGTTTCCGCAAATTGAATCATGATGCATTCACAAACAAATTACAATGAATATTTGAAGCAAGAACTTTGTTATTATTAATTATAACAGGAAATCAGCCAAAAAAACACCAAACGTCAAATCAAACCGATGTCTACTTCAGTGCTGCCAACTAAAATTTTCAAAATTCAGTAGATTTTTTGATTTTTTCTTATATCCGTAGAATGACAAAAATGTATGAAATTCAACGAGTTTGTTTTGTGAAAGCGCGTAGGTATATTGACATGATCTTACAAGTGTCATTTAAAAATCATGTGAAAAGTGACTTTTATTCATCACAAATATCATAATTTTTTCTTTTCCTGACCAAAATTTCAGTAGATATACTGAAATTTCAGTAGACATGGCAACACTGGTCTACTTTGCCCATAAATAAATATGACAACGACGACAATCATAGAACATTAATAAAGGGGAATATAATATATTCGCACAATTGAATAGACTGTTTTCACAAAGCGCTGACAACATTTAAAAAGATGTTCGTCACCAGCGTTGCCATGTCTACTGAAATTTCAGTAGATCTACTGATATTTTTTGCCAATATACTGAATTTTTGATTTTTTTTCGAAATTCATGAAATCTACTGATATTTGGCTATTTTCCATATTTTTAAGTCAACGATGGTGAATTTATTAATAAAGTTGAAAAGATTTACGCACGCCTTTGTTGATTTGGATACACGCTTCTAAATTAACAAAGGATGCATTGTTACGCTACCCAATACCGGCATTTTAACCCACTGACATCATCATTGCTTAGAAAATAATAAATTAATACCTACCTATTATTATTTATTACGTAAAACGTCACACCATAACGTAACATGACTCAATAATCATTATATTTTAATGCTATGCTATGTGTGACCAGCAAAAATAAAATTTAATGGGGATGAACAATTGCATCATTGTTAAGTGATAAACTGATAAGAAGGAAACCGAAGAACAAGAGACATTATTCAAACATTTCAATCATTGTTAGTACAAAGGGTTTTTGTCCACAAATATTTTTTTTAGAACGCAAAAAAACTTTTTTCTTCTGGTTTCAAATATTTTTCATGCACGTAAGTTCGAATGAATGATACTTTTTGGATCCGGCTCAGGTACATAAAGTAAATTTGAACATTTAATTTGGTTAGGTATTAATTACTGAATAGCAATTTAAAATTTTAGGTCAGGTTTCTCAAGAACCTTTCAGCAAGTAAAGGTGAATGTACATAATTATATGATATAACAATTTATAAGTCTTCCGATTAGTGAGAGCGCCACATGCTGATTTTGATAGGTATATCATTCAATATTTTTTATACTGTGGTGAGCTTAGTACTAAATTCGAAAACCGGACAATTTATGGTGGCATATCTATAACTAAAACTTTCTCATGATATTTAGAATGAAAATAAAACTGAATAAAACATCGCGAATGGAGAGATTTCCTTTCTATAACTAGGAATTATTTTAATTACACCAAATAATGGGATCTCGAAACTCGAACAAGGAACAACTGGGTACCTACCTAGTACCTACTTTTTATAGTTTTGTTTTCATCAGATTGTTTAGAGTTTAGACAGTCGAAAATGGTTTCTACTGTGCCCTTAATTTTCATCAGTTTTATTCTAGCATTCTCCGATAGCAGCAGTTATAGCAATATTAAAATTATTTATACAAGTTCGTTAATATTGATACCTATTATTTTTGAACTTCTTAAAATATTTTTCCTGATTCATTTGTTATTCAGAAAACATTTTAAATTGTCCTTAGTAGTAATCGTGAAACCAGTGATATAAAAATAACTAGGTGCCTACTTAAGTGTAGTGATAAATCGTATTATAAACTAACATTATTTTGTGTAGAAAACAATAATAACGAAAACAAACAATAAATAAAACAATAAATAGATGGTGATGAATAGTTTTATTATTGTTATTTTATTTCATAATTATTATTACAAGACCATAATATTCTAAAGTAGCATCAAGGTCGTTTGTTATCTGCACAAGGTGAGTTCTTTCCTTATTTTTAAATCATACCTATCTGATATACTTATTGCATTTTCTAAAATCTACTAATATTTGTGTTTTCCATAATATTTGTGAGTAAATTCATGATTATGTTAAAAGTAAACTTGACATGATTAATGCACTGAAATGAAATGAAATGCAATGAAAATTTGGAAAATAAGTTTGCAATCGAATATTTCTTGAAGCCCTCGCTAATTATTTTTGAACTTTCTGAATTTTTTCTAAAAAAAACGAGACGTTAATTACCTTATGCGGTATTTTATTCTAAAAAACGAGACGTTAATTACTTTACGTGTAATTTTTTGAAAATCCAGAAAAGAATTGGTCATTCAATGAGTAGGTATTCAGAATCTGAAATCTACTGATATTTTGTCAAATCTACTGAATTTTTTTGTCACATTCTACTGAAATTTTAAATTTTGACTTGGCAACACTGTTCGTCACATCGGAAATAGATGATATTCACAAATCAACTACAACACTCAAATGATCGATTTGCACTAAGGAAAAAGTAGCCTTGACGTATCAATATACTATTGTAACCAATTAATCGTAAAATAACACAAACACTATGAAAATTAGGTTTAATGATTTTAAACAATATTTTGGTAAAACATAAGTATGTATTAGGTACCTACTTTCAGATTCAAATAATACTATAAATACCTATTTAGAAAGTGGCGTTAATTAAAACGTAGGTAATTGTGCCGCAGATGCCGTCATGAGCTTTTATGATTTTTTTTTACGAAAACAGTTTATTCCAGTAGACAATTATAATAAATACCTTTTTCTGTCGGCACATAGGTTTTTCGATCCAATAATAATTGTTAATTTAAAATTTGAAATGCTCATAGATTTTGATACTTCATTAATTAATTAAGATTATATTATTAGGTACCTAATATTAGGTTGGGGTAGGTTATGTTAGGTTAGGTTGGGTTAGGTTAGGTTAGGTTAGGTTAGGTTAGGTTAGGTTAGGTTAGGTTAGGTTAGGTTAGGTCAGGTCAGGTTAGGTTAAGTTGGGTTAGGTTAGGTTAAGTTATATTAGGTTAGATTACGTTAGAATAGGTTAGGTTAGGTTTAGTTCAAAAATGATACTTATACAATCTCATGACGGTATCTGCGCCACATTTACCAAAATTTATATCGATGAACCGAAAAAGATATACCTAGGTGGTGTTATATGGTTGTAGATTTACATCAAATAATATATGAACGATAGCAGCACGAATATACACATATTTATATTACTGCGTTAAACATTAATTATATTGACACCTAAGCATCATTTTTGCGATTGCCTTCTAATAAATTGTATTGCTGCTACAATTAGTAGTTTGAAATTTGTGAATATCTACCTTTTCTTTGTGCGATGTATTATTTGTCGGTGAAAACAATTTTACAAATGTGTGCAGTTGTCAAAATTGAGTGAATTTATATTTACAATGAGTGATTTATGATTTTTGTTTTGTGAAACAAGCTATTTTATGTGATTTCATCTATTTATTTGTGAAATCATTTAATATAATATGTGAAAACTACTTTCCAAATGTTAAAGTTATTTTTTTTTGTGAATTTTGATTATTGCATTGTGCGATTAATTCCCACCCATTAATAAATAACTAGCTGAGCCAGCTGGCTCTCGCCAGTCTGTCTCGCTAGGTCTTGCAGACGGCTTGGTGGTGTTGGATTTTAATATAATTGTGAAGTATGCATAGATGGCGCCATAGTTTTCTCTTCGGGATGGGTTTTTTATTCACGTCAGACTGTTTGACATTTCGCTGATAGTAGTAGAATGAGGTTGCGGAATCCTTCAGCAGTGGATTGGATCAGGTCGATGGTGATGATGACGATATTAATATGTAGATAAATATAATATCACCAATTTTGATAAATACAGCAATTCAAATGACAGAAAGGAGTAGAATATGGGTAGGGAACCCTTCATCCAGCAGTGGATTGATCCTAATTGATGATGATGATGATAACGATATGATAATGTAGATAAATATAATATCACCGATTTTGATAAATACAGCAATTCAAAAGAGAGAAAGGAGTAGAATCAGGCTAGGGAGGCCTTTATCCAGCAGTGGATTGGTTCAGGTCGATAATGATAATTACAATATGAATATGTAGATAAATATAATATCACCGATTATGATAAATGCAGCAATTAAAATGCAGAAAGGAATAGAATCAGGCTATGGGAGGCCTTAATCCAGCAGTGGATTGGTTCAGGTCGATGTTGATAAGGATCATATAAATAGGTATAGTATCACAAATTCGTTAGACTACTAGTAATAGAATCTGGTTGCGGAACCCTTCATCCAGCAGTGGATTGATCCTAGTTGATGATGATGACGATGATAACGATATGAATATGTAGATAAATATAATATCACCGATTTTGATAAATACAGCAATTCAAATGACAGAAAGGAGTAGAATCAGGGTAGGGAGGCCTTTATCCAGCAGTGGATTGGTTCAGGTCGATGATGATGACGACGATATGAATATGAGGATAAATATAATATCACCGATTTTGATAAATACAGGAATTCAAATGACAGAAAGGAGTAGAATCAGGGTAGGGAGGCCTTTATCCAGCAGTGGATTGGTTAACGTCGATGTTGATAAGGATGATAGAAATAGGTATAGTATCACAAATTCGTTTAACCGCTAGTAGTAGAATCAGGTTGCGGAACCCTTCATCCAGCAGTGGATTGATCCTAGTTGATGATGATGATGATAACGATATGAATATGTAGATAAATATAATATCACCGATTTTGATAAATACAGCAATTCAAATGACAGAAAGGAGTGGAATCAGGCTAGGGAGGCCTTTATCCAGCAGTGGATTGGTTAACGTCGATGTTGATAAAGATGATAGAAATAGGTATAGTATCACAAATTCGTTTAACCGCTAGTAGTAGAATCAGGTTGCGGAACCCTTCATCCAGCAGTGGATTGATCCTAGTTGATGATGATTTAAATATTATGTATATTATAACACCAATTATTGTTGAATACCTTTTAAATATTTTTGGGTTATATGAGCTAATTAAATTTATATAAGTTTCATTGGTTCAAAAATAATTATATAATAGCCATGCAAAAATTAAAAAAAAAAAAACAGAAAGAAACATTAACAAAATTTTGAAATATTGGTCTATGGTTGATCGTCAAAATGCGCGCGGATAGCCAGATAATAAAATGAACAGTGTTAATAGAAATTCGTATAAATGTTATTGTTTATTCGATTTTAATGTGTTCAGTTATTATAACAGGATATATTTTTAAGTGACGTTAGTTAACAAAGTGTCAGTGGAATTGTGAGAAGTCAAGAATGTAAAAGTGTATATAGATTATTATTATGACATCTTCCAACATCCTACCTAATAATATGAAATATCATTTCCTTTTGATTTAAAGAACAGTGTTAAAAATGACGATTGTTTGTAATATAATGATTATTAAGTAATTAACGTTAATAATGATTAGGCCTACCGCGCATGAACGATTTCCTATCGTACGGTCAACAATCGAGGAGTTGTAACCATCGTATTGCAATGCAACCCCGCGCATGGACGATCGAGCGAACGGCCGAATTGAAAATCTGTGTTCAAACACAAAATTTTACACCGATTCGAACCGGCCGGGGTCCCATTGGCAATGTTTTTAAATGAGAGCCCGCACATGGCAAGTCATGGCCGGCCGAGAGTGCACTCATACATGCACGCACAAGTGACTCGGTCGTATGGAGCACACGCATACATCGAACCGTTATGAGATCCACATTTGACTTGACAGTTCATCGATGCGTACCTATTGGCTTTGCATGCGCGTACCAATCCCATTTTTTCAGTTTCTTTCTTCATAAATTAATAATATATACACCCACATTTTAAAACAGTTTGATAATCTATACAAAATCTCTATAAATTATATAATATAAGCTCTTCAAAATCCATTTTGACGTTTCTTATATTGCGTCCGCCATTTTTCGGTGCGGCGCATATCTTCAGTGCGCGCGCATTTCCTCCGATCTATATCACGCCATGCGCGCTCAAACATACCGGCCGGTAATAATTTGGATCATGCGCGAGCAAACCAACGATTGTCCGAATGCTACCGGCCGGTTATGTAATCGTCCATGCCCGGTAGGCCTTACAATTACAATCTATGATTACAATAATCGGTCGATACCATAGACTATAGGTACATCTAGACGCCACCCGTTGCATTGCTAAATGAAGCTACGTGCTGTGCGTTTGGTTTATGGGCGAGCGAACGCATTCGCCTACAAATGTTCGAGACCATAGACCATTTCGCTAGTGCTCGCCCAAAGTGCTCGCACTAGACGCTCAGAACTAAAATATAATTTTATATTTTTTTTACGTTATATAGTATTTTTAAGCGGTCAAAATGCAACCATTAGGTAAAGATATCCATAATTTAAGTTATTTTAAAGAAACACTAGGTCACTGATATTAAAATAAATAATAATATACAAATAAATTGTCACGAACATGTACGAGGGTGGGTCAATAAGTCCTTAGAAAAGCCGACAGATGGCGCGACTAGTACTGCAAGCGGTTTGTTTTCATGCAGCGGCACTACCGATTCAGTATGCTGCGAAGTTTCAATCAGATTGGTCGGGTTGTTGTGTGTTTCTCGTACATTTAAAAAAAAAATTGCTTGTGGAAAATGGAAAAATGGAAAATTGAGTTTAGAGTTGTTATTAAACATTTTAATATAAAAGGGTTAACAGCAAAGAAAAAAAAATGAGTTGGATTTAGTTCACGGCATATCTGCTCCTTCACTTGCAACTATTTATAACTGGTTAAATGAATTTAAATGTGGTCGTACATCAACAAAGGATGAACCACGCTCAGGACGTCCTGTAGAGGTGACTACACCAGAAATGATCAATAAAATCCACGATATGGTGTTAAGTGACCGAAGATTAAAGTTGAGTGAGATAATTGAGGTTACAGGGATCTCAAAAGGTAGCGTCATTTCTATTTTACATGACAAATTGGGCATGAAAAATATTTCTGCAAGATGGGTGCCGCGTTTGCTCACAGTCGACAATAAACGCAGTAGGGTGGTGGCCTCTAAAGCCCTGTTGTCGCTCATGCAACGCAATCCGGATGAATTTTTTCATCGCTTTGTGACTGTAGATGAAACATGGATACACCACTATACTCCCGAGACGAAAGAACAGTCAAAGCAGTGGATTGCGAAAGGCGAACCATGTCCAAAGAAGGCGAAATCCGTAAAATCAGCTGGTAAGGTTATGGCTACTGTATTTTGGGATGCACGTGGAATTATTTTCGTTGACTATTTGGAAAAAGGAAAAACAATAACAGGGGATTATTATGCATTTTTATTGGACCAGCTAAAAAACAAAATTGAAGAAAAACGGCCTCATTTAAACAGGAAAAAAATCCTCTTTCATCAGGACAATGCCCGTGTTCACACATGTTTACGATCAATGGCTAAAATTGAAGAATTGAAGTTCGAATTGGTCGACCACCCATCGTATTCGCCAGATTTAGCCCCCAGTGACTTTTTCCTTTTCCCAAACTTAAAAAAATGGCTAAGTGGACAACGTTTTTTTTCAAATGAAGAAGTCATCGATCGGACAAATGCTTATTTTGAGGACCTTCCGAAAACTTATTTTTCTGACGGTTTAAAAAAAATTGAGAAACGTCTAACCAAGTGTATTGAGCTCCAAGGAAATTATGTTGAGAAATAAAAAAAAAATACAAAAATAAAACCTGTTTTAATGCTTTTTTCTAAGGAATTATTGACCCACCCTCGTATCAACTTACCTATGAAACGTAATACCATCTTCTTGCTTATCAGTACGGCTACCATATTTTAATACAACACGCAGAACCACCTTTCCTACTTAATAAACTAAAAATATATACCACTGACTTTATGTTTAACACAAAAAATAGCAAATTTAGCAACACGAACTCGCAGATTATCGATGCTACATGAAGTGATTCACCACGATTTGCTAGCGATACTTTTGGAAACTGACTCAAAAATATGTAGACCTTTTATCTTACTCTAGCGCGTGTCGCAGAGATTATAAGGGTGCCGAATACTTTCTCACTCGCGCTCATGCATCGTTTTTGTTCAGGCCTTGGTCGATACGGATATTTTTAGGTTATAGGGGTATAATTTTTGAGACGACCTTATGAATAAATGAAATCTCTCGGGAACATTAATAAATAAAATAAAATATGTGTATCTGTCGATTCGATTAAGAATAGTTTGTCAAAAACGCATTTTAATTTAAAATTGGGGATGATAATTAACCAGTATTGCAAGTAAGTGAATTTTTTCCCAATCGAGTGCCCGGTCAATAAAGTCGCATGTCGCTCGAAAATGTATTGGGAAGTATAAAAAAATCACAGAAATCGACTGGAAATTAATCCAGCGGGTGTCAACTGTGAAATTATGATTTTAAACGATTCGAGAACGGATTATTTTTTTGAACCCATCGGACATGACAAATAAGGCATACAATCGCTCGCCAAAACCCGGGAAAGCTGTAGGATAATAACATATAGGAGATTGTTGATATCTGTCAGCTATGGCTGCCATTTTTTTTGTCACAAAACTATGGTGTTCACGGTCCAAGAAATATACCATAATTAAGTAAGCGCGAAATCTTTAGTGCTCGTCCGTAGTCATTTGGCGGGCGCGGTGCGGCGGCGTCTTGCGAAACTCAAACGTATAACCGTGTGTATTATGCCCCAAAAAACACACTGTCTACGAACATTTTACACACGGCTATACGTTTGAGTTTCGCAAGACGCCGCCGCGCCGCCCCCGAGCGACCACGACTGGCGGCTTGGAGAACTACATCCCCTCCTCTCGTTTTTCAGTACTTACCATACTTCAAAATCGAAAACCATTGACAAGATACAACACGCCTCCGTCAGGTCTCATCTTAAAGATTTCGCAGCTAGGGTTGGTACCTACGCGTTGTCCTCGGTTGAAAATATCAAGGTTGTTTGTTTCCCACAAAAATTACGGATAATTTGAGAAATTGAAAGGCCTTTCTTTACCTCTTCTGATTAATAAATTAATGTTTACAGGCGAATTTGAGAAATTATCATTTTTTTCTCGGCTACTTTTTCGAATGATATCATGAAATGATAATACTTTGCACCAAATTATAATGAGAAAATATCGAAATTATAGTACTTTTGACGTACCTACCTACCTAGGTATACATTTTGTAAAAATCAAATCTGTA
This sequence comes from Rhyacophila brunnea, assembly GCF_057557595.1. Taxonomy (NCBI): domain Eukaryota; kingdom Metazoa; phylum Arthropoda; class Insecta; order Trichoptera; family Rhyacophilidae; genus Rhyacophila; species Rhyacophila brunnea. The sequence continues at coordinate 4,312,278 of NW_028233276.1, forward strand.
ACAAAAAAAAATCTTTTTTTCCGATACCCATTCAAAATTATAGTATTTTGGCACAGAACAGATAATAAATAGAATACCGATAGGCCATATTCAATACACTGCATGGTGAAGCAGGATTTTAAATGTGTGAGTGTCCTACGAAAATGAAGCACGCATTATGCACGTGCAATGGTGTGTGTAATACACTAACATTAAATGTGTGTAAATGCATAAACCGAGAGCAGTTTTCAGTATTCGACGTAAAACGTATTATTGACACGTGTGTAAGTTTAATCCGGATTCTTCCTTACTCGAGTCGGTCACCTGCCATCGCCTTACCCGTTAGATATTTCAGTTCCCATTATTTCTGAGTTCCCTGTATTTTGGGTGTACTTGTACTACTACACCGGACAAAATTATTGTAGAAATCAAAAATCAACAGATTCAACAGAATTTGATGCGTTGGTAGGTACAACATCTATGGTAGGTACCTACTATATTTTTTGCCGAAATACTAAAAAAAATGTATTCATGGACCAGAACCAGATGAATTAATATACGTAAAAAGATAGCAACACTCAACACTGTAAAGTATATTAGTCTATGACACTGTATACAGTGATGCCAACCGTACTATAATTATAGTGCAATACTATAATTTTAATTCCGCGAAAAATGTAAAATACTATAGTTTTACGCCAAATATACCAAAATACTATAATTTTAAAGGATTCAAAATGAAAAATGTTCCTGTACTATATATTTTTCAGAAATACTATAATTTTTATGCTTTTGTACTATAATTTGCATAGTAAAAGATGGCAGCACTGACTGCAGTGATGCCAACCGTACTATAATTATAGTACAATACTATAATTTTGATTCCGCGAAAAATGTAAAATACTATAATTTTACGAGAAATATACCAAAATATTATAATTTTAAAGGATTCAAGACGAAAAATGTTCCTGTACTATATATTTTTCCGAAATACTATATTTTTTACGCCTTTGTACTATAATCAGCATATAAAAAGATGGCAACACTGACTGACTGTATAATATCCATAGATAAATATATATATCTCTGAAATTGTCAAGTAATCGTTAACGGCGTTGGTCGTGTTTTATTTTACGTAGATTTTTAAATAAAAATATAGACAATGAGCGATAAACCCAAAGTCGATTTAGGCCTTTTGGAAGAAGACGATGAATTTGAAGAATTCCCTGCTGAAAGTAATAATTACTGATACGATTGTATTGATTTAAATTAATGTCATGTCATGGTGCTTCTATATAACTGAGACTTGTCAAGATTCCTTTGCACACTGTCATTATTTCACGTTGTCGTGTTTTTCAGATTGGGGAACTGAGGATGGTGATGATGAGGATGTATCCGTGTGGGAAGACAACTGGGAAGATGATAACATCCAAGACGACTTCAACCAACAATTACGGTAGGTTCATCTTCATATTAAAACATCGATAGGTCATACAATAATATATTACTCTTCCAATTGTTGCTATTTACTATGCAAGAGAAGTAGATGCATGTGGGAAAATATCATTGATTCAGAACATAATAGGTAAGTACCTATTTATTGTTTGAAAAATAAATTTTGCAAACTACATATCTCTTCATTGGCGCATTCTATCTACGCCATAATCCATCCATCTTACATATTGGCATTTTTGTTTTCCAGTGATTGATATCGAGTTTGGGAATCAAGAGTGATGGCAAAATATATAGCCGGTTTTCATTCACCTATAAAAACTATATTGATAATAACTATAATGTATTTACCAAGGTAGTGAGTGAGTGGCCCTGAATATCCTTTATTAGAAACACATTGAAGACTTTTCTGGGTAACGGTTCTAATTGTCTTCAGATTTCTGATTCATTTGTTGAAGGGGTCTGCATTTTAAATGTTTCAGAATTAGATAAATGATTGAAATTGAAAACCAACTTTTGTATTGTACTTTTTTTATGACACTTGCATCCTCCCAAGGTGAGGCTTGATTGGGTCCAATCGATTCAATTGCCCTAAGAGACCTACATGTAATTATTGTTATAAGGTTGACTATTGATCGCTATGATTGGTGCGAGTTTGTGAGTCTAGTTGTGTAATTACACTAATAACTGTTTCCTCAAGTCAAGCCTATCAGGCACCGTTAGCAAGGGGTGCAATGATGTACTTACTGTGCATTTTGTTTTTGAAACTTTTTTTCTTCTCTTATGAGAGTAATATTTGTTATAATGCAAATCTCATGTGAATGTCCTGAATTTGGATTTATGTCCACAATGTTTTGTTTTCTTGAATAAATAAATTATTAGTAGGTATACTAATTGAAATTAAATTATACCTTACATTTAGAGAATAATAGAACTTGTCTCCGAACTATCAAACAAATTGAAAATCTTTTTTAAATGTAATTTTTCTTCTATTTCAGGGCCCAGCTTGAAAAGCAAAAAGCCAGCACATGAAGTGGATTAATTTTGTCTTAAATTCTAAAAATGTACTATAATAAATTTGTATTTTAATTTTCATAAATAACTAACTTTTAAATTTTTAAGTGTTTTTATTTTGTTAAATATAATATCCTGACCTATCAACTGATATTGAAGGTAGATTCTAATTGATGAAATTTTGTACTTTTACATATTGTCGATGGCTTAATTCGCAAATGCTAATTCCACTTTTGAAAACTTTTCAGGAGAGAGTAAAAACATGTTATTTTGTTACTTTTTAACCTATTAAGAAAATTTAAAATGACAGATTGTTTATTTTATCAAAACGGACATTGCTGTCTCCTAAAATTAATAATATAACCATTCGTTTATTTTATATGGACGAATTTAGGAGTTACCAAAATTGCAGGTTGAAAAAATTTATAAATAAATATGTTCAATGGAGTTATCAACTTTTATTCTTAAATTTTATTGTTATTCTAAACAACATGAGTATTTTGAATAATATGTTCTAAATATTTACAAATAATAACTTAAAATAACCTATAGGTAAGTAACACATTAAAATCTTAAATATTTTTTAAGTTATTCATGAGGTATTTTGAATACGTTATCTATTAGAAATTTAACAATATAACTTAAAATTAACACAATATTAAAAATAATTAAATTAAACATTAAGTATTTATTACGAGGGATAATTTCACAAGTTATTCATGTGAAGGATTATCATAGAACTCGTGGTTGTCGCCATGAATCGTCATTTTTAAGTCTTGCAGGTCATTAAATTTTCTATTTTTAATTTTAAATTATGTCATGTGTAAACAGGCCAAAGTATCAATAGGTTTTGATAGTATGTTGGTATTCCTCCTTTAGGGTAAAATTTTCCAGGCCTCGTTAATCGCAACTTATATTATAATATCACCCCTGGATTTGCATTGAAGGCCACATATGTCAGTAACCTTAAATGATAATATCAGTACAATATGGTAATATCATTACAATATGACGTAATATTGAACACGTAAAGTAAGATGGAAATATAACAATTCTAATGCACTATGTACCTTTTGATCGCCTTTCTTTCCTGGTCTTATGGTTGTGTGATACTGTACTTCATCGAAATTTTTGAAAAATGTGTGATTCAAATACTTTACTTGATATGCTGGATGTTTTTGCAGGTTTCTGCAGGAACAGATATATCTTTCTTTTTTAGTTGTCTCAATGCATGCGTGCATTGAATCGGCTTCCATTTGGGTGTGGACTACCTCTAAGTATTTCTGCTCTATGGTGATTCCATGCACCATCGCAATATTTAACAGAGCATTGGCCAGCACAGAATTCCGCTTTTGGTAGGTGCATCCAACCTCTATTTGGCATAAAATATTGTCTACAATAAAACTTGATATGATACTGGTGAACTCCTCTGTGTTGAGGCCACCTTCAGCCTCATTCCATAAATAGCAAGTATTCTTCTTTGGATTTTAAATTGAAGAAAAAAAAATTGTGTACGCATAATTTAGTTTTGTAATATAAACTTGGGACATTAGATTTAGGAGCCAAGAGAACGGACCGAAGGTCCATTGTAAAGACGTATTGTTCTGTTTCTTTATTTTTTCCATCTCTTTCGTCTTCTTTCTTCGCCGAGTGTAGCTGATACTTAATATCCAACACATGGCCGACTTTGAAAGCTGCGAATTTTTCACACATATCTTTCTTAGGCTAGAATAGTTATAATGTTCTCTATATCTAAGTATTTATGGAAAGAACCAGTTGAAAATGTTTTTAATTTTTTTGTTACACACCAATCAATCTTATACAAATTAAAAAGTGCAGTTTTTGAGGTCCTTTTGAATTTTTTTTGAACGCAACGAAAAAAGAGTAACTTCTTTAGTTGATTTAGCAAAGATATTATCTAACACATATCTATAAAAAGCGTGTACATATTTATGGAAAACATGGTTTGTACTCAAAATTACAAGTTGAGAATGTTTTGTTTGTATTATCGACAGAAATATACCACCTTTTAGACGATTTATTTGTAGAGTTGCTTACTAATGACACGCTTCTGATAGATCTGTATACAAAATGGTGGAGTTATACATTTTGCAGTGTAGGTTTTGGAGCCCGATGGAGTTGACAAATTTTCTTGTAACGTTTTTTCGAGATATTTAAATAACTTGGAGTTGTCAAACTTATACAGGACATGCGCAAAGCATAATACAACAAAATGGCATCATTAAGTCATTTTCAGCAAAAAGTGTAGTTAGCAAAGTTGCGAATTAAGCCATCGTTGTGTCATTGTGACACGGATTTTGGATTTCAGTCACTATGCACATTCATTCAACAACCGCAAATGCTTAACTGACAAAGAAATAATCAATTATATCATCTATATATCAAATTAATATATAAGACATTATGTAAAAAAAAAAAAAGAAATGTTATACATTAATACAGCAATTTCCAAACTGGGAGGCGCGAAGTGTTGCAAAGGGAGGCACAAAAAGTTTAACACAAATGTAGCCACAGGTTTTTAGTTTGCAAATGCATAGTTTATAAAGAGCCTGGGGGCTCGTGCATAACAGACATCACAAATTTACTCTAATAGTTAAAAAAAAGTCACCTGTCTTTGTTTCAAGACTATAAAATATTTTAAATATCGTCTCTGTTCTGGCAGAACACACTAACTGGAGAATACTAGTTTTGAGCAATTTGACTTTGAAGTTGTTAAAATGTTTGAAATAATGGTCTATCATGTGAGTTTATTAAGTAATCGTAAAAAGGATGACTTTAAAATAAAGACTGTTTATTTATTAAGAAGGTTTCCAGACGATAAAGTTTGAAATAAGAAACATTTTGGTACTAACTCAATATGTAATTTTTTCGAATTAGTGTTTTCTGCCAGAACAGTGACGATATGTGGTTATGCAATGTAATTTGATGTGATACCTATATGATGATTGCTATTATAGGTACTTAAATGATAATTCCCGTCTATAATTTAGGAAACACTACTTTAGAGCACCACACTGCCCTTAACCTCAGTGATAGGTAGGTGGGCCCGCCAAAGTTCCCAGCCCGGTGGCCCGCTTCAAGATGTGGGGCCCATGGTAAAATCCATTTGTCAATGAACGATGATGAATTTGGATTGACTACTATTGAAAAGGAAAAAAATGATAGAATTATCATGCGATAATTCAATGAAACAAAAACCCCAATTTTGATTGAATCGAAGTGATGAATACCAAGAGTATAATAACTAGGGAGCGGATTTATATGCAACAAAAACATGATTATATGCATCCACATATGCACTTAAAATCATTAAAATATGCACTAAAACCAAAGAAATATGCAGTTAAAAATTGACATTTTCTATGGAAAAAATATTGTAAATACCCACTTCACCCAATATTACTGATAAAAAATCGAATAAAAAATTAATAATCTTAATCAATATAATACAATAACAAAAAAACACATCAATATAAAGTTAATCAATTACAATTTTCAAAAGAGTTTGTTTACAAGTACAAATAATTGAACAAGATATGCAAAATGTAATTATGTAAACTAAACACAACTTTAAAAAACAAAAACGATACTTAACTATTTCAAAATACTATTTGTTATCTTTTTGTCCGAAAAAATAAATTGCAATATTTTTTTCAATATTGTGTTCTGGCATTAAATTTTTCCGCATAAGAAATATCTGTCAGTATTTTGTTCATTATGAGTGAATAAGGAAGCAAACAAGGGTTTCCGATGTAATAGAGTTTATTAAAAGCCTTAAATGGAGATGGGCTGGACACATAGCTCGAAGAAGAGACAATCGTTGGACAAATCTAGTTATCCAGTGGTATCCAAAAAGTACAAAACGTCCGCAAGGTAGACCTAGAGGCCGCTGGATCCATGAAATGATAAAGTTCTGCGGAAGTGCGTGGCAACGCAATGCACAGGACCGAGAGAAGTGGAAGCAGCTTGAAGAGGCCTTCATCCAGTAGTGGATAGATTCAGGCTGATGATGATCTTGTTCATATGCGGAAAATGATCTCTCAACATACACAGAGGTGATTGCGCAAAATTTAAATAAAGGTGCCCGAGTTGACTTCACTTTTTCTGATGAATGAAATGCTCGGGGATGCCATTAAAAATGCAAGTGCATTTAAACTATCTCCTACCTCATTTATTTATATTTCGATAAAATTATAAATGCAAAAGCCCTAAAATATGCATTTATTTATGAAATATGCACTAATGTCTCAAATATGCTCTAACGTCTCAAAAATGCATTTATATGCACAATAAAATTCTATTTTTGGATTCTGCGTCTTTCAAAATGGATTTCTGTGCAACTCTCATAGCTGTGCATACACCCTAACAAAACATGCATTAATTTGCATATAAATCCGGTCCTTAATAATAACCAAGTCAAGAAAAGCAACGCAAGTTGTAAGTAAAGTACTGCTACCATTCGTAACATCATATTCATGCCAAACGGGATTTTCTGCATTAGCTGCAATGAAATCCAAACATCGAGCCCGTTTAGTAGAAAAAGCATTTTGTGCTAATAAACAAGCACATCCATCGCATGAAAAACAAATTAATTTAAAAATGAATATAATAAAAGTAGGTAGTAAAATCTTGTTTATTTTTATAATTAAGTTTTTTTTCATTGTATTAAGGGCGGACGTGCTCAGCGTGGGTCAAAATGGAGCTTTTTTCTATTTCAAAGCATGATCCTGGACACACCTTAAACGTTGTAGATAATCTATTTATATAATTTTGAAGCCTTATTATCCGTTATATTTATTTTAAACATTTGATGACTGCATAAAGTATTTTTATTACATAAAATAGTATTCTTTTAAACCTCTCGCCCTAATGTTTTAGAATATAGTCATATTTCAGTACATAAATGTGCAGTGGTGTTAAGATTTTTTACATTTATTAATTTTTAAACGCATTTATAAAACCATCAGTATAATTTATATCGACATTATTATAGTGAAATATTTACAATAAAAAAATATATTGATAATCTCTGTGATCCCAAATTTGACAAGAATTAGGCATTTTATTATTCAAAAAATGGGCAAGATTAACACATTTGAAGATAGTTCTAAAGATACTGATTATAAGCTATGTCTTTGACCATTCAAGTGTGATAAACATCCTACGAATAATGATTGCTTTATAATAATTAATGACCTAAGAATAAGGTAGTGTTTTTTTTGAAATACGCCATTTCTTTTGGCATTCCCCAGTGGTTAAGCTACAACATACGGTCGTAGCCATAAATTGACAAACTATAATTGAAGTAGGGAGTAAAATGATGTTAACGCGCGTGTTTGAACTTGTACCTAACCGTTTTTTTTTTTTTTTTAAACGGTATAGTAGGTATATCTTATCTGTTCATCTAATACGTAACGTATCAAACAGACTACATAACTATCACGAAACATGTCAGGTTGTAAGTAGATAATATACGTATATTATATCTGTTGGTCACCATTCATACATAATATGGTGATAATAGTCAAACATAATACAAAACTTTAATCAGTTAGAATTCAATATCAGCTGATAGTATTAATTTTTTGCTATTGAGAGCATCGGAAAAGACAAAATATAGGAGTAAAACATATTATAGTGTAGTACAACTTTCTAAGTAAAAGGTTTTTCTTTCATATCTGCCTAGTTATCCTCACCTCTATCCAAAAAGTCAAGGACTTAAAAATAACAGATGCGACGTACCTGTGAGTGAAGTCTTCTGAAGCGTCCTCATATATCGTACCCCCGCAACTTAACTGCCACAATTCCAAAATTACGTGTTTTGAGTTAATTACTACGTCTATCGTTCATAGTATATCTACAGAAAATTTCATATCTCTAAGTCAAAAACGCAGTACAAAAATGCGATAGGTAAAAACTTCAAAGTTGATTTTCTGTTTGACGTTTTTTGGATTGTGGCAGTTTAGTTGATGGGGTGCGATATAATATTTTGGGCGAACTGGCCTGTTTAAAAAGTGCAACTTTTTCAGTTATGTTGCAAAAAATCAAATTCTGTTATTGTTTCCATTCATTGCTCGTTTCTTTAGCAATAAATGTTGGTACTTGACTTGCTACGGTATAAAATGATGCGCATTTCATTTAAATTAGGATTCCAGAATTATCCTAACTGATGCATGTTGTGGATCATAATATTATATAAACAGCTTCATTTATTTATATGAATGTCCAAAACTCGTACTGCTGTAAATTATTAAAATAACAATATTTAATAAAAGTCCTATTTCAGACAATGGAAATAAGATTTTATTTTTCTGTTTCGTAAACATTGTATAGGTAAATACATTAATATTCTGCAAATACTTTTTGGACAGCATTATATCAATATGTAGTATACTGTATTGTTTCACTTAAGTATTAACAGTTTATACTTAAAAACAAATCTATCACTCACGTGTCATTGGTTATGCATAACAAAAAAGGAAATTACAACATCGATAAAACAGTTGAACAATGATTCTTCATTGTCTAAAATAATATATTGCTATATTTCTGACGAAATCTCATTTTAAATAGAATATTATGCTCATATTGAATGGCTAAACCTTGATATGATTTTTACTGCTGAAACATATAGATAGGTAACAACAACTATAACTTGAAGTGCAACGGTTTGAGGACCAAAGGGTTAGCAATATACTGGCAATACTCATTGTGACGCCAGTACCAATGTTACAGTAATAGTTGCCACTCTACAACTCTAGTTTTTACCAAAGTTTTTGATGCTATTTAAAACAAAAAATTAATGGTGATTGATATTGATTAAATAATTAATTCTTTATATGTGTGATACACACCAAAAACACGTGAATGAGTGAGGTACAAATATGGCTGCCTAAAATATCTCAAGTTATTATTGCTTCATAAAAAATCTGCATTGGCAGAAATCATCCGTACATAATCACAATTAAAATTACTATTTACAATAATGGTATACATTTAGTTTTATGATGGTGTGGACAAGACACAATAAAATAATTCAGTGCTACCAGATTCAATTAATAAAATTTCCCAAATTATCTTGCCGTGTGATCCAAAAAAATACTTTAAAATATGGAGGTTTTTATTAGGGAATGATTTTTAAATGTGTGTGAGGATAAATTGCTGCGTGTAGTATCAAAAAATATTTGTGGTAGGTTATTAATCTATAATGTTATAATAATTGAATAAATTCTCTGTGCAACACTGAATTATTTGAAGGATATAAACCACAGAAAGGACATTAAATGTTAAGCCTTGAAAATTGCACATTATTCTCAAAGTTTTAATCGTATACATTTCAATTTTACAATATTCGTAATGAATACAATCATAGTAGATACACATAAAAAATACAAGACAAAAATGGATAGGTTTTTCAATATAATGAAGCGTATTTTTACTAGGACTCCTAAAGATACTTTTTTATGTATTCATGCATTTTAATTTGGAAGTTATCGTCTAAAGTTTTCATATTACGGTATTTTTTGACAGTACATCACTTAACAGTAGCGTAGCGCAAGAGAGTCACTAAGTGACGAAACAACAGACTGTTACAATAACACAAAACAAATCCGTTTAAACCTGACTTGGCAAATCAAATAAAAAAACTATTTATAACAATCAAAAAAAATATACATTTTTAAAAATACAATTGCATTCAATGTAACATTAATATTATCTATTAGTTTGTAGTGATAATAATATTATGCCAATAGTAATAAGTCATTGATAATAAAAACATATATAAAATTACGGACATCATTTTTCCACTCCTGGTAACAAAACTGCTTAGATTACTGATTTATGGAAATAAACATTATATTATAAAGAAAATTTATGTTATATAAAATTCTGTGCAATTTTTTTGGTTAGGAAGAGAGCTTTTGATTTTTTTAAATTTATACTGGTATAAGGTTAAATACGTGTAACCTCTATAACTCTTGAACGTAATTGAGGTGCTGACGATGAAATGAGTGCAAGTGACAAATTGTTCAAAATTAAGATATTATTTTATTCCCAACATTATGTCACATAAAGTTTACAATCCTGAAGTTGATTTAGTTAAGTTCGTCACCGGTACACATGTATTCATTCAACCTTCAGTACCTCAATAATTATAACCGAGTAATGGTTTGGTAAGTAATAATTAATATCAATGGATTGATACAAGAATTTAGTTCACTAAGAATCTGAATGAACAAAGAGTTAAATTAATAAAGCCAAGTCTAAGACAATATTAGAGTATGTGAAGGAGGGATACTGTTGAGGGTGGAAGTAGTCCGCAGACAGTGCAATGTGTAGATAGCAGTTAAAACCTAAAAATTACAACATGTTACCTTGCCTCACTGTCATGAAATAATATTGAAATTACACCAGTAAAAAAAAACCATTCAAGATTAACTGGAATCACAAAATATATATTGTAACACAGTTTTACAAGCTAATCTTAAGACTTCATGAGAGTTTAAACAATTATCCTTAGCACCTAACGTAATAATACATTTTTTCGTATCAAAATTAAATGTATCAACGCGTAAAAGCCGAATAAATTCAACTCAAACATCAAATATTCATTACTTTAAAATGGCCGCATCTCTCAAATGACTAAAAACACATAGGCCCTAGAAAAAGCGTTTCAAATTTTTGACTCTCCCGCGCGGGAAGGTTATAATAGTTATCATGACTAGACGGGTGTCTTCGATGCGAGAATAAATTTTAGATTATAATATGAAGTTATACGTCATTATCAGCATGTTTTCGTGAATTTACTTTATGAATTAAATTCAAATTTTGCACTTTAGCTGATTGAATGAGGAGGTAGAACACAACGGGAAAACTGGAGATGAATTGAAAAAGAAAACATTGGCTTATAATCTATAATCATGGCGAAGCGGGCCCCCAGGCCAGGATTTTTGACGGGCCCTTTATCGTCAAGGTTAAGGATAGTGTGATGCTCTACAGTAGCTTTTCCCAAATTCTACACTAATTATCATGCAAGTATATCAATCATACTAAATCAAATTGCATCGCATAATCACATATTTTAAAATGGTAATATTAACATAGTAAAATAGCCTATTTTTTAAACTATTAGAGCGAATTTGTGATGTGTTTTTACCTCACTCAGCCGGTTGACTCGCTACACCGGGCCACAAGGATAGAGCCATGTCAGCCCCCCTTCGTGGGGGCCATGCTTAAAATTAATGGAATATTGATATTAAGTAGACACCTGAATAGGACAAAGACATGAATTAATATTTTACTGTTAAATTTTCAACCACATTGAATATTATGTTGTGTTTGTATGGTTTATACTTTTTAACACTACAAACATAGTAATGTAGTATTGAAACAATCACAGGTACACCCAGATTATGAGAAAAACATATTATGTATTATGACATCATTGGGTGGGAACCTCTTTCACAATTTAAAAGGCAAATATTAATTTTCAAATTACAGTACTTTTTCCCATTATCCCATGTAATTTGTAACATTCAAAATTTAATTAGAATTGTTCCAGCTGTGTTCTCACTCCTTTAATTACTGCAATGATTCTGCGCAAATTTGCATATTGATATCGTCTCTGTTCTGGCAGAACACACTAACGGGAGAATACTAGTTTTGAGTAATTTGACTTTGAAGTTGTTAAAATGTTTGAAATGGTCTATCATGTGAGTTTATTAAGTAATCGTTAAAAGGATGACTTTGAAATAAAGACTGTTTATTTATTAAGAAGGTTTCCAGACGGTAAAGTCTGAAATAAGGAACATTTTGGTATAACTAACTCAATATGTCATTTTTTCGAATGAGTGTCTTCTGCCAGAACAGTGACGATATATTATATTATTTATTATTGTTATCAAATAACGTTTGGTCTACAATTTAGCTAGTAAAGATGAAAACTACGACAAGGTCGTTGAACGTTTAGAATAGGAAATAAAGTCCAGTCAAAATTCTTTTGGTAAACTGGGCGGGAGAGTCACGTTACAAGTAAGCAGATTCGCCATTCACTTACACGTTAAGATAAAAAACTAAAATAATACGTACATACAAGACCTAGCTTTACGTCTAACCACATCATACAAGTTGCCTATCACAGATGCAGAATTTTATACCAAATTCAATCAAAAAATATTAAAATATACGCATAGGGATAGTTTTATAAAATTTTAAAAAATTGCTAAAAATATTCAACATTTATTAGTACTAAAAAGGAGTTCAACAGTGTTATCAATTGGACTGCGATATGTAGAATATTTCCACCAGGCTAAAGTGAGAATGTCGAGCATACAGTAGGGATTTCAGAGGTAACTGTTAAGATCTGACATAATAGTGTAGGTACACCAGTGATCATTCCAGCATTTTCGGTAGCTCGCATAGAATATTTTTTCATATTTATAAATTTGCCTCTCAAATTTTATTATTGTACTCCAAAATGAAAAACTATCCATGTATCGTCGAAAATTTTCAAGATGGCCCTTCATCAGAATGGAATTGATAGAATTTCAATCTGATTTATCACTTAAGAGTGTTGCCTCAATTGTATAATGTATAATCTGTATGCCATTTCGTCAAACAGAAAAGTATCCAATTTTAGTTTGAATTGCGCTGAAAATGAAGGCATTGTTTTGTTCTACCTACTTATGTGAATCAATGTTTTCCACTATGAAGGCGGTTAAAAGTAAATATAGAAACAGACTCACAGATGTACATCTTGATAATTGCATTCAGATGGGAGTGACGAGGTATTTTTACTTTTACTCACACTTATTTCAAGATATTTTTTAATTATTATTTAGTTTATAAATAAATAATTAAAGTATGTACGCATTTTATGTTTTATTGGAAGTTCGATGTCGTAATTTATTTTAAGTAATATAAAAATATTATGTATGGTACGATAAAGGACGATGATAAAAAGTTATAAAGAAGGAATATGTATAAGTAGCTCACCAGACAATTTCAATTTCTGAAAGTAGCTCACATCCTTATTGAGTTTGGAGACCACAACACTAAACTTTGCTAGTCATATTTATTTGTTTATCGAACTAAGAATACAAATTGCAGATGGTATTGGTTAGTTTTTAAATACAATTAAGCCTGGCGCGCGCATGAACGATTAAATAAGCGGCCGGTCGCATTCGGACAATAGTTGGTATGTTCCCACATGATCCAATGTATTACCGGCCGGTATGTTTGAGCGTGCGCAGCCCGATCTATATCGGGGGCAATGTACGCGCATCGAAGAGTTGCAGACGCGATAACAAACGTCAAAATGGATAATATCCTCTATGCACACTTATGGATTGCGATTTAACTTTTTAAATATATTATCAAATTTTAATTTAATTTTTTATTAACTTTTTAATATATTTAACATTTTTAAATTTTGCACTGTTGCTCGACATCTCTATAGATCCATTAGTATAAGTTGTCCACTGAGTGAGCCACATGCTTACATTTGACATATCATTTATTACTTTTTATATTGTAATGAACTTAGTTCTAAATTCCAACACCGGACAATGAATGATGGTATATCTACAGTAAAATTATTGTAGCAATGCAATTTACCTTGAAGAGTAAAGATGTTTGATAAAACATATCCCTGCGTACATTTTGTTTACTCCAAAGGATAATATTTTTTAAATTAAAGTTTAAAAAAAGCCACCAGTCGCCAGACGAATGGCCGAAAGAAAACACGGAACAAAGCGTAATACTCTACAACAAACAGATAAGAGAATCGATACAAAAAATACTATTACAGCAATAATTCGATTTGATTGAATTAGAAATGAAATGTTCGCACTAAGTCTTCGAATCCAGACAGTTTGGTGATTAACTTTTATAATATGATGTGTCATTCAAACCAGAAAATTATATAAAAACCCATATTTATTACAGAATGAAATCAAATAAGTATGTTTCGAAAGACTTTCCACGGTTGTTATATATATTTATGATTAATAATTATTTCTTTCCTTTGCACTATCGACATACCCTTTTTTATAAAGAGTGTAGGTAGTAGGTTCAGCAGGCAAAATGTCTACACGTGTCAATATGAAAGCTTTGCATTTTTATTTAACACATATTGTAAAAATAATCGATTCAATAAAATATACATTTCAAAAGTGGTCACTTATGTACTTAGCAGGGTTTGTAATTCCAGAATCTCTTGTTGCAAATATTTTCAATCCCGGGATTTCAGGCATATTCTTTGTATGACTTTTGACAAAAAGACGTCATGTTTTGTCAACTAAACAATTGTAATTGAGTGAAAGCGGTCAGTTACAAATACGTAATATAATATTGAAATTTATGGAAAATACCACTAATCTCCTAAATTTCACGGCATTGAAAAAGTGTAAAATTATGAATCAAGAGATAATATAACAATAACAAATGTATTCATACTATGTCGGTACCTATCAAATACTTAAAAGAAAGTGCAAAAATTTAGTTGATTTTGCAAATCCCAGGATTGAAAAAATACTAATTCCGGAATTACATTTCGTCTGTCAGTTTTTTTTTTTTTTTTTACAAAATATGGACTTTCAAACAATTTTCTGTTTTGAACGATAATAACTGAGATTACTTTTGCTAGATCTATGAATATTCTTGCAATTATTATCAAATCGAATTTCAAGTAAACTAAAAATGTACTCAAACACCACACATATAAGAATAATAAATCACTAAATTAGCGGCATTTTATTTATTATTTTACACTGAGAAGACTGGGGATAACTTACGCTTCTAAAGAATTCCTAAAAATATACTTACAACTTCACACTATATCGTTATCATAACTCGTACGACTCGTATAGTCATTTCCTAACCGTAACTATTATTTAATATTATGACACATTGGCAACAGACTCACTTAGTCTGCTTTTGACTTGCGCTTTATGAACAATTCTGGAAACAAACACTTATCCAGGCTGCCATTGCAAATAAGATGATAAAAAACATTTATTATGTATGTATGTATGATGACCGTAATAAAATTCTACAAAGAACATTAATTTATCGTATACACAAGAGGTTAATGCGTCAAATACTATTCACGTAAAAAAAGTGTGTAATGTCATTTTTCTTGGTGTTTAAAATGTTATCAGACTGATGCTCCCATCCCGTAGCACACTTTGAACCTTTAAATGAACATTGTCAGTTGGCAAAATCTGCCGAAATCATCAGGACAACATTGAGGTCACCTCACATTGTACTGCACTGCATCGACACCTGCATGACTCAATGAACTTTTTATATCATTCTCTACATGACTACACATTTTCGATTCATGTCAAAATCGCGTGTTTTTTGTTTTTAGCGGTTGTCGCAATGTAGTTTCTATAAGAATATTGTCTATTATCAATGGTCTGCAGGTTGGGTTCTGTTCAACATATTATCTATGGATGCAATATTGAAATTAGCATGGATAATGAATAATAATTCAAAATACTAATACAATGGAATTGGCACTCCCGATCATCGAATTTATAGAGATAGTGATCGTTCAAAATATTCTGCGGTATGACGAAACCATAGACTAAATTTGTCACCATGACAGTACGCGACGTGCATCATAATGTATTTGAACCTTTACAAAATATCGTGGGACGCCACAATGCTTTCGAAAATTATAATAATCCCATGATATCTTAATTCAACGCGCTGATACACAATCGCAATGATAGATTTGTATACTTTGGTGGCTTTATTTCACACGATTACAAAATTTAAATTTAGAATACTGCTCTTCCCTTATCACTGAAATTACGCATGGATTCTAAATCGGATATAACGTCACTTCCCTCCCTCTGTCTGTGAAATGGTCACGTATTGAGTTTGAAAAGGCCATAAACCTTAATTTCTTACAATTAGATAAATTAATTTACTGTTTAAACCTGGTCCAAAAATTGCTAATGTCTCATAATTCTAAAATAAACGAAACAAATTCGTTTGTATGAACTTAACGTGTTTGTGTAATATGTATGTATTCATATTGAATACATACATATTATATTGTTTCTATCAACAAATATAATAAAATCATACAATATAATATGACCAAGGAATAATATGTATTATAATAATCAACCGTATGGGAAGTTTTCAGGGAAGTCATAAGCAATAACAAAATTATTAGACCACTTCAAAAATAAGACATATTTTAATCGTTTGATTGATTTAAAATAATTTGAATCAAAGTCAAAATAAGACACATTAAATAAACGGTTTCCTTTCTCACAGTGGCAGCCTGTGTGATAAATGCGCCAGAAAGTCGCATGTAAAAGCACCGTTACCGGATTTTCTAGTCTCTAAACTTACATAGCCCGCGAAAAATCTGGTACATTCTCACAAAATGGCCGACCGCCGACAGGCACCCCGAGACGGCTGCCGTAATGCAACACGATAAACCTAACGATACGAAAAGAAACAAAAAATATTACAATAGGCTAATTGTTATAATTAATTAGGAGAGTATAGTCAGAATTGATTTTATCCACAGTTATTGAAGCCTACGTGGTAGTCTTAGAGGCTAGAAAAAATATTATTCGAAAAACTATTTTACATAGAAAATTACTGATTTATTATTCTGTCTCATTCATTACGTATTTTCGTTTCTTACACATAAGATAATAATATTAAAGATATATTTTTAATTTTAAAAATAAATACATCCGCATTATGTCATCTTCTTTCGCCGCAACCTTTCCACCAATTTTCAACTCTCGATAACCGACAGAATCTATCTTCCATCATCTCCCATAATCATCCAAAAAATGAGGATTTTCCAAAATCCGCTGTGACTAGAAATCACAAAAGGTAATTTTTTTTAACATAGAATTTTAGATACAGTAACAGCAAACCCACAAAATGTATCTATTATAAGATTATAATGAAAAAAACAATCATAATATACGTGTATGGCGTGAATATGTTGATAAGTCTAAAAACATCAATTCTCAGCGCAGCTATTTGTACGTTTGGCTTTCTGTAGTAAATCAATCAGGAATATTTTTAAATTTTAGTTTTACTACAAACATTTAACTGAATTTTAAAAACATTCCTGATTTACCACAGAAAGCCAAGCGTACAAATAACTGCCCTGAGAATTTACATTTTTAGGGTTATCAACATATTCACGCCATACATGGATATAGTAATATTGAAAGTGTAATGGATATTCTCAGATATATACATATATATTATTATGCGACATATTTTGTCATTCCAATATTGCAATTATTTTGAAATACATTATATTTTCTACTGAATATGTTGTCATTGTTAGTGGGTGAAGTGGGCAAGCTAAATTGTATAAACTTATTTTTTAAATTGGTTAACATTGGTATTAAACACATGGTAATAATATTAAAATTTCTGTGATATCAAACTCATTTAGCAAGTCCCACAGCACATAATATTTACTCACATAGGGAGAAGTTATACCAGGCAGCTAGTTTCTTCATTATAGTCTTATAATTGCCTTTATAAAGGATTGACAGTTACTATTATCAAGTATGGTTATATGAGTAATGTACTTTTGTATGGATTGTAATCGAGAGTCAAATATTAATGAAATTATCTCCATTTTAGGGCACATCATGAAAAAGATAGCCCTAATGTCTACTCGTTGACTGTTACAAAAAAATAAATACAATAATAAACAA
This sequence comes from Rhyacophila brunnea, assembly GCF_057557595.1. NCBI lineage: Eukaryota > Metazoa > Arthropoda > Insecta > Trichoptera > Rhyacophilidae > Rhyacophila > Rhyacophila brunnea. The sequence continues at coordinate 4,330,463 of NW_028233276.1, forward strand.
GTCATAAACAATAATAGAATTTTGCATTATTACGGATACAGTCTTACAAATAGAAATGTCATTTTTCAGTTTACAAAGAGTATAGACAATCATAATTGAATATAAGATACCGAAGACTTGATATATTATGATTTATTTGTAAATAGTTTGTCAATGTCAATGTTAATTATAGATAATTTACTATATTGTTTATTGTTTTCAATACCGAAATAAGTTGTATGGAATCGAAAAGTCATATTATATCAGCGAGTAGTGTGAACATAGCAAAATATCATTATTAAATATGTACACACATAATTTTTCAAATGCCGTTAACAAATGTTATATGAGCGTGGAGATTTGTGCAAGCCACATCTTAAGATGTGTGAAATCCAATCTCTCCAAAGGGTTAATGTGAGAACTCCAAGGCCCCCACTTAAAAGATGTAATGCACAAGGATGCAACAAGAGTCAACGTGAAAGAATCGATATATTTGAAGGACAGTTATGTAGTCAGCCATGGAATTGAATAGTCTTTAGTGCATGATAATTAATGCTGTAAATTTTAATAACGTCAAAAATATGTATATATTTAATAATTGAGGTAACATGAATTTAATATGTACCTAACGATTTTATGTAAAGTCTGACTATAATATTCCTCAAATGGACATTTTAAAAGATGAATAATAATCTATTCAAGTCTTCAGTAGGTACGACATAACAAAACAGTAAATTTTTACAACATTACAGTATCAATAAAACATTACATAATTACAATAGAAAAATAATCGACAATAGCCTACGCTGAGTTCAATTTCTGGTATACAACGATAAAACGTATGTTTAAAAATCACAAATGGTAAATCGTGGACACGTATACATGTAAAAGATCAATAGATAGATGTGTGTATAGTATAATATTAGCTACCGTATACTTACAATCGTATTTAAGAATCGGTATGGTTTGAAAAATCACAAAAATAGTATTAATTAAACTGAAAGATTGAATAGAGAATTAAATTTATATTCAAAATTGGAATTACAGTAAATTTTTAATTAATAGAATTTGCGGCCCCTATTAGGATAGGTTAACAAGTTAGTGTTATTTTTGGCAAAAATATTAGTATATTGAACAGTATCTATTTTAGTAGATTTTCAAACCTACCTACAGAAGTGTATTTCGAAAAATATGATGAAACATAGTTATCATAATTTTAATTGCATATGAAATTTAATTCATATTAATGTCATTTATTTGTTGAAAGTATGTATGTAATACATACCTAAAAGGCAAAACAATATTCAGTGTTTTGTTTAATTTTAGAAGGTTTCTGAATGAAAAAAATCTGTACATTGTTCTATTAATATTAGTAGGAAATGTGTTTTGAATTAGATTAAAAAAAATTATTATCGTGTTTTCGTATTAATATTTAAAAAATGTAATATATCAACTTAGATATTGAGGTATCATTTACGTATACATGTTTCTTGCTTTTTAAATGTTCAAATAGGGCGCGTGTCAGGTTTTAATTTGACAAAAACAATTTGAAGATTACTACATAAACTAAAAAGGTATTATTTCAGTGATTCAACACAAGGGATCATCTATAAATGACGTCAAAACCTATTGTGAGGAGGGGGTCTGATATAATTTCAAGATTTGTGATGGAGGGGTTGTAGAAAATTAATGTCTCACAATCAATTTTTCTGTGGCAGACACTAGACAGGGGGGTAAAAGATTTTGTAACAATGGGTCAAAAAATATTCAAAATCGTATATCTTTGGATGACCCTTAACAAGGTTATGAGGTACTTTTTTTTACCAATATTGAGAAAAACTTTAAAACCAACTAACGACCTGCGGTTGACACAGACATTACGGGTTACATTTTCCATACTGTGTGTATACGACCCACTGCAGCCACAAGTAGTTATGTCTCCGCTAGGCCCAAGGCTTTAAATATTTGTGGGAGAGTCAGCTGAATGTTTCAGTATATATTACTTCTGAGAGGTACATGCTGGGCATAACGCGAAAGGACAAAAAGAGGAATGAGTGGATAAGGAAGCAGACAAGGGTTTGCGATGTAATAGAGTTTATTAAAAGCCTTAAGTGGAGATGGGCTGGACACATAGCTCGAAGAAGAGACAATCGTTGGACATATCTAGTCATCCAGTGGTATCCAAGAAGTACAAAACGTCCGCAAGACCTAGAGGCCGCTGGATCGATGAAATGATAAAGTTCTGCGGAAGTACGTGGAAACTCAATGCACAGGACCGAGAGAAGTGGAAGCAGCTTGAAGAGGCCTTGCAGTGGATAGATTCAGGCTGATGATGATGATGATGATGATATCACTTCTGTAGTAAGATGGCAAAACACGATATGTCCGAGTTTCTAAATTGTTCAGAAGACCAATTTTAAACAACGAAAAATATTCAAACAATGAACAAATCACATATTGACACAGCTTATTTCTCCTAATCTATACCATATAGACATACCATATTTTGATATCTCATGGATCTCACTGAGACGAGTCTGAAGGTATATGCAACATTTTACTACAGATTAAATACCACTGGTAACCCAAAGAAATATTTATAAATTATAATATGTATGAACCCTGTATTGAAAAGTAGTTTATTAGTATAACTCACGAGGATGTCTTTAAATTGTTTTTCTTGAGTTTTGACCCATCACACGCCCGTGATAAGTACACACTTTCATTATATTTATTCGTTTTAGTTAGTAATGTATAATAATTAATTGCTATGTATTATTACTGGAGAGATGAAGGAAAAATATTACTACTATAATATCATGAAGTACCACTGGGAAATGTTGCCTGCCCCGATTTCAATCTACATCTTCATTTGACGGAGAATATTTTATTAACTATTGAATATTTCCGTTTTTTCTTATATTTAGTAGTAGTATACACAGTTTATAAAATATGGCTGGAGAATTTTTTTTTTTCAAAAATAATATGCTAAAAATATTTAATTCGGGCGAGGCAGAAACAATTTAAATGATTCTCTATTGGAAGACAATATATGAATAGTTTTTTTACAAAACGCTTACATTTGTTAAGGAAAAAATACTACTAAACCACATGCTAATAATATGTATATAATATCTATTATGGGCGGACTGGACTTATGAGTATAAGTCCAAAAAGACGATTTTCCAGGAGAGCAAAAACAAAGTTACAAAGTTAACTTCTGTAGTCATTTTTAAATCAATAAAACTTATATTCTCCAGAACCGACCGGGTTGTTGTAAATCATTTTAATTTGTCGTGGTTAAAGAGTATAAGTGCACACTGATACTTATGGACACGTAACATGCATTTCAGATATAAATTAGTCTAAGCTGGCTCGCACATCAAAACTTGTCAACGTGTCGAATACGTCGATGTGACATCATCGCTATTCACAAAACACACGTTGCCAAATGGAGCTCTGCAGATTAGTCGAATGCAACTTTTTAGTCTGAAACAAGTGAAGTCAAAACGCACACAAACACCTACGAATTGATCATTACTATACCGGCTCGCCGCATCGAAATATCTATATGTTTCGAGAGGTTACGTGTAACTGTCGGAGTTTCGGGGAGTTTAGATGTGAGAGCCGGCTAATAGATGCATAAATTAATTTTTATTTTTCTAGACTACCAGTGACTTATACTGTTGGTGCCACTGATACATTCTTATATTTGAGTGTTTTTTCGTACTTATCATAAAATCACCAAAAATGGAATTACACTCCCCATCATAGATATTATAACTTATATTAATTACTACAGATCTTCTTATAAGTATATTTCGGTTGTCACTCCATTATCAAGACTACAAAGATAAACGACGTCTCTGCTTAAACAGTATACTTACAGAAAGAGACGGTAAATAATTACAGGATCTAGAAGGTAGATATGGAAGGTCTTTCATTTGAATCACATCTGAATAAAAATTATGTTAAATGCGTAAAAGAAAATAATATTAATCTTTCCAATTGTTTTCTGTCTCGCCGTTACAAAACATAACTAAACAATATTATCAATTTCTTAGAATCATAAGCAGTCAACCTCATGAAATATTTCATTCGTTTAAAACATCCACGACTCACCTCAGTCAGACGAGTTCGCCATTACGATGTTTTCTTAAAAGCACCCCCTGACTTGTAGAGTAAAAACTAAAAAACTTAGAATTATCGTATAATGTATATCAATAAAGAGACTAATATACTGATTTCTTTATAATATATCTCGTTAACAATCGTATACCCTCGCGTATACTTCACATCGATCATGTTTGATTTTTGTTTGGCGTACGTCACTGATTTTTAGTGCATCGATTATATAATTAACATGCACAATGTAGATATCGTGAGACAAATTTAATAAAAATTACTGTATACTGAGGTTCAATTCCTGATTTTTCACATCGAGTATTATATTAGTAGTATACAATTCCATAGTGTAGATTTATTTGACATCATACGAGTCTCCGAAAACCCATAAAATCAATCAAATTAAATTTTCATAGACTACTTTAACAATTATGTAGGTTCTGAAACTATTTCAATGCTTCGAGGAACTAGGAAATCGGAGTAAATGAATTAATAAATCTGTACAGAGCGGTCATGTAAATGTACACATGAACTACTACCAAACACGATTATTTGTGTCCGTAACCATGTTGATTTCAAGCAAGGCATTTACAGTCAAACTTGCATACTTCGGCTATAGTATTCGTAATAAATTTTTTTTATTCATAATACAGGTATAGGTAGAAAGTAGTATAGGCATAGATAGAAAGAGCTGTGCAGCCTCAATGGATGATTGTATCCAAGGCATCAGTAATATGATACGACTGACTAAAATAGGGAGATGCACTGCGATTCAAGCATCAACCTTTGATAGAAAATGGTGCCAAGAGAAGTAACCCCTGCTCACCACCCAAGAAAAGATTAATTTTAGATAATTATTTATACCCATAGAGTTGTTGAATCAATGATTCATTAATTATATTCGAGAGTTTAATTGTAACGACTCAAAATGAGAAGTCATGTTCTCCTGTAAATTAAGAGGAAGACCACAGTTTGCTTTTAACCAATGATAAGGGCTTCTTTGATGATATCGAGAAGGAGTGAACATTTACCGATCACAATATCCATTAAAACATGTAAGTAATTACATTATTTGTTTCAGTTTACGTTATATATCTATTAATTTGATGAAAAAATGAGTTTTCGGACATACAGTTTATCATTTGATAACATAACCTTAAAGTTTCCAGTTTTTCCTTTAGTGTGAGTAGATTCGTTGAGAAGCCGCCGCAAGTTCAGTTGTGATCTGCGGCGTGAAATTGAATGGCGTCCGGTTCTGAACTAATGATGTTGTTCCTGTCGGTCTGTTGGTCGATCACCAACTCCTGCTCTGATTCCGACTCCTCAATGTCTTCTTCGCCTTCGTCTTCCGATGACGATAGCAAACCTGTTGACGGCATAAATACATTAGTGAATGCCCTTTGAAGAAATACCCCATCGCTATAAATGCTTTAATCGTCAACAATACCTGTAGATAACTGTGGTTGTAATGCGGATAATGAGTCTGGCCAAAACCGCTTGCTCGCCTGGCCGCCACTTTGTTTTCTCTTTGTCTGTCCACCAGCTAAAAATAAAACGAAACATATAATATTATGTTGTACAACATTTTCTATGCCTCACGACATTACTATGGCAGTATCTGAGATGCTGCAGATTTTTAACGACACATGTTGAATGTAGAGCGACGCTCTTACTACTGTCCAATAAGAAGATTTAGGCACAAGCCGGAGTCGCTGTCGTCGACTAAACAGGAGGAGCTTGTTTAGTTCACAGTTTTAACACGTGGACAACTCGTCGCTAACCGGAAGGCGCTATAATCAAAGTGTGGTTAAAAATGGGAGGAGCTTGTTAGTTCACAGTTTTAACACGTCGTTGAAGATCTTGTTCGACAATACAATCGTAATTCAAACAGATGTCACTGTGTTTGATTTTTTAAATTATGCAAATCAATCGACAGTGGCTAATAATTTGTGGCCTGTCAATCACGGCCTCATAGAGCGAGAAAACTCGCTGAAGACATAGAACCGGTTAAGGCTGTCCACTAATCGACAAATTAATAATCCACAATCTTCCGGCGACGACAATATATCACGGTTTCTTTTTATGGTGGGTCAAATTTCATTGAGATGCATTTTTTATGCAAACATAGTTTTTTAGTTATGTGTTTGTTAATTTTTTTTATTGGCTGCCTCAGAATCCTCTACTCTACTCAGAACCCCCGGTCTCCTTTTACAGTTGATCACTCCTAGTCTCTTTGTAGGCCATCAATCCACCAAAGTAGTGATCTTCCAGCACCCTGCCATCCTTCTACACTATTAAACATGAGGAATTTCATCAGTGCTTGTTCATCTATACGTGTGATGTGTCCGGCCCATCGCAGACGAGTTATAATAAATTTAATGTCAGACTCCTCAAAGATCTTTCGCAAGATTATGCGATCAAACACTTATAGCTTATGGGAACCACTGACAATTAACAGTTTTGTAATTAAACTATTATAAATACAATCAATACGATTTGACATATTAATGGTCAATCATCTAATTATTATTGTTTAAATACTTTGCAATATGTGTACATGGTCTGTTAATCCGTGAACCTGCCTTGCATGATGCCTTTTTTCCCCATTACCCGGATTTGGCAACTTCATGAATTGCGCAACAATAATAATTATTTATAGAATTAAACGTTTCAGTGAATCGAAAATTTGGTTAAAATAACTATTTGACAGATGAGGGTGACAATAGTGAAGTTTTCTACATGTGAATCTGGATCCACAATGTGTAATGAATTGCAGCTAATTTCAGCAGTAGTCCATGAGTGCTTTTTTCAGCTTCACTTTTAAATATTTGGACTCTGTCCCCAATAAAGAAGGTTTTCTCCAACCCCTTTGATAGCATCAATATCCCTCACCATTGTCTTTTCCGTCAAGCATGGGTTGCAGGATTCTCCGTCGGGCGTTGATGAACCAGTTGTTGACCTGAAGAAGGGTGAGGCGGGTTTGCGCGGCTAGACATCGTTTCTCCTCTTCCGTGGGGTAAGGGTGCACAAGGTGCTGGAAGAGCCACGCGCGCATGGCCTGCGTCGCACTCCGCGGCAGCACCCCTCGCTTCACCCCCTTGCCGCCGCCCACGCTACCGTCCTCCTCTCCCTCCACGGAGTCGTCTCCCCCCGCCATGTTCTCTAAATCGTCGCCGAGGCCTGGGGACACTGAGCCGCAAGAACCGTTGCCTGGAATTTGACAAAATAATTTTTATCTGTGATATTTGAATCCTGGGGTCAATCATACCCTGTATATTACGAGTTCCCAACTGTTTTCGAATCGCGACTCCTTTTTGTAATTGCCAAGTAACCACAAAAATAATTATTAAAAAAAAATTACATGAAGATACCTAATTATTATCAAACATCACATTTTTAAATTAGGAATCATAGCATTTTCTTTCACGTTACTCTTATTTTTTTTACATGGGTATAAAGTTAATATTAAAAAAGCTTATAGAATCTTTGAGTAAAATAATAAGACTCTAATTGGTTAACAAAAAGTTATATTTTTTAGACTCGCCTGTATAGCTATTATCACTGGACGGATGACTAGAAAGGTTGGCTCCGATCTGACCAATCGGAGTAGATCCCAATACCACTAGGCCGGGATTGCAGGTACCTGGAAAAAATCATACACAGTGATAGCTTAGAAAAGGTATATAAACAACACAGAACTGTGGAACATAATTCTAAAAAGACACACATGTTAAAATAACTCCACTCAGAGCAGATTCATATATTTAATAAAAGAAAATTCAGGAGATTAATGATATATGTACCTAGTGGATATATGTGTCGCTGAGTTTCAAAACCCGCTATAACACTTTTTCATTATGTTGAGAAAATCAATAACAACTTTTGAACTAAAAAGGTTTTTGAATGTTACAGTAGTGTTATAGCGGGATTTGATAGACACATTGATTTTGTTTCATAAATGACAGTTAATCGTAGCGGCTTTTGATAGAGGCGATAAAATTTTCATGTAGAGATTTTAATAACGAATACAACGATATATATTGATACCGAGAAGAATGGGTGGAGAACTCACATGTATGCTGGCAGCGTTCTTCACGAGTATCACCTTGATTGAGGGTTGTGTGGACATCAGGACATATAATTCAAGATAAAACACGTCTTTGATTTGACAATTTCCCTGCGCAGGGACGTTTAATTACATTAACTTTCCAGACATTGGTTGGGTTACATTATTAATTACACTTAAAGGAGTCTTAGATTTAGCTATTCCACAGTCACTATGTGGGAGCACGTGTTTGAACACATTGGCCAAACTGGCGCGAAAACGTTTTATCGAGGTCGCGACGCGTGGTTTTGAGGTGGTTATAGGGATTATTATTAACACAATAACGGGGAAAGAGATTCACTAATTTATCATATTGGGGCAAGCGTGGCTTTGCACTTCGCGTTGAGGAGGGCCGACCGGGCCACGCTGAGCGCGTGGTCCTAGACACCTACCACTCTCCCGGGAGAATTTGTACTGCCTGCAATTATCTCCGACGGATCTATGGGTGATGAGACAGGAGGGAGGGGCAAAGGGATGAAACAAAATTACGGTAAATTTTTGTTTGTCTCTCGGCAAGTTACCATTTCCTAGTAGCTGGGCTTAGGTACTCGCCCTTTTTGCCGCTGTTGAAATGTGCCGTGATGATGTTATTTCGTAAATCAGGGGTGGTGAACCCTAATTAGAAGGCGTTTGATTAGGTTGCGGATTTGTGATTTGAAACTGCGGGCCAGGGGTTTTTTCGTCTGGTGACAATATATATTAATTATTACAAAAAAGTGTTATGGCGGGTTTTGAAACTCAGTGACACATAATATGTTCATAAAAAGCACTTTGGTTGACAAATCTGCAGTTGGCCACACTAAGATTTCATGGAAAATTTAATGTGGGGATAAACCAAAAATTGTACAAAAACAATGACTAAGAAAATTCAAAGCTCTTAATAGAACCAGAACCACACCAAAGATCCCGGAAAACTGCATAACTATTTTGAAACGGTAACCCTTATTTCACAAGTTTGAAAACCCTGAACCAGCCCTGGAACCGCATAATAGAGTTGGGATGCCATCTGTTAAATGTATACAGAACTGAACCTTTAAAAACTACATGGGTTCGACATCTCTGGTTTCAACAGCCGCAAATTTAACACAAAATTACATTCAATACAAAATTTCTATAGAAGAAACACACGTCAAACGAAATGGTTATTATAGGGAAAATTACTGTGAATGCCTTAAAATATCAAAATGACTATTTCCTACCTTGATGCTGATGATAAATGGCCGCCTTCTGCTCATAGTTCTGCGTCTGCTGACAGGCGGCGGCGATCTGGTCTGCAAGGAAAGAAGCGGGCGCCACAGCGGATGGGTTAACATTGACTGGAGGTACTCCGATGCTGTTGGAACCGGGACCTAGAGGCAGGTCGGAGTTGGGCCCCAGGTATTGCTGCGTCGTCACGGTCGGCCCACCTGTCTGAATAGGTTGCTGGGACATTGACTAGAAATAGAAAAAAACCTCTATTACAAAATTCACACATGCAAATTCATTTGTAACAAGATTCTGAAATTTATTTGTCAGACCTGAGATAAAAAAGCTTTGAAAAAAGGGTGCAAACAATTTATTTATACAATAAACCAAAACAATTTAGAATATTTAGTTGAACAACAGTACATCAAACATATAGTAAAACAAAACATCAAAACAGATTGTCATCTTAATAATATTATGTATACCACATCATCTTTAAATATTCCAGTGCACAGAATATTTCGTTTTCAAAATCTACTAACCCAACAATACAGAATCCAAATCAAATACAATAAGATCGTTAGTTTGGATCCAGAATGTGGTTATTGATCGCGTTTTCTCCATCTCGTATGGTAGTTTAACGTGCTTCAAATGCCTTAAAGAAAAACTACCTATTTAAGAATTTTTTGTTAGTTACTGAAAATATACTCAATAATTGAAATCAAAACAAATCATACTGACCTGGTATTGTGGGGAATTCGACGTGCTGGAATGTTCTTCCGAAATGCTTCCACTCATCGGTTGATTGTTATTACTCTCAGTTCCACCAGGAAAAGCTTCGCCTGAAGAGAAAGTAAAATGATAAATCATTCTATACAATTTAAAGCAGGATCAAGTGGTAAATTGAAAATTGTTGTAATCTGATCGTAATGTCCAGCCCAAGAAACATATTATTTTGTACATGAACAGATGAATATTGTATAAAAACTGTCTGATAAAAATGTCTGCCGCAACTCGAAAGCATTATTCATGTGCAGATTTTTGCAGAAGGATTCGAAATATGTGCCCAATCTGATTTTTATAAATTATGTATAAACAAAAAATATTTTTTTAGTCCAAGATGTGTGATTTTGCAAATCTCGTTTCTTTAAGCAAACTTCGGTGTCATGGAAACTGCATGGCGAACATCACTTTGAGAGTGGACTTGGGAAAAACAAAAGAAACGTCACAATACTAAGTTCGATTCTTACCTGATGCATAATCAGTCCTAAGTAGATTTTCACTCTGCATTTTGGATTTTAGACAAGCAATATATCGGCTGCAAAAGTCCCGACACAACTCCTGAACCTTCTCCAACTCTAGAAGGTGGATCCTCAGCACTTGTATTGATTTAATCATCTGCAATTCAGAAAGAGATATATTGCTGATTGAAATGAGACTTTGAGATCTCTGATAAAGATATATGTCAGGGGTTACCAACTTGTTTGTTACTGCGATCCATTATTTACATATCTATTGAAGTTGCTGAATTTGTAAAAAACTTCTCTAAAAATATAAACTTTTTTTAATTGGCTCTACAATTTGGTGTCAATTTTGTCCCGCATCTCGAGAAGATTTCGTAATAATTCTTTGTTGTATTGAGAAATGATTGTTTAATTATGTCATTATATCCTCTTTAACCACAGTAAATTTTATTGTTTATATCCATTTTAAAACCTGAGGTGCAATTTGGCATGCAGATGTTCAACAGTCGAACTAGAAAAAAATTTATTATTCCTAAAACTCATGGCGGAAAATGCTGGTTCACAAATGTGTGTGCTTCCAAATGTCAAGTCCATTATTTTTTTCGGTAAGCATTGATAAAAATTTCGCATTCTTCAATGTCGTTTCATTATGTTGTAATTCCAAAATTTTCATTTGTGTTTAGGTTTGGTACGTTATTGATGTCTACAATAAAAGGGTTGCTTAATGTAAAAATGCATAAATGTGGAGTAGCCGAGAGTTGAAATGATGTCACTCACCAGTCCATCTATCTCAGGGTCGTCGACAAGGAAGGGCTTTCTGTCTCTCTGCTGGTGCTGGACGAAGGCTCGGAGGTCGGCGGCGAAAGCGTCGCAACCGCCGGGCGACTCGGAGCCGCCCGTCGCCGCTTCGCATCTTTCCAGGAGCAGCGCCAGTAGGGGGAACAGCGGATGTCTGCCAAAAATAATTATGATTTCAATTTTGTGTTGTATGTATTTTTCGAAAAAAAAAATGAATGTGACATGAAATATTTTCTATTTATATTAGATCTAATTTTGGTATGGTCTAAAGATGTTGAAAAACCTTCTTCTTTAGAGATGTAGCCTAAATGGACGTAATTGAATCATAAAATGCAGATAACTTCACACTTATGTTATTGTTATTACAAATACTTAACAATCTGCTGTGCGTATAAAAAGACAATCCATCACCAATACTACTACACTTTGGCATTGTTATGTCAAAAATGTGTGTAAAACAGCACTCGAGTGACTAAATAATTACAATATAAGGTGCATTGGGGTAATTCCGAATATGGGTATATTCCGAAAGTTCAAAAATTCTACCAATCGAAGCGATATTTTCCTATTGGCAACATTTAGTCTAGACACCATGTTCATTGTGCTCGCCTCGACAGTCGTCGCTAGTCGCTAGTGTCAACAATGCGTGCATACCATCAAGTTTTTTCGGAGAAGTGTTTTTCGCGCCATTTTTGGCTGATTCGTAATTACCCCAACTTACATATCTCGGAATTCTGGTAAATTATTTGAATAAGTGATTGCTTTTACGATAGATTATCGTTTTTTACGAATTGTGAGAGGAACACAATGTCCTAGCTCTGTTTTTAATTTTTTTTCGGAAATACCCCTTTGGGGTTATTCCGATATATATTCATTCCGCAATAGCCCACTTAACTTTTTCATAGTAATTGGCAGTGCTTCTCAATCTGTAAAGATACTAAAATTATATCTAATTTAGATGTACATAATATACTTCATTAAATTAATATTAAAGTAAGTAGATTTAGCGTCGTCCTAATAAGAAGCTATCGCACGTCCTATTATATAATATAATCTTGGGTAAGTGCGGTAACACCAGCCTTCATTTAACAGCATAACTAGTGTATCCGACATCATGAGCGAATATAGCAATTCTGATATTATAGATTATCTTGATTTTGAAGTATTGATGGATGAATACTCTGAAGATGATTTTAAAATATACATGGAAGAACCAAGGTCACAAAAAAACAAAAGATGTGAAATATGGTGAAAGTTTAACTGACGAAAAGATGCTCACCAACAACGATTCAAATTCTCTCTGTACTAAGAGTAAAGGTGTTGGCAAAAAAAGTAAAGGTAAAGAAAATCAAGCGGATAAAACAGACAAAAAAAAACGAAGAGAAAAGACACATTGAAAGAGATGACAAAGACAACGTTGATGTTTTTATAAATGGAAAAAAAATGTCACAACTAGAGAAGACTCAGAAGAAAAGGGCAAAGATGAACAACTGCTACTAAAACTGAAAAATAAAGATATAGTATACAAAACTCAAGAAAAAGACCCTCAAGAAGAAGGAAAATTACAAATTAAATGATTCAGTGCTTGTCAGATATTCAATCAAAAAAAAATGGAGGTACTATATTGGGTTCATAGAAGAAATAATAAAACATGAGGAAACATACTCCTCTATCAACTTCTTAAAAACTATGAGACCACAGCAGTAGCTAACCTTTATTACGACCAAAAGAAAAGATAGTGACAAAGTTCCAGAGTCATTATAGTGAAGAAGATAGATATACAAAAAAAAGTGCTGATGAAAAAGAATATTACTTATGTAATGATAAAGATAGAATTTATTTTGACTGATTGCGTACCAAACCAATAGATCATTATTATGTATAAGTGAGGCTTTCAGACCGTGTCTTAATCAATTCTGTTATATTTTTTTAACAGTGTAGCCCGCATTTTAGTTTTAGGTTTGCTAGCAGGAATAAATTATAAGTTTATGCCATAAAAGTAGATGAAAATGATTAAAAATACAAGTTCCGACTTTGATTTACCATTTTTAATGTTGACTAATTTAATTGTATGGGTATGAAGAAAGTTTATTTTGCTATGCAAAAAGCAGTAAGTAAACAAAAGACATCTTTATAAAAAATATTGTTCTATCAAGGTAGGCAAATAAGAATGTAGACTCAAATAAAAATTGATTTTTAAAATTATCACTTTCTTTGATTTTCCTCGTCTTTATTTTATTGATTTAAGGTGGTAGGTACTTGTGTCATATTGAGATATTTTTTCTCATTATTTGTCACCGGTGGGAACAAAACTGGTAGTGACAACCGGGAATAAACCTGCTCTGCTCCATCCCGTTCCACAATCCCTATAATCCTAAGTAATTAACTGAAATGTTGAGAACCACTATCTTTTTTTGGGGTAATTCCGAACTAATAGTATCAAAAGTTAGGGATTATGGAAACTATTAACAAAATTGATGATATTTTGTGTTAGGAGTAATTACGGTCGAAAAAGAAAGGTAAACCTTTGGTCAAAGTGCAATAAAATCAACTTTTGAATAATTTCGGAATTACCCCAAGATAGTTCGTAATTTCCCCAATGCCAAAAAAAAATGACTCAATATTTCAAATTCTCAATTTAAAGAACCCAACTATATATTCAAGAATCTAATATATATTTATCATATATCTTTTCTTTAAGTACACAGGGGTAAAACAATAATGGCAGTAAATATAAAACACTTTGAATAATTAACCGAAATATATAACCTCTAGTCATCTCATAGAAATTCCTGTCGGAATTACCCCAATGCACCTTACATAAAAAAAATGGTTAGTCATTTTGTGTAAGTAAGAAAATCGGAATGGCAACTGACCGATGTTAATATATTTGGAGTTTGCCAACTTAACCGTGCCCATTCGTTTACTAAATAATTTCAAATGCCATAACAGAAATAACGTATAAGCCTCCTTCTATTTATAGTCCAATTTTTTGGTCACAATACCGAAACTAGATTCGACATAGGTACCTAAGTAAATAAACACAATATGGCAACACGGGAATGAGACAACTGGGCGCCAGGACAATACTAATTGGGCGTCGCATTGTCGAATGAAATAAATAGACGTTCGTTACGATTTTATACAGAAAGTAGACGAGGAATTTTAATCAGTTTCTATCAGTTTTAATTCATTTAGGTCTTGACATAATGTTTTTTAATTACAGATTGAGTATTATCATGCCTGAGGTTTTATATAAAAATAAAATAGCTCTCTTCTCGTTTGAACTTAAACATATGAACGATTAAATCATTATTTACGTGTGCATATTTAAATTCTCACCAAGTATTAAATAATAATATTAAATATAAATATTTAAAGTACCTATAGTTATTCACGAACATCTATTTATTTTCGAATTACATTCGATCGCGTGGCTCCCAGTTGTCCCGGCGCCGAATCGTCCTAGACCCCATGGCATATACCTACCAGGCCAAAATTTATAAATGTACATCATCCAAATTCCAGAGCGATGCTGGAAAAGTCAAGTGATTGGTGGAGGACCGGAGTGTCGAAGATGCCTTATTGAGGGCTGAAGGATTACAAAGGGACGTTTCACCCCGCTGATGAGTGGGCATATTATACTGACTTGTAGACGGCTCGCTTGTCAGCCTCGAACTGCGCCTGGTCGTGGGCGGCGGCGGCGGGATTGACGGCATTGGCGGGCTGCTGCTGAGACTGCGGACTCTGGCTCTGGTTCTGCAGGTCGGCTGCCGCCCGCTCCCCCACTCCCGCGCAGCCCTGCATCACCACCCGCCAATCTTCACCACACCTGGAAACAATCGGAAAAAGACAGCATCAGACACCACGGCGATTCCCGACTACCTTAAGGCGATGTCTTTACCCACCAGAGGCACATGATTTTTTTGATAATTTATAATTTCAACGGTGTTAATTAATAAATATGTATCTGAAAACATTAAAAAGAAAAATATTTTTTATTTTAAGTCAAAGATAAACTTACAATTGTAAAAAATGTAATAAAACGTGAATTCGTTGAATTGGACACCATCTTATTATTACATATATTTTATGGTCATATTTATTATTAATATTAGGTTTATTAAGTTTTCTAAGCACAGCCCACGATGGCCGCGCGGCTTAAGCGTTGGCCTATTGCGTCGTGGGTCTCAGGTTCGAATCCTGGGTCTGACAAGTACACATATTGTTTTTCAATTTGTGTATGAATCAGAGTATGGACCTAATAGGTTGAGCAAGTGGCTGAAATCCATTTCTCGTAAAAACAAAATCTGTCAATACAAACCTCCACTCTGTGGAGGCCCATATGATCCTATTAGGATCGGACATGGTCGAAAGAAAAGAAGCATCGCCTAAGAGATTTTTGACTAATCCATAGTTTTAATATTTTTATATCTATTTTAAAAAAACATAGATTTAAAAAAAAATATAAATGTGTATGACTTGAATTTCTTGTAGTAAGTACAGTTGCCATTTCATAACTTTAGCTTTAGACTTTTAGCTTTAGAATGACCATGATGTGTACATATTCTAAAAATAAGTTTTTTACATAATTATTATCTATTTATTTATTTATTACTACAATATATTAATAGATATGAATATCATTTGATCTAATTGTATGCTCTGTGGATTATATACAAAGCGTACCAGTGTAGTAAAAAGTGCAAAGTTATGAAGCGTTCTGTCACATCGCGAATAGCTTACCTACTACATCTAAAACCCATTATAATATACCGATATAATCTATTTATAGTCAATTTCGCAATTAGAGGTCGTCCATAAATGACTTGCGATTTTCGGTTTTTCAACCCCCACTGTGGGCCCCACCCCGCATTCTCCCACTCCTCATTGTCACACTTAGCGGGAATAAAATATTTACCCCATGTGTAAATCACTTGTCTCACATTCGTTAAAAATGACCGATTTCAGTAATACGATACCCGTTATTGTGTATTCTCAGACAAAAATTAGTATAGGTACATTTGTTGGTTTTATGAGGTCACAACTTCCACAACATCTCTATAAAATTTTATTTTAGGTATGGTCCCAATATTGAAGCTTGATTTGATATAAATAAAAAGGATTTCAAATTATACACATTTATATTTTTCTAAAAATCGATGTTTTTTAAAATAAATATAAAAAGTATTAAAACGATGAATTAGTCCAAAATCTAAACGGTCAAAAATTGAAAACTTAATAAAATAAAAATATGACCATAAATATAATGTAATAATAACGTTATTCGTGACATAAATATGTAACAAATACACATTTTTTTTTTAAATTGTAAGTTTATCTTTGACTTAAAAAAAATATTTTTAATGTTTTCAGATACATATTTATTAATTAATACAGTTGAAATTGTAAATTATCAAAAAAATGACTCAAATTGCAAGCTTCGTATTTGTCCGCTAGGTGCCTTCGCTGGCATGCCTGTCCCCCTTAAGAAATTAATGACTTACAGAAATCGATCGGCAATTAAATTGACACAAATTAAATATAACGGTATGTCCATTTTTATTTTGTTTAAATTTGTATTTGAATAAAGGGTTTATTGGCCAAAATGGTTACATATTCCTAATTCGAACCAATTTTAAAATGGAGAAAAATAAACTACCTAACGTTGAGATTTGAAACCAACCACTTTAGCTTGATACACTAAAAAGTCATTTAATTATTGTGGACGCCTCGTATATCCTGTTTTTGATGATTAAATGATTAAATTTCTCCATTTTTCTCAGAGATTCGTTTATGTACGAGTAGGTACAAACTTCTCAAGTCAATAAAAAGAGGACATTTTAAAAAAACACGTTTTCATTCTTGAATTGTAACGACGCAAAGTGAATGGGGGGCGAATTTTCTTTATTTGGCCAATAGAGCTATCACTTGAATTAAATAAATCAGAATTGTCTGGGAGGGTTCGAGTGGGAGGCGAAACGCGGGAACGTGTCTGAGTGCTGACTCCCTCCAAATCCTCATCACTGCAAAACGTTTTTTTCCCGCACAGATTCACTACGTAGTATAGAATATTCAATCAATCCAAAATTACTTCAGTATAATCAAAATGCAGTATTGAATATCACAAGACTTTTCAATTATAATTCTGCACCACATAGCTATCGTAGTGTGTCATATTATGTACGATTTTACAGAAAAATATAAGAGAAGTATCATATATTTTAAGTGGTGATTAATGTGTACATTCAAATGGCAGTGATTTTACTCGTGCGATGATCACAGAGATTACAATTTAAATTTTCCACGCGAATATCAAAATTGTTGTTTCAAATCAAACGCCAATGATTTTACTTGTGCATGTTTTTACATTTTGTCCATTTTACATGATGATCGCACAAGCGAAATCAACCACTGCGGATTCCAATATTTAGAAAACATTATTATTATTTATAGCAAAATGGACAAAATGTAAAAACGCAAATCACACCATTAGATTAAATTCACCTGTTGAGTATATTCATAACATAAATATAAAATACCTAAAATAAGTGGCTGAAAAATCTTAAATTACGTTGTTCCCCGACAGTGTTTTGATACAATGGCTAACATGTAGGTACAGATATTATAAGCCGACTCGGACATCAAAACTCGTGTCGCTCGCACATCAACGTGTCGAATACGTCGATGTGACGTCATCGTTATTCACAAAACACACCAATTTTCTAAATGGAGCTCCGCAGATTTGTCGAATGCGACTTTTTAGTTTGAAAAAAAAAAACTAAAAATCTAGTGCCGCTATCAACAAAACAATTATACTTTAAATTGCGTAAATGACGCTCGATTTATTGACGTAACAATTTAACACGGATGCGTACATTACAAAAAGGCGTCCAACTTTTATTATCGCGAATTTTATTACTTCGATAATGTAAATCTATAGTTTGAATAATGCTTGGCTCTTTATAATTATTATTCTTGTGCTAAGCCATATGTGATCTGGTCTCCCAAGCCAAAATGATCGGCAAGACACCGGATATCCTTAGTTACTTAATTAAAATTAATTAGGCGCGAGTTGTCGGAAGGCGTCCGGATCATATTCCCGCACAGAAGAATACGCAGGTAGCGCGTTATCTGCGCTTTGACGGGGAGGATTGCCTCAACACCTTTCGCTGGCAAATTGCAAAATCCCTCGGTCCCGAGAATAGGGTTGGCAGCAAAAAGTATTTCGTTGAAAATGAACGCCAAATTTTTGAAAAGATTCACATCAAATGACGTTTCATATCGACTGTAAAAAAGAAAAAGGACGTAACCCTCGGTTTTTTTCAAAATAGGTTTTATTGGATAATGACGTTGTACCTACAAAACTAAATACACGTTGCGTCCAAAGGATGTAAGCTGCAAATGCCGATTTATTATCTAAATTAAGCTGTTAATTACAAAAAAAGGAAGTTACGTGGGAAAAACGACTTAACCATCAGTTTTGTGGGGTTTTCTTTAATTAACTCAATAATTAATATCAGATAAGATAGGAATATAAAAACCAAATTAATAACTATCTCACGGTTATAATATATACATATTTTGTAGTTTAACTTTGACCGAAAATCATAAAAAAAATGTTTTTGTACCTCCTGTAAAATTTGATTTGTGTGGATTATGTCCTTTTCCCTTTTTATTGTCATATTGATAGTTTGGCAAGGTTCAAAACAAGACTTGTAAGGGTCTGTTGCATAGAATGTCAACGGTATATAAAACCAACTAATTAATAACGTTATGCAGAAATGAAAATGGAGTAACATATCAACACAGTGACTATTGTCCGATAACAAGAAATCGGCGATAACATGAAGTCGCTGTAATCGCATGTAGAAGACTTCTAGTGACGTAGCTGTCATGGTGGCAATTCGTGCTAGAGGCGTATTTAAATAATGCAACGGTTCTCCTTTAAAATGCTACTCCTTTTCTTCTTAACAATAAACTAAGAGTTTACTAATAATAAGTATAACATCACTCCTGATCGTTTTAGACATATTTTTATTATAATAAGCTTCAAATTACGTAAATTGACAGATACGTAGGTACACCGCGTGAGCGTAAATTGAAATCATAAATTTGGGGGCGTTCCTCATTTGAAAACGGAAGTGTGATTAGCTGCACTGGAGGGGATTGTTAGTTTACAGTTTTAACACGTAGACAAGAAGTTCTTGTTCGACAGTAACATTACAACGTCGCTTCCCACGATCTGAATTACGATTTTCCGTAAACTATTAAAAATATTTTTAACTGACATACACGGGTAAACGTATGAAAACTGCACAATATAAGTTGAATAATTTAATGATTGCTTTATCAACAGCAATTAGACATTTTTGAATTGCAATACATACTTCAATCATGATTTAATGATAATAATACACTAGCTGCCCGGGATAACTTGATACGGGAGCAAATGTGGTGTAGCGTGAGTTATGCTATTTATTAATGAAAAATATAATTGGAACAGTTAATCTTAAATTTTTGGTTTTAATATTAGGTACATACAAGTGAAACATATAATACTATTTGTTAAAAATCTAAATAACTTCACACGCATTTTTGTTACATAGTAATACTAGCCAAAAACTGGATATATTATGTATCATAAGTCGACGGAGAAAATACATTTAAAAGGGCTCGTTTACTTTGCCCACTCCACACGCAATTTTGTTAGATATTGTATGATAAATATGGATATTTTCTCAGACAAACTAATATTCTTGATATTCAATAAGCTTAGTACGTATCAGTGGCGAGGGTGGATGTAGGCTGTTAGGATCTGACACAAATAGTGCACCCTAAACTTTGTCAGTCATACATATTGTTTTCATTGAATTCATAATACACATTGCAGATGGTGCAAATTAGTTTTTAAAAATCAATTATGCTCTGTCTAAACCAAAGCACGATAGTTTAGGCAAGCTATGGACGAATAGACAAAAATAGTGCACACTTTTTCAGAGATACTTATTTGTTTTCCTTGAATTACGAACACATATTACAGATGGTGTTGGTTATTTTAAAATTCATTAAGCCCTGCCTAAACCAAACCATAATAGGTAAAAAAAATTCTTCTAATAAAATATCTAAAACTATGCCAGTACATCACACATAATTTTAGATAGACGAATATTTTTTGACTAGTATCTATCTATTATGGCTTGGTTTACACCAGGGTTGGATGTTTAATTGAATTTTAAAATCTAACCAACACTATCTGCAACAATTTGCAGTCTTCGTTCAATGGAAACAAATACGTATGACTGGCAAAGTTTAGTGTGCACTGTTTATATCGGATCTTTAGAGTCTACCTCCACCCTTCACCACATTAAATACCTATTGTAGGTATTTAATCCCAATGATAAAAACAGGACGCATAACTTCGATAAGAGTATGATTTATATTTAATATCGTGTCCGGAAACTTGTACGTATGCAGTTCGCCGTATCACACTTCACCGTGAAATGTTGTATCGGAAGTATATGGCCGTATATTAAAGACCATCCAACCTCTTTGGGTCGTATAGTACTGACATAAAATTCATGTCTAAATAAAACACGGTTCTTGTTGGTTTACACTTTACAGAAAGTCGGCAGCAAACAAATTTTGAAAATAGATGATATGAGGCGTCTAATTCCAAAAAGCGATAAGTCCACATTTAGTCAAAATCGAGAAAAAATACGCACGTATTCTTTGTATAATTTTACACAATATGTATTGATCTATAAATACCAAAACGCGACAAAACCCTACGAAAAAAAATATTTTAAGTCTCGACTTATTACAAAAGCGCCAAGTCCGTGTTTCATAGTATTTAAAGCATGGTTGATTTCGCGCGTGTTTAAGTCAACCAATAAGGCAACGTTTAATATTGGAAATTGTGTCTCACATGCTGTAGCATCCGGTAAACTCATGACAGTGCCACGGAAATATGTGCCTTATGCGAAATAAATTAAAAAGTGAGATACAAGTAGCGCTACGTCCAATTTTATTTTGCCTGTATTTATTACATTTAAGAGTTTATCGGCTGAAACAAATTGTCATTTGGTTCTCATTTTGACATAGAATACAACGGAAAAAAAATTCACGTGAAAACAAATAATTGAAGCTTGAAACGTAAAAACGTTGTTTCTTGCAAATATTGAATTGTGGACCTGTCGCTTTTTGTAATTAGACGCCTCATATACTTGATTATTTGTTAGGCTGGGTTGAGTCAGGTCAGGTTAGGTTTTCATTCTCGAATTTATGAATTTTGCCGAAATCAGCTATGAAAATTGAATTAATGTTCATATTGAATCTAATAAAATTGGAGACCGTATAGTACACGGTCATCTCTTTCCGATAGAAAGCTCAACTGTGCCACGGTGAAATGTTTACGTACAATTTACATATAACCGCTATACCTATTTGACGTTAGGAAGTGGTGAAAGGCGCCCGAAGAAGAACACATGATTTATTTTGATTTAGTGATAGCGCATATCTAAACCAACCGCGAAAATGGTAGGTATTAGGTATAGGTACGCAAAGACTAATTTAAAATACGCCACGAAGGCAAGCTTTTCTAATTTTCACAATCCGGGCGGATATTGCTCGCGCCCCTGACAATGGGCACAGGAATGATTTTCTGAATTTGTCTATGTGGCCACCCCCTACGGGAAAATGGGAAAGCATCCCCATACAACCACCGGCGGAGCAAGGGTTCTTAACTTGTTGCCTTTTTATTACCAAGAATCGAACTATTTATTATCTACCAAAATTTATTTTTAAAAAGTCTTAGGTATACTTAACTGAATTTCATTTAATTATTGAATATGCTCATAACATTAATATCTTAGTGGCAGGTCATAATAATTAACAAATCGTCAGTATTACTGTTAATCAGTTAAAGAAATTAGATATGTTTATTTTAATAGTAACGATTAATTGATTATATTATATTATTTCAATTTAAATTTAAATTCTAATGGATTTAAGTTTTGTACTCCATCTGAGTTCCATTTAACTTAAATCCATTAGAATTTAAATTCAAAGTACCGTCGGTCGATAGTATTAATCTTAGACTATAGATACATCAATAGTATTTATATTTATTTAAGAAGTACCTAACTAAATATCCACTTCAAATTGATTCCGGGGATTCATATATAATTAAAATCATCAACCGGGACGCAACAACCCGGAGTGAGCCCATGTCTTCCTCCAACAGTCGTCTCCATAGCCCCCACATCCTGAAGCGGACCCAGGCCAGAATCATTTGCGGCCCCCCTACCTATCGCTAATGTTAAAGGCAGAGTGACGCTCTACAGTAGCGTTTTTCAAATGGTGTTCGAACTAAAAATAAGTGTAGACAATAAGTGTATTTGTAGCATTGTTGTGTATTATTTGTGTATATCCACTTAGCAATCCAGTAAAGGAAAATAGTTCCACAGGCGACTTTTCGTTACTGGTAGAGCAAATTTGTGATATGTGTTTATTTCACTTATCTGGCCGACCCGCCACGCTTGGCTCCCCTTGGGCCCAGGCCCCTAGGTTAGAGCCATGTCAGCCCCCGCTTGCGGGGGCGGTCATCTTCATCATTGTATATCCTCTACTAATACCTACAAGATATCAAACGTTTGCGCATCCTGGCCCATAATTCTCCGAATTTCTCGTAAACTTCGTAGTTTACGATGAACACACTCCATCCTCATCTTTGTCTCCAAGATCCATTTAGTAAGTACTTTCAATAAATTATAATAATCACCATTTTTTACTTCATCCGCAAATTTTATTTTTAAATCAATATTGATTTTGTCGGTAGGTATAGACATTTTTAACCGATCTTATCCGGCTCTCTGAAATATGTTTCCAAAGAAAATAATTTGGAAAGACTCATCTTCAGCGGAAACGTCAAGGCTCGATGCGGAAGAAAGAGATTGCCGACATGGTGGTCCAAATAAGTCAAGGACGCCACGGGCCTCACAATACCTTCAGCTATATGGATAGCGGAATTCTGGGATCACTGGATATTTTAAAAGAGTCACGGTCCTCAACAATGAACGAAACGAAAAGAACTGACACTACTACGTAGCAATGAGAGATAAATTAAACCACGTTAACACAATATAGATACACAATCTGGTGTGCATAGTGCAGTGCCTAGTTGCAAATATAAAACTACACTACAAAGTGTTCTTGGAGAGGTCTTTATGAGGCAGTACGTACGTAGAAACCGGACGACATTGCCAATAAATGGCGGAAACTCTTCAACCGGATGCAATTAATGTGATTTCTTTCATTAAAAAAAAAATACTTTTTTTAATCAAAAAGTAAACAGCTGTCGGCGAAAAGGTTATTTTAAACTAAATTTGATATTTTGAGAATCGCGTAGTGGCGCGCCCCTGCCTCCCCGAGGGGCACTTGCGCTCTCTAATGACATTTTGATCAGAGGGGAAAGTCAAGAGGGGAGCACTCGACTTAATGTTACGTACTTACCTACGGGGAAAAGAAACAAAACAAATCGCGCGGAAAAATGGCAGTGCCATTTATTATGACAAGGACATGCAAAAACACAATATTATCAAAATAATAACAAATCACAGCTTGCCAATCCACGATAATATAATACACTCATATTGAGGGTTTCATCAATGTATCCATCTTGGCTATTTAATAGATCTGGTATGTCCAACTTCAAGTAAGTATTCTGTACTAAAACGGGCAGTGATATATCACAACAAACGATGGTTGCATCCACATTAAAACGTTGCGTAGTGTTCGTCATTTACAGATATGAAGCCTCCTGAAGTTCCTAAAAAAAGAGCCTATTGCGCGACGGTAAGGGGAAACGTATACGTATCTGTTTAAAGCGCTGCAACTCATATCTTCTCTTTCTCTCACACCTGCGGCAGGCTGTGACTCACGTGACACGAATCAAGTGATAGGAAGTCACGTTTACTTCATCATGTATATTTTTTAAACGACATTCACGTAAGTTAGTTAAAGAAATAAAAATATGAATGATTTAAGCTTCCACTATATTATTACAACTGCATTTTCACGACTTATATCCAAACGTTGTATAATATTGCACTTGCAAACAATTAATCACGATTGGGTAAGTCAGATAGTAGCGGTAGAGTGGTGAGGTAGGATGGGAGTAGAGGGGCGCACGCCTTGATCCAAACTTTGCCGAATAATCAAATTTTAACGTTTTCCGAGAGCTGCTGTGAAGTGACGAGATAGGGTGCGGGTAAAACAGCACGTGCCTTGATTCATCCGTTGTCAATCTCATTTAGTGACGAAAAAGATATCGAATCAGTCTATTCCTTCATTCTCTATACCTATTTTACGCAGACGTAGTAATGCCGTTCCAGAAATGAGAACGTATGCGTTGGCCGTATCACAGTTCACCGTGACCTGATGTAACAGAAATATAGGGCTGTATAGTATTGAGATCAAATTCGTGTCTAAATAAAACACTTAAAAATACCTAACAAAAACAACCGGAATACAAGGGAAAGACAAGAAAATAGGTGGGTAGGTAATTTAGAAATAAAGTCATATTATATATATTATTTATATATAAATCCGAATGATTCAAAAGTAGGTGTTCGTAAGTATCAAGTCGTATCTATCTACCTACCGTATAAAAGTGCGGCCACACCGGCAACAAGTCGCGCGACAACTCGTTAAATTTTACGATAATTATCATAATTGCTTAAGAAATTTTACGATAATTATCATGCTTATCGTAAAATTTAACGAGTTGTCGCGCGACTTGTTTTCGGTGTGGACACGGCATAACGCTGTCATTATTATATTTGATAGCAGTTCTTATTGAATCTAATAAAAATGAAACAGTACTGTCTGCAAAACTCCACGAACACGTTATTTTTTTAATCTCAATGCTATACGGCAACACTTTCCGGTATGACAGTTCACGGCGAAATACAATAGTACAATAATTTACATGTAGGTAACCAAAGTAGCGGGATTCGCTGGTTTTTTTTTATAATTATTAATAACCATGTCCTTGCTTTTTCGTACAAGGTGGTTGTTAGTAGATAGTTTTGTACAATCGCAAACAGCCAAGCTTTGAGAAAAACAAATAATTATTGTGTCCTCACCGGGATCGAGCCCAGAACTCTCGGGTGGAAGGCCAACGCCTTACGCACTGCACCACAAGAGCCTGAATAATAGTTTAAATAATTGACTGTTATGTATTCGTTAGTGCTACCAGTGGGTCTATTCTATACTTATCGAACACTAAATTGATAAATAGTATCAAACTTAGGGTAGGTTTGTATCAAAATATTAGCACTTATTGTAACAATTACACGAAGCCGGTTTTTATTGTTGCAATAAGTGCGATATTTTAACAGCAGCAAGATAGGTGCTGTTAAAATATAGCACTTATTGCAACAATAAAAACCGGCTTCGTGTAATTGTTACAATAAGTGCTAATATTTTGATACAAACCTACCCTAAGTTTGATAATATTTTTCACTTTATCACTTTAGCGGTCGATAAGCATAGAATAGACCCACAGGTTGATATGTGAGGCTACCTTACTGCTACACCAATAGTATCAAGCAGTGGCGAAGGGTGGAGGTAGGCTGTTAACATCCGACATAAATTTATAGTGCACGATAAACGTTGTCAGTCATACGTATTTGTTGTCATTGAAGTAAGACTACAATGTGCAGACCGTATTTGTCAATTTTTTTAAATCAATTAAACCCTGCCTAAGCCAAACCATAATAGTTTTGGTATACTATGGGCGATTCGACAAAATTGTGTACACTTTTTCATTAATACTTAATTATTTTCGTTGAATTTAGAATACATATTACACGTCATGTTGTCGGTTAGTCTTTTTAAAATTCATTAAGCCCTGCCTAACCAAAACATAGTAGATACAAATATTATTCTATCTATAAAATATCCAAAATTATGTATGGTTCAATGGCATAATTTTAGACATTTTAAAGATTGACAATTATTTTTTTGACTATTATCAATTTTAGCTTGGTTTTCGCAGTGTGTAATTGAATTTATAAAAACTAACCAACACCACCTGTAAATTGTAGACTTAGTTAAATGAAAACAAATATGTATGACTGACAAAGTTCATTGTGGCTTATTTATGTCGGATCTTAATATCCTACCTCCACACTTCGCCACCAGTATCTAGTATCTAGTCTAGTTCATCGCAGTCTTTCTTCTGTTTGGCCTACGAAACCTGCAAAAATTTACCCTCAGCAGAGTATAAATAATAAAGAGGCAAACGAAGCCAGCTAGGCATCTTCGTCATAATATAAAACAAAACAAAACAAAAAAAAACACTACCGAAGTTTGTAGAGATATATATACCTAGTCGATGGCGTAAAAATGTGGAAAAGAAAAGAAAACTGAGTCGACTGAGAATGGGGGAGGGTGAGAGGAAAGAAAATCCGGCGACCGCAGAAAAACAAATTTGTCTCGATATTAAAATGCTGGAGTATATATTTGAAAATTCCCTGCGTCGCACAACCAACCCACAACTTGTAGTTTCTCTTTTTTCCCGTCACACCACTGCGCCATGTAGGTACCTACTCTATCTACACATCTTGGGGTAGTGTTAATGTGTGCGGTGTTCGCGTGTGTGCTTGTTTATACACACATTATACAGGAGGATCGAAAGTTACTAAAATTATTTAAGGCTATACTTCAGCTGAGGCATGGTCTAAAAAGATCGTGACTATGCGGCGCGCGGATTGTGCAATTGCGCGTGCCGAACGTAATATAATTTGTCATAAAAATTCAACATGCGTCCATTTATTGTTATATTAGTAGTAATAATAATAATATATTCATTGACATGTTTTCTTTTTCGAGTACATGGGTAACGTTTTTTAGTCATCTTTACACGATATAAGAATATATTCCTTCGACGCCATCACAAAACAAATTGACGTGCTCACATCTCGACTGCCGCTCTCCGATTGGCGACGAGTGCCAAATTTCGTCCCACCTATTGTTGAAAATTATTTGCCGTTTCACTTATGTATGCTCTTAATATATATTATATTTCCGTAATATACTTGAAATAATAAATATACTAGCGAATCATGTCACCTTACGAAGGCTCAGAGCAACCGTATACTGAGCTGCGAAAACAGATGTTTGCGACGGATACTGGGTGTGCGGTGGGACTTTAGGAATGAACAAAGCAGCCTCTCATCACGCTGAGAGTAAAGAGGCGACGTTGGACCAGGTGCTGCGGATGCTAGAAGAGAATTTCAACCTGGCTTGCCTGTTCTTCAAGCCAACCGGATTTCGGCGTCCTGGAAGACCACTAAATACTATCTATAGAGTGTACCCGGCGGAGCTACGGGATGCTGGTATGACCTGGAACGATGCAAGGAGACTGGCGAGCGACAGGGATTCTTGTATGCGCCTCGTGGTGTCCATATGATCCAACTAAGGAGCGGATATGGCCGAAGAAGAAGAAGGAAGAATATACTTGAAATCAATCGTAGTATCTCATAAATACCATAGAAAATCCGGATGACTGCCCTAGCCCCTGAACTATTGGCTTGCCTATAATGCCGGGTCCACACTGGCAACATGTCGCGCGACAACCTCGTTAAATTTTACGATAAGTATGATATTTATCGTAAAATTTAACGAGGTTGTCGCGCGACATGTTGCCAATGTGGACCCGGCATAATACATGCGAATTAAATCTAATGTATCTGCGCTCTGGGGTATTGCAATCTTTGCCAAGGTGGAACGGCCGTTTTTGTCGTTTATGTAATCGCAACCCAGGGAGTGCAAAAATCAAATTTGTAAAAAATAAAGATCTAACCAATCACTAACCGAACGAGCAAGTGCAAGATAGTACCTCTATCTCTCACAAAACAGTTTAATACATAGAATTCATATGGGCTATACCCAATACACTACATTTTGAGGCAGGGTTTTGAATGTGTGAGTGTCCTATGGAAATGAACCACACATTATAGACGTGCAGTAGTGTGCGTTGCATCCTTCAAATACACCAATATTTCAACGTCAGTGCATAAACCGAGAGCAGTTGTCAGAACGAAAGACAAGCATATTCTTTACACGAGTTTAAGTTTACCCCATATTCTTTCACGCTCGAGATCGGTTGTTACCCCACACCCATTAGGTATTTAAGTTCCCATTATTTCTGAGTTCCATGGTACCTCTGCATACACGAAGAGTATAGTATATACAGATGTAGGTACTATTGCAAGCTTATACATGACATCTAGAATGGGGCTTTTGTCCCAACAAGTCACTGGCCCATTATACATATTTCAAGAGTTTTTTTTTATAATAATTATAACTATCTACAAAAGTACTTATTTAGGTACACACCATTTCAACTCGAGAATTCTGAGCTGCTTCATTATAACATAACATTGTGTAGATATGCATCAAGACTAGTTCCAATTTGTTGTCAAGCTCGTAAGATTGATGAACACAGAACAGATAATAAATAGAATTCCGATAGGCAATGATCAATACACTTCATTTTGATGCAGGGTTTTGAATGTGTGAGTGTCCTACAAAAATGAAACACGCATTATGCACGTGCAATAGTGTGTGTAATACATTCCTTACTGGAGATCGGTTACCTGCTACTCCTTACCCGTTAGGTATTTCAGTTCCCATTATTTATGAGTTCCATGGTCATGAACTACAAGAGACATACGACGGAAACTGTTCACAGATAATTGAGCCCCGACGTAAGATATTATTTCAATTCCGAGACGTCTTTTACCATTTATTTGTTTACTTTGTGGTTATTTCATTATTCAGGAATCCTATATAAAGGAAAATCCACTGATAAATTATTAAAAATTCTAAAGAGAATACTACAATCCGGAATATCCCTTCAATGGCGTTTACTTCTTTACTCAGTCCAAGTCCACTCTTGAGTTGGAACTTGTGGATATCACATAGCATCTCCAAGTATACATATCGCTTTCTAGTCTTTTTGTGTCCAGGTCATGCCAGCATCCCGTAGATCCACCCTGTGGATGATATATAATATATAACCCATTCCAAGACACCGGAACCTAGTTGGGTTGAAGAAAGGCAGACCAGGTTGATTCCCTTAAAGTATCGGTAGCACTTAGCCGAGCCAAGTTCAACGTCGTTTCTTCAGTTTCAATGTGACGAGAGGCTGCATGGTCCACCCTTTTGTCTCTTCGTTACTATTAAAGTCATAACAGTGCACACCCAGTAGGGAATCCAATCCCGAGCCAAAATGCTGATCCCGGGATTTCGGGATTACAATTTGTCAATCCCGGGATCCCGGGACTGGTCCCGGGATTGGCATTTTTTCCATTTTTAATGTAAAAATTTTATATTTACAAATAACATTGACAAAATTGGTCAAAAATAAATCTAGTATAATTTATACTATTTAAGACATCTATTGTTATCTAATATTGTATACGTTCAAGCTTGGAAATACATAAGTTTAATGGAGTAAATAATATTGTAATATAAATAATAATGTGAATTTAATATGAGATTGCTGTTTCTGATAGTAAAGACTTAATGCATGGGTTAACGAGACTTAAAATAGTAAAGCAAATCATGGTGTACTTATAGTCTTTCCGCTTCATAAATCTAATTAGTCAGCCAAATATGAAACTGCCGAAAAACGTATGAGATCATGGTGGAATTACTTTGTTAATAGTGCAAAGCATTGTTTTTTTTCCAATTTTTCTTATTTTTATTAATTTATGTGAAAAAAAAATGAAAAAAAACCTTACACATGAGTATAAATCAAACTTCATTCAAACTCAATTTATTTCTAATGTAGTTATTTGTTATTAAAAGTGTTTTTTCTGTTGTATTTTCGTTTTTATTTTATTTTCCATAAAAAATCATAAAAAATCAATCCCGAAAGTTTCGGGATTATGTTGTACAATCCCGGGATTCATAGGTATCGAAAATAGCTTGGGATCCCGGGATTGGATTCCCTAACACCCAGTATCCACCGCAAGAATTTGTTCTCGAAGCTCAGTAGACGATTGCTTTGAGCCTTCGTAAGGTGCCATGACTTATGAGCATCGAATAGGCGGAAGGCGCAGTAATGAATAGTGTTTTTTTTTTAATACGTTTGAGGATCTGTCCTAATATCATGTTGTGAACGTCCTCAATTAATAATTTGTCATGTAGGTACTCAATGTTTGTTTAAATAAATAAATAAGTATATATTATTATAATTCTCCGGACAGGCTTGCACGAACTTAGTATTTGCAGTCGCTACAATTTTTTTCACTGTACACTCTCCTGGATGTCCAGTACAACATCTGCTTCCAGTGATAACTTACGAATTACGTAAAGATGAAAACAGAAAAAATAGATCGACTGACTGACATACGAACTGTTTATTATAATCGTGAACTTTCAAATCAATTTGTATGTAGACTCTAATACGTGCGTTATCTATTAGGTACACTAGTAATTGAGAAACTGGCCAAGTGCACAAGTAACCAAATAGACTTAAAATTAAATTTATCTATGCGATTGTGAATTTTTCTATATAGCTGGATAACTGTGTAAATGAGGTATTATTCTCAATTAACCATCAATACTATTCTAAAAAATATGATTCATTTATTGGTGAATTTTGTGTCTGAAAGGATAATAAATTAATATGTAAACCAATGATAAAATACGTATATATTATTTTTCGTTTGAATCATTCCACGTATAAGCACGCCAAAACATGTAAAAATTGCGCCATATTATCATTATTTTACTTGTACAAGTACGTATATTATCAATAACTGTATGTACCTACTTGATTTTCAACACCTCAATTATTATCAGTAGGAAATCAACACTTCGAATGCATTAATCTCTGTATGAAAACGTAAACCACATAAATATTAACTTATCCGATTTATTATAGGGCAATAAAACATGTAATTTATAGCAAAATAACCAATTGGAGTATTTAGTAAGAAAAGCATTTTCCATTAGCGAAAAGAGTTCAAATATTCACACTTTCAAAGGAAAACAATAAAAACACACGACCAATGCTCGTGTGCTTAGTTACGTGTTTATAGCTGTGAAATAAATGAACGATTTTCTTTACGTCAAAAAGAAAAGGGACAGCAATTTGGTGGCTTTATAGGAATGCCTGAACAAAACATAATATTTATTTACACACACTGAAAAAATATACAAAATATTGAGAGAACAGCTGGTTTCTATCAGTAGACATCAACCTTTCACTGTACCTATTACCAAAAGCGTTATAATAAAAAGATAAGTCAACAATTCCACTCCAGGTCGAACTTATTATATAGTCTCCTACAAAACATGAATGATTTTCTAACTGGGAGAGATGAAACACCCTATTAGTGCCAAAATATTAAAATTATATACATAGTTATGAAAATAATAACAAAATGTTATAGATACACCATATCCGTGGGATATAACCAATATCGTTAGGAGTAAAATACCTATAACTTTTGAAGTAAGTAGATACCTATGTCAAGATGTACCTACCCGCGATCGGCTTATGAAGACGTGTCTCGGATTTAAATCCCGGGTCTGTGAAATTCAAATGTTGTTTTTCAATGTGTGTAGCTGTAGAATATGGGCCTAATAGGTGGAGCAAGTGGCTAACATCCAATGAAAAAAAATGATAGTGTGCTCGAATCCTAAGCCACTCAATTTGTTTATTTTGGCAGCGGTTGTGATCGAGAATTCTCGTTTAGAAAAATCTCAAGAAATCAGAATTGGAAAAATTCGATAAATAACAATCTGTAAGTCCAATGCCCAATGGACTGGCTTCTCATACCAGTGGTTCCGGATAGATTCCCGGCGAGGTCACAATACATATGTATAAGTATGTGATTTTTTCAAGCGTGTGTATATTATTTTCTGTGAAGTGTTTCAGGCGAGACCTGAACAAAAACGAACCATAAGTGCGAGTGAGAAAGCATTCCGCATGCTTATACAAGAATCTCCGCAATATGCGTTAGAGTAAGATAGAATTTCTACGGCTGAATTAAATATTTTTTGTAGACGTCGCCGGTAAATATTGATTTGGATGACGATGAATTTTATTGCTTTTGTGTGATATATAAAGTTAGTGGTAATTATTTTTAGTTAATTTAGTAGAAACTATGCTTAACTATGTTGTGTTTAAATTTGGTAGCCGTACTGAGTAGCAACGTGACGGTATAACGTTTCATAGTTAGTTAATAATAATAAAATTGAGTTTCTACTGTGCGTTATATGCAAGAAACACGGCTTCGTTTTGCCGAAGAACACTCACTCTTTTTGTATTAGTACTCTGAGGTTACATGTATTATTTATTATTTCATCACTGTAATTGGTGCCCGCGTGGACTGTCGTAGATTTAAAGAAATCCTTACGATAATTGGATGGGCAGTAGGTGCGCCATTCTTACTCAACTTTTACTGCAATGCCAAATTCAGCACGGCTGCCGAAGTCTCACCGCGATGTCCCCCCAAAAGAAGAAGAATATTACTAGGGCAGAATTTATAAGCGTTCTTTATTTGCGTTTTTATGTGTGGACGTGATCCACCGACTCTGTACAGAAGAAGCAAGAAAAGGGGGTGTCGCCAAGCCAGGCCGGCATCTAGGGAAAACTTTGCCGTCGGTAAGTCAGTTATGTATAATAATCTATAATCATAACAAGAATTAAAGGAGTACAAAAATGATGTGTAGATGTCTAGAAGTAAAATGATCTAAGAGCTGTTCATCACACATGTAATACGGAAACAGGATTTCAACATATAAATGCTTTGTATGAAAAATTTTAAACATTTTATTTCTTGGGCTTCCTGTTATTATATTTATTATTTTTTGTATACAAAAGTGACACTCATGTCGAACCGGAACTTGTTTCAGCTATTAAATTCAGCTAGGAAAACCACATAAGGCTCCATCTATATCTAGAAGAACATTCAACATTTTTGGAATTGACTGAAAAAAAATGCTTAAGCATCATGGCAATGTCAAAACGCTGGTCAAAGGGCAGATATTTCTAAAACGCAGGCAGACGTGTAAATTTTATTATTAGTATAGCTGTAGATTTATTACTATATACATACTTATTATGTGGTTTTTGTTGTAGTTATTTAATAGTTTTCTACGACGAATTGACTATTAATGACCCTGTCTACATTTAGGCATCGCAGTGCATGAGTAGCCTACGCATTGCCTGCCTCACACCAGTTTAGAAATGTTTGTGTTTTTTTATTAAAGCACTAGTACTAGTGCACGTAGTTCCATCACCGATGGTCTTCTTTTCAACATCACGTCGGTGTTGCCGACCGAATGATTCCGAGAAAAATGAATAATAGTTATATATATCATATAATATATTGAAATTTCAAAGGATTCAAAACCAAAAATGTTCCGTGTACCGACTACAGTTTTTTAAAATACTATATTTATTACACATTTGTATTAAAATCAGCATTAAAGAATATGACAACACTACTTTCCATGAAAAATTTAAAACTATTTTGCGTAAAGGTGCATTTGGATTTAGAGTCAGCCAGAGCATTCTGTTCAAGCTCGACTGGTGTAAACGCCTAGTGGTCAATATCCACAAAACTAGTTTAAACTAAAAGAGCTAGAATATAGAACATAATCTACATATTTAGTAATCGTATAGATATGTTCGGCAGCGAGCAAACAACACTTTGATGAAACCGCTCTATAACACGCTTTCCACTTAAAGCATGCGCAAAAGTACATAATCGGTGTTAAAACCAGAATTAAAAAGTTGAAGTGGATCGGAAGATGAAGAGATCAAATGTATACATAGATAATAGCATTGAAGTGACTATTGTTTTACTAATAAATAAAAAAAACTACTTAATTATCTTCATCCACGAAACCTTCATGAAATAATAAATAATTATGGCGGATAGTAATTATATTTAAATTACTTTTCATTAAAACACGCGTAAGTACCTACAATATAATGTTTTGCAGTTACAAACAAGACTTGTTAGCTAATTTACATGTTTATTCCTGGCTACGCTTCTGGCCTCTACGGCCCTCTACGCCGAGCCGTAGCGGGCATAAGTTGCTGCGTTTTGCATGTTTATTTATCAATTTATTTATTTATTTTATTATTTTTGTTTGGGGTTTATTTAGTGGCGGTGTTGCGCGGCGAAGTTCAGCAACGGCAGACTGACTTACTACATTCGCATGCCTTCACTAATAATAATATCATCGCATACATACGTTGAACATAATAATATAAAGGTTTATCAAATTAGTAAGTACTACAGGTTTTTAAAACGTCATTGCAGCCATTTTTTTTGTTACTCACCAGAAATTGACATTTGTGTTCAGTATTGTTTGGAAAATCAGCATGGAAAAATACACAGTTATACAGCGTGTACAAATAGTTAAAATGTATTACAACAATAATTACAAATCTATTTGAGAAATTTATGGTCAAAATAATTGACTTACATAGACTATTCGTAATTTAATTTTAAAAAAATTAGAGGCAAATGGTAATTTTTAATTAACTATTTCTTTTATTCAACGAATAATTCACAAGATTTAAGAATGTACTATTCTAATTATTGAACATACATAATTCTGAAAACACTCGTGAGAAAATATAGCCAATAGAAAAAAAAATCTTTTTCGAAAAAAGTAAGACGGCAGGAATCGAACCTACGTCTATTCGGTTTCGCGCCCTGTGCATTACCACTATTCTACAACTGCCTGCGACAAATTTTAAGTATTGGGCTTATTAATACCTGCTCATAAGCGATCTATAATATAATTAAGGCCAATAGTTAAAATTTGTCGCAATTAAGCATGGCAGTCGTAGCATAATGGTAATGCACAGGGCGCGAAACCCAAGAGACGTAGGTTCGATTCCTACCGGGTGTCTTGCTTTTTTCGAAAGAGATTTTTTTCTATTGGCTATATTTTCTCATGAGTGTTTTCAGAATTATGTATGTTCAAGATCAAATGATAATGTTTGCGATATTAATAATCCAACACATCAAAAACATACACGTACTGGTGAAAATATCAATTTTGTGTATCAACGTGTGGATGAAAAACCAGAACAGTCAATTATACGTCGTTCTCGAGAACTTGGACTTTCTTATGGCACTACATGGAATATTCTTCATAAAGATTTGCATTTGAAGGCGTATAAAATACAGTTAACACAAGAATTTAAACCGAATGACCATTTAGTGCGTCGAAATAGCGACTTGAAACAGACCCATTATTACATGAAAAAAATAAGCTTTTTTTTTGTTTAATAGCTTCGAAGATAAGCACAATTGTCGCATTTGGGGTAATGAAAACTAACATGCTATTCTTTGAACACCTTTACATCCACAAAAATTCACAGCTTGGTGAGGTTTATGGTCTGGAGGTGTAATTGGAACGTATTTTTTAAAAAAACGAAAATGATAATGCAGTTACTGTCAATGGAGAACGCTACAGACACATGGTAACTGATTTTTTCTGGCATGAATTAGATGATTTTGATCTGGACAATATGTGGTTTCAACAAGATGGTGCAACGTGTCATACAGCTCGTGACATACTTTTTTTCCGACCATGTCCGATTCTAATAGGATCATATCGTAACTGTTCTGGCAGAAGACACTAATTCGAAAAAATGACATATTCAGTTAGTTATACCAAAATGTTCCTTATTTCAAATTTTACCGTCTGGAAACCTTTTTAATAGATAAACATTCTTTATTTTAAAGTCACCCTTTTTACGATTACTTAATAAACTCACATGATTGACCATTTCAAACATTTAAACAACTTCAAAGTCAAATTACTCAAAACTAGTATTCTCCAGTTAGTGTGTTCTGCCAGAACAGAGACGATATGGGCCTCCACAGAGTAGAGGTTTATATTAACAGATTTTGTTTTTTACGAGAAATGGATGTCAGCCACTACTTGCTCAACCTATTAGGTCCATACCCTGTCTCACGCACAAATTGAAAAACAATATGTGTACTTGCCAGACCCAGGATTCGAACCTGGGACCCACGGCGTGATAGTCCAACGCTTAACCCGCGCGGCCGTTACTTATGTATAGGGAGTTCAATTATAAATATATATCTCTTATTAATTGATAACACTATTTAACAAAGAAAAAAACTGAATATTTTAATCTCTAGATTAGTAAGTCTATTTTATATCGTACATGGTGCATTGGCAAATGGTGTCTGTTTAGGGATTGCAATACCGGTATCCCAGCATTTTTCGATACCAAAATACCGGTTTTTTAAAATCGGACAATACCGATAAACTCGATATTGAAAGTGAAAACATAATGTATTAATTCAAATAAAAAGGTTTAACATGACTGTATTTTTGTCGAGTTACGCGATGTATGGTTTACTTCCGTTGCCCTTCAACGCCTTCGAAGACCAGTAATGGCACGTGCTACAAAATATAAATATTTTACCTTTTTATATATAATATATATTTATTAGTAGATACTTCTGTTTTTTTCCATATATTCCAAAAATACCGGTATTCAATAGGAAATACCGAAAATAATATTTTCATTCGGTATTGCAATCCTTATGCCTGCTGGAGGGAAGTAAACTGTGGATAACATTAAATAATAGTGCGCACTCGGACAGTTATACTAAGGCATAAAGCCCACCAAAAAAGCGTTCGGTGCGCTCACTACTGAGTAGGCCCCCTCCCACCCGCGCATTACCCTTCACCTATCTAATAAGGGGCCCAAGAAGCACAAAATAATTATTATTATCAGCGTCTTTCATAACAAAGCAATAAAAATATTATATTATTTCTCGGGGCTTGTAATTACGCAATAACTAAACAATGAGTTATCTGTTATTAAATAATGCCTTCTCGCCCGTCTATCGACGACGCTTCCAGAGCGTGATTTTGCTGGCCGTGTTCAATGAATGGACTACGTTGTATTTTCGTTAATTCGTCCGGCTGAAAAGCCACACAACGGTGACTCATGGGGCAGGCGGGCACAATGCGTCGTCAAATCCAGTGTGCGCTGGCGTATTTGATTACGTTGTATTTTCGATGATTCACATAGAAAATGCGCGAGCGCCCCGCAAGCCTGCTTTAGTGGACTTTATGCCCGGCCAACGGGTCTAGGTGCCGTATAAAGTTCGAAATGGAAAATATTTGGTGTGTTAGGGATCTAAACTTACAATCTGTAGGAAAGATATTTTTATGCCATTATGATGA
Organism: Rhyacophila brunnea; assembly: GCF_057557595.1. NCBI lineage: Eukaryota > Metazoa > Arthropoda > Insecta > Trichoptera > Rhyacophilidae > Rhyacophila > Rhyacophila brunnea. The sequence continues at coordinate 4,368,182 of NW_028233276.1, forward strand.
CCTCTCCATATTTTTTTTCATTAAGGAAATCAACATTCAATGATTACATAAAAATACTATTACCATAAAAGATTATTAGCGATGGCAGGTGTTCAGATGATTTTTTTTTTGTCAAAACACGCATTCTGCAAAATTAATATTAATCTCACTTGATTGATAAAAACAAATTATGTAGTTTTAATATATAGTAGGTATACATATATTAATTAACTACGTTAAAAATATAAATCATATAGTCTAGAATACATTTAGGTTTGAAAAGTGACTGTTCAAAAGTGAAATTAATGGACCATATATTATTATATAAGTATGGTGTTAAGTCATATTAAGCCATCATCATCATCAGCCGGGGTCAATCCACTGCTGGATGAAGGCCTCCCCAAGCTTCTTCCAACTCTCTCGATCCTGTGTCGTTCGCTGCCACGCATTTCCGCCGAACTTTACCAGTTCGTCAGTCCTGTGGCTTTTAGGGCAACCCTGTGGCTTTTAGGGCAACCCTGTGGCTTTTAGGGCAACCCTGTGGCTTTTAGGGCAACCCTGTGGCCGTTTTGTGCCCCTTGGGTACCACTGGATGACGGCATTTGTCCAGCGGCCGTCCTTTCGGCGAGCAATATGCCCTGCCCATCTCCATTTCAGCTGTTTGGCAACGTCTATTACATCGCGTACTCCTGTCTGCTTCCTAACCCATTTGTTTCTCTTACGGTCCTTTCGCGTGATGCCCAACATACACCTCTGCGACTCTTAGCCTTTGGACATCGTGTTGAGGGTCCACGTCAAGCAGCCATACGTGAGCACGGGTAGCACACATTGGTCGAACATCCTACGCTTAAGACACAATGGTAGGCCACTTTTGAAGATACTATTCAGACGTCCGTCATATAAAGTATTAAAATATTAATACTATCGGCCAAAGGTACTTAGATGGAATTTGAATTTAAATTCTAATGGAGTTAAATTTTGTACTCTTCCATTTGAGTCGTTTTCTACAACCCGGGTTTCGCCTTTCGGCATCTTCAGGCACTGTGTACACTCACCAAAAGGCAAATAAACACTGACAACGAATATTATAACTCTTAACATATATGAACAATCAAAGTAGGTAAACAACTCCATTACCTACCTATCAAGTCAAGGGTCACAATAAAAAAATATAACAAACAAATTATGAATAGTTTTTCCTAAAGACACTCGATAAGCGTATAATAAATCATCAAAACCTAATAATACCTATATCATTAGTAATTATAAACAATAACAATATTACACTCAAGAGGTGTAAAATCGTCTATTCTGCCTTTTGGTGAGTGTACCTACACAGTGCCTGAAGATGCCGAAAGGCGAAACCTGGGTCGCAAAAAACGACTCAAATGGAATAGTACAAAACTTAAATGAATTAGAATATTAAGTATTGATAAAGACTAACTCTAAATTTTTCCATTTTATATACTGAACTGTCGAATGATTGTTTGTATTGGACTTGGACTGTCCTATAACGATCTAGTTCGATGATTGTCCGCTAGGCGGTGACGTCGATTTTCCAACAAACTAAATTCTTCTGGAATCCTTAGAAGATTCCATGTCCGACAGAAATAATATAATCAATTAGCGACACCATTAATATTTTATTACGCATATTTTATATATCACTAAATATCGTCATGATTTTAAACATAGGTGCATATTATACAAACCAAAAACTAATTAATCTGCAACTTACAGAGCTCGCTATCCGAATGGGAATGGCTGGAGAAACACGTGTGCGGAATTTTGTATTTGTACGTATGCAGTTCGCCGTATCACACTTCACCGTGAACTGTTGTGTCGGAAATATATGACCGTATGTTAAAGACCGTCCAACCTCTTTGGGTCGTATCCTAGTACTGACATAGAATTCATGTCTAAATAAAACACGGTTCTTGTCGGTTTACAGGAAGCCAGGGGCAAATATTTTTTTTTGAAAATAGCCGATATATTGGATTATTTGTTGGGTTAGGTTAGGTTTTCATTCTTAAATTCATGAATTTTGCCAAAATCGGCGGTGGGAATCGAAGCCGAAGCTCACTGATGAAAGGTAAAGCGCATTACGTACTGCACCCCGACAGCTATGTCGACAGATGCTTGGTGTGCGGTGGTAAAACTTTAGGAGTAACGAGGAGATAAGAAAGCGGAGCATGCAGCTTCTTCTCATATCGCGAAGAAACGACGTTAATCCTGGGCTCAGGCACATGCCACACATGGCCTGCTACGGAATGTTGACATAACCTGGGAAGAGGCAAGAAGACTGGCGATCGACATGGATTCTTGGAGATGCCGCGTGGTCTCCATAGTATTATCCAACTGAGGAACGGAATGGTCGAAGAAGAATAATATGGTAGAGTATACACTTCATCACTTTACACCTCGACTCTAGGATGAAAATGATGTAATATATTCTAAAAATATTTACATATATTATCTATTTATTGCTGCATATATTAATACAAGTGAAAATCATTTGATCTAATTTTATGCGAGGTAATTAGGCAAATAGGCGTATATGTGTAGTAAAATGTTCAAAAAAATTATTAAACGAATACCTACTCTACTTTGGTAGGAATTATCCATTGACGTTATCAATGATATAATATATATTAAAAAATCGATTCTTCGTCGCTGTAACCTTAAACTTCCTACCACAAAGTTCAACTCAGAAATAATATTTCTATAGATGTTAACTAATTAAAATTGTAATTAAAACATTTGTATGTATTCATTAATAATAAACAAGATTTTGAATTGTAACATTCTTGAATGAATGAATATAATATGTGCATCATTTGGAGCAACCTCAGAAATATACTTTCGCCCGGAATGCGATAAAAATATGAGTTCAACTTCAAAACCTGTTAAATAAAAATTACATAATTAATAAGTGTAAAGTAAATTGTCCCCGCATTGGAAAAATTTTACAAGATAAGATTGTAATTAGCATCTAATATTTTGTGGTTACGATTTTAGAATTCAATTTTCATTGAATACTATCCCTGTGTAGGTATTCTTTACATCGACTCCTACAAGCCAAAAGAGCGTAAGTAATATTATTGTGATTTTGAGTGGTTATGTGGTTAGTTTTACAAAAAAATATCTACACACCGACAAAAAGGCGTTCTTCATAGATAATTGCAAATTGCAAACATGGTTACGATTTTCCAATTTTGGCGTAAGTGATAACCCTACAGAACGCCAATAACCACTAACGTAACGTACAAAAATTAAAATGATTATTATAAACAAATAAAACATAACAGATATACAAACAAAAACATGAATAAAATACAAGAAATGAAAATATAAATAATATTAAATTCTACAGGTTTTTTGTAGAATTTAATATTATTATTTATATTTATTATTAATTTAATTTATATTTTCATTTTTTGTAAAATGGAATTCTACCAAGTATATGCAAACTCAAATAATGAATAAAATAATGAGGAAAAAAACAATTCGGTGTTTTCTTTGTGAACCTTGTATTTTTTTTTTGAACAGCCAAAAGGAATTAAGTGATTTAAAAATTCTAATTGCAAATAAATTAACACTACATACTCCAAAGCAATATTATTTTACCATCAATGAAAGAAGAAAAAAACTCCAATACTAAAAAAGAAGTTGTTCTCACTAACATTAAAATTTTTCACTCTTTTTGCATTCCTGAATAAGTAGCGATTTGACACTAACTTTGGTTTGGAATATGTAGTCGATATTTTGAAGATATTATCACTAATCTGTTAAGTACTAAGTGTATGTAAAAAAATCACGGTTTCTCAAATGAGGCAAAGCAAATAATTCACGCAAACGGTAAAATTCAAACTGTGCACGGATTATCAATAAAAATGCGATAACTCACGTCCTAATAGCTACCAGTTTCGATATACTGGCATAACGAAACTGATTTCAAAGTCTGTGCCGTCTATTTTTAACGTAATTTTAAGGTCAAATGAGAAGTGTATTATACGATTGACAATCTCCTCGCGGGCGGTAAATATTTATAAATCTGATTATTTTTATTCAGGCGCGTCGCGAGGCTTTCCCCGCTGGCTGGCGAGGGAAAAAGGAAAATCCGAGAGGAAAATATTTATTTGTCACACACGGCACGAGGAAATTCAGCACTTTATATCGGATACGTGAAAATAGCGCGAAAAACACACAGACGCGAGCGGTATCTTAACTAACATCTAAACGTAGCTATATATTACTAAGTATCAATAACTTTAGGCCACACTGGCCTGAGACCCGAAGCGAAAACTGAACTAATAAAGTCAACACGCAAAATCGCAGCAGTCGTAAGTTATAACTAGGGAACGGATTTATAAGCAACAAAAAACATGATTATATGCATACACGTATGCCTTAAAATCAATAAAATATACACTAAAACCGAAGAAATATGCAGTTAAAAATTGACATTTCTTGTGGCAAAAAATTATATATTATATAACATACCCAACTAGTTAATAATTTTTCAACATAATACGATAGCAGAACAAAAAAACATAAACAATGAATATAAAGTTAATCAATTACGATTTTCAAAATAGTTTTTTCACAAGTAAAAATAGTTGAATAATAAATGCAATGTAAACCAAACATAACATTAAAAAAAACGACACAGTTAACTATTCCTAAATATTATGCTCTGGCATTAAATTTTTCCGCATTGGTATCTGTCAGTATTTTGTTTATATGCGGAAAACGACCTCTCAACGTCCACAGAGGCGATGGGGCAAACTTTAAATGAAAGTGCCCGAGTTGACTTTTTCCCACTTTTTCTGATAATTCCACAGCTCGGAGATGGCATTAAAAATGCAAGTGCATCTAAACTATCTACCTTCCTAACTTAGTTATATTTCGATAAAATAATTAAAAAAAAACTAAAATTATAAATTCAAAAGCTCTAAAATATGCATTTATTTATGAAATATGCTCTAACGTCTCAAATATGCATTTATATGCACAATAAAATTTTATTTTTTGTCTTTCAAAACAGATTTCTGTGCAATTCTCATAGCTGTGCATACACCCTAACAAAACATGCACTAGCATATAAATCCGGGCCCTAGTTATAACTTATAACAATAAATGCCGTACTTACCAAATGAACACTTACGAGAGTGTTCATTAGTACAGTGCTTGCCAACAATTTTTGCGTCATGGTGCACTATTTAAATTATAAACTGAAGAATACTTACGAAGATACATACTAGAGTCTGTCTTATATAAGCTGGCGTGCGATTTTTCCCCCGTTTCAGCATTCAGCACTGCATGCCCTATCGTTCCCTCCCATTGAAAACTTGCAACAGTCGAACGCGATGGCACAATGCTTTCCGCCCGCAAACGACGTGATGTGAACGCCAGCTTATATAATACAGACTCTATCTACATAGTTTTTATTAACAGCATAATATTATAACAGGTATTGGGGGGTTATCTATATATCTATATATGACGTCACGCCTTAAGGGGGTGGGAAGGGGTTTGCTAAAATACGATGATTTTTACAAAGAGTAAGGGATGCAGAAAATATAAAGTCATAAAACAAACAAAATATATTAACTTTTTTTTTATAATAAACTTTTTTGAACATTATAACAATATTATACTTACTGAAATCAATAATTTTTAACGAACTTAATACAAATGTTAGTTACGACTACAGAGCAATAATTGCATGCGAATTAAAGATTGATTCTATAATTGCTATTAAATCACTTACGGACGGAATAATACATCAATTCGCACTATTTGTAGCAATTGAGCACTTAAAATCACTTCTTTCAGACACGTTTAAAGCGTCATGGAAAGCGGCCGTGCATATCCACATCCATATATGACGGGTGATGGTGGGAACTTTAACGTATGTACCTATTATGTTAGGGAAATTCTCGAATTTAAACAATTCGTTCAAGGTAAATGTTTAAACCAGGGTAAAGTTTAAATAATCATTTAGTATTGACTACAGATCAGATCAGAGATAACAGATCATAAATAAAATTCCGATATATGTGCTATAAATATACCAATACAGTAAATTTTGACACAGGGTTTTGAATGTGTGAGTGTCCTACGAAAATGAAACACGCATTATAGACGTGCAATAGTGTGTGTAATACACCAATATTAAATGATCGTCAATGAACAAACCGAGAGCAGTTGTCAGGATTCGACGTATTACGTATTCTTGACACATGTTAAAATTTATCCCGTGTTCTTCCTTACTCGGGATCGGTCACCTGCTTCTCCTTACCCGTAGGTATTTCAGTTCCCATTATCTCTGAGTTCCCTGGTATCGAGTGTTTAGTGCAACGATCAAAGTGCCACACATTACTTGCAATAATACTTTGACAAATAATCATAATCACTCTCAGATGATTACATTCAAGACTCGACAATAACATAACCTGTACCTATATGGTTAAAGTGATTGCACAACAGTGTGCGTTGCGCAAACCATTTGACGGTCGACGGAAGTTTTACCGAATAAGAATTAAATAGATTTGGTTTGCTTTCCCAGGCATTCACTGCACTCTGCTAGAAGGAGCTAATCCCCATCCCACTCGGTGCAGTCGAAGTGCGCCAGCCCATCGTGCCGAGGCCGAAATAACCCAACCCACACCCCGCTGCAGGAGTTAGCCCGTGACGAGACAAGAAATGGCAACATTAAAATTTCATCGCAGACAACAAGCCCGCGGCTTGTGCAACTGTGGATATATCACGGTGGGGTAGTTTATTAAGGGTTGCAAGCAAGTGCACATTACATTTTATCAAAATAACATAAGAAAAAAATAGCTTTCACATGTAGTATTTACCTGAATATACTGTCCATAGATTAAAACATGTCACAATAATGTATGAAAATATATAAAATACACATTGAAACATTTTTGAAGTTATACTTCTTTTGGCGCGTTTGGGAAATCAGATCAGAGTGTATTTTTGGTGTGTGACATGTAACACATAATTAATTTTTTCACACGAAAAAAACGCACTCGATTGGATTCGAACCACCGATTGTTCGGTTATCAGCCGAACGCACTACCGTTACGCCACAGTATGATACTGCAATCGTGACGATTATACAGTATAATATTATAGTTTAGAATTGCTCCGTTGCCTAGGCAGCGAATTTATTATTGTCGGCCATTTGCAATTCCTTACGTAAACAAACGATTAAACGACAGTTAGTAATATAAGTTAAAGTGTATAGAAATAAACCAACGGCGTTCCAATAAGCGGTCCTTTTTCTTGAGTTGTAATTTAACAAGGTAATTCAGAGCTAGTCAAAGAATCTAGTTTATCACAAGTTTTGTTATTGTTTTGTTACGCCAAAGAATTATAACTTCTATTGCGCGTACATAAGTACACACACCGATTTTTTTTTTAAATTATTAACCGGGAAAATTACGTATAAACACGCTTATACGATGTCGCCCAATCGTAGTATGCCATTTTGTAACATTGTGCAGCCTAGCAGAATCTGGTAATGATCACAAGCCCGGGACAGAATATGCCAGAATCACAAAAAGTGAAAGCCTCTAGTCAGACGAGATTGGTTTCAGGAGATCGACTTCTTTAATGGGCCACATATAAGATGTTTATTTATTTGTTGAAAAGATCCATCCATATATCATTAATATCATTTTCAATGCTGGGCGTGCTATTCACAGGTTTTTCTTCAAATGTGTTAATATTTATTATACCCCAGTGACGAAGAGTGGAAGTAGACTGTGGAGTACCGACATGCATAATAGTGCACACTTGCTTTTCCTTCCACCACCCGCCACGTCTCCACACCGGTTATGCAGGCGTATACCGTGGCGTAACAAACGTTATGCGCTCTTCAAAGTTGTGCCGAGAGTGTCCCAGGAGCAACTTCTCAAGACTTTGGTTGGCGTGCACTAGAGTGTGCGTGACAGTGAATAGTGCACACTAAACTTTGTCGGTCACACTTATTTTTTTTTATTCAACAAAAAATATAACTTGTATATGGTATCGGTTAATTTTTAAATTCAATTGAACCTGTCTCAAGCAAACCATAAAAGACATTATATAAAAAAAATATTCTTCTATTTTAAAATATCTTAAAACACCTATCTAAAATTATGCCATTACATAACACACAATATTAGATAATTTATAGATGTGAAAATATTTTTCTATCTATTACGGTTTGGTTTAGTCAGGTCTTAATCAAATTTTAAAAACTTTCAGCAATTTGTATTTTTAGTTCTATAAAACAAATAAGTATGACTGACAAAATGTGCATTATTTTATTCCGATCTCCACAGCCTACCTCTACTTCAATTTATTTAAATTTATTTATTTATTTTACATATTGTGGACATTACAAATTATAAGCTTAAGACGTTCACAACATGACATTTAGAAACAAAGAAATATTATTAAAACAGTACAGTATAAATGTGTAAATACAAAAAATATTAAGTATATAGGTACAAGGAAGTACACCGGACGAGTTAAGCAGACCCTATTTTAAGAATTTAAAAAACAACGTCCACCTAAATTCACCCTCACGTAAGTGGAATATATCAATATCCGAAGCGATTTCATTAAACATGGTTATTGCCCTCCCAATTGGCATTACTAATGGCAGGTTAGTTCTGCACCGTGGGAGAACAAACAACGGATGCCCTCGATTCCTAAGGTAATTATCAGACACACAAGCCAACACCACCAAGAATGGCAGAGTTCACATTTACGCCGCGTATAAGTCTGAAAAAATATGTAGCTAAATAAACTACTACTATCAAGGTTTCGTATAGGCAAGGTTTAATTCAATCATAAAAACTAACCAAAACCATCGGCAATTTGTATACTGAGTTCAATGAAAACAAAATATGAAAATATGACTGACAAAGTGTAGTGTGCTATATTTATGTCGTATCTACACAGCCTACATACTATAAACCTTTCACTATACTTATATATATTATTATATACCCATAACGTCAACGTACACTAGATTGGTTCATTTTCGCGTCGGAATTATAATTATATTGATTCTGAATTACTATAATATGTAAATGTGTCCACAACATTTGATACATACTGGTGAGCTCACTTTTCTACGTTATGGATTCAAGATGAGGTCGTAAAGACGAAACCGGTCTTAGGGTAAATAGTTAATAGAAATACATACAAAAAATTAAATAACTGACCAAACCAAGTGTTTGTTATTTCTATGAAGTTAAGTCGGTGTTATGAAATGCACGGCATACAGTATTGACAAGCGCTTGGAAGCTCTAAGTTCACAATATACGAAAGTTAAAGAGTGAGGCAGAATGGGAAAGTTGGGATGTGATGTGCGTTGAGAAAATGCTTTTCGACTATTCTGAAGATTTATTTCAAACACCACTTTATTATGTGTGCACTTATGCAATGTCTACACTTGAACGATAAAAACAAAAAAGATCAGAGTTTTTATAACTCAACTGTGCAACACAAGACTGTTGAAATTTACAAATAGTCACAACAGTAGCGAAGGGTGGAGGTAGGCTGTTAAGATCCACCATAAATAGTGTACATTAAACTTTGTACGTATTTGTTTTTATTGAACTAAGACTACACTTTACAGATGGTGTTGGTTAGTTTTTAAAAATCAATTAATCCCTGCCTGAACTAAACCATAATAGTAAGTTTTAGTATACTTTGGGCGATACGACAAAATTGTGCACACTTTTTCATTCATACTTATTGGTTTTCGTTGGATTAAAAATACATATTACACATATTGTTGGTTTTTTTTTTTAATTCATTAAGCCCTACCTAACCAAACTATAATATAACTATAAAAAGATAAAAAATATTATTCTATCTATAAAATATCAAATGTTATGTATTATTTAATTACATAATTTTAGATATTTTATAGATAGACGAGTATTTTTTAACTATTATCTATTATGGCTTGGTTTTCGCAGGATTTATTTGAATTCAAAACAAACATCTGTAAATTGCAGTCTTATTTCAATGAAAACAAATACATATGACTGACAAAGGTTAGTGTGCACTGTTTATGGCGGATCTTAACAGCCTACCTTCACGCTTCACCACTAAGTCACATCCAGGCAATATCAGAACATGAGGTGTAATTAATTACCCGGGGCTCATAATTACTGGGTGCTCGGTCCTCAACTTTAAATTTCTTCGCAAAGCATATTATAACAAAACTCCATTATCGCATAGTGTTAATTATTGTACATTGTTTTTTTAACCAAGCCTGTGAGTGAAGAAGAAGAGAGGTCATTAATTTGGTGAACCTAGTAAAAAGGATTAAAAATTGTAAAATTGGTGAGATTGCAAGTACTTACGATTATTCCGTAATAATCATAAAATTTTTTGGTACGAAATCGAGCAAAGCTTTTGTTAAATTGATGTCTTTTTTGGTTACATTAAATTGTACGTAAAACATTTCACCGTGGCACAGTTCGCCGTGAGCTTTCTATCGGAAAGAGATGACCGTAGAATATACGGCCTCAATTTTTTTTAGATTCAATATGAACATTAATTTAATTTTCATAGCTGGTTTTGGAAAATTCATGAATTCAACAATAAAAACATAACTTAACCTAAGCTAACAAATAATCCAGTATATCGGCTATTTTCAAAATTTGTTTGCTGCTAGCTTCCTGTAAAGTGTAAACCGACAAGAACAGTGTTTAATTTAGACATGAATTTTATGTCAGTAGGTACTATACGACCCAAAGAGGTTGGACGGTCTTTAATATACGGCCATATATTTCCGATACAACATTTCGCGGTGAAGTGCTATACGGCGAACTGCATACGTAAAAGTTTCCGGACACGCTGTAATACAGCATCATATCCATATTTTAGTCATTCGATTTTTGATTTTATTCAACTAATTTTTGTCAATTTAATTAATTTAGTTAATTGAAGTGTGATACGGCGAACTGCATACGTACAAGTTTCCGGACACGGTTTTTTTTATATTCCTCATGGTTTTGAAACTTGAAGGGGAACGTCCCAAAAATAATATAAAATTAATTGTAATTATTCATGTATTAGGCAAGTTCTCAGTAGAACATGCGCAGATTGTAAATAAGAATTCAATCACACAATCATCAAATGCGTACGTCAGTTTTTTGGTGAACACAGACAAGTGGTGTTGTTTCAATATGCAACATATTAATTTTACTCTAGCAATCAGTTCATACTCAGAGCACAGTGGTTTTCACGAGAAATTTAACTGTGGCCGCACAATTGACATTAAGAGTTCTATGAAAAAGTCTGGTGGCCGCACCAAATTTCATTTCTAGCTTAATTTTATTTACATACTAAGAAAATGGATCAATTTATTTATTAAGTCCATTTAATAAAAGACATTTGAACATTTTAGTACATATCTATTTATTTAAAAAAAATAATGCAAATGGAAATTCCTCAATACTCCCTTTTTCCAATGCGAGCCACGTGGCTGCTTATAAGTTTACATCTGTCAACTGGCTTCGATATTTGTTTTTTATGAAGTGCATTACACTGAATGATCTTTCACAGTATACAGTACTAAGAAAAATCGGCAATATTAATAAAGCAATTGTTGCCAATTCTTTGAATTGACTCTATTCTCAGAAACGAACTATTTTACACATGATCTCATCACAAAAACACATGGAGCATTTGAGCGTGGAAAGAAATTTAAGTCATGTGTATTCAACCAATTTCATAATTTTACAAAAAAAAAATTAAATATTATTCTGTAAAGCGCTGATGGCCGCCAGGGCCGCACATGAGAACCACTGCTCTAGCATGAATGTTTAATACTAAAATTCCATAAAGCTCTCTCGTGTTATAGGCTAACTATTTAAATAAATCTCCAAGTCTGAGGTAAGAAGTCACCAGAACGTTCAACACTTCATGCACCGTGATCGATCAAAAGCAAAACGTGCTAAACTATTTATTCTACACTGAAGGCATGCTAAACTAATCCAGTCATTTATTAATACACCACGATAAACAGAATTACTCAAAAAATGTCTTCAGTATTATATGCTACATATGATCGACGATTATATAACCCCGTAAATAGTGAAGTACTTATAATCCCACGATGGCCGCGCGGCTTAAGCGCAGGGCTATAACGGTGGGTCCCATTTTCCAATCCTGTATCTGGGCAAGTACACATGTTGTTTTTCAATTTGTGTATGAGTCAAAGTATGGACCTAATAGGGTGAGCAAGTAACCAACGTCCATTTCTCGTCAAAACAAAATCTGTTAAATCAAACCTCTACTCTGTGGAGGCCCATATGATCTTAATAGGATCGGACGTGGTCGAAAACTTAGTTATAATAATGTTAATGGGATTTATTCATTAGTCCTAATTATTTTAGCAGAACCAGTTTTTGATCCACATACACTTACCAATGATGCCGTATATAATTAAATTATTTTTCTAATAACGACCGAGAATAATCGAGAATTAATTAATTGTTGGTAAGCATTTCATTTACAGTTTATATGAATAAATTATTAATGATTTTGGATAACATCGGTCAATGAGAAATTGGACCAGTCCAAGGCACTAAAAACAAGAATTATTGAGATACAAAGCAGTAGGGATTGCAATACCGAATGAATATATTTATACCGGTATTTCTTATTGAATACCGGTATTCGTCAAAACATGTTATGTAAACAAATAAGTACTTATCACTAAATATAACTATTAAAATCTATTTAAAACATTAGTATATATAGATCTACCATCATAAATTGGCATTTCAGCGAGGGCGCTAGTATGACATTGAGAATATTACCATAACTAACAAAAAAATGGTAATTTATAATTTTTTATTGGTAGTAGATTTCTGTACAAATATTATGCAATCCATAATTCGAGAAACATGTTGTAAAATTAAATGGCATTTGTAACAAATTTATCTTCGATAGACAATTTTAGTTTCAAATTCGACCGGCTGCCAACTTACGATGGTAGATCTTTAGCAACTTGAAGTACCCACCTACATTTATTATGTTCACCTTTGTAAATATGTATAAATCATAATATTTTAGAAATGCTAATTTTTACAAAAGTTCGGGTATAGAAATATCTATCTGAACTTCGACGTATGTTAGATGTACTGTCAACGCTGGATCAATATTAGTTATCAACTTAGAATAATTGGAAATATTTGCGATGGATATTTTTTTTTTCGAAATATGTTAATTCATCGCGACAATAATTCTATAAGTATATTTGAGGGATTTTGTTTTAATGTTATTTAATTTTTGTTGGTTTTGTTTGCGTTTTGGCAGCAGACAACTTATACACTAAATTTAATATGTATACAATTTAAATTCATTTCTGAAAAACATATAAGTTCGTGTATGCTTATACAAAAAATACCGGTATTTGGGATTTTTGAAATCGGTATTTCAGTATCGATAAATAATTGAATACCATATATAATAGTATTGCAAGAATAATATTGCAACGTCTACAAAGCAGTGCCTTTCTCAAAATGAGACCCCTCTTTGGTAATCGAGATCATAACCTAGATCTGAGACTGTGTTCAGTTCACTGTTTTCTCCTAATACTTTTCTATGACACGAACGTATGGACGCTGAACCAGGAGTTGTGGCTTTCAACACGTGACTGTATAGACGCATCCTCAAGATTCCTTGGACTGACAAGGTGACAAATGTTGGCGTCCTCAAACGAATGTGAAAGGACCGAGAAGTTCTGCGTAGTATTAAAAACCAGAAAACTACAGTTGGTACCTCGGCCACATTATGTGGGTACAAATGTACAGCATTGCCCAGCTTGCTATTCAAGGAGAGATAAATGGTATAGGGCACGGGTTCTTAACCGCGTGCCCGCGGGTTTTTTTTTTAAATTAAATTATTATTTATTGAAATCGCAACAAAATGACCATGTTTTTGTTATTTTACGAATAATCGTGAATTCTTCACGTATGTATTTTATGAATTATCATTGTATTATTCACCAAGAAGCATTATGTGCCAAATATTATCCTTTGAACATGTCATGAATGCCGTTCTGAAAATAATCAACAAATTCTAACTAATTCTATATCACACAGAATATTTAAAGCCCTTGTAGAAAAGGACAATTCCTCACAAGCTGACCTTATTTTACACACAGATATAAGATGGTTAAGTAAGGGTAAATCTCTTTGTCGATTTTTTTTCTTCTGGAAGAGATTAAAAAAAAATCATTTCAAATGGCCAAACATTCGAACAATTAGATAACCATCATTGGCTGATATTTATTTGTCTATATATAAATCTTGAACTTCAGGGAAAAAATAAAGATAAACTTAGCAGAAATGATTTCAAAGCTAAAATACAATTTGGATAAATATTTTTTCAAAAAATTCTCTTGTACATTTTCCAAGGATGGAAAAAGTGGTTGAAAAAATATTTTTGAAATAAAATAATTTATTATTCATATAACTACTCATCAGACGCTTTTAGAGCAATTTGAAAATAGATTCCAGCAATTTTCCATTATCGAACCGATGGCTACATTTTTTTTAAATCCTTTCAATACAGACATAGACATTACTAAAATTGCTGTAAATTGATGTAAATAAATGTATAATCTGCCGATATAATAAATGTAACACAATACTTAAATGTTGTTTTTTTAGAAATGCGATGTCCGCCCGCCACTATTATTCCAAATCTCAAATGCGCCCGCTACCGCAAAAAGGTTAAGAATTCCTGGTATATCTACGTATCTATATCTACGCCCACAGAACAGATTATTAAATAGAATTCCGATAGGCTATAACCCTTATACACTACATTTTGGCGGAAGGTTTTGAATTTGTGAGTGTCCTATGAAAATGAACCACACATTATAGACGTGCAATAGTGTGTGTTGCAACCTTCAAATTCAACAATATTGAATGCGCGTCAGTTCATCAATACAAATATGAATTTAGTAAAAACTATGAAGAACTGAAGCATTTCATTGAAAACATGTAAATGTAATAAATGATTGATAAAACTACATTGATGACTTGGGGCTTTTTATGTCAGAGTAACTTAGATTCAATTTCATAAGAAGATGCTTGGTCACAAAGGTAGGTTGCTGCAAAAGGCAGTATATCAGTCGTTTCCACGTGCGTCTTACGAATGTTATGAACTTTTAATAACACGTGGATTTTTTGTTGTATTTCTTTGACATTTTTTCGATTGACATTAATTTTGCTACAAACGAATCGGCAATGTCTAAATGGCTTGTAACATTTTTTTTCAACATGCTTTCAATTTCACTTTAGTTCACCTACCTATTTAAGTTTTATTTTTAAAAAAGAAGAAATTCTTTAACATCATTGGATTTGTTGAATTTACTATAAGTACCTAATTAATATGATACACTGGTGTGAGTGGCTTAATTTGATATATTTGTCTTCCCTTAAATATGCTTCCATTTAAACTTTCTAAATTGAAGACCCTCAAAGTAACATTTTACTAGTTGTCATTTTTGATTTTTTTGGTATTGTGTGGCGATTCCTTACGTGGTCTAATTCACATCAAGCGAAATCAAACGAACCAAAGTCAGTAGATGTTTATGTTTAACAGTTGATCATTGACGACAGCCTGACTGATTCAGCGGATTCAGTCCAGGAGTTGCGCCATCGTTCTCGCCTCGCGTACTCGGTGGCTACGCGGTTGGTGCGCCCCGCCGGGTAAATAAAAGCAACACTGCGGGGTTCCCCGCGAAGGAACCACCTACCCCTCTACACTCGCGCCGCAAAATACAAACAAGGACTGCGAAGTGGCACACACAAATACGCTGTACAGCGAACGGTCGAATTACATAAGGTAGTATAAAGAGGTATCTATTGATATGTAGGGGTGTTAAACTTTAATTAAAACCATGGATTTGGGAAAATTAAATATTACGTGTATTTGGCTTTGGTGCGATAAAAAAAGCGACGAGTTAGGTTGGGTGGTGTCAATGAATGCTTCCCGACCACCTCCTCTCTATCCTTATCCTAAAACAACGGTATTGTTTTCACTATTTCTATTTCAGGATTATTGATAGGGGATTTAGGCATTTATTTTGTTATTTGGTATCACTATCTACAAGTAGCGAAGGGTGGAAGTAGGCTGTTAAGATCTCACATAAATAGTGCATATTAATCTTTGTCCGTCAAAGACTACAATGTGTAGATAGTGTTTGTTAGTTTTTAAAATTTTATTAAATCCTGCCAAATCCAAGCCGTAGTAGATAATAATCAAAAATTATACTTTATCTATAAAATATCTAAAACAATACCATTAAGCCATACATAAATTTACATATTTTATAGATAGAAGAATATTTTTATCGATTATGGTTTGGTTAGGCAGGGCTTAATCAATTTTAAATAACGAATCAACACCATCTGTAATATTTATATACTTAATTCATCGAAAACAAATAAGTATATCTGAAAAAGTGTGCACTATTTTTGTAGGATCGCCCATAGCATACTAAACTTATACTATTATGGTTTGTTTTGGGCAGGGTTTAATTGTATTTAAAAAAAACTAACTAACACCGACTGTAAGTATTAGTCTTATTGCAATGAAAACAAATACGTATGACTGAAAAAGTTTAGTGTGCACTATTTATGGCGGATCTTAACAGCCTACCTCCACCCTTCGCCACTGCTATCTATCTACTAGGGTAGTTTGAATTTGAAGCGTGTTAAATGTATATCAGATTGCGCACCAATGCATAAAGCTCTCCTGCGGGTCTATTCTATACACAAGGCTGCTTTCGGTCGACTACGGCAGCTAAATAGGATAGGAAAGTATCGAATTATTTACACTTATTGGAACAATAACAATAATTTAGTTATAATTGTTACAATAAGTAATATGTTTTACCAGCACCTCTCTTGGTTTTGATAAATTTTAGACCGAGATAGACAGTTTTGACAGTTCAGACGGTTTACTTATTGTAATTGTTACAATAGGTGTTAATACTTCGATACTTTCCTACCCTATTTAGCTGCCGTAGCGGATCGAAACTCCTGTCAAAACTTCAGTCAAATTCGTCGCGTAGGTTTGACAACCTTCTAAATCGAACATTTTCGCAAAACGAGTTCTGCGTTGTCATAAAACATTTTTATTTGAATTAGTTAACGGTCGGGGAGATCAAAGACGAATTATTAGATTAAGTTCACGGGGACTCTACGGCATTGAAGAATGTTTATTTTCGGATAAATAAGTTGAAGCGTGGCCATACCTGCAAGAAATGACGAGTCCATTTGCGAGAGATTGCTGAGATAGTGGACATCTCAATGGTGAATAAAATCCTTCACGAAAATTTACATGCGATGGGTGCCAGTTTTTACTATTGACCAAAATTGCACTCAAATTGACATTTCTGCGAAGTGTTTAGCGATGATTACAATCCGATGTTATCCGAAAGACTTTTTGTGTTGATTCGGGACGAAATTTGTATTCACCACTACACCAAATATTAATAAAAAATAATAAAAATAACTGGTGAAAGTATACAGAAGAAGATAAAAACGGCATTATTCGCTGAGAAATGGGACTCTAAATAACCATTATGATTCATTACTTGGAAAAGGGCAAGACTTATTATACAGCATTATTGGATTGTTTGGAAGAAGAGTAAACGATTGGCGCACAACAAAGTTTTCTTTCATCTGGACGTGCTGTTCAACAAATAATGGCAAAATTGCATGAATTCTACTTTAAATGGTTTCTCATATACCATACTCCCTGGACTTAAATTGCTCGGTGCGATTTTTTCCTGTACACGAAATCAAAAAAAAAATGCTCACCAGGAGAACGTCATCGATGGAACATAATAATATGTAACTCTTGAATAATAAAATTGCTTTATTCCACAAAAATAAATGTTCTACTTGATTCTTAGCAAACTGTTCTAACTACCCTCGTATCCCATATCACACAACACTGGTAACAAACCTCTATCTATCATTGCGGACACAATGTGACCCAACTAAAGCACAATATTATGAGGAACAACACCTTCTGCTGAGGAGTTGCTTTTTGTAATATATTATTGTACATGTAAGTAAAGTATGTTATTTTGACACATTTTCACACAATTCAAGTTACAGAAACAGGGCGTAAATATTATATTGTTCAATTAAACATCGCCAGGCTAATTTAGTTTAGGGGTTAGGATATGTCAGACTTGTTTTAAATTTAGGTTAGGTTAGTTTTGATTTACATTTTTATAACGTGCTGGATAAGTAAACAAGCCATTAATAACACATTAAAAACATAACTATAATGCCTTGAACCGGAATAAACTTGGTTATGTGTTCAAGTTCCGATTCGCTGTAAATATTTTTTATTTATTTATACATATATTTTTTGTTTAATATTAGGTATACAAATAAAGTATTGTTTTACATCCCCTGTGGTCCTGGCATCACAGTTGATTTTTAGAGACGTATACACACACAGTTATGTCATAAAATGATGTCACTTTTAGATTTTAGTACTTAAGTATTTTTTTGTTGTAAATAAAAACAATACTTTACGTTCTGCAAATAATTTGTCCGCGCAGTGTATACGTTATTTGTGTATGCGTTTGTATAAGGTTCAGGTGATCCCTCCCTAATTCAGCCGTTTAAATGCAACGCGAGGAAATTCAAACAAGACGCAGAAGAGAAGAAGAAGAAGACGAGAAAAAGTAAATGTAATGTAAGACCGAGAGACAGTGGCATGGCATGGCATGTCTAATAATATCTAATGTAAAAATATATTATATTCATATCATATTATCGTATACGGTAGGCTGTTTTAATATTAAAAGAAATGAACATATAATTAATATTAAATTCTACAGGTGGTACTGTTCGGTTAAAGCGGATACAGCAGAAAACGCATTTTGAAAATAGCCGATAAACTGGATTATTTGTTAGTTTGGGTTAGTTTAGGTTAGGTTAGGTTAGGTTTGGTTAGGTTAACCTCACAAATAATCCAGTTTATCAGCTATTTTCAAAATGCGTTTTCCGCTGTATCCGCTTTAACCGAACAGTACCCGATAGGTTTTTTAAAAAGGTTTGTTGATAGCTATTTCGGTTGTAACACCATTATCAAGACTACACTGTTACTACACTGGTACATACTGTTACAACCGAAATAGCTATCGACAAACCTTTTCAAAAAAACCTGTAGAATTTAATATTAATTATATTTTCATTTCTTTTAAAATGGAATTCTACCAAGTAAATGCTAACTCAATTAATGTTTTAATATTATTTTTTATTTATTTTCAAGTCACGTTGTGAACGTCTTGAATTTGTAATTTGTTAAATTCACGATATGTAAATAAAATAAAAACTAATTTGTATAGTTGAACAGTCTGCTTGTCGCTTAGGTATATAATATTTAATACCTACCTATGTGGTGTTATTTCACATTGTCTTTGGTCAATATGAATGGATCGGTAAAGCATCAATCCGCGCGATCTCTTGCATTATAAAACCTAGTCCAGGACAATATATAAGTACATATATCTTCTTACGAACAAATAATACAATTATCGGTATGGTAATATGGTATTGGGACAACTGGACGCCAGGACAAGTGGACGCTGCAATGTCGAATGAAACAACGATCATTCGTGAAATAAATATACCTACGTTCGTTACGATTTGATACAGAAAGTTGACGAGGAAGTTTAATAAGTTTCTATCTAGGTACTACTTAGTAATTTTGATTGAATTTGCTGTTAAAATAATGTTTTAATTGCGAATTGAGAATTATTATGCCCTACGCTTCATATAAAAATAAAAAAAGCTCTATTCTCGTTAACCATAATATGCACATTCAAATCATTATTTACATCAATGACATTATTAATAGACAACGCACTCAATACAGTAGCTAGCAATTAAATTCACGCACAGCGACATTTGCACATGTATAGGTAGACGTTACGCAATTTCCATTATGCGATATCACGCATCGGGAATTTATAGCAATATCACCTTTATTGTAATGGCGTTAGAATAGTGTTTCTAGTATCAATGTTCATTTGAGCGAACCCGTTCGAACCGAACCGTTCGGCAGACCCGACTAAAAGCATCGGGAATTTATAGCAATATCACCTTTATGGTAATGGCTTTAGAACAGATTATGCCATTCGGCAGACCCGGCAAAAAAGTGAGTGTCATTTTTATTCCCAGATGATTCGTCCATATTAATGTCATTGATTTACATGTACATATTTAAATTATCACCAAATATTAAACAATATAATAATAAATAAGTATTAAATATATATTTAAAAGTATGTACCTTGTAAATTGACGAACATCTATTTATTTTCTAATGTCATTCGATTGCATCTCGGCGCCGAATTGTCCTAGACTCCACAATAATACGAAAATCACCGCGTACATCAATTTTTATAATTGATCTATGTTCACATGTCCATATTCGTCTTTGTGCACCTGTATTTTGTGCATTTGTGTGAGGATACCGAAAGGTGAAACTCGGGTCACAAAAAATGACACAAATGCAACAGTACAAAACTTAAACCAATTAGAATTTTAATTCAAAAGCTTTTAAGTACACGTAATAGACAGTATTCATTTTCAAAATGTACCTACATACTTACATAGTTTATAAAGTCCACATCCTGAAAATGTCGCGCTTTATTCATAACAACATTCTATGAGACCACGCGTCGAATATAAAAAAAAAACATTTGCAACTGTTTTATACAACTTTTTATTCAATGTTTATTGTTTACAGGCAAATGTATGTCGGTTTCGACTGAGCTAAATAGAAAGCTCACTTATATACTTCACCTTATTACCCCCTAAACTCGGAACATTATTCGTGCCAGTACGTTTTACCAATTAATCTACGGGCGTCTTAGATAATTACGACGATTTTAACTAATAGTTCTTCCATCAAATGCTTATCGAATTGCGTTATAATGTTGGCTATCGGTTTTAAACGGGTTCAAATTCCGTCGGGTGTCGTATTTTTTTCTACAAAAACGATTTTTTTCTAGTGTGTATGCATGAGATGTTTTCAAATTATGTATATTCAGTATATAGAATGTTCCATTCTTAAATCCTGTGTCTTATTCGTTGAATAAAAGAAACAGTTTATTAAACTTACCAATTCATTGGATGTATATTATATTGATACATAATTTGTATAAACATAATTTTTATTTATCTTCTAACCATGTTTACGGTTTATGTAGTGGAAATATCGACATCATAGTTTCTCTTTTGGTATATTGAAGAGAGGCTGATTCTGTAGTTGAGTGTCTTGAGACATCGCCTGCCAAACTGAGTAATCCCATACATCGGAGTCAGTTTATTCTTCGGCATCGTTAAATATTATACAGTGTGTACACATTATAAAACAATGATAGTTTGACGCCATTGTTCTAGCCCCCTCGCAATATGCCCATGGTTGCGCCGCCACTGGCGAGAGGAAGGGATTGAGAAAAGTGTCGGGTGCCTTCTGCGGTTCATCCCTTATTTCAAATTTATCCCGACTGTGTAACTTACTCTATGAAAAAAAACAACTGCTACATGGCCCACTGGTAGCAAACATACTCCTGTGTTCATATGCACACCAATGTAATGTACTCAAATCTTAAATAACGTTTACATATGAACCGACGGCCGTAGCGTAATACCTACGATAATATAAAATATATGGAAAAATAATCATTTACATTATTAGCATATCAATTATATTATCATAATGTCATTACAACTTATTTCCATGAATTAATTCAGTCGTATAAACTAAAACAATATTTAAAGTCATTGAAGTTAAATTCCCTCCACCAAAACCCGCCCCGTACCACCCTCGGTCTTAATCGAGAGTATCACGGGACCCATCAATTGGTGATGTGAAGCATCTAAAAATTGGCCTGGGAGTGTCCTGGGAGAAGATGCCCAAGACTTGCAATACATGAATTATTTCGCGCTTGGTATATGAAACCATCGACATACACACAAACCCAAATAACAGTATAGCTTCACGCCAGTGGCGAGGGGCAGACGTAGGCTGTTAAGATTCGACATAAATGGTGCACACTAAACTTTGACACCCATACTTATTTGTTTTCATTGAACTAGAAATAAAATTTTGTTAATGGTAGGTACTTGTTAATTTTTTAAATTCAATTAAGTCCTGCCTAAACCAAATCATAGCGCGGTTTAGGTACCTATGCTATGGGTGATCTGACAAAAATAGTGCACTCTATCAGTCATACTTACTTGTTTTCGTTGAATTAGGACACAGATGAACAGATGTTGTTGGTTAGTTTTTTTAAATTCATTAAGCCCTGCCTAAACCAAACCATAATCTATAAAAAAATATTCTTCTATCTATAAAATATCTAAAATTATGTATGGTTGAACGGTATAATTTTAGATATTTTATAGATAAACGAATATTTTTTTTAATATTATCTACTATGGTTTGGATTAGGCAGGGTTTAATTGAATTTTAAAAACTAACAAACACTATCTACACATTGTAGTCATTGTTCAATGAAAACATATACGTTTCACTGACAAAGTTTAGTGTACACTATTTATGTCGGATCTCAACAGCCTACCCCCACCCTTCGCCACTGCTTCACGGACATGACAACCACTCTCCATCTCTTGCACTGACACGGCAGAAAATAATATAACTAAAACAATAATAGATACTAAATAATAAAATAGATGCTAGGTTCTGAGCACAGAGAGTTCATAAACTGTAGGTACTATTCTAGTGCTGGAGTGGAGGTATTAAACATCAATAGACGTATTATTTGAAGTAAAATGAGTCCATGACATTGAAGAATGATGGAAAATACACGCATGTACGGGAAATTTCTAGGTACATCTCTCGCACCGTGCCCGGAAACTTGTACGTATGCAGTTCGCCATATCTCACTTTACCGTGAAATGTTATATCGGAAATATATTGCCGTATATTAAAGACCGTCCAACCTCTTTGGGTCGTATAGTACTGACATAAAATTAACGTCTAAATAAAACACGGTTCTTGTCGGTTTACACTTTACAGGAAGCCAGCAGCAAACAAATTTTGAAAATAGCCGATAGGTATACTGGATTATTTGTTAGGTTATGTTTTCGTTCTTGAATTCATGAATTTTGCCAAAATCAGCTATGACAATTGAATTAATGTTCATATTGAATCTAATATAATTAGAGACCGTACAGTATACGGTCATCTCTTTCCGATAGAAAGCTCACGCCGAACTGTGCCACGGTGAAATGCTTTACGTACAATTTACATGTAACCGGACAGAAGACGTCCGTAAGTCCTCTGAATATTGAGACATGTGATACTCAGATGCTGTCCCTGCGAGGACCATGATAAATAATTGAAATGGCGGCGAGCAGGACACGCCGATCGGGCAGAAGCGAATTAATTTCAGTCAGATAGCGGCGGCACGAATATTGTTCTTTTATATTTCGAATTACAAGGGAGTTTGTGGCGAATTAATTCAGAAGGCGGCAGGATAAAGTTTGCCACTGCCAAATTACTACTGTCGAATTTCAGAGAATGTTGCTATCAAGCGCGAAGGGTGACCAGAGTTGCCTACGCGAAATCAAGATAAGGTGTTTTGTCGACACGTTTTCCGGACACACGAATGATATTTTTGAAACCATGTCCTGATTCCACCGGTGTGCAACGAGATGTCATTATATTAAATTGTGGGTACCTAATTGTAATAACTAGTGAATAATAGGTACTTACCTAAAATATGTAGATATAATTGGAAAATATGTTATTAAAATTCCATAATTAGGTATGTGCTAAAAAACAAAAATAGGTGCTAAAAATGTAAGTACCTAAGTATTACAATAAATCATATATATTTCAACAGTTTAATTTATTATTTATTCAAAAACAGAAAACGCTTTATTAAAACAAATAATAAAAGAATGCTTCAAATTTTCGAAAGTGAATCTTTGACGATTTGATCTTAGCAAATTTGTATACTTACATCTAAAAACTTCTTTCCACTTCTACAGATATTATTATTGCGTATGTAAATGAAACTATTTCTGAACTAGAAAAAATTTTAACATCTGAGGCATCTGTTGGATTTTCCAAAACAGCTATTATATTCTGCAGCGTTTGAAGTCCAGTATTTTTATTTAAAACACTATTTAATTTTGTCCATATTTTTATTCCAATTGGTCCAGCAACATCTCTTATTTTAGCAGCAGTATTGTTTAAAATATTAATTTGCTGCACTAGTAACTTTGTAGATGATTCTAACATTTCAATTGTGTTTACCAGATGACCAAAATTTGAAGTGATGAATGCCGATTTATGGAACGGTTTCCCATTATTTCTTTTGCTATTGAAATAGAGTTGGAATCTTCCTCATCAAGGCATCTCCATAATTTCTTGTAATTTTTCCAAATTCGCAGTATAGTAATTTACTGCACTAAGCCAAGTTCCCCACCTAGTTTATCACGGGTTGAGGGGGTAGTGATTGAAATTTGTGTGTTTATGTGAAAATATGGGGTTAAACCTAGAATATGAAAAAATATGTAATTATCTAAAAAATATTTAAAAATAGGTGCTAACAAATAGGGCTTAAATGTTTCAAAATTGTCTGAAACAGATAGATAATTTACCACGTTTTATTAGCTCGTATTCTTGTTTGTCCAATACAAATCTTGTTTTTAACTAACTTCCCGACTAGCTAGACATTTGAAACTTTTAGAATATATCAGAACACGATGACAATGCATTCTTTAAATACTTTTAGCCGTCTTTAAACAGAATTTAATTCATTTTCAGTTAATTCTGTTTTTTTATGGACGATTTAACTATTAACAGTGAATCACTGGTCACCCTTTCAAATTAATTAAATATATTTGTTGATTTCCTCGGAATAGTAATGAAAAAGGAAATTTTCCACCAGAAGCCTGTTACATAAACTCAACGAGAAACATTAGTCCAGCATTTACAGTAACTAAGTTGGTATGAGGTTTAAAAATAAGATTATTATTTAGGTTGCTCAAAGACATGTTACGTGTTTGAGGCAATGGTAATTTTAGTCAGGATAAATCTACTCCAATCAGCTTGAAAATCCTCAATAAACAGACGTACTTATAGCTGTTTCAGTCCAATATTTTTCCCTCTTAAAATAAATAATCAAAAATTCATGTCTATTACAAAAAAAAATGAAAATGCTCCTATTTCTACATTTGCAAGGTGACGAAAAAATATAAATTTAAATGATACACAATTGTATAAAATCTACTTAATTTACCATGGATCGTTTTCGATTGCTTAGAGCTAAGACACACGGCGCTGCAAGTTGCCACTTAACGCGGATACTAGGTCGGTCTTTGCATACGCAATGCAATGTACATCTGTGGGTCTATTCTATACTTACCGACCGCTAAAGTGATAAAGTGATAAATATTATCAAACTTAGGGTAGGTTTGTATCAAAATATTAGCACTTATTGTAACAATTACACGAAGCTGGTTTTTATTGTTGCAATAAGTGCTATATTTTAACAGCACCTATCTTGCTGCTGTTAAAATATGGCACTTATTGCAACAATAAAAACCAGCTTCGTGTAATTGTTACAATAAGTGCTAATATTTTGATACAAACCTACCCTAAGTTTGATACTATTTATCACTTTAGTGTTCGATAAGTATAGAATAGACCCACTGGAAAAACCAAACCCACCTACGACCAACATTGACAAAATAATAATTTAAAAAAATTCTATAACCACGGACATCTGATGTACCAAATATGGCTTTATTCTCAATTTAAAAACGACTACGCTTCCAATAATACTATTTGTATGATATCAATATATTATTATTATCTTATAGGGTCATTAAATGTTAATTTCTGAGATGAGAAAAGACAAGGTATCATAATGACATATTACACGTTACAGATAAAGTAAGGCCTTAAAGATACTCAAAATTCTTCATTTTCGACCTTCACATGACACCCGGCTCCATAAGAGCATACTTTAGTGAAACGGCAAATAATTTTCAACTAGGTGCGACGAAATTTCGGACTGGCTGCCAATCGGAGAGCGAAAGTCGAGCTGTGAACACGTCAATTTGTTTTGTGATGGCGACGGGGGAATTAATTTTTAAATCGTGTAAAGATGACTAAAAAACGTTACCATTTAATTGAAAAAGAAAACATGTCAATTAATATATTATTATTACCAATAGAACAAAAAACATAACAATAATGTTGTTGAATTTAATAATAACGCATGTTGAATTTTTATGACAAATTATGTTTTGTTTTGCACGCGTCGTTTGCACAATCTTCGCGTAGCGTAGTCACGATCGTTTTAGATCGTGCCCCAGCTGAAGTATAGCCAAAAGGATATTCATTTCAAGAGGGTTGGCCGTCATTTTGTAAAAAAACTTTTCTATAATGCTGCATTATTAAGAAATGAAATTTAGAGATAACATGTTGCCATGCTTTGACATTTCCTTCGCGGCGCTTCCACGGCCAATGATAAATTAGTAAAGTAACATCCGGTACCTATTTAAAATTACAATATCAACATTGGTCAGTACGATGTTACATTTTATAACCGTCGATTGTATTTTAATTTTAACGGCTTTTATTTTAAACATTAATAAAAAAAAGTTATTTAATGACAATGAATTCATCGATAAACTGCGTGGTTGACTGATTTATGGATGTTATATATCAGTCAACGATAGGTACGTAGATTCAATATTGTCACATACATCAAAGTCCGAAACAGTATTTCCGATTCAGCTAACTGACCGCTTACATCGGCTAGATTATAAAATTCCGTTAAACAAAATGCGTCCCTTGCTTCAATAGAAATTTCCATCGTCAGTATACATTCCCATGTACCTGGGGATAAATATATATACATGTATATGTCTTAATACCACAAAAGCAAGAGTGGGTATGTATATAATAATATAATATCTGGTTGGATCCCGGGTACGGCTACACGATGGTCGGCAATGCGCTCAACAAAATATATATCGACTCTTCATAGTGTTCCAGGACGGGGTAGGGGGTGAAAGAGAGAAAACTGTGCGTAATGCCGTCAGCCAGCTCAAAGGAGTTTTCCGGAAAATTTATTACTTATGATAAATATATTTGCCCTTAAAGAAGATATTGTACTATTCAACTATTCTATAATAGATGAATTAAAATAAAACAAAATAATCATTAATAAACAAATAATCATGCTACATATCGTCACTGTTCTGGCAGAAGAAACTAATTCGAAAAAATGACATATTGAGTTAGTTATACCAAAATGTTCCATATTTCAAACTTTACCGTCTGGAAACCTTCTTAATAAATAAACAGTTTTTATTTTAAAGTCATCCTTTTTACGATTACTTAATAAACTCACATTATAGACCATTTCAAACATTTTAACAACTTCATAGTCAAATTACTCAAAACTAGTATTCTCCAGTTAGTGTGTTCTGCCAGAACAGAGACGAATCTACTACCTAATAGAATACGGAAAATATCCAGAATTAATGTCGCCGTTAGATTAACAGAACGTAGTTAGTGTCCCCGCCAATGGTAGACTTGAGAAACGCATGTGGTAAAAATCGTTGATTTCTAGATTTAAATTAAATATACTAAAAATATGTATTATTATATAACACCGCTCGGATTCCAATGTTTGTGTCAAGTTTCATTCGATACAAATATTTCCCCCCTGGGTTTAGAGGCATTTGAACCCTGTAGAATTGTAGATAGATCATCTACTTTTGGACGGCGAAAGAGAACGGTCGTCGGTTGTCTGAAATAACAGGTGAGTGCCGGTCAGCTGAGTACAAGAGACAGCGGATAAGTAAATAAATACAAATAAGTAAAGCGGTCGCTGTTTTGGGTACACTCGACGTATCCAGGAAGCTGGCAGAGATGTATTACATACTAAAGAGCATCAATGTCATTTAAATTCTTTTTTATATAATTATATATTAATTTTACAATGTTATCTCTTCTTATTGTCATTAATATATATATATCAATTCTTCGTATAATTAAACGGAGGTGATTAAGATTGTCTAAAAATGATTTATTTATTTTATTGATAAAAAAATATCATAAAACAACATAATGATAAACAAATTGGGTGAAACGAACGCATTTTTTTTAAATGTTTTTTTGTTTGATTAAACACTTTGTAGGTACCGTATTCTTCAGTAAATCACATAATTCCATATGTATGCCACTGGACTACCCACACAGGACAGATAATAGATATAATTCCGATAGGCAATATTCAATACACTACATTTTGATGTAGGGTTTTGAATGTGTGAGTGTCTTACTAAAATGAAACACGTATTATGCACGTGCAATAGTATGTGTAATACACCAATATTAAACGAGCGTCTTCGACGTATGACGTATTCTTGACACGTGTTTAAGTTTATCCTAGATTATTCCTTACTCGAGATCGGTTACCTGTTACTCGTTACACGTTAGGTATTTCAGTTTCCATTATTTCTGAGTTCCCTGACTACCCAGGTAATACCCAGGGAAGACAACAATAATGGGAAATAGGTTGCCTTAGGCCAGGTGAGGCTGTAACAAGATTTAAATCTCCGGTGTGGAGAAATATGGGATATATTTAAACATGTGTTATATTTTATCACAGTATTATACGTATAAACGTGGATTCTATATTGGCAATATTTTAGGACTCTCGGTGCGCTTTGTGTCACAGCCTTACTTGGTATGGTCCCAATATTTAAGCTCGATTTGATATAAATAAAAAGGATTTCAAGTTATACACATTTATATTTTTATAAAAATCGATGTTTTTTAAAATAAATATAAAAAATATTAAAACTATGAATTAGTCAAAAATCTTTACGAGGAAAAATTGAAAACTTAAACTAAATTTTACTAATAAATATGACCATAAAATATAATGTAATAAGATGCGGTCCTGTGACAAATTCACATTTTATAACATTGTTTTAAAATTATTGTAAGTTTATCTTTGACTTAAAATAAAAAATATTTTTCTTTTTGTTTTCAGATAAGTACATTTTTATTAATTAATACAGTTGAAATTGTAAATTATCAAAAAAAAATGTCTCAAATTGCAAGTTTCGTATTTTTCCGCTAGGTGCCTCTGGTAGGTAGAAGCATCACCCTTAAACAGCGCCCCTTACAGCACCGTACTACGATGTAGGTACGAAAACATTAAAAAAATAGCATGTATTTAAAAAGATAAGTAAATGAAGGCTTTGTTTGGGGCGGTCGACGGAATAATTCCTGTTATAATATTTGACTTTGTGTGTCGAGTGTACGGATTTACACCAACAAGAACTACGTTCCACTGTCTCGGCAGTGGTGCATCCGGAAATAAAGGGTTAATAATACAAAAATAACCATATTGTGCATAATAGCAATTGTATTTTCCGATATTTCAATGGGTGGAGTTTAAAAAGTACATAATAAGACCCTTCCAAGTCTAATATTATCTGAGATTCTGAGAAGACATCCGGCCCAAAATCAGCAACTTGTCAGAAGAAGAATTGCTTACCTAATATAATTATTATACAGCGGAGATATAGGATGCTGGCATGGCATGGGAAGATACAAGAAGACTGGCGAGCAACATGGATTCTTGGAGGAAGATCGAACATGGTAAAAAAGAAGAAGAAATATTTTTGCTAACTACATAAGAAAATGAGAGCATTCATGTGTGGCGAGCTCACGCGACAGAAGTGAAACTTTTTGTTGTGCTCTCAATTTCCAGAGTTTTAGTTGTCACCGTAATCCGTCCCATCATCACTTCCACTACTCTACATACCTACTCATCAGTTACATAGTCTTTGTGACATATTTGCAGGTATACCCACATAAAATACAGTATAACATCCAATGTAGGTACTATGTACCTACTATGGCTTGCCTTTGAAGCTTCGAATGCACCAACTGTAAGTGTCAACCGGCGATTTGTTTAAATATCTATAACCCCATGACCATTGAGCGACTTACACGGATGGCCGGCCTACTCGAAATCAAGGCAATTCACATTATTCACCTTTTCGGGTAGTTACGTTTACTGATTGTCCCTAAAATTTTCATATTCGAATTCTGGATTACCAATTTGGTAGCCGCTTTCGAATACAAAAATACGCTGCCGTATTTACAGCAATACTGTATTGTGATTAGGGAATCCAATCCCGAGCCAAAATTCTGATCCCGGGATTTCGGGATTACAATTTGACAATCCCGGGATTGGCATTTTTTTCCATTGTTAATATAAAAATTTTATATTTACAAAGAACATTGATAAAATCGGTCAAAAATAAATCTAGTATAATTTATTCTATTTAAGACATTTATATTGTATACGTTCAATCTTGGAAAATGCACAAGATTAATGGAGTAAATAATATTGTAATATAAATAATAATGTGAATTTAATATGAGATTGATGTTTCTCATAGTAAAGACATACTGAATGGATTAGCGAGATTTAAAATAGTAAAGCAAATAATCATGGCGTACTTATGGCCTTTCCGCTTCATAAATCTAATTAGTCAGCCAAATATGAAACTGCCGGAAAACGTATGATATCATGGTGGAATTACTTTGTTAAAAGTGCGAAGCATTGTTTTTTCCAATCTTACTCATTTTTAATAATTTATGTGAAAAAATAAAATGAATCGGCTACCTACACATGGGTATAAATCAAACTTCATTCAAACTCAGTTTATTTCTAATGTAGTTATTTTTTATTAAAAATATTTTTTCTGTTATATTTTCACTTTTATTTTATTTTCCATAAAAAATTGATAAAAAAATCAATCCCGAAATCCAGGGATTATGTTTATCAATCCCGGGATTCATAGGTATCGAAAATAGCTCGGGATCCCGGGATCCCGGGATTCGGGATCCCGGGATTGGAATCCCTAATTGTGATACATGTCCATCGGCATCAACAGCGAGCTGTGGACTGTATTATATTATAACTCGATTTTCATAAAAACTACATCTTGATTAACTAGTGGACGCATCTGAAGAATAAAATAGCTTCCGTAAAGGACCCTGCTCGTACTTCTTTCGTAAAGAGATAAATCCGGTTGAAAAATGAACTCTACCTACATTGCAGTAAGGGTACATATTGCCATTTCTTTTTCTTATCATATTTTGCTAACGTGCCCGCTTAAATATTGCGACACATAATACACATTTTAACACCACAATGGGCCACGAGGGCACAAACTACAGGAGTGATACAATCACTTAGATGTATTATGAATCGAATCCGGAACCCAGTGCATATTATAAGAAGTCCGTCCTTGCCGACTACATTATATTATTATATTGTATGTACTTTCCTAGTAATTGTAGCCTAGCAAATGAATTGTATCTACATTGTGATAATAATTGTGCTTTGACCTATTTATTCAATTGCTAATGTGTCTACTTTATTAATGAAATTTCTCATGATAGACTGAGACGACAGAACAGATTAATAAGATAGAAATGCAAAACTAGATGCCATAGACCAGGGATGGCGAAGCTTTTTACGTACGCGTGCCAAAATTTTCCAAATAATATTTTTCGACTGTCAAACGTGCCAACCAGTTTTTTATGGCGATTTTTTTTAGTTTTCTAAAAAAATAGTTTTTAAGAGTTCTATGAAAAAGGTTTAAATTACAATTGAGTTAATAATATTTTATCTTTCATCTTATTTCTTGCCGAAGGCATATCTTTTATTCTATGAATATTTTTTCCCTTGTTTTCAAATTACTCAGAAATCGGTGGAAGCATTTAAACCACTCTTCTTTCAAATTATATTCTCCATCACTGAGCGGTTTTCCATTTTTAGACATAATGTTTGAGGTAAAATAACAAGCAGTTTTTTTAATTCCTAAGGACAGACCTATGCAATCGTATATTAACATTAAACGTACCCAATGTATATTCTTTAAAGTGATTTGCCTGCAATTTTTTTATACAATGCGAATTGTCATTATTTTATACATGAATTTCGTCGTTACCGTTTCCGCATCGATTGGTAGGTACCTAAACATAATACGAAAAACCGAAGAAAATACGCATACACATACATCAATATTTTTTAATATTATATATAAGTACCTACTCTTTAAAAAATATATATTTTTAAATATACCTAAATATATATAAATATATTTAAATAAAATCGTAATATTTCTTTTCTCTTTAAAATGAAACATTCGCGTGCCATAGGTTCGCCATCCCTGCCATAGACCAAGATTTTGAAGCCAAATTTTCTTTATGACTAATGACGATCATGCCATAATATACTTGGGATACAAAGCCTCCGGAATGTCCTTAAATATTACCAATGTGGTATACACGTTTCGGTTACGCGACAAACGTTAAACGAAACAGACGCAATTATTGAAAATAACATATTCTTCAA
This sequence comes from Rhyacophila brunnea, assembly GCF_057557595.1. Lineage (NCBI taxonomy): Eukaryota > Metazoa > Arthropoda > Insecta > Trichoptera > Rhyacophilidae > Rhyacophila > Rhyacophila brunnea. The sequence continues at coordinate 4,400,691 of NW_028233276.1, forward strand.
CACCTGTTTTAAGTTTATCCCATATTTCTCTGCACTCGAGAATTAAACATAATTATTAGGTATATGTAAATCATTCTACAGTGGCACTATGGTATGTATTTGAATCGTTTGCTGCAATGCCTGATTTAATGCTAACAAACAATACCACTACAACTGCAAGTAGCTTTTTCCATACCCGTGGTACCACTTGACTGTAGTATGATTTACCTATAATTGACACACGCCTAGTAAAACACTCATTCCTAGTGGCTGAAGTCAACACTGGAGATGGACAAGGACAGTCCCATTCATCTCTTTGACACGGACTGGATAGATTCCCGGCTGCACCCGTGATCGTCGCGGTGGCAGGCCCCGCAGTGGGGTGGGGGCGATCCGGCGTCGCTCCTGGCTGGCGGGCGTCGGGTGCGGGTGAGGGGGGGGGCCTCGCTCGGCCATTACTAGCAAGTGGCGTTAGCCTGCGGGCGCCCGGAAAAACGACAATAATTGCTCGACAGCAGCGGGAAAGAAGAACAAGCCTTCGTTCGGCGGGGGTGTGGGGGCGCGGCGGAGGGCGCGGGGGCGGAAAAGATTTCGAGAGATGATGCTCTCGGAAGAAAATCGCCCAGATTGAAGGCCCGGCGAGGCGATAAGCAAGGGAAAATGGCCACGCTAGAAGACGTGGGTCCAAAGCCCAGAGAAAAACAAACTATCGAATAATATAATACCACTGTCGTATTTCTTAGTCCTGATATAAAACTGCGAATGCAGTAAATACTTAGGCTGTCCACTACTTTCAAACATAATATCTGTAATCCCCTACTGACGCAAATGTACAAATGTAAAACCGTGTACCTACACAGAGAAAAAGTTGGCTACTTTACAAAATGTTTATTATTTTATAATAATCATAACTTCTCTTACCTTATAGCTATTGTTTGAATGCATTGTCACGCGTTAACAAGAGCTTCATATAAATTACTATTTTTTCGAGATTTTAATGGGGGAATAATGCCGAGTGTCACTTATATTATGTTGTCAACTTGTGTGAGTATAATGCCGGGTCCACACTGGCAACATGTCGCCGGCAACCTCGTTAAATTTTACGATATTTATCATAATTGCTTAAGAAATTTTACGATAATTATCATACTTATCGTAAAATTTAACGAGGTTGCCGGCGACATGTTGCCAGTGTGGACCCGGCATAATGTACGGAATCTGCAGTTTCATATCGGTACTTTTATGCTGCATCTACGAGCCTATAGCGTCGTGGGTCCCATGTTGGAATCCTGGGCTGGCAAGTACACATATTGTTTTTCAATTTGTGTATAAGTCAGATAAAAGTCAGCCAGTTTCATAGAAAAAATTGTTAATACAAACCTGCATTCTGTGGAGGCCTATATTATGATCCTATTAGGATCGGACATGGTCAAAAGAAAAAAAAGACTCTCATGCTGGAACATTATATATTATACTCAATGGAATTCTTTATCCATCTAGTAAAATCATAAACCTGTTTAGTCATGTTTTTATAATTTAACCATGAAGTATATTTTTATAATCAAACGCATGGGAAAATGTGACACGGAGTTAGTGTCCTTACATGACGAAAACCTTCGATAGTTCATTTGATATAGTTTTTAAAAGCTTCTGAGTAATTGTCAATTAAACGAAATAGCGAAAAAATATTGACTGACGATTCACATAAATATATCCATCTTCCGAAATAACCAGGTTTTGTTTTATGTTTGCTATAAAGTCGTATCGAAATACTTAATAATTTTTTGCGATTCACGACAGATTACCCTTTCAGTAAGATGCTAAAAATTAGCGAAAATTATAGTAGGTACTTTAGACTTATTCCGTAGAGCAAATATGTAAATAAAAATATTTTCATTTAATGACGAGGAAAGTACGAGATAGGAGAAAGACGCAGATTCTCTGGATTCCGTAAGTGTCTCAATGTATAAGGCGTTGGGGATCTGATACGAATGGTTCAGGGTATCTATAGTCTAAGGTTCAGGATAAGGAAGTGTACTGCAAATTGGTAGCAGACCTTCGATACAATACGGCACCAAAAGAAATAAGAAGTGAATCAAATTTGTTAATACAAATATTTTGATACAATAAAAAAATATCATTTATTCTCATTGCAGAAAGCTAAATATTTTTTTCAGAATAAAAATAGGAAAATAGAAAATAATTAAGTATGTTAATTAATTGTGAAAGTATGGCGACTACGTTAGGCAGACCATGGCAAAATCGAAGGCATCCACTAAGCAAGAGGTTCAGGAAAGAAAAGAAGGGTCGAGAAACCTATACTAAGAGGTGTTTGGACTGTGTGGACTGGTTGGAAGACACACAGCATCCCTGACGTCATATTATTAGAACTGAGGCCAAGACAGTTGAATCTCGCAACAGACAGCGGTGAAGACGTTCTTGGTAACGGCAGAACCGCAGAAGGAAAGTATTTTTCCAACTGTCAATAATTAATTATTATAAACATTTTTTTTTATTCAACGAATAATTCACAAGATTTGAGAATTTTCTCCATTTGTTTTAATTTTTTTTCTATATGCCTCCATGGATACTTCGCATCTACTATCGAATTTCTTTAAGGCTATACTTCAGCTGGGGCACGATCTAAAACGATCGTGACTGCGCGACGCGACGATTGTGCAAACGACGCGTGCAAAACAAAACATAATTTGTCATAAAAATTCAACATGCGTCTATTTAGTGTTATGTTTATTGTTCTATTTGTAATAATAATATATTCTTTGACATGTTTTCTTTTTCAAGTAAATGGGTAACGTTTTAGTCATCTTTACACGATTTAGGAATTAATTCCCCCGACGCCATCACAAAACAAATTAACGTGTTCACAGCTCGAATTTCGCTCTCCGATTGGAAGCCAGTACTTGAAAATTATTTGCCGTTTCACTGAAGTATGCTCTTAAGGACTTTGGCACGCAAACTACTCTACTTGATGTAAAGTCAAAAGAAATTTGTGACAGCTGAGAAAAATACCTAATTGAAAACAATTCGTCTACCGGTATTGATATTACTAATTTGAATTCGGCCAGGATCTATGAAACCATCATGCAAAAACCCTGGTAAATTATTTGTAGCGCGAGGCGGTGGTGATTCTGATGAATATTTCGTCGTATTCATTAGGAACGGGGAATGCGATTTATAATCGCGTTTTTCCGTTGAAAATTAAGTAAATGTCGCATATAACAGATCTTCTTAGCATAATACTTATCCTAATTTATATGACTGCAATCACTGGATTTGAAAGGCATGAATCATTTACATTCTTTATTGATCATTCATATTTTGAATACACCTCATATATGTAGGTACAAAAAAAAAATACGACGCCGATCAAGATTCAAAGATTTTTTCTAGTAGGTATATTCTAATATCTGAGGTGTTTTCAAATTATGTATGTTCAATAAAGTTGAATAAAATAAGTTTATTTAATTATCAGCAAGTGCAAGTACGTTCATACTAAATTTTGGAGAGATCCTGACGTCGGCTAGGAATCAAGATGAGTACATATTAATTGGTACCTTGATTCAAACCACAAAAGCCGATTGCCAATATTAACGCATTGTAAATCGCAGCAGATGTATGAAGACTAATATTATAGATATAGGTCTTCAGGATTTTTGAAATTATTTATGTCAATCAATGACATTATTAACGGACGACGCACTCAATACAGTAGCTAGCAAGTAAATTCGCGCATTCGCATGTATAGGTAGACGTCACGCAATTTCCATTATGCGATATCACGCATCGGGAATTTATAGCAATATGACCTTTATTGTAATGGCGTTAGAGCAGTGTTTCTAATGTCAATGTTCATTTGAGCGAACCCGTTCGAACCGAACCATTCGGCAGACCCAACATAAAGCATCAGGAATTTATAGCAATATCACCTTTATTGTAATGGCGTTAGAACAGATTATACCATTCGGCAGACCCGACAATAAAGTGAGTGTCATTTTCTTTTCCAGGTGATTCGTCCATATTAATGTCATTGATGTCAATAATAATACTTTAAATTTGTCAATCAAAGTCTGAAGGCTCTACGGCCTACGTTGGAGGAATGAAAGCAGTATCCGTATAATCTATTCTAAATCGACATATTGTTATAGTTTAGTAGTTACATATTGAAACATAGATATGCCCATTCTCATAGGCTTGTTAGTCGAGGTTTACAATTAATAGTGTATGGGCGTGGTGGACCTCCGAGATACGGAGTTGAATGTGGTAGGTATTGTCCGACAACAACACATCGGCGATTACAGGAAGTCGCTGTTGTCGCATGTAGAAGACTTCTCAGTGACGTACCTGTCATGGCGGCAACGCATGCTAGAGGCGTTTTTAAATACTGTATCGGCTCTCCTTTTAGATGTGACTCCTTTTCATATTCGCAATAAACCAAAAGATTACTAATAAAAATTCTAACATCACTCCTCATCGTTTTAGACATATGTTTATTATAAAAAGCTTCAAATTACGTAAATTGATAGATCCGTACACCACGGGAGGGTAAAATGAAATGATAAATTTGGGGGCGTTCCTCGTTTGAAAACGGAAGTGTAATTAGCTGCACTGGAGGGGATGGTTAGTTCACAGTTTTAACACGTGGACATCATGAAGTTCTTGTTCGACAATAGACCTCAACCTCCCCATTGACAAAAAAACCCCCAGCAAGCTGAGTGGCGCAGGGTCTCTTATGGGGTGGTGTCCAGGTGCTTATATGGATGTTTACGTAGACTCGGTTTGTAATAATTACCCTGTACTCTCAATCAATATAATATGGACCGTTTTTATCGTAGAAAGCAATGCTGCCTAGTTAACTTAAAATATTACATCTATCATTGAATTTTGATATACCTAGGATGCATGACCTTTGTCATTAATACGATTTTGGGCATTAGGAAAACAATATATATGTTTATTAATATCGCATTTATCTAAGAACATAGATTTGTTCCTTGAAGCTTTGCATTAAATAAAAAAAAAACAGCGGATCGCGTGCCACCAATGTTCTCTCACGCAGACCTTCGGCATAGTAGTTTGTTCTCCGACAAAGTAAATAGGTACACTTACTTTTCGAATCTGGAATCGTCCCATATGGCGCATACAGAAGAAAGACCCTCAACATTACATTTTCGCGAACCCTCCGACCTCTCCGAATACCTATATCAAAATATCACAGTATATCTCAAAGGCATCATTAGGTCTTTTCCCCTTTTGCGCAGGTATCGTTGGAACAAAATTTATTTACCGATAAGTGGTACGTAGGTGGAATCGACTATCGAAGGTGAACTGGCACCGTATCTACATGAGGAATTTCAGCAGAACCCAAGGTCTGTAGTGATCGAACTATCGAATATTACCAAATGCTTCAAAACATTAATTTACACAATACCTATTTTGTTTAAAATTTTCTATTTAATCTTCCGTGCATGAAGAAATTAATAATCGGTAAAATTCTTCTTCTTTTGGTGGTTGGCGACCAAATTGTAATACACTTCCATATCCTGGGTCAGTCATCAGATCCCCAACGCCTTGGACATTGAGACATTTACGGAGGTTGCGTAGTCGACAGAATCTCCTTATATCTACACTTCTACTATCATCTACCTTTCCTATATTATAAGTTAGAATAAATCATGATTCTTGAAGAAATAGCCATAAAAAATAGTGTTTTATTAGATATCGACTCCACACACCTTGCCACACTTGAAGGAAAAATATTAATACTAAAATGCGAAGTGGTTCTGAAGCCCAGAGCTTTAAGTCTTGATAATTTTTAGAGCCAAATTTGTGAAAACGAATATCCACATCTTTGGAAAGTTGCAGAACTTATATTTAACATGCTTTTTTGGTTCTACATAATATCTGTGCGAATCGGCTTTCTCTTCAATGAATGCAATCAAAACGAAGCGTCGCTCACGATTGACTAATGATAATAATTTGACTGCGTGTTTACGTCTAGCGGTAACTTCATATCACGTACAATACGACAAAATTGCCGAAAATATGTAACGCAAAGTTTCGGATGAAAATTAAAAATAAATTTTAAGATTTCTATTATTCGATATACCTACAGGTAAATTGTGTAACTATGTCGAAATAACAGTTAATGACGTGTACTTACATAGTGAAATACATAATAATTATATTATTGTCGTTAATTCGATTTTTTCGTATCGTTATTTTTTATTTGTATAAAATATCTGTTTTCAAAATACATGAATACAAAGGTATTTGAATTATAAAAAATGGGTTTTTATTGTTCTTGCATGATATAATTACAAGCGATATCAGTCGATCGCCATAAATAATTTTATCAACTAGTTCATCCAAGAAAAAAAAAATGTGGCCACCCCTGCTACATACCCTATCGGAATTCTATTTATTATCTGTTCTGTTCTGTACTTAAAACCTAAACATTAGTAATGTAATCAGCCCAGGATAGTTAGGAACTGCAACGTGATATTGCAAATCAATAAATTGAGGTGTTGAGGGTTGAATGGATTCACGAGAACCGGTGACCGAGTTAAATAAATCGAATTTGATCATAATCGAGTATAACTATTACAAGAAAAAGAATGAAATTCCATTATGTTAATTAATGATTTAAGGAGGTTTAGTCAGTTCAAAACATTCAATAATACAACAATCCCTGTAATACACCCAATGTTAGTTAGGACTAAAATTCTAATAAATGTTCAGATAAAACAGTTTGAATCCTGATACAAATAAATATATAGGTAAGTATGTGTTGATTTGAAAACTTCTCGTAACTAGATTTTGATTACGTCATTACTTAGTACCTATTCATTTAACCCTCCGCCCCCATTGCGTATTTATCATTTTGTATCGACACGTATCTATAATATTTGTTAATACTGATTGGAGAGAATCCTTTAGAACCTTTAATAAATCGTGTTCACACCAAATTAAATTCCTGAATAGTAGGTAGGTACAGTATCCTCAAATCAAACAAAGAAATGGTGAACTCAACTAAATAAAATTTTCTTTTCCGTCTGCGAGAATTTTTCCGTGAACCCAATCTTCGACTGCTCCGAGCATGTGGAAATTTTCATGCATTCTTCAATGGAGTGACGTCCCGCGAGGGTAGAAATGTACTGCATAGGGGTGACACATTCCAAGTGGCAGAAAATTAAGGAACGAATGCGAATATTACCATTGTCTTACTGGGTTTCGTGGAGATGACTTTTGTAATTAATAATGTAATGGTAGGTGGGGTATTCTGAGTCTGTCTATGGGCTGTACTTTTCCTAGGGACGTCACTGCTTCTATACAAAGGATTCGCCTCTCTCAATCCTCTCATTAAACCTATATATTTATAATATTGATAATATCATATCCATTCATGCATTTATCTAATTTAAATGCATTTTTGATAAACTCAGAATTAAATACAAATCTGCATCGATGGGAAGGAGTATTTAGAATGTTTCGCTGTGACGTAAAAAAAATAAAGGGAGTGGGTTACTTTCTGGATTTGGCTATAAGATGGTAGGTACGATTCTCGAGTATGGAGAATTGTAAGATAAGCTTAAATGCGTATAAGGTAAAGAATATGTCATGTTCAATATTTGCGTATGTCCGTATGTATCATTGCGTTCAAGTTTGTCACGTAAACGAAGCGCGCATTCAATATACGTACTTAATGTTTCAAGACATTCGTCGGACATTGCATTTCTTGCGTTTTATGGCATGATCGTCATTAAGTCATAATCAAAAATCAAAGTCTTGGTCTATGGCGACTGATTTTCTCATTTCTATCTTAAGAATCTGTTCTGTGGATATAACTAATTATTTTGTGATGAATTAAATTATGTGGTAGGTATATATATATATGTTACTTAGCTAAGATAATGTTATCTTTCTGATTTCTTAGACCCATACAATTTTAATTTTTGAAAACTTCCCACAAAGAAAAAAACCACAAGACAATTCCAAATAGGTAGGGAGGAAATAAAAGACAATAATACGTCATTCAAAGACAAACAAATCAAAAGAACACCAACCTAAAATTCAGGACGAATAGTCATTATATTGAAAACTCCTTTGGCGATGTCACTTGAAGGCAGCCTTCGCAGTCCAATGGGTAAGGCACTAGCTTAACAAGTTAACACCCGTGGGCTGCGGATTCGATTACTAATACTACAGTACTTTCATTGGGTCTCGTGGCCTGCTGTTATGTAGCTCACTAAAGAGAATAGCCAGAATAGGTTAGCCATTAGCTCAAACGTTATTAAGGGTATGGGTAGATGAAGGAAGAATGCAATAGCACCCACCGTAGGTACTCTTAGGCAGGTAGGTATTACGCACGCGTTCAATCTGGATCGCAGATCGTGGATGTCGAAAGTCATCAATGCTCATTTCACGTTTAATCTGGATCACAGCCATGGATTAAAATATTGACATGATCGCGATTGAGACTGAACGTCCGATGCCTCCCCCCACCTCCCCCAAATAAAATGACACCTCGAATCACAACATATCAAAATGCCACCCCCATAAATGAACTTTATTTAAATTGACAATTACTGTATAATTTTTCTTCGGATTCCATTGTATAATCTTAAACAGACATGTGCAAATATTTTTTTTTAAATCTGACATACATACATATAAGTAGGTAAGTACATCACCTGACTCTGCTTTAAAAAAAACACTATTCCGGAACCTACTCTCAAAAGTTGTAATATTCGCATTTCTTGCTTAATTTTCCGCCCCAAACGCCCATCTACCCGGCCATTGCCGACTGAAGTAGAAAGCCGATACATTTACAACGACTGGTCTTACTTTTTCCGCCCCTCCCGTTGTTGTCGATGGATGACCTGTCATTGCCTGTCATTATTCTATAGAGTGCTCATACTGACGCGTCTGTCGTGTTCAGACAGGGAATAGTTTGATTTGGATATATGAATTACATAATAAATAATACATTCGCATTAACACACATTCTACAAATCGAGGGTTTAGTGTCAAACAAAACTATCTACAAAAGTGCAACTTTACAGGAGATTACCAAAATTCGTTATTTTAGATTCTTGTAACTCAACAAGGGAAATGTTTATTTAAAACCTAATGTTAATATTTTATAATTTATTGTGTATTGTACATTTAACTTGCTTATGATGATGTTAAAATTTATAGGGATAGTTTAAAAAAAATATGAAAACAAGGGTAACTTATGTAGTTAGCGTTAAACTTTACTGACGATTTAATAAGAAATTAGAAAAGATTGACATAACCTTGTTTGACTATCATGTAGCCATAAATGTAAAATAACGTTATCTCAAAAAAAAAAAAAAAAAAACACTTTTTTGTAGATAACATAATGCATAGATCAATGCTACATATTTTTTGGAAATCGATATTACCACCGGTTTTTGTGTGTAGGATTAGTCTGACTTTGACAGCTGATGAATAACAGGAATGTATATTATTTATTAATAACACTGATAGTTAATATATTGGACAGCTGAAAAGTGGACCACTCGTTGCTTGTGCAAAAAGTTATGCTCAGGCTTTATTAATCTAAAGATGGCGGTGACCCGGCACGTCACTGTCCAAAAACACAGTGACGTCCCTAGGCAAAGTGCCGTCTTTAAGCAGACTTATAATGCCGCCCTTACTCGTTTTTTGGTACAAATGTTCTTAAAATTGGTTAGGTAAGTAGGTACGAGGGTGGGTCAATAATTCCTTAGAAAAAAGCATTAAAACAGGTATTATTTTTGTATTTTTTTTTTATTTCTCAACATAATTTCCTTGGAGCTCAATACACTTGGTTAGACGTTTCTCAATTTTTTTTAAACCGTCAGAAAAATAAGTTTTCGGAAGGTCCTCAAAATAAGCATTTGTCCGATCGATGACTTCTTCATTTGAAAAAAAACGTTGTCCACTTAGCCATTTTTTTAAGTTTGGGAAAAGGAAAAAGTCACTGGGGGCTAAATCTGGCGAATACGGTGGGTGGTCGACCAATTCGAACTTCAATTCTTCAATTTTAGCCATTGATCGTAAACATGTGTGAACACGGGCATTGTCCTGATGAAAGAGGATTTTTTTCCTGTTTAAATGAGGCCGTTTTTCTTCAATTTTGTTTTTTAGCTGGTCCAATAAAGATGCATAATAATCCCCTGTTATTGTTTTTCCTTTTTCCAAATAGTCAACGAAAATAATTTCACGTGCATCCCAAAATACAGTAGCCATAACCTTACCAGCTGATTTTACGGTTTTCGCCTTCTTTGGACATGGTTTGCCTTCGCAATCCACTGCTTTGACTGTTCTTTCGTCTCGGGAGTATAGTGGTGTATCCATGTTTCATCTACAGTCACAAAGCGACGAAAAAATTCATCCGGATTGCGTTGCATGAGCAACAACAGGGCTTTAGAGGCCACCACCCTATTGCGTTTATTGTCGACTGTGAGCAAACGCGGCACCCATCTTGCAGAAATATTTTTCATGCCCAATTTGTCATGTAAAATAGAAATGACGCTACCTTTTGAGATCCCTGTAACCTCAATTATCTCACTCAACTTTAATCTTCGGTCACTTAACACCATATCGTGGATTTTATTGATCATTTCTGGTGTAGTCACCTCTACAGGACGTCCTGAGCGTGGTTCATCCTTTGTTGATGTACGACCACGTTTAAATTCATTTAACCAGTTATAAATAGTTGCAAGTGAAGGAGCAGATATGCCGTGAACTAAATCCAACTCATTTTTTATTTCCTTTGCTGTTAACCCTTTTATATTAAAATGTTTAATAACAACTCTAAACTCAATTTTCTCCATTTTCCATTTTTCCATTTTCCACAAGCAATTTTTTTTTTTAAATGTACGAGAAACACACAACAACCCGACCAATCTGATTGAAACTTCGCAGCATACTGAATCGGTAGTGCCGCTGCATGAAAACAAACCGCTTGCAGTACTAGTCGCGCCACCTGTCGGCTTTTCTAAGGACTTATTGACCCACCCTCGTACCTACTAACAATTTTATTATTTATTTTCGGCTACCAATGCACACCGTCTACTCAAAATTAATTTCGTTTGGTCTGTAGCGCCGAAAGGTTTGAAACCACCCATGTGAAAAACCGCCATTACAATGGGTTGTAATCAGTGACGTCCCGTGGGGATAGGCAGATTGAGCGTAGCTTGGGGGCGGCAGTTACTCGAAGTGCGGCAAATCAATGAAATATATAGAAATAGGTACCTAAACTTAGTAATAACGAAAATATCTTTCCATTAGAAAAATCAGCTCACTGGTTTTGTCGGGTTCGCGATATCTAGTTTACTTCCGTTGCCCTTCGACGTCCTTGGTGACCAGAAACGACACGTGCAGATTTGCGAATAATTAAAGTCTGATATTTTGTTAGTAATGTCTCCATACAACACATTTCTTAGATATTGGAAAGGGTGATAAAATACTGTATAAAAAATGGAGCGGCATTTTGGCGCTGCCTAGGGGCGGCATTTTATCTAGGGACGTCACTGGTTGTAATAATTTGTAATATTCATTATGTTATCAGGACTTTTAATGGATCGATTATTCTCTAAACTTTAAGATGTTGATACTTTCTAATGTAGCGACAACATCGTCTACTTCAGGGTTTCCCAAACTATGTTCCGCGGAACACCAGTGTTCCGCCGAACCTGAATAGGTGTTCCGCGACCATTTGGAAAGGTTTTATACACTGCAACACATTTAAAGATCTAACACTAAGTAGAAGTAAAATAAGTAAAACTAAAATAATTAAAGAATCTACTTCATATTGAAAGGCGAGTGATGATGAATTTACATTGATGTTTATGACGTCAAGTATCTAGATAGGTCATAGCTCCCAAAAGGGGGGTCTGACACGCCTCTAGCCTGGGGGCCTGGACTTACGGGGGGCCCGGCGTGAGATAAACACACATCACAAACATGCACTAATAGTAAAAAAATGTCGCCTGCGGCGCTGTTTCACTTCACGCATACTAACATTTAATAAAATGTGATTTTACCATACTTACAATTTTTGATTATTGTCGATATTTGACATGTCCATAATTGTGCATATCAACATAAAAGTGGGTGTATTAAAAATACAAAAAAATGCTAAAAAATACCCTTAATTTTACCTCGAACACCATTTGGAATATGCAACTGTAGATCGTCAAATTGCCTTTAACCTTAGCAGTAAGTAGAGGGCCCGCTTCGGGATGTGGGGGCCATGATCTAGGTACAGACGGAGTACCATCTTTTCTCACACCGCGCGCATGAAAAAGATGGGGTATATTGTTTTTAAATGACCGGCTAGTTGCCAAAATTGGCAGAACGGTTAGCTGCGCTAATAAATAACCTAGAAAATAAACTAAGTGTTCCGTTAAAATTTCCGAGTTTGCGAAGTGTTTCAATGCAGAAAAAGTTTGGGAAACCCTCGTCTACTTCATGAAAAACCGCCATTGATGTCAAAAGTTGTTATATTTGTATTCGTTTCTTCATTCACACCTATATGCAACGCATGACCTGCCTACCCCCACGGGACGTCACCGCAAAAACACAATTAATAGTGATTGAAAGAAACCAATTATTGGTAGGTAGTGGCAGTTATATACCACAGCCTTAGCTACCTTCTACAGGCACCCTTCGCCACTTGTAGGTACCTACATATCAGAATAATAACAATTACATTTACTTTAGGTACTTTAGGTGGATAATTATCCACAAGTTGATTAAAAATGTCTATTATTTATAGCAAATAATGTTTAGGCATAAAAAGGTAGGAAATAAGATTTTTTCACACTATTTAACGCACATTGGTTATTTATTACTTAACTATATTTATGTTACGTATTTAAATTAAGAATAGGTCAGCGCTCGAAATGGAAAATTTTATGAACCGGAACGCCAAATAATTTTCCGTAAATATAAACATACCTTGTTAGGTATATAATTGTGTATATATTTTATAAAAACGAATTGAGTGAGATATTTTGTTATAATATCTACCTACGTCCTATTTTGCTAAAATGGTGAAATTATTTTTTCCACGAGAAGGACCGATAATATTGGGGATGTCATGAACCAGAACGGCGCTCCGGTGCGCTCCATTCCATCTCGAGCCCTGCAATAGGTTAATTGTTGAGTAGTATTATTATGCACCTATAGTACATGTATTATTGTGAGTGGCGCGTTTAGGGACATGGATGCCCGAGGCGCTCACTGATTTTGAGACGCCTCACGATAAAATATAAACCATATACTATTCCTACAACAACGCATGTAGCTACATAGTAACATAGCAATGTACCTACCTATCTAAGTACTCTTTCCAATAATCACATCTTGCAACTAAAAATTTTAATAACATTAACGACGACAGTGACGGCCGTGATGGCACACGTTTATATTTGAGTGGTTATAATATTATTATTATCGCTTTGATGCTAGTTGCAGAGATTTTACTATGCATTGGGTTAAGTACCCACCTACATACCTAATAGTTTATACTCAATTTGTGAAAAATACGCATCTTTTATTATAACTTGATATAATTATTGTAAAGCTGTATGATTGGTTTGAACCGTTTCAATGTCCCTTTTTAAATCTTCTGACGAATCGATGACGTCATCTGCGTGAAAGGAAATCTACGGAGGAATAAATTTGAAATTAAACAACCATTATGACTGTATGTATTAAAATTTTCCCTCGCTTGAGACCGGGAAATGAACGCACTTCCTGCATCCCTGTCACACAATGTTAACCTAGTTAAAAATTCGCGTTTAAAAATTACCAAATGATGTACTAGTAATTCAATTCAAAATGCACTAATTAGCACGGCAATCCGACGATACCGACCGAAAACGTTTTTTTTTTAATTGTATATAAATAAAAACAAATGATATTACCCGAAGATTGTTTTTAAATTGACTGTTTACATACAAAAAAAACCTACACGCACTCAAATCTGACATGTGTTTACGAATTGTCAGCAAGGCATGATAAATGAGGTAACACCACTTCTGTAACTAACATCGGACGTATTGCGCCAAACAAAAATACACTCTCTAACCAACGCACGAAGAGCCTTCTTCGCTTGGCTAAATTTGCCCTACTAGCGTAGTAATATGTCTCCCGGCAAATAACCGAGGTTGACAGCTAGTAAACAAACAAAATTGGCTGACGCTTAAACGCTTGAAATCACTTCTAAAATACACAGAATATTTTTTTACAATTACACGATACTTTAGCAAGACAGTTCGACATATTTTTGTGTTATTTTCAATGGTTTAACAATTACGTAAATGCGAATAATTTAAAAAAAACCTTCACTTACTTCGATGCAGCGAAATACTCTGTTCATATCATTTGTTTTCCGTGCCCTGGAAGGCACGGTGTGTGTTACAGCAGCTCGGTAATCCGGAAATCACGTATCTCAAAAGGCGAAACAAGGTTATATGCACGCAAAAAAGAAATCAAGTCAAAATATAAGTAGAAAAAAAACACTCTCGCGGGACGTAATCAGGACTCTGGGGTGTCTGTAATGGCTCGATTTTCTTTTTTGACAACGTCCAGGTACGTTTTTAGGGCCTTCGAAGGCCGCACGCGTGCACTCGACGAGAAATAACAAATGATTTTTCACCCCACAATGTCTAGACCGAGCACTTTTCGACGTCTGTCAATATTCGTCAAAATCACAAATGGCGACTCCCTTGTCAACGGCTGCTGAACACGGCTTAGACATACGTCCCAAATATACGCGAATACTAACCTCTTTCTACCAAAATGTCGTAAGTCGTATTTTGCGGCAAATTCGAAGTTTCAAAAATCGAACAAAGTCAATAGGGTTTAAAAGAAGAATCTATCAGCTCTGTTTGAAATCCGTTTTCTTCGTAATTTGGCAACGATATTATTTACATTGAACAAACAGGTACCTGTATTATAGCACATAAATCAATCCACCATTAGAAATGTGAAAAATAGTTGGCACATTGAAGGTTAATATTTTATTCAGATCAGAAATAGCTGTGCTGTATGCAGATAAATATTTTAAAGATTACACGACTTTTTTGCGGGAATCCAAAAAAATCGTACTTGATAAACATGTCAGAAGAACTTTTTCTTTAAAATATTGTAGTAAAAAAAATAACCATAATATTATCGTTCGGATGCCATTGCATTAATATTTACTTTGGCAGTATGTATCGAGAAGTTACTTCATATGTTTTTATTTCTCTGTCGAGAAAGAGAAACTCTGCAAACGTCTGTCTTATTTATCTGGTATGCCGAATTGTTAGCCACGCCCTTCGGCGTAAACGTTTTGGTAAATTATGAACAATTTAGCAGCAATCTTTGAAGTGTATTTTTTTTGCTTTTTAATTTCGGTTAATTTAACGCTAATTATCCATTCCGTGGCGAATATTCAGTTGAGGATTCCACAGATAACTCGATGTTTATTTTTTTGTCTGAATTTATGTATCTGCGCATGATATTAAGTCCAACCCAGCACTCAATAACTGTCGCAGTTTTTGAAGTTTTGCTCTTTTTCTGCGCGATTTGCTGACATTGCGAAATTGCTAGTCCGCCACCTTATCAGGTTTATTTATCAAATTAATATGCTCATTTCAATCGCTTCGGGCCCATTGTTCACAATAAAATCTACTTTTTTTTGTTTAAAAATAAGCCTTGTTACATATGCCAAAGAATATTATTATTAGGTAGGTAGGTAGATATACAAAATCCAGTGCTCGACATGCAATGAAATAAGTTCCTAGGACCTCGATACAATAATGTATAAGTATTTATATTATATAGAGGGTATCTATTCAGCGCTCGGAATGGACCGGAACGCACCGGAGTGCAACTCCGGTTCGTGAAATTCTCCAGACTAGGTACTGCTCCGATAAAAACTATTATGATCAGTGGCGCACCCGGGGGGGGGGGGGGCAAGGGGCCCTGGCACCCCCCAAACATGAAAATTATCAGAATGATTTTACACATTGAAATTGAAAGCCAATAAGCTATAGCTTGAGCTTAGACAAATAACACGGCAAAAATGATATGTAATTCTCCAGCACTCTTGTTAGAAAATTTTCTTAGATTTTAATTTCTAGCACAAAAATTTCGAAATACTAATGTCGGGTTTTTTTAGAAACCGGTTCCCTAATGAACTGTCAAAAATTTCTCGGTGTCCACCCCAATTCCGGAGTGGTGTAGGTCATGGCTAGGGAGGGCTGACAAGACTCTAGCCTAGGGGCCCGGGCTGTGGGGGCCCGGTGTGTTAGGTTGACCAGATAAGTGAGATAAACACACATCATAAATTAGCTTTAAGAGTAAAAATAGTCGCCTGCGGCGCTATTATACTTCTGGAGTCTAGACCAAGCGGGTAGCACAGCCGACTTCTTTGAGTAATGTTTTAGCATATTAGGTGCACATGTCCAGCATGGTTACCGCCACTATGCCTCCAATTTAATAAAAACTAGGATAAACTGTACAAATATACCGCCGTATATTGTGAAAATATGTAAAAATAATTATATGAAGAAGAAAAAGAGGCTATGGGACTAATTTACATTCTCCTCTTTGCCCCCCCCCCCCCCTTAATATTATATTCTGAGTGCGCCACTGATTATGATAATCGTTAAAAATCCATTTTTAATAAGGTTTACTAAGAAACTTGATATAGGTATCGTACAATTTTATTTCTACAAACAATAATTAGATTTTGTGTTGTTTATTTAGGTACCAACGTTTTTTTTTGCTATCTTATTATGACAAACATACTGATTAACGAGAGTTTTGTATAGTTTCATAGGATTTGAGTTAAGTTTCTGAGGATTCGCCTTCCGAAATCTTCAGTATCTGTGAATATTGTATGATATTAGGTACTAATTTAACTCATTAATCGACCATAAATAGGTAATACATTATTCATAAGTATAAAGCAGTGATGTCCCGCGGGGGTAGACAAATCGTACACTACCTACTAACATTTGGCAGATAAAGTGAGGAAAAGTAATAATTGTAAAAAATACCTACTAAAAATTACTTTTTTTCACATGTGGCGCTGAAAACATTGCCAGCCCAGACCTTTAGAAGAAGTGAGTGCCTATCAAATGTTTGCATATTGTTAATCCATTTTGTCCGTCTAAGGTAGTTAAGTATCTAGGTACCTACCTATATAATAAGATAATAAAAACACTTGCACACTCTATTTTCGGAAAATTATCAAGCCGTCTGGTTCAAAAACTTTTCTATTTCGAGCGCTGGGTATAGTTATTAGTAAAGTTAGCTATATAGGTATACCGACTTTATTTAGCAAAAAGGGCGTAACCCTCACAGAACAAATTTTACAGGAGAAAAACGTATTTTGAATGATTTTGGTTCAATATTAAAAAAAAATAGGCACAGGCATTGGGTGCATGACGATTGATGATTTGGTGAAATATCATTTCGATCTAATGATAATTAAAGAGTTATTACAGAAAAATCATTAAAAGTGAGGGTAAATCAAAGAGATTGAAGACTGGAGAGGGAACATGCCATCATTTATGTACTAAAAAATACGAATCGGAGAAAGACAGTTGGTATTCTGGAGCTGCTACTTCAAGTTCGTGTCGTAAAACAACATAAAACGTAAAACAACAACATTATTGTTATTCTCTCGATCTTGAAAGAAGTAAGATATTTTCGTCGACGTTTTAAGTAAAAAAAAAACACGGTCTCTTGCAGTGCAATAGGATGCAAAGCCAGGAGAAATGCCGGCGTATCTTTTCACAGGTATTTATAATAATAATATTACATTTTTCTTTACGTTTATTGACAAATGAGTGTTGTATTATTCTACGTTATTGTTCGGTAAAAAAGTGTTTAATAATGGAAGAATACAAATGAGTAACAGCATTTCGGAACAATATGCATACTATTAATTATTTATACCTACGTTGATAGTTTTTCCTAAAGATCTTTTATAATAACAATTCAAAACTTTTATGCCAGCGCTCCATTGGCGAGCCAAAAGTCCGACGACAATAAGTCTTCAGATTTTTCTACGTTCTGCTACTGGCCAACAGACGTTCAACGAAACGAGTATATAATTAATTTGACGAGTAAAACAGTCGACTTTGACAGCATAGATAATATACGTATATCTGACAGTTAAATCGTGATGGCGTTAAATGATACCGACGTTTTATGTTTTTTGGGTTATTGGGTGGCAGATAATGTAATAACGAAGCAAAGGGTACACAAATACTGGGTGAAACATTGGACAAGGAAACGAACGACATTATCCCACACAAATTTAATACGAGAATTGCGTTTGCAACCGAGCGATTTCCGCAATTATTTGCGAATGTCGGAGGATGTATACACAGAACTGTATAATTTGGTCTCCCCATTTATAAAAAAAAAAAATACTATGATGAGGGAAGCTATTTCTCCTCATGATAGATTATGTGCAACCCTGCGATTTTTGGCTGCCGGCGGAACATTCACTGACTTGCATTATAGAACTGCGATTGGAAGACAAACTCTGGGCAAGATAATTCCCGAAACTTGCCAAGTCATCATTGACGTTTTGAAAGGAGAATATTTCAAGGTGTGTATTATATTATACGTCATCTAATAAAGTTGGGGAAATTTACAAATATATCATTAACAAGTAGACATTGGTTGGTCTTATAAAGTGAACGTTTAGTGGATTGTTTTACCTATATAAATCATAGACGGCAACATCATAAGAATGGCAGACAAGATGCATTTGAGATAGGTATATATATAGTCACAAATAAGGCCATCGTTGACATGCTAAATATTCAATAGACCATTAGAATGCTGTACCTAGCCAGGACTCTCCATATAGGCTGTAAGCAAGCTGCTTAATTATTCCTGTTGAATGTATTGTAATACTAGTCATATTCTTCGAAAAGCAAGCATGGAATTTGATTTCTAAATGAGGCCACATAATAATATAGGTTTGCTAACATAGCTCAAATACTTACCATTTGTTGTATCGCTTAAGCTAAGGTTTATAGGCATAAAAACAAACAAAAAAACAAATATTTTACAAGATATTTATTCATACAAAAAACATTAATTTATTATACCGGCTTTTGTACATTTTTGCTTAATATACGATAAACTGGTTGAGTATGAACAGTAGTTGCTGGCATTATTTTGTCACTTTGTCCCATAAAGGCAACTTCATGCATCAGCTTCTCGGCCAGCAATCTTTGTCCCTGTGACATCGATCGTAGTTTCATGGCCATCATTTTGCCAAAAACATCAAATTCATCTTCAGTCTTGCTTAGTTTGTCGGTGATTAATTCTAACACTTTGTTGGCGCTATCATTCGATTTTTTTCGTTTGAACGATGGGGTTTCTGGTGCTCTATTGAGATTCGACCTTGGAGTAGTCGACAACGTGGATGTTGAAGGCGAATATTCTATCTGTAAATAAAATGTTGATTATTTTTTGTTGCAGTTCCCTGATACGCACGAAGAAATGGAGACGATTGCAGAAGAATTTAATAGTAAATGGCAATTTCCAAATTGCCTGGGCGCAGTTGATGGGAAACACATTGCAATCGTGCCACCTGCAGGCGCCGGCTCCCACTTTTATAATTACAAACATTTCCACAGCATTGTTTTGATGGCGATTGCAAATGCTAATTATGAATTTATTTATGTTGATGTTGGAACAAATGGACGTATTTCTGATGGAGGCGTACTGAGAAAATCTGATTTTTTCAAACGTTTAGACGAAGGCAGATTAAAAATACCTGCACCAAAAAAATATTTTAATACTATCGGGGCTGTCACATGGCAAGAAAGTATGATAAGCAATAGATAAATTAAACCAATGTAACAATTTAGTTAAAATGTTTTACCTCAATACAATCTTCGTTGTTTAACGAGTTGGAGTAACTCTCATCAGGAGACATGTTTTCCAAATCGTCCACCATGCTGGATATTGAGCTCGATTCTGTAAAACAAAATGTAAATTGTTAAAATACAACATAATACTCAAACTTGTTTTTTATTATCTCTCCCCTAAGTACCCATTCCTTCATACGGTTAATATTGATATTGGTATAATTGGTGTAATCCAGTATATCGGGTATTTTCAAAATGTGTTTTCCGCTGTATTCCTCATAACCAAACTGTACCATTAATTTTGATTGATGATTGACGATTTATTGATTGTCTCTGAAGGAACCTAACTCGAGCGATTTTTGATTTTATGATCATTTCTTTTCTTCTTCTTTCGACCATGTCCGATCATAATATGGACCTCCACGGAGTGGAGGTTTGTATTGACAGATTTTGTTTTTACGAGAAATGGATGTCAGCCACTTGCTCAACATATTAGGTCCATACTCTGACTCATACACAAATTGAAATTCAATGTGTACTTGTCAGACCCAGGATTTGAACCTGGGACCCGACCACGACTCAATAAGCCGCGCTTCCACCGCCATGATCGTACCTATATATTATTATTTCTTACCTACCTCAGCAAAGAATAAATAATTTTATTGTGACTAGAAATGATTCATAGCTGTATGTTTTAATTGCTTAATAGTAGCTAATCTAATGCGATGTCACTTTCAGAGATACGACAATGTCATAGTCTGCACGTGTATAATAAATAGCTTTAAAGCATTCCCTCGTACCTATATATTATTATTATTTATTACCTACCTCGGCAAAGAATAAGAAATTTTATTGTGACTAGAAATGATTCATAGCTGTATGTTTTAATTGCTTAATAGTAGCTAATCTAATGCGATGTCACTTTCAGAGCTAGGTACGACAATTTCAAAATCTGCACGTGTATAATAAATAGCTTTAAAGCATTCCTACGTACCTTCCATTTGGTCGTTCAAGAACTCCAAATTTTTATAGTACCACAGTTTGGGTAGATAAACTGCGTCTGTGCCGGCTCCGCTTCGATATGATGTCCTTACTTTATTTCTCTCCTTTCTGTAACCCGACCTCAATGTCTGTATTTTCTTTTTAACATCGTCGACCCTTGCCTGCGGCTCCACCTTGATTAAAATCTCCAAAAGTTCCGCATACGCCAAGGACTTGGCATCACGATTCTTGTATAGTGGGCTGGTCGTCTTCCACAACGATGGGTTGTCTTTAAAACAACTAATAAAATCTTCCAAGAAACTTTTCGAATGCACTCGTAGATCTACCATTGTTGTTATCGATGTGAGATGTCCGAACACTTTGAATGACAGTTGATGGCGCTGTCGTCCGTCGGCATAGATATAAATAATGTGACGGTAAAGCGTGGTGAACGTACGAATTTCAGCGGCTCGGCGAGTAAAATATCAAACATGTTTGAAATCCAACGAGCCTGGTCTGCGGATTAAAAAGTCCGCAGACCTGGGGTGCTCCACGCGAAAAAAAAGTCCGAAGACTGTAAATCGTCTGACTTGCGTGCCAATGGAGCGCCGGCATTCATCAAACGTCAAATGTTTGTTTATTGCGAAAAATCCAGGGCCGTATGCATAATATTATTTTGAACCCAAAATATACGATATGTTTTTCAAAGTAAAAACTCTTAGTGCTAGTTAATGACATTCATTATTTACATAGATTTTATACCTATTTCATTTCAGAGTTAAATATATTTTTAAGAATACCAAACAAAAAAAAGTATTTATATGAAGTATGTAATGGAGTGTAGCAATTTTATAATGTTATATAAATTAAATTATTTCAGACTTCCGAAAAATTGAGTTCTTCAGAAATTGTGAATTGATGCAGTCGGGCGGGAGAGCTGGGTAACATCTCAATATTCATTACTGTGTGGGAAGCATTTCTTGGAAAATGATTTCATCAGATGTGGACGTGGACACATTATCCGGCTGAAAGAGTCTTCAATACCATCGATATTTTATATGAATGTACTTCAGGTGCGGTTAACACTTTGTGCATTTTATACATTTTACTATAGTTTAATGAAATGATATCTCTATTACCAACTTGCCTAAAGTTCCTTATTTATTTACTATTTGTGTCTAATAGGTTTATATAAACAGGTAATTTTATACACAATATGTCAAAAACGAACCCATGTTATATTTTTATTTCATAAAATATTTTCAAAATACACATGTGTAAATAGGTAGGTAATATTATATTTTTTTTTGTTTGTAATTAACTGTAATTATTTGTGTTTTTTATTTAACAGTTTTATCTAAACAATAATGCTATGATATTTTATATAGAACAATATGTAAAAACAAGACCATATTTCTTATTCCAATATTTAACCATTTGCTATTAACTGATTTGTGTTTAATTTTTCAAAATATTGTGTTATTAAAAATAAAATACTTATTTCCATTTGCATTATTCTTTCTTACCCTGAATCCTAATAAAGTTTTTATTGCGGGAACTTTTTATAATGAAAATGCGTTTATCATAAATTGGTTGTAAGCTGAAGTGTTGATAAAAAAAATACTCAGTGGGGCGTTTTTATGTCTGAGTATGGCCCATGTGCAGCAAAATGTACCTAATTTCAGAGAGATAAAACTTTGTCTCACACAAAGAGTACGCACTGACATTTGTGTGCTACCTCTGTGGGAGGAGTCCAATCACTTTGGGGTAAATCAAAGAGATTGAAGACTAGTCCAATCTCTTTGGGATAAATGTTTTTTACATCTGTTTTACGACTATTTAAAATGACGATCTCAGTAAAATCACTATGAGATATTACTATTACTACTAGACATAGGTACTACCTATTAGACAAGATAACACTATTTTTTATTTGTCCTTCATGACAACCACTAAACGTTGCGACCACTTGGATGTCAGTAGTGTACATTGGTGGGACATGCTTTCACTAATCTTTGTTTTTAGGGGTTTGGGAAGAAACTACAAAATGACAGGTAATTGACACAATGATTTTTTGTAGGTTGTCAATTTTTTTATTGAATTTCATAATAATTTATTGTTCTCGCATACGAGTTATACATTTAACCACCACATTTAACCATACCTACTTATCGATGGAACACTTATTATAAGAAATCACACATTTAAAATGTTTGCATACCTACAAGGTTATATTATTAAACATTAAACTAAATAAAATTATTTTGTTTTTATTAATTGTAGGAGCATTCCGTTTCATTTCGGGCACTGGATTGTCCATAGGTATCAATAATAATTTCAAAATATGTACCTACCTACCCACTTACATGCTTTATTTCCATCTATGGAAGGCAGAAAAAACAGTTTGGGAATGTAGTAATAACATTTGAGAGGTTTAAGTCCTCGCTACTTTACTCGACTGAGTGACATCTATAATGAAATAGATATTATGAGGTTTTCATATTTTTTACAGAAATAATTACATTAAATTTGATGTAGGTACCTACTACCTACCTACTGGAAAAACATAACATTTTAGAGTTTTATTGAATTTATAATACCTAACAATTTTGATAGGTACACTACATTGGTGTTTAACCTTTTTGCCGTAAGTCCTAAATTAAGAACTTGGTAATGTCACTCGAAGATTTATCAGAATGTGTAAGTATTTTTCAGCAGTCCTTATAATATTATAACGAAAAACCCAAAGAAGTTGAAGAAAACCATTACCTGTCATTTTCATTGGTAAAACCAGGTTATTAATCCCAACGATTGCAATAATATTTTGACACTGAAGTATTATTTTTGCTGATTCTACTGATTTCTTTACAGTAATTATCCATACCTTATCTACCTACCTAAAAACTTAAAAATGTGACAACACCGAGAAGTTCACGAACTTGAATGTTGGCAACATTCTGTAACCGTCAGTCAATTGTTTTGTTTTGGTTTCTTTTTCTTACAGTTTTTTTTGTTGTTTGAAATAACAATTACAATAATATAAAATCTAGTTTACCAACAGTCTAATAATAAAGAAATTAATTAAATATGGCAGATAGTCCACACGAATACCGATTAACTGCTTTTAAAAGCGCCGTCAAAGGATCACAAGTAAGTTACATTGTCTCAAAATAATATTCTTTTAAATTCTGACACATTATTACATTTTCTTTTCACTTATTTTTAAAATCTTAGCCCTAACGTAACAATAGATACATTTTTACTAATTCGACCTGAAAATAACTGCATGCCACATAATAATAATATGTCTACTCGCATATTCATTTTTGTCTCACAGGCGCGAATGGTATCCAACCAATTCTCAACGAACACCAATGGTATTCTTTCCTACACTGTAGTTAAAAGAATAGGTACCACACCCCATATCCAATTCATCCATACTTACAAAAACGTTTTGGAATCGCCCTCAAGTGTTACAATATGTTTAAATTGGCCGCCTATAATAACGCCTGTACACGTGGTGTTTACGCGTAAAAGTGCCGACTGTCTCGACAATCTCATTCTTCATGCGTAAGCGAGATGCGATGTTGATATTTTAGGGTGCTATTTGACTGGTTGTGAACATTGGTAAATGTCAAAAATGCTCTGCGTAGTTTTTTTTTTGGCAGGTTCGCCACTACTGCGCATGCACATACATTATGCAAGTTCCAACTATCGCCTGAAAATTCAGAAGCCGCTGAACTTTTTCGATCTATGTATGTAATCTTACAACTTGTTTACATTTGCATCATCATCATCATCAGGGGCGCGACAACCTGGTGTGGGTCCTGGCCTCCTCCAACAGCTCCCTTCACCTGTCCCTATCCAGTGTGGCTGCTTTCCAATTCGGTACCCCCAGAATACGGCAGTCACTGGCAGCTCCATCCAACCAGCGAATCTTTGGTCTGCTTCTTCTTCTACGCCTTATTGGATTGCTGGACATCACTCTCTTTGCCGGTTCATTGTCATTCATACGGTGCACATGACCTAGCCGTCGCAGTCTCCCAATCTTAATTGATTGAACTGCGCTGCAATCTTTGTACAGATGAGATGATAGAGTCCATATATACGGTGGAGAATTTTTCTTTCAAAGATGTTCAGGGCTCGTTCATTTCGCAGAGTTAATTTTTACATTTGCACTTTCTTGTTATGACAGCGATCATACTGTCTGCTGTAAATCCATCCACGTGTAAACTGGGCGTAATGATAGCTAGATAGAATGGTGATTGTTTTTGACAGTGTGTGTGTAAAAGAGGATTTGGTGAGCGTCAATGAGGCGGAGTGACCAGGTGACGGAATTCATTGTAAAACCTATAGTATCTATAATCTGATCCATGATTTTGCAATACCTATTACAGGATGTTCACTATCCTTGGGTGGCGATGAGTCTGAGAAGAGATAGTATTTCAATCTATTTGTTTAACTATTCATAACTATTCATAACATATCTATAACTTCATTATTTACACAAAAACTATATTATGACATTATAATTTACCCCAAGATGACTTACATTTTATAATTAAATTTAAATATTTATTATTTGATGGCGTTTAAACTGCTGCAGAAAGTCACGTCATGTGCAACTAATGCTATGTGTGATCATGCTCGTATCCTTTGGCAGGACCTTCGTCGTAAGCGCGTTGAACAAAGTGTGACCCTGCGTCGTGCCAATCGTGATATTCAACTGGAAAAGAGACGTGCTCTGGGTTCCGTTACTGATGATGAACCTTTATCTCCACCACATCCCAGCGAAAACCAAGCAAGCTCAGAACTGTCTCCGCCTATTGATGATATTGTCACTGGTAAGTTTTAGTAAAGAAAAAACGGTTAATACAACTTTCAGAAAAAGTCTTATCTATATCATTTTTATTGTCTTGTCGGGTCGGGTATCTGGGACATCGAGTTTGGTGGTTTGTTTCATGAGTTCTCTAATTTTTTCTAATGATTTAAATCTTGCACACAAACATTGGCGGCGAATTCAACTTAATTTGTACTTAGCAAAGCCATTAAAATTTCTTTCTCTCTAACTTTCACGCAGACATGATTTATTCCATTGAATTAAAACATCACTCCCAACACTGTCAATTTGTATATACAGTACACTCTCAGTAATCCGCCGCTCGATAATCCGACAACTACTATAATCCACGGTTATTTTTACTAGTTGAAAGCACAAAATCAAGCTCTATAATTTGCCGGTATTCGATTGTCAAATTCAGTAGTCCGCCGCGTACAAGTATACAATGCAGATGAGACGGGTTTATTTAGGAAACTTCTCCTTCTTCCATCGTGAAGAAAGTAATTTACCAGGGAGGAAAGTCGCCAAGGACCGCATCACAATTATGTCGTGCTCCAATGCAACTGGGACACACAAAATGAAGCTTTTGGTCATAGGGAAAGCCAGGAATCCTAAGCCATTCAAGAATATCTGCCTCACTGAACAACTTGTTGTGTCAAGAGATTTACTGTTTAATATTTAGTTAATAAACTTAGTTTATAAATATGTATAATTTAGTAAATACTTGATTTTGATTATAAATAAAACCGTAATTTGCTAGTACAAATTTCTCAAAAAAACAAATACCTGTTTTAATTTTTACCATATTTTGTATGCATACACTATAATCCGCCGCTTTCACTAATTAGACACTTGTCTAGTTTTTGGGGTGGCGGATTATTGAGAGTACTGTACATAAATCAATTGTAAAAAATCTATTTTCAGACAGAATAGCAGTGATTTTGTATTGATGATTAAGTGTATGGCCTGAGTGGACAGCATTCGGCGGGGCGTGAAAGGCGTATGCAACTCAAACGTATAAACGTATAACCAAAAATGGACATTGTCTACGAACATTCTATCTATAAAATATCCAAAATTATATATGATTTAATGTCATAATTTTAGATATTTTACAGATAAATGAATATAATATATCGCAGGGCTTAATTGACACCATCTGTAAAATTGTTGTCTTAGTTCAATTAAAATAAATTAAACAATTAAAAAATAAATGTATGACTGACAAAGTTTAGTGTGGACCATTTTGGTATGGCGGATCTTAACAGTCTACCTCCACCCTTCGCCACTGTTGTATGGAAGTAATATTTAATTATTGATATAGCTATTTTTTTAATTCACTTAGAAATTAGACCGTATTGCAATATTCCAAGAGTATTCACTCTTGCAGTGCAATTCTCAAGGCAATTTTTGTCGGTGATCTTTAGCGGAGTATAGACGCCGGATGTCAATCTGCTTTAATTTTTTTTTACACATTTGTAATCGTAATACAGTCGAACTCGGTTATTACGATCACCGATATAGCGAGATCTCAGATGTAACGAAGAAACATTTGTTGACATTTTAGGTTATGATTTTCTCCATACATTTATTCACTTTTATAACGAGCTACTTATCGGTATACCGAGTTAAAATATCGTCAAAAATTTTCTTTAATTATTAATGTGTCGATCATTTAAAAACATTTCGACCCTAAGCAATAAAATCTGACCGGACAGGATGCCGCCAGGATCGGATTACATTTATGACACTAGTTAAGTGTAAGTACCTATCACTGTGCAATGGGTGCATGCTTTTGGTAATTTACATGGATTAAATTGCGATAAACGAGTGATGACTTATGAATAGCATTGTTGCACATTGAGTGATGTTTAGGAAAAAGCAGTGCAGCGCACATGTATGGTGTTAGAGGAGCCGCCGCTGCTCATTACAACTACTCATTACAATAAACAACTTCTTTAGTAGTTTATGAATGCCATGCTTGTTTCGGGGAAAATTCTAATTGTGTTTGAATTGCGACTTTTTGTGTTATGTGACTGCTCATTTAAAAATACCTATTCTCTGATATAACGAGTAACGCTTATAACGAGCAAATTCAGTCTGTCCAATCTTCCTCATAATAACCAAGTTCGACTGTAGTAAAATTATATAATTTAAAAATGCTATGCTAGCACAAAAAAAAGCATTCCAATGAACGTAAGAAATTTTCATAGAATAGCAACCCATGTCTGATTTTAAAGGATTTCTATGGAATATTGTATGTGTTTTCCAGCACTGAACAGTTCAGAGCGTGGCCAGCAGATCTCCGGTACTCGGTTGATTCGCAAAGCACTGTCGCTGGACGTGAACCCGCCCATTGATTTGTTCATCCGGAGTGGCTGTGTGCCTAGGCTAATTCACTTGCTGCACAGTGATGATTGGTGAGAATTTATACTTCTTCATACATGGACTTCTTCCAAAACCAATCTACCCCGCACCATACTCAATCTCAATCGAGTGTATCTCGAGGCAACACGTGTTTTCCGCTCGGGTAGTCATTAGCAGCTATTCTGGGGTCTCATCTCCAATAGAATATTTCTTCATTCTAATGTCGAGTAGTAATAGCAAAAATGCAACCGTGGATTATTGATTTTTCAGCTTGACTTTGTGACATGGCGTTTTTGTTTGCTGATTCATTGACAAATTGCCACCATATCGAGAATGCTAGGTACTAACAACTTTTCAGGAAAGCAATATGAAAAATAAAGTTTGTTGGTTATGTGACGAAATAACTTGAAAGTTGTGATTAGGTATATTGAAATGTACATCACGTACCGTCACGCTGTCATGGCGACAAAAATGTGTAGGCATGTAGAAAATGATAAAAAACGTTCATTGAGTCATGCGGGTATCGATGCAGTGCGGTTCGCGTGAGGTGACCTAATTGTTGTTCTGGTGATTTCGGCAGATTTTGCTGACTGACAATGTTCGGTTGAGGGTTCAAAATGTGCTACGGGGTGGGAGTATCAGCCTGATAACATTTTAAATAATAAGAAAAATGACATTCCACATTTTTTTCCCGTAGCGGCAGCTTACTGTGACAGTACACAACGTGGATCTCAATATAATCACAACTTTACTGTCATACCTTTGGAATGCTGAAAATGACATTCTAAACGATCTAACACCATAAATAACTCATTTTTGCCGAAATGGTCTAAGAGACGGAACTATTTTTTGACTGGGTAGTCAGTGAAAAATATATGACGAAACCAATCATTTTTTTTTCAAATTGCTCTTCTGTAAGGATGCAAAATACCGTTTTGCTTTAGCACAGTCAATAGTATTACATAATATGTTATGCTATTATGGATGGTCATTATTTTGTGTACATATTATACTTATATTTCTATATTATCTTATATAGGCCCACGATTATAATGTTATGGATCTCGGGTTCGAATCCCAGGTCTGGGAAATTCACATGTTTTTCAATCTGTGTTTTCGGACATGGAGTATTTGCCTAGTATGGTTGAGCAAGTGGATCGAACATGGTCAATATATATTTTTTTTAAATTTGAAAATGAACAAATTTATATCAGTTTCTTTTTGATTGTGAAATATCATTTTAGCCCGGAGCTTCAGTTTGAGGCGTCATGGGCTCTCACCAATATTGTATCAGGATCGACCGAGCAGACCACATTTGTTATTCAGGTGATTGTTATTTAGTTTTATCCAAAGAGAATGAATTAGCATAAAAGAGAACAATACTATTTTTTTGGAAATATTACATGGAATAAATAAACAGAGAGTAAATTTTGAATATATGAGGGGTATAAAAGCATAACCGCCACTATTCACAAATGCAAATTGTTCAGTATTTAAAAAAAATGATTTTAATGTCCCATTTACACCTTTTTGAGTGTTTTTCAATTGTATTCACATCCTATTAGATTTGTTCTTAGATTTGCAATTCAAAATCAAGCAATTTTAGTTCTGTTACTGCAAAAAAAACAATTATTTTTTTAATAGTGGAGGTTTTGCATCTCATCTTTTCAAAGTGGCGCTTTTGTTATTGAATGTTTGTGGTAGTGGCTGATTTGCACTTCAACATACTTTTACTAATGAGTTAACCATTTCGAGACCAGAACTACGAAATAAAACTAATATGTATGATTAATTTGTTTTTATTTTATTTTCTTCATAGGGTACAAAAAATGAACAGGTAAAAATATTTGCAAATAACAATGATAAAATATTGTTAAATAGTATTTACAGGCTAACAAAACCCAAAAAATATGTCAATTATTGAAATTTATTAAATTTGACACATTATTATGACAGGATAATACGCTATCTCTGCATTTCTACAGAAATACACACTTACTTTATTTGTTTTTTTTTTTTATTTAAAAAGGAAATATCGAAAACGCATAAAAAAGGATACAACAATTTAAAACGATCAAAATATAATTGTAAGATACTTAAAATAAAGAGAATATAATTTTAATAATTAAAATCTAATTATGTATAAATGAAATGTGAGATATTAATAATATATTTTTTTAAATAGTTAAGAAAGATTCGTAAACTACACCGATTGTCCAATTTCTTCTGGGTAATAGGCACATAAAGTATTTTCATCCTCAGGTTCATGAGTTTCTAAAATGTTGTTTCTTTCAATTATATCGTCGTTAGTGTCGTCGCAGCAATTTCACTTTAAAAATTTCAAAATGAATATAATTTGATATACTTTTTCATGTTTTGCATAGAAGGCACTGTGAAATTTTCTGATGTCTTGCGGTCCTATTTCATTGCACTTCATCTTTATGTGTTTTTTATGACGACAATTCCCAATTACTCACCGATTCGGCAAAATTTTTGGTTTGTATCTGTAAAAAAAATAATTTATTAAAAATCGATCCAGTCCTCCGGCCCATAAAGTGTTAACATGTGACAGTAAAAAGCAGTATTTTAATGTGAATAATTCTCACCTATTTCCCTTTGGTACGTTTCGTTTCCACTGATCCCTGTTGACTTGACGCTTTCTAGCACTAGTACTATTCGCAGATGATACATAAAGATCCATTTTTAAAGTTAATTTTTAAATAATAAGTAAAGCAAACACAACAGTTTTGTATGGCAACGGAGCACGGCGGCCATATTGGATTTGCGATGTGTATGTGTTTACTGGTTCGTGATTGGTGCATTTAGGTTGTGGTGCTTTTGAACTTCACTTATAATGTAAGAGAGGCGGTTATGCATTTGATCGCTGTTTTTTATGGCGATTTTGGATGGCTTAGAGGCGTTTCTGCGTCGGTTTGGTGTTTATAGGGTATAGAGAGTAAGAAACCGATCATTAATCAAAAATTATAAGGTATGGATAGTGGCGGTTATGCTTTTATACCCCTCATATAGTGATGTTTCATTGTATTATTTTAGTCACTCCTGCAAAATATTTTTTATCATGTTTTTTTATACCAATGAAACTGCAATTTGAAATGTTTTTTTTTTATTTGTTAAGGTCAACCAACAGGATCACAGAGGATAAGTATAATAATTATAATATTGTCTCTGTTCTGGCAGAACACACTAAGTGGAGAATACTAGTTTTGAGTAATTTGACTTTGAAGTTGTTAAAATGTTTGAAATGACGATATAGAAAAAAAATAATATGTGATGGACCCAATAACAGGCGGACACAAAAAGCATTATGAATCAAATTAAAATTATATCAAATGTTAGAATGAATATAACTGGAGACTTATTGAAAATCATTTTTTCACACCTTTTAATAGAGATTGGTATTATGTAGGTACAACTTGCCGTAGGTACATAACAGAAGAATGAAAACATTTGAATGTGTAGTTTTATTTTACATGCATTCTTAACATGTTACGTGTGTCGTGTTTCAGGCGGGTGCGATCGGTCCTTTGGTCCGTCTGATTTCCTCTCCGGTGCCGAATGTCTGCGAGCAAGCTATATGGACGTTGGGGAACATTGCCGGGGAGGGTGGCTGGGCCCGAGATCTGGTTCTCAACGGGGGGTGTCTCCAGCCTCTGCTGGATGCCATCAACATCTTGCATCTCTTCACTGGCTCTCTGGCCCGCACGGCCGTTTGGACTCTTGGCAATCTGTGCAGGAATAAGGACTCGTTTATTAATTTTGAAGCTGTCAGACCGGCTCTGCCCACTTTGGCTATGTTGCTTGAAAAAGGAGACATGGATGTGCTCGGTGAGTTGTTACTTATTTACTCTGATCAGTTATAAGAATGGTTTATGGCAACGTATTGTGAAAGTAAATATTAAGGTCAGCGGGAGCGTAGGTAGATGACTGTTTTCTTTATTTTGTATCCTATTGCTTTGATTACTTAAGGGGGAGAGGCATAGCAATTCATTATCAAATTAAAGCTTTAAGCATCTTTTAATCGATCAATACCTATCTAAATACAATGGAAAAAATAAAATATATTTTTTTATTTCAAAGAGAAAGCGACAAATTAGAAAAAAATGGCTAAAAATAAGAGTTTTACTCTTAGTTTTATTTATTGTTCCAAGCAGTTTCTTGAAACAATATTTTTGATCGAAAATCGATTTAATGTTGTTAAATAAGTTTTCTTGGAATCCTATCTCTTTTGTCAATTAATTATAGTTTAAATGTTTTTTTTTAATCTAAAAAACATTGATATTTACGAAATATTAAAATGCATTTTATTCGGTTATTTTTGAATAATTGCATCAAGCGAGAACGAGGACCTAATCAAAATATTTTTCTTAATTTTTAGGTATACTTTACGTAACATTTTAATTGCGTTTTAATATTATATGACGAGGTTTTAATATAAAATATTTAGCGTCCAGGAACTGCTGCCTCTAGTGGCAAGAACTGAGGTTATATCGAAAAATCTTATCAGAATTGTTGTTGAAGTAGTAGGCAGGTAATAAGAATTGAATTGGTTCTACCTTCTAATTTCCGTAAATGGTGTATACCATATCTTCCCAATGTTGCCATTGCAACATTGTATGTTTTTGAGCATCGGAAACGCGTATTATAGATGATTGGTTGGGTAAGTCATTCCTGACGAATGCTGGTGTGGCCAAGTTTAGAAAAGTCCCTCCCTCAAACTACGATTTAAACAAGAAAAAATTACTAGATAAAAAGAACTTTTGGTACTGTTCGGTTATCAGGAATACAGCGGAAAACACATTTTGAAAATAGCCGATAAACTGGATTATTTGTTGGTTATGCGGAGAACAAAATGAGATGGCATTTTCATACCATTCGTGATAAAATACATTATTTTTACCACGTTTTTATTAGCTCGTTTTCTTGTTTGTCCAGGCAAGTCTTGGTTGTCTCAGGCTCTGATATCCAAATTTATTATCAAAACGTACGTGGAGTCCGCACAAAGACGCATGACTTTTTAAATAGTGTCCTTAACTGCGACTATGATATAATTTGTCTTACTGAAACTTGGCTTTTGGAAGAAATTAGGGATCACGAACTAATTGACTTTAGGTATAACGTTTTTCACCGAGATCGTGATTATAAATCAGTTGGGAAAAAAATGGGTGGTGGTGTATTAATTGCAGTGAAATTGGAATTCAGTGCATTCCTTCAGCCTCAATGGAATAGTAGTGCTGAGGATCTTTGGGCTACCTTGAAGACTGAAAGTCTCGCTAAAATTATAAATCTATGTTGTTCCTACCATCCACGTGGAACCGATTTTAAAACCAATCTGAGCGCGCACTTGGAAAAAAGCTCTACCATATATCATTCTCATACTGATGAAGTTTTTATTATGGTAGGAGATTACAATCTTCCAAATTTAGACTGGACATCATCTGATGACGTCAATTATCTCCACCCTGATTACAACAATGATCCGTTTTGTACCAGTTTAACTGATTTTTTATCCTTCACGAACATGCATCAATTTAACTCTAAATGTAATATTAATAATCGTATTCTTGATCTTGTAATTTCTGACATTAGTAACTGCGTGGTTACCCCGTGTATTACACCCCTTACTCCAGAAGACGCACATCATAAATCCCTTATTATTAATTTTAGTATAACCAAAAAGAAAACGTTACAAGCGGCTGTTCGTGAGACATATTTATTTAAAAATTGCGATTATACCAAATTCAAAAAGGATCTCTCCGCAGTATCTTTGGAAACTATTATGTTACCAAACATGAATATGGAAGATGCCTTGGCTTGTTTCTATGCTAAACTTTGGGAGTCAATTTATACTAACGTACGAAAAAAATGCATAACTCCAATTCATCGTTATCCTCCCTGGTTTCGCAGTTAAGAAAAAGGCAAAAACGCCTTGCTAAAAAATGTTATGAAGACTTCATCTTACGGGCAGATGAATCCATTAAGCGAAACTCAAAATGTTTTTGGTCATTCGTTAAATCCAATTCAAACGCCTTGCTAAAAAATGTTATGAAGACTTCATCTTACGGGCAGATGAATCCATTAAGCGAAACTCAAAATGTTTTTGGTCATTCGTTAAATCCAATTCCAATGGGTCCAATATTCCCGGTGAAATGCTCCTTGATGAAAAAATTGTTTCAGATGGCAAATCTATATGTAATTTATTCAATGACAATTTTAAATCTGTATTTATTCCGTCATCCTTACAAACACCTGTTTTGCAAGATGTTAGCACTATGATAATTAATTCAATAATATTCACTCCGTCATCAGTTCTTTCATACATTAAAAACATAGACATAAATAAAGGCGCGCCGGTTCTGATCGTATTCCTCCCATTTTGATTGCTTCTTGTGGAGAAGAATTGGCCTCCCCATTATCAATTTTATTTAACTTTTCTGTTAAAAGCGGATGTTTTCCTGATGTATGGAAGAAAGTATTAATTACTCCAATATTTAAAAGTGGGGACAAAAGCGTCATTACTAATTACAGGCCGATATCCAAACTTCCTATTTTCGGAAAATTATTAGAAAAGATCATTTCCGACCATATTTTTGCAACTCTACGTAACTTCATCACACCAAATCAACATGGTATTTTCAGGAGACGCTCCGTAGAAACTAACCTACTCGAATTCACTGATTTCATACTTAATTCTATGGGCAGTAAAACACAAGTGGACGCTATATATACGGACTTTTCTAAAGCTTTCGATAAAATCAATCACTGCATCTTACTTAAAAAACTCTGGGCCCTGGGGATTCACGGGGATTTATTCCGTTGGATTTCTTCATACATCTCAAATTGGTCGCAAGCTGTTACAATTATAGGATTCGTTTCCAGTTTTATACACATTCCATCTGGAGTACCGCAGGGGTCCCACCTTGGTCCCTTATTATTCATCTTATATATTAATGATATGAGCACCTGTTTTCTTAACTCACAATTTTCCATCTATGCAGATGACACAAAAATATATAAAAATATCTCTTCAGTCGATGATTGTATTGAGTTACAATCTGACTTAGATAGACTGTATAGATACTGTCAACTGAATCACTTTTATCTAAACGTCAACAAATGCTCGTCAATAACATTCTCCAGAAGTATGAACCCCATCAACACAGAATACAAACTAGTAGTCGAACCCTTGAAACGCAGCTCAAAAATACGTGACCTGGGTGTTATAATGGATAATAAGATGAATTTTAACGCTCATATCAATGAAACTATCAATAAACCATTAAAATTACTAGGTTTTATCCTTCGGATCTCTAAACCATTCAGATGACCTGATGTTCTGAAGGTTCTTTACTTCTCATATGTTAGATCCTTAGTTGAGTTTGCCTCTGTCGTGTGGAATCCACAGTACGTTACATATATAAATCGGCTCGAAGCGGTGCAAAAGCGATTTCGCAAGCACGTTAATTTTAAAGCCTACTGTTATGATTTATCTAATTCTACATCGACGGCTGCAACTTTTATGGTACAATCTTTGGAAAGTCGACGTTCTATATCTGATCAATATTTTCTTTTTAAAATTCAAAATCAATGGTTTTGTTGACTCGCCAAACCTACTCGAAAGGGTGGGTTTCCATTGTCCATCAAGATTTACGCGAAACCAAACTTTCATTTAAACATGCTATCTCTAGCTATATATAATGTATTTACTTATACATATATATATATATATATATTTTTATGTTACTTTTTTTTTCTTTTTTTTTTGTATATCATTTAATTATTCATTATTCTTCCTCATTTTTCTCATGTAATCTTCTTATGTAATTTCTTTATATTTATGTTTTTCGTACTCTCTATCTTGTTAGGCTTAACTATATTATAATATATATATGGAAACTTGGCTGGTTGCAATAACTTTTTATTATTATATTTTAAATTTCTGTAATCAATATGTAATTGTTTGTTTTCCTTAAAAAAAAAAAATGTGTTTGAAAGAATACGTAAAAATGAATGAATAAACCGCGAACTTGTAACTTGTAAGACTGATGACAGAATAATGACAGACAACACAAACACGATGCCAAAAGAAAAGATGGCGACCGATGGACCAATCACCTTGTTATGCACCGAACTCGGGCCAATCACAGCGTCGCTCGCCAACCAATCACCGTGCGCCGTTCTAAAGACACGGAGTTTTCCCTCCAAATACCTTTCGCCGTTTGAATGTCACAACCCAATCATTGCCAAGCGCGCGTAACTCGCATATTTTGAATATTTCCGACGTAAATCGCGGGAAAGAAAAACGTAAATGCGGGTATTAAATGTACTGAAATACATCGGGACTGAAAAAATTACACGCAATTGCCGGGAAAACATGAATTCCGGGCACGTAAAAACGAGGTTATACTGTATTTTAATTAACTATTTTTTTATTCAACGAAGTAGACACAAGATTTCAGAATGTAACATTCTATATACTGAATAAACTAGAAACACTAGAAAAAAATGTTTATCTAGAAAGAAATACAACCCCCGACAGGACTTGAACCTGTATCTGCTGTATTCGTGCCAGTATGTTTTACCATTAAACTACAGGCGTCTTAGATAATTACGACGATTTTAACTAGTAGTGAAAGTAAAGTAAAAGAACCCCCTCCCCTTCCTGCTCTTTCTTGTTACCTGCCTAGACTATTGACTAACTACTTTATTCTCAATGTAGTATAGGTCATATTCATGGAAGAATTTTTGGTTTTAATTCACGTTTGAACTGTTTCTATTGCAGCTGATACATGCTGGGCGCTCTATTACATGACTGACGGGACCAATGATAGAATCACCGCAATTCAAGAGGCAAATGTTCTTCCGTGGCTAGCTCCCCTTCTTGTTCACCCAATGCCACTAGTTCAAACACCTGCCTTGAGAACCATAGGGAATATGGTCACTGGGACTGATGTACAGGTGAATACCGTCGTAGTACCATTTTATAAAATATGGAACAGGATTATTATCATTTAATTAGTTGTAGAGAGAGTAGAAAGGATTTCAAGTTACATACTTTTAATAAAAAATCAATATTTTATAAAAGAAATAGGTACTAGTATGACTTATTCATAAATATTTTCGCTATTGGTATCGGTACGCCCACATTGGCTGAGTGAGTAATGCGTTAGCTCATAATATCATCTGTCCCTTGTTCGAATCCTGGGCTTGGCAAATTCACATGTTGCTTTTCAATATGTGTTTGGACCCAGAGAATGGACCTAATAGGTTGAGCAAGTGGCTAACATTCATTTCTCATAAACACAAAAAATCTGTTAATAAAGAGTTGTCCAAGTTCTGACACGTTAACGCCAGTTCAATTAACCGGATAAGTGCCACCAGCGTCCTAGCACGCTTTTCTATTCCGAGAACAGAGGGCCAGCCATGCAAAATGCGCGTGCAAAGACGCTTCACTTGAAACGCAATATATCGGCCGAGGCAATGTTTTGAATAATTCAATCGCATTGCCCATACAGCGACATCTCTTAGGATCATGGTGTAATACTTACATTTGTAATTTTCTATATTATCATCAACGAAACATCAATTTTAAACAAACCTTTCTTTGGTTACCGAAATGCGTCGCTAGTAGGGTTGTGCCACGGATCCGATATTTATCAAATTACTCGCCGGGATTCCCGTTTACTTATAGTAGATGCAATCGAAATTATGGTTCGCTTATGCATACGAGAAACGGGGAATACTGTGATTCCTGAATATACACAAGTACACAATAGCAGTGACACATCTTCGAAAATATGCCAGTTGAATATTCGAAGTCGTATTTGACGTACCTAATTCGGTTTCGCGGCTGAAATATTTTCACTTTATAATTCATTTCAGTAATTTACGGGTACGATTTTGTAATTTTTAAACCTTCGTAATCTGTGTTGTGTGTCGTAATTGTATATTTTATAAGATATTAGTGTCGGGACTTATTTTATTCGCATAGTGTTTAACTTATTTGACTTTTTGTGTTATATCTTTTTATAATAAGTCAAGTTTCTGACATATAAGAAATATTATATATTTTACATATAAACCTTTTGATCTTCTTTCTAATCAAAATGGAAGGAACACAAAGTTCATCAGAAAATGCCGAACAGGTCGAAGATTTGATGTACAGGGTTGGCATAACTGTTGAATCGGATGATAGTGATTTTGATGTCGATTTGGATGAAGAGGAACAAGATCCCAGTGCATATGAAGCTGCACAAATTGATGAATCTGTACGGGCTGATGAATCTGTTCCAGTTTTCGAATGGGAAACCGATGATTTTGTCCCCAAAATAAATTCATTTGATAGCTCGAGGTCAGGAGCGGACATAGAAAATGTTGATAGCAGAGAATCGGAGTTTTTCAAGCTGTTCATAACCAGCACGCTTATGAATTTCGTTGCCATGGAAACCAATAAACAATACCAATACGTCAAAAATCACTGCAATGAGTTGAGTTGGAGATTGAAACAATGGGTAGACGTAACAGTAGGAGAATTGTACCTCTTTTTGGCAATATGTCTTTTGATGGCCTGTAATTCGAGAAATAAAATACAAGATCACTGGTCTACAGATATTTTACTATTTTCTCCGATTTACTCAGATACGATGCCCCGCAATAGATTTCAAATCATTCTTCGCATGCTCCACTTTTGTGACAATACGCAACAAATAAGTGGGGACAAGATTTTCAAAATTAGATTCCTAGTGGACTATTTCAAAAAAAAGTTTGCGGAGTGCATGTATCCTTACATGAATGTGTGCATCGATGAAAGTTTGCTACTTTTCAAAGGCAATTTGTCATTTCGCCAGTATATCCCATCAAAAGCAAGCCGTTTTGGCATTAAATTTTATGTGATATGTGACTGTGCCACCGGATATGTACTGAATTTTATTGTGTACACTGGAAAAACCACCGAATATGTAACACACATGCACATGGGTATTTCAGGAAGTGTAGTCTTGACTCTCATGGAACCATATTTGGACAGGGGACATACCCTGTACGTAGACAATTGGTATACTAGCCCAATTTTGTTCCAAAAACTACATGACCGGAAAACGAATGCTTGCGGCACTGTAAGGAGAAACCGAAAGGGATTGCCAAAGCATACGGAGAAATTGAAAAAAGGAGAAATGAAAGCTTACCACACAGACACTATTTCGGCACAAATCTGGAAAGATAAAAGGGAAGTGTCCATGCTGAGGACTCTTCATCCTGCCCAGCTCACCGACACAGGCAAAAGAACGTATCGGAATGAACCGATAATAAAACCGGAATGTGTCCAAGATTACAATAAAAATATGGGTGCAGTTGACAAATCAGACATGGTTTTGTCAAGTGTACACTCGACGCGCAAAACAATGAGGTGGTACAAAAAAATGTTCTTCCATCTAATCGACCTCTCACTGTTGAACAGCCATATACTGTTTTGTCAAAAAACTGGAAAACGTGTACCGTTGGCACAATTTCAATTAGAGGTCATTCGACAATTAATTAACGAATACAAACGTGTTGTGCCTTCCAAATCTTCAGTTAGGAAAAGACATTCAGAATTGCCATCGCGTCTCACAGAGAGGCATTTTATGGCAAAATCACCTCCAAGTGCTAAAAAAGTCAAAACAATGGCAAGATGTGTGGTGTGTTTATCCAGGAAACTTCGAAGAGAATCAAGGTATGAGTGCAAACAGTGCAAAGTGGCTCTCTGCGTTGAACCTTGTTTTGAGACATACCACACGGTAGAAGACTATTAATTTTTTTTTGAATTCGTTATATTTTTATTTGGTTTTAAGACTAAAGTAGCACATTGTAGAATTACTTCTCATACATTATCACGTTCTCATCTTTACTGTGTAAGTGTTGTGACAACCCTGACGTTTTGTGAAACATTAATTGTGATTTATTTGGATAAATAACGGCGTAAATGGACACATCGTGTATTAATTTGGTAAGTCTATATGATATAGTATTAATATAAAGCCAAAAAAAGTATATTTACTAAGGTATATTTTTTCAAAGAAAATCGCGGCCCTCCGTATATGGCCATACAAATACCTCTTGGCA
This sequence comes from Rhyacophila brunnea, assembly GCF_057557595.1. Classification (NCBI taxonomy): domain Eukaryota; kingdom Metazoa; phylum Arthropoda; class Insecta; order Trichoptera; family Rhyacophilidae; genus Rhyacophila; species Rhyacophila brunnea. The sequence continues at coordinate 4,440,903 of NW_028233276.1, forward strand.
GAGAACAGGTTAATAATATAATATTATGTTAGTGACAAAGAGACGTATCAAAAAATTCAACAGATTACAGATTGTACAATATGTATCTCCTGAAAACACTTGTTAATGTCAGCGAAATGCAAATTAAGTTACAACCAAGTTAGTAAGTAGTACTAACCCAATTAATACGCCAATTAGTAACTCAATTTGGGAAGCGCATCACTGAGTATTAAAAGTCATTACAGTAAAACCTCGTTAATACGAATTCCATGGGACCGAAAATCGAAAAAAAATTCGAATTAAGAATTATGAAATGTATGGGGGAAAAATATTAAAATTTTGAAAAAAAAAAAAAATTTCATTTTCATTAATTTTGTTTCCGATCATAGTGTGCTTACCGAATTGGGTCATAAAATGTCAGGATTATTTTTATTACCTCAACACTTTAATCGGGCGCCTGGAACAAGACGCTATCGTGTGGCGGGCGTTTTTCGCGATCAGCGCAAAAATATATTGCTTTCTTAAAATTTACACAACTTCTAAACCAAACAATATTTTCGATTGAAATTTTCAAAGAAATCATATGTGACATTTGATTATTAAAAATAAATTATAAATACTTTGATTACATCATAATTTCACTATATTTCTAAGGTGAATATAAAAACCTGATATCAATTTAGTAAATGGCACTCAATATTAAAGTTTACAATCGCTGGATGTGTGAAATCTGATGACGACGAAGATGTGTAATAAGGAATTTTTGATTTTTTAAGAAAAGTCGTGTCACAATTTTCAATGACTTGCTCATGAAATAGTGTACTTTATTACGATTTATTGAATATTTTTGTATGCCAGGGACTCTGAAATCATTTCAAATTATGAAATTCGAATTAAAGGTATAGTTTTATATGAAAATAATGTTTAAGGGACTTTTTTTTCGGGAAAATTTCGAATTATGGCGAATTTTGAATTATCAGTGTTCTTACTAACGTGGTTTTACTGTAGTTAAAATTTGTCGCAATTAAATATGACTCCTTTAGCATAGTGGCTTATGTGAGTGGGTGCGATACCCGAGAGATGCAGGTTCGATTCCTGCGGGGGTGTCTTACTTTTTTCAAAAAGATTTTTCTATTGGTTATAATATATTTTCAAAATTATGTATGTTTAATACTGTTGACTTGTAAGTGCATGATATGACTGATTTTAGACTGATGCGGTTCTCAATGCGGGAGCCCTCCCGATGCTGTGGAGTTTACTGCAGAGCTCTCAAGCGGCTCTTGTGAAAGAATCCACTTGGACTATTTGCAATGTGCTCGCTGGCAATACTGCACAGATCCAGTGCGTCATAGATGCCGATATCATCCCTCTCATTGTGAAAATACTGTCACATGACGACTCCAAGTATGATCATTTTGCAATCTATTATATAAGGTACACTTCCTGGGAAAATAGGACATTGATTGCGTTCAATATGGGTCAGACGACAGCTGGATTCAAATTCAAATTAAAATTTATTTATTTTTTACATGCCGTGAACATTACAAATTACAAATTTAAGACGTTCACAACATGACATTTAAAAACAAAGAAACAGTGTAAAGAAGAAATAAATATACGCAGTATCACAAAAAAAGTATGAAAAGTAAAGTAAAAGGTATAAAATTATAAATAAAAATATTAAATATAAATTATAAAGCATGGAAGCACACCGAATGAGCTAAGGGGATTTTAAGAATTTATAAAACAACGCCCAGCTATACTCATCCTTACGTAGGTGGTATATATCAACATCCGAAGCGATTTGGTTGGACAGAGTTATTGCCCTCCCAATTGGCATCACCAATGGAAGGTTAGTTCTGCTCCTCGGGAGAACAAACAACTGATGCTCTCGATTTTTAAGATAGTGATCAGGGACACACAAGTCAATATTACCAAGAATGGCAGAGTTCTCATTTACACCATGTATAATATAGCTGCCATTGACGACAGATTACCGTTGCACGCACACACACAGTAAAACCATGTCAATATTAAATCAACAGAACCGAAAATTGAAAAAATTGAATTACAAAATGTATGGCAAAAAACAGTAAAACTTTAAATACTCGTTTCTTTTTCCGATACAATTTCTTTCAGATTAATATCAGTGGTAATTATTATGGTTCATTCATTGAATTAGTGGAATCCACTATAAATAGATTTTATAAATATTGGTGAATATTATTATTTACAGTGAATTTATAATTTAGTAGCTTGGTATCAAAATAGGCCAAACGCCATTTACAAAATTTTACAGGAGACTTACAAACATGTGTGAAAAGTGTCTTTTAAACTCAAAAATCAATATGATAACTACCGTTTTTGATACCTTTGGTGGATTTTTTGAAAAGAGCATCACTTGCACTACAGTAATCAATTAAAACGTACATTTCGTTAAAAATGGCGTTTGGCCTACTTTGATATCAAGCTACTCAATTAACCGTGTTCATATAAATGTTGTTTTATTGTAACCATCAACCACAGCCAGGCATCTGACTAGTGATCAGCGGTGGCGCGGAACAGTGAACACATGAGCTAACCATGATGTATATGTTATAGGTGGTAACCACAAGTGGTTGTGTCTGATCTAGGCCTTAGGTTAGCATACCATAAAATTATTATATACATATCTCTACAATTCCATTTTGACTGAATATACTAGGGAAAACAATGTTTAAGTGATGTGTGCATAAATGTGTACATTTAGATGCCAGCGTGAAGCTGCGTGGGCAGTGTCGAACATGATTATAGAAGCGTCTCATGAGCAGCTGTCTTTCCTGCTGAGCTGCGGAGCTCTGAAACCCTTCCTCACACTCCTCAGTGGACCTGACAACAAGACTACAATCATCACTCTTGATGGATTAACCAATTTACTCAGGGTGAGTCTTTGCGATTGTTTTTCATTGATGAATGGCCATGTGTTTTGACCAATGACATATTAAATGGACGACTCACTTCATACCCGGCGCGCACGAGAAACTGCATGAAAGTCATTCACAGATGTATAGGTAGATGTTATGTGACCATTGACGTATCCGTTTCCATTATGCGATACAAGCTTCGAGAATTTATAGTAATATAACCTTTATTGTAATGGCGTATTAGTGTCATGACTCATTGCGTTAGAAACAGATTCTCGGTTACTTACGACTTCTCGGAGATTAGACGCAAGTGAGCTCAGCGAATCACAGGCGACTGACTGTCCAATGGTTCCTGTCATTCAATTGCATTGAATAAACATTCATCAATATCTTAAAATGGCATTTTATAAATAATAAATAATACTAACACATGCAAAGTGATATCCCATCTTTCTTGGAGTGTTTAGTAGATTTTTTTACAATTTTTAACTAGCCACATTGGCATTTTGTAACACAATAATAACGGTGGGTCGAAACCTGACAGTCAGAAATTTTGTATGGGCAGACCCAGCGGTGTCGCCAGACTGCTTGCAAGCAGAATGTTCATTTGAGCGTAGGATACCGATATTAAAATATGAATTTCGCCATCCGGCAGACCCGACACAAAGTGAGTGTCATTTTATTTTCTAGATGCTTCGTCCATATTAATGTCATTGGTTTTGACACATCTGATTTTGTTTTATTTTATCACAGATTAATTAATAACTAAGAAGTAATAACAATAAACGATATATGTACACTAAACGATCAGTGGCATCTAGCCACACAAAAAGAACGACCAATTACGGTACCTAGGCGCCTATATTTATCAAATTGTTAAAATACGACAGATGTATGCCTTTATTCATTCCTATAATAATTAAACTAAATGTCCCACTGAGGCGGACGAAACCGGTCCAAATCTATTGATTAAAAGTGGAATAAGTACTACAAAAAAATTGCGTTTTATTAAATAAAAACAACAATACAATGCAGTTCCACCATGAATTGACAGTTAACAAAATAAAAGAAATTAATTAAACTAAACTAATTTTTTATTTAAACACCACTTTGTTGATTTTTTAACATTTTCACTTCAAATTTTGTACTCCCGAAATTTCTACAATTTGAATCAAGCATATTCATAAAGTAATTTACATTTTCAGATATATATCGTTTTCAAAATCATCACAAATGACGAGTATTTATTCACATATCTATTTAAATCTCAAATCGGGTGTGCAATGAGTTTTTACTGTAAAAATAGGATATTTCCTTACCAATTACTATGAAAATATATTATGAAAACACTATACTTATAATTCTAACGTCAAACTAATATGAGAATGATTGCCATTTGTTTTCTTTCACCACCCGATTTTAAATGATTCCTTTATTGGTTGTGTCAGTATATTTTCAAATTTAGAATTTGCCATGTCATAAAACATATTTTAGATAATAATCAAATAATCTTTCATTATTATTATCGTAAGAGATTTTGGAAAATACACCAACAGCTCATTTAAGCGACATTTTATTGTTATTTTTACATCTTCACTTCAAAATGTGCGCTACCGATTCATCTACCGTTTGAATTGACCACATTTCAGAAATTTTCAATGATTTTACAGGTACGTGACGTTTATATCCGATATTTTCTTACATACCGTATACGATTCGCCATATTTCATTTAACGTACAGCAGAATGACGTCTTCGTCGCTTAAGACCTTCTCATCCTTTAATTGACAAACGGAATCGATTATTTTTATTCAAATATCGTAATGTAGGCATTGGCGCACTTTTTTCCGGTGAAAAAACCATAATCTTGGTAAAATTCACTACGTATAATATCTTCTGACAGCGGCGTGCGCCACTGTCCGCCATTTCATAGATAACGTGATATTCCAAATTTGATTTTTTAAAATACTTCTTTGTGGTGTTTACTCAATCTTTTTTTATTGAATAATTACCTAGGCTACTAATTTCCATAGATCAGAATATAGTCATATTAAACTAACAAAGTTGCCATTGCAAACAATGAAAGAAATTAATACGAATTGTTCTAGTCATCAAAATGTATGATATTGTATAATATCTACCTATTTTTATCGTCCCTATCATCATCAATCTTGACCTATCCACTGCTGGATGAAGGCCTCCTCAGCCTTATTCTACTCCTTACTTACACATGAATTGTTATATTTATCAAAATCAGTGATATTATATTATTATCTACCTATCTATATATAATGCCATTATTATCACAAGCCTCAATAAATCCACTGCTGGATGAAGGCATCTCTCTACGTTGATTGTATTATTGACAGTATTGAATTTCTATATTTATATCGTCATCATCATCATCAATCCACTGCTGGATGAAGGGTTCCGCAACGTGATCCTACTACTATCGGTTGAACGAATTTGTGATATTATACCTATTTCTATCATCCTTATCATTATCGACCTGAACCAATCCGCTGCTGGACAAAGACCTCCCTAGCCTGATTCTATTCCTTTCTGTCATTTGAATTGCTGTATTTATCAAAATCTGTGATATTATATTTATTTACATATTCATATAGTCATCATCATCAACCAGGATCAATCCACTGCTGGATGAAGGGTTCCACAACCTGATTCTACTACTAGCGGTTAAACAAATTTGTGATATTATACCTATTTCTATCATCCTCATCATCATCGACCTGAACAATTCCACTGCTGGATAAAGGCCTCCCTAGCTTGATTCTTTTTTTTTCTGTCATTTGAATTGCTGTATTTATCAAAATATGTGATAGTATATTTATTTACATATTCATATAGTCATCATCATCAACCAAGATCAATCCACTGCTGGATGAAGGGTTCCACAACCTGATTCTACTACTAGCGGTTAAACAAATTTGTGATATTATACCTATTTTTATTATCCTCATCATCATCGACCTGAACAATTCCAGTGCTGGATAAAGGCCTCCCTAGCTTGATTCTATTTCTTTCTGTCATTTGAATTGCTGTATTTATCAAAATCTGTGATAGTATATTTATTTACATATTCATATAGTCATCATCATCAACCAGGATCAATCCACTGCTGGATGAAGGGTTCCACAACCTGATTCTACTACTAGCGGTTAAACAAATTTGTGATATTATACCTATTTCTATCATTCTCACCATCATCGACCTGAACCAATCCACTGCTGGATAAAGGCCTCCCTAGCCTGATTCTACTCCTTTCTGTCATTTGAATTGCTGTATTAATCAAAATCGGTAATATTATATTTATCTACATATTCATATCGTCATCATCATCATCATCATTAACCAGGATCAATCCACTGCTGGATGAAGGGTTCCGCAATCTGATTCTTGACAGTATTGAATTTCTATATTTATTAAAAATGCTAATTTTATTTATCTACATATTCATATTGTCATCATAATCATCATCATCATCAACCAGGATCAATCCACTGCTGGATGAAGGGTTCCGCAATCTGATTCTACTACTAGCGGTTAAACGATTGCAATATTTATCAAAATTGTTGATATTATATTTACCCATTTATAATATCGTTTTAATCATCATCAACCAGGATCAATCCACTGCTGGATGAAGGTTATCGCAACCTAATTCTACTCTACTTGGTCATATAAATTGCTTTATTATTTTTAATTTGTGATTTTATATACCTACCTATTTATAATACCCAAAACCTACCCAAAATAAATTTTGTTTCGATATGAATGTCCCGCACCGGAAGACTGTTATTTAAGGTTAAATTTTAATTCAAAATTTGATTTTTTAAATATTATTCAACGGCTGCAAGCATTTATATACTGCTTCCCTTTTATTATCTAAATGGGTCCCGTGGCAGATTAATATTCATGTTATATTGGATCGCGATTTATAATAATCTCATACATTGCTTTATATTCGAATTTATGAGATGTATAATTAAATCATATTTAAATGCATGTGTTTTAACGAAACATTTATATAACTACACATATTTTATTCTATTAAAATGTCAGTGGTCGCAATCGGCGATTGCAAGCTGTTCTATTTGGCCTATCAGCCTGAGGTGGTGTCGGACGATATTGTGAAGGCCAGACTCCAGAATAGACTACGCATATGACCCCAAATTTATATTGACAGTGACGACTTGAAAATCGTAAAACTGACAAATCAGCAAAATGTCAAACTGTCTTGAGGTGAATGAAAATCAATTCCGAAGGGAAAACTCTATGCATACTTCACAATTATATTAAAATCCAACACCGCCAAGCCGTCTGCAAGACCTAGCGAGACAGAATGGCGACCGCCAGCTGGCTCAGCTAGTCTCCTGTATAATTATCCTACGACTTTTCCCATTTTGGTGAGCGATTATGTGCCTTATTTGTCATGTCCGATGGGTTAAAAAAACATTCATTACCTAAACGTTCTTTATTCAGGAAAAAATGTGTGGAATTTGATAAATTTCACTTCTTTTTAGGGTAATTTTGATTATTTTACAATAGATTTTCGATCGACATGTGACTTTATTTACAAAATATTAATCGGGGAATTTATTTTTTCCAAGTGTTTGCAACACTAAAGTGCGAAAATAATTATAAGTGTCATGGCCGCCATCACAAATCTCAAATCTCAAATCATCTCAAATCAACCGATAAATATATTAGAAGTGATTTATTTATGTTTTTATGAATTCAGTGCTTAGTTTTAAGTTAAGTTTCTTCTACTCTGATCGGCTCATCTGTGTTTATATTCAAAAATGTATTTTTACTAATATGGAAACATTTTTGACAAACTATTTTCAATCAAATTGATTAGATACACATTATAAGTTAGTGATTCAAGTGCTCTATAAAGTTTCACCCATCTGAATCACAAAGGAACGTCCTTAGATAACCATTTTGATACTGCCCGTCGACCCCGATATTATATTACGGTACCTATCTATTTCATTAGGGCTTGCGCAGACAGAGAGCGGTCGGAGTTCTGCGTTCAACCGACCGTTGACCGCTAACGTTCAGGGACAGCAGACAGGTGGCGGTCAACAATAAGCGTTCCATTTGCTTACAAACGTTGTACTGACACAAGCGCTGCATAATGCTTGACCGCTATATTCCGACTGCGAGTGGAAGTGAGAAAGCACCGCTGTTGCGTACTCACTCCCCCGTGTGGTTTCGCTCTATGTTGTGTGACTGCTCAGCGGAGGTACGGCGTTCTTTGTAATTCCGGGCATAGAACTCCAGAACTCCAGCGTTCCAATTGACCGGCGCGGTCTGACCACCGGCTGTGTACCCATACAGTATGAAGTCCATACAGTACAAAGAACGCCGAACTCCGAACGCGGAACGCAGACCGCCTGACCGCGCTCTGTCTGCGCAAGCCCTTAATCCATAAATGACAGTCAAAAGTTCCAACACATCTGAATCGTCAAAGCACTAATGAGGTAAATAGATACCTAGTGATCATTTGACTGCAGCTGTCATTATTATTTAATTGTCATAATTATTAATTAAAACTGATATTAGTAGTATATATGGATAATGATAATTCAAATACACTAAATAAGACATAATATCTGTCCGGTAGAGTCAGGTTATTGATTGTCATGTTTTTATGTTAGTTCGAAAACCGAATGACAATCAACCTTTTTGGAGTAGGTTAACTCTAGGCAAGCATTAAAAATATTACCTACCGTAAAACCCCCTAACTTCGCCCGGTTTTTTAACAGAAAGTCGTTTTGCCACCAAAATATCCACCAATATGAAGTCTTATAGATCTTATGTAATGCACAATGATAGTGTTTAATTTTATTTATATTGAAGTAATACCCTTTTCATACTAAATAATACAATAAATCACTATTTTTTATATAGACGAAGTTACGGCACGATTCCCTAACTTCGCCTAATGTGTTTTAGTAGGTACAATAAAAAAATATTGTCTATGGATACTCACGAAATCTATTAAAAAATAGCCTTAAGCAAATTCAGGTCTTATGCTAGAGACAATTTGACATATTTTAAAGAAATATCTACGTTGGCGAAGATAGGAATCACTTCAATGACTGTTTCATACAACCTACCAATTTACGCTAGGGCTGCCAAAACCCAAAGCATTATAGTATCATTTTTATGTGTTGATTTACATAGTAAATTTTTAATAAAGGAAATATGAGAAAAATTGTTAACTGGTGATTCAAAGTGATGAATAGTTTTTAGTCTAAAAACAATAAAAATAAAAAAAACACATTTATTTCAAGAAAATCGTTTTTTTGTGACAACCCTAAAGCCAGGGGAAGTGTAGGAACAAGTAGTTCAAAAAACATAGCCTGACATTGCATACTCAAATAATTGATGTTTTATTATAAATATCGGAAATCGCACGTTACATTTGGCAAGCAGACTATATCACTATATTATATTAAAAATATGAAGAACCTACCTCTACAAGATTCGTAGAAATCAGCAAAAGTTCAGAGGTATTCCGAAAAAATCTCTTCAAACCGGACTCGAAAAAACGGTACTAACACAAACACGGCGAAAATAATGGCGGTTTGAAAATTGTGTGGTGACAGGACGAATATTATCTTTAAAATCGCCTCAGTGACTTAAAGTGGTGCAATAGTAAAAACATGAGTTTTTAGTGTTTAATTGATTTAGGTGAACTTAGGGACACTTGGCGAAGTTAGGGGGTTTTACGGTACATATTCTGTCACTGAAAAAATGACAAAAACAGCCTCTGGCATATCGAGTGCTTAAGTCAGACAACGTTATCTACAAAAAGTGTTTTTTTTTTTTTGAGATAAGTTATTTTACATTTACGGCTAAATGATAGTCAAACAACGTTATGTCAATCTTTTCTAATTTCTTATTAAATCGTCAGTAAAGTTTAACGCTAACTACATAAGTTACCCTTGTTTTCATATTTTTTAAAAACTATCCCTATAAATTTTAACATCATCATAAGCAAGATAAATGTACAATACACAATAAATTATAAAATATTAACATTAGGTTTTAAATAAACATTTCCCTTGTTGAGTTACAAGAATCTAAAATAACGATTTTTGGCTCTCCTGTAAAGTTGCACTTTTGTAGATAGTGTTGTTTGACACTAAACCCTCGATATGTACCTGGCTTGTAGGTAGGTACCTTGGGTCTCATATTTCAGACCTTTTCTAGGTACATGCTTTGAAAAGGGGCTGTGAATTTCTTGGAATTATTATTACTGCATTTTTTTGCTTGGTAGGTACATAATATTTTGAAATATCTAAACAAAATGAACACAGACATATTCTTATAAATAAAATCTTAATATACATAATTTTAAACTAAATAGGTACATTAGACATTGAATGGCTTGGAATGAATGAATTTATAGGTATTTAATTATTATTATGCATGACTTTAATATAAGTAGTGATACCGAGACGAATGGGTGGAGAACTCACATGTATGCTGGCAGCGTTCTTCACGAGTATCACCTTGATTGAGGGTTGTGTGGACATCAGGACATATAATTCAAGATAAAACACGTCTTTGATTTGACAGTCCCACGTGGAACTACGTTTATTTACGCTAGGGCATAGGCAAACATTGATAATATTACATCATTTTACATCTAAAGAGGTCTTAAATTAGTTACCACACTGTCTTTATATTAGGGGTCGGTTTATCATCATTATCCCGCGCACTAAGCACTGATTCACCTTTTCACTCACTAGGGAATTGATTAACTTTCGTTGGGTTTTTGCGCGAGCCACCGATTGGTATTACAAGGATTACGGGTTATTGACGATTGATTTAAAAATGGACCGGGAGCGCCATCGATACACTTTATCGGATACTTGTTATTTGCCACAATATTTATTAATAATTAAAAGTTGATTTAGTAATTGGTTAGAAACACGGTTGATTATACGGTTCCCGCGGGCGACGCTACGCGCCGACGTAACACTGGTTTTGTGTTGTCACTTCATTGTAGGGTAAATCTCAACTGACTTTATTTTTTTAAAAGCATCTTTAATTTTTGGCGGGTCCATCCCACTCAGGAGAGGGGCAGAGGGGCGCGGGTTATTCGAGAAATGTTTAACTCTGCCTCGGCGGTCAGTATTCAAGGTCGCCTGAAATTTCTTAGAAAAATGATCAGGTACTCGGCTCCGCTTTCGCCTGTCGAAGTGCGTTGCGATGATATTTCGTAAATCAGGGGAGGCAAATCCTAATTCAAGGGCGTATGATTAGGTTGTGGATATGTGATTTGAAACTGCGGACCAGGGGTTTTTTTCCCATCTGGTGACAGTAGGTAAGTGCTTTTAGGATGCTCTTTTTTTACGCTAGGTCAATGATTTTTTTTATTCTAGGGACGAATTTAATGGCAAGGCTTCTGATAAAATTATTAATGCTGAGAAAGTAATTATTCTTAATACCCACGTATTCATGGAATAATACTTATTTAGTTTAGACTTTGTTGGCTAAGCTTCTAAAGGGTGACTATAAATTTTCATACGTCTAAGCTTACGGGCTAGAAATTTGTCTCGCAGTCGATCTGCTCATGTTTGCATGAATCCGCCCAATGATGATTCAGGCCTCATGGCCTTGGATCCTCTGAGGATGCCATGGTTTAGGCGGTAACAATATTACATATCTTGTGATACGTTATCTTGGCTTTCAAATTATTAATTGTAGAATATTACATAAATATGCACTATTTTGCTCAGGCTTTCCAACTATCTTTGATAGTGACGGTTAGTTTGAAATCGGACCCACTGAGGTAAATTTTTTATTAAATATTGAAGTTAATTCTCTTTCCCCAATTGAGAAATGTGGTGATAAAAATAACTACTTTCACTCCTAAGCAGAGCATTTCAAAGCACACAGGGAAGTTTTCTTAAAACCTCTTTGGATAAATAGTTATTAGCCATTTTTCAAACTGTCAAGTGGAAAACTATACACCATCAACGCATACATTTTTTATTAGATTTTCTTCACAATCTTATTAAAATCCAACAGCATGTCATTAGGACGACAAGCTGTCTGCAAGACCTAGCGAGACAGACTGGCGAGAGCCAGTTAATTATTGTAATAATAGTTTACTATATTCATTACTAATAATTATTATGGAGAATTTTAATACTATTATTAATAAATAAATCAACGTAATAATGCTTGTGGGGTAGTGGATATATCTGTTTACATTGTGACAACTGCATTTAATATCAAAGCAATAGAAATTGGATTAAATCAATCTTTTATTATTAAAACCCATAATTACCTTCTATAAACAGAATAAACTTTCTACTGTCCGACAACAAGATCTCGTCGATAACCGGAGGTCGCTGTAGTCGCATATAAAAGACTTCTCAGTGACATACCTGTCATGGCGGCAACGCGTGTTTAAATAATGTATCGGCTCTCTTTTTAGGTATGACTCCTTTTCTTCTTCGCAATAAACAAAAAGTTTACTAATAATAATTTTAATATTTTTCCTGATGTTTTAGACATATTTTTATTATAAAAAGCATCACATTATGTAAATTTATAGATCTGTACATCACGGAAGCCTAAAATGAATTGATAAATTTAGGGGTGTTCCTCATTTGAAAACGGAAGTGCGATTAACTTAACAGGAGGGGCTTGTTAGTTCACAGCTTTAACACGTGGACAAGAAGTTCTTGTTCGACCGTAGATATTATTAATATCAGAATATCACTTAAATGCAAAATGACTTCTGCTGATAGATTAGGTGCTTTCTGAGAATGGTGCCATTATTTTGATGTCCTATGTCCAGTTTTGTTTGTTTGAGAAGGTGAATGTTTTAATTTATATTAATTTTATTAGTGATTGTAAATAAAATATATTTTATTATCTTACAGAGAGCCGATGAATTAGGTGAATTGACGGCATTGTGTGTGACGATAGAAGAAGACGGAAATTTGGACAAATTAGAAGGTCTTCAGCATCATCAAAATGAAGAGGTGAGCTTTATTATAGAAACTTTATTTATTTTCGCTCAATTGTACAGACGGAATTGGAAATAAAACATTTTTAGTTAAAATTAAAGAATGAGCAATTCTTTTCAAGATTTTAATTCCAGAACGCATTGCAATCTAATTCATTAAAAATTGTCTTATAATATGATTCATTCTAATATTTATGGTATTTACTGTTTGTTGCGATGGACGAAATTTTTTGAAGAATTATGTAGTCCCACGTTCAAATCCCGCGTCTGGCAAATTGACATGTTGTTTCTCAGTGTGTGTTTATATTATGTACCTAATAGTTTGAAGTGACTTACATCCATTTTATGTCAAAAAAAATCTCATTTGTAGGCGGCCAAGATCCACATTGGAAGAAAAAACTTTTCCATTATTGTTATGGTTGATACTTAATATTTGTGTGTGACTCGCTCTGAATCCAGACCATTACACTAGTCAATTCTTGACTGGACATGGTAGCATTGCTGGGAAGCTCTATGAGCTTGGTCATGTTACTCATTGGACATGTCCATGTGGCGGAGAAATACAGGAAGCAAACCACATCCTTTGGAAATGTCCTGAAATGTGTACGGAAAGGGAAGAGTTGCTCAAGTCAGTCCAACCAGCTGTTGGGCCCGTCCAACCTAGTCGCCAAAAAGGCCAATTTTGTTGCGTTTAGAAAATTTGCACCGTCATACTTTCAACATGAAAATCTTTTTACTTGGATTGTTCGGTAGTTCTGCATTATATTTTATTTACTGCAATTTTTAATTTTGCTCCTATGTGCTCCTCACTCCCATGGACACTCTTAACTTGAAGTCATGAAAATTCATTTAAAGCACACTTGAGTGCATGGCGAACTCAGTCTTGGGTAACTGCTCTTGAGACATTTTCAGTCATAAAAAAATACTGTTGCTTCACATCAAACATAGGGTCCTATGATATGTTTGATTAAGACCGGGGGCCATTAACATCAATGTGTGTGGCACGGTGGTGTCAAGAGTAAAATGTCGCTTATTCCATGTGTTTGAATCCCAAATATACTCAATATGTTCGGATTCATGGCGTGAGTTAAGCGAATGGTTAACAACAAATAAAAAAGTTTCTCACAATACATACAGTGTAGATCAGGGATAGTCAACCTGGTCCCTACCGCCCACTAGTGGGCGTTCCAACTTTCATGGTGGGCAGTAGGGGTTTTAATAACATTCTCATTATGTTTTCATACAATTCTCCGTGACAATTTAAATTTCAGAAAATATACTATTTGTATTGCCCTCGCATAAGTTTAGTTTACGTTACGTAAGTGAAAATAAATGGCAAACAAAAAGAGGAGACCTTCGTTTTTTCCTCACAAAAATTGAGCCAGATATCCAGTATTTAGTTTCGCAGCATCAGCCTCAGGGATCTCGTTAATAATTTAATTAATTCAATGTAATTTCATCAGACTTCATGCTTCTATGTAGGGATGCAAAGTATAAAAAATAAAAAGATAGATTTAACTACAGTAAGCAGCTGTTTTATAAAGATTTATTTTGCCAAACTTCTAACATAAAGTATTTGTTAAGTGATTATTATTATATGCTTTAACTTGCTGTAACTTTTATGAAAATTTTATAAAGTAAAGTTACTTCCCTATTTTATAAATCACATTACCGTGGAACCGGTGGGCGGTTAGAAAATTTTACTACTAACAGAGATACAAAAGCGGGCGGTAGGTATAAAAAGGTTGACTACCCAGTGACGTCCCTAGACAAAATGCCGCCCCTAGGCAGCGTCAAAATGCCGCCCCATTTTTTTTATCATCCTTTCATTACTGCAATATCTAAGAAATGTGTTGTATGAAGCATGTTGCTTTGCCCCCCCCCCCTACCTATCGCTAAGGATAAAAGCAGTGTGACGCTCTACAGTAATGTTTTCCAAATGGTGTACGCGTTAAAATTGATGTGTATATTTAGTGTTTTTTTTTAATATTTTAATCAATGACACATACACTTGAATTGTGGAGTTTTTGAGTATCGCTACACAATTATAAATTGTATTATGTAACCACATAATTTTAAATAATATCATTATTGAAGGAAAATAGCGCCTAATTTAGAATTTAGAATTTTTTTGCTATTAGAGCGAATTTGTGATAAGTGTTTATCTCACTTATCGAGCCCGAGCCCCAGGTTAGAGCCCTGTCAGCCCCCCCCTTGTGGGGGCCATGGTTTGGATACATTACTAATAAAATATACACCTACCACTAAGCTGAAACATACAAAATTAAATTTAGATATCAATAAATAAATAAGCGAATAAATATAATATTAGTTAGACACTTACCCAAATCACCAGAGTCTGAGATGCCATTTGGTTGATATCATTATTAGTAATACCTACGCATTTTTCTATGCTATTATTGTACCCTACAACATGTAAACAAAATAATTTTCCTCATTATTTTTTTAATATAAACCTAAATTTAATCATAAATACACTATTAATTAATAGTCTCAACATTCAACCGTTGATGATTGAAATAAACTACAAATCCACACTATTATCAGCAAAAAATATGTTTACAAAAAAACGACTTAAAAGAAGGTATTGCACAGTATTATTGTATTCACAGCACGATAAATATGATATAATCTAGGTAGATACCTACTAGTGTACATTTTTATTACAATTAGCTGGTACTTAACGTAAATACCTATTATATGCACGAATACTAATTGATTATGTCAAATGTCAATAAGGATTAATAATCATTATGAATAGGTATCTATTTGCAATAGGTACATCCGGCAACTTTTAAATCTCGCGAATGACTGGCAAAAATATTTGGATAAATTAAAAAATACGGTATGTATAAATCTCTACCATAAATTCTCCTTGTTTCGTTACCAACGTTGATATAATATATAATATTATTTTCTTTTAATAACTATGGCGCGACATAATTATTGGCTTTTGAGCAGTATACCTACCACTGTTATGAAAGGAACTCTTTAATCTGAGTAAATGACATTATATTATTATGACTGATTTATTATTCGTTTGTGATGTTTTACATTTATAAAAATATTCATAATGTGTATAGGCGCCAAGTTTATTAGCATTTGTATACGAAACCGAGTAGTCAAAAATAACATAAAAAAATCTCTAGCGGAGCGTGGTGACATCATACTAAAATCGATGCGAGTACCGACTGGATAATAATAAAAAAAAGCATCCGGAACAAAACATCTCCAAAGCTCTGGTTATAATATAACTAAGTTTAGGTAGCTATTTCTATATAATACCAAATGATTCTCCTCGATTTGCCGCCCTTCGAGTATCTGCCGCCCCCAAGCGACGCTCAATCTGCCTACCCCCACGGGACGTCACTGTGACTACCCCTGGTGTAGATGGACTCCATATGTGCTGTACTCTATCTTACTTTGCAATTTTTATGATTGTACTTCATGATTATTTTCTTATGGTATAAGCATCCTGTGAAATATAAATCTGCACAACTTGTCTGGAGCCAGCGATAAATTTGATATTCCAGCCAGAGCAATCAATATGGAGCCAAACTATTTACAACTAAATTATTGTTTGCTGTCCAACAGATCTATAAGAAAACGCTTTACATCCTGGACTCATTCTTCTCAGAAGACAGCTCAAGTGAAGTGGCTCCTGAAGAAAACAGCGGTGAATTTGTATTTGGGACTGGCGAGCGACATATAGGGGGCTTTTGATTTAGTTCAATTCTCACTAATATTTAGAAATAGACTATGTAATTATTATATATGAGGCATCTATTATCAAACACGGCAAAGTCTTGTTTTTGTCGATGTTCACTTTTTGATCAATTTCGGTAGGGAATTTAATATGTATAATTCAATATAAATGTTGCAATATCAAATTCAGACGCATGGTATTTTAAAATCAACTTTTACTATCATATGTGGCCAAATCATTGAGGGCTGATTTAACATCGTTTAGTATTTTCTGTTGTTACTCTCGCCTGACGTAAAGTAAATTGAAGTTTAGTATCTGCGTATTTCATGTTTAAAGTTATCATTAAAAGTTAAAGTTATTAAAGTTAGCATTAAAATGAAGCAAAATATTTGTGTATGGTATGAATATGTTGATAAGTCTAAAAACATCCATTCTCAGGCAGCATACAAATAGCTGCCCTGAGAATTTATGTATATACATATTAAATAAAAAATGATATCAATCAAGAAGTCAATATACCGCGAGTGATTATTAACTAAAATAATTCACTGCTGTAAGACTATTGTCTATGTAAATTATAAAAAAATAATAAAACTTTCGCCTCTCCTAAAAAATAAAGTGAAATTGTTTTGGCCGTGGTTGATAATAGATGCCTCATATTATGTATACTATTAAATAATTATTTGCGAGGCTAGTTGTCAAATTTTTTTGTTGTTTATCATTTAAAGCCAAATATTTTATCAAAAACTAATTCCATTAATTTATTTTTATATAGAATGTTGGTGAATTTCATAATAATATTGTGATTTTAGTAAATTTTGCAAATTATTGCAATTGATTGTATGTAATTAAACTAATATCGTCGCCATTGATGTCAAGGGAGCCAGTCCACAAAATCATAATGCTGAGAAACAGGCGCGCAAAGATTTTGTGACAAAAAAAATTATTGAATTTTTTTGTTTTTAAAAATATAACGGTGAAAATTTGAACATAGAATATACTTTGTGGTGTTATCTTTTTATTATTTTGTACAAATAACTAAAAAAAAATAGTATCTTTGAAGATATGTGTGTTATATCTCTTGACCACTGAATATTGAAATCTACAGTTGGCACACGTGTGTGGTAGTCAAAAGAGTTTTGTGGCTTAAATTCATTGACCACTGCATCTTTGATGATTTTAAAATGCGTTTGTGTACTTTACTCATTTTCGCCAAATTTGTGGCTTGGCTCCCTTGACATCTACGGCGACGATATTATTATCAATATTATCAACTATGAGACTGATTTTGTGTCAATGGGCAGGCCCTCATAATAAGACTATTTACAAAATTATATACTTAGTAATATTGTTAGAAATCTTTCAAATTACAATAGTTTTAACTTAAAATAGTAAATAAAAACTTGGGCCCAAATTCAATCGAAGCAATTTGAACATTCATAACATTAATTTTATAAAATGTATCTATGACTTTGTGTTCATCTTTTATTCACATGGTAAATTTCATCAAATGTAAGTAGGTACATAAATCAAAATATAATTTTTTAGTTTATGTTATAATAATTGCTGATGTCAATTGTACGAGCTGTAGGATGTAAGAAAATGACTATTGGTGTATTTCCAAATAAATCACAATTATATATTTCTTCAATGTGCAAGTACAGTAGGCTTAAAAATTAATAATTTAGAACAGTGGCCAGCGAGCTGCATGTCAAATAAATTTACAGAATGTAAATTGTTGTGTAGAATTTGCAATCTTATAATTAATTTTGAAGTCGATTTACTCAACTCAGTTACCTATGCAACTTAGATCCTTTTAATTCTCAGCTCGTCGATTAGTCATGCTACATAACGCAAATATTTAAAATTAACAATTCTTTATAGTCATACATACTCAAATTTAATGTGTTCGACTGTATCAACCATAATTGTTAAATTGTTGTAAGAAACTTTTCTATAGAATAAAATAATTTGTGAATATTGTTTCAGTTCTGTTCAATAAAAAAACATAAAATTACGTCAATTATTCTTAATTTACTTGTATCCCTTTTATGCAAATAAGTGACATCATTCGGTTTTTGAATCCAATAAACTCAATGGGTTGTGCGAATGGCTTGCAACCATTGGCGGCCTTAGGCCCGAAAAAGTGGTAGGTCAATTTTGAATATATTATTTTAATTTGCCTTTTCGTTGTATACTTAAAAGACGTATTGCAAATTGGCTTTTTATACATTATAGAAGAAGTGCTAGAAATTGTTATAGGTAGGTACCTACCCTTCAAAATGTCCATTTTTCACATCGCCAACTCCAACATCCAAAACTTCGTTGACAATACCTAGTAGCTTTTGTAACTGATAGAAAAAGTGTTGAGTACGAGTCGTATATCTGTTTCATTTGACACATTGAAAAAGTATCTCTAATTTCGGACATTGACCAAAATTTAGCCTAATGCTGCGACAAAACAATAAATTTATATATATATAGGTATATATTATACATACAATAAAAGGCGAACTTTGTGCTTTCTCTCCGTCTCACATATGAAAAATGAGAGAAAGAAATATTTTACTCCGGCATTTTCTCAAATGACCGAGCTGCGCAGAGAGAGCGTGATATGTGTGCGTATGCTAATTACACGCACATGTACATATACATTAGTGTACTCTCACGTTGACGTTTTAGCCGATAATAATAATTATAATTGACATTGTACATAGATTGTAAGTTATTTATTTTTGGAGGGTCATTGACCATTTGACCTAAAGGGCCAATCGCCATTGCTTACAACCAATATCCTTATGAACTGAACAAGTAAAATAATACACAATGCCCCTCTTCCATTATTTTATTATAAAAATATATCTACATACTTTTTGACTTACTATATACACATGAGAATGTTTGTTGGTTATTTTACTCATCTCTTTACAATGTAATTCATTACTTATAATCATAACACATAATAGACACACACTGTTATTGCTTAAATCTCCCATACACTTAAAACGCTGATAATTCCAAAAACACAAGTGTGTGATAGATTGTTCACATTACTCTTAATAATAATATCCATGAAGACATTTTAAATGTTCTCGTTATGTCTCAGAAATCCACTGTTTTTCATAGAACTGCTAAAGGAGACAAAATATTCATAACACTTAAATGAACCACTAAACAATTTTATCAGACGAATTTACAGAACATAATGACGAACAGACGCCATTCTTTTGTGCCTACATGTTACTTGCTTTGATTCAACGTATTGACAGTACCTACAAAAAGTGTGCACAAGACATAGCTAGTTTTGCAGGTGCAATGACAATATTATGTATTCTGCCAAAAAGAATGAGTTGGTTTGAGACATTTCGGATTAGTACAAGCTTACTAAACAAACCTCTACTCTGTGGAGGCCCATATGATCCTATTATAATCGGACATGTTCGAAAAAAAAGAAAAAACTAAAAAAAAACTATACATTTGACACTAATAAAAAAGATTTCAACCAACCATTCATATCAGTGTTACTTCAGGTGAATGGCCGTTATGCATTTATGGTTCAAAAGACATTTTCATGAAACTAAGATAATCTTTTTATAGTTTCAACCACTCTTAAATGTATGCAATCAAAGAGTTTGGACGATAACTAGAGGAAATCATATGAACTTTTTGCGTTACAACACTTGATAGTGAAAAATTTTCAGTATGGTTGAATTATTAGCCATAGAAAAATGAATATTTTGTACGTAGGCGCATTAAAAGATGTGTCCTGTTTTTATAATGTATGTCTGACATACTATTTGTGACATTTTTGTGATTGTTCAATTTATAATGTCAATAATCATATGATATCAGTAATCTCTATATATATAAAAATCTCGTGTCACGATGTTTGTGGTCGAACTCCTCCGAAATGGCTCGACCGATTTTTATGAATTTTTTTATGTATGTTTGTTAGATATGAGAATAGGTCAACAAGTATATTTCATATCGCTAGGTGATTAGGGTATCTATCCAGAAAAATTTTCTTTTATTTTTTTGACAATTTTTTTTTTGTATTTTTTTTTATTAATTGGCATAAAAAAATACTTATAACCCAAAATTTTCACCTTCCTACCTCCACCCTCCCATTTTTTAATCGCGATTTTATTATTTTTGTATGAACAAATTTAACCGTTGTTCGTATTTTAAACAGAACTAAATTATTTATGTTGTTGAATGACAGATGGCGCTACGTCCGAGAAGAATTCAAGAGAAGCGTTGCGTCATTTTGACATTTCATTCGGCATATCACAACGCAGTGCGTGCAAAATTTTGTACGATTTATTTTATTTTATCTATTTTTATGTGCGTGTATTACAGTGCACAATGCCAGCAAGATGCAAGGGGGGCCATTTGGGCCGTCGAACGAATAAAGAAACAAACATGCGAAATAGTAGAGCAGAAAGAACAGACGAACAAATCCAACAAGATAACAAAAACGTGCGTGTAAGCATGTCGCAATTGCGTGCATCTCAATCACAAGAGGCACGAGCTGAACGAAATCAACAACGACAATTGGAACGGAGCCAAGCGCGCCGGTTCGTAGTTAACACATGCAGAGCAAATGGCCGACAACGCCAACAAGTACATCGAACATATACATCTGCTTCGTTCCTTTGTCTCGCATTCGAGTACGAGCCAGATATTGAATATTCCGCTCATCCGAAAGTGGTGATTGGTGCTATGGACAAAGAATGTCCCCATTGTCATGCGCTCAAATTCAAACATGAGTCAGCCGGGATGTGTTGCGGTGTTGCGCATCAGGAAAAGTGCAACTACCAGAATTGAGATACCACCAGAACCATTGAACGGCACGGTTCTAGATTCAAACCTCTTCCTGAAGTCCATTCGCACATTCAATTCATGCTTCCAAATGACTTCGTCCGGAGCAACAGAAATAGTTCACAGTACTGCGGCAAATGGTCAACAATTCCATTCTACGTTCAAAATCAACGCGGCGCGGCGGTGAGGACATCAATCATGTGGATGCACGTTGCGGCTACAATAGCCTCAATTCGCCTAATGCCAGGTGCATCATCGGCGAACTGGACGCCCTGTTGAATGAGCACAATGAATTATTGAAATTCTTCAAAGCACACATACACGAATTTCAAAGTGACAATCACGCTATTGTCATCAATCCTGATAAAACACCAGCTGGAGAGCACGTACGTCGATTCAATGCGACTGTTGTTGACGAAATTGCTGGAATCATGGTTGGGGACCGCACATCGACGCGAGAAATCGTGATTCGAAGAAGAAACAATAATCTGGAGTTCATCGCTGACACACACCGTCCATACGACGCTCTCCAATATCCGCAAATTTTCTGGAAGGGACAAGACGGATATTGCATAAACATTAAACAACGAGATCCTGTCACAGGTAATTTATTCATTATGAACATCATTACTCATTTTGAATTGAGAAAATGAATGGTTGATGTTTTTTTGTTTTTATCGGCGGTCATCGTCTACAGCGCTCTATTCCTCTTTCTGTCATAGATCCCATCCCCACACACTTACGATAGATTCGTTATTTTTTATTTAACAACCAAAATATTCACTAGAAATAATTTATATGGCAGAACAACGTTTGCCGGGTCAGCTAGTCATATCATATAATATGATGTCAGTAATCAATGAGTCTGTCCTTTCATAGGCATTTACAGTTATTTTACTATGTGTCTTGGTTTGGACTAGGTATCAATCAGTAGGTTGTTTTGGTTTAACTTTCATTTATATTTATGTTCGGTCTATATAGAGAAGGTTTTTTTTTTATTGTATAGTATTTGATACAAAACTCTCGAATTGACATTGATCTACATTTTTAGTCGTTTCAATTTTTATAATTAAAATTTTAGTTTTTATCTTTTTGTTAATTTGTGTAAATATATCGCTTGAACTATAAACGCATATTGTTCATTTGGTTGGCTGTGTATTTACAACTGATTTTTTTTACTAAACATACATCCTGCAATTAACAAAAGAATACAAATTTAACAATAATCAATACTGGTCAAGTATAAATTAGAAAAATTTAAATTAAATAGAAATAGAAGCATTTTATCCATTCGTTCACTTAGGTTTAGCGACTTCAGACTTTTCTTGGTAACTGATGACTCCTTTCTCCAACATGCTGGGAACTTCAACGGCAAGCCATGGACCTAACTGGAAATTAAACAAACTTGTTAAATTGATGCAAACTTACAAAAGGTACACATGTGAAACTTTAAATTGTAATTACTCCATAACATGACTACGAGACTTACCAACTTTTGGCAGTAACCTCACGAATATAAGTTGGCCTATAAAAAATCAATGTGCAAAGGGCCAAAATTTTTGTCTGGCTAGCGGGGACACGAAACCAAATCATACTCTATATTTCGGGGCAGTCGAAGATTGAATTTACAGTTCTAAACATAACCAAAAGGTTAGCTAATTGTTGCCTTGATTTCAACGTGGATAGATTAGTTATCTTTAGCAAATTACTGTACACAATACATTCAGCTAGAATACCATGTTTAAAGTTAAGAAATTTACATTGACATTCTTTAATGGTTTGGATGTGAACTTTATAATTGGGGGATCATATTGAAGAAATGTATTTCAGAAGTAGGCGCACATGAGAAGTACATAATTGTTACAAACTGCATGATAAAACAAACCATATTATTAGCTTTGGAAGGAGTAACATTAATGTGTGATTTAAAAGACAGTTTCTGATTGAAAATGATACCTAGGTCGCGAGTTTCAATGACTGCTGTTAGAGTGGTATTCTATCAATGGAATAATTAATTGATTATAGGTAGTGTACATAGAGATATTAAATAAAGTATTGTATGTTTTATGTCTTCTGTTTTTCATGTACTATTTCTTTGTCAATATGGAGTACAGTGTATTGACTACAATGAAATAGTATACGCAGGTGCAAGATAGCCTGTTTGATAAACTCAATTCTACAAAAACGTTACACATTAGGATAACAGCATATGAATAGTTTGAAATATCTTACCCCTAAAGCCATGGCATGCGCTATACCAAATTTGGGGACATTTCTCGCCCATAGCGGTTTGAAGTGATCCGTGAGACATATTTTTCCACCTCGGTACATTTTTGCTGTCTTTCCATCTAAACTTGGCAGCGCTATTTCTGGGGCAGTAGTGGGATATGTAACAGGTATCTGTGTAAATCAAGGTTGACTTTGTCATATTACCCATAAAACTAAAATTTTTTCGAATGATGCTAACTAATGTTTTGAAAGTAAACTTGAATTTAGATTTACAAGTAACAGATGTCTGGAATACATTGACAAAAAAACTATTTACAGTCGAACTTGGTTATTACGATCACGGAAATAACGAGATTTCGGGTGTAATGAGGAAACATTCGTTGACATTTTAGTTTATGATTTTCTCCATACATTTATTCACTTTTATAACAAGCTACTTCTCGGGTATACTGAGCAAAACTGTTAATGTGTCAATCGTTTAAAAACAATATTTTTGATCCTAAGCAATACAATCCGACCGGGAAGTTAACTAGACCGATGCCGCCAGGATCGGATTACTTTTATGACACTAGTTAATTGGTGTTTTCGCATATGGTTGAAATTGCATGTAAAACATCCAAGCTTTGTGAAGTCGGTAGGTACCTACCAGAACCTACAATAAAAAACTTCTTTTGTAGTTTATGAATGCCATGCTTGTTTCGGGGATTTTTACGATGGTTTTCAGATTTTTATGTTCTATGCTTAAATAGAACGTGGTGCGAAAAATGTTATATAACGAGTAATGTTTATAACGAGCAAATTCAGTCGGTAAATCGTAATAACCAAATTTGACTGTATTTACAATAAACTAAAATAATAAAAACATTTATGATTATAGATCCCTTAAAAATGATTTATTTTTAATGTAATTAAAAAAACAATCAATTTTCGTGAACATTATAATTCAATTATGTACCTACGGTCTCTTTTGTAAGTTTCTAGCCCAGCATTTATATTGCAAAAAGAATTTTTATCTATTACATGACTACATGTCGCTATTTTGCTAAACTATTTATTATAAAATGTATAAGTACATAATTTATGAGTCTGCATTGGAATATTTTCCCGACATTTTATTTATGGAACAAAATTATTTAGCTTCACTTACATCAAACTCAACGTCAAATTCATATTTGAGCAGTTCATGTATGTACCAGCATTTTCCGAACCATTTTGTTCCAGTTTTGTCAGATTCCAGGCGGAACCAATCGTTGTCGGCTTCTTTGTTGTTTTGTACATACTAAAACAAAAATGTTTTCATTACCAACCAATATAGTTTTAGGTAGGACTGAATCCCACTTTATTACAAGGGATTCAACACGAATCCGAGCATCAAAAATGAATTTATTTCTACGAACAATAGGCCAAAAAACATCAAAGACATAATGAACTATCGTATTTTGCAGGAGAGGATTGGTACCACATTTCAACAAGTTTAAATAGGTTAACCACTTGGCTAATATCAATATTATTGAATGGCAAACCTTTATAAGCGCTTGGTATTCTTCTTTTAGCCTGCCTACCCAAAGATCTTTATCCCTGGGACCTGCTCTTGTTTTCAAAAG
Source organism: Rhyacophila brunnea (assembly GCF_057557595.1). Classification (NCBI taxonomy): domain Eukaryota; kingdom Metazoa; phylum Arthropoda; class Insecta; order Trichoptera; family Rhyacophilidae; genus Rhyacophila; species Rhyacophila brunnea. The sequence continues at coordinate 4,466,186 of NW_028233276.1, forward strand.
AGGTATTCCACTCAAACTTTTCCTAGTTCCTTCGTCTACCATATTGAAAGCTTAATGAAAATTTTAAGTTTATGCCAAATTTTTGACAGTTCTAGACTGACGTGTAAATAGCAGTGTTGCTATAATAGCTATAATATTTGGTGTTACCCTCCATTAGAATATTGCAAATTGAAAAAATTAAATTTTAATAATTAATATAGGTAATTAAATGGAAAAAAATAATCTCATTATCAGGATGTCGTTGAAAGATAAAATAAATTATAAAATGAAATCATAGATGGCAATATCCGTATAAAATAATGGTACAGACCACCGCCATCTTTAGATTCAATCGGCAATGTACAGACCTACAAACTGAAGAATGGGTAGTGGAGCCACTGTCGAAAACTACCCAATCAAGAACTCGACAAAATCTGACATTCGAATGAAATTTTCAAAATGGCGTCCTATGGTACCCAGTTCGTAGTTCCATGTTTGGCCATTCTACAAATAAATTTGTAGGCCTGTATTTAACTATTTTTTGGTTTTTCAAAAATCTTAATTAACAAGCAACAATTGATAGGTACCTACATATTATAAATATATAATATTATACCTATTTGAAAGAAATACCTACTTAGATACATTGATTTGGTGAAGTTACAATAACGCAGGGTCTCTAATTTGATAGGGTCCCAAAACACTAAAAACAAATTGAAAAAAGCCATAAAGCACCATTTTTCAAAATACCTAAGTTCGTCAACATCAAGTAGAGTAGTTTGCGTGCCAAAGTCCTTAAAGAAACTTCGATAGTAAATGCGAGGTATACATAAAGGCATCTAGAAAAAAAATATCCAAAACGATGAAGAAGAAACGGCGATTTTCATATTTTCAAGTCGATTTTGAAATTTGTCAGTGACAATTTATGACAACATAATCAATGGATAATCTTCAATATTCTTTACAAAAACAGTATTTTACTTAACCAGTACCTGTCTAAATAATATGTAAGTAGTTAAAAACGCACTCGTCGTCTCTAAAAAAATAGCACTCACTGAGTCTATTCACTGAGTTATATATAAATATTATTACAATGTTTACACTTAAATCTTGAAATCAAAGTCCACACATTTTGAATGTGCCAGCGACCTCTTCAATAATCTCCAATATTCCATACACAAACATTATCTATTCATGATCGCTATAATGTAGACTTGGGGGGGGGGGGGGGGTATGCATACTACAACGGACGCAGTTTCTTTTGTGCTTCGTCTACTTGAGACGTCTATACGAAAAGTCATGATACCAGCCCCGAAAGTGGTTATGGCTCCCACTCCTCACCTACGTAACTTGGTACTTCAATGACACCGCGCACACGCTTCGGTTTCGTATTAATAATACGAGAGACGCATTTTATTTTGTAATTCGTCTACCCGAGACGATAGTATGCACGAAAAGTCATTGTATCAGCCCCGGAAGTGGTCATGGATCCCACTCTTCACCCTCCCAGCTTGGTATTTAAAATGGTGTTAAAAAGCTGTTTTCTTTTGTTGTCAAAAATAGAATGATACCTACTAGTATTATTGTTGATTTACCTACCTATATAATGTCTAGGCACACAGTTTTGTTTTGATTTTTAGGTAATTAAGTACTTATACTTTATGGTAATTATATTCAATATAGGTATACCGAAAATGATAATATTATGCATTGTATGGTAATTTATCGAAATTGTTCTAGGTACCGACTAAACATTTACGGACCGTTTTTCACTATTTTAAATAGGAGATCCGTACCGTACCCTATGAATATTTTGTTGTATCTACATAATGACAAGAGTTTTAAAAACATTTAATTTTCTAACAGATGCATGTAAGCTTTTCCATTCCGGTTATGGACGCGGAATTGCCTTTCAGGTGGTGCATTTAGGAGTGGTAAGCAAAAATAGTGTAATCGATTAGAAACTGAATCTTCAATTATTGCAATATTTGGATAATGAAAAAGGGGTTTGTAAGGACAGTACGATACCCAGTAAATTCCGTATTTTTAATGCGGTACGATTCTTCTTCTATCCGCAAACCAGCTATCTGCACTTATGACAAAAAATTAGATTTGAGAGAAAAATGGCATTTTGTTATAAAGCATGTTTTCTATGCTCACACAAAATTTTTAACTTCTAAACCTATATATAAATGCGTTTTCGTTCTTCACACAAAACAGCTAACTGCATGTGCCAAATTTTCAATATCGCAAATCGAACAACTCCGCTCTTTATATAAATTTTCTTTGTAATATAAAGGGGAGCTAAAGTAGTGTACTAATTCATAGTGCAGCTTATTTGTAAAAAAAAATCGGTACAGTTCGGTTATGAGGAATACAGCGGAAAACACATTTTGAAAATAGCCGATATACTGGATTATTTGTTAGTTTAACCTAACCAAATCTAACCTAACCAAATCTAACCTAACCTAACCTCACCCAACCCAACCTAACCCATACTAACCCAAACTAACAAATAATCCAGTATATCGGGTATTTTCAAAATGTGTTTTCCGCTGTATTCCTCATAACCGAACTGTACCAAATAATTTTGTATGTAAGTGTATTTTTGGAATAATTGTTAAATTCCGCTTGATAGTTAAATCATTAAGTTTTTTTCTCCTTCCAGAACAATTTGCCCAAATTGAGTTAGCCGGTTTGCAGATTAAGTAGTGGAAATCCTGATTCAATATATTAAATTAAGAAGATTTCAAACTAAACACATTTTTATTTTCGAGAAAAATCGATGATTTCTAGAAAAAAAACATTAAAACTATGAATTGTCAAAAAATCTACCGTTCAAGGCGTTCAAGAGAACTAATTCACAACTAATTTCTAATTATAAAAATCACCTTATTTTCATTTTAATTATAGAAATAACCATAAGATAAAATGTAATATTAATAAAAAATCATTCAATGAACATTTTTTTTTAAATTGTAAGTTTACGTTCTAAATTAAAATTTTATGTTTTCAGATAAATATTGATCACTTAAAATAAAAATTATCGGTAAAACGTATTAAACTGCAGTTTTAGATATTAATAATGTCATTGATTACCTACATTTCATTTCATTCCGACCATGTACTCCATCCTAATAGGATAATATGGGCCTCCACAGAGTGGAGGTTTATATTATCAGATTTTTGTTTTCACGAGAAATGGATGTCAGCTACTTGCTCAACCTATTAGGTCCATACTCTGATTCATACATAAATTGAAAAATAATATGTGTACTTGCCAGGCCCAGGATTCAAACCTGGGACTTACGACGCTAGGTAGGTATCTGAGGTACCTACACACATACAGATATTATTTTTAGTGGTCATAAAGACATAATATGTACTTACCATATTTGTAATATTATGAATACGTATAAGTTGAATAATAATGACAAAAAACTTGGAGGTCACCATTTCACTTTACTTACAAGTCTGTAAGTAAATAAGTCATAATATTATGTGGACGTTACTTCTATTTGCCTGCAAAAAAAACCTGTCCGAATTAGTTAGAATGTTAGAATAAGAGTGTTTACTTTAATGATTTACTTTGCGGATGAATGATTTTTCACATTAAATAATAATGATATCACTGATCTTATATGAAATTCTAAGAATCTTGAAGGAAAATTAAAATTATATATATTGACTCTGGACATTGACTTTTGTGGACATATTTGTGTCACCTTGGGGATTGATAGACACATATATGCAAGTTTCGCAAGCCATCGACGCTGCGAGCCAAATTTTAAACTGAATCACTAAATCTACTTACAATAGTAATGCTTGTCCATTCATGATGTCATATGATTTTTTGATATTTTTTAACCCACCTTCCTCCTATCGTCACTTTCGGGGGAGCGCCAATGGTGGTTGCCGTCTGGGTATAATGTCGGTGCTCCACTGGCACGAAAGTCAGACGATTTACAGTCTTCGGACTTTTTTTCCGCGTGGAGCACCCCAGATCTGCGGACTTTTTAATCTGCTGACCAAGCTCGTTGGATATTTTACCCTCCGAGTTGCCAGACTTGGTCCGTCGATCACTATGCAAATTCTATTTGAAATAAATACGCGATTATTCGACCCAAAAAAAATCCGTTATTGTTTTAAACATTTTCATTAATTAATTTGTTAATTTACACATTAGAAAATGAGAGATTTATCAATTATTTTTTATTTGTATTTATGAAATTCATAAAAGAAAACGTAAACTTGTGTTGTTATCACTGCTATATTATTTTATATAAGTCTACATATAAATAACACGAAATTATAGGATTATCGGAAGACATTATGATAATCGCAACTTTTCACTTTTGACAGTTCGACTTTTTTATTCGTTCGTTGATCAGTAGTAGAGCATAGACAAATCGGACGATTTATTGTCCTAGGACTTTTGGCTCGCCAATGGAGCGCTGGCATAAAAGTGCCAACCCAAAATCGCCGCCCCCTAGTTGAAATTGATATTTTTATTTTCATCAAAATATTAATTATGTTATAAAAAATTATGTTATCATCTTTTATTACGAAGTTTAATAATGAGAACGAAAATTGCGCCGCAGACGATTTTTTGCTGCCCATTAAACATATGCACTATAATAATGCCCCTCATATAATAATATATAGCTCAATGACTCGGTTAGTATCCTGAATATGTACAATTACATTTTGCCGAAATATTTTATAATAGGACACTGAGCCATTCTATGAAGACTTCGAGAGAATGCTTTTCAGTAGGTATGTATTTATATTTATACATTTGTGACGCATGTCAATACTTAGGTCTTGAACTCATAAATATGATTATTATTATGTTATCATCATCATCAGCCTGTATCTATCCACTGCTGGATAAAGGCCTCTCCAAACTGATTCCACTTACAGCCCATTTCCATTTGAGGTTGTTAGCAAACTCTATTACATCGCAAAGCCTTGTCTGTTCCCTTATCTCTCTTTTACTTAGGGTCCATGTTTCACATGTATATATGATAACTGGAAGCATACACTGGTTGAACACTTTGCGCTTTAGGCACAGTGGGAGGTCACTCTTAAAGACATTATTCATTATTATGTACCTATATATAAAAATATATCATGCGTAAATTCTTCATTCCGCCCTTTGATAAGACGTGTCACTAGGGATTGCAATACTGAATTTCTTATTGAATACCGGTATTTTTTAAACATTAAAAAAACAGAAGTAGGTGCTTATCAATAAATAAAGCTATTAAAATCTTTTTAAAATATTATTTTATAGCAAAAGCCTACATACCTACATTTATTATGTTGACATTTTAAAATATGTATTGATCATAAATGTAGAACTATTGATTTTTTACAAATAATTTGAATATATTGATAATTTTAACTAAAGCTCTCAAAAGTTCATCAAGTGCAAATAGGTCCAGGAAAAGCTTCTTAAATTCAAACGCTTGTACAGTCATCATTAATAAATTATTATAGGGCGGGCGATTATAGTAAGGCGCTGGCCATGACAAAAAAAACATTTATGTTCTTTTTTTCTCAAAGCCTGGATGTTTGTGATTGTTCAAAATTACTAAAAACCACCTTTTACGAGAAAGCAAGGACATGGTTATTGATAATTCAAAAAAAAAAATTACAGAATAATTGAATATTTTTGTCACGGATGTTTTCTATTTCAAAATAATATTATGATAATAATTCATCGCGATAATTACTTATATAAATATATTTGATGACATTTGCTTTATTATTTTTTCACCTCTGTTGGATTCACTCAATATATTTATTTGCATTTTAGCAGCACATAACTTATAATTCATTTTCAAAAACGTAAACGAGTGTGCTTTCTTAATACCGAAAATTCCGGTATTTTCGATTTTTAAAATCGGTATTTCGGTATTGATAAATACTGGAATACCGGTTTTGAAATACCGGTATTGCAATTCCTACCTGTCACCCTTCGGTAGTATACAACTAGCACATGTAGGTAGGTACTTCATATATTATTTCATCATTAGATTCAGTTTTCGTACTTGAATTAATTCTATTATACTTTTATACATAATGCGTATCAGGTGTTAGAGAAAATTAAGGTGGGACGTGAGCCGCGTAGGGCAAAATGAGGAATGGGAGTAAGATCGTGGTAACGCGGGTATTTGAACATGTACCGTTTTTAAAAAAATATTCTTTTTCGTTTAGGTACATGTTCAAGCACGGGCGTTAACATGATCTTACTCCCTATTTCATTTATAGTTCGTCAATTTATGGTTACGGCCGTATGTTGTAGCTTAGCCACTGGGAAATGCCAATAGAAATGGCTTATTTCAAAAAAATACTACCTTATTCTTAGGTCAATAATAATTATAAAACAATCATTATTCGTAGAATGTTTATCACATTTGAATGATCAAAGACATAGCTTATCCGTATCTTTAGAATTATCTTAAAATGTGTTAATGGTGCCCATTTTTTGAATAATAAAATGCCTAATTCTTGTCAAATTTGGGATCACAAAGATTATAAAATATAATTTTTTATCGTAAATATGTCACTATATATAGTTAACATTAATTTTACTAATGGTTTTGTAAATGAGTTTAAAAATTAATAAATCGAAAAAATCTTAACACCACTGCATGGATGTACTGAAATATGACTATATTCTAACATTGGAGCGAGAGGTTTAAAAAAATACTATTTTATGTAATAAAAATACTTTATACAGTCATCAAATGTTTAAAATAAATATAATATTATATAAATAGATTATCTACAACGTTTAAGGAATGCCCAAGAACATGCTTTGAAAATAGCATAAAAGCTCCATTTTGACTTACGCTGAGCATGTGGGCCGTTAAACATTGGTACTACCACACCACTTCCAATTATCTCTGTGTTCATTGATGTCGATGATACTACAATTTATGCAAGGCTCGAAATGGACCGGAGCGCACCGGAGCGCCGTTCCGCTTCGTGAAATCGGTAAAATTATCGCTCCGCCTCGTGGAAAAATAATTTGACGGTTTGAGCTAGATAGGTCATAATATACAAAAAAATTGATCACTAATTTTTATACAATACTCTAATTAATTTATATGTAATTTGATAATTAGGAGTAATGTTAATATCTTCAAAAAATTGTCGAGCGCTCCGGTTCGTTAACTTTTCCATTTCGAGCGCTGAATTTACGAATATGTATTTTTATTTAAAAAAAAAAAAAAAAAAAGCTTACTCTAGAATGAGGGATCTATCTTGCTCGATGTAGTAGTTCCATCACTAAATGTAGGAAAATTGAGATGTTGCCTACGTAATTAAAAATAATGAAAAGATCTATAATAGCACAGAAATAATTACTTGATTGATCTTTGGCATCGAAGGTCTTGACTTGTATCCGCAATGCAACTTTGTTTCAATTGCAATCCTTTCAAAGCGTTGATTTATGATACGCGTAACCTTTAAACTTAATTTTCCGTAGTGTTTCCACCACATGTTTATTTTACACGTTGTGTTTATTGTTGACAATTAGTGCCATATTGTACCTGAAATAATTACTAAGTAAAATTAGCGTTGAGTTAGTTGAGAACTTAGCGTTTTTCTTTCAAAATCTAGATGTTTGAATGCGAATGAGCTTGCTAAAATAGCATCGTGCGCGTGGCGTTAAGGCGAAGTCTCTACCTATCAGAGCTTGCAATTTGAGACATTTTTTATATAATTTACAATTTAAATTGTATTAATTAATAAATATGTATCAGAAAACATTAAAAAGAAAAATATTTTTTATTTTAAGTCAAAGATAAACTTACAATTTAAAAAAATGTTATAAAATGTGAATTAGTTAAAGGGTCCTTCCTATCTTATCATTACATATTATTTTATGGTAATATTTATTACTTATAAAAATTTAGATTATTATGTTATATATTATATATTTTAATGAAGAGATTTTTGACTAATTCATAGAGTTTTAATATTTTTTATATTTATTTAAAAAAAACAACGATTTTTATAAAAATATAAATGTGTATAACTTTGAAAGTTAACTGTGAAATCCTTTTTATTTATATTTAAAAACCATTGATGTCGCGTGGGGGTAGGTAGCCTATGCGTAGCTTCTTCTTCTTCGGTGGCACTACAGCTCAAGTCGAGCCCTGGCCTCCTCTACCGCCGTCCTCCAGCCGGAACGGTCCTCCGCACGTCTTTTCCAGTTCATGATTTTTAGCAGTTGTTGGCCTCTTTTGTAATGTTGTCACCCCATCGTGTGCGTGGCTTTCCCACTGGCCTTTCCCCCCCTGGGTTTCCTCCGAGGATCTTCTTCGGTATCCGTGACTCAGGTATGTGCTGGACATGGCCTGCCCAGTTTAGCTTCTGGAGTTTTATGAAGGTGGAGAGTTTTGAATCTTGGTATAAGCGGTATAGTTCCGTGTTGTACCTAATTCTCCACTCCCCACCATCATTCATGGGTCCGTATATCCGCCTCAGGATCTTTCTGTCAAAGCAATCCACCATTTCAGCTGCTTTCATATTTAGCGTCCATGACTCGCGCCCGTATGCGACGACTGTGCGTGCGTATGACGGTTTTGTAGAGCCGGGTCTTAGTTTTTCAGTGGACATTTCTGGATTTGAATATGGGCAGCAATGAGAAGTACGATTTATTTGCAGCGGTTATTCGGGCTTTTATTTCTTCCTTGGCTTTGGATTGGAACTTTGGCCCAGCCTATTCTGATTTTGTAGGCTTTGTACCACGACTTTACTTACTATGCGTAGCTTAGTGACGGCAAATTAAGGAATGAATAGGTACTATCATAACAACTTTTTTAGTTTAAAGAAATCATAAAAAGGCCTCCGAAATTGTCAGTGCATCATAGTTTCATGTATCTAAAACCGTCGCTGTTCGAGAGTAGGTTTCGCAGTAAATATGATCTAATCCTCATTAGATGATTATTACGAACGTCGCTTCGTTGCATTTGTCATTTTAAAATAGTACAATAAGCATACATATAACAATTTTGCATACAATTTGAGACTAAAAATGAAAGGAGACAACATTCTAAGCCTGCTTAAGGGTGGCATTTTGCCTAGGGACGTCACTGCTTAAAACTTCTCATGAAAAGCTTATCACACTAGATTTATTTGTAAATCAACAAGCTGGCCTTTTATACATTATACCTTATATTAAAAATAAAAATTAATGTAGGTACCCGAGAATTATTAAAGTGCTGCCTATATTTTGATTAGTCATTCTTTTTTTTTTTTTTTTTTCGACCATGTCCGATCCTGATAGGATCATATGGGCCTACACAGAGTAGAGGTTTGTATTGACAGATTTAGTTTTTTTTACGAGAAATGGATGTCAGCCACTTGCTCAACCTATTAGGTCCATACCCTGACACACACAAATTGAAAAACAATTTGTGTACTTGCCAAACCCAGGATTCGAACCTGGGACCCACGGCTTTGTAGTCCAACGCTTATGCCGCGCGGCCACCGTGGGCGTTAAATAGATTTAAATAGCGTTCTTAGATAGTTTAAAGAGTTTACATCAACTGGTAGAAAAGGTTAATGAGATCAGTAATTCTTATGGTTTAAAAATGAACCTCAAGAAAACAAAACTATTACTAGTATCAAAAATAGCGACACCAGACACCAACACAAATTTTGTCAATAACAGCGAACCAATCGAACGTGTGACCCATTATAAATATTTAGGTACATGGGTCAATGAGAAATGGGACCAGTCTCAGGAAATAAAAACTAGAATTGAGATCGCAAGGAGCGCCTTTCTCAAAATGAGACGCCTCCTTAGCAATCGAGATCTTAACTTAGGTCTGAGACTGCGTATGGTACGTTGTTATATTCCCTCAATTCTTTTCTATGGTATGGAAGTATGGACGCTAAACCAAGAGATGTCACGGAGACTTGAAGCTTTCGAGATGTGGCTGTATAGACGCATCCTCAAAATTCCTTGGACTGACCGGGTGACAAATGTTGAAGTTCTCAATCGAATGGGGAAGGACCGAGAAGTTCTACGTAGTATCAAAACCAGGAAACTACAGTACCTCGGCCGCATTATGAGAGGACAAAAATACAGCATTCCCCAACTTGTCATTCAAGGAAAGATCAATGGGAAGCGTAGCAGAGGACGGCGCCGCATCTCGTGGCTTAAGAACCTCCGTGATTGGTACGAGTGCAGCTCCACTGAACTGTTCCGGGTAGCAGACGACACAGATAAGATCGCCTTGATGGTGGCCGACCTCCGCTAGGGGAATTCTTAGTTATACGACTATTGTTAGATATAAAACAATTTTTTTTTCTCGTGAAAATAATGTTGATAATTTATTATGACTTTGTTTACTACCTACTATTTTTTCTGCATTGCTAGCTGTTTTAAGACTTGTTTTTAAATTTTGAGAAAATCTTGGTTATTTCTGCCATCTATAAGTTTATTTTCTTACTCCATTTGGAATATTTTGTGATTAGCAGTTGGCAACATAGATTAGAATAGGGCGTGTTTATAAATAAAGCACATTCAATGAATGACTTGATTGACTGTTTGCAGTGACGTCCCAAGACAAAATGCCGCCCCATTTTTTATCATCATTTCATGACACCAATATCTAAGAAATGTATTGTATGGATACATTACTGACAAGACCTATACCACAAAATCTAATTTAAATGCCATCTCTGCATCAATAGACAACAAATATAGCAAGTTCACGGTTTCAGATACATTTTAAAATTAATACACGTAAGAACTTTCAAAACTTGCGAGTGACCGGCAAAAATATTTGGATACATTTTAAATTAGGTAAGTATGTATGTACCTATCTATAATTCAAATGTTATTCGCAAATCTGCGCATATCATTGCTGATTACCAAGGACGCGACGTCCAAGGACAACGGAAGTAAACTGAATACGTGTATTAATTAAGGCTCTAAGTACAAAAAAGTAGTATTGCCTGTAGTTACTAAATACAGAGTCATTGCAGTCAAATTTCATGAAGCAGACCTTTTGAAAAATGTGGTTTTACAGTGTGAAGCAATCGCGGCAGCTTCTATAATTTTAGGTATTAAGAACTCGCAAGTGTCAACACACCATCGTCAGCCATTTTATATTGAATGAGGTTGACCACTGTAGTGCTATTTACACCATTATAAATAAAACAGCCCAACGGACTTACAACGTCGACAGGTTTAAATATTTTGCTGTATTTTTTTGACTTAGGCACTTAGACCATAGTTGAAGTTATTGGCGTTAGTATGTAGAACACTTTTCTATAAAAATGTCAGTTTTTTTTTGTTTTTGGTACTTAGCGCCCTAATTAATACACGTATTCATTACTATAGATCGTGAATCCGACAAAAAATACAGTCCTATTAAACCTTTTATAATAATTATTAATGCACTTTGTTTCCAACCAGTGTGCTGATTTTTTTTAATGGAAAGATATTTCCGTTCTTACTAAGTTTATGTAGCTATGTATTTCTATATATACTTAATGATTCTCCTCGATTTGCCGCACTTCGGGTAACTACCGCCCCCAAGCGACGCTAAATCTGCCTACCCCCACCCCCACGGGACGTCACTGACTGTTTGTTATCGTGTTGGGCGTTTTGGGTTGTCATTTTGTGTTCATCGTCTTTTTACTTTCTTCTTTCTAAAGATATTTCTTGAGAATAGTCTCTGCATTAAACCTAACACGTTGAAGAAACAATGAGAAGGAACAAACCTTAAGATCTAATGCGAATGAATGAACTTATTGGAGTTTTTTTTAATATTGATAGTACCTAGGTATACTTATGGAGTTTTGTCCCACAGGGGTAGAAACAGAAGGGAGCTTGCCTTAGTTACTTCGTTTAAAAACAAAAATATATTCGTTTAGGACTTGAAAATAAATAATTAGGTATAGTAAGTATCCTCACGTAACTTTGTAATTGTACACATTGACAAGATTTGTGTGTAATACGCACTGCGTATTAGTGTATCAGTAAATGTAAGGCGCGTGATTGGCTGATTTCATCAAATAATTCAAAAAAATCTATTCCAAATTGCAAGGTTACGTGGAGGGTGGTCTACAAGCTTTCAGAATAAATTTAAATCTGATATAAAAATAAGCACCCACAGTGGTCTGGTTGCGGCCGTTTCGGATGTGTCATTTTTAAATATGTGTTTTGATCCAGCGCAGGGACTAACAATCATTTCTCGTAAACAAGACTGTTAATTTAACCTCCACTTTGTGGAGGTCCTTACGTACCACAGACAGAAATTTACATGACAATTAAATTTTACTTTTAAGTTTAAAAAACTAGGATAGAAAACATTATATGTTGAGGGATAATGTATACGAAGAATAATTAAAATTAAGATAGTTGAATGCTGTCTACTAGCTATGTAGCTATATATAGGAAGAAGAGATAATAGCTAGATATATTCAGTCATCCAGTGTTAGTTTCCGAGAAGAACTAGACGCCAGACGTTCGCCAAATCCAATCACAATTTATCGTGCGAATAAATTGTGTTGTTTCTGTTTGATTGTAAAACCGTACAGTTAAAAATATAGTCACCACGTGGAAACTTCTGTTTTTATAATAATTAGAATTACACTAGACTCACATTGCAGTGAAATCAGAATTCATAGCTCTCTGTTGTTTATTGGGAGGTAGCCCGAACTCGAAAGATTATCATTAGCGTCAAATTCATATTATATGTAATTTGTATTGACCAAGTGATGTTAGTATGTAAATATAGTATAAGGTTAGTAAAAACGGATGGTTGAGATTGTTATTTGAGTATAGTCGCTCACTATTGTTATCTTGTGTACTGAGGGTCCTGGCGTATAGCTGTGCTGGCATTTGCTTCAATTTCTGACATATTTGATTATTAAGATAATTTAAATGATTCCTCAAACTTATACAACCTAACCTAATACTCCGTTCACATGTGAATGGATTTACTGTTGACAGAAAGACGTATTATGGCGGCCAACAAGAAAATGTGTGGGTAAACATGTATTATCCTGCAATTGGCAAGATTGCATGCGTGAATCAAAAAAGTTTGGAAGCTTCAGAATTTTCGTACGACAGTAGGACTATTTCGATCTGCGTCTGCGCAGTACAACGATAGTGGCGTACCTGCCGGCAAAAAATGAACTACGAACGAATTTTCAGGTTGACCGATTTTCACTAACAGCGCATCTATTCTATACACAAGACTGCTTTCGGCCGCTATCTAGGGTAGGAATGTATCTAAGTATTAGCACTATTGTAACAACTACAATAAGTTAGTTGTAATGTTTACAATAAGTGCTATGTTTTAACAGCACCTCTCTTGGCTGTGAAAATTTTTAGAGTGAGATAGACAGTTTTGACAGTTCAGGCGGCTAACTTATTGTAATTGTTACAATAAGTAGTAATATGTCGATACTTTCCTACCCTAGTTAGCTGCCGTAAAGGCCGGAAGCAGTCATCTGTAATAGAATAGATGCGCTGCTGTCAAATAGTACGAAATAGTACAATAAAATTAAAACATCGCGTCTCGCTCACTCTTAAAGAATGAATTGGAGAGACAGTCAGCATTTTTACGTGTAAACAGTTATTGTTAGGATAGTTTTACTCACTATTGCTGCCAGTAAATCCATGCAGTGTCAGAAATATTATTTTGTTGCGTCCTTTCTCCTTATGTATTAACTGCTTCAAGCAGACTTCTCCACACTATTCTGTATTTTGTTGTCGCCTTTTAGTTATCAACCTCCATCGCTTGCAGGGCTTTCTGAACGTCATCAATCATGACACGTTTTACCTTCTACTTATTTATTAATTCACACCTTTTCGTTGAAGTAATTACGTAAGTAATGTGATCTTGAGGTTAGGACGTTCAAATTAAGTCGTAATTCTAATGATGGCCGCCGACTTTTTGTCTCGGTTAGCTTATAAAACCACCTATGGGTGAAATAATATTGTGGTGACATTGAAAACAATTTGATTTATTATTCAATAATAAGTTTATTGTTATTTTATTACCAGGAGCGAGAATGAGAAGATGTAAATCTGCACTAAGGAAGATTGATCAATTAATAAAGTTTATGAGAATTGATTTTCGCTTAGGTATGTACGCTTCCGTGGTTAGATTACTACACATTATTGTATGATGTTCTCTTGTAGCTATGCATATTGCATATGCCTCGTACAATTCTACGAATTATGGCAGTTTTTTTTTTTTTTTTTTTCTAGATGCCTTTATGGATACCTCGCATTTACTATCGAGGTTTCTTAAGGACTTTGGCACGCAAACTACTCTACTTGATGCTAGTCAAATGAAAATTGTGCTGGCTGAGAGAATATGCCTTATTGAAAACTGTTCTTCTACCCGCATCGGGTATTGCTAATTTGAATTCGGCCAGGGCCTATGAAACCGCCTTGCAAAAACCCTGGAAAATTCTTAGTAGCGCAATGCGGAGGTGATTCTGATGAATATTTTGTCGTATTCATTGGGAACTGAGGACTGCGATTTGTAGTCGAGTTTTTTCCCGTGGTAAAAGAAATGTCGCATAGGACTGATATCATATAATGAGCATATACTTATCCTATCTTATATGATTGCAGTCACTGGATCTGAAAGGCATGAATCATCTTTACATGTCACCATTTATTATTTTTATTCTTTTTATTCCATCAATACAGAAATTAAAAAGTGCATCAGTTGCGTGCAGCAATTAAACACACTATTTTCCCTCGTCCATCTGCAGTGCAGCTTGGAGTATGCTGAGGACCAAGGTCGTGACACGAAACTGTAAAATAATCGTAGTGTTAGTTATTGCTCATACTTCGAATGCAATATTATGGTAAAATGTTTGTAGAAAATGATGATTGTTTCATATTGAAATACACAGTGATGGATGACCTGTGGGGGTAGGCGGGCACGATGATTACACCTTTCGAAAGCGGTGGTCAACTTTGTTAGAATGCTTCATTAGAAAGTACCGACATCTTAGTTTTTTCAGCGCCGCAGATCTCCATGCACTTAAAACCACCGCTGTTTGAAATGGTCTAATATAATAATGATATGATATGATAATAATGAGGTATATATGTAAGTTTTGCAAGATATCTGTTGTATTTGTCAATTTAAGAATATAAAATTGCTAGGAAGGTGTGCTTTTTTTTTTTTTGACCATGTCCGATCCTAATAGGATCATATGGGCATCCACAGAGTAGAGGTTTGTATTAACAGATTTTGTTTTTTACGAGAAATGGATGTCAGCCACTTGCTCAACCTATTAGGTCCATACCCTGACTCACACACAAACTGAAAAACAATATGTGTACTTGCCAGACCCAGGATTCGAACCTGAGACCCACAGCGTGATAGTCCAACGCTTATGCCGCGCGGCCACCGTGGGTGTCTTACAGGGTTCGAAATGGACCGAAAAGCACCGGAGCGCCGTTCCGGTTCATGAAATCACCAAACTAGAGCTTCGTCTCGTGGAAAAATTGTTTTAACTGTTTGAGTTCGATCATATAACAAAAAAATCGAACACCCTTATTTTTATAAAATATACTTACATATAATTAGACAACTATGTTAATTACGTTCGGAAAATTGTCAAACGCTCGAGTTCGTAAAATTTTCCATTTCAAGCGCTGGTATCTTTGCTCTCTAAGTCTGCCTAAGGGCGGCACTTTGGCTAGGGACGTCACTGAACATGGTAATAATTGATTTTAACGAAATATACAGTGGAAAATATTCATAAATTAATTATTGCGAACATTGCATTCGAAAATAGTCAATAACTAACACTAACACTGTAAGTCGCAATTCAATGCCACGGCCTGTCTGTAGTTGGTTTTGCTAACGAAGTTGTCATATTCAACAAATTACAATAGAATCGGGAACATTCAAAAGGCAGTTGGCATCCTGTATAGCGGTGGTTTCCAAACTTTACGTTACTACGCCTACCTTTTAAAACAATCTAATTTTGGCGCCTCCCCCTCTTTATTTCATTAACGCATTCGCTGCTGAATAGATAATGCGATTTTAATTGCCCCTTTTAAAATGCATGTTAATTACATCGATCGGCCGCCTGGTCATTACGCGCCGTGTGCGTCTTCCGCGTCCAAAGTATTAAATACATTTTTACACAAAGTGTTTTTTTCTACTAAACGGGCTCGATATATAGATTTCATTGCATCTAATGCAGAAAATTCCGTTTCGCATAAATATGATGTTACGAATGGTAGCAGTGCCCACTCACATTGCCTTTCTTGACAAAGTATTATTAGTCTTCAGTTCAATTCAACCAAAATTGAACAAAGGTTTTTGTTTCCATATAGCCATTTTTATTAGTCAGGAAATACACTACAAATAATTATAAAATAAAATTCTACATGTGAATTATCATCAATCACACACACCACACAATCACATCATAATGGTATCACACAGTCAAATTTATTATGACATGTCAAAATTCTGCAACTGAAACTGATTTTTTTTATAGTTTATAATAGAACGAATTTGTGGTGTGTGTTTATCTCACTTAACTGGTCTCTTGTTGTGGGGGCCATGCACAATAGTATAAAAATGAGGTATAATAAAATTAGTCTCCATATTATCTTCATACAGGTTTGCAAACAACCTAACTTTTATAGGACTGTTTTTTATGTAGTTTATAACTAGCTGCCGTTTTATAAACGATGCACTTGAAAACTGCAAACCTGTGGCTACATTATTGTGTTAAACTTTTCACGCCTTTGCAACAGTCCGCGCTTCCCCAGGGAGGCGCGACCCCCAGTTTGGAAATCGCTGCTGTATAGTGTATAACAACCATTATTCGTTTCGAGTTTTGCAAAATCAACGGAAAGAAAATCAACGTTTTGTGCAATGGATTCAATTTCCATGCAGGCAGACGGAACCATGTGGAAGCTATTGATTTTAATGTTTTCATAAAAATAAGAATAATTTGTAATGAAATAATATTATAATCTACTCTCGAATTGAAATTCGTTACACAGATACTAGTCAAGTTATTGTAGTGCAGGATCCCATAGACTTGTCGTATACATAATATGCGGAACGCATTCTGACAATTGGAATAGGTTTTAGGGGTCACCAAGGTATATAATGTCGATGTTGCCAGGCGATATTAGTGGTCAATTTTTTTATTGAGGTTTTAATTTTTTTTCTTATAACCCACCAAAAATTGTTCTGAGTTCTTCAATAAAACCAAGACCGAATCAGGGATTGATTGAAAATGCAATAATTGTGCCATGCCATCGGCACGGTCGTAGAACGGTTCGTCCCATTTGAAAAAATAAAAATAGCGGATACTGCAATGTGTTCAAAATTATCGATTCTTAGGATCCTCCTTGGCTTAAATTATTTTATTTAGTAGCATTTGTGTATAGAATCTTCTTCTTCGATGGCGCTACAGCTCAAGTCGAGCCCTGGCCTCCTCCACCGCTGTCCTCGTCTGTATAGAGAATAACCCAGATTGCTTTCTTTACCATATTACAAGCATATGATATTGTTTTAGTATTATGGTTAATACAGAAGCAGTGTAGGTTGCACATATAGGTTGGTGAATAAATGAAATAACGATAACGACTAACCACACTAAGTAGACATTTATTAAAAAAAAGAAACAAGTCAAGTGTTCAAACTGCTTTAAGTATCATGATCACAGTTTTTACAAACACTACTTACACATTTGCACAATGATATACATGTCAAAACCGATTTCTTATAACTACATGATAGTGTACGGCAGGAGGATCCTAAGAATCAATAATTTTGAACACATTGCAGTACCCGCTATTTTTATTTTTTCAAATGGGACGAACCGTTCTACGACCGTGCCGATGGCATGGTAAAATTATTGCATTTTCAATCAATCCCTGATTCGGTCTTGGTTTTATTGAAGAACTCAGAACAATTTTTGGTGGGTTATAAGAAAAAAAATTAAAACCTCAATAAAAAAAAAATTACCACTAATATCGCCTGGCAACATCGAAATTATATATCTTGGTGACCCCTAGAACCTATTCCAATTGTCAGAATGCGTTCCGCATATTATGTATACGAAAAGTCTATGGGATCCTACACTATTGACTATTTTCGAGTGTATCAATAAAATTATTGATATAATATTCAATATGCCGTCCAGTTTCGAATTACATGCAAATTCGTTAGTTACCTACTTATTAACCATTTTAATATTTGTTTTCGGCTACCTTAAACAGACAAATCTTTAAGTATACATGCTCCACTGAGAATTAGAAATAATCTACGAAACCATAAAATTACTCACAGTGGTTGTTTTAGGCATATGGACGTTTGTGGTATAACCAACATTAAAATATATATTATAATACAATAATTGTTATAGCGCCTGTACACATGCATGGAATTACTGTCGGGAATTGTGCTTATTTTAAACTGTCATGGCAATAACTGTTTACACGTAAAAGTGCTGACTGTCTCTCTAATCTCATTCTTCAAGAGTAAGCGAGATGCGTGGTTGTCATTTTATACAACTATCTGACAGGTCGTATTGAAAATCGGAGCTCAAAATGAGTAGTTCGTTTTTTTACCGGCAGGTTCGCCAATATCGTTCTACTGCGCAGGCGCAGGTCTTACTTGCGCGGAAAAAATCATCACAAGTTGGAAGCTTCCAATCTTGTTTGATTTATGCACGCAATCTTGCCAACTGCAGGATACTACATGCTTCTCCATATATTTTCTTTCTACCCACAGTAAATCTATGCACGTGTAAACGGGGTATTATGTTAACAGGATTTTTCAAGCCACGATTATTATTTAATCTGATATGTTGATTCATTATAGTGATATGACAGCATCGTAAACTTAATTGAATACTGCCGCTGCTCTCAACATATGTAATATTAGTATTCATTCCCTCATTCGCCGTTCTTTATAATGTGCCGCCCCTATGCAACGCATGACCTACCTACTCCAATGGGACATCACTGGGTAAAGCATACGTTTTATAACTTTGCACTTTTTTGTACTCTATTCTAATACTGATACTCCTCGTTGCCTGATTACCTCGCATAAAATTAGATGAAATGATATTTACTTGTATTCATATAATATGTAGTAATAAATTTATAGAATGACAGTAAAATTTAACTATTTTTGTGTCATGGCAAGAATAGAAAAATACAACGGTTATGCATTGTTTGGTTTACAATTTAAAGATAAACACAATAATCGTCTAGAGATAGCAAAAAAATAAATAAAACACTGAACTAGTCAAAAAACATAATATTTGAAAAATATATTTTTAGAATATATTACATCATTTTCATCCTAGAGCCGGAGTGCAAAGTTATAAAGCATATTATACTCTACTAAAATGTGGTGACGATAGCTATTATTAATATTTTGACGCGATCATGTACTCCAAGTATGGGTTGTTCTAAAAAACTATTTTTTTTTTGTTAATACTAAAGATGTAATGGAACTTAAATATTGCGTTCTCGTTGTTGATTTTGCTCTCGTTGATAAGGGAGGGTGAGGCTCTGGCGGAGGGTGGTGACCCACTAGTGTACGTTATATTTACAATAATAATATGAAATTATATTACTTAGATGTGCAGACCATTCAGGTCTATGGGCAACAGCAAAGCAGTCCTCCAGGAATCTCTATCCCGGGCACTCTTTCTCAGCCTTTCTGCGTCCCTCATGACGTTATCCGCCCATATCC
Organism: Rhyacophila brunnea; assembly: GCF_057557595.1. Lineage (NCBI taxonomy): Eukaryota > Metazoa > Arthropoda > Insecta > Trichoptera > Rhyacophilidae > Rhyacophila > Rhyacophila brunnea. Next base: position 4,485,913 of record NW_028233276.1, read on the forward strand.
AGTGGCCGAGTGGTCCTTGATAAACTACTTTATGGATAGCTCTAGCTAGATCCATTGTATCTAACAACGTGACCGGGCCCGTCTGAGTCTTCGCGCCCTCAAAATAAAATTATATTATTAAAGCAAAATTTAACGTTATACGTAAAAATAAAATAAAACAAAACAACAGTGAAACCTCGTATTTATAATAAAATTAAAATGGCGATTGTTTATGAATTCTTTACGCTCAACATAAAAATGAAAAACATAGGCAATATTTTTTATTGTTTAAGTATTTTATTATGATATTATCATTTTTTTATTGCACTGCGGATGGCCGACTCAATCAATCGTTTATGCTGTAAATAAATAAATAAATTGTTTAATAGCTCACAAAATAATATGTATATCTTGAGATTATTGGAGTCATATCTACCGAGTTCATATCCTTTAAAAAATAACCTCAAATGTATATCTACGTGACAAGACATAATTGTATTAAATTAATTTCAATAGTTGTACCAGCCAATGTTTAAGGGTAAACGTAAAATGTAAAGGTCGAAAACGAAGAATATTTAGGGCATCTTTAAAAATTGACTTTAAAATAACAATATTTTAAATGGTCATAATTTCAATTTCAATTTTCAATTTCAATTTCAATTTCAATTTATTTATTTTACATATTGTGGACATTACAAATTATAAGTTTAAGACGTTCGCAACATGACATTTAGAAACAAAGAAATATTATTAAAACAGTTTTATGTACATAGCACAATGTGTAAATACAAAAAATATTAAGTATATAGGTACAAGGAAGTACACCGGATGAGTTAAGCAGACCCTATTTTAAGAATTTAAAAAACAACCACCTAAATTCACTCTCACGTAAGTGGAATATATCAATATCCGATGCGATTTCATTAAACATGGTTACTGCCCTCCCAATTGGCATTACTAATGGCAAAAATATATATAATTGTAAACATTGATTCAAATATAAAAAGTTTATCGAATACAATAGTTTATTGCACAATGTTATTTAAGTATTATAGCGCCTATACACGTGCATAGATTTACTGCCAGTTGCCACCAATAGTGTGTAAATTAAACTATCGAGATACCTAATAACTGTTTACACGTAATAGTGTTGACTGTCTCGCCAATCTCATTCTTCATTCATAAGAGAGACGCTATGTTATCATTGCATGGTGTTTCTTGTGAAAATTACTAAACGTCAAAATGGGATGTACGGTTTTTACAGATTTGCCACTATCGTTCTACTGTGCATGCGCATACGTCATGCAAATTCCAATTACTACAATTATTGACTTATGAACTTTTTTGATCCATGCTTGCAATATTGCAATTTGCACGATAATATGTGATTACACGTGCATTTTCTTGTTATGGCCGCAATAATACGTACTGTCAGCAGTACAAAGTGGCAAACGACAATGTTAATAATGTAAAATGTTAATTTATGTAATGAAAAAACATAAGGTATTATAATGAAATATATACATAAGTGTACCTTTATTATAAAGTATACAGATTATTCAGGCTAACCTAACCTAACCTAAGCACCTACAAAATAGGTTGAAAGTCACTGTAAAGTAATCGGTTATATTATATTATAAGAAACAAATATATTGTAAAACGATAATTTTTGGGACAACAAAATAGGGCATCAAATGACATAATTTATATGTCATTTTCCCTAGTAAGGAATCCTTTTTGGGATAAGGGGATTTGGGGTAAGGATTGTTTTAAAAAGTAAGCTCAAAAAAGATATCTCAAAGTTTAAATTTTTAACCTTTACTGATCTTGTGAGCAGCGGCGACTGGTCTAACATCATACAAGTGCACTGCACTGCTTGCATTGCTATGAAACATCGTTCAGCATCGTAAATCATATTTTTTCTTCATAGGTTTTTAATATTATCGCTCACTTATTGTAATGCAAACCATAAACCGATGTGCCCACATTCCCAATCGGCGATAATACAGGCACTATGTACCGTATACGTCATCCTCACTGAAATCGTTTGTGCCCCGGCAATATATTTTGTTTACTTAAAATGAACCCAAAGCTTAGTATGAACTAAAGCCATTATAAAACAACTTAAACCGTGCTAATAGTTTTCGCCATGCGTAAGTTCGAGAATATCGTGCGCCGACCGGGTAAAATGACATCATATTGTTCTGAGTAGAGAGCAATTACAGATTTGAATTATGGTTTGTTATTATAGACGCTGCGACTTACTGTTCACGCTCAAATTATGTTTGCTATAATATTTAGCAATCTCGTATGTAAAATGCCTGTTAAACTAAATACAATAAAATTCATTATTTTCTAAATTTAAAATGGGTAAGAAATATAATAGAATGCCGGTAAGATATTTTGATTTATGTGTACTGCAAATTAAATCAGTGAAGATAAAAATAATTTTGTTACCTACCGCATTTCTGGAAAAAATTAATATTTCATTATCCTGGGTGTTGACTAAACGCGAAATGATGTCGGTTATTTATAATAGGTATAGAAAATTATTAATTCATGAATTCTAGTGATAAGCTAATAAATCTTAATACTATTTCACAAAGTTCAGATTAATAATAATCATTATTCATACAGTGTACAAATTGCTAAAGATAATGTACTTATATAGAATAAGATGGCTTATATTAAAAGTAAGAGGTATTTATCTACTATAAGAGATGCATTCGTTTCTTAAAACTAATCCAATAAAGATTTAAGTAACTCGCAACATGTTTTATTAAAAATATAAAATATACAGGTAATTTCCCAAATGTCAATAACGTTTTGTCAAATCAAAAATAACGCCGAATTGATTTCATTTTTCAATAAGGTAGGTTTCGAGCGCACCCTCAAAAATTACAATCCAAAAAATTACCGGCCGCCACTGCTTGTGAGCGAGATTTTTAGCAAAGAAAAAAACATAAAAAACAATATAATAGTCATATATTATTATGATACAGATAAATTATGGCAAATAAATTACTGGGTGTAGGTATTTCCAATTATTTTCTTGGTTTTGTTTGAATCATTCAATAAATTGATCGATATGTATATTGTTTTTTCACAACATCTAAATAATATAATATTTTTAATTGGGTATTTATTTATCAAGCGCAAATCTCAAGCAGTTTTATGGAGCGGATCGAAGAAGGGTCGATGCGGTGACGTCCCTCGACAAAATGCCGCCCCTATGCAGCGTCAAAATGCCAACACATTATATTGTATTTTTTATTATCCTTTTATGACTTCAATATCTAAGAAATACATTATTAACAAAATATATACCACAAAATTTAATTTAAATGTCATCTCTACTTCAATAGACAATATTGCGAGTCCACGGTTTCAGATATATTTAAAAATACACCTGACAACTTTCAAAACTCGCGAATGACTGGAAAAATATCTGGATAAATTAATTAGGTACCTAAGTATGTACCCACTTATAATTCAAATATAATTCGCAAATCTGCACGTGTCATTGCTGGCTATCAAGGAGTGATGTTCAAAGACAGCGGAAGTAAACTAGACATCGCGAACCCGACGAAAAAATACAGTCCTGTTAAACCGTTTATGCTAATTAATATGTACATTTTTTTTCCAACCAGTGAGCTGAATTTTTTAATGGAAAGATATTTCCGTTATTACTAAGTTTAGGTACCAATTTCTATATATATTTATTGATTCTTCTCGATTTGCCGCCCTTCGAGTAACGGGACGTCACTGGGTCGATGCTTTTGAGATGTGACTTTGGAAGCGTATGATCAGGATTCTCTGGACTGTCAGGCATAACATCACATCCTTGGAGATGTACGGATAAAAGAGAGATTGTGAATCGTGCATTTGAGACGAGCTCTTTGAGAGAATCCAAGGAGGTGACCACAGAACATATTAATAAGATATAAAATGCAAAAGCCTGTGACCATAGACCATGAACTTGACAGCAGTTTTGGTTTATAACTTAATGAGATTAAATCATTTAACACAAAAAAATGCAGAGCCACCTGAATGTTGTCAAATACCTTTTACCACCAATTTTAAATACGCGTTGCGTTTAAAATATTATCAGACTGATGCTCCCATCTCGTAGGATATTTTGAACCTTTAAACAGACATCGTCAGTTAGCAAAATCTGTCGAAATCACCAGAACAACAATGAGGTCACCGCACGCGTACCACACTGCATCGATACCCGCATGACTCAATGGACGTTTTTTCTCATCTTCTACTTGCCTACACATTTTTGACTCATGTCAAAATCGCGTTATTTTTGTTTTTAGTAGTTGGCACTATGTATTTTCTATAAGAATGTTATCTATTATCTGTGGTCTATGGTACACGATGGCCGCGCGGCTAAAGCGTCGGCCTATCGCATCGTGGGTCCCAGGTTCGAATCCTGGGTCTGGCAGGTACACATATTATTTTTCAATATGTATGTGTCAGAGTATGGACCTAATAGGTTGAGCAAGTGGGTGGCAACCATTTCTCGTAAAAACAAAGTCTGTTAATACAAACCTCCATTCCGTGGTGGCCCATATGATCTTATTAGGATCGGACATGGTCGGATGGTCTGCAGGTTGGGTCCTATTCAAAATATTATCTATGGATGCAAAATAGCAAGTAATTTTAACGTACGTAGAAGCCGTTAAAATTAATTGAAATTAGAATGAATAATAATTCAAAATACACACTTTTTCTCGTAACGGCAGCTTACTGTGACGTCACGTGATAGTACGCGACGTGCATCATAATATATTTAACGCTTTAGTTGCAATTTTTTTATGCTTTGGGTAATGTTTTATACTCAATTTATGATATAATTTAATAATCATATAATCGTGTGAAGCTTTTGGAGGCTTCCTTTTAAATCATCTGGTGAACCAATTACGTTGTATGCGCAAAAGAAAACCGCCTCTGGTGAACAGTTTAGAAATACGTTTGTACGTAGCTAGTTTTATGAATGCAATGCAATTAGTTTTATAATGCAAATTAATTACATACATACCTACACATAAATTATATTTTTGTAGTAATGATTGATAATTATTGGTACAATAGGTTGCAGGCATTTTAATTGATTGTTTTCGATCAATTCGATTAATTAATAGATATGAATCGAAAGCAAAACAATATTTGATTATCCATAAAATTAATCGTGGAAAATATCCAGATGCTGTGGTCACCAACCCCTTTTTACCGAATCTGTGGGTCTATTCTACACTTATCGACCGCTAAAGTGATAACGTGTCAAACATTATCAAACTTAGGGTAGGTTCGTATAAAAGTATTAGCACTTATATGTAACAATTACAATAAGTTGATTGTAATTGTTGCAATACGTGCTATATCTTAACAGCACCTCTCTTGGCTGTGATAAAATTTAGATCGAGAGTTTTGACTGTTTAGACGGCTAACTTATTGTAACAATTATAATACCTCAATACAAATATGTAATAAATACTATCACTCTATCACTTTAGCGGTCGATAGTCACCTTGTGTATAGAATAGATCCGCTGGTGTAATATTTTAGCTTTTTTATGAGAAGTTTTAAATCGTATGGCTAATCAAGAAACGCCAGATTTAACGCCATATGCCAATCAGCGCATCTATTCTATACTTACACAAGACTGCTATCACAATAAGTGCTATGTTTTAACAGCACCTCTCTTGGGTGTGCTAACTTTTAGAGCGAAATAGACAGTTTTGACGGTACTGTTCGGTTATGAAGAATACAGCGGAATTTTTAAAATAGCCGATATACTGGATTATTTGTTAGGTTAACCTAACCAAACCTAACCTAAACTAACCCAAACTAACAAATAATACAGTAAATCGGGTATTTTAAAAATGTGTTTTCCGCTGTATTCCTCATAACCGAACAGTACCGTTTTGACTATTTAGGCCGCTAACTTATTTTACCAATTATAATATAATATCAATACAAAATATATGATAAACTACCCTCGATAACCGCCGATAATGGCCGGTAGCAATCTTTTGTATAGAATAGATGCGCAGATGCCAAGTCAAAAATGCTAGATACGCATCATTCATTTAGGAAGTAATAGCGCCTCTACAAGTGAATGGATTTACTGGCAGCAATAGTGTGCATTTTAAACTATCGTGACAATAACTCTTTACACGTAGAAGTGCTAACTGTCTCTCCAATCTCATTCTTCAAGAATAAGCGAGACGCAATGTTGTTATTTTATGGCACTATTTGAAAGGTCGTAAAAATCAGTTAACCTCAAAATGAGACTCTCCATGGTATTCATTACCATCGTTCTACTGCGCAGGCGCAGATCGAAAAAAATCCATTCCGAACTTTTTTGATTCATGCATGCAATATTGCAACTACATGATAGTACATATGAGGCGTCTAATTCCAAAAAGCGATAATTCCACATTTGGTCAAAATGGAGAAAAAAATACGTACGTATTCGTTGTATAATTTTACACAATATGTATTGATCTATAAATTCCAAAACGCGACATAACTTTACGAAAAAAAATATTTTAAGTCTCGATTTATTATAAAAAGCGCCAAGTCCGTGTTTCATATTATTTAAAGCTCGGTTGATTTCGCGCGTATTTAAGTCAACCGATAAGGGAAAGTTCAATATTGGAAATGGCGTCTTCCATGCTGTAGCATCTGATAAACTCATGACAGTGCTACAGAAATATGTGCCTTATGCGGAATAAATTAAAAAGTGAGGTACAAGTAGCGCTACGTCCAATTTTATTTTGCCTATATTTATTACATTTAAGAGTTTATCGGCTGAAACAAATTGCCATTTGGTTCTAATTTTGACATATAATACAATGGAAAAAATAATCTCACGTTAAAACAAATAATTGAAGCTTGAAACATAAAAACGTTGTTTCCCGAAAATATTTAATTGTGCACTTGTCGCTTTTTGTAATTAGACGCCTCATATCAGAATGCCATTCCGCATAGAGTTGAAAGCTATAGTGCTGCTAAAAATACGTTTGTCAAAAAAATGTGTGTGATGACAATGAACGTTGGTCAACCTATATTGAGATATTTTGTTCCGTCGGATTGGTAATTGGATTTTGCTGAAATTGTCTACTTGACGTTGGCGATCACCCCGATGTCTGCTTTTGCGAAAAAAACTCGTCAGGTACTTACGTTTTTTTAGACAGGGCGTATTTTTTTCCATTTCGATTTTGCCCCCTCGACAATGAATTGCAGGATCAGGTATTTGTTATGACGTAGGTAATATGTGCCTGAGTTTTTACAGCACTAGAGATTAGTGAAAAAACATATAATGCATACTTTCGTACGTAAGGACCCACACTTCAATGGCTTAAAGTCTAACCATTTGTCTACTTTAAGGCTATCCACTTTGTGCAAAATAATCAATACTCCACCGGCGACGCAAACGAATACTTTACAATAAAATGCACAATATCATAATGTTACATAATTTAGTTTCTTAAATCTCCATTTTTTGTCAATTAAATTCAAAATAACTGCTATTTTACAACGTTTTTATTAGGTCGTATTCTTATTTGTTCGGTGGTTCTTTATCCGGTACAAATCTTGCAATCGCGAAAACTTAACATAACCTAACAGATAATCCAGTAGGTATATCGGCTATTTTCAAATTGTTTGCTGCTGGCTTCCTATAAAGTGTAAACCGACAAGAACCGTGTTTTATTTAGACATGAATTTTATGTCAGTACAATACGACCCAAAGAGGTTGGACGGTCTTCAATATACGGCCATATATTTCCGATACAACATTCACGGTGAAGTGTGATACGGCGAACTGCATACGTACAAGTATCCGAACACGATAATAATGAGATTTAAATGGCATGTGAATTATATTTAGATGCCTTCTATCGTCTATATATATGTTTAATATACAATCATCTTTGTACGTTTTATGAACATGTATGTTATTTTTAATAACATTGGTATTGAAACACCCCAATCTCTTTTTACAACGTTTTTATTAGCTCGTATTCTTGTTTGTCCGGTGGTTGTTTGTCCAGTACAAATCTTGCAATCGATTTTTAACTAACTTCCCGACTAGCTAGACATTTGAAACTTTTTGAATATATTATCAGAACACGATGCCAATGCATTTTTTTAATACTTTTAGCCATCTTTAAGTAGAATTAAATTCATTTTCAGTTAATTTTGTTTTGTATGAAAAGTTATTTCGAAAGAAGTTCGTAATCCAATCCACTATTATTGGTTGCTAGGGGTCTGGGGTCCTAGCAACTAAATTATCAATATATACGTGCGTTACTATGGAAATCAATATGAATGTCAAAATGACATTTCAGTATTATTTCTATCAAGTACATTTTTTTTGATCTTTTAAGCTAGTCAAGTTTATATGAAAGGCGATAGTTATTGAAAAGTAACTATTTTTTTATTTTATTTTTGGTTATCCAATCTTCATAATATGTCTTAAATTCCATGTCAAACGAACTCTACGTTTACGTCGAAATATCATCTGGTTTTATCTACTAAATCTTAAATAGTATTTTTACAGTGGCGAAGGGTGGAGGTAGGCTGTTAAGATCCGCCATACATAGTGCACATTAAACTTTGTTAGTCATACATATTTGTTTTAATTGAACTAAGATTACAATTTACAGATGGTGTCGGTTAGTTTTTAAGCGAAACCAAGCCACGATAGATAATAGTCAAAAATACTCGTCTATCTATAAAATATCCAAAATTACGCAATTAAATCATACATAACTTTGAATATTTTATAGATAGAATATTTTTTTTATCTATTACAGTTTGGTTTAGGCAGGACTTAATGAATTTAAACAAATTAGCTAACATGTGTAATATGTATTCCTAAATCAACGAAAACAAATAATTATGAATGAAAAAGTGTGCACAAGTTTGTCGGATCGCCAAAAGTGTACCAAAACTATTATGGTTTGGTTTAATTTAATTGATTTTTAAAAACTAACCAACACCATCTGTAAATTGTAGCCTTAGTTCAATCAAAACAAATATGTATGACTAACAAAGTTTAATGTGCACTGTTTATGGCGTATCTTAACAGCCTAACTCCACCCTTCGCCAATATAAAATACTATTTAAGATTTACATAGGTGGCCGTTTATATTTCGGGAATTGGCAACACTGGTGTTGCTAGGTGCAATCTGACTTCTGTATTTTGAAGTTTGACATTTTTAACGGCAAAAGTACTTAGAACGTTTTAACAAACATACGCTTTTTATTTTTTTTAAATTCATTTGAAAAATTTATCTCGGCCAAAAATGGAATTAACTCGTGAAAATTTTCGTGGGATTATTTTTCACAACTTTCGACGTGAATTATCGTGGAAACAGTGCATTACTGAACTTAGTGGTTTATATAGTGACAAAGCACCATCAAAAATTACGGTATATCACTGGTTCAGCGAATTTTATCGTGGTCTTCGTTTGTTCACAGACGAACCGCGTGAAGGTCGTCCAAAATCGGTTGTTTCTCCAGAAAACATCGATGCTGTGCGGGAACTGACAATGCAAGATCGTCATATGACATACTGTGAGATTGAGGCATCTCTGGGCATTAATAACACCAGCGTGTATACGATCTTGCATGAACGTTTAGGCGTGAAGAAGCTATGTTCGCGATCGATCCCGCATAATTTGACAATCGCACAAAAAAGGCGCGTGTCGATTAATGCAATGAAATGATCAAAAAAATACGATCGAGGTGTTTAAAAAAACGTTTATAAGATTGTTACAGGTGACGAATCTTAGATCTATACGTATGAGCCCGAAAGTAAACAGCAGTCGACCGTATGGGTCTTCAAAAATGAGCTTAAACCAACAAAAGTTGCTCGCGCTCAAGCACTTCGAAGCAAATGGTCGCCTGTTGTTTTCGGAAAAACGGACCATGCCGCAACTGTGCCTTTAGAAAATAGTAGAACAGTCAATTCTGAATGGTACAGAACCATTTGTTTGCCAGAAGTTTTTGGTGAAATAAGGTAAAGCAACCGCCGGCGTCAAATCATCCTTCATCAAGACAATACGAACTCTCACACATCGGCTCAAACAAGCGTCTATTTGAGTACTCAAAACATCAAATTTATAAGTCATCCGCCGTACAGCTCTGACTTGGCACCAAATAATTTCTTTTTATTCCCGACAGTCAAAGATAAATTGCGTGGTCAACGATTTTCTACACCAGAAGAGGTGGTTGATGCATTCAAAAACCATGTTTTGGAGTTACCTTCTGTAAAGTGGCAAACTTGCTTTTCAGATTGGTTCAAACGCATGGAAAACTGTATAAATTATCGTGGAGAATATTTTGAAAAACAATAAAACTCTTTTCATTTATAAAATAATTATTTTTGTTAGTTGTTCCCGAAATATAAACGGCTACCCTCGTAGTAGATAAAACCAGATGATATTTCGACGTAAACGTAGAGTTCGTTTGACATGGATTTTAAGACACATTATGAAGATTGGATAACCAAAAAAAATAAAAAAATAGTTACTTTTCAATAACTATCTTAATAAAACACATTTTGTTTTATTGATTATGTTTTGTTTTATGATGTTCTACGATGTTTCGTAATTCAGCCAAGTCTCCTCATGTCCATTTATAAAAGTCATAGACTAAAATAAATCCGATATTGTTTTGAACATTATTAATCGTCATAATATATTGAAAACCTAAATTTATGATTGCTATTACAGAATACAATATAACTTATAGAATATGACAATTGGGTAAGTTCGTTATTAATTTTCTCTACAATAAGTGTAATTTTCAAAAGAATGAGCAAAAATAGATCGCCACCTCAGTACTACAATTAGATAACTCCGATTCGGTCATCGTTGAGAAAATTAAATTTAAACTTTACTTGATTAACATAAATCTAGGCTATAATTTTTATTTTAAATAGAAATGGAAAATTGTGCTTGTCTAATTGGGAACAATTAAATAATGTTCAATTGTATGAAAAAAAATGTAGATATATTATTTTGTTTATTTCATTCATTAATGGTTTTAAAATCATCTAATATTTTCAAACAAAAAATTAATACAGTTCCCAATAACTTTTGAATTACCTAGGTATACCATTTTGTAGAGAAAGAAATGTAGAACGTAATATTCAATAGCTATCTCAAAAACAGTGACAATTAAGCTATCTGGTAAAGTTGTAGTATTGAGGTGACGATATATTATAATGCATTTGGTTGATTTTTGTGTCCAGGATTTTTTGAAATTTGTGATACAACTATATAAAATGGAAGTGGTACCTACGCATTGTGAAACTATTATAATTTATCCTTGAAAATAAAAAATCCCAATGTCAATTACCGCGTAGTAATTTAGTTATATTTATTTAATTTACTTTAATAAAATTACTTCCTACTTTTACCAATATTATATTCATTATCTATATGATAATAATAGGCCGTATATGATAATAATTATGATAATATATTCTGACGGCTTTTCAGCTAATTATTAAGATAGTTATATGAAAAAAATAATATCAATGTTGAACATACATCATTTTGAAAACACTTATGAGAAAATAATTTTGTATAACCAATAGAAAAAAATCATTTTTGAAAAAAATACGACACCCAGCAGGAATCCAACCAGCGTCTCTCGGGATTGGCGCCCACGCACAACGACCACATTGCTATAGGTATCCTATCTAATTGCGACAAACTTTAACAAATGCTCTTACAATACTCTCTTCGTAGGTCAAAATGGAGCTTTTATTGCATTTTCAAAGCATGATCCTGGACATTCCTTAAGCGTTGTAGATAATCTATTTATATAATTGTAAAGCCTTATTATCCTTTATATTTATTTTAAACATTCGATGACTGCATAAAGTATTTTTATTACATAAAATAGTATTCTTTTAAAACTCTCGATCTAATGTTTTAGAATATAGTCATATTTCAGTACGTCCATGTGCAGTGGTGTTAAGATTTTTTAGATTTATTAATATTTTAAACGCATTTACAAAATTATTAGTAAAATTAATGTTACATAGTAAAATATTTATGGTAAAAAATTATATTTTATAATCTCTGTGATCCCAAATTTGACAAGAATTAGGCATTTTATTATTCAAAAATGGGCACGATTAACAAATTTGAAGATAATTCTAAAGATACTGATTATAAGCTATGTTTTTGATCATTCAAATGTGATAAACATCCTACGAATAATGATTGTTTTATAATAATTATTGGCCTAAGAATAGGGTAGTATTTTTTTGAAATACGCCATTTCTATTGGCATTTCCCAGTGGTGAAGCTACAACATACGGCCGTAGACACAAATTGACAAACTATAACTGAAGTTGGGAGTAAGATCATATTAACGCGCATGTTTACATGTTCACACACGCTTAAAAAAAACAAAGATTTTTTTCGGTTAGGTACATATTCAAACACGCGTCTTTCAGACACGTTTATAGCGTCATAGAAGGCGGCAGCGCATATCCACTGCTGTACATACATGACGGGTGGTGGTGGGAGCCTAGTTCCATAATATTATATTTATTAACGCAATTTCTATACTATTTGGGTGGGGGAATATCATGACAGTTAAAAGAAATACTTACTTAATTAACCATGGTCGATCATAAGAGTACTTTTTATGAGAAGTAGGTGTAAGCCACATGCCCAACATATTGGGTACATACTCTGACTCAATACATGAAAATCGACATGTGAATTTGCCAGAGTCGGGATTCGAACACGGAACCAATGACCAGTGGCGAAGGGTGACTTATGGAAAGAGGTAGGCTGTGGAGATCTGATAAAAAGAACACACTTGTCATACTTACGAGAAATAGGAAGATAATGCGATATTACTACTAATGAATAGGTACACACTAATGACAACGACACACTAATTTAATGAAACTTCAAAAACTCACTGACGATATAAAATAATTAAGCGTTCGTCAGTTCAAATTACGTATATCAGTTGAAATTACGTATTTTTTGAAAACATTTATACACATCAAAAATCATTAGATTGGAGCTTACCTTAGTTCATACAATTCGATAGACTGGGCGGAGCTACGTGACGTAAAGTCCATATGAAAAAAATTGAGAATTATTTGAAACATAATCCGACCTTTATTTACGTCTAGACAAAATCTTTGCATATTGTTTTGTAATTATCTGTGTAATACATTCCTACACATACGGCATCTCTCGTTGGCAAAATAAATTATTTTATAGAATATATTATAATCAAGTGATTATATAAATAAGTCATTTTTTTTTTCTTAAGAAGAAGGCTTCAAATAATCGCCTAGTATGGAGTCTTCGCCACTGCCAACGACATTATAAGCCAACGGTAACGCTAACGTGGGTGTGAAAGAAATAACGATATACTTATTATGTTTGTATATTTGGTATACTTATACCGGTTACTATATAATATGAAAAAAAAATCATTATAGTACGAGTAGTATACTTATATTATTCTTATCGTTTATGTTGCATTTCCATCAATGATTGGAGTTGTTCCGCAATAATAATTAGATATATGCGTAGTATTAATAATTTGTTTTAGGAAGTATTGACTGCATGACGTAGAAACTACGAACCATTCGAAAAATAATTGAAAATTGTGAATTAATTAAATTAAAATAAAATATAATATTTTTATCGAGTTTTTAATTAAATTATTTTTTATTCGATGAATGATACACAAGATAGCATTTTTATTGAGCTTACATAATTTTGGAATACATCAGTAAGATACATAATTATATTTAGAAATATATCCTATTTTAAATATTGCATCTATCGGTAGGGATTGCAATACCGAAGGAAAATACCAATACCGGTATTAATATATTTGAACTAAATGAAAAAAAATAGGATTTTATACCAATAATTATAGATATAAAATCTCTTAAAAATATCTAAATACGTACATATTATAAATATGTAAACCATTAAAAATAGGTAAAAGTAAGATATGGTAGACATGTTGATATTTACAATTACTTAGTAGTTTAAGGCTATACCTCAGTTGATGCACGGTCTAAAAAGATCATGGCTAGGCGATGCGCGGATTGCGGGATTGACTCATGCCAAACGAAATATAATTTGTCATATAAATCCAATATGCGTCCATTTAATGTTCAGTTTATGCGTCATAGAAAGCGGCCGTGCATATCCACGGCTGTGCATATATGATGGGTGGTGGTGGGAACTTTAACGTAGTTGTTCTATTAGTAACAATAATAATATATTCATTGACATGTTTTCTTTTTCAAGTAAATGGGAAACGTTTTTAGTCATCTTTACACGATTTAAGAATTAATACCCCCGTCGCCATCATGAAACAAATTGAAGTGTTCCCAGCTCGATGTTCTCTCTCCGAATGCCAGCGAGTCGCGCCTATAGTTGAAAATTATTTGCCGTTTCACTGATGTATAGTCTTAATGATTAGCACTTTCTTCTTCGAATAATCTTTCAATAAATTTATATTATGAAGTGATCTTAGATGTGCATGTGCCCCACTGATAATTCCACCTTATGTTTTATTAGTCTATTACACTTTACTTACTCACTTAATCACACGTAAAATGGCAACGTAACTAAGCTAGACATTGCGTAACCCGACAAAAAATATACAGTCCTGTTAAACCTTGTATGTTAGTTAATACAGGTTGCTTCCACGTTTAATACCGAATACATCGGTATTGTCCGATTTTTAAAACCGATATTTCGGTATCGAAAAAGACTGGGATACCGGTGTTGCAATCCCTATTTATCGGATTCCGACCAAAATGATTTAATAATCCACTCATTCCCAATCTTTTACGAGTCGTGGCCCCATTTTATACAAGCCAAGTGACCCGCGACCCCGATAAATTATTAAAAGTCTTTTTAATAGTGTAAAGAAAATGCTCCGAAAATAGACAAAAAAAAGATCTCAGAGTAATATTATAAAGAGAGTGTGTATTGTTCGGTAAAATGAAACTGTGTTTCTTGCGTATAAAGCACAGTAGAACCTCATTTTTTTATTATTATTTACCTAATTATGAAACGTTATACCATCATGCTGCTTCTCAGCACGGCTACCAAATTTAAACACAACATAACTAGTTAATCACATTTTTACTAAATTAACTAAAAATAATTACCACTCACTTTATATTTAACGCAAAAACAATCAATTTTAGCTACACATGCTTATCAATATTACAACACATGCTTGCAAATCAATATTTACCGGCGACGTGTACAAAAAATATTTAATTCAGCCGTAAAAATTCTATCTTACTCTAGCGAAAATTGCGGAGATATAAGAGTGCCGAATGCTTTTTCACTCGCACTTATGGTTTGTTTTTGTTCAGGCCTTGATTAAGATAGACTTAAGACATATTTTTTAATGTGGTGGTTAAAATTATTGTAACTCGTTAACCAGTTTCAAACTTCGCGGTTGAGTTTCCGTTAATGCTAATTTCATGTAATTCTCAACATTTAATCTGTTTCTTATTTTGGTTTTTTAATAAAGAAACGTTGAAAATTTACTCTCTCAGAAATATGTAGAAGAAAATAGTAAAAAAAATCGACAGACAAGCATGGTAACATTTGAATATGACTGATACATAGCACACCATAATAAAATTGATACAGAAGTTTTTCATCACATAAGTTACGTGCCGATTAATCGTTTTGTTGTTCCAAGAAATCATCTTGTACTTTGTCTGGAATGCTGGCTACATCAAGGGAAGTAGAAATGGATGTCGTACCAGTATAGATTTTTCTTCTGTCAGCTCATGGAAATAACGTGGCGACCCCACATAAAAACCTTGCCGACCTCACTCGGTGTCGCGATCCATAGGTTGGGAAACCGTGTACCAATAAATCAACACCATATATAAATTTCGTTTATATTGGCGATTATCGTGTAATTTTGAATCAACGCATTTTACCATAATTTATAGATCATGGTTTCTCAAAACTTTTAGTTTTAACGTATACGTACGTTTGCTAATAATTTTAATTATTTTTTTATTATTCAATGAATCATACACCAGGCTTTATGAATGTCGTGTCTGAAAATTTGTACTTATGCAGTAAAATAACTCGTTATATATAACACATAACTAACTTCACCGTAATTCCTGCCAAATTATATGAACTTCTAACAGAAACGTCTACTTTAGGCTACTAGCTTTAGGTAATCAAAAATGAACAAACACTATAGGCATTTAAACTAAAAAAGCCAAAATAATATATTTTTATTTAGATCTTTAAAAATCACAGTCTAAAGTTTAAAGATCAAATTGGTGTATCAAAAAAACAACCGGGATATAATCAAAAGACAGAAGAAATACAATCATATCTGATATATTTAAATAAACTTCTGATAGGTCAGGGTTGGCGAACCTTTTTACGTACGCGTACCAAAATTTCCAAAATAATATTTTTTGACTGTCTGACGTGCCGAGCAGTTTTTCGAGTAGTTCGAGCAGGAAAAACATAGTTAATTAAACTAATAAGAAATCTCTGCGATGCGGCTTCTAAAGAATAAAACCTAAGGACCGATTTATGCAATTTAAACTAATTACATTGTTTATTCTTGAAGAGTATCTGCCTGTTATTTTTTATACAATGCAATCTGTCATTTATGCGTCATTTATTTTAAAACCGAGTAAAACACCCACTTTTAATATTATATAATTATATTTAGATATTTGTAAAACTTTTTGTAAAAGGAAATATTATTTTAATAATATCTATTTTTTCTCATCAACATAAAACATTCGCGTGCCATACAAAATCATCTCGCGTGCCACTGGTGGCGTGCCATAGGTTCGCCATCCCTGTGATAGGTGCTCGTAAGTATCAAGTCGTACCGATGACGGCATCGACGTTTGATACCAACCAATATACAATAATTACCATGCTTATTGAATCGAATATAATTTTATTAACATTAGGTACTGTCTGCAATGCTCCACGAACAACGCGTTATTTTTTTATCGCAATGCTATACGGCCACCTCTTTCCGCTAAGTGTGAAGCTTATGGTGAACTGTGCTGCGGCGAAATGTAATACGAATAATTTATATGTAACCTATAAATGTAAAATTAATTAGTTGGTTATTGAAAACACATTGAACACCACAGAGCATTACTAGATATTTGATTTTTTTTTTGAAAATATTGTTTCACTAATTACTTAAGGCTATACTTCAGTTGGGGCACGGTCTAAAACGATCGTGACTACGCGACGCGAAGATTGTGCAAACGACGCTTGCAGAACAACACATAATTTGTCATAAAAATTCAACATGCGTCCAATTAATGTTATGTTTATTGTTATATTAGTAATAATAATAATATATTCATTGACATGTTTTCTTTTTCAAGTAAATGAGTAACGTTTTTTAGTCATCTTTACACGATTTAAGAATTAATTCCCCCATCGCCATCACAAAACACATTGACGTGTTCACAGCAGTGTTGGCAGCCAGTCCAAAATTTCGTCGCATCTATAATTGAAAATTATTTGCCGATTCACTGAAGTATGCTCTTAATATTACATCAAATTTTGGCATAGCACGTAAAATACGATTTATATTTTTCTTAACTCCTGGTTATGAGGCTGCTCGAAGCTAGTTCTAGCCTAATCGCTAAAGGGGGTTAATTTAGTGGATATTACTGAGTATCTAGACAATGGCGAAGGGTGGAGGTAGGCTCTTAAGATCCGCCATAAATAGTGCACACTAAGCTTTGTCAGTCATTCATTTAACTAAGACTACAATTTTGCAGATGGTTTTGGGTAGTTTTTAAAATTCAATTAAACCCTACGAAAACCTACGATAGGTAAAAGTCAACAAATACTCGTCTATCTATAAAATATCTAAAATGATGCCATTAAATCATACATAATTTTGGATATTTTATAGATGGAATGATATTTTTTATCTATTATAGTTTGGTTTAGGCAGGGCTTAATGAATTTAAAAAAATGAACCGACATTCGACAATAATATGTGTAATATGTATTCTTAATCCAACGAAAACCAATAAGTATCCACAATTTTGTCGGATCGCCCAAAATATACCAAAACTATAATGGATTGGTTTAGGTAGGGTTTTAATTGATTTTTAATACCAACCAACACTAGCTGTAAATTGTAGTCTTAGTTCAATAAAACAAATACGTATGATTAACTATGTTTAATGTGAACGTGAACCATTTATGGCGGATCTTAACAGCCTACCTCCACCCTTCGTCACTGGTATCTACATAAAAATATAGAGATGTCGATAAAAGTAAAGATGAAATTTATGTTGATTTTTTTCATACATATCATTTTAACGTTCATTACAATGTTCAAGGACATACGAAAAAATAATGTACATATTATAAGTTGATGTGAAAAAAATCTACAAACATATTTGAGCTTTTTTCGGAAAATATTGACAAACGAAAATTGTGAGCTAGATGTTAAATTCATTGAACATAATAATTCTCAATAACTGGAAAATCCACTTGACGATGTCAAATTTATCCTCATATTTTATAAATATGCATTCCTAAAAATAAGAAATTTTGACGTTAATTCTCTAATGGCATAAATCAACTTATTGTTATATTTTCCTGATATTTAAAGCACTACGTAGGAGATGTGTGAGAAATTATACTGTTAATATTCTTCTTCTTTGTGGGGCCCCTTGGGTCTAGGACGATTTGGCACCGCGAACTGGCCTCCGCCGATTGGCCTCCGGTAATTGGCCGCCGGTACAATCGGACGCCGGCCCAATTGGACGCCGACCCAATTCGACGCCGACCCAATTGGCCTCCGGGAGATTGGACGCCGCAGAGTTGAATTAAATGCGCAAAGGAATAGACGTACGTTACGATTTGTTGGAGTAAATAAGCAAGTCAGTTTAATATGCTTCTATCTTCTCAGTAGTTGTACCTTATACATTTTGCGCTTGACACATTTTTAATATAGATTGAGAATAATTATTATGCCTTATGATGTTTATTAAAAGAAAATAATTCTTGCCTCGCTAAAACTTAAAGATGTGCATAATCAATTAATTTATTGTCTATTCATGGGTTCTTATTTATATTTACAACAAATATTAAAAAATAATGTTAGATGTTAGAATGAAAATGACATTATATTTCAGCGTTTTATCGACTTAATATTATAATAAAGCTTAAACATGTATATTATTATGCATAAATGCGTATTTTAAGATAGTATGAAATTACAAACAAAATATTAAGTAAGTTATCTGCTAAGTATAAATGTTTCAGTAGTTTGATTGATAAACTACTTAGGTACTGGGTGCCGGACGAAATCCCGAAGGCCGAAATCCCGAAATTCGGGATTTCAGCGTTCGGGATTTCGGTATTCGGGATTTCAGCTTTCGGGATTTCGGCTTTCGGGAACTAGGCTTTCGGGATTTCGGCCTTCGGGATTTCGTCCGGCACCCAGTACCTAAGTAGTTTATCAATCAAACTACTGAAACATTTATACTTAGCAGATAACTTACTTAATATTTTGTTTGTAATTTCATACTATCTTAAAATACGCATTTATGCATAATAATATACATGTTTAAGCTTTATTATAATATTAAGTCGATAAAACGCTAAAATATAATGTCATTTTCATTCTAACATCTAAGATTATTTTTAATATTTGTTGTAAATATAAATAAGTACCCATGAATAGACAATAAATTAATTGATTATGCACATCTTTAAGTTTTAGCGAGGCAAGAATTATTTTATTTTAATAAACATCATAAGGCATAATAATTATTGTCAATCTATATTAAAAATGTGTCAAGCGCGAAACGTATAAGGTACAACTACTGAGAAGATAGAAGCATATTAAACTGACTTGCTTATTTACTCCAACAAATCGTAACGTACGTCTATTCCTTTGCGCATTTAATTCAACTCTGCGGCGTCCAATCTCCCGGAGGCCAATTGGGTCGGCGTCGAATTGGGTCGGCGTCCAATTGGGCCGGCGTCCGATTGTACCGGCGGCCAATTACCGGAGGCCAATCGGCGGAGGCCAGTTCGCGGTGCCAAATCGTCCCATTCCCGGCCCCTTCGCTGTGAATGTGAAAAAACATCTAAAGGCATGGATTTCATAAAAAAAAGAATTATTTCCACGGATAGATAATGTCGATTCAAAGATTTAATGCCACGGACTGAACAAAATCGATATGCGAGTGGTTGTTTTTGAAAGCGATTAGTTTGAAAGATATAAGTTAGAAAGAATTGATCGGAATGTATGCATGGGTAATGTTCTGTAAGGTTCCAGATGTGCCGCTAATGAAGAAGTCATACTAAGGTGTGATGGTCCTCAGAAGGAAATGTACGAGTCGACAGTCGCATGATTATCTTTTTGCGACTAGATATAATTTATTTCTTCTAATCCTAAGCTAAATTGAAATATTGCCGACAAGTTGGAACTGTGGATTTCCATCACTTGATTGCCAAATGTACGAGTGAAGTGAGTCATCAATCCTTGCGCAAGTTACGATGGTACAAAACTGATGTTAACCGTGGAAGACAATTTAATATGCTTGGCTATCGATGGAATTTGAAACATTTTCTTCAATCACCACATCACAGTAGCATCGTAACTATTTGCTTTTGTTTGCCTCCAGTGTCCATATTTCAATACTGTCAAGTGTAGTGGAAAATACTAGCGATCATATTAGACTACACTAAATTTAATGTCGCCAAGGACCGCGTTACAAACACCCGAGTTCGTGAGCAGACACAGCAGTTTTAGGTTTATCACGAAGAGATGCTTTACGTGGCTGGGAGACGTGTTCCGGATGCCGCCAAAGAGTGCGACACTTCGTACCCTTGTGGCACAGCCTCAAGGGTCCCGTCGCCGTGGCCGGCCCTCTCTCACTCTGCAGCGGTGCTACAAAAGCGACCAACGTGCTGCAGGTCTGAGATGGCGGGAGGCGCAAGAGTTGGCGATGGACCGAGGGAAGTGGCGCGAACTAATGCTTGCCTTATGCCCCAATGCTGGGTTATGACAGGGTGGAAGACGAAGAATTAAGTAATTGTTCTTTCAAATATTGTGTATCCCAGACATAGCGATTTATACCATCCTAATTTCGGGTTGATAACACTGTTTTTTTTGTAAAATATTAGCTAATTTCTAAGATAAACAAAGTCATGGACATTTTTCAGATCATTGATATCAACCTGTTCGGTTTGTCTATGACTACATATATAATGTTGTCTATAACTTGTTTGTCTTGAAGCCCGTCGGCCTAATATGTCTGATAAATATATAATTTATTCACCCCTACTTTGTAAACACATACGCCTTATCCGCTAATGTCACAACAAATTGATTAGACTATAATTTTATATATATTTAGAAGTTACATATATGCTATTTTTTAGAATTAACAAATACATTTGTTTCTCTGTTATATCACAGATAATGTTATGCGATTTTTACTAATCTGGTTAATCAGTATTGCATCTGGTGACAAGATTACGACTTCTATGAGAGCCTTATTTTGATATCAGTCATAAAACGATGACGCCATATTGTTTTAATTTTGAATACATCACGATAACAAGTTGACCACTGGCTGTCAACACCGGACATGTTCATTGACCTATTGCTTGGCAGAAGTGATCAATAATTCGGATTCATTGTCTATAATTAGCAAAAACGTAAATATTGAAATACTTATATAAGCAGTTGAATATTATATTATTTTTGGTAAAACTCATTTAGGAAATTCTGTCAAAATAATCCGAACAAAGTGACAAAATAGAAAATTTTTATAATATTATAAATAATTTTGAGTTGAATGTTTCTCCAGCCATTCCCATTCGGATAGCGAGCTCTTTCTGCAAAATGCCATCTCCCGTGATGTGTACCCCCAGGTACTTGAAGCTGTCGACGCTCTCGATGTTTTGTCCGTCGCTAATCAGGACAGGTGCTATAACACAAGTCGTTGGTTTTCTTCGCGTTGATTTTCAAACCAACGCGAGAGGAGTTGTTATGCAACCTGTCGATTGTCTCTTGAATGCCCTCGATTGAGTTGTCGAATAGGACAGCGTCATCGGCGTATTCCAGGTCGCATAGCTTCACTGTGGGGGTAACAGGTAACGGAATGTCTGGGACTCACGATTGTACTCGGATAAAACCAAATGCCGCCTATTCGACGCTTGCATTCTGACGGTGCTGATCACAGAAAAGAAGTAGTAAGTATTTCTGAGTTCCCTGGTGCTGATATTTGCGACGAATACTGGGTGTGCGGTGGTATGACTTTAGGACTAACGTGGAGATAAGAGAACGCACCAAGTAGCCTCTCATCACGCTGAAAGTGAAGAAGCGACGTTGGACCTGGCTGTGCTGCGGATGCCAGAAGAGAACTTCAACCTGGCTTGCCTGTTCTTCAAGCCGACCGGATTCCGGCGTCCTGGAAGGTCGCTAAATACAATCTACAGAGTGTATACGGTGGAGCTACGGGATGCTTTTTTGACCTGGAACGAAGCAAGAAGACTGGCGAGCGACAGGGATTCTTGGAGGCGCCGCGTGGTGTCCATATGCTCCAGTTAAGGGGCGAATATGGCCAAAGAAGAAGAATAAATAATTTAAAAAAACACTTACATACCTTATAAATATAAAGTAACCAAAGCGGCATAAAATAAAAATATATTGAACTTTAATATTTAATCATTACTTACCTACTTATTGAAATTATAGTTACGTTAGTGATCTCATAATACATAATAATATTTTAAATAAAGATTAAGATACTTACATTAAAAACATAAACCCATCTCCAATACCTACGTCTTCGTGGTTACTTGTAAATTGTACGATTTAGTAGATTTCACCGTAGCACAGTTTGCCGTGAGCTTTCTTATCTGAAAGAGATAAAATAATTACGCATTGTTCGTGGAGAATTGCCGATAATAATGATCCAATTTTATTAGATCCTAACCTAAATTAACAAATAATCTAGTATATCGGCTATTGTCAAAATTTGTTTGCCGCTGACTTCTTGTAAACCGAAAAGAACCGTGTTTCAAGTAGACATGAATTTTATCTCATTACTATATGACCCAAAGAGGTTGGACGGTTTTTAATATACGACCATATTATGTGAACGGCAAATTTCTGTGTATGAAGGGTTTTATTTGCGTTGCTTTGTCTGTCTACTTAAGGCGATGTCATTACCTACCAGAGACGAAGCTTGCAATTTGAGACATTTTTTTATAATTAACAATTTTTTCAACTGTGTTAATTAATAAATATGTATCTGAAAACATTAAAAAGGAAAACAATATTTTTAGTCAGAGATAAACTTACAATTATTGTAAAAAATGTAATAAAATGTGAATTTGTTGAATTGGACCGAATCCTATTATTACATTATATTTTATGGTCATATTTATTTTTAAAATTTAATTTATTAACTTTTATTTTTAATATATTTTATATATATTTTAAAAAACATCGATTTTTATAAAAATATAAATGTGTATAACTTGAAATCCTTTTTATTTATATCAAATCGAGCTTCAATATTGTGACCGTACTTAAATAAAATTATTACAGATACATTATATACTTATCTGAATCTGCTTTTTCCTTTATAAACTGACTTTACTAAAAATAATGTCTAAATAAGCTACCCTTAAGCTTTCAACTGAATCTAAAAAGATGCCGTCCGAAGGCAACCGTTAAGGTAAATTGATCCGTCCATGTGTAAATTCAAGGCTAGAGGCTTTGGTTTAGGTATATTTAAGTATTGTGACAACATATCGCACCGTGAGTGTAAAACCAAGGCATCTGCAAATTTTTCAATTTCGAGATTAAATGCAAAACATTTGTAAAAGTCGTGAACTTGATAATGTACAAGTGAAGTAACTGAAAGAACATGCAATATAATGTAGATATAAACTAAATATTATGGTTTTTTTTAGAAACTCTATTTCTCCTAACAAAACGAAGACTTCAAACCCTAATATACCAAAATATGTCTTTTGCATATGCCTTGGCTTTACACTCACGGTGCGATATAATATGTATATGTTGTTATCTCACCCTACCTGGCTCACCTCAAAGAGGAGGGATGACAGACTTACAAGGGTGCATAAAATAAACAAGTTAAAATAGCCTAGATAAGCGACGAATAAGTCCATTTTGATTTCTGTCCCATTCATTCATTACTCGGAATGCTATTCAAATTAATACAGTTCACCGATACAAAAGTAAGCCAAAGATGACAAAATTATTATTCACCATTTTGACAAAATTAATAGCATAAATACTTGCAACTTCCTTATTCTATGAATACATTGGTTTTCATGATCGATTTCAAAAGAAATGGCTATTCGTGTGAGGTGAGCGAGGTATTGTAATAAAATGTTATTTACAAAAAAATAATAGTTTTTATACGTCACCACGTTAAATCATAAAAGAATCATAATATGGGCATCCGCAGAGTGGAGGTTGTATTAACAGTAGATGTTAGCCATTTACTCAATCTATTAAGCCCATACTCACATTTGAAAAAACAACAAACGAATTGAGCCAGGGACTCACAAAATTATTAGCCAATGCTTTACCGTGGCCGTACTAATAAAGTAATATAGAGTCTGTTTGTCTATTTTTTGGTTATAGCTGAAAACCGGAATCTTTTGGGAACCGTATGTGTATCAGTGGCGAAGGATTGAGGGAGGCTGTAAAGATCCGCCATAAATAGTGAATACTAAACTTTGTCAGTCATACGTATTTGTTTTCATTGAAATAAAACTTACCGATGGTGTTGGTTAGTTTTTAAAATTTAATTAAACCCTCCGAAAACCAAACCATAATAGATAATAGTAAAAAAACACTCGTCTATCTCTTCTTCTTGGTCGTGCATTCAAAGCTGAGGATCGTGACCACATTTGAATTTCGCCATCCTTTGAGCGACCAAGACTTCTCGATATTCCGCTTCTCTCAGGGCAGAATGGATGGTGCCCCCAGTCAGCTCTTTCACTTGGTCGCTTCAGCGCGCAGACGCTCTTCCTCTGCTTCACCTTCCCTGGCGGCTACCCAAAACTACCAGTCTCTCCAGGTTGTCCGGTCCGCGCCTGATAATATGTCCAAAAAAACTGCAGAATTCTTCTCAGACATATTGTCGAGAGCCGTTCCTTTAGCCTTCCCTTCAGAGTCCACGACCCGACTCCGTATAGAAATATTGAGAACACTAATGTTTTCACAAGCATCATCTATAGAAAATCTAAAATTATGCAATTAAATCATACAACACTTCGATTATTTTATAGATAGAATAAAAATTTTACCTGTTATAGTTTGGTTAGGCAGGGCTTAATGAATTTAAAAAAATAATCAGCAATATGTATAATATGTATTCCCGATCTGACCATAAAAAAATAAGTATGAATGAAAAAGTGTCAATTGAAAAAAAGTGACAATTTTGTCGTATCACCCAAAATATACCATAACTGTTATGGTTTGGCTTAGGCGGGGTTTAATTTAGGGCTGATCTTAACAGCCCACCTCCACCCTTCGCTACTGATGTGTATCATGACCGGGATGATTTGGTCACCTTATAAACATGGCTTCAGCGACACGTGGGCGTATGCAGGTAGACATTCAGTATCTTGATTCATTCTGTTAGATTTATGCGTAGGTACTATGTGATCATTCGATGACTTTTTGCAGACGGTAATCCTTGATGTAATAAAATATTTATTGTATTTTATTAATTAGTATAGTTAATACTTTAATCAAGTACGTTATTATATAGGTCTGAGACTGCGTATGGTACGTTGTTATGTGCTCTCAATTCTCTTATATGTTATGGAAGTATGGACGCTAAACCAAGAGATGTCACGGAGACTTGAAAATTTCGAGATGTAGCTGTATAGATGCATCCTCAAAATTCCTTGGACTGACCGGGTGACAAATGTTGAAGTTCTCAATCGAATGGGGAAGGACCGAGAAGTTCTACGTAGTATCAAAACCAGGAAACTACAGTACCTCGGCCACATTATGAGAGGACAAAAATACAGCATTCCCCAACTTGTCATTCAAGAAAAGATCAATGGGAAGCGTAGCAGAGGACGGCGCCGCATTTCGTGGCTTAAGAACCTCCGTGATTGGTATGGGTGCAGCTCCACTGAACTGTTCCGGGTAGCAGACGACAAAGATAAGATTGCCTTGATGGTGGCCAACCTCCGCTAGGGGATGGCACAATAAGAAGAAGAATTATATTATGCATTAATATTTTTGTACAAAAACAAAAGATAATAATATATAAGAAAACAAACTTTCAAAAAACGAACTCTAGTACTGACAAAACAAAATTTATGCTATGTTTTATAGTTAAGCAATAAGGATTAAAATATAACTACGTAATTTTAATTATGACGCAATAATTATAAATCTGCCATGGTCAAATATTTGGGCAGTATTTATTATTGCATAAGTTTTAACCTAAAACATATTTTTGTCTATCCATATCAATCAATCGATACCGTCAGTGATGATCAACCCACGGCTCGGGATCATTTTCTGCGGCTGATGGATGCCACAAATTTTAAAGATAACATAATAGTTACTGTACACGTGCAAGGATTTATCCGTGTCCGGAAATTTGTACGTATGCAGTTCGCCGTATCACACTTCACCGTGAAATGTTGTATCGGAAATATATGATCGTATATTAAAGACCGTCCAAGCTTTTTGGGTCGTATAGTATTGAGATTATCATGTCTAAATAAAACACGGTTCTTGTCGGTTTACAGGAAGCCAGCAGCGGACAATTTTTGAGAATAGCCGATATACTGGATTATAAAATTGTTAGGTTAGGTTATGTTAGGTTAGGTTAGGTTTTCATTCTTGAATTCATGAATTTTGCCAAAATCGGTCATGGAAATTGAATTAATGTTCATATTGAATCTAATAAAATTGGAGACCGTAGAGTATACGGTCATCTCTTTCCGATAGAAAGCTCGCGGCAAACTGTGCTACGGTCAAATGTTTTACGTACAATTTACATGTAACCCGACATTTTTTTATCAGATTTTTTTTTATATATAGAAATGCGATCTCAACAATTTTCTTTTTCCTACCTATTTAATTTGGTCCTCGCAAAAAAAAAGTTTTCTCGTCACTGTAAATATAAAAATATAGACGTAAGTTTAGTAATAAGTTATAAAAAAACGTTTTAAATATTATTGCAGTCATCTTATATTTTCATATATCATCTTATATTTATTGGTATTTATATTAACATTTTAGAGTTCTTATCTGACTGAATGTGTGAATGCTCTGCATAAGTTTTATTATTTATCTTTGCTGATTTCTAGTATATAAACTCATTCTTATATCACTGTTTTTTTTTTTTTTTTTATATTTATTAATTCTGTAAATATTTTATTAATAATATTGTTTTATTTTATCACGAAATAAATAAACTAAATTGCGAATAGATAATCACTCATCTTGAGTAAACAATCTCAAAAATACGTCAGATATGTTAATTTTGTCGAAAGATAAATACGAATCATTTCGAAATAATTCCAAATTTCGGTAATGTGTTATGAAGTTAACACGGATCAAGTGTCAAAATCCACACACGTAAATATGTAAATGCAGAAGTTATGGCAGGAAAATGGCGGACGTTCCAGACTGCGTTTGATTAAATACCCAATCGAAATTAGTTCACTTCGGATTACTGATCCCGATAAAAAAAAAATTAGAATGAACTAAAAAAGCACACGAATAAATTTAATATAAACTAGGGACACAATTGCGGTTTTTGTTGAATTGTAACTATTTTTTTTCAATGGATACGTAATTTTATTGGATTTATGTTAATATGAATTTAAAGTGCATTGTGAGGTTTACGTTGTTGTATAATGGAATTAGGTTAATATAATATAATGTAATAGTATAATAGAATGGTTGTATAATGGAATTAGCAGAACTGCTCGTAAACTAAACAATGTTTTTGTTGATTTTGAAAATGTTTTACTGGAGACGAAAGCCTTGGAGACGAAAAAGGTTATTAACATTATTTTTAAATTGATAACGACGAATTGAATGTCGTGTACGTTGAATCAAAACCATGCAAAATAATTCGAGAAACCACCACCGGAATAAATGATTTTGAAATTAATTGGTAAACATGTGACGATTCTAATGCTGATTTTCCCTCTTTACTTGCCATTGGATTACTTTACTTGGATTGTCAAAACCCAGAAATGCAACCATCCTCCGTACAAAGTCAAGGTTGTTCGTAGTAAGTTCCTTTACTCTTTCGCTCGTCTTCCGCTGAACCTTCCCTGGAGGTTGCTCAAAACCACCAGTCTTTATAGTTAATTCAATCCGCAATGAATAATGTTTTCGAAAAATAGCGCGTCTCGGACATATCGTCGTTCCTTTATCATGAGTCTCTGGATAATTGATTAATTCGTCTTGAATTCTGTCCAAGAAATACAAAGCATTCGGCACCGACACCACGTTTTTAAGGCAACATTACCTTTCGCTCCCATGTTTCTAGGGTCCATGATTCAATACCGTACGAATATAACGAAGAATATAAATGTTTGCACAAGCATTATTTTCATGATAATTGAGATTCCTTAACCCTTCTATAATATAATGAACATGAATAATTTGAAAATACCTCAGATATAGAACCATTAGAAAAATTATAAGTTTTGAAAAGAATACGATGCTCGACGATATTTGAACCCGTATAACCCCTGAAAAGATCGACAGAATTATCATCAGCCGGGGACGATCCACTGCTGAATAAAGATATCATTCAGCTTCTACCTTTTTTCTCTGTCCCTAATCTTTCACTACAATTTACACTTTCGCTAAAATCAAAAAACTACTCGTTTTGTTAATGTAAAAGATAAAAAAATCGGCGTGTGTACTTATGTACACGCGTTAGAAGTTATACTTCTTTGTTGTAACATAACAAAAACTCATCTTTGCCATACAGCGGTTATAATCGATTCAGAAGTGCCCATGATGAATTAATAAAAAAATCAAATTTTATTGGCGTGTTATTATGATTATATTCATTTCGGTCTCAAGGGTATTCTATCGATATAGGTACCGTCAGCAATAATATTATGTATGCGAATAAATTGCGGAATGTACCTACTTTGGAAGAAAAAAAAATCTCAAAACGTGTGTTTGCAAAATTTAGCAAACCGCTATTTCGACCATCTTTGCTTAAACAGATGACTATACAACTATTTTCGTTAACAATAATAATTTATTACAAATCAAAAGTAAAACCTAATTTAATGGTTTAACTGAAATGTGATATTGGCTTTCGTGATGAAACATAATAGATAATTATTAATTATTATTGTCTTCAATTATTATAAACCGCTAATAAATAAATTGACATGGAATACGCGACAAATATTATCCTAAACTGTAAAAATATGTATTTTTGTGTATGAAGTGTCTAAACATTGTAAATTTACAACATACCGTTGTTTGAATTATTTACCAACTCAACCATTCACAACATTTATTTATTTATTGATATATAATTTTACTCATAAATAATCTTCTTTCTTCTTCCACCCTGTCACGTCCCAACATTGGGGCAAAGGGCAAGCACAAGTTGGGCGCCACTTCCCTCAGTCCATCGCCAACTCCTGCGCCTCCCGCCTTGTCATGACATGACATAAATATAATATTTATGTCTGGCATGACATAAATAATACTTACATAAATATAGCCTCAAATCTTAATAAATAATCATAATAATAAATTGCGTTGCATCGGCGCGCGCAACTTCCAACACACACCAAAGGCGTTACATCGACGTCACACGCCAAAAATACACTCGA
The DNA here is from genome assembly GCF_057557595.1 of Rhyacophila brunnea. Taxonomy (NCBI): domain Eukaryota; kingdom Metazoa; phylum Arthropoda; class Insecta; order Trichoptera; family Rhyacophilidae; genus Rhyacophila; species Rhyacophila brunnea. The sequence continues at coordinate 4,515,828 of NW_028233276.1, forward strand.
TCTGTTTTCCCAAACACGCCAAAAGAAGTATAACTTCAATAAAGGTTTGTTATTTATTTAACATTGATTACCTTATTATGTAATTGAGTCGTCCAAATCATCTTGTTCAGTTTTGACCAAAAATTAACTTTAAATAATATGCATTTTTATTCCGCAATCAAAGTGGCACACACGTCATGTTCTATAACATTTCCTAAACTAGTCTTTTGCAGTCAGTATAACGGTTGAAAAATATCATTCCAATTTAAAATGCATCTTGTCCGTCTGGTGGCAATTTTTAAATATCATCTTTTCCATTGTTCCCGAGTGAGTATTTTGAAACATTCGCTCAATACGGGAAATATAAACCTCGGTCCGCAAAACTTTCAAGTGTAAGCTCTCTAGTTAAAATATTAAAAGCACCCGCCCAATGGACGAAGAAAAAATGATAATTTATTCTATGTAAAGGTTATATACTCGTTATTTGTGAATATCTCAAAACAAAACAAAATGAACAAGGTGAATTTTTGAAATAGACGCCTCGTATATCAATAATAGAATACTCTATAATCTATATCGTGGGTTAAAGAACAAATTATTGTAATATGTCCAAATAAAATTAACATTTTATCTACCGTGATTTGAAAATTTACATGAGTGGTAAATTGAAACCGATATAATATATTTAAGGTCGTGGCCTAGTTTATTATGTAATCTGATTATTTGATAATATTTTTAAGTTTCGTATTTCAAAAAAATAGTTTGGATTATCGATTTTTTAGCCGTTAAAAAATGAGTATGAATAAGAAATCAATGATAGGATACAAATGAATTTAGTTTTTGTTATTGTAAAAAAACATGGTTTTAAGTTAAGTAAAATTAAATAAAACATAATATTGTTATGCATTTAGTACATTCATATTATTAGAAATAATCTTTTTGCACTATATTAACACTATTATAGTACTGTACATGTGCATGGATTTACTTGCAGCAATAGTGTGTATTTTAAACTGTTTACACGCAAAAGTGCTGACTGTCTGACAGGTCGTGAAAATTGGTTAACCTCAAAATGAGTCTGCGCGGTGTAGTTCGTTTTTTACTGGCAGGTTTGCCACTATCGTTTTACTGCGCAGGCGCAGATAGATTTAGGTTTCGGGAATTCCCCGACGGTAATTCTCGAGGAATTTTCGAGATTTTCGATCCCGAATCTCGATAATTGAAATTTTTAACACTAACACTAAATCTCGAGAATCTTTTCTCGGGATTTCTTTATTATCAAATATTAATTGAAAAAAAAACGATTTTTCTATATGAAAAAGTGCACAGAAAATACAAAACGTTCAAAGACTGATCATGGTATTTAACACAATTAAGTCAACATCGACTCACAGTGAGCGCAATTTTTCAACATCAGGGAATTTTGTGTCTGTCTTTTTTGAAATTCTAAAAAGTAATGTTTTGAATTATTTTTGTTTTCCTACTTCTATTTGTTTGTCTTTTTACTTACATAAATGAAAAAAAACATATTTTTTGGAATTTGTCTGTTTTTACACTGATTTTAGGATTTTTTACAGTTTTTTTTAAAATTTCCCGATATCTAGAGAATCCAAAATTACATTATTTCGGGAAATCCCGAATCTCGAGATTGAGATTTTATCGAGCCAACTCTAGACGCAGATATAAAACAAATCCCAACTGTCACGTGAAAATTCAGAAGCCTCCGAACTTTTTTGATTCATGCATGCAATCTTGCAACTTGCATGATAATAGATGTTTACACGTGCATTTTTGTGTTATAGCCGCGATGATACGTATTGTCAGCAGTAAATCCATGCACGTGTAAACGGGGTATTAGTTTGCTATTAAAAAACCTCATATAATGATTAATTACTTAATAATTGAATTGAATTTTTCGTGATAGCTCTGAATTATAACGTTTTTGAAATAAAATTGAACATTTTTTAAATTTAAAACAAGTATAAACACATAATTTGAAATACCTCAGAAACATAGATATTAGAAAAATATTATTGAATGAATTTTGATACGGAATGATACTGCGTACATTGAATTCCGATCAAGTGTTGTACCAATTAGGCCATCTGTTCCATACACAATCACGACGAAATTAACCAATATAAAAGCATTATTTAATTTCGTTAAAATTTGTGACCAGCTTTTGTATGTATTACAATGATGTCCGGTGTCAGGATATCTTAAAATTTAAATCTTAACGAATTTGAACTTGTGATTTATAAATTCACAAGATGTAAGAAAGTAGCATTCGTAGACACAAACTTAGGTATGTTTATTTTGAATCAAATATTCGATAATTATGTGGATAAATTTATAGCACGATACACAATTAACTCACATGACGTAGGATTATCAAAAACTTTGTTTCGAGACCACAGTAATAATATTTTAAATTTGCATTAAAGGAAAACCCGAAATTTCGGATCGTTCTTAGAATGAATTTAAAGCCCGAAATCGTTGAATTAACAAAACTTGATTTCGAAACGATAGCAATGTTTTAAATTTATATTCAAGGAAAACTTAATTTTCTTTATGTACACACGAACTATTCATAATGGAAAATCTAGGACGTAAAATGTTCCAATTTATCGAAAATTACGAGTCAATTGTAAACTCCAAGGAAAAGTTTACCGACTATGTTAAGACGGTACTTCAGTGAAACGGCAAATAATTTTCAACTATAGGTGCGACGAAATTCCGGACTGGTTGGCAATTGGGGAGCAAAAGTAGAGCTGTGAACACGTAAATTTGTTTCGTGATGGCGACGGGGGAATTAATTCTTAAATCGTATAAAGATGACTAAAAACGTTACCCATTTAGTTGAAAAAGAAAACATGTCAATGAATATATTATTATTATTAGTGATAGAACAATAAACATAACATTAAATGGACACATGTTGACTATTTATGACAAATTATGTTTTGTTCTGCACGCGTCATTTGCATAATCGCATAGTCACAAAACTGCGTCCACGAGGAGGCAGCTCTTCCTTTTTCACTCCGACCTTCGACCTGACACGTCATCCTACTTATTGAACTGGCTAAAAGTCCAGTGCAGGAAAACAGATGAGAGTCTATCGAATGTCAAGCTCATTGAATATTATCATTATCTCACTCGAAAGATTATAATATTTTCTTATGTGTGCATTTTTTGTATGTGTTTATTTCAGATGCTCATTTTTCTGTGTGTTTCTTTAAGCTGCTCCTGGTATTATATCATATGGAAGTAGTAATAAAAATACATCGCAAACCTGGTCAAGTAAAATGTCACAGAAAAATCGGCAAATAACAGTATCTAGTTCGGCTACGTGTGTGGCTAAAACTCCTACGATAAAACATACAAGTTATAGGTCCCACAATAGAATCCGAAAACCAAGAAACTTGCCCAGCCTATTCACATCATCATGCATCGTTCTGTTGGCTTTCAGTTTCAATCAGCGCTTTTCTTTTAATCCAGAAATTTCTCAGGCGAATGCGTTTCTCTCGTGGTTCACTATCGAATATAGTAGACGTATTTCGTGACACTGTTGTTTAGCAAGGATTTATTATTACACTTAAGACGATATGTGACTTGAAACGTCTAATTCCAAAAAGCGATTGGTCAACTGTTGATAATGTCCCTTTAAGGAGGACGAAACCGGTCCAAAATTTAATTAAAAAAGTGGAATAAGTACTATAAAATAGTGTTTTATTTAAGGCTATTATACTTCAGATGGGGCACGGTCTAAAACGATCGTGACTACGCGTCACGAAGATTGTGCAAATGACGCGTGCAGAACAAAACATAATTTGTCATAAAAAGTGAACATGCGTCCATTTAATGTTATGTTTATTGTTTTATTAGTAATAATAATAATATATTCATTGACATGTTTTCTTTTTCAAGTAAATGGGTAACGTTTTTTAGTAATCTTTACACGATTTAAGAATCAATTGCCCCGTCGCCATCACAAAACAAATTCACGTGTTCACAGATCGACTTTCGATATCCGATTGTCCGAAATTCCGTCACACCTATAGTTGAAAATTATTTGCCGTTTCACTGAAGCACCGTCTTAATTAAACAAATAATATAAGCGATGTCAATATGGCTATAATTTCGCAATGTCTACAGAAGAGAGACCAGAAATACATACATTCATGATAACTGACGATCGTAATAATATGGTAAGTTAGAAACAAAAACAATGGAATAAAACATGAGCTGCCACGTAATATAACAAAGTTAATAAAAAGTAAAAAAAATATTATATGGTTATCGGGACCGATTCCACACGCTTCAATGGAACATTATCAAATAATTCAATTTCAGTTGGCAATGTGCCATTGAAGTCAATATTATGTGGAATAAGTACCAAATATTGTGCTTATGTTAATTAATAAAATGTAAGTATTTCCACAAAGAAGTACCAGTTAACACCATTCAAGAAAAAAAAATGATTAGGTTAATATTATATTAGTATAATGTTGTCTATTCAGTAAAGATACATTTCATGACAATTCTATCATTCTTGGCAGTCTCAAAATGTTTATCTCGGTTAAATCGGAAGCATCAGTTGTTTGTTGTCCCAACGTGCAGAACTAACCGGCCATCGGTAATGCCAATTGGGCAGACAATAATTGTGTCAATTCCGTGTACTTTATAAATATTAAATTTTTATACTTTTTTTTATAATACTGCTTCTATTCTTTCTTTTTTCCGTGTTATAATATGAACGCATTGAATTTGTAATTTGTAATGTTCACTATAATGTAAATAAATAATTTTCAATTTGTACATGCTTTCAATATGAAATGTGAAAAATGTACTAATATTTAATATAATACTTAATATTTTTTTTGTTATTTCTTGAAGGCGAATCCTCAACCTGCCAGAGGCACCTAGCGGAAAAATGCGAAGCTTGTAATTTTATACATGTTTTGATAATTTACAATTTAAACTGTATTAATAATTAATAAAAATATGTATCCGAAAACATTAAAAAGACAAATATTTTTTATTTTAAGTTAAAGATAAACTTACAATTAATTAAAAAAAAAGATTATAAAATGTGAATTTGTTAAAGAATCCCATCTTATTATTACATTTTTTATTTTATGGTATTTATTATTAAGATTTATTTTATCAAGTTTTATTTATATTGTATCGAATAGATTTTTGACTACATACATACTTAATTCATATTTTTTTATATTTATTTTATAAATAATAATAAATATATTGCAAGCTTCGTATTTTTTCGTAGGTAGAAGATTCGCCTTAAATATTAACATTTTCCACGAAGAAATAAATGTAAAATATAATAATGGTATTATTATTAATTTAAGTTGATATAACATAATAATTAGTGACATGCATCATTGTATTCATTGAATATACAATTATTGAGAGTAAGATATTGTAGGTATCTCTATTTCTAGAGGGGTCTTAAAAAATCTATCGATAATTTTTGACTTATACACTAACACTGTCGACCCTCCCTACAAAAGCGATCTGCGCACTGCAGGTCTTACATGGCGAGAGGCGCGAGACGTGGCGATGTACCGAGGGAAGTGGTGCGAACTTGTGCCTGCTTTATGCCCCCACACCGGGATTTAACAGGGTGGAGTAGGTACGTATGTAACACTATCTACTTTAATAATTTGCTATTAAAATGGTATCCACACTGGTCTAGTTCCCAGAGTCGCCAACTTTGTGTAAGTACGAAGCCATTTTTTTTGTATACCATGTCCGATCCTAATAAGGTTATATTATGAGCCTCCACGGAGTGGAGGTTTGTATTAACGGCCTTTTTGTTTTTACGAGAAACGGATGTTAGCCACTTGCTCAATCTATTAGGGCCATACTTTGACTCAAACACAAATTAAAAAACAATATGTGTATTTGCCAGACTCAAGATTGGACCCCGGGACCCACGGCGTTATAGGTTGACGCTTAAGCCGCTCGGCCATCGTGGGTCACAAGCCATAAGTCGCGAAAAATGCATGTTTTTTTCAATGTGTATTTTACCTCAATAGGTAGTGCGAATGGTTTAAAATATTATCCATCATAAAAAAAGTCTCTTAAATCTCCATTCTGTGGAGGCCCATATGCTCCGCTGAGGATAGAACATGGTATTTTATTAAGGTGATAATAGATTATATAAAATGGCAATGATTGTGGTATACTGTATACCAGTGGTGGCAAACCTATGACACGCGTGCCACCAGTGGCACGCAAGACACGTGCACGTCCACGGCACGCGTTTGAAGAGATACCTATAATTTAATAGTAATAAATGACAGATCGCATTGTATAAAAAATAGCAGGCAAGCAGTCTTCAAGAAAAAGCATTACGTTTAATGTAAATATATAATTGCATAGGTTGGTACTTAGATGCGTCACATCTAATATTATCACACTAACCTCATCAGGTGGCGGGGCATGCCGTGCCGCGAACCTCAAATTTTGATCGACTTACAATGCTTGAGACTACTTTAGCGAGAGAATGCCTTATCTCATCGGAGCAATTTTGGTATCAATTTATGCGTAAAGAATCAAACTAATTAATACACTAATAAAAAAAATCATTTCTACTCACAAAATATGACTGTACCAAATAAGGAACAAAAATTTGGTGAAGCTAAGTAGTAATAATGCTGGTAGACAGCTTCAAAACTGGTGGACCGAAATGTATGGCGTAATTGAAACATGTGATAAAGTTATAGGTATGTGTGCTACGTTCTGTGAGTGGTATCTAAAATATCATCATTTTTTTAATAGGATTTTCAAAAATTATTTTCTCCCCATGAAAAACTGCTCGGCACGTCAGAGGTCCCCAGGCTAGGATCTTTGAACGACCCCCCCTACCTATCACTAAGGTTAATGGCAGTCTGACGCTCTACAGTGGCGTTTTTTAAATGGTGTTCGAAATCAATAAAAATTCAGTGTATTTTTAGCGATTTTTAACACATCGAATTATGTAGTTGTCGAGTATCATCACATAATAACCAAAAATTGCATTGCACAACCATGTATTTTAAAAAGGTAATAACCTCGAAGTAAAATAGCGCCGCAGGCGACTTTTTTACTATTAGACCATATTTAAGATGTGTGTTTATCTCAATTATGTGGTCGACCTGCCACGCCGGGCCCCCCTGAACCCGGGCCCCTAGGCTAGAGCCCTGTCAGCCCCCCCCCTTGTGGGGGCCATGCGTCAGACAGTCGAAAAATAATATTTGGGAAATTTTGGCACGCGTACGCAAAAAGGTTCGCCAACCCTGGTGTTTACTATACTATTGAAATATACATAGGTACCTACAGATAAGGTATTTGCATATTATAGAATACGGTTGTAAAACCACAGTTAAGGTTTTTGTTAAAAATGGATTCTGCAAAAAACTAAATGCAATTTTCTAGAAAATTATTGTGGAATCCCATATACCTTTCGTCTTAAATTAGTGTTTATATTTACTTACTAATTAGCAAGTCTGTTCGAAGCCCAGTATCTCCGGCACGGCAGTAACCATTTTTCATGCTAAGCCACGGGGTCGTGTGTGCTTTGGAGTTGTATAATGGTAATAAAAGAAGAGACTCACGAGTTTCGACAGTCATTTGGTTACCGAACGCCTCCGACAGTCCACGCGCGGCGACATTACCGACACCAGTTAACACTCCTTACATATATTTAAATATATGTAGTACACATATATACGTGCGTATAAGACTTCCGATGCGCTATCTCTTCGGACAGATACATTATTCGATGTCCGTAGCGACGATTTCAGTGGAAAGTGCGTGACAAACAAGTGCAGGAACACATTGTGTATATTATCATTAGGTATATATAATGAATATTTTAATTATTATATGCTATTATTTTATTTATATATATATATGTGATACTTCAGTATTGAATTATTGTATTGTATTAGTTGTTTATCGGGTGACGATTAATAAACCGTAAGTTTTTATATTTTAAAAATTATTCTAATTGAATGAGGACACTTCATGGAATTTAAATTTAAATTTAATGGAATATACAAAACTTAAATCCATGTGATAGATAGAATGTTGGGATTTTGAATTTTTATTAAATAATAATTCTAAATTGTATTTAAGTCCGAATTAAAAAAAATATTTTTTTTGAAACAACCTACTTCAATTATTTTTTTAATTGTATAGATAAATGTATAAATCATATTTCAGTAGGACATAATGGTGCATAAGTTTGTCTATAAATAATTACAAGATAAAAAGAACTTTTTATATACCACGTTTTTAAATTTTCTGTTGAATCATATAAACTTGAAAATCCTATGTATTAATAAATTTAGGACAAATAAGGCAATTGTCAACAAATCATTTTTTTGCTATTTTGCAACAAACAAATATAGAATACTGAAATGTAATTTTGCTTTCCATAGTAACGCACGTATATATTAATAATTAAGTTGCTAGGACCACCCCCTTAGCAACCAATAATAGTGGATTGGATTACGGATTTCTTCCGAAAAAACTTTCCATACAGAACAGAATTAACTGACAATGAATTCAATTCTGCTTAAATATGGCTAAAAGTATTAAAAGAATGCATTGGCATCGTGTTCTGATATATTCTAAAAGTTTCAAATGTCTAGCTAGTCGGGAAGTTAGTTAAAAATAGATTGCAAGATTTGTACTGGAAAACAGCCACCGGATAAACAAGAATACGAGCTAAGAAAAACGTGGTAAAATAATAAATTACTTAAAATATGATCATTCAAAAAACCATTGTGTAATCTATTTCAAATGTGAGTTAGAATAGTTCTGCATTCAGCTGACGAATTGATATCGATTTCGGGTTATACGTCTTTCATTAAAACTATCTAAAATAACCGTTGTCATAGATCGTTTTGAAGATGAGAAAAAATGTAAACGAAACAGCTGTCGACATTAATTATTACTAAAAAAATGTGTAATGAACAAAAACGTTAAATAATAAAAAAAAATTACCGCCTAAATGCCAGATAAATAAAAATTATATAACTAATATTATAATATATTCTTTCTTTTCTTCTTTCGACCATGTCCGATCCTAATAGGATCATATGGGCACCACAGAGTGGAGGTTTGCATTAACAGATTTTATTTTTACGAAAAATGGATGTCAGCCACTTGCTCAACATATTAGGTCCATACTCTGACTCATACACAAATCGAAAAACAATGTGTGTATTTGCCAGACCCAGGATTCGAACCAGGGACTCTCGACACTATAGATCACGCGGCTATCATGGGTGTTTATTTGGATGATTATTATATCATATTGTGTAAAATAGATTAAAAGATTTTTCGCGACGCTGACATATTTAATTATATAAATATATACGCAATCGGCATTAATAGCATTTCAAAACTATGCCAAATAAAAATCGAGTTATATTTTAGGCTGTAAATTTTTTTATTCAATCATTTTTTACAGTTTGCAGACAACTTTTATAAGTAATTTTTTATATGCGCGATTTATAACTACTATTGTGGTTGTTTTTTTACAATACGCGATTAATTGTTTGTATGTGTTGTGTGCGTGAAATGTATCAAATTACTTGAAGCCTTCGTACTTATTATGTTGGGTTTTGCTACGTATTAGTACCAATGCTATTGGGTCAGAAGGAGTAGATACAGTGTGTCTGTCTCGTCAGCAGTAAATTTATAATATACAACAGATGTCGTTGGCAAATTAAATTATTTATGTAGATTATAAAATAATCAAGTTATTGTTATGCAGTTAGATATTTTTTTTTTTAAGAAGGTAGGCTTTGAAAAATCGCTAAGTAGAGAGTCTTCATCGTTGGACTATATTATAGCAGTTAATCCAAATAATTTAATGGTGATCAGTATCGGTTTCGTTCGCTCAGAGAGATAATTTTGATTGATTATTTGATCAAAGTTATGCTCAAAATAATAACACCAGAATAAAATCGACGGATCCGTGAGTAATTTTGAAAATTCACACAAAATTAATTTAGTTTAAAACTTTTACAGCACGGGATAAAATATGACATACAAAAAATAACACAACGAGATAGTGCAAAAGTATAAATATAAAAATATAACAGTATGATAAAAATCATACAATATTAAATATGAGTTTAATGAAGGTCACTGAGTGAGTTATAGTCCATGTATTTAGAATTTCTAGAAAAGCCATAAGTTCACCTCAGCTAGTGGAATGTTATGTTGATATCTGAACCAATTTGATTTAAAACACGATTAATACGGTACTGATTCTTATCGCAGGCAGATTAGTTCTGAATTTTGGGAGAACATGCAACTGATGCTCCTAATTTCTTAAGATAGTAAAGTTATCAGATACGTTTTTGTATAGTCAGTCCAGAGCCCTGATACTTTTAGCAAATACTATAAAATCAACGCCAACAATTACTAATAACATACAAAGAACCTTTAAATAAATTCTCATTTAAGCCATGGCAAACGAAATAGTAATAGTTTGCGATTAAATATTTAACAACTATTTTGTTTTTTTGATTCATGTACAAATAAAGATATTATTAATCGTTATTGACGGCACTATTTTCTCGTCAGCGGAATTATGACGTATTAAAAAACGGCCTGTCAAAAACGGCTATGCGCCAAATATTGTTGCACGCTCGATTGTAATATTTATAGTAAAAATTAAAAAATACAATCGAAAATTTTTTATGTTTACACTCGAAAAACAAATCGTTATAATTATTCGTTCTCCCAGCACGAAAGTAACGATAATACTACGTTTAGTTTAGATTTAGTACGATAAAAATGATTGTTTGAGATATAATAATAAATACTGTGTTTACGTCGGCGGCATTTTACGAATCATTTCCTATCGGACAACCTTAAGAAGGTTCACATTTAGTAAATATTATAATCAATGTGTTAAATTACACGGCAGAATTACCGATTTTGATACCGTGGGTTGGAATTCTGTATCTGACAAATTCCAATTTTGTTTGTTTGATAATTTCTTTGGACCAGGTCATAGCCTGCCAGGTTGAGTGAATGTGTAATAACCACTTTACATTTTCACATGAAAGTAGGTACGTCAGATATTAGTGAATATAATTATGAGAATATGGATTGGTAAATAGGAAGGTTTTATTTATTTATAGATCAAGCAACGTATTATTTGCCAAACTGCGATATTTAAATTTTATTTCTACCTCTTGTATATAACATGTATGCAATATTCGAGACGATACTTTATTTCGAAATATTTTCAACATATCTTTCGCTAGTTTTATTTTTTATTATTTCCTTTGAATGTTGTATGGTAGCAGACAGATCTGTCGTTTGATTTGTTAACGTATTACGCGATTAAAAAAAAGAGGAATACATAATTATCAAAACCTCATCCATCTTCATTTTATTGTTGAAATATCGTATCAGTTTTTTTAATAGAATCATTGTTCATTTAGTAGTAATTTTATGATGATTATAATTAATATAAAACCCAACATGTGAAGAAAACACAAGATGTAAAATATATTTTTTAAATTTCGTGGCGAATACCTACCAAGTGATAAATTTAATGCGTTTTATAATATATTGCATTACTTGGGGCCCGGCGAGGCGAGACGACCAGATAAGTGAGATAAACTCACATAAAAAATTGCTTTAATAGTAAAAAAAGTCGCCTGCGGTGCTATTTTCCTTCAATACTATTATTAATTAAAGTTATGTGGTTGTACGATACAATTTTTAATTGTGTATCAATACTCGACATTTCCATAATTCAAATGGATGTATTAAAATATACAATAAAACACTAAATATACACATTAATTTTACCGCGTACACCATTTGGAAAATGCTATTGTAAAGCATCACACTGTCTTTATCCTTAGTGATAGGTAGGGGGGGGGGGCGTCAAAGATCCTAGCCTGGAGGCCCGCTTCACGATGTGGGGCCCATGACTACCATTTTAATAGACAATGCAATTCCTTAAACTAAAATTTAATTTATTATAAATCTCGCACATGAGCAGAGCAAATAGGCCTCCACAAAGTGGTGGTTATAAGGATGGAGTACGAATTTGTTTTCATTGAAATACGACTACAATTTACAGACGGTGTTGGTTAGTTTTTAATATTAAATTAAAACCAAGCCATAATAGATAGTAGTCCAAAAATACTCGTATATCTATAAAATATCTAAAATTATGCAATTAAATCATACATAACTTTGGATATTTTATAGATAGAATATTTTGTATATATTATAGTTTGGTTTAGGCAGGGCTTGATGAATTAAAAAAAAATAACCAACAATATGTGTAATATGTATTCTTAATCCAACGAAAACAAATAAATATGAATGAAAAAGTTTGCACAATTTCGTCGTATCGCCCAAGCCCCAAAGTATACCAAAACTATTAAGGTTTGGTTTAGGCAGGGTTTAATTGATTTTTAAAAACTAACCAACACCATCTGTAAATTATTGTAGTCTTGGTTCAATAAAAACAAATACGTACGTATGACTAACAAAGTTTAATGTGCACTATTTATGGCGGATCTTAACAGCCTACATCCACCCTTCGCTACTAGGTTATATTAACGTACTTTTTATGAGGAAAGATTTTTAGTCATTCGTTTAATTTATTGGGTCAAAGCTTGGATCATATACACATTGTAAAAATAACTTTGATGGTTCCTAGACGGGGGAATTGTACCCGTACACATTGTTTAAGTAAGAGAAGGGCGATCCACCGTAGGTACACTTTATCAATGTATACCTATTATTTTGATTAGCCGGTAGTTATAGTTTAATGTACCGAATATATTGTTTTATTATTACTGCAATATAATATTTTAGTGCATACATAATAAAAAATGATTTAAACTATTAGGTGCTTGATTGTTATTGAATCATTTATGATCTTATGCAATACCAAGTTCAACACGTGCAAACATGAAGGTTTTTTTTAAATATAAAATCGGCCTACATTCAGGTCACAGAATGTGACGCATCTAGAATTACATACAGTACACTATTTTTTTTAATGCTAAGGTAATAATTATTATTGGTACCTACGTAGGGCAATAAAAGGGTTGAACTTAGGTCTGAAAAAAACCGCCACGTGAGTGTGACTGAGATAAAATTTAGCAAGTTAGGATTATAAAATTATGAGAACAATGCGTAATTAACAAAGTGAAATGTAAAAAATGCAATGGGTAAAGATTATCCTGGAAGTAAAATGACTTTTTTCGACAATCCGAATTACTTATTCTGCGCATTTATTCTATACACAAGACTGCTTTCGGCCACTACGGCAGCTATCTAGGATAGGTTTGTATTGAAGTATTAACACTTATTGTAACAATTACAATAAGTTAGCCGTCTAAACAGTTAAAACTCTCTATCGCGCTCTAAAATTTACCACATCAAAAAGAGGTGCTGTTAAAACATAGCACTTATTGTAATTGTTACAATAAGTGCTAATACTTCGATACAAAACTACCTTAGATAGCTGCCGTAGTGGCCGAAAGCAGTCTTGTGTATAGAATAGATGCACTGGAGTACTTTATTTCATTCCAACTATTCCTGATAATAGAGATATTCGTATTGAAAATATCCTCTCTCTTATATAGTAGATGTTATTTATAATTCTGAAAATTAAACCTTGTTATTATGTAGTACTGAAAAATATTAATTAGTAATAATATATAATAACTGTATTTTTTTGTTACATGTGGCATAATATAAACTATAAACGGATTATGAAGTAATTAAAAATTAACAATATCGCTCTGGCGGAAGAATAAAAATCTATCTCAGATATGTCAATAATTATGTAAAAACAACAATGAAATATTTTTGTATAAATTTAACTACCTACATAATACTCTTACACACATAAAAGATTTCTTCTTGCATAATTAAACAAATGTTTACGATTTTAAAACAAGTACAAAAGCCTCAGTCTGTGATAATATATTAAGCAAGTAATCTCTTTTGTTTTATCTTAGCTTTATTGTAAAGACTTTGTTGTAGTATCTATACAGTGTTGTACAACAATACTTCTGCTAAGTGACTATCTATATACCAATTTATCACCACGTTATTATTGATAATGTATGTGCTATATTATCTAAGAATACTATAAAAAGTCTCACTAAAACGTCGAGAATCCACAACGCTACAAAAACCAATAAAAAACGTTAAAATGATGATATTTTTAATCTTGTGGTGTCCCAGAGAAGTGTTGGAAGAGGATACTCTGCATTTTATGCATGTCCAGGCACACAAATGTCTCTATACTGGAAAATATTGGGATCAAAGAACATCTCTCAGCTTCCTGTAATGCCGCATTAATGCGTCAATTACATTGAGCTACTTGACGAGCTGTTTGTTGGCGAATTCGCTGCTGACTAGATAATGATTTTTTAATTACCTCCTTTAAAATGCACGTTAATTACATCGATCGGCCGCCTGGTCATTACGCGCCAGGTGCGTCTTCTGCGTCCAAAGTATTAAAAGCGGGCGATTCAGCTACTGCGATTGTAATGATGATGATGACATACAAAACTTTCCATTCGCTGAAAAGCCAACAAGCTAGCGACTATTTTGACAGAACGTAGCTCGTTTTTTACCGGGAGGTCGCTACTACGCTCTACTGCGCAGGTGCAGTAGGCCCACACGCCGGCGTGTAGCGTGTAAAGTTGACCGGCTTTCAACTTTTCTCGGTAGATTGTTTACAATCTGCTTGCTAGCTTGTTCGATGATGACACTGAGCGACTTTACAGGCAGATTGTAAATTCGCCAACAAGCAGCTCGTAAAGTAGCTCAATGTCATTGACGCATTAGACCAAGCGAGCGAATGTGTGTTCTTCCCCCACTCCAGCGAAATTCTTACGCTCGCTCAACAAAAAGCGTTAACGTCAAGAGAATTTCACTGGAGTGGGGGAAGAAGAAACATTTCTTCGCTTGGTCTAAATACGGCTTAAGAGACCCGTTATCGAATTCTTCAATCACATAGCTGGAAAAGATCCAAGCAACCTGTAGAGAAGAGTGATTATTTGTGGCGTTGAAGGGAAGAGGTTGTGAGAGTGTATACCTTCCAAATGGAGCGATTACATCAATAAAGTGAATGCATTAACAATGACCGAATCAACAAAATAAATGTAGATACTGTTGTAGAGATGAATGTTGCAAATGCCTGTAATTCTAGTGAACACCATCAGAAGAGAGATATTTATTATATTGAATTGAGATATTATTCAGAAATGTGCCATACAAAAGATGCTCGCAAATATTAACGAAATTTGATATAACATCTTATCATTTAATGGCGTACTGGTAATGTACGCGACTGGTAATTTTTCTAACCTGAAACTGCTAAATCTTTTAAGGTAGGTTGTGCCAATAAAATTACATAAAATTCTATGTTAAAAGCCTAAAAACCCCATTATGAGGTATTCTATATTATTTATTAGATATTTACCAATTTCATTCGCATAACGTAATAAGTAATTTTTTTAATAGTGGCAATGAAAATAATTTGAAGTTTTGTAATACAGCAACACACTATTCTGCAGAACGCACATTGTTTCGATACGTAAATATACTATGCAATCATTCAATTGATTTAAAAAATACAACTTATAGTGTCAGGTCGTGTTGAAAAAATATTTTTTGAATCCTCAACCTTGCCAGCTGGGGACCTTGCGATCTGGCTTACGAAAAATTCGGTCATAGCGCCACGGGCTAAACAAATCTAAACAAATTGCATAGCTTAATTTGATCTTGGATACAATTAACCGATCGAATGAATATTATATTTTCTTTTAAATGTTGTTCGATAAAATAATCATCTAACAACAATCACCATTGGTAACTGTTAAGATAACATTTATTATTTAAACATAATTTTGAAAACACTTCTGAGAAAATATAATATAACCAATAGAAAAAATCTTTTTAAAAAGAGTAAGACACCCCGCAGGAATCGAACCTGCGTCTCATGGGTATCGCGCCCGTGCACATAGACCACTATGCTGAAGGCGTCATACTTAATTGCGACAAATTTTCACTAATGGCTTTTAACACTCTCTGCATCGTTTACCAAATTGAGCTACTATTGGCAATCGGTTTTTGTATTTAAAATCAAAGTAGGTATTACTTTAATTCGTAAGACGTCGCGGGTTACTCCAAGATTTTTTGTTGGAACTTACTTGAACTTGCTAATAATTTTTAATTAACAATTTTTTTATTCAACAAATAATTCACAAGATTTAACATTCTAGTTAAGATGCTTGATGTCGACATTGACGTCCTCGCTAATCTGGCAAACAGTTTTTTTTTTTTTTTTAATATATTAATAAAAAATAAGTGACGTGCGAATCTTCTTAAATAAACTGACGTTATTCTTTTTTAGTTATCAAATATGTAGATTGAACATGTGTGTTTTTTTTTTTAATTATTGTGTTTTATATAAAATATTTAATATTAAGTAATACAACAAAAACATTACTAAATAAACAATAATTAACTATATTCGTTGTCAGTATGTATTTGTCATTGATGAGTGCGTCTATTGCCTGAAGATGCCGAAAGGAAAAACCCGGATCACAAAAATAACTCAAATGGAATAGTGCAAAACTTAAATCAATTACAATTTAATATTAAATCCCATCAAGTACCCTCAGTCGATAGTATTAATAACAATTATATGTTTTTGTATTCCTTTATTTATTTAAACATATTTTGAGACCCATAGACAATCAGTAGATGACCCAGGAGTTTAAAAAACACGATTTTTTGACAGTAATAATTCAATGCTAAATGGAACCTGCATTTTTTTCTGTATTATTTCTCCTTAAATTTTTATTTTACAACGTTTTTTTATTACAACGTTTGTATTAGGTCGTATTTTTAATTGTCCGCTACAAATCTTGCAATCGATTTTTAAATAACTTTTCGACTAGCTAGACATTTAAAACTTATCAGAATATATCAGAACACGATGCCAATGTATTTTTTAAATAATTTTAGCCATCTTTAAGTAGAATTAAATTCATTTTTAGTTAATTCTGGTTTTGTATGAAAAGTTATTTCGGAAGAAATCCGTAATCCAATCCACTATTATTGGTTGCTTGGGGTCTGGGGTCCTAGCAACTAAATTATTAATATATACGTGCCTTACTATGGAAATCAATATGAGTGTCAAAATAACATTTCAGTATTATTTCTATCAAATACATTTTTTTTTTGATCGTTTAAGCTAGTCAAGTCATGTTTATATGATTTAACAGAAAATTTAAAAACGTTGTTTATAAAAAGTTCTTTTTATCTTGTAATTATTTATATCTTATATAATAAAATTATTTTTCATATTCGACCATATATAACTTCAAAGTATGGAAGTATAATTATTATAGTAATTAATATTAATCTAATATGTGGGTTAGTCTGTTTTATAAATAACATATTTTTCAATTTATTTATATTTTGACACTTTAATAAGGAAATAAGGAAAAAATATATATTATCTTCCATGTTCAGTCAGTGAGATATCATTCGTTCATTAATAAATATTGTAAGCTGTTTTTTTCAAGATCAAAACAATTGACTACTTTTTCCATCCGTAAAAGCGGCCAATGTTTTAACCTTTAAATATTTTTATGGCCACCTGTCAACGGTTATAATCATTGATAGTTCATTACGTGAACTGTGCAATATCTTTTCATACCAGCATATAATATAATATATATTAAAATATATACGTATACTTATATAGTCAGCATAATATTATACTTTACAACTATAAAAATTTAGTGTATTATCAATTTTATTTAAGGGGGGACATGCTCGTCGAAGGTCAAAATTGAGTTTTTACTGTATTTTCAAACCATGATCCTGGACACTCCTTAAACGTTGTAGATAATCTATTTATATAATTTTAAAGCCTTATTATCCTTTATAGTTATTTTAAATATTTCATGACTGCATAAAGTATTTTTGTTACATAAAATAGTATTATTTTAAAACTCTCGCTCTAATGTTTTAGAATATAGTCATATTTCGGTACATAACTGTGCAGTGATGTTAAGATTTTTTACGTTTATTAATTTTTAAACGCATTTATGAAACCATTAGTATAATTTATTACGATATAATTTTTGTAAAATATTCACGATAAAAAATTATATTGATAATCTCTGTGATCCCAAATTTGACAAGAATTAGGCATTTTTTTATTCAAAAAATCGGCAAGATTAACACATTTGAAGATGATTCTAAAGATACTTATTATAAGCTATGTCTTTGACCATTTAAGTGTGATAAACATCTTATGAATAATGATTGCTTAATAATAATTATTGACCTAAGAATAAGGTAGTGTTTTTTTTAAATACGCCATTTCTTTTGTCATTCCCTAGTAGTTAAGCTACAACATACGGCCGTAGCCATAAATTGAAAAACTATAATTGAAGTATGGAGTAAAATTATGTTAACGCGCGTGTTTGAACATGTACCTAACCGATTTATTTTTTATTTTTTTTTAAACGGTACATGTTCAAACACGCGCGTCAATATCATTTTACTCCCTACTTCAATTATAGTTTGTCAATTTATGTCTACGGCCGTATGTTGTAGCTTAATCACTGGGGAATGACAAAAGAAATGGCGTATTTCAAAAAAACACCACCTTATTCTTAGGTCAATAATTATTATAAAGCAATCATTATTCATAAGATGTTTATCACACTTGAATGGTCAAAGACATAGTTAATAATAAGTATCTTTAGAATCATCTTCAAATGTGTTAGTCTTGCCGATTTTTTTAATAATAAAATGCCTAATTCTTGTCAAATTTGGGATCACAGAGATTATCAATATAATTTTTTATCGTGAATATTTTACAAAAATTATCTCGTAATAAATTATACTAATGGTTTTATAAATGCGTTTAAAAATTAATAAACGTAAAAAATCTTAACACCACTGCACAGTTATGTACCGAAATATGACTATATTCTAAAACATTAGAGCGAGAGGTTTAAAAGAATACTATGTTATGTAACAAAAATACTTTACGCAGTCATCAAATGTTTAAAATAACTATAAAGGATAATAAGGCTTCAAAATTATATAAATAGATTATCTACAACGTTTAAGGAGTGTCCAGGATCATGGTTTGAAAATACAATAAAAACTCAATTTTGCCCTTCGACGAGCATGTCCCCCCTTAAGTAAGCATATAAATTCAAGGATTTTTTGATCAATATTGATTAGAACCGATAATATTTTTTACCGTTGAAAGTTGGCCAAATTATAATAATATTACAAGTAGATAGTCAACGTATTTATTTAGTATTTAAAATTATCTGCAGTAGTTATTATTTATTAGCTTTAGCATTGAATATAAGTGTGTTTAGCACATAGACCTTAGAAATACAGATTTTAAAAGAAGATTTTTCTCCAAGGTTTTTAGTTTAGCAAGGCTTTCCTGAATACGTTTATAACCTTAAAGGTAAACTATCTTCTTTACTCCTTCCTAGATATAGCTTATACGTCTTCCTCGAATGAAAGTTATATTAACATATATTTACGTGTCTGTTTGCTAGCTATTCTCCAATCTAAAAGAAAATCTTGATTTTTAATTAACCTTGAACCCATACTCATGGCTTTAGAGCATGCACTCTGGTAATATGACAACGTGGGGATATAGCACATGACAATACCAGTGACGTGCGGTCCATAAATACTGTAGGTGCAGAGCATCCCCAGAAATATTTAATAAAGTGTTATGTAACAAACCATTTCTTTTATACATCGAGTAATTCACAAGATTTGAAAATATAACATTATTAATATTGAACAAGCATAATTTGAAAACATCTCATGGATATCCCCACTAGATTCGATGCAATTCGATAAGAATTTCATGTAAGAACTACTGGTTAAAAATCGTCGTAATTAAGTAGGATGCCCGTAGTTTAATTGGAAAAGCACATGTCAGGTTCAAGTCCTATCAGGTATCGTATTAAAAACAGTGTTATATAATAATATAATGATTTCGCCTTGTGTAATTCGTGCGCACTAGAAGAAACCGCATCTGCGCATGTTCAAGGTTTAATTGACCGACTATAAAAAAATTTACGTTTAACGTTATGTAACGTTAATTAACTAATAAATTCCGTGATGGAGAGAAAAAGGGAAGGAGATAGCTAGATAAATGAGATAAAGAGATAAAGCTGGTAAAAAAATATCAAATTGTGAATACAAAGTGATTAATTACTTTTATAACTGAAAGGAACGAAAAAATCCGGGTCGTTGACGTACAGTTGTTTTTTTTTCCCTTTATACTTAGGTATTATCAAATTATAATAATGAAATAAAAAAAATATTTTAAATAAGCCCATGTTACTTATATGATATAGATAGGTACACTGTTAATCTGTTAACATTAGTTATACATAATTACAAGATAAATAGAACTTTTTATATATAACGTTTTTAAATTTTCTGTTGAATTATTATGCTCAATATGCTCAAACTTGTACTTGATATGAAGTAAATAAAAACCAAACAAACAAACAAACAAATATAGAATACTGGAATGTCATTTTGATTTCCATAGTAACGCACGTATATATTAATAATTTAGTTGTTAGGACCACCCCCTTAGCAACCAATAATAGTCTTTACTACTTACGGATTTTTCTGAAATAACTTTCCATACAGAACAGAATTAACTGACAATGAATTCAATTCTGCTTAAAGATGGCTAAAAGTATTAAAAGAATGCATTGGCATCGTGTTCTGATATATTCTAAAAGTTTCAAATGTCTAGCTAGTCAGGAGGTTAGTTAAAAATCGATTGCGAGGTTTGTACTGGACAAACAACCACCGGACAAACAAGAATACGAGCTAATAAAAACGTTGTAATGTAAAATGGTAGGTATCTTTTTCTTATTTTTAAAATCATCATTCAAAATTTATTAAAATTAGATTTTAAACAAAATAAATCTTCCGTGAAGTCCTTGCCAAGGCGGTATTTTATTAAAAAAAAAAACGAAGTGAATACATCTATGATACTATAATATTATTTACCAAGCATAGAATTACAAGGCGAGTAACTTACTAACTGTGCTAAAAGCGCTTTGAATTAGCATTGAGCTCAAAGACCGACATGTGCAATTAATTTATTTAGAGTACGAAAGTACGCTGAACTTCAAACTAATTTCAAGACTCAATGCCGTCACACTCCCTCTCTACACATTTTGTTCGCAGAATTACTCACTCGTTATTAAATTTGACTATTTACATTTTTTTTTTTTTAAATTTATTATTGGGTTTTTGTAAGAACTACATCTATCTAAGACAGCGTATGCGAACCTTTTTCCGTACGCGTGTCAAAATTTATCATTTGACTATCTAACGTGCCGAATAGTTTTTCACGAGGAACATTTACACGAGCGATTTACACAGGATGCCAGACACTGACCGTTATGTTGAGAGGGCTGGCGCACGTTGGAGCCGGTTCGGTATTCACGCACTCACACACTGGTAAACGGACGGTACACTTTGATGGATGGTATATGAGGCTGATGAATGATGATGACGCGATGTTCGCTCAAACCGTAACATATTTAGTGCAACGAAGGTCAAAAATATACGTTTTGTGTGAATCACTCTATAGATAACGCGGCCTCGTTCGTATCGTATAAGATATAGCGCGATAACTTTAACAAGCCCAGGATAATATAATAATAATAAGCTCAATAAGTTCAGGATGGATAATATGACGTTTGTATGAATGATCAGACACCATGTGCCGGTAACACGGCTTGAATAGATGTTCTTATTTACTGAGCTCGTAAGGAGACTAGTATTGAGTTCTTGCTTAAACTACGGCCACACTGTAGCAAGTTGACTCTCTCGTTGTTTGCGAATAACTGACTGTCATTAAATCACGGTCAAACTGATGATTCGTGATTGTTAAGTGCCTGGATTACAATAATAATAAGGATGGTAGGTGTGCCATATTTTTGTGGGTTTAACGATAGGATTGGGAGTATAATCGGCCTAACCAATAGTTATAAGAATTCTATTAAAAAGGTTCAAAAATTATAATTGAGTTCTTGAGTATTGATGAATCGCCAGAATTGCGACGATTGGATGAGACATTCTTTAGTGACAGTGGTCTCAAGCATTGTAAAATTATTGTAAATCTATCAAAATCAGAGGTTAGCGGCGCGGCTTTCCCCGCCACCTGATGGGCTCAGTGCGATAATATTATGTGTGACGCTTAAAACCTACCTATGCAATTCAATACAAATTAAACGTAACGCTTATTCTTAAAGAGTATCAGCCTGCTATTTTTTATACAATGCAATCTGTCATTTATGCGTAAATTTCGTCGTTTCCGTTTGCGCATCGATTGGTAACTATTAGGATCGGTAAAAATATTATTACAAACAGAAGAAAATACACATGGCTATGTTGTCATTATTTGATAATATTATATAATAGTACTTAATTATAATATATTTATTTGTATAGTTTTTTTGTAAAAAAAATATTTTTTAAATTATTATACCTATCTAAGTTTTTTTCTCTTCAACATAAAAAAATCGCATACCACAGGTTTGCCATCACTGATCTAGGAAAACAAGACGTGTCAATAGATGTATGCATGTTTGATTAAATTGTTCGCAGAACAAAACCGAGCTGGAATGTTTTTCCCTGCATGAATGATGTCTTCAGAAGTGACCTTACACCAATGATACTCAACCTTTTTTTCTTCGGGCCAAATACATAGATTTGTAAAGTAACGCGGGCCGCGTCACTACTGGTGTGACGAAAAAAATCATGAAACCCCCCCTTTTTTACAAAACATTTTTGAGATTTTAAAAATTATGCGTGTTTTTTAAATTAATCGTGTGCAATAGCAACACTCTTATACCAGATCTGATGTGGACCATAATGACAATCCTCTTCGGGTGTCACTATCTGTGCGTCAAAGTCGAAACGAATCTTAAGATGTACGAAATTCCTGATAATAAATGTGTTTCGGGCCGCACATAAAAGCTTAAAGGGCCGCATGTGGTCCGCGGGCCGCAGGTTGAGTATCGCTGCCTTACACAGTGCCTTGCATTACGCAAAGTGTGTGGTTCTCATCAGGGGCGTTGCAAGGTATTTCAGCGCTCAGGGCGGTAACAAAAAATGCGCCCCTTTCGTAATACACTACTTATACATATGCAAACTTGTATCGATACTACATACTATATATATATATATATATATATTATACTATAGAATAATGCATAACAATAAATATACAATCATCACTCAAATTTAAAGATATTTCCGCAAAAATCATTTATTTTATCAATCATAAGAAAGATCGTTTCTTATAATTTGATCATGTCTGGATGAAAATTCCATTTCACTATATTTCTTCTTTCTACTCTAAATTTTCCACGATCTGGAAATACTGCACTGATATTTGGTGACAAAATTAGGATCTATAACATCATGGAGAGGGCGAAATCTCTGGAAAAGAGGGGCGCGTGTTATTATTAGTAGCACTCCAATATTAAATTCTGTTCTTCTTGCAATCGTGACTTGCTAGCTGCTCAGCACAACTATTAATGTACTGTATTATCTATTTAAATATGCGCAATTTGAAAAAAAATATTGTCAAATTTTTAAAATATGAATGGGATTATTAAGATCTGAAATACATTATGTATATCTCGAAAAACCTTTATGGACACGTCCTTCAATTTGAAAAGCATTTGTTTAATGCGTGCAATGACATTGTTGTTAATATTGAAGACTTCCTTTATTATTTTCGAATGTTTAAAGGTAGATACATTTATGGAAAATGTTTCGTTGACCATTTATTCATAATAATATGTACCTATTCAATTAACAGTAGTTATCGATGTTAATTTGTATTTTGCATGTTCAACGAAACTCTACTTGTACGTTCACCCCTTGCTACGCCACTGGTTTTTGTAATCACACATACGTGAGAAATATAGATCCTTAATAAAAAAGAGGCCTAAAAGTTAAGATTGAAAATTAGAAAATTAAAAGTAATGAAAAAAATTATGGAGAATTATTAGAAACCCTGCTTCCAAAAGATAACTGTTTTAATAAGGTTATACCTTTGGAAAAAATGATAATTGTTCTACATATGAGTAGGTACTTTTATTTATTAAAACTACTAGCAGTATCACCCGGCGCTGCCCAGGAGTGGAATGGTTTAATATTTGAAAATAAAAATTGTAAATTTAATACATAGGATTGAATTTAAAAAAGTAAAAAAATATAATATTAGAGATTTTTATTTTTATTTAAATACCTTTAAAAGTAGTACATATTCAATTAATTATTTTAAGGCTTTTCTATATAATATAAATATCCAATCCATCATTACAGGGCTTTTCGATACACAATATTTTTGTGGCTTTTCCATTTGGTGCCAAAATATATAGATTTTTACTACCCCCCACTCTTGATGCCGCTACATACAATTATTGTCCGTGAGTGAAGCATTCCGATCTAATGTGGCGCACTGCGTCGCCCGCGCCAACCTGCCGATTAGCGATTGTAATAACACAATTATTTGCATCTAACTTTTCCATTTGACCTCCAATCGAGCTGAAATAAACACCAATATTTTTTAAATGTACACATTCTAGCGACGTATTCAATAAAAAAATAGAGGTTGCAGCATTACCTTCCGCGTTTCAATGTCCGTACGCGGCGCCCTTTTCCCGCAAAACCGTAAAACTGTTTCCGGGGCGCAACGGGTTAAATCTGAAATTCGAGACCCCAACCACACACTCCGGCTCATCGTCCTCCGTCTACCCTCTAAATTTTGTCGAAATCCGACAGCGCGTGTGGGTTTGTATAAAGAAAAACCGACGGACGGTACAAACATAGAAACATCCAAATATATTCTTCAAATTATAGTAGATATAGATATGAATTGTACAGTTTCAAGTATTTTTAAATCCATTTTTGATATGTATTGTGTTAGCAATGCCAGCGTATAGAACTTTTCTATTTTCAGCATGAAAACAATAACTTATTAAAATTTAACAAATCTTACTTGGCCTGACTCCAGAGTTTAAAATAGATGGACTCAACTTAAAATAACAAAACATATGTAATTTGTCAAGTGTCGTCAGAAAATGGCATATCGATAGTCTAATGTCAATACCCCGTATCTTACATATATGACAAAAATGACTTTTTGATGTACTAAAAACAACAAAAATACTGCCCATCGACTGCGAAATTCCCATATCTGTAGTTATTTTAACAAAAATGATACAGCCATTTTAGTAATTTCCCGTATCTGAACATTGCAGGAATAAACCTGTAATAGCCCGTATTTTGCCTCTAAGCTGTCAAGCGTGTTGCATGACGTGTGTTTAATTCAGCTTGAAAATGTCACTTTCGAATTATTTTAAAGGTAAAACAGTCAGTAATATAACAAATTTTGATGATTATCTTAATATAAGCATGTCATATTTTATTAATTGAGTTAGCATTTACTTGGTAGAATTCCATTTTAAAAGAAATGAAAATATAATTAATATTAAATTCTACAGGTTTTTTTAAAAAGGTTTTTCGATAGCTATTCCGGTTGTAACACCATATCTTGTCTTGATAGTCTTGATAATGGTGTTACAACCGAAATAGCTATCGACAAACCTTTTTAAAAAACCTGTAGAATTTAATATTAATTATATTTTCATTTCTCTTATGTCATATTTTATTGATTGTTATCATTATATTAGGCGTTATGTGCTTTGCTTTACCACTTTTTACGTTACGAGTTATTGGCATGTTATGTAGTCACAACATGTGTGAACTATTAACAGTCAGGTACGGGATATTCAATATTTAGTTTTTTTAGCTTCCTGCACAATTTGTAAAATGTCATTTACGGGACTGTGCCTTACAGCTGAAAGTCTGGAAGTCACATATTCAATATTTTGCAGGAAAACTGTTTTAACATAGTTAATCTAATCTAGTTAAAATACTTACTAGCGTTCGGACTAAAACTCCGTTGGACTTCCGTATTTTTGCAATTAACCTTTTTGCTATAGCTTAAAGAAAATAATAATTATAAGATAAAAAGAACTTTTTATATACCACGTTTTTAAATTTTCTGTTGAATCATATAAACTTGACAATCTTATGTATTAATAATTTAGGACAAATAAGGCAATTGTCAACAAATCATTTTTTTGCTATTTTGCAACAAACAAACAAATATAGAATACTGAAATGTCATTTTGATTTCCATAGTAACGCACGTATATAATTTAGTTTCTAGGACCACCCACTTAGCAACCGATAATAGTGGATTGGATTACGGATTTCTTCCGAAATAACTTTTAATACAAAACAGAATTAACTGAAAATGAATTCAATTCTACTTAAAGATGGCTAAAAGTATTAAAAGAATGCATTGGCATCGTGTTCTGATATATTCTAAAAGTTTCAAATGTCTAGCTAGTCGGGAAGTTAGTTAAAAATCAACTGAAAGATTTGTACTGGATAAACAACCACTGGACAAACAAGAATACGAACTAAGAAAAACGTGGTAAAATGACTTAAATTGGACATCCACTCTTTCAGCTCTAAAGTATAATAATTGGACTACCGTCGTTTTAGAAGTAAGTATTTAAATCTGCATACTTAACTCATAAATGATTAAAATGTGACTTCAGCACTTTCAGCTCTGAGGTACAGTAACATTTTTAAAGCGTTTTTTGATTTGTCTTTCAATTTAAAAATTGAAATTTTATTAATATGTTGATATTGTGTCATAAAAGAAGTAACAATTCTCACTGTCTCAATAGCGTTCTACCACTAAATCAATACGCACAACTCTACTCGTAACGCAATCCTTTCGTCATGCAGCACCGTCAAAGATGGAGTGCAAAGCAAGTTAGTGGTAATGTATTGAGTGATTGCTCGATCGCGATCGCTCATTCATGAAAACAACAAACAGCACAAGAAGCAAGTGCTCGAGCGGGTACACACTTTCTGTGTCGTCGATTCGCGAAGAAAGTAAAAAGTGGGTCAAGCGGTCATTCGGTTGAAAACTCACGGCCCAAAAATGCAACGCGGCCTCCTGTCCTTGACGACGAAGCCCTGATTTTAATATTACACTATCTTACGTGTAAAATACAGTCGCACTACGATCACGGATATCTTTGATCTAACGAGGAAACATTCGTTGACATTTTAGTTTATAATTTTCTCCAAACATTTATTCACTTTTATGACGAGAGCTACTTATCGGTTATACCGAGCTAAAATATGGTCAAAAAAATTCGTAAAACTGTTAATGTGTCGATCGTTTAAAAACATTTCGACCCTAAGCAATAAAATCCGACCGGACAGGATGCCGCCGGAATCGGATTATGTTTATGTCACTAGTTAAGTGTCTAAGTACCTACCTAATTGGTGGTTACGCTAACAATATTGAAAAAGTATACACGCATATGGTTGAAATTGCATGTAAAAAATCCAAGGTTTGTTAAGTCACTAGGTAGAATACCTACCAGCGTTCATTACAATAAACAACTTCTTTTGTAGTTTATGAATGCCATGCTTATTTCGGGGAAAAATTCTAATTGTGTATTTTTGTTTGAATTTCGACTTTTTGTGTTATGTGACCGCTCATTTAAAAATACATACCTATTCTCTGATATAACGAGTAACGCTTATTACGAGCAAATTTAGTCGGTCCCATCTTCCTCGTAATAACCATGTTCAACTGTACCTGCATTTACCTGTTCTTATAAATTGGTTGGTTATATTACTATGGTTAACCAATCTAGTTATGGCGTATCTGAATAATTCAGATTGCAGGGACCTAGAGTGGTAACTGATTCAACGCATATTTAAAAAAACACTAATAGGTAGGTACATCAGTGGCGAAGGGTGGAGGTAGGCTGTTAAGATCCGCTATAAATAGTGCACACTAGATTTTGTTTGTATTGAACTACGATTGCAATTTATAGATGGTGTTGGTTAGCTTTTAAAAATCAATTAAGCCCTGCCTAAACCAAAACATAATAGTTATAGTATACTTTGGGCGATACGAAAAAATTGTGCACACTTTTTCATTCATACTTATTTGTTTTCGTTGGATTAAGAATATATTATATTACACATATTAATGGTTTATTTTTTAAATTCATTAAGCCTGACTAAATCAAACTATAATAAATAAAAATATTATTCTATCTATAAAATATCCAAAGTTATGTATGATTTAATTGCATAATTTAAAATATTTTATATATGGACGTGTATTTTTTACTATTAGGTATATAATATTATGGCTTGGTTTCACAGGGTTTAATTGAATATTAAAAACTAACCAACACTATCTGTAAATTTTATTGTATTCTTATTTCAATGAAAACATATGCGAATGATTGACAGAGTTTAATGTGCACTATTTATGGCGCATCTCAATAGCCTACCTCCATCCTTCGCAACTGCCGTATAGTATACGGTCTCCAATTTTAATGGATTCAATATGAACATTGATTCAATTTTCATAGCTGATTTTGGCAAACTTCATGAATTCAAGAATGAAAACCTAACCTAATCTAACAAATAATCCACTACATCGGCTATTTTCAAAAATTATTTGCTGCTGTCTTCCTGTAAAATGTAAACCGATAAGAACCGTGTTTTAATTAGACGTGAATTTTATGTCAGTACTATACGACCCAAAGAGATTGGACGGTC
The DNA here is from genome assembly GCF_057557595.1 of Rhyacophila brunnea. Taxonomy (NCBI): domain Eukaryota; kingdom Metazoa; phylum Arthropoda; class Insecta; order Trichoptera; family Rhyacophilidae; genus Rhyacophila; species Rhyacophila brunnea. The sequence continues at coordinate 4,544,613 of NW_028233276.1, forward strand.
TTTAATATACAGCCATATAAAATATATTCGATACAATATTTCATGGTGAAGTGTTATACGGCAAAATGCATACGTACAAGTCTCTGGATACGGATTTTATTATTATACCTACTATCTTACGAGTAAAATATCTGCATTTACCTGTTTTTATTAATTGGTTGGTTATATTACTATCGTTAACCGATCCAGGTATGATGTATCTGAATAATAATTCAGCTTGCCTGGACAAAAAAATTAGTGGTAATTCAAAATATATTTTAATAAAACTACTAGGTACATACTTACCATTATTATAGTAAAGAGAATTATAATCATTATGACACTGCAAAACAGTAATTATTTTTTTAGATTCGACTACTTTATGTTCCAATAAATAACGTTCAATTATACGTATTGGAATGACTTATAATTTGAACAATTCGAATTTATTGTCAACAGTATAAATAAATTTATTAAATGTTTCAATGTATCTGTAATTATTCGCGATGGTTCGATTATCTACTGATGACAACATTTTTAGAAGCTTCTTATTAAAATGAGCAAGGCCCAGTGTTTTGCCGCCAAAAAATACGGAATTACCCGCAAAATAATATGTAGGTATTAAGTTTAATTGTTTTTTACGCGTTTCTGGCGAGTCTCGATAGGGAAAACTGCATCTTTTGTAGGACAGGGACAACTGTGATGAATTAATATCCCATTCTGAAAAATAAAATCAATGACAATCAGACTTATACGATTTCTCAGTATATAGTAAGAATATGTAAAGTACCTATTGTAATATTTACGCTGTAATTATCTTGATTTCCAATAAATACCGTTCTCCGTTAAAACTCATTGGAACCCGCCCTATTATAGTATCCTAAGCAAGGCACGCTGCTGAATGGGCCCAGTTCTTTTACTTATTTTATAGTTCGGTGGTGTTTGGGCATAACCTGATAACTGCTTTTTTGGTCATTTTATGTTAAGAGTAAAAAATTGGGTCACTATAGTATTATCTTCCATTTGGTAATAACCAGATATCTATATTTCACTTAAAATGCTCAAAACGCTATTGTAATAATATGATGATATGTGAACAAACACAGTGGTTAGTTTGGTCAAAACATGACCAAAGACCTTATCATATTTAGATCACTGATAAGTGACCTTATTTTCCTAATTAGTGAAATAATTGAGAATGTAAGTATTGTCATATTCTTCTTCATTATATTCATCATTATTTCTTCAGTTATTTATTTTAAAATGTTTTTTTCAATTTTAAACAAAAAAAATGAACTGAAATTTATGTTGGGAATTCAAAGCTTAAAATGGCTTTCCTGTAAATTCAACATTTTGCAGATAACAGGTTATGCCCAAACAACACCGAGTTCATTTAGTGAGAATTCTAAATATTGAAAGTTAAGAATGTATTATTATGCCATAGAAACGATAAAAAAATATCTCTTCAAATACGATTTTGATAGTTAAATGGATATTATATTTAACATTATTTTAGCATGGTTAATAATTTACGGGGATATATTAAATAGTTATCTATTTACCTCGCTAACCATTATAATAGCGAATCATTCAAAAAATCAATCGAAAAATATTGCTTTCACAGAGCATCAAACGCGTGGTCAACCGCGAAACCTGTGATAGACTACGTAATGTTTCGATATCTACATACTGAAAAATATTCATCGCATAAAAAGAGTATCATATTATTATAATAGAATGTGGACCCACATATAATTATGAATCAGCTAACCTGAATATTTGTTTCTCTATATGGACCAAAACCTCGTCTATCATAATACACTCTTTTATGAACAAAAAATAACTGAAGAATAAACATTGTTAGCAATAAATGGACACGTCATACTTATGGCCGTGAGTCTATTATTTGGGATATTCTCATTTTAAAAAAAATCCAACAATTGTCAGCAAATATTGAATAGAGGCTTTAATGATATTCTTTGTATAGCAATGTAAAAATGGACATATGTTAGATATCAATCGACCACGTATAATATATCTACCTATAGGTAGGTATATACGTGGTCGATTGTTAATATCTATAAAATATCTAAAATGATGTATAATTTATTATCTTGGTTGACTCAGGATTTAATTCAATTTAAAAAAATAAACAACACCATCTGCAATTTATATTTTTAGTTCAATGAAATCAAATAAGTATGACTGACAAAGTTAAGTGTGCACTATTAATGTCAAATATCAACAGCCTGCATCCATCCACCCTTCGCCACTGGTTGGTAGATAATCTCTGTGACGTGCCAAACAAAATCGCCAATATCATACCGGTAAGTTGGTAATAATGGCATATAATTATTTAAATTTTTTAATGCGGTATTCTAAAAAAAAAACAAAGATAAGTTCAACCCAAATCCAATGAACAACAAATTATGCATTTTTTTATAATGCAGAATGGAATGGAATTTTGTTAATAACAGGGAGCTTTCATGCGCAATTGGAAATACAGGTTTGCAAGACACGTATTCAATCTGACAGGGTTGATAGTATAATTGAAATTACTATGCTGATTGAATATTGGGTGCAATTATTATAAGATATAAAAACAAAAACCGCTTCCAGTTTTTTTAGGTTTTCTGATTGATCGGAATGTTTTGGAAAACTAGTAATTAAAGTTATCTCCAGATAATATTATTATTTAATTGAATTTCGAGTTTGACGGCTGTTTTTATGGTTGGATTTAATTGTAATCTAGTTAGCATTTTTTACAATAAATTACTGGTTCCGAAAAAGGCCATGATTATTCTCATTAATTATTTACCGCCAATATTGACGCCAACACTCTTTGTCAACAACACAGAATATTTTATTAGAATCACACAAAAGTAATACAATATTTCATTAAAATGCTTATGCTTAACTCGACTGTTTTTCTTGTCCTTTGATCAGAAGCCATGTGTGTGAGCAAAACCATCGATTTTTTGACCGCGTTATTATGGGCAGTCAATAGATCAGACGCAGCAGACGTCTGCATTTGTTTTTAAAATTCAAAATTCGAATATCACATGTTGCTTTATATCAATCTTAATATAATAATTGGACTGACTATCTATCTGAATCCGTTTCCGTTATAGAATAAAAAAAATACAGGACCAATATTCATGAACTGGAATAACACTACCTTACTGGTATTGTAAAGTTGTGTCTTTACGATATTTTAAAATGTTTCGACGTCACAAGACAAAACTTCTATAAAACAATACAACGTAACGTGATTAGATAGTAGTGGTGGAAGGTGAGATGGGGTGCGGGTAGTTGAATGCGCACACATATATCAACTTACTGTCGAATAATGTACTTGCAATAATTCATCACGAGTAGGTTAAGTGGACAAATTGCAGCGGTGGAGTGGTGAGACAAGATGCGGTTAAAGGAGCACGCAACTTGATCCAACCGTTGTCAATCTCATTACTATTTTTAAAAAAATCAATTCAGTGTTTTTCTTCATTATATGTATCTGTAAAAGTCGCTGGCTATGGCTAGTTAAAAAATAAACATAGATCACATAGGCGCTACAAATGTTGGGCTTCGTCTTGCGTACTTCTTTTCGGATGTTACTGTATTAAAAATTCTTTATAATTCCTTAGTGAGAAGCCGGCTTGAGAGTGGGTCGATTGTTTGGGCCCCGCATCAGTTGAAATATGACCTTATGGTGGAGCGAGTTCAAAAGAAATTTTTGAGACTCCTTTATTTGAGGTTATATGGATACTATCCGTGGCTTTATCCAACTGACTTTCTCTTAGGTATGCTAACATACTGTAGTTTAAGTGCTAGAAGATATCAATATTTGGCCACGTATTTTTTTCGACTAATACGTGGTGTGAATGAGAACTCTGCCATTCTTGGTAATATTGACTTGTGTGTCCCTGATAACTATCTTAGAAATCGGGAGCATCAGTTGTTTGTTCTCCCGAGGAGCAGAACTAACCTGCCATTGGTGATGCCAATTGGTAGAGCAATAACTCTGTTCAACCAAATTGCTTCGGATGTTGATATATTCCATCTACGTGAGAATGAGTATAGGTGGACGTTATTTTATAAATTCTTAAAATATGGTCTGCTTAACTCATCCGGTGTACTTCCTTGTACCTATATACTTCATATTTTTTGTATTTACACATTTATACTATAGAATAACTTAATATTGCATAATTACAATATTACATAATACTTTTTTAATAATATTTATTTGTTTCTAAATGTCATGTTGTGAACGTCTTAAACTTATAATTTGTAATGTCCACAATATGTAAAATAAATTAAAATTGAAAAATCGAAATTCATCATTACGTACAGTTTTGTTATTAAAATACTTTTAATTGGTTATTATATTGGTATGTTTTCGGTAAAGGTAAGGTCATTTTATGGCATAGGAATTAATTGTTGAGGAGATTACATGTCACACTAAATGTGTAGTACCTACATTTTCTTTTGTGTTAAAACTGGAACATACGCTGTGACCTTCATTTAGCGAAAATCTGAAAAAATCCATTTAAGAATTGAACATTGAATTGAAAGTATAATTGAATAAAAATTAAATTTTAATATAATAGTATAACTTATATAATTCTGTGGAGGCCTATATGATCATATTAGGATCGGACCTAGTCAAAGTACATATTATTATATCACAAGTATGCTAGAGTAGATGCTTTTGTTGACATGGATCACGGGTATTTGGCAAATACATATGTTGTTTTTCAATGTCTATTTCAAACCAGGGTCTGATAGATTGAGTGAATGGCCAAAATATTATTTCTCGTATAAAAATCTATTAAGAAACGTCTTTCGGGATTCGATCAAGTATGTATATAGGATTTTAGAACCAACATGATTATAGCAAAGAGATTATCCTGACCGAAGTAGGTAATAGGTATAATATTTTATAATAAATATTTATATGAAAATAACTTCCGCAAACTTGAAAGCTATTCAAACTTAATACTTTGGACGCTGAAGACGCACCTGGCGCGTAATTACCAGGCGGCCGATCGATGTTATTAACGTACATTTTATAGGTGGTAATTAAAATGTCATTATCTAGTCAGCAGCGAATGAGTTAAGCATGGTATATCAAAAATAATCTAGGTTCAGGCTATGACTGAACGTCACGCCGACAAGTTGAATATTGGTGATGATTTTTTTTGCCTTTTGAACATTCGTCTGCTTCCTTCTTCTATTTTAAGTAGTTTTCTTGAATTTGTCCGGCAGTTAGTCTTAGCATCGTGTCAAGAAGTCAAAATTATTAATGTATTGTAAGACATCACTAGAGCTTCCTAAAATATACTTATTTTGTTCGTTAGCATATTATTATGTTGAGTGGTTGACAAGATGTTCAATATTGTGAATTTTGAATTGGCTTGGTTTTCAAGATTTTTCGTTAATAGTATAAATGATTAATCCTAATCTTGTATAATATTATCTATCTTTCATTGGTTTAGTCGAAGTATAACACTGTCGATAAAGGTAGGTACTGCAAAAGTCAAATGTGCCACAAAAAGTGCTTTTGTTAAAAACTGTGGTAAATTCCACATCACTTTTTATTTCATTAACTTTTTAACTTGTTAGTATTCAAAACATCTTCATGCAAGACACTTACTTCAAAATTTTGTCTTAGATTTCAAAAAAAAATACAAAGGCGCTATCTGATAGTGATACATACATTCAGAATATCGTCGTCGAATTCTCTAAGTACCACAATGCCACGATATGTTTTAGACAATTTGTAACACGAAGTAATTATGCAGTGGCTCTAAAAGTATTAAAATTATGTCAGTACATTAATTTGTAACGTTACGAATGTCATTATTACAATAAAATTGTTATTGTTAAAAATATTTGGTTACCCACTCAATATGCTAAACGACCTAATTTTGCTTTGTATTTCTTCAATGTATTTGCTATATATACTATAATATTACAGTTAAAATTTGGACCTATTTATGGTATGTTATAACACATCAAATATTATAAAACTGTGGATTTATTTAACCCCGTTGGTATAATTTAATGTAAGAATTACTCGAATGGAACGAACATATATTATTATGTATACGTAGAATACATCGCATCCCGTTAGCGTATACGTACATACATCTAAGGTTATCTTAATTTAATTGAATAGCGATGGCTATTTTATCTCTCTTTAATTAATGATAGAAATTTGGCCATTAAAATAAATGTGCTTCATGTAACATATGCCAAATAACCGGGTTTTTATTTTATATGATAATTACATGAACAGTTATTCAGTTAAATAGTTACCAGTATAATATTAGGGAATCACTGAGACAGCTATAATAGTCAGTGTAGACTGAATCCGTAATTATGTATATATTATGATAATTAAATTAATTGCTGCTGTATATTATCGATAAATTGTAATTTTTCTTTATGCATTATCTTCTAAATCAGAGGTGGCCAACTTATTTGTTATCGTTGTCGACTTATTGTATAATATTATATAAAATATAGTCGCGCGCTATCTAATTTTCTCAATAGAAAAAATATATTGATATGGTTTTACACAAGTGTTTTATTTTATATGCAAGAATTTAAATATAAGCAAACGTAGCATTGATATTATGGTTTTTCACCATGTCATTTAATATGAAATGAATAAACAATTACGAATATGCAATAATATGTTTAAGATTAAAATATACATACTTGAAAATGGAAACAGATATATTGAATATTTTTTAATAATCTGACAAACACCTGAGTGAAATTTAAATTGTTTTTTTTTTGTAAATACATATCCACTTTTAATTATTGTAAAGTAATCAAGATTTTTCGTTGGTGATATTTGATGAACATTAAACGTTCAGCATTAAAGCTACTAACTCTGCGATATAAATATTTGGTCGGGATTGTGAATAAAAAGAATAAGACAATAAATAACCAGCATTTTGGTATTTAATAGACTTGCAATAATTGCAAAACCGTAAATTTGATTTTGTGTTAGTATTCAGTACAATAAAACACGACTAAGCTGAAAATCAATAAAATTAGATGGTAATTAGAGAACAGTAAGATTTCGGCGGGAATCTTATTTTTTTTTAAAATTTAACAGGCGTCCAATTTCAAAATGTTAAGGCTATACCTCAGTTGAGGCATGGTCTAAAAAGATCGTGGCTAGGCGATGTGCGGATTGCGGGTCGCGGGTGCAAATGACGCATGCCGAACGAAATGTAATTTGTCATATAAATCCAACATGCGTCTATTTAATGCTCTGTTTATTGTTCTATTAGTGGCTGCATATAAATAACGGGAGCGGAGGTGGGAATTTACACACCATGTTCTGTTCTATTAGTAACAATAATAATATATTCATTGACATGTTTTCTTTTTCAAGTAAATGGGTAACGTTTTTAGTCTTCTTTACACGATTTAAGAATTAATACCCCCGTCGCGATCACGAAACAAATTTACGTATTCACACCTCGACGTTCGCTCTCAGAGTGCCAGCGAGTCCAAAATCTCGTCGCACTTATAATTGAAAATTATTTTTCGTTTCACTGAAGTATCGCCTTAAGTCTAACTTAAAATTATCATTCAGCACCATAAAAATATAATATGTCTAACCTGAAAATCAATCAATTCAGACGGTAATTATAGACAATCGATTTTTTTCTCCGCCATTTTGGCATTTAGAAGGTACTAGGTAAATTTTGAAGTGGTTCAATATCTTTAAAAAAATACCCTTAGTGTTCATCATGCTAAAGTTCATACTTTCATACAAAAGTTCACATTGTTTTTGCTATGCCACCGGACTATTGCTACTATTATAATATTATAATTTATTCTAAAGATTAAAGTAAACCTACATCTCAGTGTACTACATTTTTCTGTTATATTGTATGACACGGAGACAATTAGTAAAATAATACGATTATATTTTTATACAGCTATAAAAATAATACAAGTAATGCAATATATATGAAGAAATTGTAAAATTTTATTGCGACTCTTATTTTATATACATGTTCATAAATATATCTACTAAATATGCGTCTCATGGCATGAAAATGGAACATGAAAAGGACATAGGTAATAATATAACGTACGATTAAAGTAGCACAATCAAATGAGTAGGTGGTCGTATGATTATTTTATGATGAAACAATAGAATTGCAATTATTATTAATAAAATACAATATTTTAATTTCATTTGTGATATTATGTATAATATTATATCCTAATAAGCTAAAGTACCCGGCTTCGCACAGGGTCGCTTCGTAGATACATTTATCTTAGATATTAAAAAAAATAATATGTAGTTATCTTTTTAATATTAAAATATCTATGTAATACAATATGGCAATATGAAAATAATTCTAATAGGAGGTCAAACAAAAGAACACTAAATTAAAATCGAATCCAAAATATGCAAACGTTATTAGTATTAATATGTAGTAAAAAAAATCAAAATTGGATGGAACAAACAAACAACAAACTTTGTATTTTACATAATACTAATTTAGAAACCTTCGCAGGTGTGCGCACAACAACTGATCAAAATTTCATTGCAGTCGGATGAATGGTTTAGGAACGCATGCGAATAGAAGAAGAAGAAGATGGTTGTACTAATTCAGAAACCTTTGCGGGTGTTGGCACAACAACTGACAAAAGTTTTATTGCAATCGGATGAATGGTATAGGAACGCAAACGAATAGAAGAAGAAAAAGAAGAAGATGGTTGTACTAATTCAGAAACCTTCGCGAGTATGCTCATAACAACTGTCGAAAGTTTGATTGCAATCGGATGAATGGTATAGGAACCATACGAATAAAAAAAAATAGAACGAAGAAGAAGATGGTTGTACTAATTCAGAAACCTTCGCGGGTGTTGACACAACAACTGACGAAAGTTTAATTGCAATCGGATGAATGGTATAGGAACCATACGAATAAAAGAAGATAGAATGACGAAGAAGAACAAGATGGTTTTTCTAATTCAGAAACCTTCGCAGGTGTGCACACAACAACTTCCCAAAGTTTCATCGCAACCGGATGAATGGTATAGGAACGCATACGGGACAGGCAGACAGATATTCATTTTTTATATATAAGATATAGCCTATAACTTTCGCGCAAGTGCAAGCAATAAGTTGACAAAGTTTTATCGCAATCGGATGAACGGTATGGCAGCGCATAAAATACGAACAAACAAACAAACAAATATTGATTTTTATATATTAGATAATAATATATTCCAACTAGTGTCGCATGAATAAACATAAAGTTCACAATTTGAGACGATTTAGAGATAATTTACATTTTAAATTGTTCTAACATAAATACTATTTAAAAGATTAAAATTTTTTTTTATTTAAAGAAAAAGAAAAACGTTACAAATGTAAATTAATAAAATCAATTAGAAAAAGTACATCTTGGGTATGGTCCCAATATTGAAGCTCAATATGATATAAATAAAAACGATTTTAAGTTAAGTATACACATTTATATTTTTTATAAAAAAATGTGTTTTTTAAAATAAATATTAAAAATATGATTTAATCAAAAAACTCTTCAATGCAATATAAACTAATTTCTAACAATAAATATGACCATAAAATAATATGGGATCCTTTAAAAAATTCACATTTTATAACATGATTGTAAGTTTATTTTTGACTTCAAATAAAAAATATTTTTCTTTTTAATATTTTCAGGTACATATTGATTAATTAATCGAGTTTAAATTGTAAATTATCAAAAAAAAATCTCATATTGTAAGCTTCGTATTTTTCCTCTAGTCTGATAGGGAAAGGATTCACCTTAATTGATGATGAAAGTATATCTGAGTCCATTTTTAGTATTAGCAACATATTGTTTATTTATCGTTACGATGCAATAAAATATTCATTCTTAATTTTGTGGGAACAATGTTTCTAATAATATTAGTAATTTACTATTTTGTAGTGGTAATTTCTTTAATTTTGAGAAAATCTAGTATTATTTCTACCAACTGGATTATTCGACATATTTCTGATGGAGAAGGATAGTCGTGATAGCATACAAAGTAGAAAAGCGCGTGGGAAAATTCTTTTGAGTTTCTTTAATTAGAGTGGAAGTATGTTTTTTTTTTTTTAATTTTATATTGATGACAGTAATTATAGAAATAACTTAATTGAACTCACCAAAATAAAATTATAATACTTGTTTCGAATAATAAAGTCCGCCTGCGTTATTATAAAATAATGTAAAGAATGCATACGGAACCGGTACCTATGCGGGATATAAAAAAATACAGTTATTTCTTTATGAGTACTCGTAGTACGTAGGTACTTATAAGGTTTACAAATCGGGCGACAGCGAAGTCGCGCTGTAGGTATTATTGTGAACAATTTACAATTTAGTTTTTTTATTAGACAATATTTAAGAAAAGCTTATCCACAAATCATAAAATTATGATCTGATCAGTTATTCTCAAGCAATTGTTTTCATTATTATATTTTTTAAATATGGAACTTTTTTTATTTGGTCTATGGATTTTGAAAGCGATAAAAAATCTATTGATAAAAGAATCATATTATTATCTTATTTTATTGCATTTTATATCTGGCGGTTTCTTATATTAAATTTATCAATAGTAGTTTATGAATAGCGCCTGTACACCTGCATGGATTTACTGGCAGCAATAGTGGGTATTTTAAACTAACTGTTTAAAAGTATCTCATTCTTAAAGAGTGAGACGTGATGTTTTCACTTCATCGTACTATTTGACAGGTAGTTAAAATCGGTTAACCTCAAAATTCGTTCGTAGTTCGTTTTTTTGCAGGCAGGTTCACGACTATCGTTCTACTGCGCAAGCACAGATTGAAACATTCTCAACTGTCTCATCAAAAATTCAGAGGCTTCCGAACATTTTTGATCCATGCATGCAGCATGAACTGCAGGATAATACATGTTTACACGTACATTTTGTTGTCATGGCCGCCGACAGTACGTATTATTGCTTCCATAACAAGAAAATGCACGTGTAAACACCATCAAAAGACCAAAGAAGTCCAGCAGCTTCTGAATTTTCACATGACAGTTGGAGCTTGTGAGTGTGTGCTTCACAACCAGTCAAATAGCACCATAAAATGACAACAACGCGTCTCGCTTACGCTTAATGGCCATTGCAACTAGACGAATGTCGCAGGGTCGCAGAGTTGCAGTTGCATCGGCCAATCTGCGAAGGTCCATTTGATAAAGTTTGTTTCTTGGTTTACGATGACGTCACATCGACGAATTCGTCGTAAGACGCATGCGGCGAGTTCTGATGTGCGAGCCCTCTAAAGAATGAGATTGGTGAGACAGTAAGCACTTTTACGTGTAAACAGTTATTATCGCGATAGTTGAATTTACTGATTATTGGTGCCAGTAAATTCATGCACGCGTACTAATAGGCGCTATAATGGGTTAATGTTGAAATTTTTATTTTATGCTTTTAGACAAGTATGTTCTTTTTTGTAAATTTTGCTTAAATCGAATTTGAAAAAAAAATATTATGACCACTAAATATTAATTTATGAGGTATTATATTTTATAAGGACTATTTATGTATTCATAAAATTTTCAAGAAAAAGGGAATTAATATATTTTTTTAAAAATACTGAACTCAGATCATACTCAATGAGTAAATATTTATAAATTGAATAATAAACAATGATATTTTTTATTTTCAGATCATTTTAGCCCCATTTTATTAAAAACTATTATCACTAACATCTCATTTTATAACACTTACTTATTTATAAAAATATTTACAATAGCCATAAAAGTGAATATTTTTATTTTATACTTTCGGTTAGGTTGTATATTAATTCGTAAATCATTTTCATTAAGAATATAGGCCGTCGGTGACCCAGTAAGCCGAATTATTATTGTAATAAATCCCATAAAAATAACTGCATAATATCAACCTTGAATGCATACATTTTTTATATTACCACACTTCAGTTATTTTCAAAATTGTCTTCCATTATAAAAGTCATATTTACCGTTGTAAACATTGCATTTAGATGTAGAAGATAAGAGACATAAAAATTCCGCCTCGTTAAAATAATTATATATTGTGTACAAAAATATTAATCTACTAAAAATAATACAATTATGCAATAATAAACATTTACAAGATTTAGGCAACTGTTTATAAATTCTTTGTGAGAATGATCACTGTTTTCGGTACGGTCGACTCATAGCGATGCATATTTTTTTATTGCTGTCATTTCCGAGTGCCTTTTCCGGCACAAAATAATTTCCATACGGAATTTTAATGAACTGGTCGGCAAATATCCGATCGATTCACAGTCGCATCTTCAGTAAAAATGACTTCTCGTTTACGACCACTAAAATGGAACGATTTAAAATTTTTATTCATGAATCATTTCTAGTGATGCTACCAACATACAAAATATAATTAAGAAGATTTTTGGGTGTTGCATGTTTTTAAGTTATTTATCATTTTATGTCATTCATTACACATTTAGGAAAACTGCTTTTTATCACATTTCACTAACTTTATATAAAACATGAATCTTTGGTCACATCGATATAAAAAAAATGTTAATTTGTCCATGAAATCCGTACACATTATTCACGTGCTCTGCGACCAGTCCGTAATTTTGTAATCACTGTTGTGTCAGGCTGTTTGTTGTTATAGGATGGCAACTTTTAGACATTCCTCATATTGCCTGTTATAACTTTCTATTTTTCCCCAACAAATACAATTTTAAAATTGGAAGTACTTATATAGTTTTTTTTAAAACAGATATTTGGCTCTCCAATTAATTTATTGTCGATATATGCGTGATTAAATTTATTAAATACGTCTGTATAAATTAAGTACCTACTAATTTAAAAAATGTTTTATATTAATTATTGTTTTAATCATTTTATTTTATTATTAACCAGTTTAAAATAATACGTAGGCAACTACTTACTTTATAATTGGACTGATTTTTTTTTTCATTAGTAGATTGATTTTAAGATATTATACATGAGCAATAAGTTGTTAATAAGTTATGTTGGACAGGGGCGTCAAGGGTAGCTGCCGCCCGATTACCGGCCCCAAATTGACACTATACAAATAGTTTTTTAGTGGATATATAAAAAAAAACCGTTGAAACAATTATTTTATTATATTATAGAATCAATGCATTCAGGTTATAAAAATATATAAGTATGTTATATTTTGTTAGGTTAATCAAGGTAGATATCAATTTATTAAATCTCTTAATTACTAACCGATGTCACGGACTAATCCAATTATTTGTTATTATAACGTACTTGAACTTTATGATAATTTTAATAACTATTTTTTTATTCAACAAATAATTCACAACATTTAAGAATGTAAGATTATAAATATTGAACATTCATAATTTGAAAACACCTCATGCATATACAGAGGTTACAGATTCAAGTCCCGTCGGATGTCGTTTTTTTTCTAATAAAAGTTTTTACTTAGTTGGTATACGCCCTTGTGGGCCGAGTGGCTAACGCGTCGGGTTATTATGTAATGCGTCCCAGGTTCGAATTCTGAGTCTGGAAAATACACATATCGTTTTTCAATTTGTGTTTGGAATCGGAGACCTAATAGGTTGAGCAAGTGACTTATTTCACAAGTGACATTTCTCGTAAAGGCAAAACTCCGTTAATACAAACCTCACTCTGTGGAGGCCCATATTATGATCCCATAAGGATCGGACATGGTAAAAAAAAAGAAAAGAAAATGCATGAGATGTTTTCAAATTATGTATGTTCAATATTAAGAATCTTAAATTTTCTGAATTATTCGTTGAATAAAAGAAATAGTTTATTAAACTTTGTTAATTTATTCAATTCACTAGTGAACTTGAAGATCTCAGTCAAATTTATATAATACGTTTATTTAAGTTGAATAGTAACATTGGAAGATTGTGGTAGATCACTGCCAGTTTTTATATTCGATAGTAGATAATAGCCTACTTGAAGTTGGACATGCCTGATATAAATCAACTCATTGTTCTGTTTTGGATCAATATAATATTGTTTTGTCATATCATTTAGAAATAAATACATTCATATCATTAAAGCATAAATTATGAATTTAATTTTAATCATGTAGCCTCAAGGCTGAGTCTTGACCATGCCCAATATATATTGCATCATGATATACTCTTTTTTGTGAAGTCCCCCGATGACCGGTGGATTTTCGACATAGGACATTGCATGTTTCTGTATATCTACCTACATATTGATATTTGATTATTTATTTTACAACATCCAAACGACTTCTCTAGAGAAAGAGTATTATTAGTCGGGTTACGCCATTATAAAAAAAAGTCTGAAGGACAAATTCGTTGTGTTGACATTTATAATGAAATCTTCACGTCACAGTGATACTGTTCAATCCATTCCATTTTGTAGATACAATGATTTCATCCTACTGTTAAATTGATTACAATCTGTTTTATCGTGAAGACAGTATGGTATTAAATTCAAACTAAAGATAAATCAACACGTTGTATAACAAACACATTTCTTTTATCTGTCAATAATTTTGGCCACATTTTCCTTGTATGTCGCTTCTGTAAAGAGGGATGGAGGTGCTGAGGTCAAGTTAGTATCTGACATTCTTCTACTATGTCCGCGCCTGTCAAAAATCTTTACATGGACGTAGAAGTTAATTTCTACCTCTTATATTATGTCGTATCATTAAACTTTCTAGTTTTTACTTCTATAATTGGATGGTTCAAAATAATTATAATCCATGTCCATCAAAATGGATCCTGAGATATTTGGACGTAAATTTAAAACTCCTTTTGTAAAATTCAGGAATGTTTCCACTGTATATACATTCCATATTTTGATAGTAAATGGATCAATTTACATAAATAGTCGAAACATAAGGTATATTACGTGTCGTATAGTATCAAAAGTAGATCTGTGCGTTATTCATCATTTCGAGAAAATGACGAAAAACGTTTTGTTGGGTTTTTTAGAGTTATAATACCATGAAATATGTTTCTACATTTAGAAATTTGAAATTCAATTCAAATTCAACAGTTCTACTTTTGTATCCAACGTATTGAACAGTTCTAATTCTGATACCAAGCCCTATTTTCCATCACCATTTTATACCACACAGATATGATTTTGATTCGAATATTATATTGTTAGTCGTACATTATGGTCAGAAGAATAATTTGGCATACTTAGTTAAATTTTGATATATTTGCGACAGTTCTACTTTTGATACTATACGACTCTGACAGGCTTTAATAATATTATCAAATTAATGTTAGCAAATACCTCTTTATACTGTCAAAATGGACATGTTTTACATTTAATTAGATGATTTATCAATACTAGTATTGCCATTTATGCGGAAAATTGTAGAGCTACGATTGTGATAATTAACACATCATATAGAAATCTCTTTATTTGTATCTAGCCACTGAAACAAAAAAATCAATTTTTATGAAAATTGGACTTGATCCAAAATTATTTTGAACCATCCAATTATTTCTATATACCTTTTTTGTCATGGACATAACATTGAAATTTATAGGTTTCTTTTCCATCCAAGTGGCGTGTCTGTAAATAATATTGGCCCCTCTCCGTGTTTCTAAAAAAGTCTGTCAAAAACCGAAGTCACGATCTTTTTATAGACTTTCTTTCCAATATTTTCCCTTCGATCAAATCAGTTTTGCTGCCCAATTTGTTTTTGTCTTCAGTATCGAGAGCTTTTTTTAAGTTTCCTATTAATTTCTGTCAGATTTATTTGTAACATATATTTTTTCTAAACGGTATAATACTATAAAATAACAAATATATTAACAAACGAGACATCCAATGCAACAACACTGCATATCTATTTTGGGCAGTTCTGAGTTATGAATGCCACAATGTTGTAAATCTCCTTGGGCATCGAATGGTGTATTGAACAACCATATACATGAATTAAAAACATTATTTAAATCAATTTTTAAGTTGCCGTATTTTTTTCCATAGTAATAAATGATGTACAAGGTTTTGACCACTGGGGTAATATACAGTGTTATTGCAGGGATATCTTTCTTTTTGAAGTTATACTTCTTTTGGCGCATTTGAAAAATCAGATCAGAGTGTATTTTTGGCGTGTGACATCTAACACATAATTTATTTTTTCATACGAAAAAAAACGCACTCGATTGAATTCGAACCACCGATTGTTCGGTTATCAGCCGAACGCACTACCTTTACGCCACGGTATGGTACTGCAATCGTGACGATTATACTGTATAGTATTATAGTTCAAAACTGTTCCGTTGCCTAGGCAGTGAATTTATTATTGTCGGCCATTTGCCAATTCCTTACGTAAACAAACCATTAAACCCCAGAGTGACAGTTCGTACTTTAAAAATAAAAACAACGAGAAACCATTATATTATAATTTAGTAATATAAGTTAAAGTGTATAGAAATAAACCAACGGCGTTCCAATAAGCGGTCTTTTTTCTTGAGTGTATAATTTAACAAGATAATTAAAAGCTAGTCGAAGAATCTAGGTTATCACAAGTTTTGTTTTTGTTTTGTTACGCCAAAGAAGTATAACTTCTAACGCGCGTACATAAGTACACACATCGTTTTTTTTGTATGTAGACCACTAAAAATAATCTAAGAAATAAAATTAAAATGTTATTTGTATTACTTACTTCTTTTTGCTTCAAAACGTTTTTTTCATTGTCCCTTCATTTGTTAAAATCGATGTACTTACAGTGTTGTTGCATGGAAGGTCTCCGGACTAATATTTAAAAGCTGTTGTCTAGCAGAGCCCTAATGATGTGCATACTTCTACGATACAGTATGTGCACCACTGCTTCTAGCTGATGTGGAATAATTATTATGCATCCTTACACCCAAACCTTCACGACCCTGCCACGTATAGAAGGATCAAAAAACATAGTCATTTTACCATTTTCATTTAGCTAATTGTTACATATTATTTTCTCAGTCGTATAAAAGTCGCTCTAGCTGTTTAGACTTTGTATTTTAGTTCAATAATATGATCTCAGTTATTAACTAGAGTGCAGACTTTGGATACATATAAAAATGTGCCATTTTTAAGTTATGTCATCTTTAGGGGACTTCCATATATTTGGTCTAAATTCTAAATGGATTTACTGTACTATTATTTCTGTGTTAGGAGTATTGTGAATACCACACAGTTCCGTTTTATTATAATAATTACATACAAGAAGTTCGTATATATGTTTGATTATTGTCTGTGTTTTGTTTTTCCACAACATGTAAGAAAATAATTACAAGATAAAAAGAACTTTTTATATACAACGTTTTTAAATTTTCTGTTGAATCATATAAACTTGACTTGACTAGCTTAAACGATCAAAAAAATTTGTACTTGATAGAAATAATACTGAAATGTCATTTTGACATTTCATATTGACTTCCATAGTAACGCACGTATTTATTATAATTTAGTTTCTAGGACCCCAGACCCCTAGCAACCAATAATAGTGGATTGGATTACGGATTTCTTCCGAAATAACTTTTCATACAAAACAGAATTAACTGAAAATGAATAAAATTCTACTTAAAGATGGCTAAAAGTATTAAAAGAATGCATTGGCATCGTGTTCTGATATATTCTAAAAGCTTCAAATGTCTAGCTAGTCGGGAAGTTAGTTAAAAATCGATTGCAATATTTGTACTGGATTAACAACCACCGGACAAATAAGAATACGACCTAATAAAAACGTTGTAATATTGACCAGATTGTATTTAACTACACAAAGGTTTAATATTATTAAGAAAATAATAATATTATAGTTATGTTAAGTGCGAGAGGTTTTTATGACTACACTGTTGATCTTTTTCGAAAAAATATTGGGTATTTTTGTCGTGAACATCATTTCGAGATATCATTGACACGAAAAAACATCCTTTATATCTGTATCCTAAAAAAACTTTTTCTATGAATCAGTACAACAGAAAATTTAATAAAGATCTCAGAAAATACATAACCGGATTCTTAATTCGTTATCAAAGTAACGGTACGTAAAATTGATATATTTACGTAAAGGAGTACTAGCAAGTTGTAGGTTTTTGAAACACTGGTATCAATCAACACAGAATAGATAAAATAAAATATGACGAATAGAAACTCTAAAGAACAGACAAAGTAATTAATTACTTTTAAATAAATGCGCTGTAAAATAGTTTAATAACAATATTTTAAGTATCTTTCAGAATATAAAATGTCGCCTTTAACCTACACTACTATAATTAATTATTTTAACCGATTAAAATAAAATAAATTTATTTATTGAACTGCCGTTTATACCTTCATAATGAATTTGAAATTTGTCACAATTGAAAAACAAATACCAGTGACGAATGGTGGAGGGAGGCTGCTAAGATCCAAGATAAATAATGCACACAAAACTTTGTCAATCAAACGTACTTGTTTTCATTGAACTAAGACTACAGTGTGTAGATTCTGTTTTGTTAGTTTTAAAATTTCAATTAAACCTTGCCTCCATGCCATATTAGATAATAGTCAAAAAATATTCGTTTATCTATTAAATATCAAAAGTTATGCCATTAAACCATGCGTAATTTTAGGTATTTTATAGATAGAAGATTTTTTATTGAATATGGTTTGGTTTAAGTAGAGCTTAATGAAAAAAAAATCTAATTAACACTATCTGTAATAATATGTATTCTTAATTGAACTAAAACAAATAAGTATGACTGAAAAGGTGTGCACTTTCTTGTTTGATCACCCATAGCACACCTAAACTATTATGGTTTGGTTTAGGCAGGGTTTAATTAAATTTTAAAAACTAACCAGCGCCATCTGCAGATTGTATTCTTAGTTCATTGAAAATAAATAAGTTTGTCTGACAAAGTTTAGTGTGCACTATTTATATCGAATCTTAACAGCCTACCTCTACCCTTCGCCACTGTCAAATACACATCTGATTTTAAGGTTACACGTAGGTTGTACGTATGCAGTTCATCGTGGGACACTTATTCGTGCGCCGCAGTACGTGAAACATAAGTTCGTATAACATTTTATCAAATGACGAGTTCTTCGTTGAACATTTCACCGTGGAATACATTTGTACGTATCTTACAAAATGCGGCAATAGTTTGCAAATAGTACTGTTCCAATTAGATTAACCCTAACCTAACCTAACCTAGTAAAGATTAGTATGTGATGTAGCATATGTACACATATACTCCACGGTGAAATGTTCAACGAAGAACTCGTCATTTGATTAAATGTTACACGAACTCATGTTTCACGTAGTGCGGCGCACGAATAAGTGTCCTGCGGTGAATTGTTTACGTACAAATTTCCGGATACGCTGATTTTAAACATTGCGGAAATAGGCCACTTGTCTTTACGACGACTTTGAAATACTCGTATGAAGTTAGAATGCGTTCGGGCGGTTCACAATCGAAAGTGTTTCCAAAAAACAACTTTTATAATGTCGCCTTGGCTTGTGCAACTGACAAAGCTTCCTGCTCACCAGTAGTATATACCACTGATAAGACGAATCTTTTATTATTAATAATAATATTTTAAGTTGCATAACATTACTTTAACGCACAGTTGAGCAAGAATTTGAACTACTGTCGGAGGTGTGCCATGTGCCACCATCGCACAGGAATTATCAGTGATTGGGCAGTTATATTTTTTCAAAAAACATTAAAAATAATTACAAGATAAAAAGAACTTTTTATATACAACGTTTTTAAATTTTCTGTTGAATTATTATGCTCAATATGCTCAAACTTGTACTTGATATGAAGTAAATAAAAAACAAACAAATATAGAATACTGAAATGTCATTTTGACATTTCATTTTGATTTCCATAGTAACGCACGTATATATTAATAATTTAGTTGCTAGGACCACCCCTTTAGCAACCAATAATAGTATTTTACTTTTTACGGATTTTTCTGAAATAACTTTCCATACAAAATAGAATTAACTGAAAATGAATTCAATTCTGATTAAAGATGGCTAAAAGTATTAAAAGTCGGGAAGTTAGTTAAAAATCGATTGCAAGATTTGTACTGGATAAACAATCACCGGACAAACAAGAATACGAGCTAAGAAAAACGTTGTAAAAGAGATTGGGGTGTTTCAATACCAATGTTATTGAAAATAACATACATATTCATAAAATGTACAACGATGATTGTGTATTGAACACGAAGACGATAGAAGGCATCTAAATATAATTCACATGCCATTTAAATCATCATTATTATCGTGTCCGGAAACCTGTACATATGCAGTTCACTGTATCACACTTCACCGTGAAATGTTGTATCGGAAATATATGGCCGTATATTGAAGACCGTCCAACCTCTTTGGGTCGTATTGTACTGACATAAAATTTAGGTTAGGTTGTCATTATTGAATTCATAAATTTCGCCAAAATTAGCTATGAGTTAATGTTCATATTGCATCTAATAAAATTGGAGACCGTATAGTATACGGTCATCTCTTACCGATAGACAGCTCACGGCGAACTGTGAAACGGTGAAATGTTTTACGTACAATTTACATGTAACCCATTATTATAAGTGACATAACAATCCATGGCAGGATCTAGCTTCCTGAAAGAATTTCCTTCATTTACCCCTATTCTGGGCCAGTGCCGGTCTAGCATCTTTATTATTACCGTCCAACCACCGGAGTCTGGGCCTTAGACAATCCGGTCTGATATCCAGGATTTCTCTCGGCAGTTGAGCACTGTTCATGCTTGATGCATGACTCGTCCACTGGAGTTTACCAAGTTTAAAGGAGATACATTCTCCTTGGAAAAGGTTGTAGAGCTCTAGAGCAGAGAATCTCAGTATCTTGTACATCTGAATTTTTGTACGATGGGAGACAGATTTTGCATACCAAAGTAGCATCCGTTCGCCGTTATGGCTCCAGTTTATTTCTTCAAATTTCATTCTCATTGGTTACTAGGAAACTTGGTACTTATGTACGTGGTTGTTCGTATTTCGTTTTTGTCTCATTGATCTTCAAGTCCATGTTTTTTGCGAATGCTTCCAGAGCAATGAAGGCTACTTCTTACTACTGACGCATATCTGGATCTTGCAATGATGTCTTTGTCAGCAGTATAGGCAAGAATTTGAATTGACTTACGAAGTATATTTAAATAATATGTCTCCACTTTTGAATCACGTACTGCTTTCAGCTGGACGATGTTGAACAATATACATGTCAGAGAATCACCCTGTTGACCACTATTTATTATATATAGTATCTCGGATAGGTAAGACTGTACTTATACTTAACATTCTACATTTTCATGGTGAACTGTACCACTGCAATGAGTTTTGGAGGTAACCCTAGATTTTCTATTGGTCCATATATAGGACAATAATTAAATATAATCGATAATGTACTAATACACTCACGGAAAGATCCTACGAAACGATGTATGGGAGTCCTTCATTATAAATCAACATTAATTCATAAGACATTAATTTGAATAAAACCAAAATAATACCAAGAAATACAATTTGAAAATACGCATGAAAAAAATATATTGAAAGAATATTGAACAAGGCAGTAGCTCGCACAACTGAATGCCATCCGTTAGGTAATTTTGAAAGCTATATTCTATTCACTTCAGTATTATCACTAAGATACCGTTAAAATCCTTAGTGAAAAAATGGATATCTGCTAAAATGATACACATTTCTTAGCAAAAAGGCAGTCACTGCACCTATTTATTGCAGTTACTGTTTGTTTATTATTACTTTGTTCGTATTTTAACATCCTACTAATAAAAATTATCACCGTTTTTTTATTAATTCACAGTAGGTACCTACTAAAATTTGAAAAAAAAGGACATATTATGTCATTTATCTCGAAAATGTGTGTTCCTGCGTTTTTCCTTGGAAGGGCAGAATAGGCGTTTACGTAAATGTCGAAAACATTTCTCCGATCTACATGGTGCTATAAAATGGGTCAACCATACTATTTACAATATGGTGCGTTACTACATAATAATACAATGTCTAGATTGGTAATGTGTAGACGTTTAAATTATGTTATAATACATATTAAAATATTGGTGATATAACTAATGAATCGTATAGCTATAATATAATATTCAAATGCGTGAATTATTGTATAATATTTAATTTCTTCGCGAATGAAAAAAAGTTTATAATGTCTGCATCGGAACGGCCTTGAAGCAAGTTGAATGAACCGAAAAGAGATGAGAAATTTTTGGGGATAGGTAGATTTGACTATCTAGCCAGCTCACTATCACCTGCCCACTCAAAGCCTTGTTAGCGGTCTAATGAAATCGAGAGTTTCTAGAGGGGGGCGGAGAAAACAGGTCGATTTTTTCACACACATTAAACGACAGTCTATGAATTAAGTTTCATCGTATTTCGATCCTTTAACGAATTATTTTGATGCGAAACTTCACATTTTATCGTGAGTGATATTACCTATTACTGTATTCTAGAATTAGTAAACTACGGTAAATCAAAATGTTATGAAATAGAATTTCTTATCACTATGTTGAAATTTAGTTTAATGATATGATAAATAGCAATAACTCTAATATCTTTAAAAAAATGAAAACTAGGAACAATATTTAAAACAGAAAATATAGTATAGAGATAATTCGAAAAGAAGTACTTATACATAGGTGCTTTAAAGCTTCTCACCAGCAGATACAAGACATTCAAAGCGTCAATTTGATACCTTGAACTTATCATAGTTTATCTCTCGTAAAGAGACATTCTTTTACAAACATATTATATTATATAGTATCTTCTTCATTTTCATATTTTTTACTGTTAAGGGTCCATACCACCTTTCCACCGTCATCATAATTGAAGGTACCGATAAGCCTATAGAGTCCTTCACTTTTTTAGATCATAGTATAGCTGAGCCTCAATATTTTAGCCGACTACTAAAATAATTGCTTTTATTTTATTTTAACTATCTGGCATATTTTATAGTAGGTATATCCCAGTAGATATTTCAAATTCAAATTTTATTTATTTTTCTTACATATAGTGAACATTACAAATTATCAATTTAAGACGTACACAACATAACATTTAGAAACAAAGAAATATTATTTAAACAGTATAAAATAAAAGTTATTAAAAGTGTAAATATATATAAAAAAAATAGATTCAAGGAACTACACCGAATTGTTACATGTAAATTGTACGGAAAACATTTCACCCTGGCACAGTTCGCTGTGAGCTTTCATATCGGAAAGAGATGACCGTCTACTATACAGTCTCCAATTTTATTAGATTCAATATGAACGTACAATTCAATTTTCATGGCTAATTTTGGCAAAATTCCTGAATTCAAGAATGAAAACCTAACCTAACAAATAATCCAGTATATCGGCTATTTTCAAATTTTGTTTGCTGCTGGCTTCCTATAAAGTGTAAACCGATAAGAACCGTGTTTAATTTAGAAATACATTTTAACGACCCAAATAGGTTGGACGGTCCTTAATATACGACCATATATTTCACGATGAAGTGTGATACGGCAAACTGCACACGTACAAGTTTCCGGACACGACACTGAATGAGTTAAGGGCGCTAAGCAGACCCCATTTAAAAATATATATATAAAATACTGCCCACCTATACTCATCCTCACGCAGGTGGAATGTGTCAATATCCAAAGTGATTTAGTTGAACAGAGTTGTTGCCGTCCCAATTGGCATTACAAATATCAGGTTAGTTCTGCACCATGGAAGAACAAACAACTGATGATATATTTTAGAGAAGCGGTTATTTCTTTGAAAACTGATATGTTTATAGTCCATATAATCATTATTATGCCCTTCCAACATATCAATCTCAAGGTTATTTTAGAAGTTACCTATACAAATATTATTAGTACCCTTTTATGGCTATAAATCAATTTAAAAAGGTAGTATCTCTTTATATAGGTCAGGGGTGGCCACACTTTTTTGTTCTAGGATCGACTAGTTGAAAAAAATATTTATGGCGATCGACTGATATCACTTGTAATTATATCATGCGAGAACAATAAAATCCCATTTTTTATAATTCAAATATGTATTTTGAAAACAGATATTTTATACATATAAAAAATAACAATACAGAAACATCGAAACAACGACAATAATATATTTAAGTAATATGATTATGTCTTTCACTTCTAAAAAAATTAAGTAGGTACACATTAACTGTGTCTAACTTCGACATAGTTACACAATTTACCTGTATATCGAATATTAGAAATTTTGTAGTAGCCAAGTAACACGCAACCCTTAGCTAGGAAACATACTTAAAATAAATTCTATACAATATAAATTATCATTTAATTACATCAATAATCATATCACATTAAATTGCATCGCACAGCCGTGTATTTTAAAATTTAAACATCTCTTGAGGCGACTTTTTTACTATTCGAGCAAATTTGTGGTTTGTGTTGTGTTTACGCCGAGTAGTTTTGACTCTTTGGACAAGAAATAGTACAATATATTATTATGTCCGCGATCGATCAAAAATACCTTCGCGATCGACGCACTGGCCATTCCTGTGGGTCTATTCTATACATATCGAACACTAAATTGATAAATAGTATCAAACTTAGGGTAGGTTTGTATCAAAATATTAGCACTTATTGTAACAATTACACGAAGTTGGATTTTATTGTTGCAATAAGTGCTATATTTTAACAGCACCTATCTTGCTGCTGTTAAAATATTGCACTTATTGCAACAATAAAAACCAGCTTCGTGTAATTGTTACAATAAGTGCTAATATTTTGATACAAACCTACCCTAAGTTTGATAATATTTATCACTTTATCACTTTAGCGGTCGATAAGCATAGAATAGACCCACTGATATAGGTGTTATTTAGTAATACTTACGTCAAACTGACAGTAATTCTTTTTATGATAATCCTTTAAGATGCGTTATGTTGTCGTGATTCAATCATAAAATAATAATTAAATTGATTGACTACGTGTTATTAATGGTGTATAAACCCAACCAACTATAATTAATTTGTAGATTCATGGTCGTTATAAAAATATTGTAAATACAAAGCTTAGTATGAGTCTTCTTCTTATTGTGCCATCCCCTAGCGGAGGTCGGCCACCATCAAGGCGATCTTATATCTGTCGTCTGCTACCCGGAACAGTTCGGTGGAGCTGCACTCGTACCAATCACGGAGGTTCTTAAGCGACGAAATGCGGCGCCGTCCTCTGCTACGCTTCCCATTGATCTTTCCTTGAATGACAAGTTGGGGAATGCTGTATTTTTGTCCTCTCATAATGTGGCCGAGGTATTGTAGTTTCCTGGTTTTGATACTACGTAGAACTTCTCGGTCCTTCCCCATTCGATTGAGAACTTCAACATTTGTCACCCGGTCAGTCCAAGGAATTTTGAGGATGCGTCTATACAGCCACATCTCGAAATTTTAAATAGTGCCTATTTATAAATGTTAATATTATATACACAATAGTGTATATATATAATATACTATAATATAATTCCGATAACTACGATAATAAATTATTTAAATAAAACCCCACTGATTTTCTCGTCTAACAATATTAATTGATTAAAATATACAATTCTTGCGACTCTTTCTTTGGCTTCTTGGTGTTTTGTCAGAAGAAAATGAATACCGCCATTTTGACGAATATAATATAGTTTTTACTGTATAGTTACCGAAGTAGCAAACAATTATTTAAATTAAACCATTATTATTCAATAAAATAATTATAATACACGTATTAAGAGCGTATCATTAAATTTGCTTTTTAAGATACCGATACCATATTTAAATAGGGAAACCACTAAAAAACCCTGTTCCAAAATAATGGCGTTTGAATTTTTTGTAGAAATTCTCATTTTAATTTTAAAGCGTTAATTTTGAGGAAAATGCATGTTTTTTATGTTTTGTTTTAGTGGATTTTTGCAATTTAATAAGAAATCGACACAGAAATACCAGTATGTAACTGAATTAATGATTAATATCACAAACGGTTTTTCGAATTTATGATACATTGAAGAAATTTTTGACTCTATTTTTGCTGAATTGTATCGAGAAAACCTCAACTCAAAACCTTGGAATTTTGATTTGTTTTCTAATTGAAATGGGGGTAACGAACATAATTTGGAATACTTACCTCAGCGCATCTATTCTATACATAAAGCTTCTATTGGCTGCTATAAGCGACTATTGAGAGGAGTTTATCATATTTATGCATTGAGGCGGTTAATTGTTACAATAAGTTAACCGTCTGAGCTGTCGAAAAGTGCTATGTTTTAACAGCACCTCTCTTGGCTGTGTTAACTTTTAGACCGAGATAGATAATTTTGACAGTTTAGACGGCTGTAACAATTATAATACCTCAATACATAAATATGATAAACTACACTCAGTAGCTGCCGATAGCAGCCTTTTGTATAGAATAAATGCGCAGGTGTTTATAGTGCGATCCAAATGATGTATTAATGCTCAACCAATATATTTTTTTTATAACTTTTATACGTGTTATATTATAAACCCAAGACTGGTTTCGTCGTACAATATTATGATAATATAAATGACAAAAAGATTAGCAATATATTGTATTCAATTCATTAGGCACTTGCACATCTATAAACTTTGTTTGGTATCTACTGGGGAATCCAATCCCGAGCCAAAATTCTGATCCCGGGATTTCAGGATTACAATAATTGATAATCCTGGTATCGCCGGACTAGTCCCGGGATTGGCATTTTTTTCCATTGTTAATATAAAAAAAATATATTTACAAATAACATTGATAAAATGATCGGTCAAAAATAAATCTAGTATAATTTATACTATTTAAGACATTTATTGTTAATCTTGTATATCTACGTTCAATCTTGGAAATACATAAGTTTAATGGAGTAAATAATATTGTAATATAAATAATAATGTGAATTTAATATGAGATTGCTGTTTCTGATAGTAAAGACTTAATGAATGGATTAGCGAGATTTAAAATAGTAAAGCAAATAATCATGGTGTACTTATGGCCTTTCCGCTTCATAAATCTAATTAGTCAGTCAAATATGAAACTGCCGTAAAACGTATGAGATCATGGTGGAATTACTTATACTAAACGTGAGAAGCATTGTTTTTTTTCAATCTTTCTTATTTTTATTAATTTATGTGAAAATAAAAATGAATCGACAACTTACACATGGGTATATATCAAACTTCATTCAAACTCAGTTTATTTCTAATGTAGTTATTTGTTATTAAAAGTATTTTTTCTGTTATATTTTCGTTTTTATTTTATTTTCCATAAAAATTGATAAAAAAATCAATCCCGGGATTCATAGGTATCGAAAATAGCTCGGGATACCGGGATTGGAATCCCTAGTATCTACAATAAATATGATTAGTCAATAATTACTCTTCACACATTAACTGAGTGTAATTATCTAGTCATAAATTACATACATAATTAATTATAAGTACTTAAATAACAATAGTATTCATTATAACATTTAAAGCTACATATAAGATCTTCACCTTTGTGAACCTAACAATATTTCATTTCAATACCTACGATATTTTTTATGCAGAACACGTACTTTTTTCTTTTATTAAAAAACATATTAATATAATTAATGATTTTTAAGCTAATTAGCATAACTTGACAGCTAATTTAACATTACATCGTCAAAGTACATAGCTTATTGTAAAAAAGCAGTATAACCACCTTTTTATATAAAGAAATCTTTAAAACTATTTACAATCAATATCTATATTCAACATTATATAATTTAGAAAAACACTTTCTGAGAGAGTATGTTATAACCAATAGAAAAAATCTTTTTTGAAAAAAGTAAGCCACCCGGCCGGGAATCGAACCCTGCATCTCCTACGGGTAAACGCCCCAACCGGCGCATTTTATCCAATATACTACGGTGTGACATACTAATAGCGACAAATTTAAACTATTGGTCATTTGAATACCTACTCATTAGCGTTCTTTGAAATGAAAATGAAATGAAAATGGGTTCGATTCCCGGCCGGGTGGCTTACTTTTTTCAAAAAAGATTTTTTCTATTGGTTATAACATACTCTCTCAGAAAGTGTTTTTTTCTAAATTATATAATGTTCAATAATCAGAATGATATATTCTTAAAATCTTGTGAATTATTCGTTTGAATAAAAAAAATAGTTACCTATATTCAAGTTGAGTTATATGAGTTTCCGAGTCATTGGCCGTACAAAGCGATAATTTTTTATCAGGTAAATCACAATTTCCTCTATATGATTTTCCACAGTGTGGGAGTGTGTTAATAGTGTTTTACGAGGACTTATTTTTAACCATGAATTAGGTCAATTAATTTAATACAAAAAACACATATCATGATCGAAGCATTTTTTTTATCACCTTGTAAACGTTACACATATAAATTGTCGCTAATGTTTTTATTGCTATTATGTAAATAATAAAGCAAAGTGGCCAGTCCAAAGCTCGACATAGGTAAGTGCGAAACGTAGGACTCACCCATCCAAGGTATAAACAATATTCAATACCAAAATAAAAACAAATCGAGGGTCAATGTCAGTTTCCACAATCCGGACACACACAACGGGGACAACTTCTACGACAACCTCAGAACAGAATAGATAATAAATAGAATTCCGATAAGCTATATAACAAAACAGTAAATTTTGACGCAGGGCTTTGAATGTACGAGTATTCTACGAAAATTAACCACGCATTATAAACGTGCAATAGTGTGTGTAATACACCAATATTCAGTGACGTCCCGTGGGGTAGGCAGATTGAGCGTCGCTTGGTGGCGGCAGTTACCCAAAGGGCGGCAAATCGAGGACAATCCTTAGGTATATATAGAAATCTGCATAATATAATAATATATTTCCATTAAAAAATACAGCTCACTGGTTGGAAACAAAATATATTAATTAGGCACTATAAAAGTTTTAACAGGACTTTATTTTTTTGCGGGTTTGCGTTGTCTAGTTTACTTCCGTTGTCCTTAGACGTCACGTTCTTGGCACGTACACAGCAATGTAACGCAGCACAGCAACGACATGTGCATTCCTAATTTAAAATTTATCCAAATATGTTTGCCAGTCACTCGCGAGTTTTGGAAGTTGTCAGGTGCATTTTTAAATGTACCTATCTTAAACCGTTGTTTATTGAATCAGAGACGGCATTTCAATTATATTTAGTGGTATACCTATATCTTGTTAGTAATGTACACACAACATAATATTTCTTAGATATTTGAGTCATGAAAGGATCATAAAAAGTACCGTATTAAAAAAATGTGGCTACATTTTGACACTGCCTGGGGCGGCATTTTGTCTAAGGACGTCACTGCCAATATTAGATGAGCGCCAATGCATAAACCAAAAGCAGTTGTCAGTATTCGACGTATGACGTATTTAAATTTATCCCGTATTCTTCCTTACTTGAGATCGGTTGCCTGCTTCTCCTTACCCGTTAGATATATCAGTTCCCACTATTTCTGAGTTCCCTGACGACAACGCTACGGACGGTCGAAGGTGTAGCGTAAAAACGAACTTCATCCCTATTTATTCTTTGCATAGTTCGTAGGGGTCGCGAAACCCTTAGACCGATTGTAAATTGAAACTCGTCTAGACTGCTTTGTCCGTGTGATTGTGTGTTGTCTTACACAAAACACATGTAACTTAATATACATCGCGTCGGTAGGTAATTTTTGGTAGAAAAAAACATCTGCCTTCGCGTATGACATATTTCACTTGATATAGGTATAATAACAAAATATCTTATTGGCACATGTGCAGAAGCTGATTTTTTATTCGTTTTGGCAAGCTGCGTGACGTCACTTTGCCGATATGGCCTCGCCTGTGCGCACGGAAGGGAGTTGCAACATATCGCCCAGATTTGATTTATGACCATATCCCGACAGAGACTATTTTCAATGTGCGACCGGGCCTACGTATTAGATTAAATTCGCCAAATAACCTACAGTATCACAAACTGCAGATGAAGTGGACAAAGGACGCAGCACCTAGGTGTTTCATAATCTTGTTCATACACAAAGCAAACAACATAATTTTGAAAACATTGAAACTAATTTATGTTTTTGTTTGTTTACAGATAAATAATATTAACAAATATTCCACATCCGATTCGTAAAGCGGAATTCAAAATGGCAGCCGTGGCGTCATTTCCGCCAGTGGACGACATGAAACCGGTGCTGAACAA
Organism: Rhyacophila brunnea; assembly: GCF_057557595.1. Lineage (NCBI taxonomy): Eukaryota > Metazoa > Arthropoda > Insecta > Trichoptera > Rhyacophilidae > Rhyacophila > Rhyacophila brunnea. Next base: position 4,574,913 of record NW_028233276.1, read on the forward strand.
GAAGAACATCATGCACAATAACAATGACCAGACGTTCAACAACAACAATGCCGTGACGGGAAAAGTGAAGGCCAAATACGAAGAGTGCTCTGGCAACACGAGGACTACGCTGCAGAAGTTTTACAAAGGAACCAACATCTTTGTCACAGGAGGAACAGGCAAGAAAAATACGTTATGTTATTTATTTAAATACGTACATTGGAGCCTTGATTGTATGTGCCCGGAATTCACGTTTTTTCGATATTTGCGTGTAGTTTCATAAGTACATATAATTCCAGGTTTTATGTTTTTATTTCCCTTGTTTTCATCTGAAATAACAACATATTAAATTCTTTTAACACATCAAAATATTACGTGTGCGGTGATGGTGTATAAGTGAATTATTCCTTTTTTATAGACACGGCTGTCGTCTAAGGAAAATATTATACAACACTAATATACTCAATATTTAAAGTTTAACCAGTGTGGACACGGTATATTTTGTCATTCTCCGGTTTGATTTGAATACTATGATTGAGCTTTTCGTCTTATTGTTTACATTATTATTACGTTTTGTTTGTTAAGTCAGTTAACTTATTTTGTGTTCTTTTTTTTTGTTTACATCCGTCAACAAATTTAAACCTTCAAATCAATTTATAATATTGACAGAGTTTTATATAAACAAGCCAAAAATATGCACAAAAACAATTCGAACGATTTTTTTGATAAAAAAAATAATAAATTTCTTTTCATTTTTCAATATCCCGATTATTGGGTTATACCTAATAATAATATGAATGCTGAAACATATATGATAGGTATCTTCGTATTTGTTGTTTTTGGAACATCATGTTTAATGTTTGAGCCTTTCGCGGTTTTTTGTTATTGTAAAATGTAGTTTTTTTAGGTTGTCAGTACGTAAAAAATCGTACACATTTGTGACGTTTTATACAGGTACATCATCTGAGCTTGGTATTATATTGTTGTTTTTATTTAATAAAACGCAATTTTTTTTGTAGTAGGTACTTATTCCATTTTTAATCAATATATTAGTACCGGTTTCGTCCGCCTCAGTGGGAAAGTGTCTCACTGAGGCTGAAGAAACCGGTCCTAATATATTGATTAAAAGTGGAATAAGTACTACAAAAAAATTGCGTTTTATTAAATAAAAACAACAATACAATGCAGTTCCACCATGAATTGACAGTTAACAAAATAAAAGAAATTTGGTATTATAATTTCCCGCTTATTAAGTAGGTAACCCAACGCATTTTAACCGCTATAAAAATACACGTTACAAAGCAGTGGCGAGGGGTAGAGGTAGACTGTTAAGATTCGACATTAATATTGCACACAAAACTTTGTCAGTCATACATTGTTTTCATTAAACTACGAATACTATTTGCAGATGATCCTGGCTATATTTTTTAATTCAATTAAACCCTGCTTAAACCAAACCATAATAGTTTAGGTATGCTATGTGCGATCCGATAAAAATAGTGCACACTTTTCAGTCAGACTTCTTTGATTTCGTTGAATTAAGAATACATAATATTACAATTAATGGTGTTGGTTAGTTATTTTTAAATTCATTTACGGCCAACATGCGCCACGTAAGTCAAAGTGGAGTTTTTATGGTATTTTCAGAGCATAGATCTGGACATTCCTTAAATGTTGTACATAATATATTTATATAATTATGAAGCCTTATTGACCTTTATATTTATTTTAAACTTTTGATACTGCATAAAGTATTTTTATTACCTAAAATAGTATTCTTTTAAACCTCTCGATCTAATTTTTTAGAATATATTCATATTTCAGTGCATCCATGTGCAGTGGTGTTAAGATTTTTTAGATTTATCAATTTTTAAACGCATTTATAAAACCAAAAACATAGCGAAACCTAACTACTGAGTAGATATTTATTTTTAGGTCATAATTGTTCGCCACTGCGGCCTACCATAGCAGGCCGCAGTGGCGAAGGGTGGAGGTAGGCTGTTAAAATGAGCCATAAATAGTGCACATTAAACTATGTCAGTCATACGTATTTGTTTTCATTGAAATACGACTACAATTATTTTACAGACGGTGTTGGTTAATTTTTGAAATTCAATTAAACCCTGCGAAACTAAGCCATACTAAATAATAGTAAAAAAATACTCGTCTATCTATAAAATATCTAAAATTATGCAATTAAATCATACATAACTTTGGATATTTTAAAGATAGAATAATATTTTTTTATCTATTAGAGTTTAGTTTAGGGAGAGCTTAATGAATTTAAAAAAAATAACCAACAATATGTGTAATATGTATTCTTAATCCAACGAAAACAAATAAGTATGAATGAAAAAGTGTGCACAATTTTGTCGTATCGCCCAAAGTTGGTATACCAAAACTATTATGGTTTGGTTAAGGCAGGGTTTAATTGATTTTTATAAACTAACCCCACCATCTGTAAATTGTGGTCTTAGTTCAATAAAAACAAATACGTATGAATAACAAAATTTAATGTGCACTATGTATGGCGGATCTTAACAGCCTACCTCCACCCTTCTCTGCTGTGGTAGGTTGTGTTGGGATATCATCGAATTTTATATCCTAATTGACTACGCAACGCAACAACAATTAAAACAGGTATTTACTTCCTATCTAGAATTCGATTAGAGTTTGGGGGCTCTGGATCTAAGGACGTCAACATTAATCTTATATTTTGTTGCCAAATGTACGATATTTTCATAATATTGTATTATGTAAACACCTATTGAGGTAATATTGTCACGATTAGGTCAGAAGTTTTTGATTGAATATCATTAGACATGTAAATTACAGCATCATTGACTTTGACTATGTAAATTTTCACGAACAATGTAAGAATATGAGGATATTTTTGCTTTGGAATATTATGACATCTAGGAAGAGCGGCGCATTGGACGTCGCTAGTTACGCCACTAATAATAGAACTTAAATAAATGAGAACTTCTAAAAAATAAATAATGTTTTTTTTAATTCAGCTATTTCCATATTTCGTGTTTAGAGTGGCGTGGTTGAGCCCATATCAGTTCTTTTGTTATGTATTGGAAAAAGCCAAATGTATACAAATAATAATACACAAATCTACCCATTCAGCTGAAATATTCCACAATGTAGTAATCCCACTTTTTCTTTGCTCAGTATTTCCTTTGATGTAGCTATTTGGTGCCTTATCAGCGTTTTTCCACGGTTTAATCCGAGTTTGTATGACGATAATTTCCATGGGCTATACTATATATACCGACGATGGCCGCGCGGCTTAAGCGTCGGCCTATCGCGTCGTGGGTCTCGAACAATCCTGAGTCTGGCAAGTAGGTACACATTATTGTTTTTCAGTTTGTGTATGAGCCAGAGTATGGACCTAATAGGTTGAGCAAGTGGCTGACATCCATTTCTCGTAAAAACAAAATCTGTTAATATAAACATCCACTCTGTGGAGGATCGTATTATGATATTATTTAGATCGGACATGGTCAGAAAATACTATACCATATTATATAGGTAAGTTCAATGACTTACATTTATTCGAACTGGATTTTTTAAAACTAAATATAGGTTTGAGTCTTGGATGGGATGTTATTTGGGAATGAAAAACAAAAAATATACCTTCATAATTATTTAATTTTCGAAAAAATACAAAACAGCTAGTAAAATAAAATTAAAAAATTAATTACAAGCTCAGTTAAAATAAACGATGGGGAATTTTGAAACACTTTTATCCATAATAGCGCCCGTACATGTGAATGGATAGCAATATAACCTATATTGCAGCCATAACAAGAAAATTTACGTGTAAACATATATCGCACCCTCGCAACTAAACGGCCACAATCCAAAAAACGTCAAACAGAGAAAATCAGCTTTGAAGTTGTTACCTTTCGCATTTATGTACTGTGTTTTTGAAATATTTTTAGATATTGAATAAAGTTTTGACTTGAATTTGATGACTTAGAGATATGAAATTTTTGGTACATATACTATGAATGATAGACAATGAAACGTAGTAAGGCTGCGCGCACACGGCAAAGCGAAGTTTCGGATTCATCCGCCAAACGTCGTTTACGGGTCGAATGCGTTTTGTTTGCGTTTCGTTTACGGCGATATATCGACGATGCTGTCCAAACATCTGGACAGAGAAAACACAGTTTTCAAGGAGATTCATAAACGCCTTTTTTTGAAACTGCACCCTGCTGCGAGAGTATTTATCTCTCATTACAGTGATGTACAAGGGTAAATAAATCAATATAAAATCAGTACATAATATTGCATTATACCTACATTTATTTTCCCACTATTGCTTCTTTTGGAGCTGGACTGTTTTATATCGATAGCGTTTTGAAAATTACCTATTATTGTGCCTATTATGTATCATCATAAACTTTGTCTGATCAATACTATCGACCGAGGGTACTTGATGGAGTTTGAATTTAAATTCTAATTGATTTAAGTTTTGTACTATTATTATTTATTAATACAATAAAAAAAAAAGATTATAAGTTAATATACGAAGAAAGGGTAAAAACCTTATTACCTAGATACCCACTAAGTAAAGGATGAAGTATAAAAACATAATATTGTGAATAATTTGAATACTTGCATTGTTTCTAAAAACTTGTTGTAAATACTATTAATACATTCGGTAGGTAAGCAGTTTTACAAAATAAAATAAAAAGTTTTGACACAGCACAGCTATGAGAAGAAGTATTTCATCAGAAGAAAGGCTCGCCATAACTAGAAGGTAAACTAAACTAAACTAAAAAATATACATATACCTATACAAGTACATAGGCACATACCTATCAATAGTAGTAGGTAGGTATTCATTATTCTCACTACAATATATTATTATTGGTACCCGTTTACATTTTAGTGTATATATATATATATAGATCATCTAGATGAACAGATTTTAAGGGAGATATTTCAAATGTTTATTTATAATATGTGACAAAACAGAACACCCGGAAAAAACCTGGCTGTTCTGTTTTATCATGTTCTGTATTGTTATTGTTTTGTTTTGTCATGTTCTGTTTTGTCATGTCCTGTTTTGTCCGGTTACCATCTAAGTCATACCACGTGTCTGGGCAGTGTAAAAATAAAACCCAATCATGATGAATTGTTTGCAACCAGAAAGATTCACTTGAATGCTTAATGCTTATTTGGACTATGTCTGCATTTGCATATAGCTAACAAAAATCCGCATGAAAGTCATTTGAAATAATTTCTACACTATGAAAATATCTAGGTAAAACGGTAAAAAAGAAATACTTAATAATATGTAGGTAATGTTTACATCTTAGTTCGCCACTGGCCTCTGAGACAAAAAAAGGTTTTTTTTAAATTCTTCGGATAGTGCAATAAATAAATTCTTCCATAATAACACTAGGGGTGAAAACAAAGACTACTACTATCAGTTTGCAGAACACAATAAGGCACATATTGTATGACATAATTTATTACTTTAGTCCGAAAAATTTGAAAAAATCCTTCTTTCTTAATAATTAGTGTCATCAAGAATTTCACAGTGGCGTTTATGCAATGGGGAAAAAACAGATATAATTTAATTAAAATATTTTATAGATGTTTTGTATATAATTTGTCAGAACAATGTATTATATTATTATACCTATTGTATCTTTTATCAAATAAATATTTAAAAAATAAATTATAAATAAACATTTGAAATATCTCCCTGAAAAACATGTCCATCTAGATGATCTATATATATATACACTAAAATGTAAACGGGTACCAATAATAATATATTGTAGTGAGAATAATGAATACCTACCTACTACTATTGATAGGTATGTGCCTATGTACTTATATAGGTATATGTATATTTTTTAGTTTAGTTTAGTTTACCTTCTAGTTATGGCGAGCCTTTCTTCTGATGAAATACTTCTTCTCATAGCTGTGCTGTGTCAAAACTTTTTATTTTATTTTGTAAAACTGCTTACCTACCGAATGTATTAATAGTATTTACAACAAGTTTTTAGAAACAATGCAAGTATTCAAATTATTCACAATATTATGTTTTTATACTTCATCCTTTACTTAGTGGGTATCTAGGTAATAAGGTTTTTACCCTTTCTTCGTGTATTAACTTATAATCTTTTTTTTTATTGTATTAATAAATAATAATAGTACAAAACTTAAATCAATTAGAATTTAAATTCAAACTCCATCAAGTACCCTCGGTCGATAGTATTGATCAGACAACGTTTATGATGATACATAATAGGCACAATAATAGGTAATTTTCAAAACGCTATCGATATAAAACAGTCCAGCTCCAAAAGAAGCAATAGTGGGAAAATAAATGTAGGTATAATGCAATATTATGTACTGATTTTATATTGATTTATTTACCCTTGTACACCACTGTAATGAGAGATAAATACTCTCGCAGCAGGGTGCAGTTTCAAAAAAAGGCGTTTATGAATCTCCTTGAAAACTGTGTTTTCTCTGTCCAGATGTTTGGACAGCATCGTCGATATATCGCCGTAAACGAAACGCAAACAAAACGCATTCGACCCGTAAACGACGTTTGGCGGATGAATCCGAAACTTCGCTTTGCCGTGTGCGCGCAGCCTAATTAACTCAAAACACGTAGATTTGGACTTGTGGCGGTTTAGTTGCGAGGGTGCGATATATTATCCTGCAGTTGGCAAGATTGCATTAATGAATCAAAAAAGTTTGGAAGCTTCTGAATTACTCACTGTCAGCAGTAAATCCATGCACGTGTGAACGGGGTATAAGGTTGCCTATCTGTAGTAGTATATTAGCACATATTATACGAAATAGCTGTCTTCCGAATTTGGATATAAACAGACCGTGGAAAAATCTGTATCGGTGCACGATCAGTATTGCCATCGTAGCGGTGTTGTGAGTAGAATATGAATGATATGACAGGCCAAATGCTGGCTACAGACGTACAGTTTTCGTAACAGGTTGAACATGCCAGTTAATACGTAATGGCGGCCATACAGTTATCTTTGGTAGATAATCTGCTGCGCCCATAGACGGACACTTTTCGACCCGCCAGATGTGTGCCAGGTTCAAACTGCCAGCGACCCCCTACTCCCGTGTTTTTGTAAAACTGTTGGAATTTCAACTAGCCGAAAGTTCTCGGGTGACCTTAGATGTTGGTAACGTAAAGTAGAATATACCGCGCGATACAACTGCGGCTGGCGTTGCTTGTTATAAAATACAAATTCATTTATTATTAAAAATGTAATAATATTATGTACGCGGAGATCGCAAATATTATATTTTATTTATTTTTACGAGAGTAAAACAAAGTATTAGTTATTTATGTAAACATATTATTTTATACAATACAATATAAATATTAAAATTTTAGAGAGCATTATAAATATTAAGTTATTGTGAAAATATAGACTAATAACTCAGTACTCAAACAGTGTCCCAGGTTCGAATCCTGGGTCTGGCAAGTACAAATATTGTTTTTCAATATGTGTGTGAGTCAGGGTATGGACTTGTAGGTTGAGCAAGTGGCTGACATCCATTTCTCGTAAAAAAAAAATCTGTTAATACAAACCTCTACTCTGTGGAGGCCCATATGATCCTATTAGGATCGGACATGGTCGGGAATATTACAAATTATTAATTTAGGACGTTCACAACATAAATTAATATACCTAATTGTGAATGACAATGTCGCTAAATCTAAATAAAATTTAAGTATATATTTTAATAATATCATAGTAATTAATTATTATACTGATGATTGATGTAAATATAATTTTGTGGCATGTTTAAATTTATTGTATATAAAATCAATACCTTTATAAATATTACCGTTTTCTTACTTAATTAATACTGTCCATTAAAGGGAATAATGTATTTAAAAGAAAAGATTATATTTTATATTTACACGAATGTATATAATATTGTTTCGGTGAATCGATAAAATACACAATCCACTAGCGAAATCATGATTTATTTTACCAACGTCATATGTGTGTATTTTATGTCAATTTGTTTCTAATAAAAACAATTCTAACCATAATAAATTCAAAGTAAAATTATTCGTGTATCAATATCGTTCAAGTATACTCTACCTAAAACTAATTGAAACAATACCCCTGTGTAATATCTCCGCAAACCTAACCTCCATAGTTTTTGACACTTGCTCTGCCACAGACAATAACTGTACGTATATGGGCACGTCTGTTGACAGCTCGATAGATTTAAATGGGGTAGTTAAACTGATCTGTGGTGTGGCCACTAACGTACAGTTATTGAACAGTTATTGTCTGTGCCATGTTCAAACTTATACAAAAACTGTACGTCTGTGGCCGCCTAAAGTCCATGAAACAGATTTTTTAACAAATCATTTTATAAAGATGATTATGACACTGAATAACATTATTGACAGCTTAATCTGCAAACCGGATAACTCCATTTGGGCAAATTGTTCAGGATGGAGAAAAAACTTAATAATTTAACTATAGGGCGGAATTTAACAATTCCAAAAATACACTTACGACCATATACCACCTTATACCATGAAATAATACAATATTTTAGCTTCTCTTTTATATATTAAGAAAAATTATATAAAGAGCGGAGTTGTTCCACTTATGATGTTGGAAATTCGGCATCTGCAGTTAGCTGTTTTGTGTAAAGAACGACAACACATTTTATTTATAGGTTTAGAAATTTGCGATTTTGTGTGAGCATAGAAAACAATATGCTTTGTAACAAAATTCTATAGAATCTAATTTTTGGTCAAAAGTGGAGTTAGCTGGTTTGCAGATTAAGCAGTCGATATTGAATAAGTACCATAAATAGTGATCTGATAATGGTAAATAATTGTATTGGCTAATACCTAATATCGTTAAAATTAAATAATATCATTGAAACTGCATTTAAATACATTTATTACAATACTGCCCCCTTTAAATACGGAATTGAGGTTAAATATTCATAAAATTAATGACTATTATATCATGATATTGGTGACAATAATCACTGGTGAAAACATTAAATTAGCATGACAACTACATAATTTCATGTCATATTGCAATAAGCATTCCGCGAAGACTAGTTTTCGTAAGTATTGAATTTATCATTTGAATTTACATAGCTGTTGTTGCAAATTTAGCGGCAGTATTATAATCTAATTTCTCTGCCATTAATTGCGTATCCATAACGCAGTTTTTCATGCAAATGTTAAGAATTAATAAAACTTCACGCTATTGGTAACTCCAGTAAATATTGCACATATACACAAACTCTAGTTCATTGACTGTTGACACTAAATAGAATTTTAGACTACTTCCGCGTCAGTTTTATTCATTATTCAGAGTGATTAAATTATGGAAATAGTATTTAGTACTATTTAACTGTGTAGTAAGATGGCAAAACACGATATGTCCGTTTTAATTAATTGTTCAGGAGAGCAATAATTTAAAAATTGGAATGTCATTAAAAAATGTATATATCACATATTCACACAGCTTTTTCATTCAAACTATTAGACCTAGAATTTTAATATCCAGTAGATCTCACTGAGATGTGTCTGAAGGTATATATAACTATAGTTTTGCCATCTTACAACAGTTTAGGTCAGTATTTTTTAAAAACATTTTTAATTTAAGTTGCATATTATGTAACCCTCTGCCAAACTTCCATGGCACAGCAAGCCTCAACATAATACTAATTAGAAAATATGATCATCCTTATAATATTATAGGCTAGTCCAGATTGTCAGTAGCAAAGGGTGGAGGTAGGCTGTTATGATCCACCATAAATAGTGCACACTAAATTTTGTCAGTCACACGTATTTGTTTTTATTGAAATAAGATTTCAATTTACAGCTAGTGTTGGTTAGTTTTTAAAATTCAACTAAACCCTGCGAAAAACGAGCCATATTACTCATAACAGATAATAGTCAAACAATACTCGTAAATCTATACAATATCTAAAATTATGCAATTAAATCATACATAACTTTGGATATTTTATATATAGAATAATATGTTTTATCTATCATAATTTGGACTAGGCGGGGCTTAATGAATTTAAAAGAATTAACCAACAATATGAATTCGAATAGCTATGAATGAAAAAGTGTGCACAATTTTGCTATATCGCCTAAGCCCCAAAGTATAAAAAAAACTATTATACTTTGGTTTATACAGGGTTTAATGGATTTTAAGTACACCCAATGAGCTCAGTGGACCCTATTTTAAGAATTTATAAAACAACGACCACCTATACTCATTTTTACGTAGGTGGAATATATCAACTTCCGAAGCGATTTGGTTGAACAGAGTAATTGCCCTCCCAATTATTGGCATCACCAATGGCAGGTTAGTTCTGCATCTTGGGAGAACAAACAACTGATGCTCCCGATTTATAAGATAGTTATCAGTTAATAATACCACTACAACTATGAGTTGCTTTTACCGTGCCCATCATGCCACTCAAATAGATTCCGACGATTTACCGGTCCATTTTTACCATACGTCTCAAAATCAAATTGTGGGGGGTGTTTTCACTCTAAAGCCACTACTAAGAAAATGATCCACGTACTATAAAAATAATGTTATTATGTTGTTTTTTTCACAGGATTCTTAGGAAAAATCCTTCTAGACAAATTAATGAGGTCATGTCCTGGGATTGAAAATATCTACCTTCTAATAAGACAGAAAAAAGGCAAAGACGTCCACTCCAGAATTGAAGAGATATTTGACGACGCTGTGAGTTAACATATTATTAAATAAACTACTTTTTTATACAACCAATAAGACACACAACTTGGGAATGTAACATTCTATATATTGGACATACATAATCTAAAAACATCTCATACATATAACCACTAGAAAAAATGGTACTGTTCGGTTAAAGCGGATACAGCGAAAAACGCATTTTGAAAATAGCCGATAAACTGGATTATTTGTTAGGTTAACCTAACCAAACCTAACCTAACCTAACCCAACCTAACCTAACCTAAACTAACCCAAACTAACAAATAATCCAGTTTATCGGCTATTTTCAAAATGCGTTTTCCGCTGTATCCGCTTTAACCGAACAGTACCGAAAAAATCTTTAATAGAAAAAAATACTACGTAGATAGAAAAAAGACGTATTTTTTTTCTAGTGGTTATATGTATGAGATGTTTTCAAGTTAATAAATTATTAAAATTCACAGTAATTAATATTATAATAATTCTGCTATTAAAAATGTATTATGTATATCACTTCAAATGAATTGTATAGCCCAGGGGTAATCAACCTGGTCCCTACCGCCCACTAGTGGGCGTTCCAGATTTCATGGTGGGCGGTAGGGGTTTTGAAAAGATGTTCATTATGATTATTTTCTTTATAAATCACCATTACTGTGGAGCCGGTGGGCGGTCAGAAAATTTTACTACTAACAGAGATATAAAAGTGGGTGGTAGGTATAAAAAGGTTGACTACCCCTGGACTATAGCCTGTTGCATTGCCTTCTCAAATCTTCTGAATATTTTCCCTCCTTTCTCTTCAATCTCCAGCAATTTCAAGCTAGTCGTCCACTCCAAGCAGCTCCAACTGTCTTTTCTACCTCCATCTGTCCAGCGTCGTAGTCGTAGTATTTCCAAGTTTTACTATCCACCTGGGTTTTTTGTGAATATTATTTTTTGGAACTCGTGGTTTAGCATACAGTAGAAATGCCCGGTCCTCTTAAACTAATAAGCATTGAACGCCTGGATGGATTGTACATATTATACCTACAACTATTCACTGTGTCTTGAATAATGATTGTGAATTAAGTAAGTAGATAGTTGCGTATACCTTATTAAATAATGTATGAAAACTTGTTGACAGATCTTTGAAACACTGAAGAAAGAAGTCCCTAAGTTCAGACATAAGATTGTGGTCATTCCGGGTGATGTTTCCTTGGCTGGCCTTGGTTTGAGCCTCAGTGACAGACAACTACTAATCGATAAGGTATTAACTCTTCATCTTGCAGAGATATTATAATAATCAAGTTGATAGTTTGATTGATATCTTGGTTCTTAGTTGCTATTTTTTTGGTCAATGATTCTGTAAATAGTAAAATATTAAGTTCATGAAGTGCATATTAACTGAAATGTGTCATATTTAAGAACCTGGGTAACGCGATTTGACTTCACAGAATAATATTTGAGATACCAACTACATCTTAACTTTTTAAAGATCCATATATACTATAAACCAAATACACGCAGTAACATCGTACGTATGTTAGGATTGGTGATGGAAAAAAGTCTCGTTTGCCAGAAAAATAGTTACTAAGTAGTTACAAAATGCCTAATTTTAGACGAGAAAATAAAGGAATGTCGCGCTAAATGCTAAATAATATTTAGATCTAAAAAATAATCTATAATAATTATTAATCTACATTACTTTTCTATATGCTCAAAAAGCGAGATTAATTTATTATTCTACACACTTCAAAAGAGTGTGTAATTAATTTTAAGAAGAAGATTTATCTTTCCAACTCTTTTTATATTTTTATCACTTTTGTGGATAATCGGTTGTTAATGATTTTGCTCTTAATCAAGAGCATATCGAAAAACAACATATTTTGATTTTTGACAGACGCGGGATAATTTAACCATGGATCCATTATCAATAATAATTTATTAATGATGAATATTTATATTTAAAATAATAAATCGGTGTGTGTACTTATGTACGCGCGTTAGAAGTTATACTTTTTTGGAGTAACAAAACAAAAACAAAACTTGTGATAAACTAGATTCTTTGACTAGCTCTTAATTATCTTGTTAAATTACACACTCAAGAAAAAGTACCGCTTATTGGAACGCTGTTGGTTTAATTCTGTATACTTTAACTTATATTACTAAATTATATAATGGTTTTTCGTTGTTTTTATTTTTAAAGTACCAACTGTCACTCTGACGTTTAATGGTTTGTTTACGTAAGGGATTGGCAAATGGCCAACAATAATAAATTCGCTGCCTAGGCAACGGAACCATTCTAAACTATAATATTATACTGTATAATCGTCATGATTGCCGTATCATACTGTGGCGTAACGGTAGTGCGTTCGAAATATAACCGAACAATCGGTGGTTCGAATCCAATCGAGTGCGTGTTTTCGTGTATAAATTATGAATATATATTATATAATATCATATAATATTTTAAAAAATTATGTGTTACATGTCACACGCCAAAAATACACTCTGATCTGATTTCCCAAACGCGCCAAAAGAAGTATAACTTCAATAAATGTAAATTTTTCTTCTAATGGATTCAAGCTCTGTACTTTATCATTTAAGTCCCGTTCCAGTTAAACCCGGGTCGCAAAAAACGACTTAAATGGAATAATAAAGAGCTTGAATCCATTAGAATTTAAATTCAAATTCCATCAAGTACCTTCAGTCGATAGTATTAATATTGTAAATTCTTGTTATTTCGGAATGGAAATAAAGTTTTCATTTATATTTCGAGGTATTTCCGAGAAAAGGTTATTTTCAATATGTCATACACATGAAGCAATGCAATTGATATTTTGATAGTACAAAATTTTTGGTAACCAATTATGTCGCAGGTTACCTAATGAATGTTAACAATTTATTTCGATGACTGTGATTTTTTATGAAACGTTTTTGAACAGGTGGATGTTGTGTTTCACGCTGCGGCAACTGTCAAGTTCGACGAGAAGATTTCTTTGGCACTCTCCATCAATGTGGATGGAGTGAAGGCCATCCTGGACTTAAGCAAGAGTATGACGAAATTAAAGGTAAATAAGCTGTAATAGTGTCATAACGAATGATATACAATGTAGTACTATATCGGTACTGTGCAGCCAAATATTACTATATGATTCACTAGCGGATCTACAAAATTGTCAAGAGAGAGAGGCATGCAGTCTGAGAACGTAGCTCATAAAAATAATACATAAAAATAGATTATTTAAAATGATATATTATCAAATTACAAAATAATGCAGTGATTTCTATTACTTCAGTACCAATTTTGACCATATATAAGTCCAGTTAAGTATCCTATAAGAATCTACATTTCACACAATTAAAATATAGGAAATTAACATACTGTATGTAAATCCCACGGTGGCCGCGCGGCATAAGCGTTGGACTATCACGCCGTGGGTCTCAGGTTCGAATCCTGGGTCTGGCAAGTACACATATTGTTTTTCAATTTGTGTGTGAGTCAGGGTATGGACCTAATAGGTTGAGCAAGTGGCTGACATCCATTTCTCGTAAAAAAACAAAATCTGTTAATACAAACCTCTACTCTGTGGAGGCCCATAATATCATCCTATTAGGATCGGACATGGTCGAAAAAAAAATGTAAATCAACATCGAAAAAATTGCACCTATAAATAAATTATCAGAATGTAACCATATAATTTAATTACTACATAAAATAGTATTATTTGAAGTGTATTCGTGTTGGAGTCACTCTAGTGTGGTGGTCGATGTGTAGGTAGAGAATGATGATAATGACAAAATCTACGATGAAGAGGGGTGAGATTTATGAGCAGCGTATCGGTACAATAGTATATTATACATGATAGTTACTAGCTAAGTACTCTGATTCGAGTGACATTGAGATAAATTGTTCTTCGTTATTTATACAATAAAAGTCAGTACATTAACATTAAATTCTGTTACATAATCATATTAAACTAAATATAGAATCAGCATTTTAAATGGAGTAGCGAAAAGAAATATTATTTGTTAATACAGTTATAAGAAAATACTATGAGAAATGTTTATTCAGCTCATACACCGTAATGGTATAGTGCTGTGATATGATGTAATAATACACCGTCTCTTATTTCGTATTTCGCCTAATCGACTTGCTGGTCTAGCTGAGTTGTTTACTGGAAATGGATTGGGAATATTTTACTGCAAAGTAATTTGATATTTTTATAAACAATAGATATCTGATCGCTTATTATTCTGCAGCTACACTCGTAATAAAATTGAGAAAAAAGTAATATTTCATTTTATAAGATAGGTAACAATGCGTATAGCATTTTTTTTAAAGTACTTATTCTATTAATTATCACCACGCGATTGTTTATGTTAACTAACCTAACTTAACCGAAATTATTAATTATCAAGTTTTACACAATATCTACACTAATATATAAGTTCATTAGGCCAAACGTTCTTAGCTTTTAAATCGCAAATTATCTGATACCAACATAACGTAATAATTAGAGTATACGTTTTATACTTAGACTATAGATACATCTTTATAACTGTAGTAATAAGAAAATAAATATATATTATAGACATATAAAAATAATATTTTTAGAAAATATTACTTTCATTTTCATTCTAGAACGGGAGTACAAAAATATGAAGCAGCAACTCTACCATGGTTTCTATAGAGTTAGGTTTATATAAATAGACTTTTTATGAATGTTTTAATTTATGTTATCCATTCGCTTGACTTTTTGCACTGAATCATATTATACCTACGCATCGAAAATTTTAATAATTTTTTTACCAGCTGGGGGTTTTGAACCCGTGATCTATGGCTTCGTATTTATAAAAAACTGCCGGTTTACCGACTGGGCCAATGAGTTTTTTTTTTAAATAATTATTTGACCGAATTCGTAATAGATTTTTGTTTTACTGTTTTTTGTGTTCTGGGTCCAAACACACTTTAAATGTGAATTTGCCAGACTCGGTATCAGAACTTGAGACCCTCGACTTTATAAACAGACACCTTGCCGATGGACCAACCTGGTTGCACGGCAATAATAACGGAATTATAATCATTAATTTGTGTGATTTTAGTCTTTGGTCCACGTGTCGACAGCGTACTCAAACTGCTCAAGAAAAGACATTGGAGAAAGGTTCTATAATTGCCAGCTGAAGTGCGAAGAAGTTGAGAAACTGGTCTCCAAGCTGGATGATCAAGCTATGGAGGAAATTACACCAAAGTAAGTTCCCTTTTGATAGTAACAAATTTGGCCGTTAGCGTAACTTTACTGAATTAATTCAACAATAACGTTTGCGTCAGTTGTTGATTTGCGTATGCTCAACCATTTTTTAACTAACTATTTGTTTTATGAGTAATTAACCTGTGAGCAGTAAGTACATTTTGTCTATAAAAAACATTGAATAGTCTTTCTTCTTTCTTCATCAGAATTCTTGGAGCGTGGCCCAATACATACACCTTCACCAAAGCTCTAGCAGAAGACTACATCAGACAAAACAGCAAAGGAATACCTATGGGGATTTTTCGACCAGCTATTGGTAAGTGAAATCAGTAATAATATGCCTTGTTTTGTCACTCTTATGCCAAGCATATGGGCCACATGACACTCAATGAGTGAGTGATAAGATTAGTTGTCACCCATTCTAGATTATTTTCTCTTTGTTAAGGCGATACTTCAGTGAAACGGCAAATAATTTTTAACTATAGGCGCGATGAAATTTTGGACTCGCTGGCAGTCTGAGAGCAAACGTCGAGGTGTCAATACGTCATTTTGTTTCGTGATGGCGACGGGGGTATTAATTCTTAAATCGTGTAAAGATGACTAAAAACGTTACGCATTTACTTTAAAAAGAAAACATGTCAATGAATATATTATTATTGTTACTAATAGAACATACGTTAAGTGCCCACCACCACCCGTCATATATGCACAGCCATGGATATGCACGGCCGCTTTCTATTACGCTTTAACGCATTCGCTGCTAACTATATAATGAGATTTTAATTGACCCCTTTAAAATGCACGTTAATTACATCGATCGGCCGCCTGGCAATTACGCGCATGCGCGTCTTCAGCGTCCAAAGTATTAAACGTGTCTGAAAGAAGTGATTTTAAGTGCTCATTCCGTCCCGAGACGGAGCCGCACGGGACTGATGCTGCAACCATGCACCGTAGTGCTTAAAGAAGAAAGTTAAGAAAGAAAATTTTACTAATAGAACATACGTTAAAGTGCCCACCACCACCCGTCATATATGCACAACCGTGGATATGCACGGCCGCTTTCTATGACGCTTTAAACGTGTCTGAAAGAAGTGATTTTAAGTGCTCATTCCGTCCCGAGACGGAGCCGCACGGGACTGATGCTGCAACCATGCACCGTAGTGCTTAAAGAAGAAAGTTAAGAAAGAAAATTTTTGTTTTTTGGACTGGCTCTGCTGTCCGCTGACGTTAAGCGCTTTGTGTACCCGCATACTGAGTGTCACGAATTGAAATGGATGAGTCTACAGAAGAGTCGGGACTATCCCGCTCCCCATACGACACTGCAAATTTCTCAAATGCCGCAAAGTTGGCCTCGGTTGCTACCAGATCTCCATGACCAATTGGGCCCGTGTGAGGACGGACCCTGGCAAACAGCTCCGCTCGTTCGAATTCCATAAGCGGGCAATCCCAGAGGATGTGTTCAACATCTTGGTGGTCATGCCCGCAGGTACAACCCGGCCCATCTACTATCAAGCCAAACTCGTGGAGTCTGGCGGCGAAGTTGCCATGGCCGGTGAGGAACTGGCTAATCCAGTGCGAAGGTTGGAGTCTTCTAGTTTGGTGCCTGCAGAATACGTCTGGAAAAAAACGGTAAGTGTGCCGCCCCTTGGGGGAGGCGGTCCACCTCGCATGCCATGCCGCAAATGCGGTCTTGTACACAATGTCACTTACAGTCTTCCTGTAAGGAACGTCCTCGGATCTCTGCGGTGGTGTCAGATGGACACCGGCGAGTGTTGTGCTGATCCCCCTCAAGAGGAGGGTGATCGATCCTCTGACTTGGACGTGCAGATCGAGGGGTAGCACCCCCGCGAGTACGGCAAGCGCGTCAGTAGAAGTTGTGCGGTAGGCTTTGGTAAGCGAGATCAGCGCAAGTCGCTGCCCGCTTAGTAGTGCGCGTCTCACGAGAGTTAAGGAGTTTACTCGGGAATGCCAAATGCTGGAGGCGTAACCGGCAATTCCCATGAAAATTGCGCCGTATGCAACCTTAAGGGCTCTAGGCTTAAGTCCCCAATTGCTGCTCGCCATTCGGGCCAT
Source organism: Rhyacophila brunnea (assembly GCF_057557595.1). Taxonomy (NCBI): domain Eukaryota; kingdom Metazoa; phylum Arthropoda; class Insecta; order Trichoptera; family Rhyacophilidae; genus Rhyacophila; species Rhyacophila brunnea. Next base: position 4,592,953 of record NW_028233276.1, read on the forward strand.
TCTCTGATAGGCCGAATTGGCCTTAGAGACGGCCGTCTTGGCATGGTGAACGAAAGACAGCTTGTCATCAAGAATTACTCCCAGATACGTAACCCTTTCGGAGAAACGCACTGAGGTCTGGCCAAAACGAACCGTGGGTGGCCGTCGAGTTATGTTGACCCGAGAACTACCCCTGAGGAGGACAGCTTCCGTCTTGCTCGGGGCAAAGGTCAGCTTGTTCAGCAACCCCCAATTAAGGATTCTGCCCAAGGCGTCCGTGGCTGCACGCTCAAGTGCCGGTCGGCTCGTCGCCCCAACAAGCAGGAGCAAGTCGTCGGCGTACGCAACGAGCGTGCAGCCCGGAGGCAATGGCAGGGACAGAACGTCGTCAAACAGTATGTTCCACAAAAGGGGACCCAGGACGGAGCCCTGGGGACACCCCATGGTGGTCCTCCTGTGAATCAGGTTGGGGCCGGAGTCGTAGGTTATCTCCCTATTGCTGAAGTAGCTTTGAACCAAGGCAAAGAGGTCCCCGGGGATCTGTTTCAGCCGAAGCTTTGCCAGAACCAAGGGCCACCACGCAGTATCAAACGCGCCCGCGATGTCGAGAAAAATCCCGGCAACGAGGTCCTTGCCAGAGCTCTCCACAGAGTCGATCACAAAGCGAATCGCATCCTCGGTGGACTTTCCGGGTCTAAACCCAAATTGTCTTTGCGAGATTGGACAGTTTTCCGACAGGTGGGACTCAATCCTGCTGTTTATCAATCTTTCCAATATCTTCCCGAAGACGGGAAGGAGCGTAATCGGTCTATACGCTTTCGGGTCACAAGGAGGGCGACTGCCAGCTTTGGGGATCACCGTGAGGTGACCCTTCTTCCAGCAGTCGGGGAATATGCCACTACTCATGCATTCTTTGTAGAGTTGCGTGATCTCGTGTGAGGCAAGAGACCACACCCTTCTCGCTAGCGCGTTATCTATGCAGTCAAGCCCCGGGGCTTTGCCAGCCGGGAGGCTGGCAAACAGGATCCCTAGTTCGGACATGGTAGTGGCTGCGGATCGCGGAGTGTTTAAGGGGAGCAGCGCATAGACGCGAAGCTGCTGAAATCGGTCGTTGTCAAGGTCGAGCGACTCGTTGTCCTGCGGGATAAGAGCATCCAACAGGACTGTGGCGGACTCTTCAGAGCTACTGGTGAACAATCCGTCGGGGCGCCGTACCGCCGACATGACTTTTCCGGGCCGTGAGCCCAGCTTCATCACGCGGAAGGGGGGGCCCCACGGATCATTGCCACCCATTTCAGTGACGAACTCTCTCCAGTGCACCTTCTTAGCCTTACTGATTGCCTTTTTGAACTTGAGTCTAGTGGTCCTGTAGGTGACCGCAAGCGGATGGTCCGCCTGCGGCGGCCTCTCCAGCGATCTTCGCGCTGCTTGTAAGGCCCTTCTGGCCCTCCTCATCGCGTCTCTCAGTCTTGTATGTCTCGGCTTCCACCAGGGTGCGAGGTTCGGCGGTCTCGGGGTCGTCCTTCCGATAGTGCCCTCCGCTTTTTCAATCATGAGATTCGTGAAGTCCTCAGCCGCAGCGTGCATGTCCTTTGGCGGAGGGCGTGAGGCCATCCTGTCCAGACCCTCAGCAAACTCGCGGTCAAAACGTACCCAGTCGGTTCCCTTGGTCCTGAAACGCCTCGGCAGTGACTCGCTCACAAGTGGAGCGAGAGACGCGTGGCCCCTCTCAGTCCTGTAGGCAAACGTGATCAGACGGTGGTCGCTTGCTGACGCTTCCAGATGGACAGTCCAGTTCACGACGCGTTCGGCAGAACCAGTGGAAATCAAAGTGATATCAATGTGAGATTCCCCATTGTTGGTGGAGAATGTGGCTGGACCATTAGAGTTATTCAGCACCGTCAGATCGTGAGTTGCCACGAGTTCCTCGAGGGGCGCCGGATTGTCTCGGCCAGACCGCGGCCCCCGGGGGGCCCACAGCCATGATTGAACGTTGACGTCCGCTCCCACTATAATCTGTTTGCCGCGGCATGCAACCAGAATTTTACTAAGCTGCTCGACGCATTTCAGGATGTTTACGCTGAATTTAAAGTAGGAAGAGACCACCACAATGGAGTTCCCCGATCGGTCGGAGACCTCCGCTACGGCAAAGAGTTCGCTCGACAAGTGGGCAAGGTGTAGCACCACTAGGGTAGGATTCGCAACGAAGATGCAGGCCATGGACCCCAGGCCGTGGTGCATTACCCGACCCCCACTAAAACCCAGGTTGGGGCCGTAGGAGTAAGGCTCCTGCACCAGGAGCAAATCGATGTCCATTTCCCGAACCGTCTTGATCAGCTCCGCCGTTATAGCCCTCCCTTTGCCCGCATTTAACTGACCGAACCGAATCATTGAATCGAATAATCCGTTCGGTTCCGCTCCTGTGTCATTGCGTACTTGCGCGCTGGGCAATCAGGGTCGATCGCAGCATGTTGGTGCGGCTTCTTGTGCCTGGCGCAGGCCGGGCACTTTCCGGGGGCCTTAATGTTAGGGCATTCAGCCCTATCGTGTCCTTCCTCGGTGCAATGGCCGCATGTAGCGCTTCTCGCCGAACAATTCTTTGCCATGTGGCCGTATAAGTGACACCTTGTGCACTTGACGACGCCACAAAAGTCTTTGGTTGGGAAGGATTCCCATCCCATATATATGCGCCCGTCATTGATGAGCGCTTCCCTCACCTTTGCCGGGATTGATATCACCATGTGACATTTCCCGATTCTGGGGCCTGCCCTGTGGCTCAGTTTAACATGGCGGTATGCTTCCGAGGGGAGACCCGTGACCTCTTGAGTGTTGGCCTTAATGGCTTCCTTAAGGTCGTCCTCTGTCGTCTTGACCGGCACGTTGAATACAATAATCCGCGGCAGCCTTTTTCCTGCGATTTCAGCCCGGAGACCGGCCTCCTTTAGACCGGGAGCGGCGGCCAGTCGTTTGGCCTCTTCCTCGGTTCTGGGGTGAATGATTACCCCACCTCCACGTACCATTCTCAAGCCCGTTATTTGGACTTTTAGTTCCGCGGGCACGATGGCTTTCTTGATGACTTCTTTAGTGGCCGGAGACTCCATTCCTTCTTGTGTAGGAAAGAAGAACACGCCGGGCCTTGCGGCGGTTGTTGGTGGCACAATCGGCCATTCCGGAGAAGTCTGTCTGACCGGCTTGACGCCTTTTCGAGCGACGTCGCTCCAAGAATACTTGGTTCCTTCACTGGCTGTGTCACCGGTGGCAGCGGCAGCCATGTTTCTGTAGGAGGCACGATCTTCCAGTATGGCTTTGCTGGATTCAAGCTTGATTGCGAGAGACCAAGTCTCCGCGATGACTGCCTCCAGTTCCATTTTTATCGCCTTAATTGTCAATGCGGGGATATTTCCGTCGCCGGAGAGTAATTCTTTTACTCTTTGGATTGCTTGAGCAACCTTAGTAGCCCCGTTTTGGGAGTCCGTCACATCCGAGTCGTCTATCCTATCCCCGGGGGGAGCAACGCTCTTTGGATTCTTGGCGTTTGGCCTCGGGATTTCTTCGGAGTCTTGTGGTATTTCCTCAGCGAGGGAACGTCTTTCCTCCCTGACCTTTTTGGCCTTCTTGGTGGCCTTGGTGGCTGCCGCCTCTTCCCTCTCTTTTATTTCTGTGGCCGCTTGGCGTTCGGATGCTTTGGCCTTAACGGCAGCTTCCACCAGGATTTTTTCCGCTTTCAGATCCGCAGCCTTTCGAGCAAGGATTTTTGCCTTTGTGGCAGCCTCCGCCCTAGTTCTCACCGTTTCCTTTTTGGATTTGGTGGTATCAAGCACTGCATCTGTGTCAGAGTCCTCGGAGGAGGGGTCGGATTGCGTATTGTACCAATCCTCGGGGACCATTGGCTTACCCCCTCCCGGGGGCGGATCAACCGCAGGTTTTCCCATGCCGTTGCCTTCCTTGTGGAGTTGCTGTGGAGAAGCTTATTCTAATATTAGTGGCATAAGTGGGAAAGAATGTTGGAAAAGAAAAAAAATATTAAAAGAAAAAAAAAATTTAAAATTATTAAAAAAAATTATTAAAAAATTATAAAAAAAAAATTATTTAAAAATAAATTATTATTAAAAAAATATTTAAAAAATTATTTACAAAATTATAAAAAAAATTATTTCTAAAAAATATATATATCTACCTACTTAGAATATATTCTATAAATAAAAACAATAAATAAATAATATTCAATTCAATAAAGTAATCCAAATTTAAATTTAAACTTAAAATATATTTGCATGTAATATTATTAATAAAAAAGAGGATGACTGGTCAGTCCCTCGAACTTTTCAATAACCTCCAGAAGTTTCGAGAAACTTCTAGAAAGATTTGCAGTTACGTGTAATTGCTATGCGGCTTCTAAATTCAATCGATTTAGATCATTCGAGAACCCTCCGGAAATCGACCAAAACATAACGTGATGTGCACGTGATCAATGAGTGATACAGCATAAATTATGGTTTTTTGGAGCTAGATTTGGCTGTTTTCGACCGACTTTCTTCGGACAAACACCAAAACGTTCAGGGCACGTACGCCAATACTTCACAAACAATTTGTCACTATAGCCCAAAGGGGGCCTTGACAGTGTCACAAGTAGCACAAAAAAAGACAAAAAAAACAGTTTTCACACGATTCTCGGAAAATCTTGAGATTTTCCGAAAGCTTTCCGACGGCTTTAAATACAAGGGGGCTCCCGTCGACGCCTGGGAGCAAAAACCGACTTTTTTGAAACACTTTCTCGCGACACTTTATCGAAAAACCAACATTAAAAAAGATTTTCCGGTTTCACGGCTTTCCGGAGGAATCTCTCGGAAAAGTTTAGTATCACCGGTTTAGTATTCACGAGCCAAAACAGAGAAACCTTTTTTTTTCAAAATCGGATGACTTTTCGATTTTTAAAGCGCAAAAGATCCGGGAGCTACACGATGTACGTCTTACTCGAGAGTTTGTGGCAAAGCCAGTCCAACTAATAGAACATACGTTAAAGTGCCCACCACCACCCGTCATATATGCACAACCGTGGATATGCACGGCCGCTTTCTATGACGCTTTAAACGTGTCTGAAAGAAGTGATTTTAAGTGCTCATTCCGTCCCGAGACGGAGCCGCACGGGACTGATGCTGCAACCATGCACCGTAGTGCTTAAAGAAGAAAGTTAAGAAAGAAAATGTTTGTTTTTGGACTGGCTCTGCTGTCCGCTGACGTTAAGCGCTTTGTGTACCCGCATACTGAGTGTCACGAATTGAAATGGATGAGTCTACAGAAGAGTCGGGACTATCCCGCTCCCCATACGACGCTGCAAATTTCTCAAATGCCGCAAAGTTGGCCTCGGTTGCTACCAGATCTCCATGACCAATTGGGCCCGTGTGAGGACGGACCCTGGCAAACAGCTCCGCTCGTTCGAATTCCATAAGCGGGCAATCCCAGAGGATGTGTTCAACATCTTGGTGGTCATGCCCGCAGGTACAACCCGGCCCATCTACTATCAAGCCAAACTCGTGGAGTCTGGCGGCGAAGTTGCCATGGCCGGTGAGGAACTGGCTAATCCAGTGCAAAGGTTGGAGTCTTCTAGTTTGGTGCCTGCAGAATACGTCTGGAAAAAAACGGTAAGTGTGCCGCCCCTTGGGGGAGGCGGTCCACCTCGCCTGCCATGCCGCAAATGCGGTCTTGTACACAATGTCACTTACAGTCTTTCTGTAAGGAACGTCCTCGGATCTCTGCGGTGGTGTCAGATGGACACCGGCGAGTATTGTGCTGATCCCCCTCAAGAGGAGGGTGATCGATCCTCTGACTTGGACGTGCAGATCGAGGGGTAGCACCCCCGCGAGTACGGCAAGCGCGTCAGTAGAAGTTGTGCGGTAGGCTTTGGTAAGCGAGATCAGCGCAAGTCGCTGCCCGCTTAATAGTGCGCGTCTCACGAGAGTTAAGGAGTTTACTCGGGAATGCCAAATGCTGGAGGCGTAACCGGCAATTCCCATGAAAATTGCGCCGTATGCAACCTTAAGGGCTCTAGGCTTAAGTCCCCAATTGCTGCCCGCCATTCGGGCCATTCTCTGATAGGCCGAATTGGCCTTAGAGACGGCCGTCTTGGCGTGGTGAACGAAAGACAGCTTGTCATCAAGAATTACTCCCAGATACGTAACCCTTTCGGAGAAACGCACTGAGGTCTGGCCAAAACGAACCGTGGGCGGCCGTCGAGTTATGTTGACCCGAGAACTACCCCTGAGGAGGACAGCTTCCGTCTTGCTCGGGGCAAAGGTCAGCTTGTTCAGCAACCCCCAATTAAGGATTCTGCCCAAGGCGTCCGTGGCTGCACGCTCAAGTGCCGGTCGGCTCGTCGCCCCAACAAGCAGGAGCAAGTCGTCGGCGTACGCAACGAGCGTGCAGCCCGGAGGCAGTGGCAGGGACAGAACGTCGCCAAACAGAATGTTCCACAGAAGGGGTCCCAGGACGGAGCCCTGGGGACACCCCATGGTGGTCCTCCTGTGAATCAGGCTGGGGCCGGAGTCGTAGGTTATCTCCCTATTGCTGAAGTAGCTTTGAACTAAGGCAAAGAGGTCCCCGGGGATCTGTTTCAGCCTAAGCTTTGCCAGAACCAAGGGCCACCACGCAGTATCAAACGCGCCCGCAATGTCGAGAAAAATCCCGGCAACGAGGTCCTTGCCAGAGCTCTCCACAGAATCGATCACAAAGCGAATCGCATCCTCATAAACAGAACATTAAATGGACGCATATTGGATTTATATGACAAATTATATTTCGGTCGGCATGCGTCATTTGCACCCGCGACCCGCAATCCGCGCATCGCCTAGCCGCGATCTTTTTAGACCGTGCCTCAACTGAGGTATAGCCTTAACTAATTCAGTATCGTAACCGTCGGACAGCCATCTACGTAGTCTGGGTTTACCCTTAATCAGTATTCAGCCACATTCGTGTGGATCGTCATATTTAATGCCGCAGCCTGGCTATAGACGGCCTCGTATGTCTGATCGCAAGATACTGGGTTACTGCATAGTATTACCACTGAACTCCTAATTACAGACCCACGACGACGGGCCATGAGCTCTTCGTTAATAGGTATACAAACGCGAGTACTACAGACAATGAGAAAGGCCGTTTGACCTTGGTGCCTCATATTATACATAATATATATAATAATATAGTATAGTATTATAACTTATAACGATCTATACACATCAGTATCGTCTTTGATATGTTTATCTTTAGAATTATCGATTCAATTTATTTTTCAACCCATTATAATAATAAGCAAGACAGTGATGTCTTTTTGAGACAATGACAAATCAGTGTATCCTTTTACCTTCAACAGCAATGCCATTTTCCCCATTTTTACGTGGTCTTCTTATAATCTGTTCACCTAATAGATTAAAGATAAACACAATAAATAAAAAAGAATTTTATCAGATGTGGTATTAGAATTAGAATCTGTACTTATTCATAGGTTTCAGAGATAGATGCACTGGTACAACTCCCCTGTGAGATTTAAAGCTATTAAATGTACATATATAAAATTTAATAAACACATAGAAACACAGTAATAGGCACACATTTATTTTTATTATGCATTTTATGGCGTACATTATTAGAAATTACACAATTCATACACATACGGAAAACGCAGAAGACTTTTACACAGCCTATTACTACATTACTTAAATTTACTGTAAATTAACATAACGTAAATTCGGTATTTGTTATAACTAACGAAATAAAACTAATATTGCCAACGCAGCTAATCCAAGTTTCTCTTTTGATTTTTAAATAAATACTTAAAATTGAAACAAAAAAGATTTTTTTTATCATAAAATACATAAGAATGTGTGTCAGCCGCTGTGGTAATGAAATATTATATTTATATGTTTATATGACGCAAAATACATTTTGTAAAAAAAATACTACTACAAAAAAGTTTAATAAATCTCAACAGTTGTTACATAATGAATTTGATCCGTTTTTATATGAATTTAACCGATTAGCCTCATTCTTATGCATAGGTATACATATTATGGCTATAGTGTCTTTAGCAAAATATGGGGGGACATGCTCGTCGTAGTCAAAATTGAGTTTTTATTGTATTTTCAAACCATGATCCTGGACACTCCTTAAACGTTGTAGATAATCTATTTATATAATTTTGAAGCTTTATTATCCCTCATATTTATTTTAAACATTTGATGACTGCATAAAGTATTTTTGTTACATAAAATAGTATTCTTTTAAACCTTTCGCTCTAATGTTTTAGAATATAGTCATATTTCGGTACATAACTGTGCAGTGGTGTTAAAATTTTTTACATTTATTAATTTTTAAACGCATTTATAAAACCATTAGTATAATTTATGACGAGATAATTTTTGTAAAATATTCACGTTAAAAAATTATATTGATAATCTCTGTGATCCCAAATTTGACAAGAATTAGGCATTTTATTATTCAAAAATCGGCAAGATTAACACATTTGAAGATAATTTTAAAGATACTCATTATGAGCTAAATCTTTGACCATTCAAGTGTGATAAACGTCCTACGAATAATGATTGCTTTATAATAATTATTGACCTAAGAATAAGGTAGTGTTTTTTTTTTAAATACGCCATTTTTTTGGCATTCCCCAGTGGTCATCAGTCAACAGTCATCAAATGTTTAAAATAACTATAAAGGATAATAAGGCTTAAAAATTATATAAATAGATTATCTACAGCGTTTAAGGAGTGTCCAGGATCATGGTTTGAAAATACAATAAAAACTCAATTTTGACCTACGACGAGCATGTGGGCCGTTAAATAGATTATTTTGGATAAAAAAAACTACACACCTTTTCGCCTTCTATGATAAGGGTAATGCATTTAGCCCTTTTATTAGTCGTGTTTATTATTTTCACATAATACAAAAAACATAATATTAATTAGCGGTATACAATTTTTCAGGTTTGAAAAAAATATACTTAGGTACACCCAACATAAAACAATGCTATAGTGCAGTAGCGGGAGATGGACGTAGACTGTTAAGATTCGACATAAATAAAACTTTGCCAGTATTAATGATTTGTTTTCATTAAACTAATAATATACTTTGCAGATGGTGCTGGTTAGTTTTTAAAATTCAATTAAACCTTGCCTTAACCAAGCCACAATAGTTTAGGTATGATATGGTCGTTCCGACAAAAATAATGCAGACTTTTTCAGTCACACTTATTTGTTTAGTTGAATTAAGAAAACATATTACAAATAGTGTTGGTTAGTTTTTTTTTAAATTCATTTAGCCCAACTTGATCAAACAATAATCGATAAAATATATTCTTCTATCCATAAAATATCTCAAATTATGTATGGTTTAATGGCATAATTTTAGATATTTCATAGATAAACGAATATTTTTTGACTATTATTTTCTACTATGGTTTGGATTAGGCAGGGTTTAATTAAATTTTAAAAACCAACAAACACTATTTAAACATTGTAGTTTTAGTTCAATGAAAACAAATATTTTGACTGACAAATTTTAGTATGCACTCTTAATATCGGATCTTAACAGCATACTTCCACCCATCGCTACTGCTATTTTGAATATTTAAATGGATCATTCCAACAAAACTTGAATAAATAATGCCTAGATAGTTTGCACGGTGAAAAGGATTATTCGAACACAATATTATATTTTTCAATGTGTATTTAACTAAATTGCAATGATCAATGCTGATGTTAAGAATAACATTTGCAACGTGCAGTTAATAATTATTTATTGATAAACTATTTCTTTTATTCGATGAATAAGACAGAATATTTGAAAATGTAATCTATATACTGAATATACATAATTTAAAAACATCTCATATTGGAAAAAATCATTTTGCAGAAAAAAATACGACACCCGACGGGACTTGAACCTGTATTTGCTAGATTTGCGCCAGTATGCTTTTCAAATTAAGTTACAGGCATCTTTCTTACTGAACCACGACGATTTTCCTAGTTGTTACATGAAATGCTTATCTAATTGCGTTCTAATGTCGGCTATCGGTTTTAATATACTAAATTAATGTAGATATCAATTGATTCCTTAATTACTAATAATTTAATAGACTATTAGTACTTTTATTCAACGAATAAGACACAAGATTCGAGAGTGTAACATTCTATATACTGAAAAAAACATACTTTGAAAACATCTTATGCATATACCTACACACTAGAAAAAATCATTTTGCAGAAAAAAATACGACACCCCACAGGACTTGAACCTGTATCTTAATTAATTATTGGTACCGAACGGATTTAAATCACTTTTATGTCGAAATAATCGACAATAATTATGGCAGTTATTATTTGACAAAAAAATCGACTATTATAGGTAGCTATACCTAAGCGATGGTGCCCATAGAACGCGTCGAGCGGGCGAAGTCGGCGTATTAAGTGTTTATTCATAACCATAATCACACGTCTCTCGCCGCGCATTACCCTTCACCTATGTAATAAGCGGCCCAAGCAGCACAAAATAATTATTTTTACAGCGCCTCTCATAACAAAGCAATAAACATATTATATTATTTCGGGGCTTGTAATAAATATTTACGACGACATTATTCAACCAGCGAAATATAGGACACGGAACAAAGAGTTGCCTGTTATTAAATAATTGCTTTTCGCCCGTCGATCGACGACGCCTCGAGCAGCGTAATTTTGGTAGCCGTGTTCAATGAATGGACTTCTTTGTATGTTCATTAAATCGTATCGCTGAGAAGCGAAAAACGGTGACTCATGCGGCAAGCGGGGCGCAAGGCATCGTCAAGTCCAGTGGGCGCTGGCGTATTTGATTACGTTGTATTTTTGATGATTTACGCGCCACTTGTAGAAATTTTGCGCGAGCGCCGCACTCGCTGCGTCAATGGGCTTTATGCCTAAGGATAATAGACTAAAATTTACAGTTCTTTAGACTTTGAACAGAAAAGTTTTTGAATTGCTGTAACAAAACGTAAATGTTTTAACGATACTTTCAATGTCATCTTTGAAAATTCTAATAATATCGATTATTGGTCATGTTTATTGTCGACAATATGATAAACCCTGCCATGTTTGAATTGAATGTTTACATTGCAAAAATAATAGATTTCCTTAGAATAGCGACGTGCGCATTATCGGTTATTTTATTATTTGTTCGATGACTGACAGCTAATGCTAATTGATTCATGGGTGTCAACAAAGATCGGACTTTTCACTGCCAAGGAATTAAACATCCTGACACCTACATCATTAATACAGTGACGTACAAAAAGACACACTAAAGATGTATACAATATTAATTATTGTTTCTATTTTTTCGATGTTTTCGTCATCTCATTTTTTGATTTTTATTATCAAATTAATCTTCAATGATGATTTATTTGTTTCTGCATACCAATGAAATTTTTTACAACTGCGAAATCAGAGCTGTTATAACCGCTAAAATGAATATATTATTAGGTTTCATTGAATTAGCTATTGTGTATTTGTGTATATAATTTTTCTGGTGGTTAGTTGTAGTTTGTTATTAACATAGTCAAACGGAATCATTCTGTCTTTACACGGGAACGTAAACGGAAAACAATAGTGTTTTTTTATTATGATCGTACAACGGTTCAGTTAGAGAATTGGCTTCTCCCACCGCTCTCCTTCAGCTGGCCTGATCCTATGTGCCACTTCCACTGCTCTAGTGAAATTTTTCAAGTTTCTTCAACGTGCTTTCCCAAAATATATTATCTAGCTACCAGAATGATTTTTCAGTACAAGGTATCCCTTTCTCTGGCATCAACAAACTTAAAGGTTATATTGACATATCTAGCATTTTACTAAGAGTTTATCGGCCCACGTGCGCCACGTAAGTCAAAATGGAGATTTTTTGGTATTTTCAAAGCATAAGTCTGGACATTCCTTAAACGTTGTAGATAATCTATTTATATAATTTTTAAACCTTATTATCCTTTATATTTATTTTAAACATTTGATGACTGCATAAAGTATTTTTATTACATAAAATAGTATCTAATGTTTTAGAATATAGTCATATTTCAGTACATCCATGTGCAATGGTGTTGAGATTTATTAATTTTTAAACGCATTTATAAAACCATTAGTAAAATTGTTGTTAACATTATATAGTGAAATATTTACGATAAAAAATTATATTTATAATCTTTGTGATCCTAAATTTGACAAAAATTATTAGGCATTTTATTATTCAAAAAATGGGCACGATTAACAGATTTGAAGATAATTCTAAAGATACTGATTATAAGCTATGTCTTTGACCAATCAAATGTGTTCAAAGTCAAATTCAAACATCCTACAATAATGATTGTTTTATAATAATTATTGACCTAAGAATAAGGTGGTATTTTTTTGAAATACGCCATTTCTATTGGAATTTCCCAGTGGTTAAGCTACAACATACGGCCGTAGCCATAAATTGACAAACGATAACTGAAGTAGGGAGTAAGATCATGTTAACGCGCGTGTTTGAACATGTGCAAAACCGTTTTTTTTTCGGTCATCATAATATTCCCCATGATATTACGTCGCATTACCCATGTATGTTAGTATATTAGTATATGGTTCTATCCACCAACGACTCTTTTTCCTATTCCTCTTTCTCTCGATGAAATTCTGCATTCATATAACAAACCATCACAAATTGTTTGAATTCCAACCTGCAGCGTAATTTCACTTGACGCCATTTTGGAATGAATATTAGGAGGATTAATATATAATAGGAATAATAAGGATATTAATTAAGGAGTATTTCACTTTCAGTGACATGTGTAAACAAAAAATGAACGCCTCCATTTAATTCACTGCGGATGATCATTGTCTAAATGAGCCTAAAGCTGTTCAGATCTCTTCTTAGCATAGAGCGCTTCTCTTCTGGTTGACCGACAGATTTTCTTTGTTGCCAAGCTATTTGGATTTAACTGACTTTATCAATTACTGCATAATGCTTTAAGACACTTTTTAATCGTATCCGGAAATTTGTACGTAAACAGTTTACCGCAGGACACTTATTCGTGCGCCGCAGTACGTGAAACATGAGTTCGTGTAACATTTAATCAAATGACGAGTTCTTCGTTGAACATTTCACCGTGGAGTATATTTGTACGTATGTTACAAGATGTGGAGATGTCTTTACTAGGTTAGGTTAGGTTAGGTTGGGGTTAATCTAATTGTAACAGTACTCTTTTCAAACTATCGCCGCATTTTGTAAGATACGTACAAATGTATTCCACGGTGAAATGTTCAACGAAGATAAAATTGTTGATAAAATGTTATACGACCTCATGTTCCACGTACTGAGGCGCACGAATAAGTGTCCCGCGATGAACTGCATGCGTACAACTTAAATATAACCCTTATTAATTGATCTACGTATATGAAACAACAACCTTTTAAGTTATTTCTCTCAGTTTGGGAACAGCGTAGCGTCACTTGAACATGTTGTAAATACCTAAATGTTTCGTGTTTAGGATGTCTTCTTTAGCTCTTTTTTCATGTGAGCTAATGGATTTTAGCATTGACATTATCGATTAATAATATACATACAGTTTTCTATTATGTATACGTTAATTGACTGCGATTTTGTATTAATAAACATATAAATATTTATCTTTCATGATGACTCGTCATTAATAGAATGCAAAGATGTTTTCGTTAAATACATATTAAAACTTATCAATGGATACTTATCTGATTATAACCATTAAAAATCTAATTACTGTTACAATATTGATTAAGATTAAAAGCTTTTATTTTACATATAAGAAGATCGCTTTTCGTTTAGCGGTTGTCCATATGTGACGTCGCACCATAAGTGAGAGGGGTTTGATATTGTTGATAATTTATGACGACGATATTAGGTTAGGTTAGACTACAATAGTATATAATGCTACAGAATGTAAATGCATTTTTTTCTGATAGTGAAATATTGTGTGACTTAGACAGAGGTAAAAATCTATTTGCCTCATATTGAGGATGGCAATAATTGATATTTTAAGCATTGCCAACAAAAATATCTTAATCAATCCTGCAATGATATCGATTTAGTCATTGTTAAGGCCGGTTCGGATTAGTCGAGTGGCGAGTGATTTAGTTACCACTAAATGATTTAGTAACTGAAAAGTGTCCGAACACAGTAAATTAGTGAGTGACGTATCAAAATGAACAGAGCACAAAGTAACAAAGCAAAAATAAATAATTTATTCAACGTATAATTCACAAGATATAAGAATGTAACATTATTTTTATTTTCATACATAATCTTTAAAAACACTTCTGCGAAATATATCAACAATAGATTTTTTTTTATAAAAATACGACACCCAGCAGGATTCGAACTTGCGTGATGAACCTGAGTCGAAGTGTTTTCAAATTATTTATGTTTAAAAAATAAATAAGTTAATAACTTCATTTATAATGGCTATATTAAAAGAATTGGAGGAAGAAATTCTACGACAACTAATGAACTTGACTAAAGATAACGTGTTCAGACTTGTCTCGCGGCTTGTTTAGTATTTAGTGAGAGGTGGTGGGGGTCGCTACTCGACCGAAAAATTAGAACAAAATGGATTGAGTCAACTAAATGATTTTACTAAATTAGGTATTCGACTAAATTTACGTTTAGTTACTAAATTACTCGCCACTCAACCTCGCGACTAATCCGAACCGGCCTTTAGTTCGATCGCTTTATTGTCGTCTAGTCTAGGAGGTGTACTCCCTCACAATCTTCTTCCTTCGTCACCACCAGAGATCACCCTCACCTACATGTTGCTCGGGTTTCTTCTCACAATGTGACCGAAGAATTGAAAAAAAATCTCGTAGATGCATCTAAATAAGAGACGTACCTTGCTGCCAAAAGTTTACACTTGACACCTATCATCAGCGAACGAGTTAACTCTATTAAAATCGAATTATTCGAAAGTCACTCACAAGGCCGACAATATTAAGACCGTGGCACTGAATTGTAGATTACGATAGTAGTGCTAATTATTAATTATTGTTGTATGCAATGCGGTAGCCTGTTTGTAATAAAAAGGAGATTTACAATTGCATAATATTTCGTTCAAATTATTATCATTTATTTCAATATGGAATAATCATCATTTTTTACAAACAGTTAACTATCTACCTAGTAAACATATCAATGTAGGTATATATTTCCTAAGATTATTAAAGCTAGCAGTAATGAAACATAATATTATTAGTGGCTTATTTTTTCGTGTACAAATAATTAGGTATTGTAGCAGCGTGACTTCAAAAAGAGACCCATAGATGGCGCAGGACGCCGCAAGCGCTATGTAGACGGATTAGGGTATAATTATATGTGAACTCCGTAATAATTGGTGTTTCTTACAGTCTTACAGCCAGTCGGCTTAGTCTGATTAGCTCTGACTGTTTTGATTAAACAGGTCCTCTATTTTGAAACTAAGCATCTTACACTATCGAGATTCGTTTCTAGTGATAAGTGTGGTATCTAGTTGTCAAATGTGATACCTACCTGAACTGAACTAATCCTTTGGCAAGTTCATCTGATTATTTGGTCGAGCGAATCATCTTATCTTTTTAATCTGTTTTCATGTACCGTTTGAAGTGTTCTCTGTTATTGTTGTTAAAATCTCTGTGAACTTTGAATAAATACTAAAACCGGAAGTGTTTCTATTTTATAAATAAAAAACATATTATATTATCTATTTGGATGGTTTTCATGTTAGTTGCAGAGAGTTTGTTGATCAATTTCGCGTCTTTTCAAGATATTGGTATGATTTAATGATTTTTATGATGTTTAAACTGTTTCGACGTCTCATTTTAAATTTTCTAATGAATCGACTGTGTCATCTGCGTCAAAGAAAATCTCCGCTGGAGATATCTAATGACTTTATTAGGCATCGCAATTCTAAGCATAATACAGTTTTTATAGCTCCGTCTATGGTCAAGGTTCAACAGTTTCTTATTTTCCATTGTAATTGCGAAACAAATAATATAATTAAATGCATATTGATAAAATGAGACTGTCACGCGTACGAATACATTAATTATTAAAAATAATGTAAGTATAAAATAAATACTCATGTCATTTTATAGAATATTCTTTGTAAACAACATTGACATGGGTACATACGTGATGCATACAACATTTTATTTTCAATAGAAAATCATCATTGTATACAAGAAAAGAGTATTTAATAACGTTAGGTACCTATTTAAATTCAAGTACTTTTATTCATTATTGTGATGAATTTGAAGGTCAAAGTGACCTTATGTCTTTAACTCCCAAGGGCAACATTAATTAATATTTCCATGCTTGCGTATTTCTATGCTGGTTGAATAAATAAGGATCATTGAAATATCTATGGCAACTGAAAAGTTATACATTGAATTACTTACCTGACAGTATAAAATAAATATGATAATTCATATTATATACGATTAAACACACACAATTTGTGGATTTATAATGACACTATACTTAATTTAAAAATATATGATATACATTAATATAATAATATATTGTTTAAATTTTATTAAAAATGGCCGATTTTTGATACGTAATACTTAACTAACATACTATAAATACATAATTATTTTAGAACTATTTATTTCTGTCACTATGCAGGTATATACACAGTTCTGATATGCTATTTATTTGTGATTAAAAATACATATTCTTTTTTAATACTTACATGAAATCTCAATTTATAAATATGTATATAAGAAGATGTAGACATGGGGCAGGTATTGGAGGGAAATCATCTGTAGTGAATATTATTTTATTTTCTTTGGCAATACTTATTAGACGTTTTTTCAAGGGTTTTAAGGGAAGAAACTAAGACAATAACTTATTTATTTTATTTCAGTGTCTATTTATGGTAGGGTCTCTAATAATAATATTACATAATTTTGATTGAAACCAATCTTCCACGGCGCTACATTCCGGGGTGGGATTTGGCCTCCTCCACAACCGCTCTCCACTCACTCCGGTCTCTCGCCACACTTCTCCAGTTACCGGGTCTTCCTATATGAAGCCAGTCTACTTCTACGGCGTCAGCCCATCTCCTTCTTGGACGGCCTCTGGGTCTATTCCGTTGGGGTAGCCACTTCGTCATGATCCTTAGCGCTCTAACTTCAGGCATTCTCTCCACATGTCCCGCCCATCGTAGTCTTTGGGACTTACAGTATCTTATGATTGTTTGCTGTTCAATCAGCTCAGCAAAGATTTTTCGGAGTATTTTGCGCTCAAAGACCGCTAATTTGTTTTCCTCATTTTGAGTTAAGCACCAAGTCTCACAGCCATAAGTGACCACTGGCCTAATAATTGTTTTATATATTAGAAGTTTACTTCTTCGGCCTAGAATTTTCGACCCCACCAGTCGCTTGTAGGCATGCCAGCATTTATTCCCGGAGATAAGGCGGATTTTTATCTCCTCTGCTGTCTTATTTTGGGTATTTAGGCTGGATCCGAGATACGTGAACTTGTCCACCCCTTCATATGCATGCTGTCCTATGTCTATATTCTGCAGCGGTACCTGATCGCATGTGCTGACCATATACTTGGTTTTTGACTGGTTTATTTGCAGCCCAGCGTTTTCTGCTTTTATTTTCATAGTGCCACCATGGTCGATCATCCTCTGTTTGGATCTTGATTGTATTCTTGATTGAAACCAATACCAAAAATTAAAACTTATGTTTTCTAAAAATATCTACTCATAGAATATATAAATATCTGTCAAATCAATTTGCTGTTTGGAATTTGTTTTACATTCAAAAGTCAAATCTGAGGATATTCGTTGCAAAGTAGTTTTCGATCTTTTGTTTTTTACATTTAAATAATATGTTTGTTCTTTATGTAATTATCATGAGTGTATTCTATCGGCTCTGTTAAAATAGTATTAATAACATAGTTTGTTGAGTCAGTTACATCAACCAGTCTATATTGACATATTATTATTATTGTTGAATTTTTTCATTGTTTAATTGGCAATAATATACATAATATTTATCTAAGAATCTAAGAAAATAGTATATTTGCAGTCCTCAGTGTGAAACGTAATTATTTTATAGACATAGCTGACTTTGTAGCGAGAGTTCTCAAATATACCTAAAAAGTTGTTGAGCAGTCCAACTTCTTTGGTTATCTACCTAATTTGTGTTTGACGTGTTCGTGTGATTTTGAAAATATATATTTCATGGGTGTATTGATGTAAATTGTTAGCCATTGTACATTGATTTAATATAAAATATGATATCATTGCTGTGTGAAGATGTGACCTCTGCAAAGAAATATTATTGTATATTGTAAATCAATTGCTTATGTCTTTTGTGAATTTAGTATTTTTTTAACGGTGTGAAAATAGTATTTCATGTCCGTTTGTATGGACAAATTCCAACAGCGGCGTAGAAAAACTCGATTTAATACCTTTTAATAATTCTATACTAATGTCATTCAATTAAGAAATATTTATGAGAAAGTATAATTATACCGTCTATCCCGATCAATACAGTATTTACAATAGTTATAACATTACTTAAAGTCAAATATAAATTTCGTTAGATACTCGTACTTCATAAAGCTCATGACGTGAGCGAAAATAATTACCAGATAAAAAGAACTTTTTATATAAAACATTTTAAAATTTTCTGTTGAATCATATAAACTTGACTTGACTACCTTAAACGATCAAAAAAAATTGTACTTGATAGAAATAATACTGAAATGTCATTTTGACATGGCATATTGATTTCCATAGTAACGCACGTATATATTAATAATTTAGTTGCTAAGACCCCCAGAAGCAACCAATAATGGTGTCGAAATAACTTTTCATACAAAACAGAATTAACTGAAAATGAATTCAATTCTACTTAAAGATGGCTAAAAGTATTAAAAAATGCATTGTCATCGTGTTCTGATATATTTTAAAAGTTTCAAATGTCTAGCTAGTCGGGAAGTTAGTTAAAAATCGATTACAAGATTTGTACCGGATAAAAAACCACCGTACAAATAAGAATACGACCTAATAAAAACTTTGTAAAATTATCGCAACGCACTACTTATAATATTATGCAGGGTCGGGAAATATCAAGTGTTAAAATTATTTTATAAATTATCATGAATTATTATCACCAATAGTAAACAAAGAATCTCTTGAAGAGAAACAATTCTCATTTATTATTTATAATTAATTAATCATTTCTTCGTGGTTGAACTGAATTAATTAAATCAAAAATGATGTTTGTTATTATATAATGATTTTTTTACAATATATTATATTATTTCTTTAAAGGGTTTGTTTTTTTCCAAAGATGTTGAGAAAAGCCTTCACCTATAAAAAATAAGTTTAAATATGAACAACTGTGAGTGGATTACAATTCGACTGGTTAATCTGCATACCATCCAACTACACTTTTGACCAAAAATGAGATTTTGATGGAATTTTGTTGTAAAGCATGTTTTCTATACTCACACACAATTTAAGACTCCTAAACCTATAAATAAATGCGTTATCGTTCTTTACACAAAACACACAACTGCAGGTCCCAAATTTCCAATCTCATAAGTTGAACAACTCCGCACTTAATATAAATTGTCTTTATATATAAAAGGGAAACTAAAATAGTGTATTGATTCATAGTACAGCTTATTCGTAAGAAAAAGATTTTTGGAATTATTAAATTCCGCTTGATAGTCAAATTATTACGTTTTTTCTCTTTCCTGAACAATTTGCACAAATGGAGTTAGCCGGTTTACGGATTAAGCAGTCACCATCCATTACACATTGCGGTTTCGTTTGTATCAATCTTCACAACAATACAAATACATTTTATGATTTATTTTTCATTATAATTAAATAAAATACTACTATAATTAATATTATAAGTTTAAATACACAGTTTATATAATTTTGAAGAACTTCCAGACATATTATTAGAAAAATATAAGTGTCATCGAAAGCGGCGTTTACTAATTAAGTTTTCGCAAGTAAGTTAGCGAAAATATTCTAATAAATATGCATTTGAAAAATAAATTTGTTATTTGAGAAATTAGATTAATTAGAATGTAATATTTTAGGGTCCCCAGCAAGAGTTATTCCAGAAAAAATTACAACTACTTTGTGACCTTGTAGTTAGAGAAATATATAATAGGTATAATGTAGAAAATGTTTGTTTTCAAATTGGTCTCTTGCAAAGTTGCAATTTGATACTAACACTCTTTTGGCGTAGGCACTCTCAACTATTAAAGAATGCAATCCCGAGGCAAAATTTTGATCCCGGGATTTTGGGATTACAATTTGACGATCCTGGGATTGGCGTTTTTTTCGATAGTTAATATTTTTATTTTTATTTACACAAATAGCATTGATAAAATCGGTCAAAAATGTCTAGTATAATTTATACAATTTAATGTTAATATTGTGCACGCTCAATCTTGGAAATACATGGCTTTAATGGAGTAAATAATATTGTAATATAGATAATAATGTGAAAGTAAAACAGCTGTTTGTTATTTATTTGGGAAAAGATAATATTTATAAAATTCGGCGTAGAAACAAGTGCCTGCACGTCCGTGGCACTGGCGGCTAGACGCCGTTCGCGTGCCAAAACGTCAATGGCGTCTAGCTGGTTAAATGAATGAATTTATTATTTTTCTGATGATCTTGCGATTGCGTATGACAACCAAAATGGTTATTTATTATCCATGAGCATCCGGTGATTCCCCCTGTGACATGTGCAGGTACATACACTTCACTAACATAATTTTGTACATATAATAATTGATTGTAATTGATAAAAAAAATCAACCCCGAGGGTTTCAGGATTATGTTTTCTAATCCAGGGATTTATGGGTATCGAAAATTGTTCGGGATTCCGGAATTGGATTCCTTACTCTCAATATTGATGATCTTTTGATCACTATTTTGAAAATGAGCTTTTGGCTTAACATCCTCCGTAAATCAAATTTAATATTGTAATTTTTATCCCTACACCAATGAGATTTGATGGTAATGTACACATGGGTAATGTAAATAAAATAGTTCATAGATCAAACAGAACGAAGCATACAATATTGCCAATGATGGTCGGTAATTCTGTAGACATTTTGCACTTGGAATTTTTATTATTATTAGGCGAATAATTTTATTATATTTACACTTTGCTCTCATCTGAGGTGTTAATATTTCATATTGATTGTGCAGCTGGAGAGGCATAAATTAAATAATAAATAATATCTGTTGGCAACTGCACTCGAGGTGTTGTGAGTACATTAAAAAAGTATCACGGTTAATTAACGTTAAATTGTGTGTGCTTTTCTGAATCTAAAACTAACTATCATCAGTCTGCTAAATGAAGGCCTCTCTAAGTTGGTTACATTCCTTTTTATCATATTATGTGTATTGTGTTACCACTATCTCGTTAATTCAGTTGCCTCAGGGTCTCCCTTCGGACAAATTGTTTTAACTCTTGGGTACAACGGAATTACTTGTATCCTGCACGTCAATGGCGAAAGATGAATGTAGATTGCTAATATCCGACATAAATATAGCAAACCTAACATAGTCACTCATAAATATATGTTTTAATTGAAGTAAGACTACAATGTTGGTTAGTTTATAAAATTACACCTATCTATAAAATATCTAAAATTATGCCATTAAATCATACATAATTTTAGATATTTTATAGGTAGAAGAATAATTTGCATATATTGTGGTTTGGTCAGGCAGAGCTTTATGAATTTTATAAAACTAGCTAACTCTATCATTCTAAATTCAACGAAAACCATTAAGTATGACTGAAAAAGTGTGCACTATTTTCGTCGGATCGCCCATATCATATCAAACTATTTATGCTTTGGTTTAGGCAGGGTTTAATTAATTTTCAAATCTAACCAGCACCACTTGTATATTCTTAGTTCAATGAAAACATATGAGTATCACAGTAGACCCGGTAAATAGAGTCAACTCTAATCGAATAACCATAACGAGTGGTATCATTTACTTCAAAGGACATGTTTATTTATTTATATATACGAGTATATCAAAAAACATATGTCGCCTTTTCATCAAGAATTTACAAAAGTTACCATACAAGTTAGAATCCTACATTTTGATATGAGAGTTTTATAATGGTTATAAGTCAGCTTTATACACAATAAAAAAAGTAATTTATAGATAAATGTGTGGTTCAAAACCAATATCTCCACAATTCAGATGTTGTGTGCAGGGAACCAATGAGCTTTTGAATGATGCTTTTATAGTAAACTTAATCAGTAATTCAGTAATATCGTATCATTCTTATTGTTTAATAATACAAGTTAGCTCTCAAAACGTAGGAAATACGATATAATAATAATTCTGTAAATTCTCCTATCCAGTTAAATAATTTTAAATGTTATAAATGAAATGATTTTGATAATTCGAGAATACTCGCACAGTCGCCTACTCAAAAGCATTTATTTGCAAAGCAGTTTTGAATTGGGTTAGTTAAATACAAGAATGTTGCCAGTATTTTTATAATACTAATATTTTATGCAAAATAGTTTCGAAATAATATTATTTAAGTCGTGATTATTTTGTGCGTGACATTAAGGGCCGCAAGCTCGTTCAAGAAATTATATTTATTGATATTTCACAATGATTATTATTCGAATTAACGACCAGACATCAAATATACTATTATTACTTATTTGAATGGTAATTGGTGGCAAGGAATGCATAGGTAAAATAATTATTTCATAACAATTGACGTTTTGAAGCACAACGGGTATAAACTTTTGAGTTAATTGACCTTAAAGTTGGAAATATGCGTTTTATAAATTACTGACGCATGATTAATTCAGATTGGTATCCATGATACACAACAGCTAAAAATCTACGCTAAAGACCGCTGGGTTGATAACAATGTATATTTTGTTTGGCGGAAATATGTGGTAATGTAAAGGCCATCGACTGAAAAGAGTGGAGAAAATATGGGGGCACGTTATACCGTCTTTTCCACTGTCCGATCAAAGATCCATAGACTACCGGGATCAGATAACGGCTAGTATACCTGCTAGGCAGTGGCGGCTCGACGACTTTTAAGGTAGTGGGGGTTTAGTCATTGATTATTAAATATACACATTTACCTAATCTCTCATATTATACATTACCCATCAAGCTACTTATAATGATTATCAAAAGTGTCCATAATTAAGTGATTATTATTCATCTTCCCCAATCAGTTGCATATGAAAATTATTTTACTGTTTTAGGTTTAACTACTAATAGGTAATCGTTTTCGATAAACCTTCAAACCTAAAACCTTTTAGGAAGTTGTGATAGATTTCAATCAAATTTTGTAATTAAATTTTTACTTTTCAAAGTCATAACCATGAATTATTTGACTTTTACAGTGACATCAACCTTCAAAGAGCCAGTTGTGGGATGGATAGACAACTTGTATGGACCGACAGGAGTCATCGCCGGTGCAGGTAACTAAAAACACCTTAATTTTTTTTACCTACATTCGTATTCAATTAAAAAAATATCGTTAATTATACCGTATAGCCTTTGAAAATAATTGATTTGATAATATATTTACTGAACTAGTAAATTGAATTCAAGCTAATAATAAATATATTGTTTTTACTTACTTCGTTAAAAAATCTAAATGTAAATTTATGGTAGGTATACTTATACATACACAATTTTGAAAACACTTCTTAGAAAATATATTATAACTTACAACCAATAGAAAAAATCTTTTTTGAAAAAATGAAAAAAAATGAAGGAATCGAACCTGCATCTTTCGGGTATCGCGCCCACATACATAGTCCACTATGCTAAAGGAGTCATACTTAATTGCGACAAACTTTAACTATTGGCTTTTTAATACTCACTGAAACGCTTCCCAAATTGAGTTACTTATTAGCGATCGGCTTTTGTATTTTAAATCAAAAAAGGTATTACTTTAATTACTAACCGACGTCACGGATCACTCCAAGAATTTTTGTTTGTAACTTACTTAATAATTTTTAATTAACTGTTTTTTTATTCAACGAATAATTTACAAGATTTAAGAATGTAACATTCTAATTATTGAACTTATGTACATAATTTTGAAAACACTTCTGAAAAAAAATATTATAACCAAAAAAAAAAATAAACTAAAATTGTAAAATGTATCGGTAAACGATGTTTTTAATATTATATTATTAATTATAGTATTAATATTGTATGGAATATTGATTTCAGCAATCGATTATATTATCTCTAACGTAAGGTACTGTTTAAAGGTTAAAAACTACCTAGAATTTCTAACCCTGTACCTTTGCTTTTTGAAACCTAAGCCGGCTCGCACATCACAACTCGCCTCGTGTGCCTGACCGCCATAAATCAAAGCTTCCAAGGCCTGAAAAAAAACGATGCATGAGTGCGAGTGAGAAAGTATTCGGCACCCTTATAATCTCTGCGACACGCGCTAGAGTAAGATAAAAGGTCTACATATTTTTGAGTCAGTTTCCAAAAGTATCGCTGGCAAATTGTGGTGAATCGCTTCACGTAGCATCGATAATCTGCGGTTCGTGTTGCTAAATTTGCTATTTTTTGTGTTACACATAAAGTCAGTGGTATATATTTTTAGTTAATTAAGTAGGAAAGGTGGTTCTGCGTGTTGTATTAAAATATGGTAGCCGTACTGATAAGCAAGAAGATGGTATTACGTTTCATAGGTAAGTTGATACATGTTCGTGACAATTTATTTGTATATTATTATTTATTTTAATATCAGTGACCTAGTGTTTCTTTAAAATAACTTAAATTATGGATATCTTTACCTAATGGTTGCATTTTGACCGCTTAAAAATACTTTATAACGTAAAAAAATAGAAAATTATATTTTAATTCTGAGCGTCTAGTGCGAGCACTTTGGGCGAGCACTAGCGAAATGGTCTACGGTCTCGAACATTTGTGGGCGAATGCGTTCGCTCGCCCACAAACCAAACGCACGGCACGTAGCTTCATTTAGCAATGAAACGGGTGGCGTCTAGGTATATCTATAGTCTATGAAAGCTTCCGAGAACGGGCAGGCGGTGTTCCTTGATGAAACCTCGCACATCTGCCTAGCGATATCGACATTCGCCGCATCGTGGCTGCTCCGAACGCGGCGACAGTCTGGAGAGAAATGGCCGTTTGTGCAGCTGTGCGCTTGCGCGGAGTCGACTTTTTTTTAGATACAACATGCAGGCTGTAGCAAATGCGACATGTTCCATCTGCGGATCGTCTCGCGTAGCAGTTGCATCGGCCAATCTGCGAAGCTCCATTTGATAACGTTTGTTTCTTGGTTTACGATGACGTCACATCGACGAATTCGTCGTAAGACGCATGTGGCGAGTTCTGATGTGCGAGCCCACTTACGGCAACATGTAACCAAACGCATATATTAAAGACAGTACGCAAGCGTTTTTTTTATTTTTAGAAAAAAGTTAAGTATTGTGAAAAAAATTGCATAAAAAATACGTCGTATAGCAATCAATCAATTAATATTAAGCATTTTAATTTATGAAAGGTAGGTATCTATTAATTTACGACACTTGTGTGAGAACCACAGATCGTAAAATATTTTTATATGTATGTAAATACCAGGTAATACATAATATAATATCGCACACTGAGATCGATAGGGTCATAACTGCAAAAAATCGAAAAATGACTTACGAATGCAGTCCATGGTTATTTTATATTTAAAATTTTAATTTAGAGCTATATAGAGGCATTATCTTACATGAGGCCCTTTTGCCTAAAAAATATTTTATATTTAGTACAATATTTATTCTGCTAGACCGCCGAATTTGTCAGCAGTCTACTGCAATTAATTAAAATTGTAGTTGTAATTATTTAACATTCAAACTATTTATTTATAATCTGCAGTTATGACCCTATAGATCTCAGTGTGCGATATATGAATTTAATATAAGTGGTTTTATTAACAAAAATACATTAGAAACGACTATTTTACAGAACGCATGTAATTATAACACTATAGATCAGGGTTGGCGAACCTTTTTACGAACGCGTGCCAAAATTTCTTAAATATTATTTTACGGCTGTCTGAAGTGCCGAGTAGTTTTTCATGGAGAAAGGTAGTTTTTCAGAATTCTATTAAAAATGATGATCACACATAATTTTGAAAACACTCATGAGAAAATATAGCCAATAGAAAAATCTTTTTTGAAAAAAGTAAGACACCTGGCAGGAACCGAACCTGCGTCTATTTGGGTATCGCGCCCTGTGCATTACCAATATGCTACGACTGCCATGTTTAATTACGAAGTTAAATTTTAACTATTGGCCTTTTTAATACCTGCTCATAAGCGCTCTCCAAATTGAGTTACGATATGAGTGTTTTCAAAATTATGTATGTTCAATAATTAGAATAGTACATTTTTAAAATCTTGTGAATTATTCGTTGAATAAAAGAAATAAATAATTAAAAATGATGATGTTGTAGGTATCACTTACAGAACATAGCACAGAATATAGATTTATTCAATTACGCCGTACATTTCGGTCTACCAATTTTGAAACTGTCAGTCAGAATTACTACTACAAGCTCCACCAAGTTTTTGTTTATTATTTGGAGCAGTCAGTTTTTGGGTAGAAATGAAATGGTTTGTTATTGTATTACTTATTTTGGCTTTTTACGCACAAATTGATATCATAATTGCTCCAATCAGATGAAGCATTCTTTCGCTACAGTGGTCTCAATCATTGTAAATCGATCAAAATCAGGAGGTTCGCGACACGGTTTCTCCCGCCGCCTGATAAGGTTAGCGCGATAATATTATATGTGACGCTTAAAGCCTAAGGACCAACCTATGCAATTACTTATATTAAACGTAGGTAATGCTTATTCTTGAAGAGTACTTGCCTACTATTTTTTATACAATGCGATCTGTCATTCATTATTATAAGAGGAATATTTTTTCTCTTTAAAATAAAACAGTTGCGTGCCACTAGTAACACGCGTGCCATAGGTATGGTACGAGTGCTATAGATTATAATTCTATATAATTAATAAATAATAATGGTATATTAGTGTTATAAGTCTTCACAGTTTCCTCCAAGTTTTTCCAATCATATACACACGTTTCAAACACATACATTTAAAAAAAAAATAATGCTCACTATTCAAGGACTAACTTGATGTATGTATGATATCATTTTAGTGTTATATAACACAACAATTATTATAATTAGTCGTATTCAAATTGTTATATCAACCTTTGCTTTATCGATTTTTCGTGGTTATATAATAATTATTATTTAGATTTATGAGGTGTTTTAACCGCGTATAATTTTAGCTGTAATGTTTTTATTGGATATTATTACATATTCAAAGTTGGTACACTTGAATAATAATTTAAATAATTACCTATCTATATGTAGAAAGGGTGACCCACTTTGGTAAATAAAGTTTATTGCTAGGTCATTTCTGCACACACCTTTTTATAATATTATGTCAGCAGTTTAACATTTAAAAAAGGAAAACATTGGAAAACATCAATCTGGCAAACGATGATACACGGTTTAAATTTAAAACTGGTGGCTCTCGACATGGTCACCGTAAAGGGCAGAGCTGACAGGGCTCTAACCCCGGGACTCAATGTGGCGGTGAAGTGAAATAAGCACACGTCATAAATTTACTTTAATAGTAAAAGACGTTACATACGGAATAGTAAAAGAATATAGACATTTTAAAATATGTTTTTGTGCGATGCAATTTTTGATTATTGAGTATCGATAGATAAATTTTATTTTTGTTAATATTTTATGCTAAAAAAATACGATAATTAATTGTGAAATTTTAGGTCTCCGTATGGAAAATTCTATAAATTTTATCTGAAAAACTAGTTTGACGACATATAATATTATATAGCGAGATCTTTCGTGATTTATTTTGTGGTCGGCCAAAGTTATCCCTACCCCTAAACCCACTGGATCACCCAACTGATTATGTTCATAAAAAATACGAGGCAGCTAAACATTAAGGGCTGAATAAAATGAACACATGGCGATATTTAATCAACCCCCGTTGATGATTACGTATTAATATTTTAGCATTAGACCAACTGTTTACCCCCTTTATCATTGATAGATAATTCGTTCAGTGATTAACAGGAAAACTTATAAAACTAATTACGTCATAATTATGTATTTAAATGATTATTTTTAATATTGTCACAATGGCATATTGTATTATAACAACGTTTTTATTAGCTCGTATTCTTGTTTGTCCGGTGGTTGTTTGTCCAGTACAAATCTCGCAATCGATTTTTAACTAACTTCCCGACTATCTAGACATTTGAAACTTTTAGAATATATCACAACACGATGCCAATGCATTATTTTACTACTTTTAGCCATCTATAAGCAGAATTGAATTCATTTTCAGTTAATTCTCTTTTGTATGGAAAGTTATTTCAGAGAGTGGTCCTAGCAACTAAATTATTAATATATACGTGCGTTATTATGGAAATCAAAATAAAATGACATTTCAGTATTCTATATTTGTTTGTTTTTTGTTTTTTATTTACTTCATATCAAGTACAAGTTTGAGCATATTGAGCATGATATTTCAACAGAAAATTTAAAAACGTTGTATATAAAAAGTTCTTTTTATCTTGTAATTATTATCTTCCTACAACTCAATACTTTGGATTGATTTACCGTAGGGTTCCGCTGAATACCATTTTAGAAACTCTGCTGTATATCATCATACTGCCCTTAACTTAAGCGATAGTAGAGGGTCCGCATTAGGATGTGAGGCATCGGCCTCTCGCAGTTCAGTGCATATGGGACTGAATAAACAGTTAATCGAAAGAACCGATTTAAAAGTTTATAGAAAAGTGTATGTTACTAAAATATACTACATCTTTGATTTCAGCGACCGGTCTTCTGAGGACCCTCCACTGTGACCGCGAGATGAATGCGAATATTGTGCCTGTGGATTTCTGCGTGAACGCCCTCATTGTGTCCGCGTGGGACATTGCGAATAACTGCAAAGAGAGGTAACCACTCTGCTTAATAATAATTTTCGCCAGATAGTCTGTTTACCAGTATCGAAGGGTGGAGGTAGGTAGTCATTCGTATTTGTTTTTATTGAATTAAGACTAAAATGTATAGACAGTGTTTGTTAGTTTTTAAAATTAAAATAAACCCTGCCTAATCCAAGCCATAGTAGATAATAGTCAAAAAATATTCGTTTATCTATAAAATATCTCAAATTATGACATTAAATCATATATATAATTTTAGATATTTTATAGATATAACAATATTTTTTATCAATTTCATCAGTTTGGCTGAAGCAGGGTTTAATGAATTTTAAAAAACTATCCCACACTATCTGTAATATTTATTCTTAATTCAACGAAAACAAACAAGTATGGCTGAAAAAGTGTGCACTATTTTGGTCGGATAGCCCACAGCATACCTAATCTATTATGGTTTGTTTTAGGCAGGGTTTAATTTCATTTTAAAAACTTACCGGCACCATCTGCAAAATGTATTATTAGTACAATGAAAACAAATAAGTATGAATGACAATGTTTAGTGTGCACTATTTATGTCGAATCTTAACAGCCTACCTCCACCCCTCGCCACTGGCTTGTATATTGTTATAGTTCAATGAACATGTTTTTACATTGGTAGTAAATTAACTGAATAAATTCCACGTTTTAATGCAAGATTACAATTTACAGATGGTGTTGGTTAGTTTTTAAAAATCAATTAAACCTTGCCTAACCAAACCATAATAATTTTGGTATATTTTGGGTGATACGACAAAATTGTGCAAACTTTTGCATTCACACTTATATTTTGTTTTTTTTGGATTAAGAATACATATACACAATGTTGGTTCATTTTTTTTAAATTCATTAATCCCTCCCTGCCTAAACCAAACTACAAAATAATATACAACATATTATTCTATCTATGAAATATCCAAAGTTATGTATGATTTAATTGCAACATTTTAGATATTTTATAGATAGACGAGTACTTTTTGACTATTGTGGCTTGGTTTCGCAGGGTTTAATTGTAATTTAAAAACTTTCGTTCTTAAAAAATTTAAAAGTTTTCGTTGGATTAAGAATACATATTATTATTACACATATTGTTGGTTCATTTTTTTTTTAAATTTATTAAACCCTGCCTAACCAAACTAAAATAGATAAAAATATCATACTATCTATAAAATATCCTATGTTGTGTATGGTTAATTGCATAATTTTAGATATTGTGTAGATAGACGAGTATTTTTTGACTATTATTTAGTATGGCTTGGTTTCGCAGAGTTTAATTGAATTTTAAAAACTAACCAACACCATCTGTAAATTGTAGTCTTATTTCAATGAAAACAAATACGTATGATCGACAAAGTTTAGTGTGCACTATTTATGGCGGAAATTAAAAGCCTTTCTCCACCCTTCGCTACTTCTGTTTACTCTTTGTATTTCAAAAATAAATATGCGTATGGATTTATTTTTACGAAATCCTATTTTCGGTTTACCGTCCTGCAAAAGTGCCGCCTTAAGGGGGATGCTTCTACCTACCAGAGGCACATAGAAGAAAAATAGGAAGCTTGCAATTTGATATATTTTGGTAATTTACAATTTCAACTAAGTTAATTAATAAATATGTACCTGAAAACATTAAAAAGAAAAATATTTTTTTAATTTTAGTCAAAGATATACTTACAATTATTGTAAAAAAAATGTGAATTTGTTACATATTTACGTACACAGTTACGTTTTTATTACATTATATTTTATGGTCATATTTATTATTAAAATTTAGTTTATTAAGTTTTCAATTTTTTTTCGTACAGATTTTTGACTAATTCATAGTTTTAATATTTTTTTTATATTTATTTTAAGAAACATCAACTTTTTTAAATATAAATGTGTATAACTTGAAATCCTTTTAATTTATATCAAATCGAGCTTGGACCATACCTAAATAAGATTTCATCTCCCTTAAGGCACTAATTATGCTTTACTGAACTTCACAAGATGTCACTGGTATACCGGAAATAATTGTTTTGATGGACGACCCAGTGATAGGATGTGCTAGAAATTGACGACACGTTTTCACAATGTCAGACAAAGATGTCTTACGAATCTATGATTATTGAGTGATATAAAATCGTTCATTTAGGTAACCATTCGTCTGTTAACAGGAAAGAAGAAAATATGATGATCTACAACTATGTTTCAACTGTGGAAAATCCAATTACTTGGGGAGATCTTCTGTTCTACAGCGTCAATTATGGATTTAAATACCCCCTAGCAAGTGCAGTGTGGTAAGAAATTTGTGTTTATTTAAATTTTTACCAAACTTAGAACATGGAAGTGTAGTGACCGGTGACATAAAGATATGCCACTGCTCGTCGATAAATTATTTCTAATTTCTAATATATTATGTCTTATGTCTCATACGAGCAAATATTCACAGAGTGTTATTATACCCCAGTGACTGCTGAAAGTCGCGTGAAAATTCTGAAGCTTCCGAACTTTTTTGATGCATGCATGCAATCTTGCAACTGTAGGATTGTTATGGCCGCCGACAGTACGTATTATCGCGGCCATAACAAGAAAATGCACGTGTAAACACCATCATAAGATCAAAGAAATCCAGCAGGTTCTGAATTTTTACATGACAGTTGGAGCTTGTTAGATATGTAAATGCACATACTTTAATACAGTCGAACTTGGTTATTACGAGGAATATGGGACTGACTTAATTTGCTCGTTATAAGTATTAGTCGTTATATAACATTTTTCGCGCCACGTTCTATTTAAGCATAGAACATATAAAATCTGAAAACCATCGTAAAAATTCTCGAAACAAGCATGGCATTCATAAACTACAATAGAAGTTGTTTATTGTAGGTACTGATAGGTACTTACTGACTTCACAAAGCTTGGATTTTTTACATGCAGTTTCAACCATATGCGTGGATACTTTTCAATGTTGTCGGCGAAAACACCAATTAGGTACTTAGACACTTAACTAGTGTCATAAACGTAATCCGATCCCGGCAGCATCGGTCTAGTTAACTTCCCGGTCGGATTTTATTGCTTCGGGTCGAAAATGTTGTTTTTAAACGATCGACACATTAACAGTTTTGCTCGGTATACCCGAGAAGTACCTCGTTATAAAAGTGAATAAATGTAGGGAAAAAATCATAAATTAAAATGTCATCGAATGTTTCCTCATTACATCCGAGATCTCGCTATTTCCGTGATCGTAATAACCAAGTTCGGCTGTAATAATGAATTTATTTTATAGGTACTACAGTTTCACTCTGAACAAATCGCTGACCTGGCACAAAATCTACTCGGCACTGTTCCACACGGCGCCGGCAATATTAGTCGACGGTGTGACTGCATGCGTTGGACAAAAGCCGAGGTAAAACAACAACCCTACCTACCCACGTATCAGAGTAGAAACTTTTACATGTTCTGCCAGTGTCCCATACTATGTCGGTCGAAAATGGAAGACCTACCCAGGCGTAAACACACTTCAATCGGCTCCATCGGGTATTGCAATTTAGTTGACCAAGAAGTTCTGTATTCATTTAAGCTGAAATGAAGTAATAATAATATAAAACAAACCGGGTATCTTCCACCGGGCGGCCAAGAAAGATGACGGACGATGATGCCAGTAACGATGATAATATTTCGATGACCTTGACCTTGATTTTTTTTTATATCCGCCCAAATTGAGTCCGTTCATGTTTTCGGGTACCAAATTTTAATATGTCATGCTAAATAATAAATTATTACCCACCCTTTATGTTGATAAAATTCGTACCTGTGGATTCCTCGGATCCACATTATACAATGATCATTTCAAAGTAGTTTGGTCGTCATGGTGGTATTGTGGAGGGACAAATGTTTTGACTGATTCTGATTCCGTTAAGATTACTATCCCTTGAGAAAACGACGCCATCTTGGTAAAATGGCGGCCAAAATCTGTTTTTGAATAATATTTTATTAACCGTTATTCTTAGAGAAATTTTATACTTCAATGAAATAAAGATTTTTAAATTCTACACAAAAGGGTATATCATTTATTTTTGATAGGTAAGTTAAACGATTTTACCATAATTTAAGAGATTAATGTTAGCATTTAGCTGTTTCGTTTTTTTTACTTGTACCTTAGACTATAGATACAACTAGACGCCACCCATTGCATTGATAAATGAAGCTGCGTGCCGTGCGTTTGGTTTGTGCGAACGCATTCGTATTCAAATCTTCGAGACCATATACCATTTCGCTAGTGCTCACCCAAAGTGCTCGCACTAGTCGCTCAGAATTAAAATATATTTTTCTATTTTTTTACGTTATACAGAATTTTTAAGCGGTCAAAATGCAACCATTAGGTAAAAATATTCATAATTTAAGTTATTTTAAATAAACACGGTCACTTGATATTAAAATATATAATAATATACAAATAAATTATCACGAACATGTATCAACCCCAATGAAACGTAATACCATCTTCTTGCTTATCAGTACGGCTACCACATTTTAATACAATACACAGAACCATCTTTTCTACTTAATTAACTAAAAATATTTACCACTGACTTTATGTTTAACACAAAAATAGCTATTTTAGCAACACGGTTATCGACGCATAATTAAGCAATAAGGTAAGATTTGGCGGCTAGACCGAGCAAACCATCTCCCAAATCTGTAAACCTTTTATCTTACTCTAGCGCGTGTCGCAGAGATTATAGGGTGCCGAATACTTTCTCACTTGTCTTGTACCTATTCCTGTTTGAGTCTTTGTAGCATTATGACCGTTTGACGTTTATTTCAATACACTGCTAGATGAATATCTCTTCCAGCTCAGTTCTACTCTTCTTGGTTTCTTGTACTTACGAATTTTAATATTTCGTCAATCCAGAGTACATTAGGGTGGCATTTCGATCGTCTAATAGTCTAATGCCTTCGAGTAATCTGTTGTACCAAGTTATTAGCTGGGCGTCTAGTTTTCGCATCATAAGGTGCGAATGTTATGACCCCAATACCGTCGTTCATACATTTTTAACTCGTCAATAATATTATGCTCGTAATATTCTGGATTCAATTGAGATTAGATGGATGTCACCGTACGTAATCGAATTATTTTGACAAATAAATTTCAATTAATATTATTTCTGCATTGTTCTTTTGGACTTTATTTCTCAGTATACATAAACTTACTTGATTTATTTTTTAATTTCTAGACTTCTCAAAATGTACAAGAAGGTGGAAAAGTTTGCAGAGGTGATTTCGTATTTCTGCACCAATGACTGGGACTATACCAATGATAATGTGCAAGAACTTTGGCAAAAGATTGATAGCAATGATCAGAAGGTAATAAATACTTACATAATATACAAATTATTAAGTAAATTGTGACATTCTCCTAGAAAATGTGTTAAGAATTTCATTTCTCGATTGAATTTGGAATGGATAAAACAAAAGCAGGTCTTTGTTTTTTTTTTTTAAAATATTTATGCATTTAAAAGGTATTGCCGTTAATGGTATTTTAGTGATACAATGTTGTTAAGATATAATTAAAAATGTATATATTAACGTCATTATATATATATGATTTTATGAAAAAAAGAATTCAAACTGTAATAATTAAAATCAAATTGAGTTATCAGTGTAGTAGGTTGAAATAATATTAGATGATTCTAATGTAATTCATACTTATCTACTATTTTTCTAAAATTTTATTTATATCCCAAAAAACTAATATTAAATTTCAAAATATTTTTGCTATCTATATATTATTTTGTCTATCAAAATCCGGAAACGGTAATGACTGTTGACTCTCTGTTTAACATATTTTTTGTATCCATTGTTTGTTGTGTCAAAGAAATTTTATTTAAAAAGTTTATAATTATTTTATCTGTAATTAATATTAATTATTGTAATATAATTATATGGGGGAGGGGGGTTATTAATCCGGGGTTAATATCAAAAGGATAATTGTCCTGATACCTTTACAATTATGTGTAATCTTTTTTTACAGATTTTCCCGTTCAGCATAAAAGATGTCGATTGGAAATTTTATTTCACATACTACATCAAGGGCATGAGGACATATCTCTTCAAGGAAGAATGCAGTCAGGAGGAAGCCATAAGGAGGTGGACGAGGTAAGATATAGTAATAAGAGTAGATACAGGTGACTGAAACTTGAATGAAGATATTTTAACATCTTTAGTAAATGTCATTTTGCTAGTTTGCTACGCCAAAGCAGTGGTGTAGTGAATGTGGAGTGGGCCTAATCGGTGATCCAGGACGGAGCAAGCTCCTGTAGTTATCCAGACAGTTCTCATCAATTTTATATAGCACACGATAATTAACAAATTATGTTGTTGGAAAAACAGGGCGTAAAAATCCGAGAGAATCAATTAGTTAACCCAATTCCGAAGTAATGATCTTTAAATTTTACACCCTGTTTTGCTTACCGTGGTGTACCTAATTCAGTCGTTAGTATTACGTCACTTCGATTTTTGTCGTCCGATAATAGCTGTCAATAGTGTCAATGCTGTTATAGACCTACAAACTTGTCTAAAGAATGGACGGAGGAGCCACTCTCGAAAACTACCCAATCAAGACTCGCAAATGGTCAGAATCTGACATTCGAATGACGCTTTCAAAATGGCATCCATTACGGTAGTTCGTAGTTCCATTTTTTACCGTTCTTAAGTTTGTAGGACTGTACCATGTTTTTGGTACATATCTGTCAAAATACTAATAACTTAGGTAAGTCATATTAATTCCTTCAAGCCTACTATACTAGACCTACATACACCTGCCAGCAAACAATAAAAAAACGTATGAAAACTGTTTTTCTTTTGTTTGTTTGTTATAGTTATTTATTTATATTTATTATATTTGATTTTTTTTATAAGAAGGTGGATGTAGGTCTTGATGACTTTCGACGAAGAGACTCTTGATGTAGACATCAGTGACACGTTTTTCATGTCTTTATAATAAAATTATTGCTATTTTTCCAAATATTCGTTCTACCTGCCTATATTTTCACTTCTCTAAGCAATGTGGAAAACAGAAAAATAATTATAAATGAAATTAATATATAGTGGCCATATTCTATAATAGCAGATTATTTTCCGTTACAGCTGAATTATAGGTACCATCAGCGCTTAGTCAGATCATGACATTTCTTTATTATTTCAATAGCTATGTGTACATTTGTGTATTTTTTCTTCGTTTGTGGCAGGAACGCATCACAAGGCATGCGTTGCGTGCGCATTGGCCGTTTTTCGTGATGAAAGTGCTAACGCACGTAATTTCGTCAGCATTGACAAAAACATACCGTTCTGTGTACTATATGTTGTAAACCTTTTTATCAGCATAGCAAGCAATCTTCAGGGAAAAATTAAAAATTATTTTACCTGCTACTCTAGACAGGTGACGGAGTGCATCTAACGCATTCAATCTCAGTGGGTCTATTCTATACACAAGGCGGCGATGGACGGTAGTTTATCATATGTATGTATTGAGAGGGTTAATTGTTGCAAAAATTTAACCGACTAAACTGTCAAAAAGTGCTATGTTTTAACAGCCCCCCCTCTCTTAGCTGTGTTTTTTTAGAGCGAGATAGACAGTTTTGACAGTTTAGACGGCTAACTTATTGTAATACTTAACCGCCTCAATACATAAATATGATATGATACCATATATGGCCGCCGATAGCCGCCTTGTGTATAGAATAGCTTTGCAGCTACCCGGAAAACGACATGGTGTTCAAAATTTTAAATAAAAAAATTAAACGAACTGGGAGATGAAGTGAATAAAATAAATAATGTATAGTTTTAATGGCGATATTGTGCAAGCGCAGGTGGTGCATTCCGCTTTTACGTAGAACTGCGTGAATGGGGCACTATGTTTATAATATTAATCCACAATATTTATTTCAGGTTTTACTATCTTCACATCCTCATGAAGACGGTGTTGGCGTGCTCATTCTCTTACGCAACTGTTTCGATGCTATACAGATTCGTCACCAGAGCATTGAAGCCATAAATCAGGAAAAAAACACGCGCTTTTTTGTTTTTGTACGCAATATCTTGTAATTATGATTAATGTTTACCAAATTTTAGCCATAGAGCATCGGCTGATCGTTAGTTTATATTTTTTTTCTAACTTTGGCAACACTTTGGCTTAATAATAAAATTGTGGAAATAAAATAAATTGCCATTATGTTGACACTACTTTGATATTCGATAAAAAATTTCTCCTATGACTCAAAATCAAAATGCACACCTGTCAGAAACTGTGGGCCATTGCTATTAATTGTTGGAGAATATACTCAGGTCTAGTTTAGTTATAGGGCTGTTGTCCTGGGATTCAAAATTGGCGCGGGGCCATTGCCAGAAAAATATATTAGTTGAAATAGGAACCTTCTTTTTTTTAGATAATCATAAATTAAAAGTAATTCATGCAAACACTACATCGATTATATTATATATATAACAATAGTCTGAAATGTTAAATAATATATTATGATTTGTCTTTGGGTTCTAGAAATATATATTGAATATATATATATATATATTATAATATATGGTTACTTATGGTTTTTCTGAGCCTTCAATATATAGCTTTACTTAGGGTAGAGATGTTTGATTCTCGAAAAAATCAAAATATATGGAGGTAATAAGAATATCTGAGACCTCTAATTGACATGCAAGCTCTAAAATGACAGTGTTTTTATTACACACATTCACTGCTGACCAGATAACTAATAATTAGTTACCACATTTAAATATCACGCTAATTATATCTAATGGCCAACTAATGGTTACGCGCCTAACGCGTCTTTAGCACTGGAAGACTTTTAATGAGCATTAAACTGGTACTTGCATAACCGATTTAATAGGGAAGGCAAATAAGGCTTACCTGGAACGGGTTTTACATCTTTATCTAAAATTTCAGAAATCAATTCGATTAAAGTAATAAAAACATTGCCAATTATAATGCTTGCCCTTAGAACAGAATTCGAAATCATTTTAATTAATTATTGTTTTGGGTCAATTCTTGCCTTACAAAGAATATCGATCATTATAATATTATATAAAGAAACTATTGGAAAATTTATTACATTGAAACTAAAAAATCGATTTACTCGTACATCCCTCTAGGGGAAAATAGTTAAATAAAATCTAGGGTAAATCTAGCCCTGATTATAGTCACTACGCCCAATAAATCGCCATACAATAATAATAAATACATTATTATTTATACAACAATCAATATGTGTTGCCATTTTATTCAACCGTATAATTGTTTAATGACAGATGTATTAGGCCAATCGGTCTTCGCATAAAAAATTAACATCATTGTCTGAATCAATTCGAGATTTTTAAAAAAGTGGAACAGACGGCTGCCGGTAGGTAGCGTTGCATAATTATGGTCAGAAAAAGTGGCACAAATCATCACACGTTTACATCATAATATATGGTAATTTGAATAAACCATCATCGGAGATGTGTGGTCTTTATAAACACGGTGTTCGCAAAGTGACACACACTCACTTCATTTGTTATTACTGAAGTTCAAATTCTGCATTCCAGTGTACCAAAAACTGTTAAGGTACAGATTTTATAAGTACTTAAAATATCATATCACTCTTTGAACACATTATTTAATTGCGATTTTCTTAAGGTGCATTGGCCCTCAGGTAGAGAATTCTAATTAGCCATTTACTGTCATCAAAGTGGAGTAGTTGACAGAAATATCTTTTCTAAGTCCGAGTGTTGCAGGCTGTATCAGTGAATTGAGCGAAATGCGGTTGATTGTTATTTTAAAAAAATAGTCTGCTGATCTGTGGATCTCCCATTCCTAAAACCTTGGAACGGTCATAGTAAGTTACCCTTTTAAGGTATCTTAAAGAATTCATACAGTTCGATCTAGCCCGTAATATAATAGAGTTTTTAAAAAGAAGATCAAATGAGGCTCCAGAGAGTAGACCACTTGCTCAACCTATTAGGTTCATACTGTACCTATGTCCAAATACATTTTGAAAAACAACATAATATACAGTTTTCAAATACCTACCTTTGCCAGGTTGGTTTCATATGTAGAACTACATAGGTATAAGTAGTGTTGCGTACATCCGCTGACGTAATAATAAATTGTTGTTTGCGTTCGCTACCAATTCACTGTATGGTCTCTTGGATCCCAGTATATTAGCTGCTATGGAAATGGAAAGCGAATTAATAATACAACAATAATGTGACCAAGAAAGAAAAAAACAGCCGATAATAATTCCGCAAAATCGTGAAAACACACAAGCTTTGCTTTCGACTTCTGTAAAGCATTTTTGTTTGTTTTTCGTTAGATTCCTTTAAAAATGTATTCTTTATACAAAACTTTTAAACGGATGGAATGACCATTTAGATGAATATGTGCCACTATAAAAATAATGACCAATACCCAACAATGAAATCTCAAATTTTAAAAAAAATCATTTATTTTTAACATTAGTAACTAAATATATAATTCCGCGCAAACGCACTATCGGAAATTATTAACTAAAATGTTGCCAAACTGCGTGATTTATTATAATGGGCATAATTGTTGTAAACACCCTGTATGTAAATATTTTATCTTATAAATAAAACCCAATTATGACGTTTTAACTGTTATTAGATCTCTAAAGGAAAGTGTTATAATACTTATAATACAACTTTCTATTAATTTAGTATTATAAAAATGAGGCTAAGGTTGTATACATATATATTATTTTGTACGAATAAATAATAATATAGATCCATAAAGCTAATTTAAAATAAATTATAAGCCATTTTTAATACAATATCGTGTGTCTGGATTTTGTTTTATCTTAAATTGTGTCAAATTTTGATATATTATATAAATATTCTTTTTAACACTACAACAAGCCATAAGGCCGAATGACAGTAATGTATTTAGTAATAGAAGAGAAACAATCTCAAGTTCCCAGGCTTTGAGAAAATCAAATAAATATATAATGACCTCACAGAGAATCGAACTCGGGGTCCCTGGATGAAAGGCCAGCGCTTTACGCCAATCGACTATAATGTCTTCACTTGAGCATTCAACGTAGCTCACAATAAATAATAAATTGTAATCAGGTGAGAGCCTCCGTCCATTGCGATGGCAAATTCACTACGACTTGACTCAACAGCTGGTGGGTGAGCATAACCACACGCAGTCTGCGTAGATTATGTACCTACTTTCTGGGTATTGAGAGAGAGATGAAGCGGGGTAAAGTGTACCGCTTTGGAACTA
This sequence comes from Rhyacophila brunnea, assembly GCF_057557595.1. Lineage (NCBI taxonomy): Eukaryota > Metazoa > Arthropoda > Insecta > Trichoptera > Rhyacophilidae > Rhyacophila > Rhyacophila brunnea. The sequence goes on from NW_028233276.1 coordinate 4,633,355, forward strand.
ATAAAGTAAGGTAAAGTGTAACTGGGGTAAGAGGGGTTGACTGTGTCGAGTTGCAACGACTTGCCGTCGTAATAGGCGAGGCACTTATGACGATTTAATGTGGTTGCGTTTTACGCATGCACATAATGCAGCAGCGAAATTAGGACTAAACCGTTAATATTGTTCTTGGTTCGTAACGCTCAGCGCGCATTATGCCGTCTCATGGATGCTTATACCCATCTATGCCACGCGCAGGTATACCGCGCGACTGGCTTATATATTTCTTACTGCAGATGGGTCTTCTTTTCACAAGTATTTTAACTGTAGAAGCGACATGCAAACGTTTTCATTTCTATAGTACCACTTTTTCATCTTGTCTACAATACTCTGGATACGAAAATAAAATATCGTATTATTAGATTAATAAATAAGCAATGAAAAAAAATATCGACACTTTGATATTTATCTCTACACGCGGATTGTTGCATCATTAGGAAGTCTTTATATAACGCATTTGAGTAAAATATTTTAGAATCACCCTATCTAAATTTATTAGATTTATGTGTAAAAATTATTATTACTTTTTTGTGTTTTACCTTAAAAATAATAAGATAGATTAGACAATAAGATTTAACTACATATTTAAGAATTTTTCTTCAAATGTTAATAATTCTGTGATTTTGTGGTAAAAGTGCTTAAGTCAGTTTGGTTGCAGCTGAGATAATCGATTTTGATTTTATAAATCACAGTTTTTGCTTAGAAGTTAATTGGTGTATCTTTATTTTTATCTATTTTACATTATTTATGTATAATTACGTTTTTGATATTGTGTTATATTCAATATTTGGAATAAGTAATTTTAATTTCAGTTAAAAATTATTTTCACAATGCTATTTCTACAAATTATAATATCTATTTATTTTGCTTACATGTGACAAAATCTACGATACACAAAAAAGAGCACAATTCTTTACACACATTGGCATTAAATCAATTTCGTGAAAACGCGACTTAATAACTTTTACCCTGCAATCACAGAATTCAATATGTAGATTGACAAAATTCTGATCAGATAAATACAATGCGTTTAATATAATGGTAATAATAATAATATATCCTCTACAAATACCCGGAATAATCTTTTCCTTTTGTATAATATTATTGCGTGACACTTTTTAAATATATTGAGAAATATTATTTGTACCATCTAATAGACAACATATTTTGAAAGAATGAAAGATTAATGTCAATGGATTTTAAACGTGTGGGGGGAATTTTGTTTTACTTTTATAAGAAAGAATACATTTTATTGTGACATTTTAAGTAAGTATAATTATTATTATGGTACAATATAATGGATGGTTTAAATAATAAAATACCGATTAAGATCATTGCTTAATGTGCAATAATAAAATTACCTATATTATGTCAATAAGATAATCTTTAATTTATTTTTTTGTTATTCAAATCAAAATGGCATATTGAGTAGTGGTCATTATAAAGAAATTATAATAATTGTACATAGTATTAATATTAATTAATTTGTATTGAAATTGAAGGGTGATTAGCAATTATATAGATCAAGCGAACTTATACTTCTTCTTCTTCTTCTTCCACCCTGTCACGTCCCAACATTGGGACATAGGGCAAGCAGAAATTGGCGCCACTTCCCTCGGTCCATCGCCAACTCTTGCGCCTCCCGCCATGTCAGACCTGCAGCACGTAGGTCGCACTTGTAGCACCGCTGCAGGGTGGGGGGGGGCGGCCACGGCGACGGAACCCTTGAGGCTGTGCCACAAGGGTACGAAGTGCCGCACTCTTTGGCGGCATCCGGAATACGTGTCTCAGCCACGTAAAACGTCTCTTCGTGATAACTTCAATCACCGAAGGCTGTTGTGTCTGCTCACGAACTCGGGTGTTTGTAACGCGGTCGTACCAATGTACCCCTAAGATTCGGCGGAGACATCGATTCTCAAAGCTCAAAAGCCGAGACTCTTGAAGCTTAGTAAGATGCCATGTCTCACAGCCATACAGGAGCACAGGTAGCACGCACGCGTTAAACAAACGACATTTGGTCCTCACAAAATACAGCCTTGACCTCCATGCGGCTCCAAGTTGGTTGAACAGAGAGTCCGCCATTATTTAATATATAATATACGCCGATATTATTATATATTATAAATAAAAAAATAAAACCTTCAATAGAACATGGAGTGTAATGCTACATCTAGTGACATAATTACGAAATATTCAATTGAAATTATTATAAACATTCAAATTTAATATCCTTTTTTTTAAATGAGCGTTCATTAAACCATATCAGTTGATTATTATGTATTTATATCCTCATGTTTATTTTTATCATTGAAATGAAATTTGATAAATTCTCTCGACAGTACTAGAGAAGACTTTTGTTTTTTTTGTATTAGAAAATTGTGTCTTCTTATGTATATACCTACTTGATCAAGCTTTAGTTTTTTCGATATTAATTATATTAATTAATTAAATGTTTGGTAATTACATCATATGCCTATATCACGTAACACTAGAAATACTCGACCTTTAATGAGAATCTATCGTTGTTATTAAATTTGAGAGACTACCGATATATATAATATATATATGACGTATATTATACGTCATGATATAGTTCACTACCAGTTCAGTAGGTATAACAGAGACGTCGTTCGACCTATATATATGTTATATCACCGTCAAACTAACCTAATTTTTAATATATAAGAAATATTGCTCAATATTCATTTAAGTAACATTAATAAACTGTTATATTATTTATGTATATTGTAAAATACAAATAAAAGGTGGATGTTTTTAACAGATTGCTTGGAATATAATATATTTTAATCATGTACAATATGACGTTTGATTATCCACTATTTTCCATCTATAACCAGAGTACACTATAAAATAAAAGTATATATTATTAATTACTATTATGTATGTCAAACTCAACAATTTTTTTGGAGTCGACTGCACAAAAATATTATGTTTTATCATTTACGATGTACAATGTAGGTTAGCGATAGCACATTATAAATTTAGTTGATCTGTGTATTTAATTAATTACGGTTTTTTTGCATAACATTCTGAATATATTATTATTGTCTATAAATTTAAATAAAATATGACGTATTGTATAAAGTTCACCACAGATTCTAAGACAATAAAATTGCAATAAATAAAATATTTGGGAATAATATAAATATATTATAATATGCATATTCTGTTAAATTATTTTACATTAACAATGAATGTTATGATTATTTTTATTATGATAACTATAAGTACATACCTAATATGTAATAAATAATATAATATGTAAGATATAAAAATGATTGTATGTCCCAGTGGATTTTTTTGAGTTGTACCTATATAAGTACCTACCTAAGTAAAAATAAAATATTTTAAAATAAAGGAAGTTATTTAGTGTTTTATTTCCATTTTTACCCATCCGTTTTTTTATATAAAATTCAATATGATTATTATTCATTTTTATAATACTATCTACCTACTAGTGGCGAAGGGTGGAATTATGCGGTTTAATTGAATTTTAAAAACTAACCAACACCGTCTGTAATTTATTGTAGTATTATTTCAATGAAAACAAATACGTATGACTGACAAAGTTTATTGTGCACTATTTATGGCGGATTTTAACAGCCTGCCTTCACCCTTCGCTACTGCCACCTACACACTCAAATTCTATATATTGGTTATTCCATTATCGAAAATTTCTTATTTTAGGCGATTATTTAGATCCTACAATAAGGTGAATACTTCATCCTAGCGGAAAAATATGAAGCTTGCAATTTGATTTTTTTTTGTGATAATTTAAATTTTTAAGTGTTTTAATTAATAGAAATGTATCCAAAAATATTAAATATACAAATAATTATTATTTAGTCAAAAAAAATATTTTATGGTCATGTTTGTTATTAAAATTAAATTTACGTACACATTAGGAATGTTTTTGACTAATTATTCATCGTTTTAATGTTTTTTTATTATTATTATATTTATTTATAAAATGTGTATAAATTGGAATCCTTTTTATTTATATCAAATCTAATTTCGGCATGGTCACAATATTGATCTGAAATAAATCCCTATTTTTTATAATACACGACTGCGAATATAATATAACAGGGGTAATGTATTGGAAGATTAAAGGGAGGGGTGTATAATATTTTATTACTGATGTGCAATACAGGTTTGAGGTCGAGAAACTTGAAGAAGAAGTTGAGAAGCTTTGTTTCAGTTTATATACTTTTGAATACCGAACAAACGTTACTGATAATTTAGTCCACGTTCGGAAAAAGTGCGTTTAGCGATAACGCTAATTTTCGGTAAATAAGTTCAAATGACTCGCCATACATTTATCCACATACCAACCAATAACATTATATAATATCGACAACATATGCAGTGGCGTAGCTAGAGATATTGGGCCCCTATGCGAAAAGCATGTAAGGCATCCCATTCCGTTTTTATTAATACAAAATGCTATTATTATATTATATTATATTCATCTTATTATAAAAGTAAAAATAGCTCACTGTTTAAGGCGTAGCATCTACCTACCAAAGGTACCTAGCGGAAAAGTACGAAGCTTGCAATTTGAGACATTTTTTTGATAATTTACAATTTACAATTTCTTTTCAATGTTTTCAGATCAGGGAACTCAGAAATAATGGGAACTGAAATACACAACGGGTAAGGCGATAGCAGGTAACCGACTCGAGTAAGGAAGAATCCGGGTTAAACTTACACACGTGTCTAGAATACGTGTTACGTCGAATACTGAAAACTGCTCTCGGTTTATGCATTTACGCTCATTTAATGTTGGTGTATGACACACACTTTTGCACGTCCATAATGCGTGCTTCATTTTCGTAGGACACTCACACATTCAAAAGCCTGCTTCACCATGCGGCGTATTGAATATAGCATATCGGTATTCTATTTATTATGTGTTCTGTGTTTCAGATACATATTTATTAATTAATACACTTTAAATTGTAAATTATCAAAAAATGTCACAAATTGCAAGCTGCGTATTTTTCCGCTAAGTGCCTCTGTTAGGTAGAGACTTCGCTTTAATAATATTTTTTTTCACTAATGACATTTGACATTTTAAAATAAACCATTTTATAAGCGCTCATATTATTACTTATGTGTTGCGCTAGTCACAATTAAACGGTGTCACATTTCCGTGAGATATATTTTTGCGAACAACGTATTATTATAACTGAGTATTTTTTTGATTGAGATTTAGGGTCTTGTGTGCGATTGGATCCTAATACTATGCATCAGCTATGGGACTAAACAGAATATGACAATACAATTAATTATTTGAATTGTGACGGCAAACACATAGTACTGTCACACAGTGACGTCCCGTGGGGGTAGGCAGATTAAGCGTCGCTTGGGGGCGGCAGTTACTCGAAGGGCGGCAAATCGATGAGAATCATTTGGCATACTTAGACATAGCTACCTACCTAAACTTAGTAACAACGAAAATTTATTTTCATTAAAAATATCAGCTCACTGGTTAGAAACAAAAAATGTATTAATTAACATAAAAAGTTTAACAAGGCTGCAATTTTGTTGTCGGGTTCGCGATGTCTAGTATACTTCCGTTGGCCTTAGACGTCCGATGTTCTTGGTGACACGTGCGGATTTGTCTGCCTTCGACACTAAAGATGCATGCCCCCCCCCCACTCACAGAGCGTTCCATCTACCGCTCTTGGTCCACGATTTTAGTATTAGTATAAATAGTAATAACGTCATATTAACGTCAAAAAATTCCCACTTTTGGGAAAAAAATATTTATAAATTTAATTTTGTGGTAGGTATGTTTTAGTGGTAGGTATATATTTTGTTAGTAGGTACCTAATGTATCCATACCAACACATTTCTTAGATGTTGGAGTCATGAAAGGATGATTAAAAAATACTGTATAAAAAAATGGAGCGGCATTTTGGCGCTGCCTAGGGCGGCATTTTGTCTAGGGACGTCACTGCTGTCACATGATTTTTAAGCCGCCGCATCATATTGAAACGCTATTATTTCATAACAACAATTTCAGGACACTGATACTTTTCTGAAGAGGGCTCAATTTGGAACATTATTTATAGAGTAGTAGACCTACTGATGAGAAATAAATTTTATAGTTCATGAAAAATTCCAGGATTTTTCTACCACCACTTTGTCTACTTTACGATTGAATAGATAAAATGAAAATCTACCTTCACCCATATAAAAATTAACACACATCCAACATACGGGAAGAAAAATCATGGCATATCATATTTAGAAACACGAGGGGAGAACTTTGCGTGATTTTTGCATAGGGCCCAAAAAATCTAACTTCGCCACTGTATAATGTGAATTCACAAACTTACACTTAACATTGACCGCAATAGCTGATCTATGCTATTTTCATATCTAGTTAACGAATTAATATTACTTTTAGTAATAACACTATCACGATTTCCTCGAAATTGACAACAAAATAAAACGCGCCCATTTTCGTATTTCGGATTTTTTTAAGAAAGGCATTTTTAAGAAGAGAGCAGGACGTATTCGTCCTTTATTTTTATGTTGAAAAATAATTCGTACAATACTATTAAGTCCATACTTACTAATAATTATTATAATTATATTATAATATGTCCTTATTTGAGGCGAAGGGTGGAGGTAGCCTGTTAAGATCCGACACAAATAGTGCACAATAAACTATGTCAGTCAAACGTATTTGCTTTCATTGAATTAAGACTAAAATGTATAGACAGTGTTTGTTAGTTTTTAAAATTCAAATAAACCCTGCCTAATTCAGGCCATAGTAGATAATAGTCAAAAAATATTCGTTTATCTATAAAATATCTCAAATTATGACATTTAATCATATATAATTTTAGATGTTTTAGAGATATAACAATATTTTTTATCAATTATGGTTTGGCTGTAGCAGGGTTTAATGAATTTTAAAAAAACTAACCAACACCATCTGTAATATTTATTCTTAATTCAACGAAAACAAACAAGTATGGCTGAAAAAGTGTGTACTATTTTGGTTGGATAGCCCATATCATACCTAAACTATTATGGTTTGCTTTAGGCAGGGTTTAATTAAATTTTAAAAACTTACCGGCACCATCTGCAAAATGTATTATTAGTACAATGAAAACAAATAAGTATGAATGACAAAGTTTAGTGTGCACTATTTATGTCGAATCTTAACAGCCTACCTCCACCCCTCTGCCACTCCAAGCCACTGGCTTGTATATTGTTACAGTTCAATGAACATGTTTTTACATTGGTATTAAAGTAACTGAATAAATTCCACGTTTTTTTAAAGTTAAATTTGCACTGACAGATAGTCAAAAAATATTACCTACACTATTAGTAGGTACACACATTTTTATTTTCTAAAACAATAATTGATGTTTTTTTTTACTTAAAAATACAATATAATCGTGAATACAAAAACTTTGTATACATTCAAGAATGACAAACATACAATAAAATATAATAATTAGAATAGATGAACATGTATTCAAGGAAATCACTAATTTAAAATTAAAGTTTATCTTTTTCAGAATAATTATAAACATACATAATTATCTTTTTAATGTTTTCAGATACGTACGTGTAATATACAATACATATGCCAGTATGTTGCTGGAGGCCATTAGTGGCGTTGCACTCCTTTTGTATGCTACGGTCCACGTTGTCTTGAAGCCTTCATAAAAATTAAACTGCTCTTTCCTTATCGTGGACATTATACACAGAGATTTGAATCCATTTTCGAACGGCCGAAAAGCTGTCGAATGTAACTTTGAAGGCAACATGTCGAAATTGATTTTGAAGGGAAAATTTTCAATTGGATGCTCAGAATATAACTACTTTTTTTTGAACGCCACGAATCAATTTTTAGATAAAGAACGTTGTAATACGGAAAAGTTTGAAAACCACTGGAGTTTTGGGTGGAATTTTCTGATTAATGTAATGTATTAACAAATAATAATTCGCAAAAAAAAGAAATTGAAAAAATCCTGGAATATTATTATTAATTTTTCAGTACATATTGTATAGTAATAAAATAATAAATAATAATATGTACTTATATTAATACAATATGCCTACCATTTTTTTTTATTTAAAAATGTTTTCGTATCTGCGCAATAAAGGTAATTTTATATCACACATAATAATAGCAGAGAAACAAACCATTTTCCCGAGCCTGAAAAGGCTTTTATTGCAAGGAAATAATTCGCGAAACACCGAGAGGGCATTATCCTGGCACAGTTTTCATATATTTAATATATCAACATATTAAAAAGCTAATTCCTCCAAAAAAAATGCTGCCATGCGGTATCCATACAATATAAATTTTATTAATAATCGAGTTTTAGAGTAAATTTATAAAAAATGAAGTTAGATCTTTCGACCGTGACAGGACTCGAACCTGCAATCTTCGGATCCGAAGTCCGACGCCTTATCCATTAGGCCACACGGTCAGTTGGGAAACTCGACCTATTTACCGTTTATCCAGACTTGTATAATATTTACAGGAAGAAAATCGGGGAAACTTGAAGAATGTCTCATCTTCATAGTTGTATTAAAAATAAGGCTTTTAGAATAAGTATTGTTTTTTTTAGTTAGCTTTCCGAAAATTGTTTATCCGAGTTTGTCTACGCAAGAATATTTACAGGAAGGAAATTGGGATTTTTTATATACATACTTTAGTTTACATATATAATTTTATTGTGATGTCGACGATACGTGGAGTTGCAAAAATGAAGGAAAGTATTCGTAGAAAAATAATTCTAGATTTCCAAACTTATTATAATATATTACTATATATGAATACTATCTAAATACAATATTATGAACAATCATGGACCCCACATGTTGTAGCGGGCCCCCAGGCAAGGATCTATGGCGGTTATGGGCGTGTTATGGTCGTGTTATGGTCTACAAATGTTAGGCGTGGGAGTGTTATGGTCTACAAATTCTCGACGGAAATTATCATTTAAGTATATCAAACATCATATCACATCAAATTGCAACGCACAACCACATTTTTTAAATATTCAATAGCTCTGAAATAAACTAGCGCCACAGGCGACTTTTCTTTACTATTAGAGTAAATTTGTGATGTGTGTTAATCTAACTTAGCTCGTTGATCCGCCACGCCGGGCCCCTCCTATGTCCGGGCCCCCAGGCTAGAGTTCTGTCAGCCCCCCTTTGTGGGGGCCATGATGAAAATATAGGAAAGTTCATAATTTTCATATTCACAATAGGTATACGTTGAAAGTCTTTTGGGTAGATAAGTCGTTCAGACGGGATTTTTGGGGGAAAATCTATATAAATAAAAACTATCGATTTGAATTGTGGGTTGAAATATCAAGAATGTAGATACAATTGATAGGTATCAACAATATACCTAGTCCATAAGCAGTCCAAATTTCATCAATATTGGTCTCGTGGTACCGTGATCCAGTAATTTTTAAGTTACAATTGAATAAACAAACAGACAAAAACTTAAATTTTATTGCAAGTATAGATTGATTTAATTACCAATAATTAAATGGTATTCATTGAAAGTAATAATCTAATAATAAATAATTGATATGATAGCCAATGAGGAGGCATTTGTATTCATTGTGCAACACAACGGCCCAAAACATTTTTTATTTACAAGTCATATAGTTTTAAAACCCATTAATATAACTAATCTGTGCCACCGACCTTGCATTACTGTTAATTTGTTGCATTATTTTAGCAAATAAAGTACCTAGTATGAAATCACAATTTTTAAATGATAACCCAAAGACAGATAAACGTCATGAGTAGAGAATCCAATCCCGAGCCAAAATTCTGATCCCGGGATTTCGGGATTACAATTTGACAATCCCGGGATTGGCATTTTTTTCCATTGTTAATATAAAAATTTTATATTCACAAATAACATTGATAAAATCGGTTAAAAATAAATCTAGTATAATTTAAACTATTTAAGACATTTATTGTTAATATTGTATATCTACGTTCAATCTTGGAAATACATAAGTGTAATGGAGTAAATAAATATTGTAATAAAAATAATAATGTGAATTTAATATGAGATTGCTGTTTCTGATAGTAAAGACTTAATGAATGGATTAGCGAGATTTAAAATAGTAAAATAAATAATCATGGCGTACTTATGGCCTTTCCGCTTCATACATCTAATTAGTCAGCCAAATATGAAACTGCCGTAAAACGTATGAGATCATGGTGGAATTACTTTGTTAAAAGTGCGAAGCATTCTTTTTTAAAATCTTTCTCATTTTCAATAATTTATGTGAAAAAATAAAATAAATCGGCAACTTACACATGGGTATAAATCAAACTTCATTCAAACTCAGTTTATTTCTAATGTAGTTATTTTTGATTATAATTATTTTTTCTGTTATATTTTCGCTTTTATTTTATGTTCCATAAAAATTGATAATAAAATCAATCCCGAAATACCGGGATTATATTTATCAATCCCGGGATTCATAGGTATCGAAAATAGCTCGGGATCCCGAGATCCCGGGATTCGGGATCTCGGGATTGGAATCCCTAGTCATGAGTATTGCAGTGTATTTCGATTTTATTGGGTATGTCCTACATCACGTCCCCATATGCTAAAGCGGGCCCCCTAAGATGAAGGTTAGTGTGATACTCTACAGTAGCGTTTCCCAAATTCGATATGTGAATTATCATTTAAATGTCGCTCGAAGTGGACTATCATCGCTCCGCTCCGTCTCGCGTAAAAAATAATTAGAGCTAGGTAGGTCATACAACAAAAAATATAACATACTTATATTTACAAAATACACATCGAATTCGATAAAAAATATGGACAATATGGTAATATGTTCGAAAAATTATCGAGCACATTTGTAAAATTTTCCATTTCGAGTGCTGATATCACATTAAATTGCTTTTTTAAAATTACACGTAGGCGACTATTAGAGCAAATTTGTGATGTGTTTATTTCACTTAGGTGGTCGACCCGTCATGCCGGGTCCCCAAGCTAGAGTGCTGTTACCCCCCCTCGCCTTTCATGAAGTTCAAACTGTCAATATGAACCAATTTTTAATTTGTTTACCTACTGCACTGTCCTATTGTCAGCGCTCGAAATGGAAAATTTTACGAACCGGAGCGCTCGATAATTTTACGAAAATATCAACTATATTATACTATACTACATTAATTGTAAATGTGATTTATAAAAATAAGTGTGTTATTTTTTTATTATATGAAATATCTAGATCAGACGGTCAAATTAATATTTCCACGAGACGGAGCGATAATTTTGTGGATTTTATGAACCGGAACGGCGGTCCGGTGCGTTCCGGTCCATTTCGAGCCCTGCCTATTGTATATACAATAATCTTGTTTTCTGTTGTAGGTATAAATACGACGTACGTACTTATCTTTACCTAGTGTTTAGATGTAAATTTGTAATAATGCTAAAGGGATAATGCAGAGGTTGTCAAAGTGTGCGCTCTGGGGCCCTGGGTTACTATGATCGATACCGAGGGGTAACGCATCATGTTGAAACAGTGACGTCCCGTGGGGGTAGGCAGATTGAGCGTCGATTGGGGGCGGTAGTTACCCAAAGGGCGGCAAATTGGGGAGAATCATTAGGTATATATATAGTAATAGCTACCTAAACTTAGTAATAACGGAAATATCTTTCCATCAAATATTCAGCTCACTGGTTGGAAACAATGTATTTATTAGGTACTATAAAGTTTTACAGGACTTTTTTGTTGGGTTCGCGATGTCTAGTTTACTTCCGTTGTCCTTCGACGGCACGTTCTTGGTGAACACCAATGACACGTGCATACCCAACTCGTCACTCATACGTAACTCGCGAGTTTTGGAAGTTGTCAGGTGTATTTTTAACTGTACCTATCTGAAACCGTAGACTCGCAATATTGTCTATTGAAGCAGAGATGGCATTTAAATTATATTACAACACGTTTCTTAGATATTGGAGTTACGAAAGGATGATAAAAAGTACTGTATAAAAAATGTGGCGGCATTTTGATACTGCCTAGGGGCGGAATTTTGTCCAGGAACGTCACGAATAATGTATTAATCTTAGGAAATATTAATATTTATAGTAAGCGAAGACTTGGCAGAAAAAGAACTTCCTTGTTCAAGAACCTCAGATACTGGTTTGAGCTCAGCACTTTATCTCTGTTTGAGCAGCGACAAGCAGAGAAAAAAATACTCAAAACTATCGACGAGGCCTGAAAACGGATATTGCACAGAAAGAATAATAATCGTAATCGAATGCATTGATGTATACTGCTCTTCCCTTATCGTAGACATCATCACGGAGTCTGACAATATGACAGTAAATTCTCTCATTCAAACTAATGAAAATACAAGTAGCTATAATCAGGGCCGTAGCAAGGTCTTTTGGCGCCCAGGGTAAGGGGTAGATTTTGCGCCCCCACAACCTTACCAAAACACTAAAAACTTAATTCCTTACAATAAAAATTAACCAAAAGACCTTGCTACGGCCCTCAGACACACCACAGTCTAGATCACCATGCCAGTGGTTTTTATTAATAACTTAAAAACATTATTGCAATTATTTATTTATTCATTTGAATCATTTCAACTAAACATATAGAAGTAATATGTTCATGCTAAAATTTAGCCTATAGTCTGGCCATTATATCTTGGCTACGGACGTCATAACGGTGATCTGGGGAACTAGAGTGATCCTCGATATAGTCCGTAACACTGCATACAGCGCTATAAAATCCTAGCCAAGTTATAATGGTTCTAGTATATTATGTCTAGTTTGATTACATGATAATATAATATTATTAGTAGGTGTAAGTATATTATATTATATTTTGTACTTCTTGGATACCACTGGATGACTAAATTTGTCCAACAATTGTCTCTCCTTCGAGCTATGTGCCAGCCCATCTCCATTTGAGGCTTTTAATGAACTCTATCACATCGCAAACCCTTGTCTGCTTCCTTATCCACTCATTCCTCTTTTAGTCCTTTCGCGTTATGCCCAGCATGCACCTCTCCATACCACATTGTGCTACTCTAAGTTTCTGGATCTCTCTTTTACTTAGTGTCCATGTTTCACACGCATATGTTATTACGGGAAGCACACACTGGTTGAACACTTTGAGCTTTAGGTACAGTGGAAGGTAACTTTTAAAGACAAGACGGCCAAAAGCACTCCAGCCTAGCTTTACTCTGCGAAAAATTTCATCAAATTAATATACAACCATCTATAGACACTTGTTGTCCCAGTAGATATAGTTTTTCACCTGTTCGAGCTGAGTGCCATTGATGAGGATCTCTTTTTTGCCCGCAAAGCAGTTGAACATGACTTTCGTCTTTGTTACATTACTGCAAGGTAGACCTAGATAGAGCCTTAGAGGCCGCTGGATCGATGAAATGATAAATTTCTGCGGAAGTACGTAGCAACGCAACGCACAGGACTGAGAGAAGTGGAAGTAGCTTGAAGAGGCCTTCATCCAGCAGTGGATAGATTCAGGCTAATGATGATGATTATATTATGAGATTTTTTTGATTAGGTAGTTGGTATTTTTGGGGCGCCGTGGAACGGACAAGCTTTAAAAAAACTGGAATAATGAATACATTTGACAATAATTATTAGTATATTATGGTAATTAGCTAAATAGACAGAAAATACAACAAATGACATCAGTGCAATCCTGAATCAATATTATTTTAATTATCAATATTATCGGTACTCGGTAGGTATAAAATGTAAGTATGATTTCTTTCAGAAAGCTGTGATATAAAATAAATTAAGTGAAATGGAGAAAGTGTGAAGTGTTATGTAGAAATTATGAAGTTAATATCATCGCCCCAAAAGCAAAAGGGCACTTGTGCATAAATTGAGTTTTGAGAAAAACGCATTTTAAGTGTTTTTGGAGTGAAAAAAAAATCGTGGAGAGGTTATTACTTAATATTTTGAAATGAAATTTGGATCACATATGACCTAATTACTCAAAATTGAAATGCAATTTCAATTTTTTTATAATTTGTCAATTTTTGATTTTTAAGAGGTTCTAAGTCACATGTTAACTTTTTCCTATATGCATTTATGAATAGCTTTATCTTCATATTTTGATTTGCGAGCGTCCACTTTACGCTTATTGTGATCTTCCAAAATATTTATTTGGGCCTCTTTGTCCGCTGCCAACATGTTTTTAAATTTTTCACAAATTTCACAAGTGCCCTTTTTCTGCAACGAAATTTTATTTTGTATAAAGGCCCTTAGTCACTTTTAAATAATTACACTTGTTACCATTTTCCTATATTATTTTTGTAAACATTGCACATAGTTCCTAAAATCGTGTACATGTTACCTTTTTCCTATACATTAAATGAAGATCAGTTTACAAATACACAAGTAACCTTTATTTTCTTTTTTCAATTGTGAATTCATGGGTTTTGCTTCACAAATGCCGTTTTGCCCATAATGTAGAGTAAAAAATTACAAAGAAAACTGCATTCATAACTCAAAACCGTAAAAATTGCACATGTGCCCTTTTCTTTTGGGGCAACGATATCTAGTTGGTTTACAGTTGATCCACTCAATAAGGTCACGACAGCGCTAAGAACCGACGGCTGAAAGCAGGTTCCGTCTTGGAGCGATTGGGTCGATTGGAGCCAACCGGGCCTCGCACTCTGGGTGGATATGTTCAAATCAAATCAAATCAAATTTATTTATTTTACATATAATGAACATAGCAAATTATAAATTCAAAGCGTTCACGACATGACATAAAATAAGTGTTAATAATTTAAAAAAAAATTAAAATACCGAGAAGTGTGAGTTAATAATACAATAGGTAATAAAATAAAATAACAAAAATAACAAAGTAAAAGTAGATGGAAGCACACAGAGTGAACTTTGATAGACCCTATCTTAAAAACTTATAAAACAACGTCCATCTAAATTCACACTCACGTAAGTGGAATATATCAATATTTGAAGCGATTTCATTAAATGTGGTTATTGCCCTCCCAATTGGCATTACTAATGGCAGGTTAGTTCTGCACCGTGGGAGAACAAACAACGGATACCCTCGATTCCTAAGGTAATTATCAGAAACACACAAGCCAACACCACCAAGAATGGCAGAGTTCACATTTACGCCGCATATAAGTCTGAAAAAATATGTAGCTAAATAAAGATCCCTTCTAAATTTTAAGCTACAGTATGTAAGCATCCCTAAGAGAAAATCAGTCGGATAGAGCCACGGATAATATCCATACAGCCGATAGTAAAGGAGTCTCAAAAATTTCTTTTGGACTCTCTCCACCATAAGGCCGTAATTCAACTGATGCGGGGCCCAAACGATAGACCCACTCTCAAGTCTGCTTCTAACTAATGAGTTATAGAGAATTTTTAGTACCGTAACATCCGAAAAGACCCGGGAAGTACGCAAGACAAAGCCCAACATCTTTAGCGCCTTTTTACAAATGGTATCTATATGACCACTAAACGTCAGTTTACTGTCAAACGTAATTCCAAGATCTCTTACAGATGATATTCGCGAGAGAACTCTGCCATGCATCGAATACTGGAAAAACAATACTCGTGAGGCTTTAATAAACGATAAAACATTGCATTTATCAATATTGAAGTCCAGTTTGTTACGCCTGCCCCAATCTAATATATTATTTATATCAAGTTGGAGTTGACTACGATCGTCCAAGGTGACAACTTCCATGAAGAGTTTCAAGTCATCTGCAAACAACAAAAACATAGCATTTTTAATTACCAATGCTATATCATTTATAAAAATCGTGAACAGCAATGGCCCCAAGTTTGAGCCCTGAGGCACACTAGAAAATGTTGCAAATGTCTGTGACTGATAAAGGCCGTACGATACGTATTGTTGACGATTCTTAAAATAACTCCCGAATAACCTGAGAAATCGATCAGACAATCCAATTAGTTGGAGTTTTTCCATTATAATATCGTGATCGACTCTGCCAAATGCCTTCGAGAAATCATTGTAAGAACAGTCAACCTGGCTGCCTCTATCTAGTACTGACGACGCACAATCAGTAAATACCATCAGGTTTGTTTCCGTTGAACGGCCTGCTCTAAATCCATGCTACTCATTCATTATAAATGACTCAATCCTTGGAGAAATCATGCTGTGCATGATCATCTCAAGAACTTTTGCTGGTGCAGAGAGAACAGCTACCGGCCTATAGTTTTCCACTGATGACTCCGTACCACTCTTATGAATTGGAGTAACCTTCGACATCATCCATACTTCCGCAAAGATACCCGTTTCCATTGTCAGGTTAAATATATATGCAAGTGGGCCCTTGACAAAGTCAATACAGCCTTTAAAAAAAACGTTGGGACATTATTCGGTCCCAAAGAGCGCGTATTCTTAAGTTTGTTAATAAATCTAAACACGTCACCCTCATCAATTGGGACATTATTGTCATTGGTTATAACAGATTGTTTTATGTAATTTGAATGGAATAATGTTGTTGTAAAGCTAAATATCAACAAAAAACAAAAAATCAGACACACAAAAATAAGAAATATTTTTTTATTTCAAAAGCCACAGACGCTCTAATCCATGCTCAAAGACTAAAATGGAAATGGGCGGGTTATGTAGCGCGACTACAAGATGAGAGATGGACAAAAATACTTACTTCATGGAACGGCCCAAAAGGGAAACGCTGTAGAGGAAGACCCCATGCGAGATGGCAAGACGACATCATAAAGACAGCGGGCCCAAATTGGCTACAAATAGCCAAAAACAGAGTCCAGTGGGACTCTTTAGAGAAGGCCTTCACCCGAAGAGGGGTTCTTACAAACCAAACAAACTAATTACACATCACTGTTTAACTTATAAACATTATCTAATTGTATTATATACAAAATAATAAATCTTAATAAATACATGTATTACACAAAAATATAAAAAAATAATAATAATTAATATTATATATACTAGAAAATAAGTAGATAATACAATCATAGATAGATATATATACATCACAGATATATTCATAGGTTATATTAAATATATTCATTAGATATAGTCAATTAACTGTCATTTACTTTTGTTTGTGAGAAATAAAAAGGCTTTTTTATTTTTTTATTTTTATTTATTTATTTAAAGCATAATCACGCGGCCCTTTAACCTACCTATAAAATAGTAAAATCAAACATCTGAGAAAAATAAAATTGGATCCTTTAAATTATTTTATATTAAATGGATTATTTAAAAACATCTTCACGTGTTTCTAATAAAAATATTCAGGACCACTGGGTAGGTAGTGTGACGCCCCCGTATGGTCCCCATTTGGGTGTGTCTTTGTGTACCTGGAGACGCCCGAATCGGTATCAAAGCCAACAAATAATAACGGCTGATTGCGAAAATAATTAAATAATGTATAATACCACTAATAAATAATATCTGACCGGCAACATTGTCCAAAAAAAAAAAAAACACGTATGGCAACGTCGCATTGTGCACAGCTCGCGAGTCCAACGGTTTTTTTTTTTTTTGGCGCTCAGATCGCGACAAGCAGCAAAATCGCGAACGCGTACATTTTGCGCTCCGTAGAATTAAATGATAAAAAATGTAACCATATAGTATATATTAACACCAAATAAACCTCGTCGTTTCCGAAACCATTCCAGTGTGTCAATTATCCACCTTCATCCCAAATACAGACGATAAAAAAGAAAACTAAAAATAAAAGTGACAGTTGAGAAAAATTCACACACACACCCAAAATGGAGGGGAGTGATAAGTGGCCCCAGTCAACGTGGGACTACGCTTCTTGATTTTGATCGTCTGGAATCAAGAAGCAGGTGGAATTTCTTTCACCCGGACACACAACCCTGAGATCCAAACACCGGAATAGGAAACGGCGAGGAAGAAACATCCAGAGGCTTGCCTCTGGTGGCGCTCAACAAAGTATAATAATAAGCAGTAGAAATAGGATGCTGCCAAAGCCAAGCCAGTGAAGAAAAGAGCAGAAACACCCGGATTGCGAAGTCATGGCTCCCGATGTACTCCCGACCAACTGCATCCGCCAGCGAACTTGGCCCACGGACGAGTGTATCGGGCAAGACCCTGGCTCCAACGAGGGAAAACGGCATCAAATGCCCTGCATCATCAGCTGCTTGAGCCCTCTTCGTCAACAGCAGCGTGTCTGTGAGCCTTGCAATCAGCCCTGGCCCAGATGCACCATGATGAAGAGAGCTACAAAGCGGCCTTCTTCAGCTGAGCAAAGCAGCCTCCATCAGCGGAAAGCAGCCAAGCAGCATCCTCAGCCATTAGCATCATAGATTAGTTAGTTTTTAGTGTTTTGTGTTTGGAAGCGATGTATATTAAGTTATTTCAGTGCTCGAAGTGGAAAATTTTACAACCCGGAGCAGTTGTATGAGGCAGAATGACATTCCGGTCCATTTCGGGCCCTGATATATTTTTAAAAATTATTTTTATAAACTTTAAAGCCATTTTAAGTATAAAATTAAGTTTTCGCATATTATATTAGTATAATATCAGTGCAGTGCGTGTAATTCGATAGCCGCGGCAGGGCAAGCGAGCAAAAAAGGGGGTCGAGTAATGTGCCGGTATGCACTTTCGTGAGGGATCGACTGATTTTCGGACGGTCGCTGTTGGGAAGGCTGGGTGCGACGTCCTCTCTCAGCATCCGCCCGTACGGTAGGCCTGGGAGCCGCGAACCACTACGCCTACAAAGCGGCGTAGTGCTGCATCCGAAACTCTCCGTTTGCCGACGGTCCGAGGGTGTTGAGAGGGCTGGGCGCGACGCCCTCCTCTCTCAGCAGCTTTACGGTGGGCCCGGGAACCGCGAACCACTATGCTACAGTGCTGCATCCGAGTCTCTCCGGCCGCCGACGTACCGGTGGGGCTTCAATCCTTCAACGTCTAGAGACGCAACCACCCCTTATCAAGCCACCGCACTGTCCAGTTACACACGCTATCGTAATCAGCCCTTAGTTGGCCCGACCCCATTCGGGCCTTTCCAGAGAGGTGCGCTTGTGACGCCCCCGTATGGTCCCCATTTGGGTGTGTCTTTGTGTACCTGGAGACGCCCGAATCGGTATCAAAGCCAACAAATAATAACGGCTGATTGCGAAAATAATTAAATAATGTATAATACCACTAATAAATAATATCTGACCGGCAACATTGTCCAAAAAAAAAAAAACACGTATGGCAACGTCGCATTGTGCACAGCTCGCGAGTCCAACGGTTTTTTTTTTTTTTGGCGCTCAGATCGCGACAAGCAGCAAAATCGCGAACGCGTACATTTTGCGCTCCGTAGAATTAAATGATAAAAAATGTAACCATATAGTATATATTAACACCAAATAAACCTCGTCGTTTCCGAAACCATTCCAGTGTGTCAATTATCCACCTTCATCCCAAATACAGACGATAAAAAAGAAAACTAAAAATAAAAGTGACAGTTGAAAAATTCACACACACACGCCAAAATGGAGGGGAGTGATAGTAGGTACCTCGGAAAATACATTGAAACCAAATCAATCTCTTTGATTGAAACAATCTCTTTGATTGAAACTAATTTCAAAACAATATTTGCAGGGCATTGTAGGCGAAAGAAAGCGGTCATATTATATTTTGTTGTGATTCTTGAGTGGACCCTCGATATCAACCACCGTGAAACAAAAATGTTAACATGTCTGATGGATAATTTTTTTCTAATCGTTGTGAATGTAATTATTTATCACTGTGAGAGCAGTTAGTAGGTACCGCTGGAAACTTATACACTACAGGCAGATCATGCGCGGCTTAGTAGATACCTATGTTTTTTTTTCTGTTATCATATTATTTAAAACCAGTGGCGGTTTATGCATCTGCAGTGTTTCACGCGTACCACCTGGGATACGGGAAGAGTTTGGTGGGGGTACGCGCTGCACCGGGCTTTGGCTGCGCCTGGTGCAACAAGCATTAACACGAAATCAATACAACATCCATGCTAGAAAGTTTATCGCATGCGGAAGAAGAGCAATTTTTGGAATTAGCTTCAGACGCATTCTTGAAAAATAAATATAAGGAGTGTACTTTAACATCATTCTGGTTGCAAATGCAACATATTGTGTATCCAGTTTTAACATAGAAAGTCCTTAAATGCATCTTGACTTTTCCAACTTCATATAAATACTATGTAAGTTGCTTTTTCAGCATTATTGTAGAAATTAAGACAAAAAAGGAACAGGCCTTTGGATGTGGAACCGCATCTCAGATTAAAATTAATGGAGCCAAATTATGATGATCTGTCTCAACATAAACAATTCCATTCTTCTCATTGATTATAATGAATGTTATTTATAATACATAATATAATTTTTATTTATTTAATTTATATCTTATTATGAATTAATTTTATTTTTAGTTTATTATTATTTTGTTTATGTACTAAAAAGGGAAAAATAAATATACTTTAATTGTTATTAAAGTATCTACCTATATGCAATTTTTTTTTGACGTGGGGTAGGTACTCAGTGTTACGAAAATTATAGAAGGGGTACACAGATGTCGAAAGTTTGGGATACACTGCCGGGTACGTCATGGGTTATAAATAATTGTCCAACGGTCTTTCCTGTTGAAAGGCGTTTTCTATTTTAGTAACTTTAACAAACCGGGAAAGTGCAGCGCTGTACCTAATTTAAAAACAAAAAAACTGTAGGTACCTATTAAGTATTATATTCCGAAGGACTGGCGTTCTCCAAGACCCGCTCCAGTGAATCCATGAAAGATAATATTTGAAGAGATATTATTATGTAGGTACACTTTAATAACAGAAGGATGCATATGTGTGTATTTATAGTCTATGTTGCACAAAATTGCGCCAATCGTCTAATTTGCAATCGGGATGCAAATTACAATCAATAATACTTATTATTACACCTAGGTACTTTGCAATATTATGTAGATACATTCGTAAAATATAATATTTATATGCCATATCGGCAGGTAATTAAATCTACCTACAAATAAATTTGAGGGATGTAATCACAATGAACTCCTTTATGGTAGGCATTGAAAAATATGTTTCAAAATTTCCATTGAATTTACGGGTCTCATTAGATCTATTTGCCTGGATCACCCAACCCATTTTTGGGTGCGTTCCTTTCGATTTATAAACCGCTTACTCTTAATCATTGATAGGAAAATATGATACCTAATGAAAAATAGGTAGGTACCTAGATTTTAATCAGCAAACCAGTTTTGGTAGTCATTCAGTTTTTAAGTGTTCATGAATAATAATTGCAGTATATATTAAATTGGACTACGTTTAAAATTAAAAATATAAACACTATTTATCCAATACATAATATAAAATCAATCACCAAACCCAATCGATTATCAAGTCCGGTTACCTATCCTTTTATATCCTTACCCATTTTTATTATAATGGCAGAATACTCTATGGGCACAACAATAGTCTATGGGCAGAACCATAAACTAATATACTTGGCAGAACTGTCAAAACGTCAAGGTACCTACTGGTACCTACGTACGTTTATTCGCGACTTTTCGTGTATTTTGTACAGGTTAATTGCCTACTTCATTTGGTGTACTGTTGAAGCAATAATATAAAATGGAATGTCAAGAAAATAAGGCAGCTGATGTAACAGCATATGACGTTGCCGAAATGAAAGAACCTCAACCGTTTATTGAATTCAAGAAACCAGTGTTAATCGGCAAAGTGGGCAAACTGCCGCGCAAAATGGTCAAAACCGATTCCTCCAATGATGCTGATACATCCTCGACTTCTTGTAAAGATTTAGAGATAGACGAGCCCCAGAATAACAGTACTGATGATGAGCTGAATAAGGAAACGCTGGTAAACACCAGTAATATACCGCCAGGGATTTTATTGAAAGAGAAAAATATTCCATTACCCTACAAAGAACCTAAATGGTCTGGGCTTCCTCCTGCAGGTTAGTATATTATTATTATACTCTCTTTTAGTGCCGCGGATGACCGCATGACAAATTTTATTTTTACGAAAACAGTTTATTCCTTGTAGACAATTATAATATTACATACCCTTTTGGGTAGCGGAGATACTTTTTCATCCACTATTTATTAATTTTAGTTTTTTGTTTTTACGCATACCTGTATACCTACCGACATTACACATCGCAGTAACCAGTAACATTGTTCATAGAAATATGTGTATATTATTATTGTGAAAGCAGTTTCTTTAAACTGTGGAATTACGAAAAAATCCCTTTTTATTTCGGTAAGTACGTACCTATTCAATCATAATAATATTTCTGACACATTCGCGCCATATTGAAAGTTGAAACCTACATATCTGAACATAGACGCTGTTCTGATGATGGAATGAATAGTGAAAATTATCTATGATAGTGAAATCAAAAATCAAGTATTACCAACTAAATAGATAAATCTTTTGATATTGTGAAGTGCTACCAACCATTCTTTAGTTGTACTGTAATTTTTGATTCCAGATAAATAATACTAAAAATAAGTTTTACTTAATTTTTACGCTAAATATACTTTATTATACCTAGTGGATTTACTATAAAATTACCGCGTAGGTATAATAGTTTTTCATGAATACTAATTTTATCCATACCTTCATTAGATTAAAAGTATACTTTACCACTATTGTGTCAGGTGACAACACTGATTATTGAGAAAAACATTTTGGCTTTTGGCGGAATATGGCTGCGATAAAACTGATAATAAAAGTCAGCTGTCAGTTGAAGTTATCTATGGTTGACGTTGAAACATGAAAGTGCCGAAAGTGGCGGTCGGATACAAAATGTGTTGCAATTCTTGTATGTTGACGATGATAGCATTTATACGCATGAGTGTGAAACACGAGGAACTCCTTGAATGGCTGAGAAAACACGGCGTTTTAAGGAGAGATTTGGTTTGCCCAAAGTGCGGAAACAATTGTACATTAAATAATAAATTTACGTTTGTCTGTGGCAAAACAATAACTTCGCGAATCGGCGAAAAGGTGATAACAACTAGATGCCGGTTCAGTGAATCAGCCAAGAAAAACACGTTCTTTTCCAACTCGAAGCTGCCTATAGAAAAAATCTGTAGATTTACGCTATTTTGGACTATATTGCGCCCGCCTCGCACGCTATTATTGAGGTCCGAGTTGGGAATGAACGCGCATTCCGTGGCCGACTGGTCATCGTTTTGCAGGGAGATCTGTATAGATTGGTGCCACAGGAATACGGAGAAAATTGGAGGTGTTGGAATAACCGTGGAAATTGACGAGGCCAAGATTGCCAAGAGGAAATATAATACAGGGAGGCTCATTAAAGGGAAGTGGATGTTTGGTGGCTTCGAAAGAGAATCCGAAAAACTATTTGCGTGCGGTGTCGAGGACAGGTCAAAGGAGACATTGTTAAATGTAATTAAGGAATTCATTTTGCCGGGGACTATGATAATATCGGAATGCTTTAAAGTCTACGACTGTTTAGGCGATGAAGGGTTCCAGCATCTCGCATTTAACCACTCCTTAAATTTTGTTGACCCGATAACTGGCCCACAAACACCGTATATTGAGCGGACTTGGAAGGACGTGCGGGGCAATGTCCCAAGATATGGACGAAGAGAGGCACATTACGAAGGGTATTTGTGCGAATTTTTATGGAAACGGTCTATTCCAACCCTTCAACTACGGATGCACGAGTTTTTTAAGATGATTGGCAACACATGTGACCCAAATGTGGATCAGGTGGCTGCTGGTACAAGTTCCACTTGTCATTCTGATTAAGTAGGTATGTATGTTAATTTTCCAAAAAGTTGTGTGCATGTATTTCAATATTTCAAATGTCAACCCAGACCAGACCAAACCAAACACAACCTAACCTATGTGTTTTTGGGTAGCAGTAGGTTGTGTTTGGTTCTGTTTCTGTTTGTAGTTTAGAAACTAATATTGGTTCTTGTCTATTTAGTGGAAGCCAGCGGCAAACAAATTTTTAAAATCGCCGATATACTATATTATTTGTTGGGTTAGGTTAGGTTATCATTCTTGAATTCATGAATTTTGCCAAAATCGGCTATTAAAATTGCCCCTGTTCCTTCCAGTAAATAGACTTGTACCCCAATACAGTACTCTCTCAGTAATCCGCCACCCCAAAAACCAGACAAGTTTCCAATTAGTGAAAGTAGGCGGATTATAGTGCATACATGAGGCGTAGAGTTACAAAACCCGCTCTGGGCGATTTTTCAAAAAAATAGTTGTGAATGTACGCAAGAGCTCTTTCGTTAGATTTATCTTCTGTTCTAAGTGAAAGTTTTAAATCCCTCTCTGTTTCTTCAAAAAATCAAAATAAATATCGAGGTGACGGACTAAACCCGCTCTGAAAATAAATTTGTTCTGGTAAAACCCTCTCTGCGTAACCGGCCAATCAGACGCCGCGATTTAAATAATGACTTCACAAATCCTTTAATCTCCGTACAAACCGTCAAAACGTTTTCTCGTGAGCGTGAGGAAACTCATAATTTTGCTTCAACTATTTTACTATTTTTTACTTTTAATAATGAATGTTTCCATAGTTAGTGTGACGGAATCTCAACCAGAACAATCAAGGAAGCGTTTGAGAAATCCAGCTGCGTGGAAATGTAACCTGTTACACCAAGAAAGGTATTTAAAAATTGACTGTATTTTGCTGTATTGTTATGAATAATCCAGTGGTGGCTCATATTATTTTCTAGTTTCACATGTATTTTTTTTGTTGTCATTTATATTATTTAATATTCTGTGTGATATAATAAAATATCATACGGTTCTCAAGTACACGTTTTTATCATTATTTGGTTTGTGTCAAAAATATAATTAAGGCGAAGTCTTCACTGAGCGTTTTTTAAAGAGGCACCTAGCGGAAAAATACGAAGCTTGCAATTTGAGATTTTTTTTTGATAATTTACAATTTCAACTGTATTAATGAATAAATATGTATCTGAAAACATTAAAAAGAAAAATATTTTTTACTTTAAATCAAAGATAAACTTGAATCGGACCGCACCCTATTATTACATATATTTTATGGTCACATTTATTATTAAAATTTAGTTTATTAAGTTTTCTAAGCATCACCTAAGAGATTTTTGACTAATACATAGTTTTTATATTTTTTATATCTATTTTAAAAAACATCGATTTTTATAAAAAATATAAATGTGTATAACTTGAAATCCTTTTTATTATATAAAAACTATTTTGAAAATCGTAATTGATTAACTTTATATTCATTGTTTATGTTTTTTTGTTCTGCTATCGTATTATGTTGAAAAATTATTAACTAGTTATTCGATTTTTTGTCAGTAATATTGGGTATATTAGGATATATAATAATTTTTTCCCACAAAAAATGTCAATTTTTAACTGCATATTTCTTCGGTTTTAGTGCATATTTTATTGATTTTAAGTGCATAAGTGCCGTGCATGCATATAATCATGTTTTTTGTTGCGTAATAACTAATTGTCTCCAGGAAAAGTAACATTTTTTGATAATTTTTTTTTTGTTTATTATAGAATAAAAATAAATACATGACATTAACATATTAAAATTAAAAAGTTTCACAAAGGCAATTTGGCATAGTAAAAAGTAGGTACTATTCAACTAAATAACTAGCAAATCTATTTATCAAAAATGTATGTTTTACTTGTTTCAGATATTCATCAAAAAAATTGCCAGAATATCCTCGGTGCAACCACAGTAGTAAAGAGTTCAAGTGCAGCAATTTTAATGGAACGGACATCAGGAATTTTCATGCAGCGTTTTATGAGAAGCCTGTAAAATTGGCACAAGATGCATTTTTAGTAAAGTTTTGCAAAGGATGTTCTGTGATGTCACATAAAGATGCTGGAGAATAAAAACTATAAATATTAAATATTACTAAGAAAGACTAATACTGGTGCAATGGTTCCCGTATGCCAAAAAACATTTTTGGGTGTTTTAAATTTAAAAAAAGATCGCATACAGGGAGTGGTAAAGCGCTTTCATAATAGCGCGGGAAAAAAACTTACCGCTGAAAAAAGAGGTGGTAATAAAAGAAACGTAAGGTTTTTAGATAGAAAAGCAAGCGTTGTTGCGTTTCTAAAGTCATTAAAAGGCAGTGAGCCGCACTACTGCCGTAACAAGACACAAAGTCGAAATTATTTATCATCGGAACTGAACATTGCTAAGTTATGGCGAATGTATAACAACGGAATCACAGCTGAATTACAAGTGAAGCCAAAATTTTTTCGTGATATTTTTAACGCAATGTTTAATTTATCATTTGGTTCCCCAGTGACTGACAAATGTTCGATGTGTAGCGAGTATAGTGAGCGACTTAAAAACTCAACCGACGCTAAAGAGCAAAAAGATGTCATGATACTCAGTCGAATCTATCGTCTTAAGTACAAGGCATTTTACACAATATTGCAGGAAAACGACACAGATCGACAATGACATTCGACCGTCAGAAAAATTTATCTCTGCCAAAATTATCAGACCAGACGGCATATTTTAGCAGACAATGGAGTTTCTATCATTTTTGCATCGTTACCGGCAGTTCAAAGACTTCATTGACGCATGAAAATGTACACAGTTACAGCTGGAACGAAACGGACCGACCAAAGAGCTCGAATGAGATATCCAGTGCGGTATTTCATCGACTCATCAATACCAATTTCAATCCCTGCATCACAAGGCTACGACTTGTTGCTGACGGCTGTGGAGGCCAAAACAAAAACACCTCCATTATGTGCGTGCATGTTGTCAAAATGGCTTCAAGCACATGCCCCATCCCATGTGAAGATTGTGGAAGTGCTTTTTCCAGTTGTGTAACACTTCGTTTCTTCCTCCAGATAGAGTGTTTGGCAGGATCGAAAAAATTATTAAATCTAAGGAAGTTATTGCGGACCCTAAGGATTACATTACAATTTTAAAAGAGCATGGCAATGTGTTGATTTGGGTACAGAGGTGCCTGCATTTGACTGGAGAAAAGAGGCAGTAACATATTTAAAGCCACCTGGAAGCTGGCATTTCCGTTTTAACCAAACAAAACGATTCTACTTGACGAAAACGTCTACTGGTAGAATTAAAATCCAAGGAGAAGCCACATATCGAGCAGAACTGTCAACACCACAGTTCGTGACAAAAAAAAATGTTTGACATCATCGATTAACCCCAAACATATTCCTCGAAGAAAGGTTTACAATAAATGAAAATAAATTGAAAGATGTGAACAATTTGTTGAAGAAACATTATGGAGAAAACTGAAGGGAGTTGGAACCATTAAATTTTTACAAAATTGCTGAAGAATTATCTGAGTAGTTTGAAGGTGTTGAAGCTAAACAAGCTTTACCTTTGTGTGAGGAAGGTGAACATGATATTCAAACACATATATATATACACACACACATATATAGGTTTTAAAGTTACATATTGTAATAATAATTTAACCTTCCATAATAATATCTACATGTATGTTTTGTGTGATTAATCTATACTAACCTAGATAATTGTATGAACAGGTATTTAAAAAAATATGTAAATATTAAAACTGTTTTAATAATAGGTATGTGTTGTATACTATTATATGATTATAATGTTTTCCTTAAATTCACTATTGTGTCATGTTTATTATCAAAGGTTTCCATTTTTCTATTAGATATTTCATATTATTCTCTACTTTACTATAATAATCATCTTATACTTATATTTATATTGACTGTGTATTATGGCGCTTTGGACAGTATCTGCCACACAACTGTTTTCGGAAAAAAATAATAAATAAAGTTTTCATTTAAATTTATATATATTTTTGTATGCTATTGAGTAACAGATAATAAATTAACATTCTATTTTATTTCAATCGCTTGAATTGCTACAAATTATTTACCATAATCACTTGCTTATTTTGTACATTCGTGTATTTGCCATCCTAAATAAATAATAATGATTTGTACCAACAAAAAGCATTTTATTTTCAAGACAAGTACATACCACTATTTTAAAAAAATATTACATACCAATATAACAACTAAATATGTCGATGCAATGCGAAAATTATACAGCTGCCAGTAGGTAAGAATGGCTACAAAATATTTTCTAGACAAAGTAAATTTGAAAATATATTACATAATTAAAATAAATACGGACCGCTACTGAACTATAGTCTCCTGTCGACAATGTACCACTGTGCAACAAACACCGCTCTTTATAAAAAATTCCGCGTCAAACGCCGCTCTTATTAGGTAGCGACTGACAAAGACCGCTCTTGGGATAATTAAAACGCATTTATTTGAATAAATACAGCTTATACATTGGATTTGACATTTTATTATACTTTTCTGTATGTAACGCAAGAAATATAACATCTAAAATTACACTTAAATCATCATAATATGCCCAAAACAGTTTTTCGTCATTTACTCAAAACTCAAAAAAGTCTCTAGAGCGGGTTTTGTAACTCTACGCCTCACATACAAAATATGGTAAAAATTAAAACTGGTAGATATTCCGTAAAAATAAGTTTTTTTTTTGAGAAATTTGTATTAGCAAATTACGGTTTTATTTATAATCAAAATCAAGTATTTACTAAATTATACATATTTATAAACTAAGTTTACTAACTAAATATTAAACAGTAAATCACTTGACACAACCAGTTGTTCAGTGAGGCAGATATTCTCGAATGGCTTGGGATTCCTGGCTTCCTCTATCACCAAAAGCTTCATTTTGTGTGTCCCGGTTGCATTGGAGTACGGCATAATTATAGTGATGCGTTCTTTGGGCACTCCTCTATTGTACATTACTTTATTCGCGATGAACGTACGTTTTACGAAGGAGAAGTTTCCAAAACAAACCTGTCTCATTTCCGTTGTATACTTGTAATACAAATACGTGGATAAGCTCTGGATTTCATGGCTGCATTGTGTATTTCTTCGTTTTCACTTTTAATATTGTTTGAAGTGTGTGAATAATTGTGCGTCCCCAGTAAACTTAATTGTACTTTAAAAAATTTGAATAAAAAATACATTGTTTTCCTCTTTTCCGTAACTTTAAGTGTGTAAAGTGAGTGTAAAAATGTGTCAAGATAACAAATTTCGTGACTTAATACTTTTAAACATTAAAAAACTGTTAATTATTTAAAATGAATGAAGTATTTGGATGCATCCCCTTACGATACATAATCTTTGATTGAAAATCGTCCTGCTTCCGTAACTTTTAGTGTGTGATAATAACGTGTCGAAATGTATTAAAATATCAAACTTTAAATTAACAATTATTATGTAATAAAATTATTGGATTGAAAAGCATCTCCCCCGACAGAAAAGGTATTTAATATAATTGTCTTACATGTGATAAACTGTTTCTGCCAAAAAAAACTGGTCATGCGGTCATCTGCGACACAATAATTCCCAAGTTAATATAAATACAGCATTTCGTCGCCTGAAAAATGTAGTGGAACATCTAAAATACATAGTATTAAGATATTGAGGTTTAAAGAAATTCATTATTTTATATTCTTAGTAAAATTAAAACTTATCTCATATATTTATAAAGGAAATATTTAAAGAAAATCCAAAGGCATACAACCATATCGATGGCTCAGTTCCATAGAAGGACAAGTCCAAAATTTGATGTTTTGAGTTATATTACCCATTATATTTGAATATTGCTCCTTTTCAGTTCCACAAAAGGACAACTCGTAAAAAATACTGGTTTTCTCTCGTTGGACAGATGTCTTCATATGGAAATAAATAAACTTAAACACTCTCTCAGTTCCATAAAAGGACAACTTGAGATATTGTTTTGTGAAAATATTGTTTTGCGAATTATTGCATTATGAAAGTAGGATCACCGTGTGCTGCGAAGTGCAGATTAACATGTTATGATAAAATTGAATTCAATCAAAGGGAACATATCCACCAAAGTTTTTGGTGGATCGGAGACGATGATAGACGACGTGAGTTTATTTATTAAGGTGCATCACGCCAGTTATTCCAAAGTACAGAATGCAAACTCCTGGTAGTACACGTACAGTTAACAAGGCGAACTGTTTTGATATAAATGGGATCCAAATAAGAGCGTGCATTTTTTTATATGAATACTTTGAGCATAATATGCAAGACAATGATTGAAATTGCACATAAAAACACGAACATGGAGTGTTTCATTTAGATTTAAAGGGAAGGAATGGGAAAGGTGGAGTGAGAATTGATGATGAAATAAAGGAAAAAATCCGTAATCACATCAAATCATTTCCAGTAATGTCTTCCCATTATTGTAGAGCTTATAGTGAAAAAATGTATCTCGATGGAAGCCTGAACATTGCTACAATGTACAGGCTACACCAAGAATTTTGTACGGAGAAAGATATGCCGATTGTAAAAAAAAAACATTTGTAGGATACAATTTTTAACACCGCGGTGTTAAATTTGGATTTTTTGTCCCGAAAAAGGACCAATGTATCACATCTTGTCAAATTTAAAAAAATTCAAGCCCGGAAGAAAAAATTAGAAGAAAGGAGCAATTAGGTACCTACACAAGCATATAAAAGAAAATGACGTTGCTTCAACTTTGGTCAAAGTTGCTTGCTTCGATCTGCAAGCTGTTCAAGCAGTGCCCTCCGGAAACATTAGTAGCTTCTCTTATAAACACTGGTTAAATACGTATAATTTTACTATATACCTACGACATAACAAAAAAGCAAGGCCACTGTTACTTATGGCATGAGGGCTTAGGAAAAAGGGGTTCAAACGAAACAGGTTGCTGCTTGTTAACTTTTTTACAAGTAAACCCATCAAAAAATAATGTATTATTGTACATACATACAATATACATACATTTCTGTAGCCCCAATAATACGGTTAGCCAAGAAAACTGGCAAACTATATACAATATGTAAAGAAATGGACACTGAAATGGATGGCATAGCCCCCACACCCTGAAGCGGGCCTCCAGGCTAGGATCTTTGGCGGCCCCCCCTACGTATCGCTAAAGATAAAGGCAGTGTGATACAATAGCGTTTTCCAAATGGTGTTCGCGGTAAAATAAATGTGTATATTTAGTGTTTTTTTGCATATTTTAATAAGTACCTCCATTTGAATTATGGAGTTGGCGAGTATCGATACGCAATAAAATTTGTATCGTACAACCACATTATTTTAAATAATAACATTATTGAGAAAAATAGCGCCACAGGCGACTTTTTCTTTTACTATTAGAGAGAATTTGTTTTTGAATTTTGAGTTTTGAATGTGTTTAGATCACATGTCTGGTCGACTCGCCACGCCGGGCCCTTCCTGAGCTCGGGCCCCCAGGCTAGAGCCCTGTCAGCCCCCCCTTTGTGAGGGCCATGCCTATGATACTTTACCAGTTACCTAGGGAGGTCGCTTCCAAATTCGTATCTGATGGATGGATTTCATCGACTGCAAGCTTAATTGATTTTTAAAAACTTACCTACACCATCTGTAAATTGTAGACGTTCAATGAAAACAAATACCTATAACTGACGGAGTTTATTGTGAACTATTTATGTACAATCTTAACAGCCAACCTCCACCCTTCGCCACTGGTGGTTACCCAATATGTGGATATACTGTTATCAGTGACTGATGTTTTGAGATAACGCCAATAAAGAACATTATGTTAACTCAATATTGTAAAGTTGTCAGTTCCATAGTGATAAGTCTAATTATTGTCAGTATTCATACAGAGTTGTCAGCTCCATAGAGGGTTATGTCCGATTATTGCTCAAAACTATTAAAATCATTATGATAATTAGCATAAACAACTTGAACCCTAAAACTACATACTATTCATAACATATTTCACTAAAAAGATAATACAAATAATAAACTGTCACTTTTATACAAGTCAGTTTAGGTGAGTCAAAACTTTGATCAGCCATTACTCGAAACTATCAATTTCTAGTTGTCCCACTATGGAACTGAGCCATCGATATATTTTGTCAGTAACATATTTTTATTAAATTGTTTGAGTGCTATAGTAAGACATGTATGTTATCCCAGTTTAACATTTAACATAGTGGGATTTTTTATTCAATGTTAAAGTGGTATATTTCTCATACAAAGAAATTTTACTAGTAAGACCAAATATCTCAGTACAGCACGTAACACTATGAAAAATAATGAATTTTATAAGCAGATAAAAAAAGACGTTGTTTTTAGATATCCCACTACAGTTCTCAGGCGACAATTTATTAATTTTGAAATTTGTATTAAATATACGAATGTTGTCTAGGTAGGTGTAATAAATTATTATCTGTACAAAAGAGAAAAAAAACACGGTACTTAGATGTGCCACAGATGCCTGCATGAGTTTTTATAACTTTTTTTTTAGACCAAACCCAACCTAACCTAACCTACCCCAACCTAATATAATCTTAGTGTGCGATAATGATGCATCGAAATGTATGAAAATTTCAAATTTTAAATCAAGTAACAATTATTATTGGATCGAAAAGCATCTGTGCTGACCGAAAAAGGTATTAAATATAATTGTCTACATGGAATAAACTGTTTCCGTAAAAAAAAAATTAAGCTCATGCGGGTATCTGCGGCATAATTACCAAAAACAAATATTATAAACAGTCTTAATATGGGATTGTTGAAGTGTGCATCTATCATTCAAATATAAAATTAAGATGTTGAAGTAAAAAACTAAGTATTTAAGAATTTAAGTAAATGTGCTTTGGTAATAATGTTGATACTTTTAAGCCTAGTAAAGATCTATATGCCAGCTGTCTGTAAACAAGTAATCAATGTATATTAACTGTTTAAAAAATGTATAAAAGCATTTGTTTTTGTTTGTATTTCACTGCGTACGGAAAACTTGTTTTTCAGTGCATTTCAACAAAGCATGTGTTGATGGCTTACATTTTTTATTCTGTCATTAGAAGCAGCCACGCGTGCTTTTGTGTACTGTTGTTTTGATTAAAATGTGCAAATTTTTACAATGTGGACTGTCCAAACTACATTTAATTTGATAATAATAGGAGGTGCATTGACTTTAAACAAATGTATGTGCATTTGTGTAGTGGCAAAAGCCTACAAACAATAATTCTATGATTTATTTCCAGAAAGATGTATTTCTAGAAACCCCAATTAATTTTTTTTTATCAACTATTTCACAGATTCTGGCTATGGGTTTGAGGTTTTAAAATCCGGATCCATATTGGAAACTATTGATCTGACGAAGAAACCATTTTATGTTTTCGGGCGACTCTCTATGAATGACATTGTTAGCGCCCACCCGACTATATCAAGGTAAGCTTTTAATTTAAAACACCACACATCCACGATTACAGTTATAGTAATTGTCAACCAATAAAAAATATTGACATTGTTGTTTAAAAATCAGACATTGTATTTATGACAATTCTAGTGTTGGTAACACTGCACTACAGGTGTGTGATCAAGGCCTGAACAAAAACGATGCATGAGTGCGAGTGAGAAAGTATTCGGCACCCTTACAATCTCTGCGACACGCGCTAGAGTAAGATAAAAGGTCTACTTGCTACAAGCCAGTTTCCAAAAGTATCGCTATCAAATCGGGGCGAAACGCTTCACATAGCGTCGATAACTTGCGAGCTCGTGTTGCTAAAATTGATATTTTTTGTGTTAAACATAAAGTCAGTGGTAAATATTTTTGGTTAATTAAGTAGAAAAGATGGTTCTGTGTGTTGTCTTAAAATGTGGGAGCCGTACTGATAAGCAAGAAGATGGTATTACGTTTCATAAGTAAGTTGATACACGTTCGTGATAATTTATTTGTATTTTATTATATATTTTAATATCAGTGACCTAGTGTTTCTTTAAAATAACTTAAATTATGGATATATTTATCTAATGGTTGAATTTTGACCGCTTAAAAATACTATATAACGTGAAAAAATAGAAAATTATATATTAATTCTGAGCGTCTAGTGCGAGCACTTTGGGCGAGCACTAGCGAAATGGTCTATGGTCTCGAACATTTGTAGACGAATGCGTTCGCTCTCTCACAAACCAAACGCAAGGCACGCGGCTTCATTTAGCAATGCAACGGGTGGCGTCTAGATGTATCTATAGTCTAAGTGTGTGATACTTTTTTGTTTCTTATAACAATTATTATTGTTTCTTCGTTTGTGACTGTTGACTTGTCTAATAAAAGTATATTGATTGGTAAACCTCAATAGATATTATTGACTTAATCTTATCGATCATGGAGAAGCCTCTACGTGCAAAAATCATGTAGAGCGTCCTTTCAATTTTAACTCACCTGCACCTTAGCGATAGAAAATGATCACTCCATGCCAATCGGCTGACATCTCATTGGCTGCGTACCGCCCAATGTTCCCAATACGGAATCTCAAAAACTATATACACATCAAACTTATGGAAATTTAGCTAAAAGCCTATTCTATATTTTGGTGTACCATTAATAAGCAATAATGCGTCAATGAGTGCTGTGAATAATTCATTTGCTTTTATATTTAGTTTTGCATGCACAATTTTTATTAACCTACGCGTACAATAATGTGGTTCACATTTTATTTTACCAGATACCATGCGGTAATCCAGTACAAAGCACGCGACACGGAAAACTCAAAAACCGGTTTCTATTTGTACGACCTGGGAAGCTCTCACGGATCGTTCGTTAACAGGATTCGAGTGAAGCCAAAACATTTTGTGCCATTGAGAGTCGGATATCTCGTCAAACTGGGATGCAGTACACGGCAATACATACTCCAGGTAATTCTACTGTTCAGACTTTCTTTTTCCACCATTTTCGCTGGTGAACCAGTCAGTCGTAATTTTCTGTTGATTAATTCGAACCACGGTTACTAACTATGGAGAATTTGAGATCACAGCAACGTTAGATAGATTTAACAGACAGATTATTCGATTGTGGGGGACGGAAAACTCTATGATTAATTCTTGAACAACCTTTTCTTAACCACTTAAGGACCATGCCCAAATATACCCTGGAAAAGGTCACCTATAAAAAAGTCCATATTCGAATATATACAGGCAATATGTATCTTATAACCTTCACAAACACCGAACCTGAACTGAGTCACCGTATTGCAAACACATTTGCTGTCCCCTATCATTTTCTGTAGTGTCAATGAGTAGGAGCATCAGATATCATCAGAGGAGGGACATTGATATACCAATCGTTTTCCCACAAATGTGAAAACCTGCAAAATGTGTATACGTATTTATAATAAACCTTTATTGTTCAAGAAAAATGATACCTACTAAAGAAAATTGCATTCCTTAAGTCTGATACATATAGGTATTTATGGAATGTTTTTAAGGTGGCAGCTTTGGTAGCCAGACCAATAATATTTTTTTAAATTGGCAGGTAGAAAATGAAAGTGGTTTGTTTTGTTTATAGGGTCCGAGTGAAGACGAGGAAGAAGAATCGGAACTGAGTCTCACGGAAATGAAAAAATTGAAAGAAGAGAAAATTCTTGAGAGGAAAAATGAAGTAAAGAAACTGCTTGAAGAGCAGGAAGAACTCAAAGTCAAATCGGAGGATGATAAGAAGAAAAGTGAAGAGGATGGAATCAGCTGGGGAATGGGTATGATATACCGTATTGCATTGATTATATTAAGACCCTCCCTTATTTTTAAATACCAATAATAACAAAAATTTTATTACATGGATGAAATTCATACCACTTGGAGCCTGTGCCTATTACGGCAGCAAGTTGCTGGAATACAACGGCTGGCAGATTGGCTAACCACTAGATGTTTTCGACTTACAGTGATCCCTTCTAACCCCGTGCGACGTCATGCGTACCTTACCTAACCATTTATCACTTCGCAGCAGTATTCCCGCGTTACCCCGCTACCCCTCTTTTCATCCCCAGAGAATGCAGATTCTTCTACTGAGTCGTTGTAGTTATGTCCACTAATCAGCCATTACAAAGTTTTGCACAGTTTGCTCTCATAATGGGCGTAGAGTCAATAAAAAAACCGGATATATTATTGGTTCTTTCGTCTGCAATATCACCATTGATTTTAAAACGTCTTCAAA
This sequence comes from Rhyacophila brunnea, assembly GCF_057557595.1. Classification (NCBI taxonomy): domain Eukaryota; kingdom Metazoa; phylum Arthropoda; class Insecta; order Trichoptera; family Rhyacophilidae; genus Rhyacophila; species Rhyacophila brunnea. The sequence continues at coordinate 4,669,500 of NW_028233276.1, forward strand.
TTCAGTTTATATTTAGACTCGGGATCATTGATTTCTGCATATCCTCATTAACCTGTTTAACATGCCTCAAATTAATTAAAGCAACATTTTTCACAGTTTAATCAATAAATTCTACAATAATTGGCGCACATCAAAAGGGCACTCCCTTCAAACACATCAAAAGGGAGTGATGTCTTATTTATTAACATTTAATCCACTATGGACTCCAAGATTTCCAGGGACTATGGTTGTAAGACGCCACCAATTATAAGACGCATCGCACATTCAAAGACACCAAGATCGATGCAGTACATATTATTATGGAGTGTCTACTATTAGTTTATAATATAAGATTATGTTTATTACAGCTGAGGATGCTGACGAAGAGACAGATCTGTCTGAAAATCCTTACGCAAAGCCAGCAAACGAAGAACTCTACCTTGATGACCCCAAGAAGACATTGCGTGGGTTTTTCGAGAGGGAAGGATGCATTCTTGAATATGATTGTCAAGAGAGAGGCGTTGGACAATTTGTTTGCAGGTTAGCATAAGTTATTATTACAGATCGATTGATATTATACATATCAGTTATAGCAATGTCAAAAATAAAATATTAGTTTAACATTTGATCCAAAATACTTGCATCCTGCTTATATCCTCATTATTACATATTAAATTTTGGAAGTTAATTATTGTTCATGGTGCTCTGCCCGGTTGACTCCAATATTGCTCTCCACCAATCATCTCCTCTCCCTTGTGTTGGAATGGTAGTACGATAGAATGATGGGCCAGCAAGATGGCAGTGACTTGCCTGCGTGGTATAGTTTGTGCAAACTACTTTTACAGCGCTTATCGGTTTGCATGAGCTACAGTTTTTCCATCCATACACACGGGCTTCCCGATACAAACCGGTTTGTGCAGGTAAGCTTGTGGTAAAGCATGAGCGTCTAGCCGGCGCTTGAGAGTATGGAGGTCCTTTTCCAATTGTTACTTGAATCCTGTTTCACACATTAATATGTATGTTGTGATGTGAGAACTGCTCATAACTATTGTTTAAATTATGACACTTCACAATGTAATGATTTTTTTCAGAGTTGAATTACCGATTGAAGATGCTCGAGGAAACTCAGTGATAGCTGAGGTAATTCATAAGGGCAAGAAGAAGGATGCAGTGGTGCAATGCGCATTGGAAGCTTGCAGGATTATCGACAGGCACGGCCTTCTGCGGCAAGCCAAGCATGGTAACTTGATTTACAAATTGATATTATTTCTCATGTTGTGAAATTCTAAATTTTTAGAATTGTATAGTTAAATCAATCTATGCCTATGTTATTATGGTGTGTGTAGATAAGATATAGTACTTTCTATTACAGTATAATCCCATTGATTGTTTTATTACACATTTCATAATATACCTACACTAGTGCGAGACTATGTACTGTTACCTCCTCTCCACCTGGTTACCTTTCAATAGGCAGAGGGCCATAAACCAAGATTTCAATTTAAGGGCTTAGAGCAGCATGCACAATCTAAGATTTCGTTCCTAAGGATAAGTCGCCGAAAAGCATGACTTAACTATAGACAATCCTGAGTATAGAGTTAAGGAATCCTTAACCATAGACTACTTTTGTTACGAACACGCCTCCTTCTGTATTACCATTTACCACTGACAGCTGCTGTCAAAATAAATTTGCATGTCTATAAAACAGTCCATACACTCAAATTCATTTAACAATGTATCTTAATATGGATATTGATAGTGTTAATTCGTTTGGCATGTACTTGCAGAATATTATTTTACTTTTATACGCCAGCCCGCAGAAATACAAAATGCCAGGTTAAGAATCACACTTGACGCTAGTGTTACCATGTTAAAAAAATATCTTGCGGTGCCTGTGGAATCACGTATAATGACTTATAACGGAAACATAAGAGTATTATAATTAAATATTAATATGTATTTATAGTTATTGCATTTATAAAATGCAGTTGTCATATCTTTGTCATCGTTTAACAATTATAAAATAATTTACCTAAACTATAGGAAAGAGAATTTTTAAATATGGTATTATTTTCAATAGAAATGATCTTAACTAAGGACAATGTTTCTGCATAGTGTTTTCTGCTAAGGAAATTTTAGTTATGACAAATGTTTCTGCATTCCGCTCTTAGTGTATTTGAGAACAAATTCCACATTGGTTAGTAACCTGTCATTGTTTTTGTTAAGATTTGACTATAAAAAGACCTCTTCGCTTCTGAAAACAATGGTGGGATAAATTTACATACTTCATTATATAATATTATCTAATGGGTCAGTTGTTGCCTGCCCGAGAGCTACTTAATCAAGCCAGGCGGTCATTTTTACCATTTTCAGACTCCAGTTTTTACTATTTTGACTGTCCATACAGACACCTATGGGAATTTTATGAAGCTTTTATTTCATATAAAATCGCACAATATATAAATTTAAAAAATTAGCAATCATCTTTTGTCAAAATTGTATGTATTATTTTCGTCGCTCATGTGTATCGGGATCATTATTATTGTTTAATGAAGATGTTACATTCTTAAATCTTGTGAATTATTCGTTGAATAAAAAAATAGTTTATCAATGTTTGTTTTACTCATCAGAATCTCGCAAGCGGAAAACAAAGGATTGGAAAGAAGACGACTATTATGATTCGGATGATGACACCTTTTTGGACAGAACGGGCGCTGTGGAGATGAAGCGTGAAGGGAGGATGAAGAAATTCGGACAAGACGGGAAAGGGCAGGCAGATGGCGGGGGACAATCCGACAGTGGGAACGGTCCTCTTACGTATGACGGACTGGTAAGAACACTATTAATTTAAAATTTAGGTATATTTCAAGTATATTCTCGGCAGGAATTTTTACACGCCGATTATTATTTTTATTTTACAACTTAAAATATCTATACTTGTCCTTGAAAATAAATTAATCCAATGAATATTATTTATCCCAGCACGAAAATAGTAAAAGAAAAACACGAATCTATTTAAGTCAATGAAAAATCAAGATTAAAAAACCATGTAATATTGTGTATTTTTACAATCCGTCCATTTGCACTGTTGAATCATATGACTAAGCCTACTAAAATGTGCGTGTAATTGCGCTTTCTTTCAAATATTATGTTATAATTAATATTTCTTTTGTTGACAGCTGGAGCAGTGTTCATCGCTTCAAAAGGAAATAGATGAATGTGCGAAGAGACTGAGTGTTCTTAGAGAACAAGGAAAACCTTCCTCGTCTTCCGATCAGTCTGCACTTGAAGAAGATGCGCTGGATCAGTTCATGAATAACCTCGGCAAGCAGAGCATCTCACAGAAAGCGGAGATATCTAAAACCAAGGTTATTATCATCAGTCTGAAATTTCCTCCAATTGGTTCAACACATTTGTTTAGTTGTTGTTAATCTTACAACAAAATATCATTTCCTATTAATTTCCTTGCCTAAATTGATGGATTAAATATTGGCATTTTATAACAAAAATATCCTCTTTTGAAGTCTTTTCAATGGGTTGAGCGAATGGCTAACTACCATACCCTCATAAATGAGTCTTCTTGGGAGGTTGCAAGAAAACTTATTGAGGTTAGTGGCGGAGTATCAGTATCTAAAGCTTAAGTTGTGAGTTTGAATCCCATATTATCTTTATTTGTACATCAACCAACATATTAAATAAAAAATCAGTTATTCATTACAAAAAGTAAGTGAACTGGTCTGGTATAGGGCTTGAACGAAGGGTATTAAATATGTTCATTGATGAACTATCTATCAGAGAGAAAATGAATCTTTGGCATTGAAGAGTGGACATGAATGTCCCAGAAACATTTTGCAAAGGTCATAAATAATCAATTCATTGTTTCAATTTAAACTTTGATAGTCTGTATGTAGTTACATATTATTATAGTACCTATCACAAATTACACACAGATACGCTTCAAGGTTATATTAGGAGGATTAATATCTCACAATACACCGACAATACTCACATCGCCATTTATAAGTTCGCCGAAGCTATAGTTGTCTCATTATATATTTTTATATTTATAGATGGAACTTCAAAAGCTTAAACAAGAACTAGCGAAAATGCAGCGTTTGGCCGAGATAGCTAAACCAGCTGATCTACCCGCGTTGATTCAACACCCCGTCGAATTCGAATCCGCAAAAAAACCCATCGTCAAAAAAACTAGCGCTTCAGTGATAATTGGAAAGAGGATAAAATTAAAAAACATAGAGCAAACACCACTTAAAAGTACAACCTCAGAAACAACTGACGAAGCGGGATTTGTTGAAGAAATGGACTCTGACGAAGAAGAACAGAGTAAACCGAAAGAAAGTAATAAACATGCAGATGCAAGTGATAAGGAGTCAATTAAAGCTGAAAGTTTATCCTGGATAAAGAAAAATGAGCCAGAAGATTTTAGTGATAAAAATGATGAAGGTTTAAGTGATAAAGGAAGGTCGGAATCAGTCAAGAAAGTGTTTGGACCGATGAGACCTCCGTCAAACTACGTTGTACCTGATAGCTATTTCGATAAGGAGAATGACAGAGATTTGCCAGAAATAATGGAAGAAGATGAGTGAATAGTATAAACAGTGTTTTGTATTTGTTTTAAGCTATTAACTGTAAGGAGACAGCATTTTGAATTAATACTGAAGTGGGCTTCGGGTCTACATAATTAAGCTAATTGTACGGTTTATCGAAACGCTTCGTTTATAATATCAAGATCAATAAAGTATGAAAAGCTAAGTCCACATCTAATCACTTTATCATCCACTTTCACTTCAACTTTTAAATTCTGGTTTTACACCGAATAGTTTCGTGCATGCCTCAAACAGAGGCATTCGTCTCGCTGTCTACATATGTAGTTCATCAAAGTTTTCACGTCAAGTGATATGAATACGTGTATTAATTAAGGCTCTAAGTACCAAAAAGTAGTATTGCCTGTAGTTACAAAATACCGAGTCATTGCAGTAAAATTTCATGAAGCAGACCTTTATCACGGCAGCTTCTATAATTTTAGGTATTAAGAACTCGCAAGTGTCAACACACCATCGTCAGCCATTTTATATTGAATGAGGTTGACCACTGTAGTGCTATTTACACCATTATAAATAAAACAGGCCAACGGACTTACAACCTCGACAGGTTTAAATATTTTGCTGTATTTTTTTGACTTGCTTGAGGCACTTAGACCATAGTTGAAGTTATTGGCGTTAGTATGTAGAACACTTTTCTATAAAAATGTCAGTTTTTTTGTTTTTGGTACTTAGCGTCTTAATTAATACACGTATTCATATATATTATGTAGTTCTTGGAAAACAGTAAGAATCGGAATAACAATCACTTAATTATATTAGTTATTGTTTTTACTTATTTCTACAATCACATTTATAATAATTAAGGATAATTGAGTGTGTCCTAATGACAAAATTGGTCTTGGAAGTAGTTTACTGCCATCTAGTCGGTGTACTTTGCATTATATGAATGATAAATATTCTTGGATGAATTAATATTCACCCCTGTAATTGTCTTCTGTCAAAATAAAACTTTACGAACAACCCGAACCTTCCTGAAAATATTCGAAGTTGCTTGAGTGTTGAACAGAAACCAAGCCTGTCGGATCCGCCTGATCTAGTACTTTCATCACAAATGACAGCCATTTTGTAACCGGTTTGATGACACATGATGATGAATTCATGTAGCAAACAGGAAAAAAAACCCGTATGTGGACAGGTGGACAGGGCTAAAGAGACAGGAAGATAGTAAGAGAAAACAGTATTCATGATTTGTTTTAGTTTGTGGATCAAATGCGGTGTCTTTTATGTTAATAGTGAATGTTTTTGATGGTTTTTAAGATTAAACATTGTAATTGGGCCCATCTCTAGAAAAGTAGCGTTATCCAGAAATTTTCATTTTGAGATAATTGCGTTTAACATGATGCGCCATGCACTTGTTCAAAAACATACATTATTTTACTCTTTATTTTTTTCGAATTTTTCTTGAATAACTGATCTTATATTCTTTCGTAACGTATAATAATAAGTAATCAATAATTATTTTAGTTATATTTTGGTTTTTAGTCATCATTTTGATTTTTTTTCTATGGTTCCATATGTAACCGTTGAATGTTTAGGGTATTGACTTCTTTTGAATTGGTAATACTATTTATTCATATAAAATTGAAACTAAATACACAATAAAGACATTTAAAAATATAAAAAAAATATTACAATCGTTTTTTGCTTTGATCATTGTGGTATGGGCCAAAACATTCAATGCATAAGACGATTTTACATTTCATTCACGCAATTCGACGTTGTCGAGTTGAAAAGATCAATATTATTATAACTATATTATATGTCATCATCATCATCAGCCTGAATCTATCCGCTGCTGGATGAAGGCCTCTCCAATCTGATTCCACTTCTCTCGGTCCTGTGCGTTGCGTTGCCACGTACTTCCACACAACTTAATCATTTCATCGATCCAGTGGCCTCTAGGTCTACCTTGCGGACGTTTTGTACCTCTTGGGTACCACTGGATACAATACAAATGCAATAAAAATTGTTATGACATGCACATGTTCATAAAATCGGTAGTTGTTATCGAATGAAGATTTTTAACTTGAAAATTTCATATAACATGCTGATATAATATCTAATAACAAATGAGGCGTAATTTTTTGTGCCACTACATATTTTGTTTTATTAATTATAATCATATTTTTAAATGAAACAAATCATCACCCAGCAATCAAATTCTTAAAATTAGATCAAAAGTTTTTTCAAACATTGGCCTTGCGATATGAAATTGAGGTTATTTTGCATACAAGCAAACTTTACAGTAAGAAAAATGCATAAAATAATGTCTCTCTGCTATGATTTTATATTAATTATAGTACATAAATATTCAAAATATGTTTTGACATACCTTTTTCTTTGTGTAAATTCCAATAGACCAGTTCAAATCACTTTTCAATATACACATATTTACATTTACATATTTACACGAGGTTACATATGGTTAGGTTAGGTTACTTATGCCCGCTAAAGGGTTAAACAATATAGACCAAATCTGATACATAGGTACATTATTTTTAAATTGAATGTACATATGTATTTATTAATTAAGAAAGAATGAATTCTTCCTCAATCTTCATTCTCATGAAAGCAATATTATCAGTTATTGTTATAAATGCTAGTTTCTAATTTTTTTTAAATTTTGAGAACGAAATAACTTATTTTTTTACCCTATATGACATATTTTTGTTACTGTCGGTTGGTAACGCTGACTATCTGTCATCACTCGTAAGAGTTCTAATGTCATCAGGTTGTCGAGATTCAATATTTTTGGCTCATACGTAGACAAATATGTTATGGCGTATCATTTGAACTTATTTATTTATGAACACCCACAGTGGCCGCGCGGCTTAAGCGTTTGACTATCACGTTGTGGGTATCAGGTTGTCGAGATCCAATATTTTTGGCTCATACGTAGACAAATATGTTATGGCGTATCATTTGAACTTATTTATTCATGAACACCCACAGTGGCCGCGCGGCTTAAGCGTTTGACCATCACGTTGTGGGTATCAGGTTCAAATCCTGGGTCCGGCAAGTACACATATTGTTTTTCAATTTGTGTGTGAGTGGTATGGACCTAATAGGTTGAGCAAGTGGCTGACATCCATTTCTCGTAAAAAACAAAATCTATCAATACAAACCTCTACTCTGTGGAGGCCCATATATTAGGATCGGACATGGTCGAAAAAAATATATCTGAAAACTAGTGTTATAATGGTAATGTTCTTTTTCTGGAGAATGGCTCAATTGTAGATATAGGGTTACTACATTATACAGTGAAGTTATTTAAACACGGAGCTTGAAAAAAAAACATATTAAGAAAGCCTGGATCTAAGATAATAAAATAACTCACTGTCTCACTGTATGCTGAATCTAATTTGTTATTTTTGTAAAGTGTTAACAAATTGAGTCTAAATTTACTATTATATACTTATTAACTAGTAAATAATGAATGCAAGTAAGTGAATGCTGGAGAAACTAAGATGGAATGCACATACAAATTCGACATGACTACAGCTCATTGTCGATATGATTTTGTTGATATTCACAAAATACATGTAACTTAATGTACCATCGCACACGGCGTTGATGTAACATCGTTGGTTAGAAAAATATCTGTTCACGCACACATGACGCTCGTGCAACATAGTTGGAAGCGTGATTGTTCGCTGAATTGTGTAGGTCAAAATGTCTCCGCCGCCACATACAGAATCCATACTATTCATAGCGTGAGTTGCTTTTGAAGTCTATTCAAGCAACTGCCATACTGGCATGTCGCATCGAGTAGACAGAGATTGAAAATTACAATAAAAGATATTATAATGAATTGATATTTCAGGTTAAGAAATATCTTTTACAATTGAAACACTGCATTGGTATATTATTTACAATGCAATTTATCCGGCTTGAATATTTTGACATTACTCTACGCATCTGTGTGTGTGGGGGAGTCAACGTAACTTTGTTGGCATTTCTAAGTCAGATTTTTGTTAGTGTCGAATCGATTGTTAGCGTGCATTGCGCCTAAGTATTCAATAACAGATTGTTGTTAGGTTTGATGTTCTCATGGTGGATTTGTAGCTGTGACATGTGTCGTAGAATCTTACGAATAATAAATGATATATTATAACCATTACTGTTACAAAAAAACATAAGGTGTGTTCCCGAACGTTTATTTACGTACAGCGTATGCTCCTTGTTTATTTATTTGAATTATGTATCGAAAAGTCAAACTCTGATTAACAACAGTGGTGTGAAACAATCGGAGACAATTTATTATACTCGCTATTATTATACCTGGAATGTTGCCAATCGATGAATGACATATCGACTGCTTAATCTGCAAACCTGCTAACTCCATTTGGGCAAATGTTCAGGAAGTAGAAAAAACATAATATTTAACTATCAAGCGGAATTTAATAATTTGAAAAATACACTTTTTTTAACAAATAAGCTGCACTATTTTAGCTTCCCTTTTATATATAAAGAGCGGAGTTGTTCCATTTATATATTTGAAATTTGGCACCTGCAGTTTGCTATTTTGTGTGAAGAACGATAACGCATTTATTTATAGGTTTAGGAGTGTGAAATTTTGTGTGAGCTAGAAAAGTCATGCTTTATGATAAAATACATCAAAATATCATTTTTGGTCAAAAGTGCAGTTAGCTGGTTTGCAGGTTAAGCAGTCGATATTCAAATATCTTAATGCTAAGGTCACAGTTACGATATCAATTTGATTCTTTTTACATCTCTAGGATAAAAGATCAGTCATTCATGACGTGTTATTTTTTCAACTGTATTAGTCCCGGGCATGCCCTCACAAAACTATAAAACCGATTCAAGCAAGTTGTAAGATTTGTACACGGGAACGAACCTATAATATTCAAGTTTAAAATGTATTAACAAAATATATATTGTTATGAAATAAACAAGATCTCAATAGCAAGTGTTGTATATTTCATTTCTCCCTTTCAATGAATGTGTGTAGAAAGTAGTAGGGCGAAAAGATCACGAGGGATATGAAAATGCAGACACTGCGCAAATCGGCCATCTGCATAGAATGCCGGAGAAATTACTGACAAGGCTGACTATGTATGCATTTCTAAGGCAATGAGAAGAACTGGATGAATCATCCAAGGTGGAAAAAGTTTTTGGAGGAGGCCAGAACCCACCAAGGGTAAGGGTGTGGTCAGTGGCGGCCGGTGGTTTCCAAAATTGCTTTCACTAAAAATTTTCTTACCTTATTTAAAATGAATATCAATTCGGCGTTGTTTCTGTTTAGCAAACACCTCAATCACTTGTCATTAAAGTCTGGAACTGTTTGTAAAAGTCTATCCTAATTCATGGTATTTCTTAAAGACGATTTAATTCTTTAAACTGTTGAAAAACACCTTTCACAGATGTCATCCGACCATCCTTTTTTTATTCTGACTCTTTCTTCGAAGGAATTCTTATTATTTTTGATAAATTCTACGTTTACCGTGTATCATTTTAAAACACATACACTTCACTGATTATACAATAATTATATGTATTATCAGGAATCTTTTATTAAAAATTAATTTTTATGAACAAAATTATCGAAATAACGTGACAAAACACATAAAAAAGCCGACTATAGATCGCAACGACAGAAACAATACTGAATTGTATTGTAAGTAAATAATATTTCAAGAAAATGTATTTTAAAAAAAAATGTATAACTATCGATTGTTTTGAATAGGTAGGTACGTATTTTTCGACTCGACAAGGCGTCAGTCCCTTACTTGCTTCGTCTACAAAATACAATATATATTATAACAATTCACCCACTTGGTAAAAGAACATGGTATACTGTTTTATTTTTGTGCCGAATTTTGTGAACGCTGTGCTGCGTCCGAAACAGCAATAAAATTTTGTGTGTTTATGACTTGTTTATGTGTTTCACGTGTCGGGTTGAACACTGTTATTACACAATGTAATAAGAATGGCAAACTAAGATCGATATTAGGGCGCTCACACAAGCGCCCGTTTTCGATGACTGTTCAGTGGGTACATGCTTTTGCTACAAATTTACTTGGATTAAATTGCGGTAAAGGAGTGATGACTTATGAATAGCATTGTTGCACATTGAGTGATGTTTAGGAAAAAGGAGTGCAGCGCACATGCATGGTATTAGAGAAGCCGCCGCTGGTTGTTGTACAAATGATGAGAAAGTGGTTAAATAAATAATAACACAGTTTTTGTCCTTTTTTCACATCTAATTTTCAACATCAATTAGGCCGCAACAAGTATAAAAGAAATATTGCTCTAGAACAGTCTTTCTCAAAGTGGGCGATAACGCCACCTTGTGGGCACTGGAGGCTTTCAGGGGGGCAGTAGAAGGCTCAAAGAAAATTAGGGGGCGTTAAGGAAATCTAGAGGGGCGATGGCAGACAAATTCTATCTATAAAAATCTGACAAATTAAATTCAAGAATTTTGACTGCTGATGCGAATCTCTCAACTGTACCCTGCATGGCCCCCACATCCTGAAGCAGGGCCCCTAGGCCAAGATCGTTGGCAGGCCCCCCTATCTAAAACAAAGGTTAATGGCAGTGTGATGCTTTACACTGCAGCGTTTCCCAAATGTTGTTCCACGAGGTAAAAATTAGTAAGTGTATTCAGCGTATTGTTGAGTTGGTACCTACCTACATCTACTGAAAGTATTTAATATCGACAAACTATAATAAAAAATTGTATTGCACGACCGTATATTTTAAACTTTTAATAATCTCGAAGTAAACTTGCGCCGCAGGCAACTTTTTTTAATATCACATCGAATTTTTGATGCCTGTAGGTATATAGTGTAGTTACGCAGACCGAAATTATAGTACACATACTATAATTATACGGTTGACAACATTGCACCAGACCAGTGTTGCTGTCATTTTGTGACCAAATTATAGTACGTGGTCCCAAAAATTATAGTATTTTTCTCATTTTTAGTCACATTTACCTCCTCATCACCAGCGAATCTGAAAAACTGTTTCGTTACCTCACAAACATTTTTTTCTCTCGGTTCGACAAATTTTCCTCTATTACGAAATAATAGTACTTCGCACCAAATTATGATATTGTAATAATAAATATTGTAATTTTGGTATATTTTTTTATTGTAGAAATGAAATCATTAAGAAAAAAAACTTTTATCCGATATTCAAAAGTATAGTATTTTGAACGTACTATACCATTTTTATATCGGACATAGTATGCGCACCAAAATTATAGTACAAATACTATAATAATTATACTACAGTTACCTACACTGCCAGACATGTCAGAAACTTCCCGACAGACAGGGATATAAGTTATAAATTATTTATATTTTATATTGCACCTTTTGTTCAGTTAATTTTCTTTGTCAGCATGCATTATCTCAAATGCGGTTAATTATCAAAACAAACACCTGAACCTAATGTCATAAACACTAGGTACCCGGAAAGCAATCACTTTGTCACTGCGTATTTTTATTGTTTTTGCAATTAGAGCTCAATTGATTTACTTATTAATGTATTGTATTGTATTTCGTCAAAAAAAAAACAAGAGTGCATATAGACTGCGATAAAGATTGTAAATCACAAGAGCTGAAATAAGTCGGTATGATGAAAGGAATAATTGTGTTGTGCCTAGTAAAATAATTAATTTTAATTGCATGACAAAATAAAGGTCAAATTTTATAGTCTCTTTTTCTTTTCTGTTCATCTCATTTAGCTGGTCGCCACACCGAGCCCCCCTATGCCCGGGGTCCCAGGCTAGAGCCCTATCAGCCCCCCATGTGGGGGCCATGACCCTGGGTTATGGTTGGTTGTTCAACGATTTCTGATAGCATTCCCATCCTCGTATTTGTGTGAACGTGGATTTAGTGCTGTAGCAACGATGCTAACTAAAAAGAGAAATCGGCTGCAAGTTACTGAACGCGTCGACTTACAGCTGTTTTTAAGTGAATTCGAGCCTGATATTAACAAACTCGTTGAAATGCATTAGATTCATCCTTCACATTAGATAAGTTTTAAATTCAAAGCCTTCTTTTAATGTTAATAAAAATACTTCTAAATAAGATTAAGTCGACGGTCCCTACGTAAACTCGGACATCTACAAAAACGTAATTTTACAGGAGAGCTATTTGAAGTAAAAATAGTTTGTTTTCTACTGAACTTCTATGTTTTTATTACTAGGCACCTGAAATTCAAAGAGTATTATAAATACTATACGCAGATTATTTACTCATTATTACATTCTTTCTAAATTATATATTTTTGGTAGAACTGTAGTTGTCCGACTTTACGTCGACTTACAAACATCCGTTAATGAGACAACTACCACATATCTCACTTTACGTCGTGGGAAAGAATTCATATCAATTACTAGCAACTTTACTTATTACTATTGAAATCATCATAATTTTAACTATTTATAAGAATATTATTATCTTCCTATTAACTAACATTTTTTATTTAAAAAATCTTGAGACTGCTATCATTCAGAGAATAAAACAATAAACACACTACAGCGAACTCGGTTATTACGATCTCGGACATAGCGAGATCTCGGATGTAATGAGGAAACATTCGTTGACATTTTGGTTTATGATTTTCTCCATACATTTACTCACTGTTTTAACGTGCAACTTATCGGATATACCGAGCTAATCGAGTCGATCGTTTAAAAATATTTCGACCCTAAGCAATGAAATCCGAACGGAACAGGATGCCGCCGGGGACGGATTACGTTTATGACACTAGTTAAGTGTCTAAGTACCTACCTAATTGTTGTTTTCGCCGACAATAATGAAAAAGTATCTACGCATATTATGATTGAAAAATCCAAGGTTTGTGAAGTCCGTAGGCACCTACCAGCGCTCATTACAATAAACAACATATTTTGTAGTTTATGAAGGCCATGCTTGTTTCGGGGATTTTTACGATGGTTTTCAGATTTTTTATTTTCGACTTTTTTTGTCGTGACTGCTCATTTAAAAATACCTATTCTCTGATATAACGAACGAAAACAGTCAAAATAATACACATGCTTTTCTAACGTACTTTGTTTAGGCCACGTGCACAGAGTATATAAAGACAACTAGTCACCTGCACGACGTGCATAAATACAACTGCAATTTATCTGTTTATGTGACCGGAAGCGATTGTCTGGTGTCCGATGTAAATACGGACATATTAACATATCCGTGTTTACGCGGTTCATTTAATAAAATTACAGTATTTGTCAGTTTTTACGTACATTTTTTTCTGAAATTAGGTGAGATTTTTTTTTCTCTTAATTTTTTGTCAAGGGGGAAGTTATTTTAAGTGTTTTGGCATAAAAAAGTAAAAAATGCTTTTTTGTTAGATGTCAGAGTTTACGTAGGGACCGTCGAAGTATTAAGTAGTTTTATTTCCTCTCTTTGAAACATTATTTCATCTCAGAAATAGGATATGGGTCACACCCTATCTATCCTATCCATAATCCTAGCCTGTTTAAAAATTATATTTGCAATAACTGTGTGATATCTACGCAACAGATGGTATTGTAAAAAGGTAAGTTAAAAAATATGGGGGCACTAGATTTTTTTTAAAATCTCAAAGTGGGCGGTGGTCAAAAAAGTTTGACAACCTTTGCTCTAGAACAGTGTTCCCCAACCTTTTTACACCTTCGGACCGGTAAAAGAAGAAAAAAAAATTCGCGGACTTTTAATACCTACTGAAATAAAAATGGTTTTTTATGTAAGGTGAGTTAGGGTAAGTGCGGCATATAAATTGACTGGATGAACTTATTGATGTTGAACTTTAAACGATTGTATTATCTCTTCGAAATTTTTATTGACTGTTCACCAATAATCTCTTTTTCGACAACCATATTCATTAGATGTAGATGTTGCATGATTAATTATAATAAAAACGTTTTAAGGAAACAAGGCGAGTAGACTAGTGGCGCACTCGCGATTTAATATTGGGGGGCCCAAGGAGGAGAATATAAATTAGTCCCATAGGCTCTTTTTCTTCTTCATATAATTATTTTTACATATTTTCACAATACACCGCGGTATATTTTTACAGAATCTCCTAGTTTTTTTTTTAATTGGAGGTATAGTGGCGGTAACCGTTGAGCGTCTCATCAGCGACTGGCGGATTGGAAGTGACTAACAGCGACCATGCTGGACATGTGCGCCTAGTATTCTAAAACATTACTCAAATAATATCGGCTGTTCTACCCGCTTGGTCTACAGAGCTACAATAGTTATGCTGAATTCCACTGAAAAAAATGTTCTTTTGATTTACACCACCACCGACTGTAGTGGGTGTAGTCGTTCTTTTCGCCGAATGTCTATCGTCGATTTTTGGTTTTTTTTATTGAGGTTCCAAAATATTAATTGAAAATGGACAAAAAAAGTATTATTGCGTTTAACTTATACACAAACCTACTCAACACAACACAGCCTAATTTATCGTTTATCGGTCTTTTGTCTATTGAACTCGGTGTACCTACACCATGGCTCCCACATCCTGAAACGGGCCATCAGGCTAGGATATTTGGCGGCACCCTACCTACCGCTAAGATTAAAGGCAGTGTGAAACACTACATTAACGTTTATCAAATTGTGTTTTAGTTCAAATTAAGGGTATCTACTTATACAGTGAATTATTGGCGATTTTTAATAAATCTACTTTAATAATGGAGCTGTCAAGTATCGACACATAATAATCAGAAAATATATTGCACAATTATATGCGATTCTCTTACAAATTTTACAGTTTTATTTTCTTCCAATTTTATATTTTTTCCAATAAAATGTTTTTCACACTTTTTCGCAAGGCATTTCACAAGTACCCATTTCGCCCAACTTTTTTTTGGTTTAAGTACCTATATCATTTCTTTTAGTTGACTCACTGGTGGAATTTAATGGGATATCAGCATTCCACATTTCATTAGTAATTACAACCCCTTCCTCAATTTGAAAATCGTCAAGCAAATTCTTCTAATAATCTGCTTCGAAAATTGTCAACATTTTCCTCTTCGGAAGAGGATTTCCATTCAGACTCACTCTCGTCTGATCCACTGGTTGTAACTGATTTTTTTTTTAATTTCTTGGTTTTTGTAAAAACTTTTTTTTTTGTTAGAATTTTTGTCTATCTTCTTAAACTATTTTTTTGGTTAACGGATGTTTTCAGACGGTTCAAAAGATCGTCATAGGTAATTATTACTTCTGCTGCTTGATTTGTTAAATTTTACAGAATCCTCCCATTTTATCCGCAACAACAGTTTTTTTATATCAGTAGTTCCTACTGGCGGTTTTATTATTTGACAATCAAAAATTTGTATTTGCTTAGTAGATTTCACTGGTCTCATTCATTCATTAGAAGTAGAAGCTGGTGCTTGAATAAGTATGTTATTTTCCTTGCCAAATATTGAAGAATCTATTGATTTTTGATGTGTTAATTCATCCGCAGATTGTGTCATTGCAAATGATCCCTGATCATAACCAATTAGAGTTTCCGTAATATTTTTACTGTCAATCATAGGTTCAAACTTGTCTTAGCCTATAACATTTCGATTAAATGGGTGAATTCTCCCTTTTTATCATCTGTTGTTGATTATTTGGTAGTCAAGTTTTTTCTAGGTTTCTGCGATTATACTTGAAAATTCATTTTAGGCAGTTTTGAGCCTACGTGTATGCAGTCTTTGCCATTTCACCAATGATTCATCCCTAGCATCTTTCAGGAGGTAATTTTAAAATTGTGACATTATTTTTTCTTGCTTCTTCTATTAAGCTGACAGTCAAGTGTGACGTATGACCTCATAAATCAATAATACAGGCCGAGATGCTCCTATTTCTGAAAGAAAAGAAAAGTTTTTCGCTCTACTGAAAAGTTAACATTTTAGATTTGGTGTGTTATTCCATGAAGTAATCGGTCATGTCGATTTAATATGCACTGCACGGTAGGTATTTAATCTGTGGCATTATATTTTAAGTAATGTACTGTAGTGAATCTAGAGATTGTATTAAAAAATGGTTAGTTACCAGAAATTACAAATTCAATACATTTTTTATTTCAAGGAACATCACTAACCAAAAACTAGTCCATACAAAAAAAAATAGAGAATATGGGATAAGAGCATCTGACGCTCTTACCCCATGATATATTTTTGGCGGGGTAAGTGCATCTAGTTCAATAAAACATAATCATTTGCATTAATCATAAATCTTACAGTCGGGACACAAATTACAATTTAAAACAAAGGTACTCACCAAATATCACCTTCTTAGCACGAAAGATTGTTGAAATACAGATCGATTGAAAAAACATATCCAACTTGATTTTTGACTTCAAACAAACGTCAAACTCTTAGTTGTCATACTGGACACATCAAACATTATTATGATTCCATCTTTGGGTGTTGGCATACATTTATGTATTTGTAATAGATTCCTATCGACGGCAGTAATTACATTCATTGCAGTTTAACCTAGATGCTCTTCCCCCATAGACGCACTTACCCTAACTCACCTTACATAATTTTTTTCATTTTGGAATGTACTGTTGAGAAAGTGAATTTTACAATAAATAAATGTTCATTTTATGGTTTTACAGAGGTGTGCAAGGGATATAATCCGTCTCATATTTACCGCCTATTCATATATTTTTTTTGTTTCATCTAAAATTTATTTTTTGCGTCCGTTTCTAGTGGTTAGAAACATATTTACTTTAAAAAATTTTCAGTTGCATTTTTGAATTGAAAGGTAACACGCGCTTTCCGGAATGATTTTCTCATCAATTACAAGTTAAAAAAATCTTCCATTTTTTAAATTCGCTGCACCGATCGTTTGTTAATACTGTTTTGTATATTTCGGAAAACTACGTATTGTGCCATTTGAAGCCTAGCAAAATGGAAAAAAGAAAGACAAACAGCAAAATATAGGTACTTAAGTACTAAAATTTAATCACTATTATCCCGAAAATGAGGATCCTCGTAAAGGAAATCTTTGGATTAATAATCCCTTCATGGAAGACGTCATTTCATGTCCTCTTACGAGTAGAGAAAAAGAACAATTAATAGAGTTGTCTTCGGATGCCACTTTGATATCCAGACACAAAACATAAACACTGCCTCAGTTTTGGATATCAGTGGAAGATGAATTTCCATCTTTAAGCTGTAAAGCTATAAATTTATTAATGTCATTTTCAACAAACTATTGTCACTTCCGAAAGGAGGGGGGGGCGTAGGTTACGCTGGACCCCACCCCGTGGTGAAGTAAGGTCAAGGTTATCGTCTGCTGCCTTCTTCTTTCGGGGACATGCGTGTTTGATTGATAACGCGGATTTACGGCGAAAACAGTGCTTTTTATTGTTCGGAATACATTTACAGTAAAGTTACAACGTATAAAACGTTTAACAAAATATTTATAAAATAAATAAATTTAATTTGGCGGAGACGTCGGCGCCGGACGCGGCCGGTATACTGTTATATATATATATATTTGTTAGTTATAGTCATGTCCACCTGTCACAATATAATATTAAAAAAAAATTAAGTACTCAATATTTTTGCATGGCGCATTTCTTGTAATTTGGCATACTTACTGTTTGCGGCCAGCGGAAAGTCTTTGCGGCCCGGCACCGGGCCGCCGACCTCCGGTTGGGGAATACTGCTCTAGAAAATGAATTACTTACGTGTTGGGCTTAACCGCTTCACCGCGGAACATTTAATTGCTTACTATTTAATTACAACAGCTGTGCCGTCAGCGCTGTAAGGATTAAACCACAGTTTAGAGAATAAGTCATGCGTATTTTTTAATTAATTATTCGACTGGTATGGGATATCTGCAATATGGCTAGCTTCCTCAGAAAAATATTTCTACTTCTTCTTCTTCGGCCATATCCGTCCCTTAGTTGGAGAATATGGACACGACGCGGCGCTTCCAAGAATCCTTGTCGCTCACCAGTTTTCTTACATCGTTCCAGGTCATACCAACCTCCCGTAGCTCCGCCGTATACAATATAGATCAGTACTCCGTAACCTTTTATCACCCACGGCACACCAAAGGTCTTCCCAGAATTCCCGGCACCCCACACGTAAAACAATTTATACACCAAAACATGCACCCGACATCCTGAAAGGGGACCCTAATCCAGAAGCTTTGTCGAGTCCCCCTACCTATCGCTAAGGTTAAAGACAGTATGATACTCTATAATAGCGTTTTTTAAATCGTGTTCGAGGTAAAATTAATGGTATTGATTGTATGTTTGTATTTATTAATAGGTACATCCATATTTTCAAATAAAGTTAGTCGATTTTATATATATATATATATATTAAGGGCTAGAATGATTCTATTAAATTTTGTTGAAGTTGCAAAAAGGGTGAATATAAATTTTCATACATCTAATCTTACGGGCTAGAAATTTCTGTCTCGCAGTCGATCATAATCCAGCCCAGTGGCGCACCCAGGTGG
The DNA here is from genome assembly GCF_057557595.1 of Rhyacophila brunnea. Lineage (NCBI taxonomy): Eukaryota > Metazoa > Arthropoda > Insecta > Trichoptera > Rhyacophilidae > Rhyacophila > Rhyacophila brunnea. The sequence continues at coordinate 4,688,554 of NW_028233276.1, forward strand.
AGGGGGGGGGCAAGGCGCCCTGGCACCCCCCAAACATGAAAATTATCAGAATGATTTTAAACATTGATATTGAAAGCCAATAAACTATACCTTGGGCTTAGACAAATAAAAACACGGCAAAAAAATGATTTGTAATTCTCCAGCACCCTTTTTAGAAATATTTCTTAGATTTCAATTTCTAACACAAAAATTGCGAAACACTAATGTCGGGTATTTTTAGAAACCCAATCCCTAATGGAACTGCCAAAAAATTCTCGGTGTTCACCCGAATTCCGGGGTGGTGTAGGTCATGGCTAGGGAGGGCTGACAGGGCTCTTGCCTGGGGGCCCAGCGTGTCGGGTTGACCAGATAAGTGAGATAAACATACATCATAAATTAGCTTTAATAGTAAAAAAAAAGTCGCCTGCGGCACTATTATACTTCATGGCCATGAACAGTTTAAATTATATAATTGTGCAATATATTTTCTAATTATTATGTCGATACTCGACAGCTCCATTATTAAAGTAGATGTATTAAAAATCGCCAATAATTCACATTACTTATAAGTACGCTTAATTTGAACTAAAACACAATTTGAAAAACGTTTATGTAGTGCTTCACACTGCCTTTAATCTTAGCGGTAGGTAGGGGGCCCGCCAAATATCCTAGCCTGAGGTATTGTGAAAATATGTAAAAATAATTATATGAAGAAAAAGAGCCTACGGGACTAATTTACATTCTCCTCCTTGGGCTCCCCCCCAATATTAAATCCTGAGTGCGCCACTGATGGTTCAGGCCTCATGGCCTTGGATCCTCTGAGGATGCCATGCTTTAGGCGGTATCAGTAGAAAATTGGAGCTGAACTGTGATAGCCTTGTCAGATATCCGAGGATATTCTTTATTAACCGAAATCCAAAAAATTGTAACTTCGGCGAAGTTCAGTTTTAGCGTCTCGTCGTTTCTCAATTCAACAAATTCTTCTCGAATTTATAGGGAGCGCTTCTATAGAATTTTCTGAATTGGTTGCAAAAGGCGTTCAAATCCAGTCGTAGGTGCTATTCCACAAAATGTTGATTTTCAAATCAACATGAGATGACTTTTCATGCAACCTGTCGATTGTCTCTTGAATGCCCTCGATTGAGTTGTCGAATAGGACAGTGTCATTGGCGTATTCCAGGTCGCATAGCTTCACCGTGGGGGTATTTTTACATTACTGCATTATTTTCTAATATTCCTAAAATATAGCGAAAAACGAGGTAAATAAAACAAACATCTACCGAAAAATAATGGTTTTATTTATATATATTATATTTAGTTTAATAGTATACATTTTTTGATCCACATATTTTGTGTAGACGAGTAGCTATAATATAGTAAATTTATATTTTAGGAGAGATCCATTCACAAGAACCATAATATAGTATCCAAATCATATTCAAAGAATGTAAACATTACAGAAGGTTTCTAAACGTGACATTAATAAAATTCACCAATCCATTTATTTGTTTTACACTCTTCTTAAATTATTAATTCAGTGCAATTTTCTCACATCAATTTACAACTCTAAAGGCATGAATCCACACTGAGACATTTTTCTCTCACGACAATACTTGAGAGCAAATATCAAAACAAACGTCTTGCTGGGAGTTTCAGTAGTAATTACATAAACCGACATGCACCATAGCCTCTTCAAATAAAATATATTGTGTCGTAATGTGTGTACATCAGTAGTGAAGGGTGGAGGTAGGCTGTTAAGATCCGCCATAAATAGTGCACATTAAACTTTGTTAGTCATACTTACGTATTTGTTTTTATTGAAATAAGAATTTACAGATGGTGTTGGTTAGATTTTAAAATTCAATTAAACCCTGCGAAAACCAAGACAATAGATAATAGTCAAAAAATACTTGTCTATCTATAAAATATCTAAAATTATGCAATTAAATCATACATTACTTTGAATAAAAATATTCAAATTTTTCTAAAAAAAATATTAATTCAAAAATTTATCATAGTTTGATAGGGTAAATGAATTTAAAACTTAATTTTGAAAATTTTGAATTTAAAAAAATAACCAACAATATGTGTAATATGTATTCTTAATCCAACAAAACCAAATAAGTATGAATGAAAAAGTGTGCACAATTTTGTTGTATCGGTAAAAATACACCAAAACTATTATGGTTTGGTTTAGGCAGGGTTTAATTGATTTTTAAAAACTTACCAATACCATCCGTAAATTGTATTATTATTTCAATGAAAACAAATATGTATGACTGACAAAGTTTAGTTTGCATTATTTATGGCGGATCTTAACAGCCTACCTCTACCCTTCGCTACTGGTGTATACATTATACATGTGGTGATATGAAACATCTAATGAACCTTGGCAGCAGGACCTGAGTTTTTATGATTCAAAGATCCTTTTGATTAATTCTGAATCTGAGTAAAATTTCAATTTAAGAAAACTGTGAGCGATAAACCTCATTGTGGATCCATAATCAAAATACTTTCAATAATTAATTATTGCTGCTTGAGCATTGCAACGCCTTAATTATTATTTATTATCGAAATTTTAAAATGAGCAGATACTTTGTAAAAAATGTTAACACAAGATTCTTTGAAATGAATCTGAACGAAGATTGTCCTTTATACAAGATTATTAAACTACATTGGGTCGAGTAATCAAATCGACAACACATTTTTATAAAATTTATTACTTATTAGTATAAAAAAAAAAATCAAATTACATATTGAATATCAATGTGTTATTATATGACAGGAGACCACTCGCTTTTGATATATTATTAAATTGATACAAGAAATGGGTAGGGTGGAAATACTGACACTTAATATTATGAAAATAGCAGTTATTTTATTCTTTCAACCGGTTCTATGCCTTCAGCGAGTTTTCTCGCTCTACGAGGCCGTGATCGACAGGCCGCACATACAAATTTCGCGAGTTATCTCGTCTGACTTTAAAATCAAATTACTAGCCACTGTCGATTGATTTGCATAATCTTAACAATTAAACACAGTGACATCTGGTTGAATAATTATGAAATACGTAACGATGAAGAATTATGAAAATTACCAGTATTACAGCGATTTTAGTAAGAGCCTCGCACTACATTCAACGTGTGTCGTTATTGCAGGGTTATCACACTATACTACTTGACATATTTTGCCGGTGGAATATTGTGATATTAAATAATCTATTTCTTTCCTGTGTTTTTAAATCGTTACCTGTAAAAAAAATTGCATTTTTAATAATTGACAACATTATTACTTCTTTGGTGGGTTTACTTGTTTTATATCTGCGATTGTGCAGTTTGTCGCATCAGTCTGTGTTTGTGTATTGCGTAAGATTTTAGAGTATCGGGATAAAGTACACTGTTAAGTTTTTATGTCTATATTTTTATATTATACACTCATAATTATAATAAGTAAAGTGTTTGTTGTTTTTGAACATTTTTTTAGTTTACGTTGTAAACTTCTGATTTTTTCCACCTCAAAATGGAAGGAGAACATCTTGGCGAAAATTTCTTGGACAGGGTTGGCCTTACTGCTGAACACAAAAAAGTTTGTCTAAAATTTTGCGACAACCCTGACATTTTTCTGCGCAACTGGCGGCACAAACGACACATCGTGTATTTTATTCGGTAAGTCTTTATGATATAATGTAATTATATTACGTTTAATTTTTGCTAAAAAATCTGCGGCCTGTCGGATACTGCCCATAGTAATATCGTGAGGCATAGAAAAGGTTAACTTCTAGTGCTATTTCATATAGTTTTATTTGAAAACAACTGTGATTTTTTTTACTTATACATCAATGAATAAACATGAATAGTCCACCCTTACAAGAGTTACACAACCGTATTAATGGGCCACATCAGGGCTCGAAATGGACCGGAGCGCTGTTTCGGGTCATAAAATCAGCAACACTGTCGTTCTGTCTCGCGGAAAAAATAATTTTGCCGTTTGAGCTACTATGGTCGTGTATAACAAAAAATCCAACACACTTATTTTTATAAAACACATAAAATGAGATAACTATGTTATTATTTTCAGAAATTTAACAAGCGCTCCATTTCGAGTGCTGGGCCGCATGCTTCAGATTAAAGAATTCAAATTAATTAGCTTCCCTCACAATTTGTATGTGTACAGGAGTAACTGTCCCGAACTTCAATATGCACTAAATGTGTTGATAGAAGAGGAAAAAAAAAATGGACAAACAATATTAAATTATGTGAATATAAAACGATAACAATCAATATTATATTCTGTGTTTGTGAGATCAACTTTTGTAAAAAGGGGCCAAACGATTCAGCCTACCAATAATCACTTTTGGATTATCTGCGGATACATAATCTGACCGTATATATTGTGCACTTCACTACATAATTCACAGTATGTATTTCTCAAGACGCACAGACAATAATGGTCGGTCAATAAGTTTGCAAATACAATTTTAATGTTATATACGGATTGACTGAATATCAAAAATGTAACATCAACAATATACAATATACTGGCATCATTGAATTAAACTTGGTTACAGTAATTTACTATAGATATACCATCATAAATTGTCCGGTTTTCGAATTTAGAACCAAGCTCATCACAGTATAAAACATTGTATGTCAAATGTTAGCATGTGGCGCCCCTACTCAGCGGACAACTTATACTGGTGGATCTATACATACAATAAAGTTATTATTTTTTTTATAATGGTCGAGAAATAGTCAACAAAATGTTATACGCTAATTATTTATATTATATTTATTATTATTTTATTGTAGTCTTAAAAATGTAACAAAAAACATTATTATTTATCGTTTACAATGGAAAATACTGGCCAAAGTAACAGTTACTGGCTCAAGGAATGCCCTTTTATATCATAGTGTACTGTAACATTAATTATTATGGGTAAAATATATTTAACAAATATATTAATTTATGATAAGAATTGTGACATTTATTTAGTTGTGTTTTTTAAGTGAATATAACATTGTCAAAGAATGGTATAATATAATAAATAATTGATAATTATAGTGTGTTATGCGCTTACGGATCAAAAGATGAGTCATGAACGCTATCCAATAGTACTTACGACTTAAATGAGAAAACTAGCTTGAACATTTTCAAAAAGAAAAGACCTATGCCATGTTTATGAGTCAACCAGGGACGGGTAAAATTTAATAACACCCACTAACCAACCCGCCTCATACCAAACCAGGGTAACGTGAAACATCTGCAGTTGTTTAGATCTTAGATTGTGCAATTTTATTAGTCAAGGTTTTGATTGCTAAGCACCCAAGTGTGCTGCACCTAATCCATGCGTTATAAACTGCATATAAAATAAATTCAACGGCGACCAAAATTTGTATGTTCAAGGTATGTTGTAAGTAAATAATATCAATATAATAAAGTTGTAGAATCGTGATAATACTTTGTGTTGTACAGTGGATATATTTTTTTTAAATAGGTATTTAAATTAATTGATAATTAAATATTTTCCCTAAGTGATAGGCCACTGGAATGCTATTTTATTTGATTCATTGGTGTATTTTTTTTTTATATTTTCTGAAAATTTGATTGAAATTTGCTGATTTTTATCTAACTGTACCGTACCTACTTTGTCATAATAAATGTATTTTGAAATGACTCGTAGGAGCGGAGTAGAAAATGAATGAATCAATATGAAATCCTATTATTTTCTATATATATCGATACACCAGTTCAATAGGGGAACAACTCATAAAACCTTGTTCCGAGATAATGGCGTTTGAATTTTTTGCAGTAATTCTTATTTTAATTTTAAAGCCTTGATTTAGATGAAAGTGTATATTTTTTTGTATTTGATTTAGTGGAATTCATCAATGCACAATGAAATTGTACATTTTAATAACGAATTAACAAATAAATTTGATTATATAATGGAATTACTGATTAATCTTATAAAGGATTATTCGATTTTATGACACATTGAAGAAATTTGTAATTATTTTTTTTGCTGAATTATAAAGAGAAGACCTTTCTACATGAAATGGCATTCTTAACTCAAAACCTTTAAATTTTGAGTTGTTCCCCTATTGAACTGGTGTATCGATATGATACACGAATACAGTAAAATTGATCTTAGTGTAAACTAAACTAGTTCACACAGCATAGATTGACTTTAAAAGATCTTTTCCCTCAGTAGACATATCCGGACATTCCCAGAGGATGTGTTTGCATATTATGATTCACAACGGTGGACGGGTCGGTCGATCTACAAGGTCAAACTGAAAGAGTTTCGCGGCGATGTAGTCAGATCCGCTATATCCATTCAACTACTTAATGCACCCCACAGATTCTTATATTCTTGGCACGATCGCAATTTGGGAAAAATATCATTTGATCCATGAATGCATGACAAGATATAATGAATAATTATAAACAAGTTCGAAATCGCAGCAATAAAAGTATACAATACCGAAGATGAATGTTTAAAGGAAAACTGACAAAAAAAAAACAAATTAACTACAAAATAAAACAATAAAAGGCAATACTTAACTATGTTAAAACTTACGATTAGAAAAATTTACATAGAATTTTAAATATTGGTTTAATTAGCTAAAACATTGTGTTAGAATTGCACATAATAATTTCTTCTTTTAGATCAGGAACATTTTCTTACATATTTTTTTTTGTATCAACAACAAACTTTCATTAAAACTACAATGAAAAACGTTTTGTTCTTCAGGCACTTTTTGTCTACGATAATAATTAGAATAATTACATTATTGAATCGTGGTACAGTCCCACCAACTCGAAATATTAGATCTAGTGAAATAATATATGGAAATAAAATTATTATATATATTTATTTATCCGTCACCAACCTCTTCCTTAATTATTATGGAAAAATTTTACTACGTTTCTAGTACTCTAATATTGCAACTAACGTTTGACTAAAAATATTCGACAGACGACTTACGACAAGGTACAGGCTTACTACAAAGGTATCGTAAAGGGAAAAAAAAACACGATAGCATCACTTACATACAGATACTTCATATCGCAAGAACGGAATTTTATGAACACTAAAAATTATTGAATTCCTAATTTAGTCACAGTTCATAATTCATTCACTGTTACACACACATTCACAATTAATAAACTATCTGAATATAATATTGGTAATTTGGTTACTATTTTTTGTCTCTAATGTATTTATAAAAAAATATCTACATGCTACGTATTTAAAAAAAACCAATGTAGTTTACAACTTGTGGCCCATATACCGTAATAAATAATACATAGGTCACAAGAAGTCATTTATGACCGGTGCGGTACGTATTCATTTATTGTTACAATTATTACTAATTCGGTTAATTTTTATAGTTGATAAACCAACGAGGTTTTGAACAATATAGAGAAATAAATAATCGTGTTAGGGAGTTCACGGGTATATGTTTGTGATCTTGAAGTTATACATACAGAAAATGTAATAAACATACATTTTAAATCTTTATCATAATATTAGATAGATGATTCTAGAGACAACGAGAAAAATAATTTCATGTTGACTGCCAAACATAACTTGAGGCGTGACTTTGATGCCAGTGTCGCCATTTGAGTATCGCGAGCGTGTGTCTGGAAACACATCTGTGAAATGTTGTATCGGAAATATATGACCGTATATTAAAGACAGTCCAACCTCTGGGTCGTATAGTACTGACGTAATATTCATGTCTAAATAAAACACAGTTCTTGTCGGTTTACACTTTACAGGAAGCCAGCAGCAAACGAATTTCGAAAATAGCCGATATGTTGGATTATTTGTTAGGTTAGGTTTTCATTATTGAATTCATGAATTTTGCCAAAATCAGCTGCGAAAATTGAATTAATGTTCATATTGAATCTAATATAATTGGTACACGGTCCTCTCTTTCCGATAGAAAGCTCACGGCGAACCGTTTTATGTACAATTTACATGTAACCTCGCGAGCGATATTAGTTTTCAAAACTGTCACACCCGCAAGTTATAGCCGTCGGTCTCTAATAAATAATGCATCCCTTCAAAATAGATCATTCCTTTTCATTCTATATGGTGAGATCTGGAATTATTCAATCATTGAAGATTTGTTTTGATTGAGATTATCATATCGTCAGTCCCTATTAAAAAAGTCGGATCTGCAAAATGCTATTTTTCAGTACGAGCAATCAAAGATGTTTCATCAAATATCCTTTGTGACCTATTGCTTGCCATAATGAATAAAAATACGGGTTATAGAAACTTTTCTAAACTTTTATAAAAACATCCGTCTGTCCGGTGAACATAGCAGCAACTGTCAGATCCGATGCATCTTGCTCACCCACGCCCAGCCAACAATGTCGGTTGGTAAGAACCGACATTGTTATTCGGACACTCTCGGTAGATCCGTCATTTTTAACTTGAATATCTCGAAATTTTTCAAACAAACAAAAAAAACTGTGATTGTGGTATAAATGTTTAGTGTTTAAATAACTTTTACGTAATAATCCGAAAATGACAAATTTCAGATCTGACTTTTTTAATAGGGACCGACGATATAACACTGCGCCCGAACTATCGTTTCCTGGAAAAAAATTGCCTATAATAAATAATACATAACCCCAAATACAAATAAAACAAAACTTAAAACTATATAGTAACATTCTTTTCAGTAAAAATAACCTTAGATGTACATACATACAATAGTGTTTCATTATCATACATTAATACTAAAATGTAATATTTTATATAATGCACCATCAGAAATCCCAAACCTAATAATTTATTCAATCAATAATATTACTACTAAATAGGTACATACATTAATAAAAGAAATATTGTCCAAATTGGTGGACACAAGAGAGATAACTAAAAGAATCATTTTGAGTTTTAATATCTAACATAAATAAACAGAAGAGTATATAGTATAATATCAATCGTGTAAAACCATTTCATCACACACAAGGAGTTTCAACATAGAACCATATGATTTTCTGTCTCCCGACCTTAGAATTGTATTGAATAGGTAGAGGGTTGGGTGGTTAGGACATTGTGCGTTGTCAGGCTCAAAAGAGATTACCATGAGACTGGTATTCAATATTTAATCTGTGAAGTGGTGTGCATCATTATTATGAAAACATAAGGGATATATCCGTGTATGGTGTGAATATGTTGATAAGTCTAAAATCATCAATTCTCAGGGCGGCTATTTGTAAAGCTGGTATTCTGTGATAAATCAGATTATATCGCACACTGAGATCTATAGGGTCATAACTGCAAAAACCCAAAAATGACTTATGAATGCAGTTCGATAGAAAAAAATAATCTTTTTTTTAATGCTATACGGCATTAACTGGTACTTGGAAGCAGTGGCCTCCTACACAACTGTGTCCATGGTTATTTTATATTTAAAATTTTAATTTAGAGCTATATAGAGGCATTATCTTACATGAGGCACCTTTGCCTAAAAAATATTTCATCTTTGGTACGATATTTATTGTGCTAGACCGCCGTATTTTTCAGCAGTCTACTGCAATTGATTAAATTGGAGTTAATTATTTAACATTCAAACTCAAATTACTCAAGATCATGTTATTTGCAGTTACGACCCTATAGATCTCAGTGTGCGATATGTTCTTGGATGACCAAACAAACCAACCTCAACCAACTCAACCAAAATTTAAAAATATTCCTGATTTACCACAGAATACCAACCTAACAAATAGCTGCCCTGAGAACTGATGTTTTTAGACTAAATTTATCCACATATTCACGCCATACATGGATATTATGTCTAAAATCAAATCACTACCTTTCAGAAGATTTGAGTTTTGGACAACTTTGTACATACCTATACCTACCTATATGTAAATTTCTATATAGATTATTGCCAAAATTTACTTACTCCATTGCATTGCCAACGCAGCATTAATTCAACTTGTCCCTTATCTCCTGTATGAATCAGCGGCGAAGGGTGGAGGTAGAATGTGGAGGTCTGACATAAATAGTATAAGTACACTAAACTTTGTCAGTCATACTTTTATTGAACTAAGAATACAAATTGCAGACGGTATTGTTTAACTTTTAAAATTCAATTAAACCCTGCCTAAACGAAATTATATTAATAGATATTATGTATTTTGATAAACAATATTTTTAAGCTATTAGGAGGGTTTAATTGAATTTAAAAAATTAACCAACACCATCTGCAATTTATTTTCATAGTACAACTGACTAGTGTGCATTTTTTTATCGGATCTCCACAGCCTATCTCCGCCCATCGTTGATATTATCATTATTGACTATGGACATGCGATACAAATATCTCTCATAGGTTTCCATAATAATTCTAGAGCGTATAAATTTTGATCAAGTGGAAAACGCGTATAATTTAACATTCTGAAGTCAAAGGGGACGGATAAAAATATGGTTTCATCATAAATATGCATCAAAGACAATTTGAAATACAGTTTAGCCAATGTTCAAATTCAATAATATTTGAGATTGAAAGCTAATCTATCACAGTACAATATAACATTATTTCAAAAAGTGACGCTCTAGACATAAATTTACCAGTGACACACGAAATATTAAATTTAATTATATAGTAAAAAATGGAAATTTTACATTTCAAATACGCCAATGGACCATGGGATTATTGAAGCATATTGCAAAACATTAGCATCTATACAATGCTTAAATTATTACAGAAATACAGCCTTTATGCACGAAGTAAAGTTACGCACAGGTGTATGTTGCTGCTTCAATATTATAAGGTTGTATATAGCAATTATCATGTTTTTTTATGAGTGTAACACTCCTCCTCCTACCCGTCTTTCACTACATAATATGCACTAATGCAATGTTTAAGTTCCATTATATGGAAAAGTAGATTGAAAACACTCATTATTCTGCTTACATTTTATCCGGAAATTGTCCATGAGAAATCTATTAACGAAGGATCATTAATAAAAAAAGTTATTTTTTTAGGACATTGTATGGAGACCCAAAGTAAAAACACTTTTTTTATACAATGTTTTAGAGATTATGTCAAAACAATCCAATAAATTTAGATAATATGAGAGAAAATGTAGTTTAAAACTTGGGTTCTCATTTCACTAAAACCAAAATCACTGTCTTTTTACTTAGCAGGGCAGAATACCTGACCGCCTCTAAATTTACAATAGAATGCATTGTCACCTCATTAGCACTTGTACTGAATTTTTAAGACTCTGAGTATACGGAAAGTAAGCTAAAATTGTGCGGAAAAATGTGACAAAAATATTTTAACATAAAACCGTTCCAGATTTTAATTTATTTGTTTATTATAGAGTAGATAATGTATATGTCACCACAATACCGCTATGTATTGTGATACATACTTCGGCAAATAATATATCCATATGGAGATGTGACATTTTATTATTGCTGAAAAAAGCAACATACAAACTTATAATATTGGACATATACGAGGGTGGGTCAATAAGTCCTTAGAAAAGCCGACAGGTGGCGCGACTAGTACTGTAAGCGGTTTGTTTTCATGCAGCGGCACTACCGATTCAGTATGCTGCGAAGTTTCAATCAGATTGGTCGGGTTGTTGTTTTTTATTTTCGTACATTTAAAAAAAAAATTGCTTGTTTACAAAAATGGAGAAAATTGAGTTTAGAGCTGTTATTAAACATTTTAATATAAAAGGGTTAACAGCAAAGGAAATAAAAAATGAGTTGGATTTAGTTCACGGCATATCTGCTCCTTCACTTGCAACTATTTATAACTAGTTAAATGAATTTAAACGTGGTCGTACATCAACAAAGGATGAACCACGCTCAGGACGTCCTGTAGAGGTGACTACACCAGAAATGATCAATAAAATCCACGATATGGTGTTAAGTGACCGAAGATTAAAGTTGAGTGAGATAATTGAGGTTACAGGGATCTCAAAAGGTAGCGTCATTTCTATTTTACATGACAAATTGGGCATGAAAAAAGTTTCTGCAAGATGGGTGCCGCGTTTGCTCACAGTCGACAATAAACGCAATAGGGTGGTGGCCTCTAAAGCCCTGTTGTCGCTCATGCAACGCAATCCGGATGAATTTTTTCATCGTTTTGTGACTGTAGATGAAACATGGATACACCACTATACTCCCGAGACGAAAGAACAGTCAAAGCAGTGGATTGCGAAGACAAACCATGTCCAAAGAAGGCGAAAACCGTAAAATCAGCTGGTAAGGTTATGGCTACTGTATTTTGGGATGCACGTGGAATTATTTTCGTTGACTATTTGAAAAAAAGGAAAAACAATAACAGGGGATTATTATGCATCTTTATTGGACCAGCTAAAAAACGAAATTGAAGAAAAACGGCCTCATTTAAACAGGAAAAAAATCCTCTTTCATCAGGACAATGCCCGTGTTCACACATGTTTACGATCAATGGCTAAAATTGAAGAATTGAAGTTCGAATTGGTCGACCACCCACCGTATTCGCCAGATTTAGCCCCCAGTGACTTTTTCCTTTTCCCAAACTTAAAAAAATGGCTAAGTGGACAACGTTTTTTTTCAAATGAAGAAGTCATCGATCGGACGAATGCTTATTTTGAGGACCTTCCGAAAACTTATTTTTCTGACGGTTTAAAAAAAATTGAGAAACGTCTAACCAAGTGTATTGAGCTCCAAGGAGATTATGTTGAGAAATAAAAAAAAAATACAAAAATAAAAACTGTTTTAATGCTTTTTTCTAAGGAATTATTGACCCACCCTCGTATTATAAAATTAATTTGTGGGAACAATGCTGAAATCATATCTCATTTTATAAAATAAGAACTATTTACATAACTGACCATTAAAGTAATACATTATAAATATCAAGATCAACTTGGAAGACGTAATATAAAAAAAATATTACTTATTGCAGTTGTTATCACTAAGGTTATTTATTATTTTGTTGTAATATTTTTACTAAACAAACAATGTTTCTATATAAAAAAAAAAAAAATTGTAAAAATACTAGACCGTGGATACTGGCACATGTCATTTATTACCTAGTTATAATTTATAGCGTACATAAAATAAAAACCGGTAAATAACAACATCCAAAAAAACTATTGAGACAAATACGGAAAAACATAGTAATAATATGTCACTTTCCTATCAAAATGTCAAATTCATCGATGAAGACGATACAATATTGGAAAAATATATAACGTATAATAAAATACTGGCTCCTTACTATTAGGTGTACAGCACATACTACAATAATAGTGTATTTTTATCATAAATAAAAAAAATATTGCGATAATAGGTTTCTCAAACAAATAATTGTATTATTCGAAAACCATTTTCAACTATTTAGTGAATAACTGTAGAATTTATAGGCTGTAACATACTGGCATTCACAATTAGGTGGGTACCTATGTAGGGATTGCAATACCAAATGAAAATACCAATACCGGTATTCGTAAAATAATTGGAAAAAACAGTATTATCTACCAATAAATATTGTGTATACCTATGTGAAAATTTCTTTAAAATATTAATATTTTATAGTTCGTGTCATTGATGGTGACCAAAGACGATGAAGAGTGACGGAAGTAAACCAGACATCTTACTTATTGTTTCCACTTTTGACCGGTTTTGAAATACCGGTCAAAAACGGAGATAAAATGTAATTAACATAAAAGGATTAACAGTACTGTGAATTTTTTGTCGGGTTACGCAATGTCTGGTTTAATACACTTAATAAGATTTTATCAATTGTAAATACAAAACAATGTTGTATGTCACAAAATTAATCACATATTATTTTGGGGAGAAAGAAATTAATTTTCAATTAGAAAAAACTCTAGGTATTGCAATATTGTTTGTTTTCTGACATAAAATTTTTCTGTGCAAATATAATTTATATACCAACATTACGTAATATTAAAATAAAAACAATTACTTTCCTTGACATACGACATGTAGTATCAAAGACACAAACAATAAGTCCAAAAATGGACATTGTTTCAAAAAAGCATGCTTAGAGTAATACAACATTCAAAAGAGAATAGATCAAAAAGTCTGTACAAAAGACTTATAATAATAATTACTTAGTATTACTACAATAAAAATACTGGCTCATTTTCAGCGTCTTTCACATATTATAATTTAGTCTAAGGTGGTTTGCACAAAGATTGAAAGCTACATGCAATTTTATTGCCAATTTGGAATTTTTTAGCTGTCGCTAGGATAGTTCAATTGCCATTCGATCGTATGTCACGAATTATTATCAAGCTAATAATATCTTAAATGAAAGAGTACTGTTTCACTTTCAATAACCCTTTTCTTATATTTTTTGCTATGGAATATTACGTATATGTGAGTTGCGTTTAATTATAGCTAGAAGATAATATTGTAATGTCTGAGCGGACAATGTTGCAGTCAATCTCTGTGCAAGTTATAATATGAAAAGTGTCCAACACGTGGCAGACCGACATTCAAAGGCAAGAGGTTACGAAAATGGATTGGATTCAGTGTCGCTTCATGTGGAGTCCGAGGTGGTCGCTCCTGGAGAAGCTCCTCTGGCAGAGGGCGCATGAGAAGGGGCGCTGGCCGGTGTGTTTCCTCGTGTGTCGAGTCAGCTCGTCGGAGCGGGCGAACCTCCAAGCGCACCCCTCCCACAGACACAAGTACGGCTTTTCACCTGCAACAAGAGAACAAAGTTGAATATCACAATATATAGACCAGCAATTCTTTGGCTATCTTTCCCATTTTTCGAAAGTATGTCGTTACTCACATATCGTTCAAGCAAACATAAGTTACGATTACATACAAATCACTTTGTGCGATTCTTGGCAATCGGCTTGCAGGATTAAGTACGTGAAAAATAAAATGACACCAAATTGAGAGAGTTGATTAGATTATAGTATGTATTAAAGTATGCACGAATTGTCTCATACAAATGTTATCAATTTCCATTTTCTTAACGTCAGATGTTCATCTTATAAATACATGCTGTGCCCACCTACATTGAAATAAGGGAGATTCTTATAGATTTTTATCAGCACATCTATTCTATACACAAGACTGCTTTCTGCCGCTACGGCAGTTATCTAGGATAGGTTTGTATCAAAGTATTATTGTTACAATAAGTGCTATGTTTTAACAGCACCTCTTTTGGCAGTGGTAAAATATAGAGCGAGATAGACAGTTTTGATTGTTTAGAGGGCTAACTAATTGTAATTGTTAGAATAAGTGCTAATACTTCGATACAAACCTACCCTAGATAGCAGCCGAAAGCAGTTTTGTGTATAGAATAGATGCGCTGATGTATATAACCTCTACTGGAAAAGGTACTAAATTTCTGTTCAGATTTGTATCGAATGGTGTATCCTGTAGATATATTAATGACGCGTAGGTATCTATTATAGTTCGAAAATTCTCATACTTAAATTATTTCCATCGATCAAGATAAACATTAAATAATCGCTTAGTATCAAGACTTCGCGAGAGAACCTATATATCGCATTGGTGAGGGGTCCAGGGTTCGGATTCTAACTTCATAAATCCGATATGTAAATCTAATATGAACCCTACTTAGTAAATAATTAACAGTAAATATCATGGCAACTTCGCTTTTGCCGATCGGAAGTGCTGCCATTTTTTAAATGTCAATATTTAAAATATTGTTTTAATTGACATACAAGTGTAAAACTATGAATACTGCACAAAATAAATTGAACAATTACAAATTAATATAATATAGTTAATATAAGCATTGATTTAATTAATTAAATGGTTTATCAGTGTTTTATTTGAATAAATCCCCTTAGTTTTCCTAGCATTTGTTATCTATTGCAATACTGTGTAAGTTGACGCACACATATAAAATATTTGAAAATAGTTTGAATAATATCATTGGACATTTTTATTATCAATTGCTACTCTTTCGTGTTTGCGTATACAATCGGTAGGTACTCAAAACCAGAGTTTGTGATTTCTAGATGTTTTTCAGCTGGCGACCACTGACTCCCAGAGACGTTTGTGGCCCCTGTGAAGCAATAGAGTCTGACGCAGAATGCATCAACAAGATTTGGAACAATCTGTGGAGTGCTGAATCGCCCACCCCCTTTGGAACTCTCTAAGATATCTGCGTAAGCTTTACTTTTGAATATCCCCTGAACGACTGACGTTTCCGATTGCACGGCACCGAGATAAAATCGGCTGTGAAAAGGCTCAAGAACGGAAAGATACCGGGAAGAGACAGCATACATCCTGAATTCCTAAAGTACAGCTTGGGCCCAATCCTGCACTCTATGTTTCATCTGATGACAAAGGTATGGGAAAAATAGCGGTGTCCAAGGGAATGGGTGAACGATGAAACCATCACGCTTCACAAAAAAGTTGCCCATCAAAGTTTCGAAGTTGATCCGGATTCTGGGACCACAGAGCTTCTAGTCGATTCGTTCACGTTTTGGAGACTTCGCCTGGCGACTGAGTTTTCCCCGGATACTTCCAATGAGTAAACTCGTGGTCACTATGGATATTGGCGTCTCTGTAAGTGCGCTTGTCGAGAAGTTCCTTTCGGTGCTTCAAGCTGTACAAGAAGTGGTCAATCTGCGTCCTAGTGCGTCCATCAGGAGATGTCCATGTGTATTTGTGGGGAAAAGTGGTGCATCCGATGGTGAGCTCATTCAGGGTGGCAAATTCTACGAGCCGCTCACCATTGTCGTTGGGGTCATCGAGGCCGTTCGACGAGCACCTGCTCCGCTCCTACTCCAGCATAATATTCCCCCGTTACAATCACGCGGTCTCTTCGGGGGATGGCGGAGCTGCCGCGTGGAGGGAATCGTAAAAGGCGTCCTTTGTCTGCGCATCGGCATCCTCAGTGAGGGTGTAGTACTGAAAGACAGGCAAGCAGCTACCGGACGTCTTGAAGGAGGCACGTATCAGTCTCTCCAAGATCGGTTCCCATTTCACAAGGCTTCCTTTCCGGGGTAGACATGGTGCGAACATTATATGTACCAATGCGCATGGTCGAGTTGTTATTGTGGATTACTCTACCGGTTTCGTTGTCCATATTCTGCTGGGTCATCGGTTAACAGGGCCGGTTGTCGTCCGAGGCTGCTGTGATCGTGTTATATTAATCGGTTGTTTCAGGGAAGTTTCAAAGAATTAACAGGAGCTGGTTTACTCTACTGGGTGTGGTATAACAGGCTATATATCTCAAGTGTGGAAAAACATGGGTTAAACTTAAACACGTTGTAAAGAATATGCTATTTTCAATATTTAATAATGCGTATTTTAGTTTGTCACGTTAATGTAACGAGCTTTCAATCTATAGGACTGTTCTCAAACGGGGTTTTTTTTACTTGGGTTTTATGGCGGTCAGGCCATAAACTACCCTGCTTCAGAACTTTGGTCCATGGCGATGGCTTTTACATTTTTATTTATTAATCTGTACTGTGGGTTGTATTTAAGGCTTGAGCCACGAGGGCTCTGAAGGTCGGCTCGTCTAGATTTTTCTGTCAGGGATTCCTTTCCCTTAGCCAAGAGGCCAGTTTTATGACACCGGTCTCTCGCTCTTCGCCCCATGCTGTTAGCTACAGCTTACGCTGCATTGCTCGGAGGTCGCCGCGGGGAGGCCAGCAGATGGCAGACGTGCTGCCAGTTTGACATTTCCCGAGATGAATTCTCGAGAAATATATTTTTCTAACTCATCTGGCCCACATTTTCTGCCGGCCGAATCCGTTTGACATCAAATTCGAGATTTTTTTTAACTCATAGCTGTGGGACCGAATTTTTTTTCATCGACGAATTTAGAAATTTCGTTACGGTTCAAAGTCGAGAATTACGGAATACCACGGTACTAGTGTTATTTTGAATCGATGTTTTAAAGCTGTTCGTCGAATCCTTTCCACTGCCACCGTTAGTATACAACAATACATCTGTGCGTCGTGTTTATCGTCTGTTTCGCTCAGCCAGGAGATGTCTGGTGCCGTGAATGACAGACATAATATTATGAAGCGAAGAACTTTCATCTTTTTGGCGATTTCATGAACCGGAACGGCGCTCCGACATTTTCAGCCCTGCAGATAAGCCTATGCGTGAAAAGAAATTCAAACCCACTGAGCATATTGCGACCCCGATGTGAGTCCTGAATGCCTTTCCTCCGAACATTTCTGTTACTCACCAAAACCATTGAACTTATTTCTTAATAATTACAAGATAAAAAGAACTTTTTATAAACTACATTTTAAAATTTTCTGTTGAATCATATAAACTTGACTTAACTAGCTTAAACGATCAAAAAAATTTGTACTTGATAGAAATAATAATGAATTTTGACATGTCATATTGATTTCGATAGTAACGCACGTATATATTAATAATTTAGTTGCTAGGACCCCAGACCCCTAGCAACCAATAACGGTGTCGAAATAACTTTTCATACAAAACACAATTAACTGAAAATGAATTCAATTCTACTTAAAGATGGCTAAAAGTATTTAAAAATGCACTGGCATCATGGCATTGACATATTCTAAAAGTTTCGAATGTCTAGCTAGTCGGGAAGTTAGTTACAAATCGATTGCAAGATTTGTACCGTACAAATAAGAACACGAGCTAAGAAAAACGTTGTAATAATAATAAAATGAGATTTTGTATCGGTCTACAAACTGCCGCCATACGATTTAATCGGAAAAAGTTGAAAACAACCCAAGTATACATAATAATTCTAAATTACTAAATTTATCGTTATTACAATTTACCCATTAGCATAGTTTTCGAGATTCGCCGCGGTATTCGTAATATTATCTCGTGGATTTCTTTGGCATAATATAATATAACGCAACGCTGGGTTGGACCTTTATTAGATTTTCGAAGCATAAAAAACCAGCTTATTATTTAAATTAAATTATTGCCTCAGTTATCATAAGCCGCCGTATTCGCAGGCGCGTATTCAGGTGCGGCAGACACACCGCAATTTTCAGGGCGGGCCCGAGGTGCCAAGATTTAGGGGGCGAAATAGGACTGTGAAATAGTATGTATACCTATTTGGAAACAATAATTATTTTGTTTATTTATTTACATCGTACTTTTTGTGGTCAGCAAAACATGTCAACTGTTATTCGATGAAAATATTCATCAGAAGCACCGCCGCCAGGCTCCAGGGTTTTTACAAGGCGGTTTCAGAGAAAACAAATGCAAACTATAAACATACCACATAAGTGTGGAGTTCTTTAGTTTTGACAGACAATATGACATAGCTAAAGCGATGCCGATCGAGAAAAAACGATGCAATAGACTTCATTCAAAACCAGTCCGAAATAATAACGGTAACAATAATTAAATTTAAATGTAATTCGTGCGCCGTAGAAGACATCGCAATCTGCGCAATTTCAAGGTTAAGTTGTTTCACTATTATATTAGGTAATACAAGATGCGGGCAGACCAACGAAGTTTGACTTTTTCGCTGCAAAATTGTACATTGCCCACCGTTAGGTTGGACTCACCTGCATCATAGCGATATAAAATATCATACGCTGAAAACACCTTAATATTAATCAGTCGACACCTAATTTTCTGTACCTATACCTGTAATACTGATAGACCAACCGGCCGGAATGCTTTACCAATTATCAGACATTGTGTATGCAGAAATTCTAAGTAAATTTATCTAAGTGTCTTTTCTATAATATGGTAAATCAATGGGGCGGACGAATGATTTCCAATAAGGTATTTTCTCAGCCCATACATTTTTTTTAAATTAGCACCAACATGAGTAGTAAAGGCGTGACAAAGTCCTTAAAGAAACCTCCATAGTAAAGCGAGAGGAATCCATAAAGATGTTTAAAGCCAAACACATAAAACAATATCAATTCTAAATCAAAACACAAAATATGGATTCGCGTGACCGCATTGCAAACTGTCGCATACAATGTACTAGATCTAGAATCATTCTAGTGACACTATGGACGATTCGCGCGTGTATTGATATTTTGAATGCTAGCAAACAATACCAATCCAAATGTAAATTCATTTGCTGTACCACGGTACCACAATATAATGATTCCAGTATAGGTACTTTTGCGATGGGGGTAGCGGCCGCCAATATATCATTTGCCCGGGGGGCCGAAGAGTCCAGGGCCGGCCCTGGCTACCTCATCGTGTGTGCTTATACGTCAACATGGCGAGTGCGTGATGTCGAAACGAAAGTAAAAGTGGCCCATCTTCAAGTCGGATTCGTACCGCGGCGGAGGTAATGAGATGTGAACGCAATACGAGACTTATCCACTTCTGCACGCCACGCGGACTTAACGACTTTTACGAATCGTTTAGCGAGAGAAGGGAGTGGATGTGCTCGCTGGGATTGGCACTGCTGGCAGCGTCCCTTCAACGGTGAAGCCAAAACAATCGAATGCGATTTTTTTTTCCTTTTCAAGTTTCTTTTATTTGCTAGTTGGTTCGTAATACATACTTAATTTTCGCAGGCCTGACTCAGGTTGAGAAACCCTGCTACCAATTAGAATGAATCGTTAGGTAAAATGACAACATGAACCTATTAAACACGTTGATACATAAAAATTAAACACTTTGTAAAAAATAAATAAGTCAAACGTAATCATTTTAATATATATGACGTAGCCTACAGAATTAGAGGATACACCATTCCATACCACGTCCATCAGAAAATCACCCTTATTCAAATGTGGGTAAAATTCAGTTTTAACTACATACGATATATATAGTTTTTCTTTAAAAGATTATTTTTTCGACCATGTCCGATCCTAATAGGATCATATCGTCACCGTTCAGGCAAAAGTCACCAACCCTGAAAATGGCAGTTTTGAGTTGAGTATGTCACCCGAAGCGTAAAATTATGTTCTTTAAGATGCAAAACTCACCACGGTACATTAGTTAGTAAAATTTTGCTTAAATCCGAATTATTTCACTAAATGACTTTCGATAAAATCTTAACAAGCAAAAGTCATTATAGGTGAATAGACATTATTGACTATATAAAAAAAATAAATCCTTCGTTATAAATATACAAGCAAAAGTCACTATACTATGGATGGTGAGTTTTACTGATCCTTCTTTTGGCTAACATTGTTCAGATTATTAACAAGCAAAAGTCACCAAACCATAATTGAGCTACCTTGCCTCCTTCAAAACCTTCCAGATGTTTTAATTAGCATCAAACAGTAAAATTACCTTAAAGAAATTATTAAGAAGACATGAGAAAATAATTTAATGTAGATAAAACCTTAAAAACATTAAAATCTGATTTTTCCTGCATTTTCAAACTTTCAAATTGCGATATCTCAAAACTATGTTTTTAGGGTTGGTGACTTTTGCCTGAACGGTGACGATATGTGCCTCCACAGAGAGAGATTTGTATTAACAAATTTTGTTTTTTACGAGAAATGGATGTCAGCCACTTGCTCAACCTATTAGGTCCATACCCTGATTCACACACAAAATAACAATATGTGTGCCAGACCCAGGATCCGAACCTGGGACCCACGGCGTGATAGTCCAACGCTTAAGCCGAGCGGCCACCATGGGTGTTAAAAATAGTCCATACAATTTAATTATTTTCTTTCATTAACGCAGTTTGTAAATTGACCATTATTCCTTATACCTTATACCTACAATTTTGTAATAAGTAATTTTATTTTTTACACACTTCGTTCATGACCACAATAGATGGCATTATGAGACTGCGACCTTCGTCCTTCAATGCGTCGGCAAATAATTTTCAACTATAGGTGCGACGAAATTTCGGACTAGCTGGCAATCGGAGAGCGAAAGTCGAGCTGGGAACACGTCAATTTGTTTTGTGATGGCGACGGGGGAATTAATTCTTAAATCGTGTAAAGATTACTAAAAAACGTTACCAATTTACTTGAAAAAGAAAACATGTCAATGAATATATTATTATTAGTAGTAATAGAACAATAAACATAACATTAAATGGACGCATGTTGACTTTTTATGACAAATTATGTTTTGTTCTGCACGCGTCATTTGCACAATCTTCAAGTCACGATCGTTTTAGACCGTGCCCCAGCTGAAGTAAGCACTGGGGTTTCATCCTCGAGAGTCGACGCTGAAGAGCGAAATCCTTTGCTCGATTACCATTGAAGGACTTTTCGGTCCTTTCGATTTCTTCAGCCATGCAGATAATGGTCGTTGTTTCGGCGTTTTGCAATGAGGTTTAAATTTTTGACGACTTTGAAGTTGAGGTTGCGATCGCTACTGTCGCTAGGTTCCTATATGCGCGGCCGAATATGCAACATGAATGCGACATTCCTACAAGGTTTGATTTATGGCTGTGTCGCAGACGAGAGTTTAGATGTGCGAGCCGGCTAAGATTGTGAATAATGGTCACGAAACCGGTTGATTACATCAGTTAACAAAATATATATTTTTTAAAACTGATTTAACAAAGATTGACAGGCGCCGTTGTCGATAATAATGACGGTGAGTGTGTGCTCGAGGTTGCGCATAAAAACATGACACGCGCTGAGCTATATGGGATCGGGTTGCTGCGAGAGACGAGATGCATTTCGTACCAGCTGATATCACCGCTCCGACTTTTATTTTTACCCAAGTACGACCACTAACGGTTAAAAATCACGTTATTCTTCACGAAAATTACTTCTTGCCTTCATGCTTTTGGGGCGTTTCGCAAAGTAACGGACGAGAGTCCAATATCCAACACCTTTGATAGGCACGATTTTTTAAATAAAAGATATTCAATTTTATTCATACTAGGAATTGCAATTCCGGAATTAATGCTGTATACCGATTAGTGGCCAAGACCCCTAACTAAACGATTATTTAGAGCCTACCTTAATAAAAAAATAACCAATACACCCTCCACCACCCGCCGTGGATTATGCACGACCGCCTTCCACAGCGCTGTATTGCGACATAATGAATATTTAATTGCTCACACAAATAATAAAAATAAATGTTATATTGCATTATACCAGTGGCGAGGAAGTATGCTGTTATACATAGCATTGGCGAAGGGTGGAGGTAGGCTGTTAAGGTCCGCCAAAATAGTGCACACTAAACTTTGTCAGCAGTCATACGCACTTGTTTTCATTGAACTAACACAACAAGTTATTAGAGATAGTGCTAGTTTTTAAAAATCAATTAACCCCTACCTAAACCAACCTAGCTCCACCCTTCGCCACTGGATTATGCCATTTGTGTCAAGTGGACATTTGTGAAATTGGGCAATTCAACGACTATAATCTGGTGGAAAAATATGTCTGCTCGTCAGCGACAAAAGTTGGTTCTTGGGCGGATGTAAATGATAACGAAATAAAAAAAAATATAATGTATACCAAGACAGGATGTTACTGTAAGCGATCATTTAGAGCCTACCTTAATAAAAATAAACGTTATATTGCATTATACCACTGGCGAGGAAGTAGGCTGTTATACATAGCATTGGCGAAGGGTGGATGTAGGCTGTTAAGGTCCGCCATAAATAATGCACACTAAACTTTGTCAGTCACACGTAATTGTTTTCATTGAAAAAAGACTACAATTTACAGATGGTGTTGGTTATTTTTTTTAAATTCAATTAAACCCTGCGAAAACCAAGCCATAATAGATAATATTTGTAAAAAAAATACTCGTCTATCTACAAAATATCTAAAATTATGCAATTAAATCATACATAACTTTGAATATTTTATAGATATAATAATATTTTTTATTCATTAAAGTTTGGTTTAGGCATGGCTTCAAGAATTTAAAAAACGAACCAAGAATATGTGCAATATGTAATGTTGATCCAACGAAAACAAATAAGTATGAATGGAAAAGTGTGCACAATTTTGTCGTATCATCCAAAATATACCAAAACTATTATGGTTTGGT
The DNA here is from genome assembly GCF_057557595.1 of Rhyacophila brunnea. Classification (NCBI taxonomy): domain Eukaryota; kingdom Metazoa; phylum Arthropoda; class Insecta; order Trichoptera; family Rhyacophilidae; genus Rhyacophila; species Rhyacophila brunnea. Next base: position 4,712,444 of record NW_028233276.1, read on the forward strand.
TTTCGGCAGGGTTTAATTGATTTTTAAAAACTAAACAATACTATCTGTAAATTGTAGTCTTAGTTCAATAAAAACAAATACTTATAACTAAAAAAGTGTAATGTGCACTATTTATGGCGGATCTCAACAGCCTACCCGCCCACTTGAACTTTAAGCGGACGCTACTGCATGTTGACCGAGGCTTTGCGATGCAGGGTTGAAGAAGAGAAATTGTTTTTTTTTTATTATTATCCACTCTTCACTACTAATACATAGTATTAATACTATCGACTGAGGGTACTTGATGGAATTTGAATTTAAATTCTAATGGATTTAAGTTTTGTACTATTCCATTTGAGCCGTTTTTTTGCGACCCGGGTTTTCACTTTCGGCATCTTCCGGCAATATGTGCATACTGACAACAAATACAGTTAATTCTAACTTATATAATTGATTAATACAATAAAGTAGGTAAAAGCTTTATCACCTACCTACATATTAAGTCAAGAATAACAATAAAAAATATATCAAACAAATTGTGAATAGTTGAAAAAAACCCCTATCACTAATAATAGTAATAAAATAATACAATCAATAATCAAGCAAGACTCAAATGGCATAGTACAAAACTTAAATCCATTAAGTTTATAATGTTATATATAAATAGTGCATATTACACTTTTGTCAGTCATACGTATTTATTTTCATTGAACTAAGAATACAATAATTACAAGATAAAAATAACTTTTTATATACAACGTTTTTAAATTTTCTGTTGAATCATATAAACTTGACTTGACTAGCTTAAACGATCAAACAAAAATTGTACTTGATAGAAATACTGAATAATGAAATGTCATTTCATATTGATTTCCATAGTAACGCACGTATATATTATTTAATAATTTAGTTGATATGACCCCCTAGAAACCAATAATGGTATCGAAATAACTTTTCATACAAAACAGAATTAACTAAAAATGAATTGAATTCTACTTAAAGATGGATAAAATTTAAAAAAAAATGCATTGACATCGTGTTCTGATATATTCTAAAAGTTTCAAATGTCTAGCTAGTCGGGAAGTTAGTTAAAAATCGATTGCAAGATTTGTACCGGACAAATAAGAATACGACCTAAGAAAAACGTTGTAAAATACAGATGGTGCTGGTTAGTTTTAAAATTGAATTTAACCCTGGGTAAACCAAACCATAATACTTTAGGTACGCTATGTGCGATCCGACAAAAATAATGCATATTACACAATATGGTGTTGGTTAGTTTTTTTTTAAAATTCATCAACCCATTGGAGACAATCGGCGCCAATTTGGCGCCGCCGTTACAGGATGCAGGACATGGTGAAAATCAAACAATTTTATACATATTTAGATTTTTTTTAAAGTTGAAATTACTTAATAATAGATGCAGCTATCATATTACGATGTTAGTTATATAGAGTCCCGTATATTTTTAAAGAATTATTTGATTTATAAAATCTATTTTTATTTAACGTTGTCACAATAATGATCAGTTTGGTAGGTATGAGGTGACAGTAAAAAAACATTTAATGGCTTTCCATCTTCTAAATATCTTGAAGAGTATTATATTTAGCTTCAGTTTTCGTATATCTTTCTTTTACTTCTATCATGGACTTCTTATCAATGTCATTTTGTATTAAAAAAGGTTTAAAAAAAAGCAAGAAGTGAAGTGTGTTTATCTTACTTATCTGGTAAACTCGCCACGCCGGGCCCCTCCTGAGCCCTGTCAGCCCCCCTTGTGAGGGCCATGGTGTTTATACACAAATGCTACGAAATAGTTGGCCATGAAATTTAAACTAATTTCGAGAGTCGAAAATGCTGAACACGTCGGAATACGTCAGGGTGGTACTATTTTTTCATAACGAACAATTCGTCATAATACTTTGCCGGTCAGTAAAAATGGTTTAATAAAAGTTACATTGTTTTGCTCTATGATCCGGGCTTGGAATAAATTTAAATAAACAAAAAAAACAAATCTCACATTTAATAGAACTCTCTTGGTTACCGATTTATTTTATACAAGTCATATAACATGAAGATGAAACTCACCGGTATGTGTTCTCTTGTGGGCCTTGAGATGGGAGCTCTTGGTGTAGACCTTCCTGCACCCGTCTACGTCGCAGGTGTGAAGCTTGCGCCGGACGATGGCCGCCGCCCGGGGACCCGCGGCCTGGTTCGGCGCAGCGGGTTCTTCGGCGTTCGGCGCGGCGTCGTTTTTGTTCACGTTGCTATGATTGTTGTTGATCGGGATGTTCGCTTGGGCGTCTAGCATGCCGCCGGAAGGAACTGGCGAGGGATTAACTCGAGATTTGGACCTATGGATGAATGGAAACATTAAAGCCAGCTGGAAACTGCTGACTACGATTGTTTGTTTTGACATCTCTCTTCTGGAAAAGCGTTGGAGATTGTCATGACCACTTGGGCATGGACATGATGGAGGAGATATAAACTTAATTATCGCATAACCGGTTCTATACAGTCACCAAATATGTCATAATATGAAATAACCTCAGAGTATTAATATAAAGAGAGTGGGTACTATTCGGCAAAATTAATCCGTGTTTCTTGCGTATAACGCACCGTAGAACCTCAATTTTATTATTATTAACTAAACTATGAAACGTTATACCACCATGTTGGTTCTCAGTACAGCTACCAAATTTAAACACAACATAGTAAACCATATTTTATAAGCAAGTACTAAATTATCTAAAAATAATTACCGCTAACTTTATATTTAACACAAAAACAATAAAATTCAGCAAGACGTGCTAGCAGTTTTTAAATGACTATTCATTCAAATCAATATTTACTGGCGACGTGTACAAAAAATATTTAATTCAGCCGTAGAAATTCTATCTCACTCTAACGTATAATGTGGAGATATAATACTTTCTCACTCGCATTTATGGTTCGTTTTTGTTCAGGTTTTGGAAATAACACACTTTTATGGAATGAAGAAATTTATTTGTGACCGAGAAATCTCGTTTCTTCTTCAATTTCTCGGTATTTTTTTTTGGTTGAAGAATCAAAAAAATCGGCGAAAGTAGTAATTTCGTAATCATGTCTATTTTTTGTGAGTTTGAAATGAACTGCCATCATTTTAATGAAATATTGATAATGAAGGATACATTTAATGAAACGATCAGTATCTCAATAAATCAGTGTAAAAATATAAATATAAAAAATGGTAGGTTTTTATACAATTCAAGACAAGGGTGAGTTATTATGGTAAAAAGAGATGACACAGCTCCATAGCCTCAAGATAGTTTTGCACACACTAAAATATGTTATTGCAGCAATTAGAATTGTCTAGAATGGAAAAGATTTTTGGAGCAGGCCAAAACTCCGAATACGACTGCGAAAACTAATCATCCCTAGATGTCGCTAAGTTACATATACCAATACTCTGCATCTGATAATTACAGGTTAGCCTACCATAGTTACTAAATTTTATCATAACATAGTGACATAGCCACTGTGGATATGAGATTAAGATGTGAAAACATCTAAATCGTAAACATCTGAGTCAAAAAATCATATATTATTATGTTGGCTACTTGTTAAACAGTGCCATCACGTGGTTGTCTCCTCTGAGTTCAAATGATATACAAAAAAGAGACAGAACAAGCGACTGTTGCTAAAAAATATATATTAGGTACCTGTGCGTGGGCCGCTTAGTGGCATCCTCGACAGCAATTTCAGCTATCGGTATTTTAATCTTGCAAGGCTCCAGATCCATCTCCACGTCTTCCATCGCCGCGTCACCGCCGAAGTCATCCACGACAACGTCTTCTTCGTCATCATCCTCTTCCACTTTAACACTCGCCACTTCCTCAATTTCTAACTTTTTGCTTGAGCGACACCCAGAATTGACTTGATTATCTGAACCGATGTCAAATTTTATTTCTTCTTTATGTTTCTCTGGCAGAGTTTTGCTAGTGTCGTTCATGTAGTGATGGTTTCTATTGAAGTCGATAACGATTTCGTCAGGTTTAGATGGAGATGTGCAACGATTGATTTCTTCTTTGCGTGATGCAGCTTTCGAACGAATCAGCGGCACTGCCAATACTTCTCTGACGTGTCTTTTGGTCGCGCTGTCCAGTCTCATCATCAAGGAGCGAGCTTCAGCGTATCCTTGCGCGGTCTGATAGTCAGGAATGTCCGTCAAGTTGGCTTTGTCGATTGCTTTTGATAGTTTGAATCTATTGTTGGCGTACGTGGCCGAGTTGATTGATTGTCCTTCGGGTTCTTTGAGGGGTATTGAGGAGGACCTCGCGTATGGCGGGAGGTTGTTGAAGTGGGGCGGGGGATTTCTTGCGGCGAGGCGCTGCTGTGCGTTTGCAAATAACCTGCGTAAACATAGAGGGGAACCATATTAAAAACTTATTTAAAAGTGGACGTGATTTTGCAATGGAATAATTAACTATAACGTCTACATCCGGCACCCCGAAAGAGACAGGAGAGGGCGGAGTGGCGTCATCTATTTGCCAAAACAGTTGCCAAACATTTTTGAAGATGTGGGTTATTATGAAGTGAAAACACGGTATTTGGAAGCGCCGAGTTAGTTTATTCAGTCACTCGATATAATAAAAGATACAAAAAATATTGAGCTAGCTTATGACAAATTATTTATATCCGCAGGAGATAGTCCGAACTGAAGGAGTAAGAGTGCCCGAATGTCTGAAAAAGAAAGTATGTCTCTTCTATATTAAACACCCTAAGCTTCCCGGCCACCTGAAAGTACAAGGATAGAGCATTATGATGAAGGGAGAAATCACGTCACTAGATACGCATTATTTTGTAAACAACAAGTTACTGTTGCCACGTCGAAACATGTCACTATTTAAACTGGCTAAAACTAAAATTACAGGTACTGTCACGGCATCATGATGTCGTCATTTGGCGATGGTAGGTATACGATCAGCAACCAACAAAGTTTTGCAGAAACGTTCTCTTTAAGATGCACGGACATTAATTAACACAGCCTTACCACAAAGTTAAAGTGTTTGCGGGTTGCTTGAAATTAGATATTTGATGGGTCAGATGGCGGTTCATCATCGCATGCGATGATGTTGCCATTAAATCATGTGATCATCTATTAGTCTATATCAGGGGTTCACAAAGTGAGTTTTTGATGTGTCCCACGAGATTTATGTCAAGTATTATTTATTATTCTTCATATCGAATATTAAAAATTACATTTCAAATTAAAAATCCTCTGGCAAGAATGAGGACTTTCACTTGAGGTAGGTATATCCAAATATTGTTCAACGTGCTCATCAAATGGCTTTTTTAATTTGGAAGTAGATACCTACCTATATTTGTGAAAAAAAACATTTTCTACAATGAGCATTAATATATCAAATTTAAGATCAAAGTTAACAGACAACCATATCGCATATGTTTTGCGTATTCACACCACAAAATTTAAGCCTAGATTGCAGGCTTTAGTTTCAAACAAACAATTATTAATTGCATAAATCACGTGGTGAAAAAATTAAACATTATTTTTTAGTATATTAATAAGAGTAATAATAATGTATAATATTTAGTTAAAATATAAGTTTACACAATAAAATATTTTTTTATTTTTTTGCCTTATGTTTTTTAAAAACAGAAAATATTTACAAAAGGGCGGCCCGCCAAATATTTTTGAATTCGAAATTGTCCCTTTGACGAAAAAGTTTGTGAACCCCTGGTCTATACTATACCTACGTCCTACATAATAACTTTTAAGATCCGCAAACTTGACCGCAGGTACACTCTTCAAAATGGTTGCAATTTAGTGAATCAATTATAGTGGTCATAATGGGGACATTATTCGTAAATGGGAGATGAGACGTAAATGAGCAAACCAAACGAATTATTACTTACATTGCGTTTGTCTGCAAAGCCAGGAGCGCTGCTTGATTGCCAATGACAGTGGGCGGCAGGGTCGGAGGAAGCCTCGCGTCGGCCAGACGACGATGCTGATCTGAATAGAGCAACGAAACAAACCCATTAATGATTCAAAATATTAGGAAAAAAATACTGTATTGCTACACCGTGGAGCATCGCGTCAACAAAAATAACATAAATGTAGCATTGGCATAGCGTAACCAATTAACATCGATCACGCCTTTTTAGAAATACATTATAAAGGTCAACATTCTTTATACGTACCTAACTGAAAACATGAAAGTGCACGTTTATACGCTAAATCATATTATTTAAGTACAAAAAAATATATCTACTTTGATATTTCACGTTTGTTCCAACGAGGATGAGTAAGCTAACATAAAAAAAAATTACAAAATCCAAAAAAATAAAAACTTAACAAAACGTAAAAATAAGTAACATATTTGGGTATAATAATTAGCTTTGCTGATCTCCGAGATGCATGTATACAGCAGTGGCGAAGAGTGGAGGTAGGCTGTTAAGATCTGCCATAAATAGTGCACACTAAACTTTGTCAGTCATACAATAAAATAAATTTCATTAAAATAAGACTACAATTTACAGATGGAGCTACTAAAAAACAATTAAACCCTGCGAAAACCAAGCCATAACAGTAAAAAAAAACTCGTCTATCTATAAAATATCTAAAATTATGCAATTAAATCGTAAGTAGGATATTTTATAGATAGAATAATATTTTTTTCTATTGTAATTAAGATTAGGCAGGGCCTAATGAATTATAAAAATAAACCAACAATACCTATACCTATGTGTAATATGTATTATTAATTCAACGAAAACAAATAAGTATGAATGAACAAGTGTGCACAATTTTGTCGCATCGCCTAAAGTACACATAAACTATAATGGTTTGGATTAGGCAGCATTTAATTGATTTTTTAAAACTAACCAATACCATCTGTAAATTGCAGTCTTAGTTCAATAAAAACAAAAACGTATTATTAACAAAGTTTAATGTGCACTATTTATGGCGAATCTTAACAGCATACCTGCACCCTGCGCCACTGGTATTACTACAGTGACAATATTTTTTGTATTAGAGATGAAAGACGTATTGCGACATGTGTGTTGTCCTTTAAATTTGTTTTGCCTTTTAAAATCTGCATTTTGTTCTTCAGAATATTTTGTGATTCAATCATAACATAACATAATAAATCCAGTTATAGAGCCCATGCAATAGCTGCTCATTTTTCATTTCATATAACAAGTGTGTTGTTACAATACAACAACTGTTATTGTTAAACTTGATGTCTATGTTTTAAACCTATCGCTCCAAAAATAAAATAAGTTTTTAATAATGAGTTACATGATATTGACTTTCATTAAGAAATCAGCAATGGAAATGTGAATAATAATGACCACTGTTAATTTCAGTATCGCAAAGAGTGATGAACTACGACTACTTCAACCTTTTCGTATGAATGAAATACTGAGTCGAGAAGACCATGGTGGCTTTTAAATTACTCAGAAAAGCTGGGTAGCTATGATCTAAATGTGAATCGGAGAGAGAGTGGTAAAATATCATGTCTTTTCGGTCCTGTACGCAGTGTATGCGTGAACACTCATGGAATCAACGTTGGTATAACGTAAGTATAGTTTACGAAATGTGGGTACAAAGACCACAGACGCATGGTCCGTATTAGCCGGAATGACAGATTCACGAATATCGAGCTTGGCCACATCATGGGACATCCCGAGAGGTATCAACCTTATCATTCAAGGGTAGATTTCCGTAAGCGAGCCCCTGGCAGAAGATAATTTATTTTTAGTTTTTAATCACGTCGGGATCACCATTGTGGGATTGTTTCGGTAGATGACCAATAAAACACGTGTGAACACTTTTGATTCTGTTCATTTGATTGATTGTTATATAATGTTAATTTGAACTTGTACATTGCAATGCGGGACAACTTTGTATGACTGTATAATGGGCGTGTGCTCTGTCCTGAGACATGCCACAGACTGCTTGAGACGGGACGCTACACATGTACGTTAAGTATATGAGGACAATTAGAAAATTCACTTTTCTAATCAGTAATTCTGTTGATAATCAGTTTATGGAATATTGCCTTTCAGCCCCTTTTCAGATCAATCCATTATTATTTTCATGAAAAACTGGTCACCGTACATGCATTGGGAGGTCATCTTTTGACCCAAATGCGCGAGCTTAAAAATAACTCGCTGCATGCTTATTCTGTAAATTTTATGCAGACTTCGCAATTGCCAGAGTTACTGTAACCTGGTCGACATTTTGCGTTGAGATATTTTATCATTTATTGAGGATTATAGTTTGCATATTTTTCTATACCTAGAGATAAATATCCAAGGATCCGAGCCGCTGGCATTAATCCTATGTGAATCGAAACCAAGACGAGCTACCGTTTAACTAGCTTGTTATTAATTGCAGGGGGGCTGTCATACAACAAACGATGTGTTCACGGTCTGGACTTACGATACAATTGAAAAAAAATCACCGAAGAATAACCATACGTCGTCATTTTATAAAACTGACGAAACTCGTGACGAGACAATTGATTATGATTATCATCACAACATTACCAAACAATAAAAGCGAAATGACCACGTTCTTTTATAGCAAATAGCTAGTACCTATTACAATGGATGCATTTCCGAATAACGCAGTAACATAAAGTAAACACAAAGTATGATAAAAACATCCTTACAATGTGATATTGTTTTTTTTTTTTTGCCGGCGATCAATTTTATTATTGTCAGAGCGGTTGACTTTCCGTAAAGCCATTTCACAGGCTACATTTATATTATAATGTGAATGTTTTGGTATATAAGACAATCCTCAAGTTTCATGTTCAAAATAATCACTGCCGAAGTTGTGCGTAGGTGTCGTTCTTGTTTATAGTATCAAAGATTCGCATTAACCGTGTTTAGGAAAAAGGGCGTAACACTCACAGAACAAATTAAAAAAAAAAGAGTTTTTTGAATTATTTTGGTTTAATATTAAAAAAAATAGACACAGACATTGGGTGCATGATGATTGATGATTTGGTGTAATATATTTTCGATCTAATAAAAATTAAAGAAGTTATTACAGAAAAACCATTAAAATTGAGGGTAAATGCTTTTTTCCTTAAATTAAAACTTAATTAATGCTCAATTAAAACCTGAATTTAGATAATAATTCGGCATTTGCGGCTTACTTCCTTTTTACAGAACGTGTATTTAGTTGTATACATTGTTAATATCTAATAAAAGCACTTTTAGAAAAATCGAGGGTTACGCCCTTTTTCCTAAACACATTCGGCATGATTTATGTCATTAAGCGTAGTTTGGGTCTTGCAAGTTTTCACCCCCGGCTGGTTTGCTTCTCCCTGGTTTGGCTTTACTCCAGACTACTTTTATTACCCCCCCCCCCCTCACCATCGCGAGTGCAAATCCAATTTGACGGTTGTTTGAGGCATTGAAATAGTATAGTCGGCAACGGTCAGTTTCCTAATCATTTCTACGGCTTCTCGGACATACATACAAACACCTACGAATTGGTCATTCCTATGCCGGCTCGCCGATCACCGCATTCAAATATCTATACGTTTCGAAGGCTACGCGTGACTGTCGCTAGGTATATGTGCGCGGTCTTCACAAGCAACACTGGATCTCAGTTCTCGGAAGATTTTTCGGCACACGAGACGAGTTTTGATGTGAGAGCCGGATTAGTGGGCCCAATGACATTAATATGGACGAAGCATCTGGAAAAAAATGACACTTACTTTTTTGTCGGGTCTGCCGAATGGCATAATCTGTTCTAACGCCATTACAATAAAGGTGATATTGCTATAAATTCCCGATGCTTTTTGTCCGGTCTGCCGAATGGTTCGGTTCGAACGGGTTCGCTCAAATGAACATTGACAATAGAAACACTGTTCTAACGCCATTACAATAAAGGTGATATTGCTATAATTCTCCAATGTGTGATATCGCATAATGGAAATTGCGTGACGTCTACCTATACATGTGCGAATGTTGCTATGCGCTAATTTACTTGCTAGCTACTGTACTGAGTGCGTTGTCCATTAATAATGTCAATGAGTGGGCCCTATAGTATACACTATGAGATTATAATATTGAATTTTAGATGAAAGGTCGGGCCGCTAGCATAATTGGCGCACGCCGTTTGACCAAAAGTCGCAACAACCTTAACCTTCCTCAATCGATTAGGGAAGTAGGTAGCAAGTTATAAAATTCTTCATCTGTTTTAATTTCGCATTATTTACCGTTACCTGGAAGTAATTCTGACGTCCAAAAGTTATCAGTTGAACATTAAATTAAAATTATAAGTTAAGCAGGTACGGCGACAGTTGCGCGGAAGTAAGCATAATCGTGTAACGCTTGACGTTTCGTATCGCAAAAAATCCGCGAATGTATGAGGATTAAATTGGTAATCAGCGGATAGATGCCGCATGCAGAGATTAAGGTCACAAAATGGCGACCTCGGCAACGCGAACCTTAACGGGAGAGGCGAGAGGCAGGTGTGCAGGCTTTATACAACATTTTACAGAACCATAATACCGACATCAATAGAATTACACATTATCGTATCACGGACAATTTACAACATATTGTGCGATATGTCGCTATGTACTTGCGTGTGAAAACACAATGTTAATGCTCAGCAAAGGGCCATTGGGTTGATTAATGATCGCGGAGTCTTTTAAAATGGTCAAAGACCAAGAACATTATATTGAATTGGAGATTTGACCTCATGCATGTCTAATCCGAAACGATAATAACACTTCCACGACGACACGATGTAACATGTTCCTTTGCCGAGAGAATGAACGACATTATTGTCATATCTTATTATGCATATTGGTTTAAACCAGGATGATATCACACGACCGGTCAAAAACAATAACGTAAATCGATGGCCTAATGTTAATATCCCGTATCTGACTATAGTTCACACAATATGTTGTAACTACATAGTATGACAATAACACGTAACGTAAAAAAAGGTAAAGCAAAGCACATAACGCCTAATTTATAATGATATCATCCAATAAAATGTGGTATTATAATACTTATATAAAGATAAACATCCAAATTTCATATATTACTTACTGTTTTACCTTTTAAATAATTAGAAAATGACATTTTGAAGCTGAATTCAACACACGTCATGCAACACGCTTGACAGCTTAGAGGCAAGATACGGGCTATTACAGTTTTATTCCTGCAATGTCCAGATACGCGAAATTACTAAAACGGCTGTATCATTTTTGTTAAAATAACTACAGATATGGGAATTTCGCTGTCGATGGCAGTATTTTTGTTGTTTTTTAGTACATCAAAAAGTCATTTTCGTCATATAGGTCAGATACGGGGTATTGACGTTAGATCATCGAAATAATGAAACTACAACGAAGGTAAGTAGATACGTCAAATTATTGGGTCCGTAATGGCGACTAATATTTGTTTAATAATCTGATAATACTTAGTTTTTAAGCATACAAAAATAATATCTAAAATATAACTGAACACTCCATATTATGAAGGTATAAAAATTAGGTATAACTCGTTAACTTTGTATTGAAGTTTTCGGCACAATCGTTGATATTATATTATATTACTGTGAATACAGTAACCACCTAGAACGCTTAAAAAAATCAAGTACTATCAATCTAAAAACCCATCGATTCATTGCGTCGGATTTTATGCGGTTAAAACCACTCTAAGAAATTTTAATGTTTTGATTATATCCTATCTTGATTACAAGAATAAAAAAATATATATTGGCAGCCCTGAGTGACTTTGCTAAAAGTAAGAAAGTTCTTGAGTGGGTGAGTAGGTACGTACCTACTTCTTGCACTGTGAACCACGCCCGTAACATAACGTCATAACGTTCAACTGCCAATGCAGGGATAATCAACCAAGACAACAAAATATTTTTTCATAAATATTAAAATATGTAGGTATACAAGAGACCAACGTCACGCGAATTTGTAGATATAAGAAAAAACACTGCCATCTCCACCGGATGTATCTTAACTAACGTATTTTTTTACTGAACATGAAAACATTAGTTGATCCAACTCATCAAAGAATCTAAACAACGACTAATAACTTATATTAAAAATGAATCATCTACATACTATAATAGATATAGTAGTCTACTTTTTCTTCCGAAGGCGCTATAGTTCAACTCAAACATCCTCCACCGCTTTCCTCCAATCGATACGATCCTTTGCGTCCCCTGTCATGTTCGAGCCAAGTAAATTATAAATAACTTACTAAAGTAGCTAAGTACCTAAATAACGGTGTTTCAATAAGAACCGACTGTTTTGACTGTTGATAAAGCACTAACACATGGGAATTTTGTACAGTATGTGATATCGTTTAAATATCACATTGGTGGATACGGGTTCGAGTCCCGTCGGACATCAATTTTTTTTCAAAAAGATATTTTATAGTAGCTCTAGAAGCTTCACACGTTGTTTTTCAATATGTGTTTGAATCAGAGTATGGGTTTAATAGGTTGAACAAGTGACTAACATCCATTTCTCGTAAAAACAAAGATCTGTTAATACAGCCTCCACTCTATGGAGACCCATATAATATTCTTAGGATCGGAGATGGTGTAGGTATACCTATAAGTGTATGAGGTGTTTTTAAATTATGTATGTTTAATAAAAGAATGTTGCATTCTGAAATCTTGTGAATTAGGTATATTGAATAAAAAAAAATAGTTGGTAAGTACTTGCCGATTTACAGGAAGCCAGCGGCAAACAAATTTTAAAAATAGCCGATATACTGGATTATTTGTTAGGTTAGGTTAGGTTAAGCTTTCATTCTTGAATTTTGTAAAAATTGGCTATGAAAAATAGCGCGGTTCCCTCCTGGTTTCCTGTAAACCGACATGTACCAAATAGTTTATTAAATACTAATTTCGCCACGAATTCGCCTAAAATACGTAAATTATTTCAGCAACATCGGTTCTACTCCCCTGCGGTTGGAGGCAACGAGGTCGGCAGCGCATCCTCGCTTCGACGAGGACACGGCGAGGATGGGACCTCAGACCAGTCGCACGGCGCGCAAAACACGATTCAGCGCCGAGCCACGGACGTTTCGGACGACGACGTGTACAGTAACTTTGCACTTTATCGAGTTGCTTTGTTCTGTTTGATGTGTCTTCCGACCTCTGCGGTAGCCCGACTAAATAAATAAAGACAATAGGTACTACATACCTACATGAGTTTCTTGGAGAAATTGACCCTGCTCAAACCAGTTGTCTATCCACAAAGCGACTTGATTTTGAAATTACTGTTATTTGCAATTAGTTCCACATTGAAACATCATTAAAAATACTTACATGAAGCTAGTATAATCACTTAGTATTAACCATTTATCACATTTTACGACATAGGTGTGTTTAAATAACATGGTGAACTTTGTCAAATACCAACAAACAAGCCATTTTTTTCTAGTACCTACCTACCCACTGTAATAATGAAAAAAATATATAGGTACTTATACTTGATTGGTGGATTCTTTGTTTACCTACATATTTCTGAGTTCAGCTGGGGAGTAAATGAACTAACTATCAACAGTGTCTGAAACAGTTTTATTCGAAAATTTTAATTCAAATTTAAAAAAAATTAATACGCAAGAGACGCCGGTACAAGTAAAACTTCTTTAAAGCAGTTATGTGGTAAAATCAACACACTCAATGGTTTTATTGATTTTGATAGACACGAAGGTACCTATATTGAGTTTTACATATTTCTATAATCTTAGATCATAAATAATAATATCAGTTAGATCTATCAATCATTCATCTATATTACCTATCCTATTACCTATATTACCTATCAATATTTTTGTGGAATGATTTTCTGACAGAAAAAATAGCAAAACACAATACTTCATTTGATTAACAAATTTAACTTGAATCACATAATTCATAATTAACTTGTGAAATTGGTGTATAATAAATTGTTAGTAGGTAGGTATTTATTAAAATTATTGTCGCTGTGGCCAGCTGTTGATCGAAAGGTTGGTGACTAGAATCTATCGTTGTATCTCCACATAGTTTTCATATCGTCGCAATCGCCAGCTATGCTCGATCCACTGCTGGGTGAAATCTTCTTCTCTAGCTTATTCCACCTTTAGTTCTTCATTGCCACGTAAATCGGTCGAACATCACCAATTTAGCAGATTTCAAGACCCCTTTGCGGTCATTTAATGTCCCTTGGTTACCACTTTTTTCCATTACCATCCATCGATTGTCCACTCACCGAGCGATATGTCCAGACAATTGCCATTTCATAAGCCAGGCAGCCTCTGTCACACCAGGCAGTTTGCCTTCGTATACATCCGTTTTTATGTGATATTTCCACGATATGTCCACCTAACATGCACCCTTCCATGGCACGTTGAAAATTGTGTAGTTTTGGAACTGTCGCATTAAGATTTCATGTCATAAAAAAGTGCCCATAACAGTACATTTTCCTGCCAATGAGTGTTAAAGCGTTTGACTGCAGAGTGCAGACCGATACTACCAGCACATCTATTCAATACACAAGGCTGCTATCGGCGGCTATCGAGGGTAGTTTATCATATGTATGTATTAAGAATTAAGGTACTCGTATTATAATTGTTTGAATTGTTACAATAAGTTAGCCGTCTAAACTGTCGAAACTGTCTATCTCGCTCTAAAAGTTAACGCAGCCAAGAGAGGTGTTGTTAAAACATAGCACTCTTTGACAGTTTACACTGTTAACATATTGTAACAATTAACCAACTTAATACATAATGTATCAGCATAGCATCGTGTATAGAATAAATGCGCAGGGGGTGTTTTTCGTATTTCGCTTTTTGGGTACGCTGTGACGCTTTTATGTCACACTTAATCTGGGGATTCTGCGTAAAAAACGTTTCACTCGAAAAATCGTCCAGAAGTGCAAGATAATTTTCATATAAAATCTTATAACTACGAATCACCTCATTGTACCCACTGAAAGCGATAGGATCTTAGGAACATTCAACGAACGGTCAGAAACGAAACCTAATGTTATTATAAAATAATAAATAGTTACCTACTCTAGAATTTAATATAGAGTTAGAGAGTATTATTTTATAGTATAGAATTATAGATAGAACAAAGCACCGCGTGAGATTTTGCCTACATAAGTAGGTATACCATCTTTTCTTAGATAAACTTTTGTCTGAAATGAAAATATAACGACACATTGTATTAAAATTAAGTTCTTAAAGCTTCACAATGAAAATATTAATAATTACAACATACTATTCTGTGACTATTTTACTCAACAAATAAAATTGACGAAGACATTTAGTAGCCTTGGTGGTGAACTGACCTACTCCACAAAATATATATAAAAAAAAAATGATTTTATACTTATGACCTAGCGCGACTTCAAAAAATATGGCAGTGAGAGATTTGAACGTTTTTGATATTTATTTGTTGACCTATTAGTAATTACTAATTAGTAAGAAGTTATTGTATCAAATGTCTTTAAAGCATGTTATAATAGGTAATATTATAACATATTAACGGCATGCATCTTTTAGTGATACACAAAAGACGCAATAAGGCCATGTCTATACTCTTCTTCGTGGTGTCGGATATTTAATGTCGACAAGGCATCGTTCCAAAAGTTAGCAAAGGAAACCCATTTTTTTGTTTGTAAGATCACGTGGATATTGCATTTTAGTGAACACGTCTAGCATGAAAACAGATGCCCATATCTCTAATAGTGACAATGGAGGATTTAGGTATGCTCGAGGCCCTGACTGATTTTGAGGCCAACTATGATAAAAAAATAACCATAAATTCCAAGTAGCGACGAACCAAACCTAAAATATATCAATTTACCTCTTTCCTATGAATAAAAATAGTTATTAGGTATTAACTATACCTACTATGATAGTGATGCCACAATACAATAATATTAGTGGTAGAATAGGTAGCTATAGGTATGCTCAGAATATCAGTCCTATGCGACATTTCTTTTACCACGGGAAAAACTAAGCTATAGATCGCAATTCTCAGTTCCTAATGAATACGACAAAATATTCATCAGAATCACCACCGTCTTGCGCTACAAAGAATTTTCCAGGGTTTCATGAGACCGGGCCGAATTCAAATATGCGGGTAGACGAATGGTTTTCAATCCTCAGCCGGCACAATTTTCATTTGACAGGCATCAACTGAAGTAGTTTGCGTGCCAAACCTCGATAGTGAATGCGAGGTATCCATAAAGGCATCTAGGAAAAAAAGCCAACCTACGAATCTGTTTGAATGGCTAGTGGCTACGTTATAATTATGTATTTATGTTTGACGTTAGTTTCAGGGATTTAGTTAAACTTTTGGTAATATTTTATATCTACTCAATTTTGTTAGAAATACGCATATTTTTACAATATTGGTCAAGGCTGCTTATAAGTCATGCCACGGCACTAAAATGGCAAGTTTTCATAGTAATTCTAGGATAGTTATCGGTTAATTTCGAATGTAATCGCAGTAACTGAAGACTTCCGATTGCGTATTTCGTTCATATTATTTTATTAACATAGGTATCGGCATTTTTCTCAAAATGAATCAATCATCAATATTGTATATTGCATTCCATGTAGGTATACGCAATAACGATAGTGGATTCTTCTAGTGCGCACGAATTACGAATTATTATTTCCGACTGCTCTTACATGAAACTTATTGCATCGTTTTCTCTCGCTCAGCGTCGCTCTAACTACGTCATATTTCCTGTCAAAACTATCAAACTTCACGCTTAGCTATGTGGTGTTTTTATAGCATCACATAACATACCTAACAGTTTTGTAATATAGTGGGCCTTGGATCTTGGTATAATTTAATAAAGGAGTGACTGATTTGAACTATTTCGAGGCTCCGTTTTAAATATACCAAGGGTTCACGGGAACAATTCGAGTGCCTCAAGTCAAACAACGTTATCTACAAAAAAGTGTTTTTTTTAGATAACGTTATTTTACATTCTCGGCTACATGATAGTCAAACAACTTTATGTCAATATTTTCTAATTTCTTCTTCAATCGTCAGTAAATTATAATGTTAACTACGCAAAGTTACCTTTGTTTTCATATTTTTTTAAAACTATACCTACCCTATAAATTTTAACATCACCATAAGCAAGATAAATGTACAATACATAATAAATTTAAAATATGAACATTAGGTTTTAATTAATAAGCATCTTCTTTGTTGAGTTACAAGAAACTAAAAAAACGTTTTTTGGCTCTCCTGTAAAGTTGCACTTTTGCAAATAGTGTTGTTTGGCATTAATACCTCAAATTTAAAAGCACCTGCATGTCGTCACTCCACTGAGAAAATATACCGAATACGTAAAATGTAATTACAAGTAAGCAGTACCTACGCTCTCGGTAGGTATCTAGTTGAAATTATAAGCTCGTGCGCAATGCATCGCGCACGCCGCTCCATCAACAATTATCATATTTTCTAAACGACTGTGTGCCGACCGCCATCTCATTTTCATACCGGAGTGTCCACTCGTGTTTTTTTACCTCTCATGCCGACTCTCGTGCTGTTATTTGCAAACGGCGCTTGGTGCGTGACATCTTCGTCAAGTATGAGCCTGCAGGAAAAGCCAGCAGTTGAAACAATACGGAATTATTTATCTTGCTTCGGTTCATGCCGGGATATCACATGATTAACTCCAGTTGTTTATCTTAGAATTACAAGATATTTGTTTTATAAATATTCATACTGATTTCGGACAGTAGCAAATAGTTGGAAATACATATTATAATTATTAATAAACATACATAATTTTGAAAACACTCAATCGAACCTGCATCTCTCGGGTATCGCGCCCATGCACATATACCACTATGCTAAAGGCGTCATTAAACTCAAATTATCGATATCGTAAAATACGTACTAAAGCATTAGATATAAACCAAGACAAAATGACAAACACACAATATAGTTTTTTTTTTAAATTGTATTCGTCTGTTTATTATGCTATAATTAAAAAAACTATTACGACCAATATTGATGAAATTAACATAGCTTATAGACCATACGGTTCAATATTTTAAAAAAGGTTAAAAATTAAAATTAAACTTATCGAAAATAGCTCCCTTGCAATAATTCACCACGGGTCGAATCGAATTGAAAAAAAAATTAAATTAGTCTTTTTTTTCAATTCATGTTGCCTACATATTGTGTTAACTGTAAAACATTTTCGTATTTCACGCTGACAAAGTCACAGGCTATCGCTATATTTAAATAGATCTGCAAATAACTTAACTGTATAATAATAATTGTACGAATTAAAAAAAATCTTGTTTTATGAATATGTCAACGAATAAAACGAGGAATAAAAAATGACGATAAATTTACAAATACGGCAGCGTTTAATTAAAAGATTGTGCCGAGCGCCCCTCCCCACGTGCGGATGTTTAATGCATCGACCTGGCATTATTTATAATTGCCCCGCCTCACTAACTACTCACCACACTTTTAGTCAGCTCGCACATTCGGATCGAAGAAAACATCAACTATGAAATTGCAAAAAATCCTCATAGGACAGTTTTCAAGTGTGGGCATTAGTCGCTATTTTACGATATGGATCCGTCATCATAAAACTTAGTCGGGATTGGTTATGGGTTCATCGTACGATAGTGCTATCAATGTTCTGTAGATGATGCGAAAATAGATAAAAGCTAGTTTTTCATTGTGACGTTGCGATACATATTTTATAAGCAATACCGATCACAACAAAACGAACTGTAGATATGAAATTGACTTATTATGTGCACAGAATCTGAAAATAAAAGAACCCTCGTGAACGACCATTTTCATAGAATGTCGTTACTTCATAAAAACTAATAAATATGAATAAATGCAGTTAAAAAAGGAACTCTCTGACATTGCGAAGTCTCGTTTATGTCTAACGTACTTGCACATGCTTGCTAATAATTTAATAAACTATTTTTTTTATAATTCAACGAATAATTCACTATTTTTCAAAGATTTTTTCTAGCAGGTGTTTTGAAATTATGTATGTTCAATATAAACAATGTAACATTCGCAAATCGTGTGAACTATTCGTTGAATAAAAAAATAGTTTATTTGATTATTCATGTCCAGGTATGGGTAATCTATTGAAATGTTTGTTTACAAATATTTCGGGATCACAACTTTTTATAAGTTTTTATAACCACGATAATAATTAAATTGTTTATATTGAATACTAGTTTAAACAGTTTTGGCCTTGCTATTGTCACCATGCATATAAACAAATATTTTATTTTAATTATAAATTATTTACTTTAAAATGATATTGTAGAATAGAAGTAACAAGTTTTTGCCAAGTGTATAAACTTGACCACCAATTTGAGAGTATCGGTTGAAGTGACTATATGTATATAACAGCGTGCATGTGACTTTATAAATGACAATAATATCATATAATATCTACAAAAAATAATGAACGTTTGCTGTATCGTAGCAACTGGCTGATTATGTGTGCGAGCCCGTGTACTTAGTAAAGTTGAATCTGCAATACCTACCACTCGATGAGCAAAGGCAGGCCGCCTAGCAAATCACAATGACACAAGTACCGCGGACAAACTTTTATGCCTACATATTCGAGCGATACTCTTCAGTCGTCATATCGAGCCGATTTCAACCTTTTTAACACGAATTCTTATGACTAAATAATATGTAGAGGTTTTACCCAACTCTACAATTGTCACGTCGTTGTTTATGCTCATGTTTAGGGCATAGATAGTGGCGAAACGGACATTAAAAAAACTGACAGTTGTCCAGAGACCTAGTTCCGGTGTAGCGGTTATAAGGAAGCTCAGTCCTTCGCTGAATTATCTAGTTAAAAAAATCATGTTAAACCATTGCGATATAATATAACACCATGTTATTTGCCGTGTAATAACAAACAAGTTAATGTGCGCCATAATATAGACGATATAAAACACCAACTCGTGTATTATTCAACACTGCCCGAACACATGTCACACACACAAGCAGCCTTCAGATATTAAACGAATAACGGCTGTAGTTGGTATAAAGCAAGTAACGACTACATCCCTTATAAATAAACTGTTCTGCATCCACGATTTTCTCAATAATCTTATTAATCGTCTTTACTAATGTAGGTATCACTTCGTCTACTTTGCATTTTTGTCCCCCTTTCATACAAAACCAATCTGGGGAACTATTATAGTTCGGCGACGACACTGCAGAAATATGCATAATCACAACGGTCGAGTGCAACTGCTTTGTTCACTTGCACAATTTAAAAAAACGTTGATATACAAAATGTATTCTTTAATAATCGTTGCTTTCTCTGTCCTCCTGTTATTTGGACTACCACATAATTTAATCTGAGTGTTATAAATAACAATTATAAGTAGTTACTTGTAAAAGACATGCATGTTATATTTGTATAATAATTTAAACAAAACGTCCATTAAACGACATCTCCCTATGTCTACTTCACATCAAAATATTACGATTGCATTGTTTTCTTCGAATTGTGACTCGCGAGAATTTGTTTGGCGTTTTAATCTTACTAGAGGTGAGACATACAATCCACAAAACGACGTCGATATTAATCAGAAAAACGAAACAGTTTCTTTGTAAAAAGAGTGTTTGGGTCAATTAGTGTCCTGTCCACCGTCACCACTATATCTAGTCATACCTCCAGGTTGAACACAGAATAAATGGGAACTGAAATACCTAACTGGTGTGGAGTAACAGGCAACCGATCTCGAGTGTAGAAGAGTATGGGATAAATTAATAGGGTGTTTTCATCCAAAATTTTCGAATGCGATTTTACGCCAGATATATAATACGCCCGTATAATTGCGTTCATCCAAATTTAGTACATAAGCATCTCGCCGAACCCGAACACCTAATGCCCCTCTACGATAAGTTTAGCGAACCGATTGCTAAATTCGGCAGAGTCCATTTTTGACAGATCGCAACTGACAGCCCGCGTTTGTTGATAATTGTCATAGGTACTTGTTTTCTTCCGTATTTCATTATGATTCAGTGTATTATTTTGATTATTGTCTAATGGTACTATCTATTTTACAATTGATTCTATAATTGGTGCTTCATTTTATTCAATCATGAATGCTTTATTTATAGGTAGTAAACTTTGCTTTCGTAGATAAAGCTAATCTACAATGCCGCAAATTTCGTAAAAGCGGCGACGCTTTCAAATTTAAGAGTCTCGTTAGTAAATACACATCAGACGCAGATTCATGAAATCAAATAAATACAAGTAATATAATATTTTGAACAACTCAATTCACATGATTATGCTGGAATCGATTTATGCATAATAATTATATGGTATGTAGGTATACTATCACGATAACCATTTACTTTCATTTGTTTATATTGTAATGATTATTTATTCAATAACGTTTATTCGGCATTCGGATTATCCGGCCATAATGTAGTATTAATCGAAAAATAAAAGAAATAATATGAAAGTAAATGTAATAGCGAGCTCAAAATATATGGACCACTAGGGATATCTAGCGGCAAAATGTGAGAAATTGTCATTTATTTGACAGTTAAGTGCCCATAGACATCAAAAACTGACCATAAAGAAAAAATATTTTTCTGTTTTAATATAAGGAATACTTGTTTCAAATAGACGCGCATGTACAAACACCGTTATTTGAATGGAGCATAATGGAACACGGCGGCGCCCGTATATACAAATCCGAAGATAAGTGGGTGAACACTCGACAAGTTTTATTACGGCAATAAACGGTTTCGGCGTAAGGTGAGACCGTCATAAACCATTCGGTTCGGCTTATTTCCATGGAAACCCTGTAAAACACGTGTCATAAATACGTTTTTCTAAGCTTGTCCTTCGTTTTGACAACTGCTCTCGGTTTATGCACTGGCGCTCATTCACTATTGGTGACATTGGTGTATTTAAAAGTTGCAACACACACTATTGCGCATCTATAATGTGTGTTTAATTTTGAAGGACACTCCCACACTCAAACCCTGCTTCAAAATTTACTGTATTGGGGTATAGCCTATCGGAATTATATTTATTAATCTGTTATGTGCATACGTCAGTGACTCAATAGAGACGTTCCGCGTTTATTGGTGCAGTTCAGATATTCAGACTGTGTAAAACAGTAGGTATGTTAATTTATTAAGCAAGACATGCTGTAGTGTAAAACAAAAACTATTAATATGTACGACATCTAATATAGGTACCTACATGACGTGAATAGGTACAAGTCCGTGTATAGTAAGTTCCAGAGTGCGCATCCTGGACATACGATCGCCGTCTTCAGAAGCCACAGTTAATCTTCAAAATCAAATCAGTGCCAGTACATCGTCTATTCGTCACTCCACACTTCTCGTACCTTCCCTGTGGTTGCAATTACAATTACACCGCGATTCCATACAGTTCGTTTGGCCTTCCGAAAAAATATGGACCAGAAAGGATTACATGAAAAACACGGTGGTGTATCTAGGTGTCTACTATGAAATTTTAATGCTGTGATTTAAAAAAAAATGTTTATCATTGTAGGCACATATTTCGCTGCCTCAGTACAAGGGCATACTATTTGACAAAAACCTGGCAGGAGAAAATGGCTGTTAAAGTTTTTGAATACCAATAAGAGAGTAATT
The DNA here is from genome assembly GCF_057557595.1 of Rhyacophila brunnea. Taxonomy (NCBI): domain Eukaryota; kingdom Metazoa; phylum Arthropoda; class Insecta; order Trichoptera; family Rhyacophilidae; genus Rhyacophila; species Rhyacophila brunnea. Next base: position 4,735,104 of record NW_028233276.1, read on the forward strand.
TGATATTTTTATAAAGTATTTATATATTATTACAATGGAAAAAGCCTTAAAACTTAACATTTTATCTAAAATTATGAAGAACCACCTTAAATTTCCTCATATATTTAAATAAAATCAATATATGTAATAAAGTGTAGTATTACACTAAAACAATTATACCTACTCCTTTGATATTCATGTTGATATCACAAATTTGTCTGAAATATTAATTTCTACAAAAATAGTGCAGCGTTGCCCAGAAACTTTAACTGATTCTCCATATTTTGTAAAAGTCAAAACTGGCATTTTGTCAAATAGTGTACCCTTGTACTGGGGCAGCAAATTTTATTGTAAACAATATTAATAAAAACAATTGTTAACAACACACTAATAAATAATAACAAAAACAACTGTGCAGTGCGTAAGGCGCTGGCCTTCCATCCCGGAGTTCTGGGTTCGATTCCCGGTGAGGTCAAAATATATTTACATAATCCAATATGTAAATTCCTCAAGCCTGAGAGTTTTACCACTATTATTGGGCTTCACGGCCTGTTGTGGTGTTTAATAAAGAAGCAAATAATAATAATAATAAAAACGGTTTATATGTTTTACGTTGTCTATCACTGATTTTAAACCATCGACCATGTGAGTATGTTGGTACCTACTCATTGAAGTGCGTTTTTGCGCAATTCCGTTCCGAGAGCGGCATGACACTAAAGCAGTCGGTAATTATTATCAAAGCGATTAGTGCCGATGTCCCCAGCCAGTTAAGCTAACCCGATCTATACCAACGATGGAGGTTTTTTTTTTTAATCAATTACCCTCACCTGAAATAACTGTCATCATTTTATAGTTTTGATTCCTCGTATGGCTAAACGATGCAATCTTGAGTAAACGATAATCATTTGATTGCTGGTAATATGATACACGAAGGTTATTTACCCTATTCATCGCAGTTATACAAAGAAATGCTTCCCAACCGTTGTGCCGAAAAGTACTGTACGCCGGCTCTCACATCAATACGTGTAGTGTCAAATACGTCAATGTGACGTCATCGTTATTCACAAAACACACGTTGAAAAATGGAGCTCCGCAGATTGGTCGAATGCGACTTTTTAGTTTGAAAAAAAACATCTACCGTTGCAATCGACAGGTTGCACGCTTCTCGGGCTGCGATTCGAAGACGCCAGGACGCATACAAACACCTACGAATTGGTCATTCCTATACCGGCTTGCCAAATATCTATAAGTTTCGAAGGTTTTTTTTATTGAATAATCAATAACCATCTACATTCCTTGCTTTTTCGTACAAGGTGGTTGTTAGTAATTTTTAACAATCACAAACACCCAGGCTTTAAGAAAAACACATAAATATTGTGTCCACACCGGGAATCGAATCCAGAACTCTCGGGTGGAAGGTCAGCGCTTTACGCACTGCACCACGAGGGCCGCCACGTTTCGAAGGTTACGTGCGGCCGTCGCTAGATAGATGTGCGCGGTCGACATATGCGACACCGGATCGACGTTATTGGAAGGTTTGATTTATGGCTGTGCGGCAGACGAGGCGAGTTTAAATGTGAGAGTCGGTTAATATTCAAATACCTACTCAAAGTCGCGCAATTCATTACATTCGCATAAATGTTGTAAGACTATGTTGGAAGATGTGCAGATATAGCGCCTTAGCTTCAAATGTTAAATCTGAAAACTGTAATATTCAACTGACACCATAAAAAGTCTCTCGCGGCAAAGACGTTGTTATCAGATTTAATGTCCACATTAAACGTATCGTAAAAATGATCAACCTCATCAAATCCAAACCGTTATAGTCATTCCGCAGTATTGTGTGGGCAAGTGCGCTAAGAGCATTACACTATTAATTGTTATATAATTCAGCATTTACTTGGCGGCGATAAGTTATAATTATTCACGGTTTCAATACTCTTCTGAATGAATTCCTCCTCAACTCATTCCACTTTTCTCGGTCCCTAGCTCTTTGCTTTGCGAATTTAGGTAATAACTGTGTCGATCCAGCGAGTTTAAGGTGTCCTTGTGGTCGTTCATTGCCACTGTTTATTATTACTGCAATTGTCCAGGAGTTATCAGCTTGGAAACCTCTATCATATCGCGTACTCTCGGCTGCCTCCTTATCCATGGTTTCTTTTGTGGTCTTTCCGCGTTATGCCCAACATGCACCTTTCCATTCTACTATATTGGGGTACTCATAGTTTTTGGATGTCTCTTACATTAAGCGTCCATGTTTTACATGCATATGTGAGCGCTGTTAGCACACACTGGTTGGGCACTTTACGCTTAAGGCACGATGAGTAGTCATTTTTGAATATACTATAATAATATAGCATTTATCTATCACTTCATTTTTAATTACTGTGGTAAATACAGAGTGATTTATAAATGCTATATTTTATTATCACGAATTAGGTACCACCAAGAAATATATGAACCTTTTAAAAACATTGGTTGCACCAAAGATGTCGAAGGAACTATGTATTATTTTGTCAGATGGAGTTTCCTGTGGTATTCCTATCGAAATTGTTGAAACAAGTTCCAGTTTGACGTAAGTGACATTTTTGTATGCAACATCCACCACGAACCTTTATTCCTAGGGTTCCTTTATTTTGCTTCAGTAACATATTTTTAAGCTCCATAACCTGTAAATCAGACAGCTAGCTGTCACATCTTTACCAGAAATTAAATAGGTAAGTTTTAATGACACTTTGAGTATCGATTATAAAGGTAAATAAACATAGTTGACATTTACTTTAGTAAATAGATGCCATATTCTAGGAACGATATACGAATTTATTGCCATGTCAATATAAAAATATATGAACGACTTTATCACCGCGCGTGCATTGAAAATTAAAGCACTGCAACTGATAGATTATTTTAACCATTATTTTATACTATGCAGTTTTCGTATATTTATGTAAATTAAAAAATATTTTAATTACTTTCGGCAATCAGTTTTTTTTAATGGCAACAATTCTGATTGCCATTCACCATTGCCAGCCATCGCAGCCGTCAGTCTATTTTGAGGTATAGCTACAGGTACATAGCATTTTGACGTTACTTTGGTTTGACAAAGCTCGACTTTATAATATATGTAATATATTTGTTCGAACATTATATTTGCAACGGACAAGATGAATTAAATTAATTGTTATAATTCCATAATATAATAAATCAAATGGCTATAGATAAATAAAAAAAAAAACAGGTAGTGTATCTAAGGAGAGGCATCGTTGCATAGGTGTGCTGCACTTGTGGTGTGCAGTAAAAATAATACATAAATTGAATGACATAGGTAGGTACTTCTCCGGCCTCTCCTATAGCGGGCTTATTTATGGCGGTGACATTTTTTACATTTTTATTGCATTTAATTTGTCGTGATTGGCGACATGGACGCGGCAAACCTGCCAGACACCGGCTTTGTTTATAATAGTCCATCTTGCGCTAGCCAGTGACGTGCAGTTCAACACACAAGAAGCTATTAGTTGGGCCAGATCGCTCAAAACACCCTTATTTGATGAATATAGGTATCTATGTGGTTACCTCCCAGAATTTCTAAAGTTTTCAAGATAAAGGGATTGCACTCGTTTCACCCTGCGATACTATATATTATAACATAACTAATTGGTCAGTATCTAATTATCTTTTTATTTTGTTACATTCCGTTCAATTCTGTCCAATAGGCAGTCTTGGAGACTGTTATCCGAAAGCCAATATTCCTCCTCGACATCACAGTAGCACATCACTAAATGGCAATTTCTATTAATCGGTCTCATTAACAGTCTGGTCGCCAGATAAGCATACCTGACCATCATGGCCCCCGCATCTTGAAGCGGGCTTCAACGGCTTCGGACCCATCGCTAGATTTAAAGGCAGTGTGACGCTTTACAGAATCTTTTTCTAAATGTTGTTTCAGGTAAAATTAAGGGTATTAGGTGTATTTTTAGCGATTTTTGTATTGTTGAATAAATCCACTTGAATTGTGGAGTTCGACTATCGACACACGATAATCAAAAATTGCATCACACAACTAGATATTTTAAAATGTACAGACTATAAATAAAATAGCGGCGCAGGCGACTTTTTTCCCCATTTGGGCAAATTTGTGATGTGTGTTTATATCACTTATCAGGTCGACCCGTCACGTCGGGCCCCCCAGACCTCGGACCCCCAGGCTAGAGCCCTGTCAACCCCCCCTTGTGGGGGCCATACTGACCATAGCCAAATAAAACTTTGTTGGTTGAGGAACAACACTGGCTATTCAATTGAAGATTTATTGACGTTTATTCGATAGGCGAATGGGGTACGATAATTACTAGTCGATAAAATTATGATTTCAATTTCGTAAAATTTAAAAAAAATATGCATTCAAGTAGGACTATTTTTGCTTTATTCGAAAAATCGAGAAGACATTTAAATGCCAATATGAATTTCTCACTTTTTAATAAATAAAAAAATGTTAAACTTATCAAAACTATGCAAGATATCTTTTTTTTGTAGAATTTATTGAATGTACGAATAAATATTCCTTATGACTGACGGTTAAGGCTATACCTCAGTTGAAGCATGGTCTAAAAAGATCGTGGCTAGGCGATGCGCGGATTGCGGGTCGCGGATTGCGGGTCGCGGGTGCAAATGACGCATGCCGACCGAAATATAATTTGTCATATAAATCCAACATGCGTCCATTTAATGTTCTATTAGTAACAATAATAATATATTCATTGACATGTTTTCTTTTTAAAGTAAATGAGTAACGTTTTTAGTCATCTTTACGCGATTTAAGAATTAATACCCCCGTCGCCATCACGAAACAAATTGACGTATTTACACCTCGACGTTCGCTATCCGACTGCCAACGAGTTCAAAATTTCGTCGCGCCTATAGTTGAAAATTATTTGCCGTTTCACTGAAGTATCGCCTTAACCTCCAAGTTGGCTTCGTTTTCTAAGTGTGCCAAAGTGGTACCCGGCAGATTCGAAAACAGCGAAAAAACTGAGTCCAAATCAGCCAAAAAACCTTTGTAAGTTTTCATAGACTGCCTATAAGACTACTACGAAATCATCAGCAATCAAAACATTTGTAACAAGTGAATATTAATCATAGTCTAGGAATAAAAACAACAGCATAATATATTGCACGCTACTGGTGATATCGTATGATCTGCTCATTGATTTATCGTTTTATTCAATTGGATTATACTTTGTGGCTGCTACATTATTCATCAGACCTGGCGGGTCACTTTGCCAGGGAAAAGATTCGATTTTAATTACCTATTTACTTTGTAATATAATAAGTGAGCATTAAAACCGTTTACAGCTGCATCAGCCATAAATAATAATTTGCTACGATAGCAGAAACTTTGTTGAGGTGCTTTCGTAAAATTGCAATACCTAGGTACAATGAATAATTGTATTATTAATTCATGATATATACGAAAGGCTAATACTGTGCTGGATCGAAAACGTAAACTTGGTTATTACGATCACGGAAAAAGCGAGATCTCGGATGTAATGAGGAAACATTCGTCGACATTTTAGTTTATGATTTTCTCACTTTTATAACGAGCTACTTCTCGGGTATACCAAGCAAAACTGTTTATGTGTCGATCGTTTAAAGCAACAACTAGAACGATGCCGCCGGGATCGGATTACGTTTATGATACTTACTAGTTAAGTGTCTAAGTACCTAATTGGTGTTTTCGCCGACAACATTGAAAAAGTATCCATGCATATGGTTGAAGTTGCATGTAAAAATCCAATCTTTGTGAAGTCGGTAGGTACCTACCAGGCGGCTTAGTACTTTATTACAATAAACAACTTCTTTTGTAGTTTATGAATGCCATGCTTGTTTCGGGGATTTTTACGATGTTTTTCAGATTTTCTTATGTTCTATGCTTAAATAGAACGTGGCGCGAAAAATATTATATAACGATATAACGAGTAATGCTTATAACGAGCAAATTCAGTCGGTCCCATCTTCCTCGTAATAACCAAGTTCGTCTGTATTAAATGCCGGGAGAGTTACTAACAACGGAGGCTCTATATACGCATCTCCTGAGGACAAAGGAATACCTGAACAGCTGAAGGATGAGATGGCAATACTGATTATTCGACTAAAGCAAATTGAAAGCACCGGATCGCTGCATGGAAAAAGTTTTTAAAGTATCATAAACGATGAAGATTATTTCAGCAGTTTTAGCAACGTGATAATACTATCTCTAGGTTATCAAAATATCAGCACGTCTACTGTAAATGAGTATAAGTGGGTGTTGTTTTATAAATTCTTAAAATAGGGTCCATTTTGCTCATTCGGTGTGCTTCCATGCTTTATAATTTTTATAAATTTTGTACCTATTTACATTTTATATAAGTACTGTTTTTGTGATATGTAGGTACTGCATATATTTCTTTCTTCTGTACACTGGTTTAATACTATTTCTATGCTTTTAATTGTTATGTTGTGAACGTCTTAAATTTATAATTTGTAAATATTTGAATAATTAATCAATTTGGACAGAGCATACAATATTTTTTCGAAGCGAAGCTCTTCCGAGTTTTGTCAGATAAAATTAATACAATTTCCCACACAGAGACTCGAAATTTACCATTTCATTATCAATCATTTCGCAAAAAATATGAAAAATTAACATAAAAGATAATAAATACATAACAATCGATAATCGAGAATTAAAAATAATAACCATGGGAAATTGTGCAACCACGGCAATGTTAATGAGTATCAAAGATTCTTTTAAATTTAAACCATGCACGGAAAATCACGGAAAATATATGAACATGTGACTTTTATCCGAATACCTGATTTATAAGGAAAATATGATAACATCTCAGAAGGTTAGTTTTTCCGTATAATTTAGTCGTGAGTTTATAATAACATTCCAGGTTGAACATGTGCTGTGGAAGATAGACCGTAACAGAGTAACAGAGAGTTCTTGAAGACGATGACTATTTCATTTATATAATATATCCGATTCATTGTAACGTTTTATTTTATTGACTAGTTATCCAGAAACACATCTCAAAAAGTTGTGGTTAGAGAATACAGTGGAATAATGTAACGCACCATGTCCTCTGCGAGGTGGTCTCCGAGGTCCCTTTCTTCGGACGCTCAGGTCCACCGGTTCCTGCTGCTCGGGCGGACCGCTCGCCTGAAACAGAACAATCACTGTATCCAACAAATCCAAGATCCTTTGTCATATCCGGTGCATACAGAAACATGGTTATATGCAGTGGCGATTCTCCCTTGAGAGCGCTGGAGCGTTGCACACCCACCCACTCAATTTATGCGAAAAGACTTTTTTTAAATGAGTATTTAATTTATATTTGATTAATTAAAAGTGTTCTGATCTATTACCGTAGGCATTAATTCATATAGAAAAACAAATTCTAATATGTGTTTTTAACCGGCTATTTTAAATAATAATATTATATGTTGATGGGAGCGATATCCGACATCGCTCGTACCAAAGCGCCCAGTAATCTAATTTCGATTTCTTTTCAATGAGAAAGAGCGTCGTCTGTCGCGTGGAATAGCAATACGTAAATATTTTTTCTACGTGCTCCGGAGCGACAGTTGCAGTCGCTCTCGGCCCGAATGCGGCTTCATCGGTTTTAAAACAATACAGCCCGTATCACACGTACAATTATTGTTTGACAATTTTTATTCAATATTATTATAAAAATAAATTCTTTTCACAGTACGTATATTAAATTTCCGCACATGTTGACAACATTTCTCAAATTTAGGCGAAGTACAATTTAAAAATAAACTTTAAGTTTTTTTCAGTTTGATAACTAAATTCACAATGTTTATCAATTATGATATCTCTCCAAACTAGCTCTGTAATACGTCTGACTTTTTATATAAAAATAAACTCAAAAATGAATTGTCTGTTATTTACAGCTTGGATAATTTTTATAATGCTGATGCGCCTCAGCATTATAAAACATTTTAATCGAAAAAAATCTCATTGACACATTTACGTAAACGGTTTTACTATTAAATTTAATTTTTACTATTCCGATGACATCAGTGGAAAGCGAAAGATGTTTTTTCACACTCAAACGGATCAAGTGTTTTAGTAGAAACACCATCGCGCAATCAAGATTGAACGCATTATGTATGCTCAGTATCGAAAAAAAGAATGATACAAGAGATTCCTGACTTCAACAAACGCGTAATTGAAAAATTTGTGTCGATGAAAAACAGAAAAATGGATTTCTCATACAAATGAACAATAAATCCCGGTCACTGCCAGATACGAGATATTTCGGTAGTACTAATAATTCGGTCAAAACAAAATAGTTCTTGTCAACCAGTTTGTGTTAAAGTTTAAAATCCAATTTTTTCAAGAAAAACTGTTTTTAGAGGTACAACAAATAATAAATAGTGAGTTATTTATGATTTCTTTTAAATGTACTAAATTAAAAAAACCAATAATTTTTTTTTAATTTTTTGATGAAGTTTTGATGAAGGCAAATGCCTTTTTACAGCAGTCAAAAGGTGAAAAAAGTGAACTCCCAGTAAAATAACTCACCGGTCGCCACTGGTTATATGTAGGTACATTCGAGATGCAGCTATCTATATTTCGTTAGTGGAATGGTGGTAAGGTTTGAAAACTTGTAGTTTATCGAATAAGCATGAAGTTCAATAGTTTTGATAGATATGACGTAGTTAGAACGACGCCGAGCGAGATAAAACGATGCAATAAACTGTTTCCGAAATCCTTTTTATTTATATCAAATCAAGCTTCAATATTAGGACCTTACATAAATAAAATTTGATATAAATAAAAAGGATTTCAAGTTATACACATTTATATTTTTTATAAAAATCGATGTTTTTTTAAATAGATATAAAAAATATTAAAACTATGAATTAGTCAAAAATCTCTTAGGTGATGCTTAGAAAACCTAATAAACTAAATTTTAATAATAAATATGACCATAAAATATATGTAATAATAGGGTGCGGTCCGATTCAACAAATTCACATTTTATTACATTTTTTACAATTGTAAGTTTATCTTTGACTTAAAATAAAAAATATTTTTCTTTTTAATGTTTTCAGATACATATTTATTCATTAATACAGTTGAAATTGTAAATTATAAAAAAAATGTCTCAAATTGCAAGCTTCGTATTTTTCCGCTAGGTGCCTCTTTAAAAAAGGCTCAGTGAAGACTTCACCTTAATGCCAGATACAGCAGTAGGTACATATTTTTGCGGTCGTTTAGCGGAGATATTTTATCGTAATCTTACGTAGGTCCATCTTATATCTCCATGAGATATTGCAAGCGAAATAGGTACGAGGCATTGTATCAGTTAGGTACCTACTATCTAGATTATAGACAAGGGAACAAAATTATACGTATTTTGTAAACAGCACGACTAGGAACTGTTTTTAAAGTTCGCTATTTAATTTAATGGCCCCACTAAACCACACCCACCCCGCACAACATCCGGTCTTAATCGGGCGTATCACGGGACCATACGTCTGGGTGTGAACCATAATTTTATGACTGACAATGTCTCAGGAGCAGATACCCCTAAGACTGAGGTCGCCATGCACTCAAATGTGCTTTGACCGTATTTATTAGATATAAATGAATGGTAGGTACAGTAAATTGAGTCAGATAATAATTACCTCTCTGGTAGAGGGTAGCATGGCGCTGCCACCAGTCCCTCGCCCGAACTCGCACCCATCCTGAAAAAAAAGAAAACTTGATTAAGTATGCTGAATTAAATATTTGTTGTACACGTCACCGGTAAATATTGATTTGGATGACTAGTCATTTAAAAACTGCGAGCGCGCGTTGCTGAAATTTATTGTTTTTGTGTTAAATATATAAATAGCGGTAATTATTTTTACTTAGAAAGTATGTTTAACTATGATATGTTTAAATTTGGTAGTCGTACTGAGACGCAACATGTTGTTATAAGAAATGAAAATATAATTAATAATAAATTCTACAGGTTTTTAAAAAGGTTTGTCAATAGCTATTTCGGTTGTAACACCATTATCAAGACTATTAAGATAGGCCGCTTGCCCTTGCTTAAATACTACACGTGTATAGAGACAGATTACATTCTCTTACTCGTCCCAGCAATATTATGAATTTGTACACTTATTATTAATTGTAATATTATTAATACTTTGAAAACCCTAAGTGAGTTTTTTAATGGATATCAAAATTTATCAAAATTACAGTGTTCAAGTACTTTGGTTATTTATTGACATTATTAATCAATTAAAATATTATTAGTATAATTGTATTAATCGTGTGTTTAAATTATATTTAATAGTTGCGACGAATGCATTACCAAATTTTCATTAATTATGTGATTGCTTTTGAATAATTCGCGATTAATTTCCAACTGTTCGAGTAAATTCAATTTTAGACCTTTATTACATATATGCAAACATTCCGGCGCCATATTATTACTGATGCTATGCGAATTTGATATCAAATGTTTAGTAAACTGAGAATCTGTTTTACTGTTCCTGAAAGACCGGAGGTGTTCTTCGAAACGAGTTTTTATTGACCTGCCAGATTGACCAATGTACCATAGACTACATGTGCCACATGTTATTTTATAAACTCCGCTTTTCCCCAGTTTGTTGATTTTATCTTTACTATTTTTTAAGTTTAATCCTAGATTATTATTAGCTTTGAATGCTACGTTAACGCTATGTTTAATTTCTTGATAAATTTTGTCTGAAATAATGCCGTGATAAGCAATGGACTTGTAATAACGAATTTAATCTTTAACGTTAGGGTATATTGTTGATATAGCTCAGTGGTTCCCAAAGTTGACTGGGCTCCGACCCATCTAACAAAAATTTCCAATCTTGGGACCCACCTATTAGCTGTCTTACAGAAAAGAGGGCATAAATATTGGTAATGCTCAGATTCCCTAGTGGCGAGTCGTGGAACTACTTAATGCTGACTTATTTATTCTAATTGAAATAAAAAAAATATTTTTTAAAAGCGTTACCAATATAAATGAAAGACTGTTGAAATAAGAAACACAACTTAAATAAAAAAAATTATTACTTAAATACCTACACCTGCAAGAAAGTTATTTCAATGTGAAGGATGCATTTGTTTCTTGTTTTGCTTCATTACAGTTTTAGCATCAACTTCAACTTTAGTTACTTTTAATCGCAGTGAGTTTGATATATCCGAATTTATTTCGGTATTTAGTTTTAATGTTAACCATAGCCGAAAATCCGCCCTCACATAGATATGAGGTAGTAAAGAGGAGGATGACTTTCATAGCTTCATCGAACAGGCAAGGATAATTATCAGCAACTGAGAGCCAGAATTTCGTTAACTGTTTACGATTGAAACTTTTTTTTCAGTGATGTATCTTCTGATAAGTCAATGAGTTCTTCACTTGCTTTTGTTGACATGCTAGTTGGTTTAGTTTATTTAAATTTTTAGGAATTATAAATAGCTGAATGAAATATCAAATTTATCACTTCCTATTTTTTTTTCATGTATACGGTGGCGAGGGCCCACTCAATATTCGCTCGCGACCCACTGGTGGGTCGCGACCCATAGTTTGGGAAACCATGATCTAGCTAATTTAAGTTGTTTTTATATAATATTTTATGTACCATTGATGTTGCATATCCATTACTTAAGGCAATTTTTTAATGGTATGTAGTTCATCCTCAAAATCTAATTTGTCCATGGGTACGCTAACTAGCCTGTGGATTATGGCATGGTATGCCGCCAACTTATGAATCCATGGATGTTGCGATCCTTTATGTATATTAGTTTCAGTGTAGGTGGGTTTTCTATATATTTTAAAGTTATGTTTATTATTAACCCTCTGAATAGTGAGATCTAGAAAATTAATTCTGTTTTCTAAAAGCGGAGTTTATAAAATAACATGTGGCACATGTATTCTATGGTACATTGGTCAATCTGGCAGGCCAATAAAAACTCGTTTCGAAGAACACCTCCAGTCTTTCAGGAACAGTAAAACAGATTCTCAGTTTGCTAAACATTTGATATCAAATTCGCATAGCACCAGTAATAATATGGCGCCGGAATGTTTGCATATATGTAATAAAGGTCTAAAATTGAATTTACTCGAACAGTTGGAAATTAATCGCGAATTATTCAAAAGTAATCACATAATTAATGAAAATTTGGTATTGCATTCGTCGCCACTATTAAATATAATTTAAACACACGATTAATACAATTATACTAATAATATTTTAATTGATTAATAATGTCAATAAATAACCAAAGTACTTGAACACTGTTTTTGATAAATTTTGATATCCATTAAAAAACCCACTTAGGGTTTTCAAAGTATTAATAATATTACAATTAATAATAAGTGTACAAATTCATAATATTGCTGGAACGAGTAAGAGAATGTATTCTGTCTCTATCTATACACGTGTAGTATTTAAGCAAGGGCAAGCGGCCTATCTGAATAGTCTTGATAATGGTGTTACAACCGAAATAGCTATCGACAAACCTTTTTAAAAACCTGTAGGATTTAATATTAATTATATTTTCATTTCTTGTAAAATGGAATTCTACCAAGTAAATGCTAACTCAATTAATATAATGTTATAACATTTAATAGTTAAGTTAATAATAATAAAATTGAGGTTTCAGGTACTGTGCGTAATACGCAAGAAACATGGGTTCATTTTGGCGAACAATACCCACTCTCCTGATATTATTACTCTGAGCTGTCGTCGCTTTTCGCCAATATCATTAACAGTTATCTACGATTTTGTAAGCTGCCAGTGACCATTGGCTCTCAAAGATATTGATATGATAAAGTGTGCACCCATTAATAGTACAAGGTGTTTGTGTAAAAATAGTATCGGCACGATTGCAGTGAAGCCCGTACACAGACACAAGCACACTGCAGGGATATTCCCACACACGCACACGCAGCAACACGTCATGGATGAAGCAAACTCACGCTTTTAGTCGTGACTTGTCGGATCGGATCGGATAGGATAGGATCGCGTATAAATCGATTAGCAGACGACCGGAGAGATCTATCCGATGGGAGAACCATCGGCATGCGAATCAAGATCAATAATAATTTATTATAACATGGGCACGTGACGTTTCAATGTCATCACTCGGCCAAAGATGCCAGATGCCAGCTTTGGGATGCAAATAGGTGAAATGATGACACTCAGTGCAGAAGGGTGCAGGTAGGCTGTGAAGATCCGCCATAAATAGTGCACATTAAACTTTGTTAGTCACGCGTATTTTTTGGTATATTTTGGGCGATAGGACAAAATTTTGTACACTGTTTCATTTATCCTTATTTGTTTTCGTTGGATTAAGAATATATATTTTTCTATTACTCTTTTAATTCATTAAGCCCTGCCTAAACCAAACTATAGTGGATAAAAAATATTATTCTATCTATAAAATATTCAAAGTTATGCATGATTTAATTGCATACTTTTAGATATTTTATAGATAGACGAGTATTTTTTGACTATTATCTATATTATTGCTTGGTTTTCGCATGGTTTAATTGAATTTTAAAAATTAACCAACACCATCTGTAAATTGTAGTCTTATTTCAATGAAAACAATTACGTATGACTGACAAAGTTTAGTGTACAGTATTTATGGCGGATCTTAACAGCCTACCTCCACCCTTCGCCACTGGCACACATGATATCATATTATTATGTGGTTAATAATAGTCGACGGCCAATAAAAAAGCCAATAATCGTTGTTTACGCTCACCGCAAAATGTGACTAGGATAATTCGCCATCATCTCAGAGTCATTTTAAATGGTGGGAGAGGTTATTAAGACAAAATGAGCATCTAAAACATGAAATATTACATAGCTCAGATACTTTAATTACATCGACTTCAATCATACATAAAAATATCAGTTCTTTTTTCTCCCAAAGTACAGAGTTAGCTTGCCATCCGTGATACCAATAACGTGAATAATTGGTGGATATCGATATATTCCTTGCGTGACTTTACGTGGAAGTTGTTAAATATATATATATATACAAATAAATATTAAAATGAGATATATTTAGCTCACCCGCTGTACGTACATACTTCTTTTTGGGCACTAATTATTGTAATATATAACGTTTTCATCGCACTGGTTTCTATATTCATATTATGTATTATTTAACTGTTTCATTCGTATTTATAATTTGTAATATCCATGCATGTAAGTATATCCATAAAATGACCTGCATCCGGCAGTAGATTGCCTAATGCGCCGGCTACACGCTGAAGCTTTACCGCGAGCTTGTATCGATTGTATCGGTAAACCCGTGTGTGTATGGACGGGAAAACTGTAGTTCGCGCAAACTAAAAACTCTTTGCCGTCTAGCCGGCGCATAAGGTTCACGACAAATTGAGTTCAGGTGTTTAATCTGATTTGCCAAAACAAAAAACAAAGAAATGGCGATCTATTGGTCAAAAAAATCTTATTGAAGACGCTTTGGATGATATTTATTTTTCAATATTTATTTGGATGCAGACTCTACTAACACGAGGTCAATTTTCATGAAATCTTTACAAAAAAGGGCAGATTTAATTTCACCCCGCATTGACGAAATAAAGAAAAGAAATTGCTTGCTTTAATATTTATACATCAGACAGTGTTAATTTATTCAAATTCAAATTTATTTATTTTACATATAATGAACATAAAAAATTATAAATTTAAAGCGTTCACGAGACATATAATAAGTGTTAACAATTTTTCAAATAAAAATACAGAGCAATGTAAGTTAATAGTACAATAAGAAATAAAATAACAAAAATAAAAGTAGATGGAAGCACACAGAGTGAACTATTGATAGACCCTATCTTAAAAACTTATAAAACAACGTCCACCTAAATTCACACGCACGTAGGTGGAATATATCAATATCTGAATGATTTCATTAAACATGGTTATTACCCTCCCAATTGGCATTACTAATAGCAGGTTAGTTCTGCACTTTGGGAGAACAAACAACGGATGCCCTCTATTCCTAAGATAATTATCAGATACACACAAGCCATCACCACCAAGAATGGCAGAGTTTCCATTAACGCCGCGTATAAAAAATATGTAGCTAAATAAAGATCCCTTCTAAATTTTAAACTACAGTATGTAAGCATACCTAAGAGAAAGTCAGTCGGATAGAGCCACGGATAATATCCATACAGCCGAAAGTAAAGTAGTCTCAAAAACATTTGTTTTTTAGTTTGGTAGGGCGGGGGGAACAGACCGTATTAAATGTCAACTGATGATCAAAATAATATGTTGCCAAAATGTTTCACCGGAACAAAAGGTTCGCGTAGGCTGTTGGGCAGCACGTTTTTCGCCGCGCATCGCGAAGCCATTTGGAAACTGGAGTGTGGGAACCGAACGCGATCACCGCGGCCCGACCAATACAAGATACAAGTTTAGCATTGCCTATAGAAGTTACATCCATAATACTGTGCACCGTGAATAAACAACAACGGCAATGCACCCAATGAGTAGGCAGGGAGATATGGCACGGCCCTTTGCGAGATGCTTATCGAGCGTGCGACACTCGCCAAGTCGAAATGGTATAAATCCATTACATTGCAAATATTAGATTGTAAGCTTCAAAATTTTTAAAACACCTCAAATTCAAAAATATTTTTTTTTTTTTTACATACCGTGAACATTACAAATTACAAATTTAAGACGTTCACAACATGACATTTAACAACAAAGAAACAGTGTAAAGAAGAAATAAATATACCTATGCAGTATCACAAAAACAGCATGAAAAGTAAAGTAAAACAATTATAAAAGATATAAATTATAAAGCATAGAAGCACACCGAATGAGCTAAGTGGACCCTATTTTAAGAATTTATAAAACAACGTCCACCTATACTTACTCATCCTCACGTAGGTGGAATATATTATAAACATCCGAAGCGATTTGGTTGAACAGAGTTATTACCCTCCCAATTGGCATCACTAATGGCAGGTTAGTTCTGCTACTCGGGAGAATAAACAATTGATGCTCCCGATTTCTAAGATAGTTATCTATCAGGGACACACAAGTCAACACTTGACCAGTGATTTATTTTGTGGTCTTCCCACGTTATCCCCAATATGCCAAGATATAAATAAAAAGGATTTCAAGTTATACACATTTATATTTTTATAAAAATCGATGTTTTTTTTAAAATGAATATAAAAAATATTTAAACTATGAATTAGTCAAAAATCTCGACAAAAAAAATAGAAAACTTTAACTAAATTTAATAATAAATATGACTATAAAATAATATGTAACAATAACGTCGGAACCTGCACCAAATTCACATTTTATAAAAAAATTCTTAAATTTTAGGTTTATCTTAGACTTGAAATAAAAAATATTTTTCTTTTTAACGTTTCCAGATACATATTTATTAATTAATACAGTTGAAATTGTAAATTATCAAAAAATGTCTCAAATTGCAAGCTTCGTATTTTTCCGCTAGGTGCCTCTTTAAAAAAGGCTCAGTAAAGGTATCACCTTAATTACCGTATACCGTTTCGAGGATGCGCATGTACCTATCCTGAAACAGCTATCAACATAAATAACATCAATACCGTATAATAAAAAACATCATAAATAAGATTGCCTCTTCAATCATCCGATAGGTAAGCAAGTGTTAGAAATCGTAATAATTTCACTGTTATATGTCCAAAACAATTGATTCATTTTTATTTTAAATTAGACTAATGTAATTAGCAATTTAATATATAGGTACCTCCGATCGCGCCGGAATAACTAATAAGCTAGGACAGGTGTTTGAATGCATCTAATATTTTGGGCGTTGCCAAAGACGTGGTTAACTCCGATGCAGGTGGGTAACTAACCCCCGCTGCATCGGAGTGCAGATAAATTGCCTGATTAAATTAATATACAAAATATGCATCCTACGGAAGATTTGTATGTACGTATAATCAAAAATTTATATTCTATCGGTGTGAGAACAATATCACGAAAACGGCACAGCTTACGTGGTTTACAAACAAGAAGACTCTGGTAAATGCTGGTAAGTTAAGTATATAATAATATGTAATAGATAACCTACTAGTACACTATCGCTTTACACTAGTACACTATGACGATTGTCAATAGCGGGGATGACTTTACATAAAATGGACGAGAAGACAACGATTTCACTTAGGATGTTTCATTGATTCGGAATCCTGCAATCCTGGGGAGAATTTTCAATACTGATATTCCGGGAAAATTTTCCCGAAATAAATATGTTTTCCTCTAATCCAGCGATCTCGAAAAACTCCACAAATGTCGAAATATAGTACCAATGAGTACGGTGACTTTTTATAGCTTTCGCGGGTTGCTAATTGGAAAGTTCATCTTCAATCAGTCAGTCACATTCGAGAGCCCTTAATATGTCTACAATATTTTTAATTAATAAAAAAAATGTTTTATTAAGTAACCGATAGAACATTGGAGTTTAAAGTAGATGTAATTTATATTATATAAATACACTAATTTTATAGCAAAGGGTTAAATAATTATTTTAGTATATTTTACAGTTAATTAATGAGACACTATCAATTAGATATTAACATTATGGTATGGTTGAGAAAACCCTTGTTTCTGCGCAAAATCGTGTGAAAGCTAAATTCGGGATTCCGGCATCTTCAATTCCGAAATTTTGGAGGAAAGCTTTATTTTAATTCTCTAAAAAATATTTTCTATTATGATACTCGTAGTTTAAATTTTATATAGGTAGGTACCTAGCAGTCCATATATGCCGCGGATGCACAGCACCAGGAATATTCGATAAATTACCATGTCCGGTCCTAATAAGATCATATGGGCGTCCACAGAATGGAGTTTGTATTAACAGATTTTGTTTTTAAAAAAAAATGGATGTCAGCCACACTTGCTCAACATATAGGTCCATACTCTGACTCATGCACAAATTGTAGGACAATATGTGTACTTGCAAGACCCAGGACTCGAACCTGGGACCCACTACCTACGCTATAGGCCGACGCTTAAGGCTATACTTCAGCTGGGGCACGGTCGTAAATGATCGTGAATACGCGACGCGAAGATTGTGCAAATGACGCGTGCAGAACAAAACATAATTTGTCATAAAAAGTCAACATGCGTCCATTTAATGTTATGTTTATTGTTCTATTACTAATAATAATAATATATTCATTGACATGTTTTCTTTTTCAAGTAAATGGGTAACGTTTTTTAGTCATCTTTACACGATTTAAGGATTAATTCCCCGTCGCTATCACAAAATAAATTGACGTGTTCACAGGTCGACTTTCGCTCTCTGATTGCCAGCCAGTCCGAAATTTCGTCGCACCTATAGTTGGAAATTATTTGCCGTTTCTCTGCAGTACCGTCTTAAGCCGTGCGGCCATTATTATGTAGTAAATAACAGGTATTTATGTATTTTTTCCACCATCCTTACAAACAGCATCCTTACAAGCAAGTCACCGCACGCCACTGCCACTTAGAATACCTAATTTTTATTTTTGAATAGGTACACGGTTTTATTATAAAATTGAGGTTACCATGTTTGAACATATAAATTTAAACTAATTATTTAATGCGTAATCAACATATTATGGACGTACTAGCCAAATACTTTAAATGTGAATTTTATTTAGATAACCTGTGGATTAATAATACACAGGTACAACTTCAAATGCAAAAGTAGAACACATAAGGACGCAGCTTCGAATATTATTTTACCATTTCTAACCCAACCGCTCTCACTAAAGTGTAATAAAATTTATCGCCATCAATAATTCAGCGATATGGTGAGCAAAACGGAGCGATCGCCCGAGGGGTGGTGGCATCAATTAAATTCAATAATATTCAGTTGAATTTACGGCCGCCACCTTGCGAAACTAACCGTTAATCCATCCAGTACGCCACGAATTCAACACACAGGACAGTGCTTCTCAAACGTGAAACAAATTTTTCTTCATAGCCTTTTGCTCATTACAGAGTGATTATTGAAATTAGATGCGTTGCCTATAATCTCACTTTATTTTTAGACTACAGTAATACCCCGTAGTTATTGTGTTATATTATGTGATTGAGGTAATCACGAAAAGACGCTTTACTTGGCTGGGACATGTGTTTCGGATGCCGCCAGAGAGTGCGACACTTCGTACCCTTGTGGCACGGCCTCAAGGGTTCCGTCGCTGTGGCTGGCCCTCCCTCACACAGCAGCGGTGCTACAATATGCGCCGCATGTCTGGCAAGGCGGGAGGCGCGAGAGTTGACAATGGACCGAGGGAAGTGGCGCGAACTTGTGTTCTCCCTATACCCCAATACAGGGCCGTGACAGGATGAAAGAAGAAGAAGAAGAATACCTTGAAGTTACGCGATAGGTGGGTCCGAGGAAATTCGCATAAGTCGGGGTACAACTTTGCATATAAATACATATACATTTTGTTTAATTGGAAACAAGGACTAGTAATCTAAAATATTTAATAAAATTGCAGTTCGTTGTATACATTATTAATATGTAAAATATATTATTTTTTAAAGTTTTTAGTTTAAGAGTTACGTAAAAAAAATATTTCAATGTCGATGGCTTCATAAAATCTAACAAATTCGTCTGACGACACACTGTCTTTTTTTTACACGCGGAATTTCTTCATTACAAGCTAATCATTTTTTTTTGTAGCTACAACGCGTTCTTCGTTGGAGTCTACGTTTTCTAAATTTTTTAAGCACTTTTCAATTGAGCTGAGACCTTCTGTCAAACTTGCAATTGCCATGTGCTTTTCTGATGGAACTGGATCTGAAGTGTCGGATAAAGAACCGCGTAACTCCGAGTTTGCGTAAGTCGGGGTAATACTGTAATTAGTTAGAATAATCCTGCGATGATTTACGAGAGACGATCTTTGGTGAAAAAAGCTCTTTTAATATAGATACCATTTGAGCACATGACCGTCCATTGAACGGTGAGAATCGTCCACCAGCAGCCAGCAGCACATCTCAATTCTTCTCCTATCAGATTCTCTGGTAATTCAGGTTTCGTATAGGAAGATTGAAAATAGCACACATAATAATTTACACTGTCGAATCGATATAAACAAAAAGGATTTTAAGGTATACCTACACATTTTTATTTTCTAGAAAAATCGATGTTTTTAAAATTAGAAAAAGGATAAGTACATTAAAACTACGAATTTAAAAATAATGTACGTAATAAAAACTTGCCTTTCAAAAAGCGCACATTTTACAACCTACTTAAAGTATACTTACTGTTAAATTCAAAAATAATTTTAAATGTTTTTATATTATATTATATAGGTATTAGATATATATCTACGTATTGATTATTTAAAATCAAAATTACCAATGAAATATAATAGTTAAATTGAAGTTATCAAATTCACGAGATTCTCACATCTCATTACGTGACATTGAGGTTTCGCCTTCGAATGTTAGAATTATTGGAAATTAATCAAGCAATGTACCTACATACGTGAACGATAAAAACATCAGGATTAACAATAATAATTCTCTGTAGTGCTACATAATTTTAGTATTGATTCCTATGCATCCTCCACTGTCCTTCTCCGTTTTAGACACTCATAATGTTGGAGATTTGACTATCATTGCTTATTCAGCGAACGGAAAAGCTAACCACAGTTTGGGAATAGAATTTCGATAAGTCTTATAACCACAACGTTATTTAGAATCCTCGTGCATCCAGTCACACAAGCCTCGGGCTGTACTTGGCCGATTCAAAATATTACCTACCTACCTACATACATGTGAGAACTTATCTATAATAGTTAGGTAGGTGCATAATATATCGACCGATATATGTGTAGGTAGGTATGTAAATTCTAGTTGCCAGCTGCATACCTACAAGAATTCGCTATAAGAATAATAATTAATTAATAGGTATCACAGGTATGGATTTAAAGTTTGCGTTGGTAAAATATTAGAAATTAACGTCACATTTCCTAGATACATTCATTGTCCAACCACTATCGGTACCAATTAATCAATGTAATGCAATTAAAATTCAATAAATAAGACACGCCCGAAAACTGTATGGTTTCAATGCAAGCCCATGACCAGTTTCGTACCATAATAGGGTACATAAGAATAATATAAAGTAGTACCTACTACTATAAATAATTAAAATTTAATTTTAATTGCGAGTTGCTACTATTTTTTTCTGATACCTAGTATGTACTTATTATAAGAGGGGGATTTAAATGAACTTTTTACTTGTATTGCAGGTGTGATTGAATGAATTGATATCTATAGAAATACTTCGGTGTCAATTGACGTTAGATAAAGACCTTCCCTGACTCCTTCAACTATTCTCGGTCCCTGGATCTTTACCGCCACGTAGATCTGCCGAGCTTAATGAGTTCGTCGATACAATTGAAGACCTGAGAATAAAAACTGGACAAAGACCAAATAGTGAATTTTACAGGAGCCTCTATACTGATTTAAAAAATAATTACAAGATAAAAAGGACTTTATATAGATATACAACGTTTTTAAATTTTCTGTTGAATCACTTGACTTGACTAGCTTAAACGATCAACAAAATTTGTACTTGATAGAAATACTGAATAATGAAATGTCGTTTCATATTCATTTCCATAGTAACGCACGTATATATTATTTAATAATTTAATTGCTAGGACCCCCTAGCAACCAATAATGGTATCGAAATAACTTTTCTTTAAATATTAAAAAATGCATTGGCATCGTGCTCTAATATATTTTAAAAGTTTCAAATGTCTAGCTAGTCGGGAAGTTAGTTAAAAATCAATTGCAAGATTTGTACCAGACAAACAACCACCGGACAAATAAGAATACGACATAAGAAAAACGTTGTAATATGTGTTATCCTATCATTCAAAAAGTGACTGTCACATGATGGTTAAAGTGATTTTGAACATGTAATAATCGAAATAATTCAATATTTGCAAATACATATTTTGTATCAATTAAATTGTGTGTTGGTCTTTATCCTGTTTTCAATATCAATTTTATAATTTTATTTTTAAATACTAATTAAATGAATATTAATACCGTTTTTTGGCTTATTTATTTTCATAAATGTTTTTTTATTACTTATAAGTAAAAATGTTACAAAATATGAGAGTATCCAACATATTTTTCATCAGGGCTCGAAATGGACCGGAACGCACCGGAGCGCCGTTCCTGTTCGTAAAATCGGTAAAATTATCGCTCCGTGTCGTGAAATAAATAATTTGACCGCCTGAACTGGATAGACCATATTATATAAAATCTAACACACTTGTTTTTATGAAAAAAAACACATAAACTTTGATAACTTTACTATGTAAAAATCTTCAGAAAACTGTCGAGCGCTCCGGTTCGTAAATTTTTCCATTTCGAGGACTGTTTTTCATTCATTTTGGGAATCAACATCTTATCTCGTTTTCGAGCTCATCGATACAGGTTTTTTTTTAATATGAAATTACCGAAAAACCGTTTTACTAAAAAACTAAAAAAACTTTTGTTTTTATCCTGTTCTCATTCTCGGGTCTTCAATTAGTATTACGGCGACAGTGTTGTCGTTTCTTAGGTACCAATGTACGACTGCATTTTTTTTCCGGCGGTTGAGCTTCCCAACCTCTATCACATTACGCACTCGTGGCTTCCTCCTTAACCAGTGATTTATTTTGTAGTCTTCCCTCGTTATCCCCAACATGCAACTTACCGCGCTACGTTACGCCACTCTGTAACCATTCGACGGCAAAAAAAAAAATTGCAGCCTGTTTTTACGTAGGTATAGCGTAGATACTGATATATGCAATTTTTAAATCATCATGTAGCTTTATTAAATCTTTCGCAAATTTACTTTCATATTTATTAATTAGTGTTCGTCTCTATTGTCGAAGTCCTTCTTGTATACGTGTTAAAACTGTAAACTAACAGCCCCCCCCCCTATACAGTTAACCGTACTACAAATGAGAAACGCCCCTAAATTTATCATTTAATTATACGCTTTCGTGGTGTACGGATCTATCGATTTACGTAATTTGATACTTTTTATAATAAAAATATATGTAAAACGATAAGCGGTGATATTAAAATTACTATAAGTAAACTTTTGGTTTATTGCGAAGAAGAAAAGGAGCCACATCTAAAAAGAGAGCCGATACATTATTTAAACACGCGTTGCCACCATGACAGGTACGTCACTGAGAAGTCTTCCATATGCGACTACAGCGACTTCCGGTTATCGACGAGATCTTGTTGTCGGACAGTATATAATATGAATTTCTTCAAAGTCTTTTATAAGAAGCTTTATTAAGGCTATATTTCAGTTGACGCATGGTCTTAAAAGATCGTGGCTAGGCGATGTGCGGATTGTGCAAATGACTCGTGCCGAACGAAATATAATTTGTCATAAAAATCCAACATGCGTCCATTTAATGTTATGTTTATTATTATATTACTAATAATAATAGTATATTCATTGACATGTTTTCTTTTTTAAGTAGGTAGGTACATACGTAAAGTTTTTTAGTCATCTTTACACGATTTAAGAATATTTTAATCCGACGCCATGACAAAACAAATCAACGTGCGGACACCTCGACTATCTGTCTCCGATTGGCGACTAGTGAGAATTATCGTCGCACCTACTGTTGAAAATTATTTGCCGTTTTACTGAAGTATGCTCTTAAGTAGGCTTAGCTAAGCAGTTCACGAGCTTCCGTCGGAAAAACAACAGTATTCATTTAAATTTAGAACCAGCATTATATTATTATGTTCGGTCATATTTACCAGTATACCTAGCGTCTCATTACAATATCGCCGTGGTAAGTAGCAATCGGCCGTCAGCGGGTAAACACTCTAAAGAGTAATGTATGTGGGAATCTTCGGCAGCGGGACGGAGAGCGTCCGACTTGTTGCAAAATCAACACTAACGCAACTCAACAACGGTAACAGTTAAGTTCGATTTAACTGCTCGCCTACCAATGCTAATCTGGAGCATTGTCTATGAATCGATCGGCAGTTAATTGAATCGAGATGCATGGGAATCGGAGTAGCGTTGGCCAACGCACTGCCCACTCGAAAGGGTGAGCAGAAGCCTTGTTATGTGCAAAATGAGATCAATTATCGATAGAAGCGTTTAAATAGAGGCAATATAACCTATATCGGCGGTGTTCAATCTTTTTCATCGTCATCACCCTTTATAGTATTTCCGCAAAAATATAGTAGGTAGCAATGGCGAAGGGTAGAGGTAGGCTGGACATAAATAGTGCACATTCAATTTTGTTAGTCAAACGTTTTTATTGAACTAATACTATAATTGAACGTAGTTATGCAGAATGTAGCCAAAAGTAGTAATGTATGTAAAAATGTAACATGTCAAATTGTAAATAGTATTTTATTTCAAGAATATTTTTTTGCGGCTTGGCTATTTTCAACAGAATGTAGAGAAAACCTTCTCGCATCTGATCTATATCAAATCTCATTTTTTTATTTTTTGTGGACTGGCTACTTTCTGCATAACTATGTCCAATTTACAGATGACGTCGGTTAGTTTTTAAAAATAAATTAAACCCTGCCTAACCAAACCATATTATTAGTTTTGGTATATTTCGGGCGATTCGACATAATTGTGCACACTTTTTCATTAATTCTTATTTGTTTTTGTTGGCAAAATGTGTTAATGGTTAATGGCATAATTTTAGATATTTTCTGCAGCGATGCCTCCTTTATCAAAATTTTCTCTTCAGAATTTCATGTGGGAGCTTTTAAAGCTTTTCTGACCTGCTAATTGAATATTTTTTAATGAAGAATTAATGCTGCAGATGCCTCAAGAGAATTTCAATCGTGTTTTTCCAATGTAACCAGATTCGTCCGATTACAACGAACCACAACCACTAAATACCATCCAGAGTGTATACGGCGGAGTTACGGGATGCTGGTACGACCTGGGAAGATGCAAGAAAACTGGCGAGACAGATTCTTGGAGGTCAGATGTGGTGTCTATATATTATGTTAACTATAGGTATTAATAATAATATACTTAGGAAAATGTAATCCTACTAAATAATAATTACAAGATAAAAAGAACTTTTTATATACGTTTTTAAATTTTCTGTTGAATCATATAAACTTGACTTGACTAGCTTAAACGATCAAAAAAATTGTACTTGATAGAAATACTGAATAATGAAATGTCACTTCATATTGATTTCCATAGTAACGCACGTATATATTATTTAATAATTTAGTTGCTAGGACCCCCTACAAACCAATAATGGTATCGAAATAACTTTTCATACAAAAAAGAATTAACTGGAAATGAATTAAATTCTACTTAAAGATGGCTAAAAGTATTTAAAAATGCATTGGCATCGTGTTCTGATATATTCCAAAAGTTTCAAATGTCTAGCTAGTCGGGAAGTTAGTTAAAAATCGATTGCAAGATTTGTACCGGACAAATAAGAATACGACCTAAGAAAAACGTTGTAAAAATATTCTAAATCAATGTTCCCTTTAAGCTTAAGGGGATGTTCTACAAAATTGGCCTTGAGAATTGAAAATATGATTTTTTAACATGTGGCCCATAATATCTGGTCTACTAGTTAATATAAAAAGGTCGTGTCAAAGTTGTTTGTGTCAATAAATTTTCTCTATGACTCGATCCGACTCACATTTCATCAGGGCTGTCGAAGACATAAATCATAAATATTTATAATTTTAAATTCTTATTTATAATATATATTATTTAAGTTTTGTGCATCTAATGCCGGGTCCACACTGGCAACAAGTTAAGTTGCTGGCAACCTCGTTAGATTTTACGATAATTATGATGATTATCGTAAAATTTCTTAATCAATTATGGTAAGTATCGTAAAATTTAATGAGGTTGCCAGCAACTTGTTGCCAGTGTGGAAATGGCTTAATATCCACTGTGGCCACGTAGTGGCATGGACCTGGGGTTAACTAATTCAGGAAGTCAACGCCCATGATAGAATTTTTTCCAGTTTTGGTTGCATTATATTCCAAAACTCTTCTGTAAAAATCGTTTCCGATTTTATAAATGGAAATTTCTCGGTATACATAGTAAACAAACCTACGAATACCTACCTACAAGAAGGAACATACTGATTCATCTCAGTAAAATCTGGCAATCAAATTCGCCATTTTGAAAAGCGACGATTTTGAGTAAACAAATATCACGTGGTCTGTACGTGTGCCGCAAACTTCGAATGTATTTGTAATTTTGTGTATTTTATGTTTGTGTATCACGCATTGTCGGCCATATTTGCCGGCCTTTCTGATTGCCGTGATTTGTACACATCTTCCTTCCTGTCTTTTTTTATTCGTAGAAACAAACCGTATTTTTTATTAGTTATATGAAGTTGGCCTTGAATCTGTAATAAAATAATACACAATTGAAAGATTTTGAAATGGAAAAAAACACATTTCCAAGCCTTCAGCCGTGCTCACTCATGAATGTCATTCGTCATTTAGATAAGTATATACACATTTTGATGTTACCTTGCAAAGTGCGAATGTAATGTTTTCAAATAATTGATATGGATTAATTATACCATCGTATTATTTTCTCGAAATCATAAACATACTATAATAGTGTTTGAGTATCAACCTATGTTCAATTCGAATTGGGTTATAATAATAATATACCCGTATATATATCAATAGTATGTTTGCTACAAAATCCACCCAAGTTATCAGTACGTACTTGCACAGGTTTGATTAAAAACTATGATGAAATTAATATTTTTAAAATATTAATTCATAATATTATTTTGACAGCCCTGTTTTCTGATCGGCGTACATCTTGCAGGTGTTTATAAAATAATAATAATGTTCAGCGGCAGACAATATCAATAATAATAATAATGTTTCTTGAAATAAAATCTCCGATGATTAGTGATTTTTGCGAAAAGATCGATTTAAATTAACGTACTTACGACGCCGAGGTCCTTTTTATACTAAATTATATTTGGATATCGAGCTCTTCAGCCCCCCCTTAACATGACATATTTAAAAAAATGGCTTTTCTGTCCCGATAATAATAAAATATTTTCCATTTTACCTTCAGAATCACATTCGATTTATTTTATTTGTATATTCATTTGATTTTAACTTTTCTGAAACTTGTCGATCGACGATTGACCGTTCGGAAGAAGTATTATCCGACTTCAATTCCATACGTAACGCAGATATAGGGGAAGAACACATTACTTATCAAGTTTATTACAATACTAAAGAAATCAGTCATCGGCGCATACTATCATTCTGCATCACGCGCGTTGAATCAAGATTGTCTGGTGTTATCTTGTTATTACAACTTTTGACAAGCACTGAGCCCTAACCTAATGAATTAATAAGCGAGGCAACTAAATAAATAGGCGGTTATTGAAGAAACAAATAAAACGATACATTAAATAGGTAAGTACCTATTAATCTTTTCAAAAAATACTGTTAATCATCCATTAACTAATGTTCACGAGTATTAAATTTATTGGTGCATAGGTACCTACCTAAAATACAGTGTAAAATAACTTTGTTGATACCTACCATTTATACGAATTTAAATACATGTAGACCAGAGGGGGGCAAACTGCGGCCCGCCATCATTAATTGTACTTCTGACTACGAATAACTTTTTTATAATTTAAAAAAAAAATATTGGCAATAGATTAAACTTTGTTTAGCAATAGTACGCGATCCATTTTCAATAGACATTGTTAGTGTACCGACAGAGCTACAACTTGAGATTATCGATCTGCAGTGTGACACTGATTTAAGAGAATTGCATCGCCGTGAAGAAATCTCCAAATTTTACAATGCCCTTAATTCAGACAAATTCGACCAACTTAAAGATTATGCAAGAAAAATGTTCGTTATTTTTGGATCAACCTATATGTGTGAACAAACATTTTCGATCATGAACCTCAATAAAAATGCTTTACGATCAAATATCTCCGATGCCCATTTACAAGCAGTTTTGAGAATATCAACTACAAAATTAACACCTGAATTTAAAAAAAATGTACAACAGTTTCATTCTTCTCATTATTTTTTTTGTAATGTTTATTTTTCGTGATAATAAATAGTGTATTTCTAAAAATGGTATTTTACTTGCGGCCCGCCGCTCATTTTTAATTCTTAAATTTGGCCCTCCATCCAAAAAGTTTGCACCCACTGATGTAGACGAACCGCATACAATACTAATTCGTCAATATAATAATAATTTTGCCAAAGTTATTGTGTTTTATTTTTGAAATATTAAATTGATACTTACTGATATAGACAGAGCGGCCGCCTATGAAGCCGTTGATAAAGGGTTCGGGCTGCCAAAAATGCATGTTGTTTTTAAATGTATTGGATCCAGTGCAAAGAATCGATGTGTTGGGCGAAAAATTCTATCACAATATAATCTTCAGTCTGCGGATGCCTATGCCATCCATTCAGTAACGAAGATGACAATGTTTTTTTTACGCTCCCATATAAAATCTCAATTTGAAATATAATGACAAGACCCTTGTTGTCGTAATAGGTTTTTGTGTTCTTCCTCCTTTTTTCCTCAATTCCATCTCTTATTTCAATGAAAACAAATACGCATGACTGACAAAGTTGGGTGTGTACTATTTATGGCAGACCTTAACAGCCCAACTCCACCCTTCGCCACTGTCTCATTATTATACTCAGTTTACGGCAGATTTAAACGCTAGGATTTTAATGCAAATTGAAATCGTATACTTATTATTTATTATATATTAGCAAGCAATTAATCATTAAAATAGTAATAATTGCCTACCATCTAATAGGCACTTACGAATCGTAGGAAAGACGATAAATTTCAATAAATCAGATACGCATTAGATCAGCGAGGTTGGCAACACCGTGAATGCAAATAATATCACTTCGCATTAGGCATTTCGTAATTATTAATAAAATCGACCTGGAGGCTGTAACAAGACGTATCGAAACTGAAAGAGATTAACATGTATAATTAATCGGCGCCGCGAAGCAGCTTCATTGACTGTCAAAAAACAAAGATAGACCGGATCCTTTTAATTACTAGCCGAGTCATAGAAAATTAATAATTACGCTGATAACGTGTGATAAATATGTAAATAGGCATAGAGAAAATGTGTTGCAAGATGTTTTTGATGTCTTAAATGCAATAAAATTACATTAATATAGTTAATAACCATTAGTTGAGTAAGCTTTTTTAAATGTGGATAAACTACCTACCAACTTAGTGTGTCGAAATCGTAAAGAATATAACAGGGATAACGAAACTATGGCACGCGAATGTTTAATTTTGAAGAGAAAATAAATTACTATTTTATGTATATTTAAGAAACGTTTTTTTTTTAAGTTTTACAAATAAATATATAAGTAACTACCCACATACTTACTAATGACGACATAGCCATGCGTTTTTTTTGGTTTTTCATATAAGGTACGTTTCCCAATCGATGCGCAAACGGAAACGACGAAATTCATGCCTAAATAACAAATCGCAGGCAAATCCTATAATAATCATTACGTTTAATGTAAATATACAATAATTGCATATGTCGGTCCATAGGATCGGCGAATTGAAAATAAAAATATTCAATCAACAAACCTTATGAAATTAATTATCGGCAGTCATTCAAATATACCTAATAACTGCTTGTTATTTTGCGTCATACATATTTTCTAAAAATAGAAAACCGTTCAGTGATAGTGAATATAATATGAAAGAAGAGTGGTTTAAATGCTTTCCGATAATCTGAAAACAAGGAAAAAAAATCAAAGAATAAAATATATGCATTCGGCTAGAAATACGACGAAAGATAGAATATCAAGAACTCAATTGTAATTAATTTTTAAAACTTTTTTATAGAATTCTTAAAAACTATTTATTTAGAAAACTTTAAAAAAACTTTTTTGCGCCATGAAAAACTGCTTGGCACTTCACAGTCGAAAAATATTATTTGGGAAATTTTGGCACGCGTATGTAAAAAGATTCGCCAACCCTGGAATATACTAATATGTAATAAACATGAATAAATTTTAAGGCGGAGATATAGTTCTTTGAGATTAGATTATAGCTTAAAATCACTATAGGTACCTACTACAAAGGATATTTTCGGTAAAGCGCATTGCTTTCATGAATTAAAAAATGTTTTCATAATATTTTTCAGACATTGACATACCTAATGCCAGCGCTTCATTGGCGAGCCAAAAGTCCGAGGACAATAAATCGTCCGATTTGTCTATGCTCTGCTACTGATCAACGAACGAATAAAAAAGTCGAACTGTCAAAAGTCAAAAGTTGCGATTACCGTAATGTCTTCCGATAATCCTATAATTTTGTGTTATTTATATGTAGACCTGCATAACATAATATAGCAATGAAAACAACACAAGTTTTACGTTTTATTTTATGAATTTCATAAATACAAATAAAAAAATAATTGATAAATCTATCATTTTCTAATGTGTAAATTGTTAATTTTGTTAAATTAATCAATGAAAATGTTTAAAACAATTACCCAGATTTTTTTTCGGTCCAAATTATCGCGTATTTAATGTCAAATCGAATTTGTATAGAGATCGACGGACGAAGTCTGGCAACTCGGAGAGTAAAATATCATACATATTTGAAATCCAACGAGCCTGGTCTGCGGATTAAAAAGTCCGCATATCTGGGCTGCTCCACGTGAAAAAAAAGTCTGAAGACTGTAAATCGTCTGACTTACGAGCCAATGGAGCGCCGGCATAATAGTCGATAATATTCCCGTTCCGACTAACTGAAGAGCCGGTAATGGGATAATAATTATAATACCCCCTGGGAAAAAAACCTCCCATGTAAAAATAAAAATTCTTGGGTTCGGACACAGAACAGATAATAAATAGAATACCGATAGGCTATATTCAATACGCCGCATGGTGAAGCAGGCTTTTGAATGTGTGAGTGTCCAACGAAAATGAAGCACGCATTATGCACGTGCAATAGTGTGTGTAATACACCAACATAAAATGAGCGTAAATGTATAAACCGAGAGCAGTTTTCAGTATTCGACGTAAAGCGTATTCTAGACACGTGTGTAAGTTTAACCCGGATTCTTCCTTACTCGAGTCGGTTACCTGCTATCGCCTTACCCGTTGTGTATTTCAGTTCCCATTATTTCTGAGTTCCCTAGGTTCGGACATGGTTAAAAAAGCGTATAGTCTAGCCCTTAGCTTACGAAATCTCTAGATCTGGCCACGCCTTAATTTTTATTACATTGCAAATAAAAAGGATTTCAAGTTAAGTATACACATTTATATTTTTTTTTTAAATCGATGTTTTTTAAAATAAATATAAAAAAATATTAAAACTATGACTTAGTCAAAAATCTGCACGAGAAAATATATAAAACTTAAAAAACTAAATTTCAATAATAAATGTGACCATAAAATATAATATAATAATATCGTAACTGGGGGGATAAATACGTAATAAATTCCGATTTTTTTTACAATTGTAAGTTTATCATTGACAAAAAAAGATTTTTCTTTTTAATGTTTTCAGATACATATTGTATGTATGTGATGTCAATTATCAAAAAAAATGTCTCAAATTGCAAACTTCGTATTTTTCCGCTAGGTGCCTCTGCTGGTATAAGGATCACCCTTAAAAATTTACCGTGAGCTTCAATGATTTTTTATAGAAATCTGCAGATAGCGAAATATATTCATCAGTACTATAAATAGATCCAACGTTAAGTGAGGGCGCCACATTCTAACATTTGACATATTATCATTCAACTGTGATGAGCTTAGTTCAAAATTTGAACACAGGACGATTTATGATGGTATATCTATACAACAGTACTGAACTGCCAATTTGTGGGTTTACCAAAATACAAGTTACCTACGTTTCCAAGTGACCCCTCCAATTATAAAGACATCTCGTTGAAACCATGACCGTGGGCTAAATTTTTATTGTGTAAATACCCATTCTCGTCCGATCGCCTTTTCTAAATGGCAAAAATTGGAATAATTACTTCGCCGTGCGAACGAACCTGTGTGATATAAAATAAATGATCCGGTTGCACAATGTGGAACGACTTTTTATGACCATAATTATAACAAATCGATTAAATCGAATGCAAAACAGATGTTGCACATAAACAACAAACTAATTTTGATTAGACACACTTGTCTACCTGACGGATTATTTATTTCTGGGCAACAGACGCCTAGCGTGTGAAATATTTGGATTTTTTTCTGCCGCCATTAAAACCCGCAAGTATTCGAATTAGAACATATAAAGTAAGCTGTACGAAACATAATGAGCCCTGAATGATTGATAGAATAATGGGCGTGCGTCTCTGCCTGTTTGGAATATAATAATAAATTATATTTCAAAGTTACAGTGTTAATCCTGGAAGGTGGTTCCCAACCCTTTTCGCAACACGTGACACTAATCAATTTTTAAAAATACATAGAAAAACTGAACAATATTTACGTTTTAAGTTAAGAATATTAAATAAACATATTAACTTGAAACCAAATAGCCCGTTCAAATAATTTTGATTATAACTAGACAGCGCTCGAAACGGAAAATTTGACGAACCGGAGCGTTTGATAATTTTACTAAAATATTTAAGTACATATTTTTGAATATAGGTGGTCCCCGCCAAATTCAGATGGTCAAATGTAATAACAATTTCCAAACTTCTCCCAAGCAATTGTTGTCAGCGCCGCAGGCATCGCAACTACGGCACGTCACAAATAATTGTTACCATGACTCTGACAATTTACGTATCATCATCATCAGCCTGCCTGAATCTATCCACTGCTGGATGAAGATCGGTTCTGTGCGTTGCGTTGCCACGTACTTCCGCAGAACTTAATCATTTCATCGATCCATCGGCATTTAGGTCTACCTTGCAGACGTTTTGTACCTCTTGTGTACCACAGAATGACTAGACTTGTCCAACAATTGTCCCTTCTTCAAGCTATGTGTCCAGCCCATTTCCATTTGAGGTTTTTAGCAAACTCTATCACATCATTCTAGTCCATTCTTCAAAGTTATGTGTAAAACATACTTAAGCTGAATTTAATTACTGAAACCCAATACTCGTTTTTTTACGAAAAGTAGCGATAACCTCAGGGATTTTACGAACCGTGCTCCGGTGTGTTCCGGTCCATTTCGAGCACTGTTAAACACATGGGCATTCTCTACTACTAGTCAAATGAAGAAGCAGAAAATTCACGCATTAGCAATCATGTGTGTTGTTAGAACCCAACTTTTTTCGTTTCGCAACCCTCTTTTATAGTAGCCAAGTAGCCTGCGACGAATTTAGCATAAAAGGGCATTTTAATATAGTAAAAAGCACATTTAAAATAATCATGAAATAAAACTTTATACCTGGGTTATCATTAAATTATCAATCACCATAATAATAATATATTCACTTTACATATTATTATGAATGAGTAATCATCACATTTTTTTGATATTATATTTTTTATGGTAAATTATTAATACATAATCATCAACGGAGTTCGATCCGCTGCTTGATGAAGGCCTCGACAGGTTCCTTTTATGTCTCCCAGTCTTGAGTGTTTAGCTTCCTCATATCAGTTTGAAGATCCAGCAGTTTTGAGGGTGGGTATAAATTAGAAACCCTAGAAAGGGATCTAAAGTTTGTCGTTTAGACCAAAGGTGTCTTTTCGGCTAATAGATTAACCACATATTTTGAAATGTTGCAGAAATGAAACAGAACAAATTTGTAAGAAAAGTGTTTATGTGAAAATGTTACTTTCTAAATCAAAAATGCACACGTTATTTTCAATTGAATAATATTAGGCGGCTCTCGTGGTGCAGTGCGTAAGGCGCCGGCCTTCCACTCGAGAGTTCTGGGTTCGATTCCCGGTGAGGACACAATATTTATGTGATTTTCTCGTGTGTTTGTGATTGTTCAAAATTACTAACAACCACTTTGTACGAAAAAGCAAGGACATGGTTATTAATAATTCTAAAAAAAAAATTAATAATATTACGTACTTAGCTGGAACGGTCCTCATCCTTCTCATAATCTTCAAATGGCCATCTTCCAAGACGCTTGAATCCTATTAGCTCATTGGCGAAGTACGTCATTTTTAGGACCGGATATGATGAAAGGGGTAAGTAAGCATCAAAGTTCACTTACACGAGGTGATGCGTTAAGGGAGTTTAGGCTCTAGCCTGAAGGGCAGGGGGGCGGGTCGACAAGTTAAATGAGACAAACACACATAACAAATTTCCGCCAAAGGTAACAAAAAATCGCCTGCGTCGCTATTATATTTGACAAATATTAACAATTCAAAAAAGTGGCTATATGAAGTTGTGATTAATATAATTAAATGATAATTCACGCCGAGCATCGTGGCCTGGGGGCCCGCTTCGGGATATGGGGGCCGCATTGTTCCTAATCATAATCAATCAAGAACAATCGTTGCGCTAACTTCGCCAGGCGACATAAGTAGAGGCGATTCGCTCTCCCGTCGCACTATTGCACTAACTCAGATTAAAGCCGGCGTGCGATAATTAATAGCAGAGAGGCTGCCGTGTCGGCGCGGGGAGGTGAATTAATTATCAATGATTATTTGCAACGCGAACAGGTGACAGGCGGGCAATTTAGATTATTTTTAATTAGTACAACTAAGAAGCGAATTTGAAAATGAATGCGAACATTCAATTGTACACAAACATATCTCATACTAAGACTACTTCATAAAATAATGAAAGTGCATTCGAAATTATGTAAGTCAAGATCATATTATAAATAGAATATTAATTATATGTGGGTACTAAATAAACTATGCAATAATTATTCAGAAATAGGTGCCCATCTATAACTATACAATAAAGCACACAGTTTGTCCGGGATTTAAAAGCTCCGAAACGGCAGAGTGCTGCCATTTTCACAAAAGATTCCTTGGCCGAAATTAAGATCAACACACGCATTTTGCGTGTGTTGTGTGGTTTAATTCATGAGATATTCATGAACATTATTGAAGTTTCATGATTATCGAAATCTAAATGTATGTAATAATTACATTTTAGTGGTTAATACGCATAGCCGACCAAGTAGAAAGCCGATACATTCACAACGACTGGTCCTACTTTATCCGCCCCTCCCGTTTTTGTCTATGGATGACCTGTCATTGTTTTATAGAGCGCTCATACTGACGCGTCTGTCGTGTTCACACAGGGAATGGTTTGAATTGAATATATGAGTTACATGATAAATAATACGATAGCATTAACACACCTACAAATATGATGCATAGATCAATGCTACATATTTTTTGGAAATCGATATTACCACTGGTTTTTGTGTGAAGGACTAGTCTGATTTTGACAGCTGATGAATAACAGGAATGTATATTATTTATGATTTATTAATATATTTGATTTTAGATCTTTTTATAATTCAATTTGAAACGAGAAAGAGGGAATCAATATGTCAAGCAATCTGGGATCTAATTTTGACAGCTGAACAGTGGACCACTCGTTGCTTGTGCAAAAAGATATGCTCAGGCTTTATTAATCTAAAGATGGCGCTGCTTTACGTCAAGGTAAACATTAAATGTTAATTATCGTTTGGTAGTTTTAGGGTAAGCGCTAAATAATCGTTTGGTAAGGAGTCCTCGTCACTGGTACCTGACTATATCACAGTGGCGAAGGGTGGAGGTAGGCTGTTATGATCCAACATAAATAGTTCACATTAAACTTTGTCAGTCATAAGTATTCGTTTTTATTGAACTAAGACTACAATTTACATGTGGTGTTGGTTAGTTTTTAAAAATCAATTAAACCCCGCCTAAACCACACCAAAAATAGTTTTGGTACGATTCGGGTGATTAGACAAAATTGATCACATCTAATTGTGCATATCTAATATTAGATAATAATAAATGTTGTTTGTTAGTTTTTTTTTAATTCATTACTTAAGCACTACCTAAACCAAACCATAATATAAAAAATGTTTGTACTTATATCTATAAAATATCCAAAATTATGTATGATTTAGTGACATGGTTTTCGATATTTGATATATAGACGAGTATTTTTTGTCTATTATCTATTATGGCTTGGTTTTCGCAGGGTTTAATTGAATTTTAAAAACTAACCATCACCATTTGTAAATAATTGTAGTCTTAATTCAATGAAAACAAAAAATACGTATGACTGACAAAGTTTGGTGTGCTTTATATATATCGGATCTTAACAGCCTACCTCCACCCTTCGCCACTGCTATATCATATGGGGAGGATATTGTGTCCTCACGTGTCAAAAAAAAACACATTCACATGTTAATTGCAAAGTCACGGAGTCGATTTCAGACCGACGGATAAAAAGCTGTGCCCATTGTACCTGTCTCTGCGAGTGACCCTGTGCACATATGGGCGATTCGATTTCTATTAACACAGGTACGCGAGACATGCGCGGATTATCTGGCATCCGGAATCGATGGGAAGAAAAAAAACCTGCTCGTAACAACAAACACATTATTTTCGGCCGAACAATATGGACGTGCCCCGCGGCCGGCCATCAGTCAGTCAAACACATTGACTGCCAGACAAGCGGTAGCATTTTAGTTGTAGTATATATATTTAGGCTAATTAAGACTAAAAGTTTTTCACCATTTCGCCAACGACAAAACGTATATCGTCTCTGTTCTGGCAGAACACACTAACTGGAGAATACTAGTTTTGAGTAATTTGACTTTGAAGTTGTTAAAATGTTTGAAATGGTCTATCATATGAGTTTATTAAGTAATCGTAAAAAGGATGACTTTAAAATAAAGACTGTTTATTTATTAAGAAGGTTTCCAGACGGTAAAATTTGAAATAAGGAACATTTTGGTATACCTAACTCAATGTGTCATTTTTTCGAATTAGTGTCTTCTGCCAGAACAGTGACGATATATACATCACCCATAATGAGAGAAGTAATATAAAAAAAATATTATCCACAATCCGTAGTGGACCTTGGCCATTGACTGCAATGAATGTCATTAATTGACTGTGAAAAATAAAAAAAGACCCTCGTAAATGCCCTTACCCATAGGTGTTTTCGTATAAATGGCATTCTTTCGAAAATAGATAAATATATACGAATGTGGAAATAATGTGCCTACTTCCATGATTTTTATTTTGATAACTGTCAATTCATGGTGGAACTGCATTGTAGGTATTGTTGTTTCATTTAATAATACGCATTTTTTTGTAGTACTAATTCCACTTTTAATCAATAAATTAGGACCGGTTTCGCCCGCCTCAAAGGGGCATTTTTAACTGAATATATTTTTTTTAAAAACAATATTTATCAAACAAAATCCAAAGCGACAGAAATAATATAACAATAGGTAGATACATAAATTGCGAAAATCGAAATTGAAAAAATTGCATTTTATTAAATTAAACAACAATCCATGATATTTGATAATCATTTTGAATCTATTTTTTAAGGAATGCAAGTAAATAAACATTAGCGCCGAAAACTACTGGATATTCATTGTAGGGACAGTTTAGAGACAGTGGTACAGTAGCAAAGTGAAACGATCACAATATAATTACCCAGGTTATAAGGAAACAACATGAATTTATAGTGACCTCACCGGGATCGAACACGGACCCGCAGGTGAGAGCCCAGTGCTTTAACGCACTGGACCACGCTAGTATCAATAAAATTGCTAGACGACGTCAGGATATCTAATAATTTATTAAACTATTTTTTTATTCACCGAATAATTCACAAGTTATAAGAATATTGAAAAAACGTATTTCTAAAACACACCTCGGATATAAGAAAAAATCTTTGGAAAAAACGACACGCATTGGGACGCGAACGCCACTAGATTCGCGCAAATGTGCTTGTCAACGTCGTATTATTCATTCAAAGATTTTGTTCTAGATATCTACTACCTATATAACATTATCTGAGGTGTTTTCGAAATATGTGTATGTTCAATAAATAATGTTACATTTTCAAATGTAGTGAATGATTCGTTGAATAAAAAAAAAATGCAACATATTTACAGACCTACAAACTTATTTAAAGAATGGATGGGGGAGACACTGTCGAAAACTACCCAATCAAGACTCGGAACTAGACAGAATCGGACATTCGAATGACGTTTTAAGAAATGGCGTCCATATGGTAGTTCATAGTTCCATGTTTGACCGCTCTTTAGATAAGTTTGTAGGACTGTAATATTGGCTATGTCTGCTTTCGCCTCTATCCCATCTATAGGTATATTATGAAATTATAAAAGTCAAAATATATTTGTTTGATTTCCGTTTCCTACTTGACCTCAACTGACATCTAAATATTATGAAAAATAAAAGTTTGTTTGTTTAAATTACCTTTCCTACTAATTCTAATTTTGAATTTTCACGACAATTGCATGATATTATTTTGGATTCGATTTTAATTTCTTTTGTTTGATTTAGCAATCAAAATTATTTTCATATTGCCATACTATATGCATAGATACAGATATTTTAATATTGAAGAATGTAATTAATATTGTTTGGTTAATAAGATAAATGAAGCGACCTCGTACGAAGCCGGGTACTTCAGCGAGTGTTCTGATATCTATATTAAAATTCAATAATAAAAAAATAAAAAATAAGGATTTAATTTAAGGGGGGACATGCTCAGCGTAGGTCAAGATGTTCAAACACGCGCGTTAACATCATTTTACTCCCTACTTCAATTATAGTTTGTCAATTTATGGCTACGGCCGTATGTTGTAGCTTAACTACTGGGGAATGCCAAAAGAAATGGCGTATATCAAAAAAACACTACCTTATTCTTAGGTCAATAATTATTTATTGTAAAGCAATCATTAGTCATAGGATGTTTATCACACTTGAATGGTCAAAGACATAGCTTATAATTAGTATCTTTAGAATTATCTTCAAATGTGTTAATCTTGACCATTTTTTGAATAATGAAATGCCTAATTCTTGTCAAATTTGGGATCACAGAGATTATCAATATAATTTATTATCGTAAATATTTCACTATAATAATGTCGACAGAAATTATACTAATGGTTTTATAAATGCGTTTAAAAATAATAAATGTAAAAAATGCATGTACTGAAATATGACTATATTATTAAACATTAGAGCGAGAGGTTTAAAAGAATACTATTTTATGTAATAAAAATACTTTATGCAGTCATCAAATGTTTAAAATAAATATAAAGGATAATAAGGCTTCAAAATTATATAAATAGATTATCTACAACGTTTAAGAAATGTCCAGGATCATGCTTTGAAAATAGAATAAAAGCTCCATTTTGACCCACGCTGAGCACGTCCGCCCTTAAATGTTGAGATCTTGGTAACTGACCAAATACACCTGAATTGCATGACCTGATCTATCCGTGTATTTTCAATCATTGTTGGCTCCTTTGAAATTATTAGGCACATTGTATTTTCAACAGATAATGCCATGTTGATTGTGTGTGCTGTCTCAGTTAATTACTTAATCTTAATACGGCATCTGTTATACGAACTTCGCGGTGTTAAATGCTATAGAGATTATTATAAAATAAAATTATTATAATAGTCACAAATAGTTACCTGACTTCGAACAAGTGCCTATCTATCACTCTATCAAAACAACAAGTGTATCACGGATCTCTGGGCGAATTATTAATTTATTTAACAAAGAGATTGCAGACAGAATCAGCCGGTAGCAGTCTCCGAACAAAACAAAAAAAATGTATTTTTTCTACACACAGATTTTTATTGATTCGTTGGTTCGGCTTGATCTTATTCGATGTCAGATGTAAGTATAATAATTATGTATTTTGATAAAATATATTGCTTCCACGATTTTGTCAGAATTAGCATTCGCTAATTGAGATTTTATCGACAGAATTGTTCTACATGTTTTATTTATTGAATTAAAATTAAAAAAAAATACGATAAAACTATTAATATGTCCTATTAGAAAAAATGTGGAACAATAAATTTACATAATCTATATTGAATGCATCTTTTGTTCAATGTAGCGATAGAAAAATCTATCAGGGACTCAAAAATAGTAACATTTTTCATGATACATGGCAAGGTATGGCATATTCATAATGAATCTAGAATTAATAGGCCAATCAGAGATGGACACAACGTACTCGTCCCTTTATAAAGATGGCATGCAAAGCTTACAAATTTGGCTTTGAAATTAATTTCAGTAAAACCAAATTTATATGACATCCTCCAAAACCATAATATGCCGCAGTCATAATATGCTAATATTGGGAATAACCTTCAATTATCTGGGCTCCATCGTCGCCGATAACTAGGGAATGTAGTCAATTATTGATTAGCAATTGGGGGGGGGGGGTAGAAATCATTGATGAAGTATAATGAATGGTGGCGTTTAAACACTTATTAAATAGCAACTTGCTATAATCTAATTAGGGGATGTGTTTTGGGGACCCAAACGGCGATGCGAAAGGGGAAAAGTATATATAGGGACACGGAATTAATTGCTCCTTCACTGTTCTGTGGGTGTGGGTCTTCGACATATTATTAAGTACCTTTAACCACTGGGGCGTAACATATTCTTTTAAATAACGTATTAACTATAACTAGTAAGTACACTGTACAGTGTACGATCTTTTACAGTGTAACCCCCCTAAGCCCGGGCCTCCAGGTTAGGGCCTGTCAACCCCTCCCCTTTGTGGGGGCGATGTTCATATCTTGTGAGAAAATGAAAATATAACTAATATTCAATTGCCCCGAATCCGTGGGTTTAAAGTCAAATAAACCCCCTCCATAACAGTACATACTATCAGCGCTGCCAACTTAGCGTTTTCTTGCCAGATCTGGCATTTTTGAATCTAGCTTGCAAAATTTACATCTGGCGTATGACGTTAAATCTAGCATCTTTCGTTCATCATTTCGCAAGCAGCTGAAAGCTTCTCACAATAAAGCTAGAATATTATACGAGATTTGCGCTTGAAAATCACCATGCTGGTTTTTTGTATCTTATATTATATGATAAATAAAATAAATGAACATACTTACATAATTTTAAAAACACTTCTGAGAAAATATATTATAAGCGCTTCAGAGAGTATTAAGAACCAATAGTTAAAATTTGTGGCAATTAAGTATGGCGCCTTTAGCATAGTGGTGTGCATGGGCGCGAAACCCGCAAGATGAAGGTTCGATTCCTGCGGGCTGTCTTACTTTTTATCAAAAAGATTGTTTATATTGGTTATAATATATTTTCTCAGAAAAAATATGTATGTTCAATAATTAGATTGTTACATTCTTAAATCTTGTGAATTATTTGTTAAATAATATAAAAATAAAATAAATGTTACATACAAAATGATGCCTAAATTTCTTATCTGCATTCATTTTTAATTTA
Source organism: Rhyacophila brunnea (assembly GCF_057557595.1). Taxonomy (NCBI): domain Eukaryota; kingdom Metazoa; phylum Arthropoda; class Insecta; order Trichoptera; family Rhyacophilidae; genus Rhyacophila; species Rhyacophila brunnea. The sequence goes on from NW_028233276.1 coordinate 4,776,586, forward strand.
TGACCTATCAATCAGTTAGTTGTAAAATACGAATTTTTTCTTAAATCTTCTTGTAAAATCAATGTTTAAAATTGAAATAATTTTGATATATTTTTTTAAAAGTTAGTTTCATGATATTTTTTGAATTAATAAAAATCTATCATTTTTCACTGCCATCTAGTTTATTTTTTTTACCCTATCTTGCATATTTTCGTGAATGTCAGTTGACGACACTGCATACTATCCGCAATTCTCAAAATTAACATTACATCTAATCACCCAACATATTGTATTCCAATGGCAAGACGATAAGTCATAAAACCTCAAATTAAAAGATATATATAAGACGTTAATTATGTTCTATTGAAAAGCATTTTACGATACGTATCTGAAGCAAATTTAACAAAGTAATTTATTATCAACACAAAACCCGGACGAGATTTCGATAATTAATTAGTCGGAGCCGAAAAAAAATATGTGTTTTTTCCACGAGTTAAAAAATAGACCTTTTGTTATAATGTTGGATACATGCTAAACATGCTAGGCGCGCACATTCGAAAAAAATGCGGATATGGGTCTGCAAGATTAGTAGGTGTTTAATTGATATCATGTAATCTAATAATGATATATGACTGCCAAATTTAAAACGTGTAATTTTATTATTGTAATCGGATGGTGAGTGTTATTAATTTGCATCGAGTATGCGACTGGATAGAAGTCTGAAGTCTCACGAAGCTGTGCCCCCGAGCAAGGCCGTATATTTAAATACACGATAATATTCGGGGTGGGGAATGGGGGAGTTGAGCTTTTCAATAGGCATCGTTAATCACATCATTAATTATGATTTAGTCAACATTATGACACGCAAGTAGATACTTAACTATTGCGAGTAGGGTCGCCACAATTTTGCAGAGTAAGGCCCGTTTCAGACGGTACACTGGTGTCGCGCTTGATATAATATCGGAGGCCTTTGTATTCGAATAAACGGGCCTTTGTATTATGTTTACGAACGACCCAGAGCTAATGAGTCAACGCATAATATCGCGCTATAAATTAGAACATAAAACTGGCTGCGGTAATAAAATCAAGTGTATCGGCGGCTTGAGAATGTAGCGGCCGACGGAAAAGTGTACCGGACACGCGTTGACTCATTAACTCTGGGGCGTTCATAAATATAATACAAAGGCCCGTTTATTCGAATACAAAGGCCTCCTATATTATATCGAGCGCGACACCGGTATCCCGTCTGAAACGGGCCTAAATCCGACACTCGGCCGGCTTGATCGGTGTCTTGTCTATTACCCACGTTTCAGACGGGACACCGGTGTCGCGCTCGTATATAATATGGAAGGCCTTTGTATTTGAATAAAGGGACCTTTGTATTATGTTTATGAACGCCCCAGAGCTAATGTCCAGAGCTAGAAGTCCAAACAGGGTTGCCAAGTCCAGACAATCAAATTTTTTGTGAAAAATAGATAGGTAGGTACTAATAGATTCAAAAATTTACAAACACGAATTTTTTAAATCATGGTTTCTTTAATATTTCTGAACAGGGGCGTATCAAGCGGGGATTTTAGGTGTGCGAAACACCCAAGCGACAGGATACAGGGGACGGCAAACATGTTTAATGATATTATTAAAAACATTTTAATCAATTAAATTAAATGAACTTCATGATAAAAAACACTCACAATTTTCTTATATTAAATATTCTTTTATAGATTATGCTACTTGTCTATCCATTTAAGACGCTTTACATTATGATTCAGAATGCTATATTATTTATTGGGTACGCCCACGATGGCCGAGCGACTAACGCGTCGGTTTATAATATCGTGGGTACCAGGTTCGAATCCTGGGCCTGGTAAATACACATATTGTTTTTCAATGTGTGACTTATTAGGTTGAGCAAGTGGCCAGCATCAATTTCTCGTCAAAACAAAAATCTGTTGATACAAACCTCCACCCCGTGGAGACCATTATGATCTTCTTAGGTACCTATTCCATTAGATCTTTCATAAAAAAATGGCAAATTTTTTGTTACTAATAATAACACATAATAACACATTTGAAATATTTTAGAAGGGAGTTCTTTGAAACAATCTACTTCAATTATTATTGTATAGATAAATGTATCTACATCATATTATTGACGTTGCATAAATGTGTCTATATAAATAATAAATACATTAAATAGTATGATTAAAAAAACACATCTATTCAATATTTCAAATGCGAGTTAGAATACTTAGTTCTGCATTCTACTTTTTTTTGAAATATGAAATTTGACAGAATCATAATTATATTTTTTTTTAAATGGAAGGGGCGCAATTTTGGCCTGGCACCCGGGCAGCAGCTACCCCAATGTTTACCCACATAAAAACAAAGTTCAATTTATAACTAGAACGTTGTAGTAGTATTATAATTCTATTACATTACGCCTCCCTTGAAATGTAGTTCCGCTCGACACTTTGTAAGTGTGCAAGGGAAGCAAACTTGGCTGACCTGTCAGTAAAAATGTTAGTATACACTCATATCCCATTTCACGCTAAAACAATTCAACAGCGAATTCTCATACAAATCTGATTAAGTATTGAGACACGCCGTAGAAAAAACTGATAGTCATCAACGCCGGTACAAATCTTTGCGTTCACTATATCCGGTTTCGTTCGGCAAGGGCATCATCAAGAGTATGCGGTTAGAAGCCAGTTAGTTAGTGAGTTAGTACAGCCGTCACGCTTCGACCCAAATCGAATTTTAAACGTGGGAAGTCGGTTCGACACCAGCCTCTCTTGGCTGCTCCGGTGTATTAGCTACGTATTACACATCTCTGGGTCCATCGTAAGGATGGCTTATCTCAGAGGTCGGCAAGGCAGCGCCGACGGGCAACAATCATGACAGAGTAATTAGGAGCTATATTCAGACATGCAGATCGGAGATTGCCGAACTTTTTAAACACAACTGCTTACTATTTGGAAGCGAATAATAAAAAAAATCTATCAGAATTGTGAATTGAAACTTGTACGTATGCAGTTAGCCGTATCACAGTTAACCATAAGATATCGTATCAGAAACCGATGGCCGTATAGGCTGTATCTGCCCAGAATGGCAGAGTTCTCATTTATACCTTGTATAAGTCGAAAAAAATACGTAGCTAAATAAAGATTTCTTCTAAATTGCAGACTGCAGTATGTAAGCATGCCTAAGAGAAAGTCAGTTGGATAAAGCCACGGATAGTATCCATACAACCTCAAGTAAAGGCATGCACTTCAATACACGCGCGAATCGCCTATGGTGCCACTGTAGAATGATTTACCTATACCTACCTATATATTACAAAATTCTGAATTACTCAAAACTAGGTTAGCAAGTAGGAACTCATCGTATCCATCAAGTATATTATAATAATCAAAGCGTTATTACCAGATATATAATACCAATCAATAACAAATTAATGTTCTGATTGAATCTAATAAAATTGGAACATTACTGTCTGCATTGCTCCACAAACAATCCATCATTATTTTTTTAATCTAAATGGTATACGACCATCTCCTTGGAACCGTGATACGGCGAAACTTAATAATGCATACTTATAAACTAGTCACACATAAGAGAGTGGAGATGGCAATACTGGTCCATAGAAATGGGACTGGGAAAACCATGAGATGTGGAATTAAATATATAGAAAATAAAGATAAAAACTCACCATAAAAACCATGAAGTGTGGTTGTGTCGCAATCTAAATTCAGGTGTCGCTCGAATCGGCAGCTGCTTTGCCCCTGTTATCCAAAATCATCTCTCCCAAGATTCACCACCTCTGTAATGAAAATATAAATTAAATTATTCCATTGTTTGTCCAAGCAATATTTTACATTAACATAAATTATTCAACCAATCAATTGAAGATACTATCTACAAATACTAGATACACTGCGATAGTTTTGAAATCAGCATTTTATCTCCGTTGATGTATTTTATTTTAATCGCACATGTCGATAATAATAAATTATAGGATACATTTGATAAAAATGGCAGTGGTATATTGAGACGTTTCAAAAACCCAGGCAGAAAGTAATATATATCCAATGGTAATAAAATGTATATTATATTACTTTATTCATTCAATTCGATAGTGACCGTCAAAGACAATGTAATGCAAACTTTCCAAATTGTTATTATCATCAATAGTTTTCATTGCATTAATTCGAAAAAATATATTGAATATCATAATTAATTGAACACCATAAAAATTGTTCAAACACGCGCGTTAATATCATTTTACTCCCTACTTCAATTATAGTTTGTCAATTTATGGCTAAGCCCGTATGTTGTAGCTTAACCACTGGGGAATGACGAAAGAAATGGCGTATTTCAAAAAAACACTACCTTATTCTTAGGTCAATAATTATTATAAAGCAATCATTATTCATAAGATGTTTATCACACTTGAATGGTCAATAACATAGCTTAGAATAAGTATCGTTAGAATCATCTTCAAATGTGTTAATCTTGCCGATTTTTTGAATAATAAAATGCATAATTCTTGTCAAATTTGGGATCACAGAGATTATCAATATATTTTTTTATCGTGAATATTTTACTAAAATTATCTCGTCATAAATTATACTAATGGTTTTATAAATGCGTTCAAAAATTAATAAATGTAAAAAATCTTAACACCACTGCACATTCATGTACCGAAATATGACTATATTCTAAAACATTAGAGCGAGAGGTTTAAAAGAATACTATTTTATGTAACAAAAATACTTTATGCAGTCATCAAATGTTTAAAATAAATATAAAGGATAATAAGGCTTCAAAATTATATAAATAGATTATCTACAACGTTTAAGGAGTGTCCAGGATCATGGTTTGAAAATACAATAAAAACTCAATTTTGACCTACGACGAGCATGTGGGCCGTTAAACAATCAATACAATTTGTACTTGATAGAAATACTGAATAATGAAATGTCATTCCATATTGATTTCCATAGTAACGCACGTATATATTATGTAATAATTTAGTTGCTAGGACCCCCTAGCAAACAATAAAGGTATCGAAATAACTTTTCATACAAAACAGAATGAACTAAAAATGAATTCAATTCTACTTAAAGATGGCTAAAAGTATTAAAAAATGCATTGGCATCGTGTTCCGATATATTCTTAAAGTTTTAAATGTCTAGCTAGTCGGGAAGTTAGTTAAAAATCGATTGCAAGATTTGTACCTGACAAACAACCACCGGACAAATAAGAATACGGCCTAAGAAAAACGTTGTAATATATACGACGCCGGGCGGGAATCGAACCCGAATCACGCTAATGTGCTTTACCATTGACTAACCTGCGTCCTCCTTAATTACGACGAAATTAACTGATATCCATACCTCTTACATATTGCGTTTATTTTGGCAATTGACTTTTGTGAATTGCACCAAAGAACCAACAATAGATTTTTATTTTGATTCATATCGAACTTCAGGATCTCTCCAAAATTTAGTTATAACGTGCACTTGCTAATAATTTAATAAACTATTTTTTTATTCAACGAATAATTTAGTACTCACTACTACTAAGTTACTAAGAACATTGAACAAAAATGTAATTTGAAAACACCTCAGATATAAGAAGATTTGAGAATGTAACAATCGCATCGATGCGGGTTCGATTCCCGCCCGACGTCGTATTTTTTTCGAATATGTAGGTACAATTATATTTGAAGTGTTTCCAAATTATGTACGCTCAATAAAAGAATGTTACATTCTTATCTTGTGAATTAGGTATTCGTTTAATAAAAAAATAGTTTATTGAAAAAAATATTGTTTATTGATAACCCGCAGTGCATAGAACGTTCATACACGGATCACAGGTCATATATAATATAATCCCGTGGCAAAATCCATTTCACATGTTGTTTTTTCAACACGCATTTTGATACATGTCACAATAGTTTAAGTGAATGGAAAGTAACCATACCTCATAACAAGTCTCATAAAATAACCTCTACTCTTCACACATGCTCTGATTTCGAGCGGGAATGTTAATTTTAATTATTCGTATAAAATAAATTATCATAAATGCTCTCAATTCATGAAGAAAACGCAGACATTTAAAAATTTTAATACTGACTTTTGATAAGGCATATTTTGTGGATAGATAATATTCTATTCTGTTTCAATATAATAATTATGTTATACCTATGCCCTTATGGCGGGGGGTTGAGATCCATGCAAGTATAAATCCCTGAGGTGACTGCCTCCTACACCCGCCAAATAATCCACTAACGATGAACAATGATTCGAGCCGATGTTGTGTACACAATACGAATGAAATATTGTAAATTCAACAATGTGACAGGAGTCACATAATTGTTAGGAATCAGCTGATTATGATTCTTATCCCGCATGGTATCTAGGTAGGTAATTCCATTGTCTCAAATATTCAATTTGTTGTGTTGACAATGATTCATTATTGTCGATAAGACGGCCGATATCTAGGAATACATATTAGATAATTAGTTATTTAGTAAATACATTTTTTTTCAACCACACCGCGCTAATGCTAACGCAACATAGGGGTTAGTAACAGTTTAATTACTATAAAACATAATAAGTCATCCTCTTTGTCTGCCAATCGCATATAGATTGATAAATAGGCCACTACAAGACTAGATAATTGACTACATATCTTTACTTTCCAATAGACTATAGAGCAAAAACGATGTATTCACAATGCAATCTAAATTTGAAATCATGTAGCTTTTTTTAAAACTCTACGTATTATGTATTTCGATTTGATAAAACACTTGTGCGGTTTTGCCTTTCAAAAGTTTCAACAATCAATATCGTCTCCCTGTTTCTAACTTGTCGTAAGGGGAAATGACATTTTTTTTATAATTAATAACAATATCAATTATCACAATTATGTGTAGGTCTTTCGTTAGTAGTGACGAAGGGTGGGTGTAGGCTGTTAAGATCCGACATAAATAATGCACACTAAACATTTACAGTTAAACGTATTTGTTTTCAATGAACTAAGACTACAGTGTGTAGATACGTAGTGTTTGTTAGGTTTTAAAATTAGATTAAACCCTCCCTAATCTAAGCCGTAGGTAGAAGATAATAGATAGTCAAAAATATTCGTTTAGCTACAAAATATCTAAAACTATGCTATTAAACCATACATCATTTTAAATACTCTATAGATAGGTACTTAGAAGAATATTTTTTATCGATTATGGTTTCATATAGGCAGGGTTTAATGAATTAAAAAAACTAACCAACACCATCTGTACTATGTATTCTTAATTCAACGAAAATAAATAAGTATGACTGAAAAAGTGTGCACTATTTTTTGACGAATCGCCCATGGTATACTAATTATACTAAGTATTGTTTGGTTTAGACAGGGTTTAATTGAATTAAAAAAAAAAACTAATCGGCAAGATCTACAATTTGTATTCTTAGTTCAATGAAAACAAATAAATATGACTCAAAAAGTTTAGTGTGCACTATTTATGTCGAATATTAACAGCCTACCTCCACCCCTCGCCACTACTGAGTCGTCAGCAGCCATATTTAATGCTTTTGCTATACGAATTCTACGTTACTGTACCTATATTATACCAGTCATTTCCAACTTCAAGTAGTTTGTCATCTACTGTAATCCAGTATCAAAACTGCCAGTGATATACTAGGTACTCTCCCATTGTCAACTTAAACAAACTTATTATATTTGGTTGAAGACACCGAGGAATTACAAATTGCATACGTACCAATATACTTACGAAATACAATTGTATTCACTTTTTACATTTTCACAATTCACCAATGGTCTATGGTGATATCGACCAAAATCCATTCCGCGAACAGCGCGTTGGACATGTCTGATATATACGAACATCGCATACCTATATTTGGATTCAATCGTCAATCGTCAAACTTCAAACTCAATTAAGGCCGTGCATTAGTTGAGGCACGGTCTAAAATGATCGTTGCTAGGCGATGCGCGGATTGCGGGTCGCGGGTGCAAATGACGCCTGTCAAACGAAATATTATTTGTCATATAAATCCAACATACGTCCATTTTATGTTCTGTTTATTGTTCTATTAGTAACAATAATAATATATTCATTGACAAGTTTTCTTTTTAAAGTAAATGGGTAACGTTTTTAGTCATCTTTACACGATTTTAGAATTAATTGGCCCGTCGCCATCACGCAGCAAAGTGACGTGTGTCTAGCTCGACGTTTTCTCAATGAATTCGAAGCGAGTACAAAATTTCGTCGCGCCTACAGTTGAAAATTATTTGGCGCTTCACTGATGCGTCACCTTAACTCAAAACTAATAAACCACATTGACAAAGATCTAGAGTTTCTGGGTATTCATATAATTACATTACAGTTAATGCTGGTATGCAATTCAGAGATGTCGTTTTCAAAAAAAATAATACCATACCAAAGTACTTTCGTTACGTGGTATGATATATTATAATACCTACTATTTATTTTAGAGGTTTTGCATATAACGTTCGAAAAGTAGACCCAGAGGCTGGATCAAGGATAGTTAAGTTATGCGAAAGTCCCGGGTAACGTAATCGACAGGACTGAGATCAATGCAATCAGCTGGGAGTGACCTTTATCCAGCAGCGGATTGATCATAGTTAATGATATAGACATCACTAAAAAGCACTTTAGGTGGATAACGGACAGCAATTCCTTACTACACCACCCTGCAACTAGGGATTGCAATACCGGTATTCCAGTATACCGAAATACCGGTTTTTAAAATTAAACAATACCGATAATATATTCGGTATCGAAAGTGGGAACAAAATGTATCTACTAATAATTAACGTGAAAGGTTTCAGAGGAATGCATTTTTTTTATTGGGTTACATGTTCGTTTGTATAATCATTAGTGACCTCAGCCCTAGTGGCGAATATTTTCATGATGGAATAATAATAATTATGCACTATAATGAACTTACTGCCCGTGCAACCCGCGCATAATCTTTTGATGTTATCTACTGAAGAGTATCTTATACATACAATAATGAATAAATATAATTTTGTTGAAATAGTGAGGAACATTGTGTTTAGTTTGACTTCTTACGGGATAAAAGTAAATAAATTGATAAATGTAAAAAGTTTAACAAACCAATAAAACATTGTGTGGAATTACCAGTGGGGCACATACATAAGAACACTTATATGGACATGATATAAATTTGAACATACATAATTTTGAAAACACTTGAGAAAATATATTATAACCAATAGAAAAAATCTTTTTGAAAAAAGTAAGACACCCCGCAGGAATCGAACCAGCATCTCCCAGGTATCGCGCCCACCCACATTGACTACAATGCTAAAGGAGTCATACTTAATTGCGACAAATTTTAACTAAGGCTTTTAATACTCGCTGAAGCGCTTTCCAAATTGAGCTACTAAATTATGTATGTTCAATAACTAGAATGTTACGTTCTTAAATCTTGTGAATTATTCGTTGAATAAAAAAATAGTTAATATAATTGTATTGAAATATCATTCCAAGAAGAAAGTATCAACAAGTTCAACTACTATATATTATATTTTGTAAACATCAGTATCTCCACCGTGTCCTACCTTTACATATTTTTAAAAGTTTACATATTATACATAAGTACCTACCTATCTAGATATTTTTGCTATAAAATACTAATATTTTAAAGAGATTTATTGGTAGATATTTCTGTTTTTTCATTATTTCACGAATACCGGTATTCAATAGGAAAATCATTTTCATTCGGTATTCAGCATTTTCATTCGGTATTGCAATCCCTATATGCAACGCGCTACAAAAGCGATCAAAAGCAGAATTGACTGATTGGGTCAAGACAAAATGCGCTACCTTGTGTTTGTCCTATACTTCGACGCTGGAGAAGTAAAAATTTTACAACATTAGAAATTATAAATACGTGATAATAAAAATAATTTATAATTACCTGATCAGTTGTCTTCTGGAACACCGATGCACACATAAAATTATAAAGATTGTCACAATATTTTTATTAATAAATATAATTTTAAACACAAATACTTTTAGCAGATTAATTAATTATGTACTTATTTTAATGTGTAAAATATTATTATACTGACACGCGTAGATAGATAGGTACTTTATTTATAAATTATATTAATATTTGATTTACATGCGTATTATAAATTTTAAATTAAAAAATAACACCAAAATAAACACTTTATTATTATTAAAAAATAAAAACTATTACTGGCCACGAACACATTCTTTATAGTTGTTAATCACATCGTTTGTGCTCCTGTCTACTTTTTGTTTACTTCTATGGTTAATGTTTATTTTTAATTTTTTAATTGGCTACTCGTTCATGATTTTTTGCTTCTATGCACGAGAGTCCCCAATACTGGCAAACTTAAAGCACATCCATGTCGATGAAAGTCATTATGTTTTTCACAATAATTGCAATGTTTCATAAGAACCAAGTTAGGGCATTGGTCACATATACAATTTTCACTCATTTCGTTCGCTGTGTATTCACATTTATTTACACTTAATTGTAACACTTGTGGGTATTAGGTACTATAAAAAATACATTCATTTAATTAAATTATCTATTTAGTACATCCCACGTTAGTAAGAAACTATAGTCTGTATGTTGCTTTATAATCATATTACTAATGTTGCTTATTTGGCGATATTCAAGTTTTAGTAAGAAAACCATTGATGTATTAACATGGATGAACCGTGTGGAAAAAATAACCCCCGTTTCAAATATGTGGTAGTGTGCCCAGTGGCGAAGTTACTATTTTAATGTCAACATACTTCGTTTTATAAACGTTCAGCTTTGAAAATGGCCTGGCAATACTGGCTGAGTAAAACCTACTAATTTTATTAATAATTTCAAACTAAAAGTATATGACAGCAGGTACGAGGGTGTAGAGCAAAATAAAAGGTTTCACTTATGTCATATTCATTTGTACATAAAGGCCAATAACTGTGTTCAATCAAATGGCTTCGAATACTGAAACTAGTAGCGAAGGGTGGAGGTAGACTGTTAAGATCCGCCATAAATAGTGCACATTAAACTTTGTTAGATTACAATTTACAGATGGTGTTGGTAAGTTTTTTTAAATCAATTAAACTCTGCCTAAACCAAACCATAATAGTTTCATTCATACTTATTTGTTTTCTTTGGATTAAGAATATATAATATTACACAATATAATACGCATTTTTTTAAGTCCTGCCTAAGCCAAACTATAATAGATAGACCAGTATTGTTTGACTATTATGTATTATGGCTTGGTTTCGTAGGGTTTAATTGGATTTCAAAAACTAACCAACACCATCTGTAAATTGTAATCTTATTTAAATGAAAACAAATACATGACTGATAAAGTTTTATGTGCACTATTTATGGCAGATCTTAACAGCCTACATCCACCCTTCGCCACTGAGTCTGATACAATCAATGACATTGGATACAATCCACTTGGGGGAGGGTGAGTTTAGGTGAACATTTTTTATGAATTCTTATTATTATTATGAGTCTACTCCGCTCATTACTTACATTTACTTTTATATTTACGCTGTTTGTTGTATAAATATTGTTAATAGTGTAAGTACCAATTTCTTTGTTTTTCCCCATATAATGTTGTGAACGTCTTCAATTATAATTTGTAAAGTTAGTGTAAAATAAAATTTTAAATATACGATTTTCTTATTGTTATGGTAAAACTAGTTTTTTTCATTGATATAATTTCGTAGATATAACATTATTAATATATTATGTACTGTATCTAGTCTTACACAAAATACCACAATATTATAACGTATGGATGCATTGTTCCTATCGTGGCACGTCGTGTGTATACGGAAATCTGACACATCTTAAATTATATTATGAATATGACCAAATACCAAAATTACAGTAGAAAATGAGATACGAGCTCCATCTAAAAAGAAGTGGCGAAAACTGTTCCAATACAATACACCATAGCCCCCACATCTTGAAGCGGGCCCCCAGGATAGGATTTTTGGCGCCCCCCCCTCCCCCTACCTATCACTAAGGATAAAGTAATGTTTTCCAAATGGTGTATGCGATAAAATTAATGTGTATATTTAGTGTGTTTTTGTATGTTTTAATATATCCATTTAAATTATGGAGTACTTAGGCGAGTATTGATACACAATTAAAAATTGTATCGTACAACCACATAATTTTAAATAATGATTTTATCGAAGAAAAATAGCACAGCAGGCGACTTTTTTTTTACTAGTAAAGAAAATTTGTGATGAGTGTTTATCTCACTTCTCTGATCGACTCGCCTCGCCGGGCCCCTTCTGAGCCCGGGCCCCTAGGCTAAGGCCCTGTCAGCCCCCCCCCCCCCTTGTGGGGGCCATGCAATACACACTTACCGCAATTAACGCGTTATACTTAAATATATAGAGATAATTTATTTAATATTTTTTCAAGACTTTCAGGTTAATCATTTCTTGAGAAATTGTTAGCGAGATACTGAAGAATTCATGAAATTTGCATTAAATTTCCGCGTTGCCCGGAAAATCTTAATAAACCGCTCCTTTTCAAGCTCCAATTAGAAACTATAATAATATCTACCTAATATGTGTTTTTTTATGTTAATAAAAATTACGTTTTTTGCAAATATAGATGGGGGTCGCTGGCTATACGGCTACCATAAAAGGCTATCGCGGTTCGAAGATAACGTGAGTTAAAATTACAGCCAATAATTTCATAGTATTTAAAGATGTCGATAGTTTATTATGTTGCAGTTGGTACTTTTATGGAATAATAAATCAATTTAGCACTATTTGTGAAGGTTTAGAAAATAACCGTATTTGTTTAAATTGTATTTTTACAAGCAAGGTAAACGTTATTACGTATCAAGCATTCGACACTTCGAAAACGTTACATTAGGTAGAAGTCTCATACGTACATTTATGTCTGAATATGAATGTTATTCCGTACGGTGAATTAGTGATACACCAATGTGAAGGCATCTAACTGAGCTAACTAATACTCACTGTTACTTACAATAGGTCAATATTAATTTCAACAGTTACGGATGTTACGGTACGGCAAAGCTTCCAAAATAGTGTAATTTTAGGCGATGATTTAAACTTTAAATGGTGTTAATGTTGAGCCTATACACAAAACGGTAACGTTAAAGGAGACCAATTCTGTGTTCCCTGGTTAAGCAGAAACCTTTTCTACAGAAACGTCTCGTAAGGGTAGACAGGTGATGCATTGCTTAGGGGATGATGAACGCGATCTTTACAACTTTTGAAATCAATGGCGGTTTTTTCCATAAAACATACGATGAGGTCGCTCCGTTAGAGTTGCGTTTGTCTTTTTAAGATAGCCGAAAATAATTGCATAATAAAAAGGTAGGTTAGGAGATTACTGAACAAATTTACGTACAATTTGAGACTAGAAATGAAAGGGCACAGCATTCTGGGTCTTCCTAATGGTGGTACTTTGCCTTGGGCCGTCACCGCTTTCCAATACACTTGGGTGTTCGCATTCATACAACAGTGCACTTCTATAGATCAATCTCTTGAGAATTACTTCTGCAGAGACCGACGAAGACTACAAAGACGAAACGCCGAGGAAAGAAGGAGAGAGAACACACGATGACATGATCTGGCAATAACAGGTGACGTATAGTATCGGCTTAGTTTATGTCACTACATCATGGCCCCTACACCCTGAAGCGGGCCCCCAGGCCAGGATATTTGGTGGGCCTCCATAGCTATCACTTAAATTAAAGGCAGTATGGCGCTCTACAGTCAATTTTTCCAGGTTTTTCGAGGTAAAATTAAGAGTATCTAAGTATTTAGTATATTTAGTATTTTTTAATACATCCACTTGAATTATTGAATTGTCGAGTATCGACACACATCAAAAATTGCATCGCATAATTACATGTTTTAAAAGCATAACAAACATTAACATTTGATCCTGAGATATTTGGACCTAAAGTTAAAACTCATTTTGTAAAATTCAGGAATGTTTTCACTTACCATATTTTAATAGTACTTACATGGATCAATTTGAATAATTAGACTAAACATAGAGTAGGTATATTCAGTCTTTATTAATATTAGCAAATTAATGTTGCCAAATACCTCTTTATACTGCTGAAAGAACTGTCAAGATGGATATGATTCACATTCAATTTTATGTATAAATACTAGTATTGCCATTTATGCGGAAAATTGTAGAGCTACGATTGTGATATTAAGAGCATAGTTCAGTGAAACGGTGACATGTGAGCACGTCAATTTGTTTTGTGATGGCATCGAAGGAATATATTCTCAAATCGTATACTTAAAGATGACTAAAAAACGTTACGCATTTCCTCGAAAAACAAAATATGTCAATGAATATATTATTATTATTACATAACAAAAACATAACATTAAATGGACGCATGTTGAATTTTTATGACAAATTATGTTTTGTTCGACACGCGTCGTTTGCACAATCTGCGCGTCGCGTAGTCACGATATTTTAGACCATGCCTCAGCTGAAGTATAGCCTTAAGGCTGTACCTCAGTTGAGGCATGGTCTAAAAATATCGTGGCTAGGCGATGCACGGATTGCTGGTCGCGGGTGCAAATGACGCATGCCGAACGAAATATAATTTGTCATATAAATCCAACATGCGTCCATTTAATGTTCTGTTTATTGTTCTATTAGTAACAATAATAATATATTCATTGACATGTTTTCTTTTTCAAGTAAATGGGTAACGTTTTTAATCATCTTTACACGATTTAAGAATTAATATCCCCGTCACCATCACGAAACAAATTGACGTATTGACACCTCGACGTTCGCTCTCCGAATGCTAGCGAGTCCAAAATTTCGTGGCGCCTGTTGAAAATTATTTGCCGTTTCACTGATGTATCGTCTGAACACACAATATAGAAATCTGTTTTAACTAGCCACTGAATCAAAAAAAAAACGAATTTAATGAAAATTGGACTTGGTCCATAATTATTGTGAACCATGCGTCTTTTCTTGGACAGTATTTTTTATGTTGTTCAATTCGTAGCGAAGTTGCACAACTAGATTAAATATTTCACATTTGTGCGAATTTATTAAATTCGCGACGGTTCGGTTTGGAAAGCCGAGGCAATCGTGGCCAACTGGTTTCGGAGTGTTTCACTGCTGCTACAGAATAACTGTTTCGAGCGCATCTTCGCGCTGGACAGTGCAAAAAAATAACCACGTTATAATATAGAATACCAACGCCTTTCGATATTGTGTTTGCGTAAACATAATCAATAAATACCTACGTATGCTACAAGGAGGATATTCGAGAGTATGGCGCCAGACGGATTTTGCGACAGTGAAGTCTGCGGAGATTTTTCATATGGAGGGACAAGTATATTCGTATTGTCACATTATACAACCTTACTTTGGTACTTCTGTGTAATTATGGCTGTAGAAAACAATACCACCAACATATTATTATGTTGCGTATGATAGCGAAACGTGGACAATTTCTGTGAGGAATCCTTTGATAGGAAACTACTGAGGAAGATTTTTGGACCCGCATAGGAAGCAGAATAAGACTCAATGAAGAGTTGCTTGAGGGTGCTAGACAAGAAACACTTATAAAAAAAATGAAACGCCTCTTCTCAAATCAAGACATAACTATGGGTACTTGGCGAACGGCGATCAGGGGGTTATATACACAAGCGGCTATCGACTAGCTTATCATATTTATTTATTGAGGTACTATAATTGTTACAATAAGTTATCCGTCTAAACACTCTAAAGTCTAAACTGTCAAACATGTAAATCTCACTCTAAAAGTTAAGGCTATACCTCAGCTGAGGCATGGTCTAAAAAGATCGTGACTAGGCGATGCGCGGATTGTGCAAATGCCGCGAGCCGAACGAAATATAATTTGTCATAAAAATTCAACATGAGTCCATTTAATGTTATGTTTATTATTATATTCGTAATAATAATATTATATTCATTGACATGTTTTCTTTTTCAAGTAAATACGGAACGTTTTTTAGTCATCTTTATACGATTTAAGAATATATTCCTCCGACGCCATCACAAAACAAATTGACGTGCTCACACGTCGCTATCGCTCTCCGACTGGCAATGCGACCGAAATTACGTTCCACATACTGTTGAAAATTATTTGCCCATTCACTTATGTAAGCTCTTAACACAGCCAAAAACAGAACTTTTTGACAGTTCAGAGCGTTTAGACCAGCGATACTCAACCTGCGGCCCTTTAAGCTTTTATGTGCGGCCCGAAACACATTTATTATCAGGAATTTCGTATATCATGAGATTCGTTTTGACTTTTTCGACACCCAAAGAGGATTGTCATTATGGTCCACATCAGATCTGGTATAAGAGTGTTGCTATTGCACACGATTGTTTTAAAAAAACACGCATAATTTTTAAAATCTCAAAAATGTTTAGTAAAAAAGGAGGGGTTTCATGATTTTTTTCGTAGCACCAGTAGTGATGCGGCCCACGTTACTTTACAAATATGTGTATTTGGCCCGAAGAAAAAAAAGGTTGAGTAACTTATTGTAACAATTCACCGTCTCGATACATAAATATGATTAACTACCGTCGATAGCCACTGAACGTTAAAAGAATGGACAGTATGAAGGCTGGATGCTTTCGAGATGTGGCAGATGATAAAGATATCCTGGGCTGATCATAATATTATCAATGAATAGGTTCAAAAACGAGACAAAAGAATTAATTACTATCAAGTGCTTTAGTATTACTCTAACTCATAATGCGGGGAATGTAGCAGGGCAGCAGACGTTAGATATAAAGAGATTCTCTTAGTTACGGAAGCTCCGTAAGTGGCTCAATGTTCACGGCGTTGGGGATCTGATACGACTGGGCCAAGATAGAAAGTTGTAGGTACTAGAAATTATTGGTCGCCAACCTTCGATTAGAAACACCAAAAGGAGAAGAATATTCACCGTATGCCAAACATGCAGGTTCTACAAATAATCCTTACCAATCAATCATCCTCGCGAGAAACGAATGGTGGGAAGACCGCGTTTGTGCTGTATCGATGAAATGAAGGGAGACACGTTGGATTTGATTGGAGTGCAGAACTGGATAAAGACTGCTGATCGATGGGAATATTTTGGATATATCATTAAAAAGAACGAAGACGATCATAAAAAGTTGGTAACGTGAACTACCTGCATGATGGGGCCCCGATGTCCTCAATCGATGAACTCTCATACATCCGGATTATATAGGTACGGACTTTGTCTCTAACGAACCATATGGGCACAATTCCGCGGTCAAATACTTACTGATTTTACGCTTCGTAATTTCAGTCCTGGTGATGACACGATCAACTGTCAAAGTCCATCTGTCCGTGGACACAATATGAACAGTGTATAAAAAAACTATTCAAAGTATTAATAAAAATAAATGTCCACGCTGCAGATGAAAACCATGTACGAAACTACCGGCAAACAAGCAAGTGTAGCATATTTGGAGGAAATTTTATAGTGCTCCATCGGAAGCATGGTGGTTTGGTTAAGAGCATACTTCAGTGAAACGGCAAATAATTTTCAACTATAGGTGCGACGAAATTTTGGACTAGCTGGCAATCGGAGAGTGAAAGTGGAGCTGTGAACACGTCAAATTGTTTCGTGATGGCGACGGGGGTATTGATTCTTAAATCATCTAAAGATGACTAAAAAACGTTACCCATTTACTTAAAAAAGAAAACATGTCAATGAATATATTATTATTGTTACTAATAGAACAATAAACAGAACATTAAATGGACGCATGTTGCATTTTTATGACAAATTATGTTTTGTTCTGCAGGCGTCGATTGCACAATCTTCGCGTCGCGTAGTCACGATCGTTTTAGACCGTGCCCCAGCTGAGGTATAGCCTTAAAGCGCGCAAATTTCTACGATGTAAACTGTTCAAACTAAATTTAATTTGATTGCAATGTTTGCAGATGTAAAAATGCATTAGTTTCAAACAAATGATTGCGCACGTGCATTTTTGTTAGGACAGACGTATTAATTACAAACATTTTATTTAATCTGTCCAAGTAGGAACCTACAGATGATTCTTGGTCTGCACTAGGCATTATACATGCCAGGGAGTATTTAAAATGTTAACAACTTGAATCTATATGAATTATTCGGTAAAACCAGAGGGTTTGATCCATGGAAAATAGTTTTCTTCAAAATGTTTGTAGGCATACGTAATGATAATTACTTTTGCTTCGCTAGACATCGTGAATCGAAATATTGTTAGTCAAACAACTGGGATAGATCTGCAAGTCAACATTTTATAAAACGGGCATACTTATCACAAAAAAGATTACAATTTTACCCAACTCAATTGAATAATCTGTAAGAATATAAACCAATAATAAACGAGGATTATTTCACAAAGTTTAAGTATTTAATATTAAATGCGTCTACTGCTTTATTCGATTCCAAATAATAGTTTAATCAATTATTCAGATGTGCACGTAGCTAGATTTTGGATATATGCCAGAAATTCCAATAGTTTCATATTTAGATACAAACTATAAACATGATTATTTCCGCTAAACAATAGGAAAGCAAGTTAGTTACACACTAACTTATTCAATACATATTACATTACTACACACATGAGATTCAATCACTAACAAACCTTAAAATCAACTACACAATACGACAATTGTATGATTATTAAGACACTTTTGACCCTATCGGTAGGTAATCGGACCTCAAAAGTCAAAATCTTCTCAAAGTTATATAGATTCATATTGGTTTACCTAATTGTCTGTGGATCGTAAAAATAATGTGAAAAAACAACCAGCTAAGAGTTAAGAGCGTAATGCAGAGTTGTCGACGTTAAGCAGGCGTTCTAACAAGAATGTATTAAGAAACACGTCACGAAACGAGTTCTAATGAGAATAATACCTATATGTTTTTCTCATTAAAATTAGGTCGCCGAAATTGGCCTCTTGAAGTTAGACACGGCATTTGCAGTGGACGGGCGTAGACGTGCGTCTACGCAGGTTGACTACAATGCCGTGTGTCTGCTCTTAAGGGATTTAAGTATGGTTCTGCATCGCGCTATTGTATGCAATAAAGCTAAGTAATTGTGTACATTCTATGACATTTCTAATTTAGCTAGGGGTTTTTTTAATGTTTCTTTTTAATTCTGTCTATTACTATATAGGTACAAATAAAAAGCAGACATCTTCAATATAATTAAGAGTTTCAAACAAAGAAAGATATAGGTACATATTGTATATTATGTACGCGCCCAATAATATTTTTTTTTTAATAAATATAACGTAGGTACCTACGCCAATGCCGAATTCAAAAATGACAGAAATAATAGAAGGAAAAAACACACAAGTATAAGAAGACAAAATCTCAGTTAATTTGTTGAAATAAAATAGGCACCTTGCTCATTAGATTGAGAAACAAAGAAGGTACCTATCTACACAACAAGCTACCTACGATAAGTGAGTAAATAACTACATGCTATAAGTGCGTGCCTAAGTAGATATTTTAGTGAGTGTTCAAAACTCTTAAGTTTTTTTGTAAAAGATATCTAATAATATAGGTACTTACTTGCACATGCTACCATACTTAGGCACAATAAAGTGTAATGCTGAACTATATGGCATGTGCGTAGATTACAACGCAGTTCAATCGAATAAGATTGGAAGACTGCGCTGGCTAAGTCATGCGCACCGTATGAATGACAATACGCCTGCAAATAGAGCAATTCAATTGGCCGCAGAAAAATACGAAAGCCGAAAATTCGCTGGCTAGATTGAAATAACATAGGTGTCGCCTACCAGTACCTACCACATAACTGGGGAAAGCCAAATATGTAGAGGGACAGACAGGTGGAGAGAGTTGCTAAAGGAAACCAGGATCCACCCCAGGTAATCGCGCTTCCGATGATGAAGGTGCTGGACGACTGTCTCACAATAAATCCATATCGAAGAATTCTTCATAATATTACACGTGGAACTTGAAAAATAATTGAGAGATGCTTTTTAGAGATTCTGCAATGATTTAGTTTTAGTTAGACTATAGAGGTTAGAGTCTAATTATTATTTTACTAACCCATGTGCATACATCAGTAGCGAAGGGTGAAGGTAGGTTGTTAAGATCCACCATAAATAGTGCACATTAAGCTTTGTTAGTAATACGTATTTGTTTTTATTGAAGTAAGGCTAAAATTTACATGGTATTGGTTAGTTTTTAAAAATCAATTTAACCCTGCAAACAAACCATAATAGTTTTGGTATATTTTGATCAATACGACAAAATTGTACACACTTTTTCATTCATCCTTATTTGTTTTCGTTTGATTAAGAATACAATATATTACACATATTGTTGGTTCATTTTTTTTAAATTCATTAAGCCCTGCCTAAATCAAACTATAATATATAAAAAATATTATTCTATCTATAAAATACCCAAAGTTATGTTTGTGTTTTTAATATTTTAGATATTTTATAGATATACGAGTATTTTTTGACTATTATCTATTATGACTCAGTTTATGCAAGGTTTAAATGGATTTTAAAAATTAACCAACACCATCTGTAAATTGTAGTCTTATTTCAATGAAAACAAATACGAATGACTTACAAAGTTTAGTGTGCACTATTTATGGCAGATCTTAATAGCCTACCTTCATCCTTCGCCACTGGCATACATAGTATAAGTGTTATCAAAATTGTATAATATATGTTTTAATAATGATAGTAAATACATAGGGAACATCAGTGAAGTTGTTTCTTCTCCCATTGTGTGGAACTAACTTGCCATTCGTGATGTCAATTGGGAGGCTAGGGCAGTGGTCGGCAAACTCATTAGTCAATAGAGCCAAATATCTATAGTACAACGATTGAGATTTCTTTTGAGAGCCAAATTAAAAAAAAAAAAAAACTCAAACTATATAATATGTAGGTACACTGTTTATTAACTTAATAAAACTTAAATTGTAAGTATGGTATCCATAAAATTAAATCATGACAATGACTGACAAACACTCAATGTGAATAATGGCCTTGCATCTCCTTGGAAAGTTTAGGAAGTCAAGTTTTCATCTTGTTGTTTTTAATTTTAAGCACGATTCCAGGTTCTCATCAATAAGACGACTTCTCAATTTACTCTTGATTTACTCTCATAGAAATCTCCTTACCGACCACAAAACTTGCAATATTAACATTGTTGGAAGATTGTATACAGTAATTAAATACAGAACTTGATTTTTCTTGACTCTTCTAAAGTTCCTCAACTGCTCTCTTCCTTGCATCACCGATACAATATTTAATGCTAAATGACGTGACAGGGCGTGTTTAGTTGTAAAGTATCTCTCCAAATTTGACTTCTTGTTATGCGCCAATTTTTCCCGAAAATAATACAGGTCGGTAGGCCATTTAAGTTTTGAAAAAACGCTCGTCTCGGTCCTTCAACTTTAAATTCATGGTTTTCGTCTTCCGTTTTTCTTTTGCTTCTTCTTTGTAGCCATCTCAAATAGGGCAGAGGGCATTTGTGGCAGAGCCGCACTCAAGGGGCCAAAGAGCCACATGTGGCTCGCGAGCCGCGGTTTGCCGACCACTGGGCTAGGGATATCGATATATTATCCCACTTACGTGAGGTGAGTGTAAAATGTAGATAGAAGTATGTAGTTATGTAATTTCTAAACATCCAATGGTCTTTTTAACTTACTCGGTAGACTACCAATGAATGTTTTCATTGAATTTGTTACTGTATTTATAATTATATATGTATACTTAAATACCATGTTATACCTAAACCTATACATAAACCTAACGTTTTTAAATGTGTATTGTGTAGTAATATAATAAATTCTATTGAATTAAGTACCTATGTTACTCTACCTCAGATAGGCAGTGGAAAATCATAATTTTCATGGATTATCTATTAATGACTTTTCCTTCGTCATAGTGTAAATAGTGGTCATTATAGATTGTCAATAGGCACTTAATTCATTATTCAGTATGCTCTTAAATTCTTAAAGGGGTATCTGTATGGCGTGGAATATAATGTTCAATGTAGGTACTCAAATAATGGAAAAGGTGTAAGATAAAAACCAACTAATATTGCGTAAATTTTAGGATATAGGTAACTGTATAACCTATAAAACAATGTATGTGTAGCTTTCCGTGTTAAGTCGCGTTGACACGGTCCAAGTACGATCCAAGTAGACTTGGATAGGAATAATTAGTATGAAGATGTCTCATCCAAGTGACAGTTTCATACTATTTATTCCTATCCAAGTGACAGCTCCATACTATGTATTCCTATCCAAGTTAACTTGGATGAGTAGGACGCGGTCCAAGTAGCTTGGATAGGAATAATTAGTATGAAGATGTCACATACGAGTGCACTTGGATAGGAATAAATAGTATGAAGCTGTCACTTGGATGAGACATCTTCATACTAATTATTCCTATCCAAGTCTACTTGGATCGTACTTGGGCCGTGTCAACGCGGCTTAACTAAGTACTGTTGATTCTATATGGTAGAATGTAGATGGTGTTTGGAGAACCGCCTAATGCAGTAATTAGCAATCCAACAGATCGAAACCATTGCAGGCCTCATTGTAAAGGGCGATGTGCCGATGTAACAAAAATATGGCAAACAATATGATGATTTCAACATAAATGTATTAATTATAAGTAAATTAAAGAATTGTTCACATCATATCTAATAGATAGATGTTTGAAATGGCAATTGAATTGTTTTACAGGTGTACTTAATGACTTTTGGTTGTCAGCATGTTGTCATTGAAAGAAACAGTTAAGTATATCGTTATTAATACTCATGTTAAAATGTTTTAAGTTCTACGACATTCAAATTTTGTTGAGATAAATGTGCAAGACGTGGAAGTACTAAAATCTAAGGCAACTTACGTTTTGGTTATCCATTCGTTTGTTTACTTTTCGATACGAAGTTATATTTTTCATGTTTAATCGAGGTGTTTACATGAAAACATGCAGTGTGTACACAACGAAAGAGAAAACATTGCAAAAAAACTCATAAACCACACCTAAACACGCGCTAGCAATAGCAAATATGTCACAGTTTCTAACCATGGAATGATCGTATTGTTCCATCTACCTACCATTTCTTCACGACACATGTTTTAATAATAATCATTTTCACTGTTAAAGAATAATACAACACACGCACTCTTTCAATACGGATAATCTTTGAATATAATGATACTGCCGAGGTAAAATGACAAAGTCTCGATAACTTAAAAGTTATCGTTCATCCAAGGGCGTGATGTTTTCACAACTTACGACTGCCTTGTAAAACTCTAAAATATCCGCAAATAAGCAAACAAATACGTCGAATATATCAAATAATGGATACAAATCATAATTAAGACTGTTAAAATCAACTAGAAATACGTTTTTAAACGTAAAAAGGTTTCAAAACGCCACATATCGCCTATGAATAGCCGTCATTAAAATGTTTACGTCGCCCTGAACACACACAAAGAATATTACACGGATTATTAAAGTATAGGAGCTTGAATTACTTTATCTAAAACAAATAAATGTTTTAAAACAAATGACACGACTGTGTTTCGATTGTTTTGTCGAATTTTCGTAATGTTTACGAAAACATAAAGTGACAAAAGAAAGTTTCTCAGCGTACGGAACAGCTGTCAACTTTACTATAGAGTAAAATAGAGTTTGTAAGGTTATGTTTTACTCTATGGTCATAGAGCGTTCGCGCAACAATATTTTCTCAACAATTTCTCGATATTATTCAATAGTATAATATTATTATAATAAATGTCACATAATAATATAATAGTACCTATTATGTATACGATACATTGCAATTAATAATTTTTGTAAACAAAAAAAACAATTGTTTATTAGGTATCAAAAAAATTATAAATTTTAAAAAAATACCTAGGTAAGTTTCTGCCAGGACGTACCTAGGTACCTACTTAATTTTATTCATCATTACTCTGATTATTTTCGGTAAGTTTTGATTAGTATTTGAAAGACGTGTCATCCAGCGCTCGAAATGGAAAAGTTTACGAACCGGAGCGCTCGACAATTTTCTGAAGATATTTACATAGGTATCAAATTTTATGTGTATTTTATAAAAATAAATGTGTCAGATTTTTTGTCCTTTTTAAACTATCTAGCTCAGACGGTCAAAATATTTTTTCTATGAGACGCAGTGATAATTTTACCTATTTCATGAACCGGAACGGCGCTCCGGTCCATTTCGGGCCCTGGTATTATCCTAAAAAAGCAGTGGCGTGGTAAGAGGTGGGCGAGTGGCGTAGCCGCCCCGGGCGCAGATGTAAAATTTCTTTGAAAGTGCAAAATTAAAAATTGACAATTTATTTTCATATTATTTCGAGAATTAGTGATAATATTATTATATTTAAGGGTTATTATATTCAAAGGAAAAATTTAAGGGTAGAAATTGGAAATAGCGATCCACTAACTGTAAAGTCATGTGTAGGTACTCAAGGCCGGTCCTTAGAAGTGCGAGACCTAATTGGATCATGCGCGCGAGGTCCCTAGGTATTATAAGCCGCATTAATATTATATTACCATTCAAATAATATGGTTATGAGGTGATTTGGGATTTTAGCAGTGCTAATAAGTTACTTTTAAAACTATTTTTATAAAATATTCATAATTTTAATATTATAATAAGAAGGTATAATAATTTATCGAAGATTTTGATATTACCTTTTACAAAAGTACTTACCAAGTCGAGGTGATATTTTTCTTGCATTTTTATTA
This sequence comes from Rhyacophila brunnea, assembly GCF_057557595.1. Classification (NCBI taxonomy): domain Eukaryota; kingdom Metazoa; phylum Arthropoda; class Insecta; order Trichoptera; family Rhyacophilidae; genus Rhyacophila; species Rhyacophila brunnea. Next base: position 4,801,432 of record NW_028233276.1, read on the forward strand.
GCAAAATCATTCCTAATTATTGTTCAAATTTTATCCCTAGCTACGTTACTACATAATACGCCAAATACATTAGTCATCTTATTCACGTAGCGTCGGAGCCAGATTTACCATGGGGTTAAAGAGGCTACGATTTCAACCTCTATAAAATGTTTGGCTTTCATCGTACATACTTGGTTGTTTCTCAAAAAAAGTCTTTTACATCAAAGTAAGCTAATAAAACGATGGCCTACCCAATATAATATATCCAATATCTAATGAGAGTGATGTCGGTACTACTCCATAGGATTTGGGTTTAGCGTCACGGGTTTCACCTTCCGATATCTTCAATGTCTGTGGGTATATTATTGTATGTTATTACTAAATTAACTGATTAAGGTGACGCATCAGTGAAACGCCAAATAATTTTCAACTGTAGGCGCGACGAAATTTTGGACTCGTTCGCATTCAGTGAGAGAACGTCGAGCCAGAAACACGTCACTTTGCTGCGTGAGTGCGACGGGCCAATTAATTCTAAAATCGTGTAAAGATGACCAAAAACGTTACCCATTTACTTTAAAAAGAAAACATGTCAATGAATATATTATTATTGTTACTAATAGAACAATAAACAGAACATAAAATCGTCTCTGTTCTGGCAGAACACACTAACTGGAGAATACTAGTTTTGAGTAATTTGACTTTGAAGTTGTTAAAATGTTTGAAATGGTCTATCATGTGAGTTTATTAAGTAATCGTAAAAAGGATGATTTTAAATTAAAGACTGTTGATATATTAAGAAGGTTTCCAGATGGTAAAGTTTGAAATAAGGAACATTTTGGTATAACTGACTCAATATGTAATTTTTTCGAATTAGTGTTTTCTGCCAGAACAGTGACGAAATGGACGTATGTTGGATTTATATGACAAATAATATTTCGTTTGACAGGCGTCATTTGCACCCGCGACCCGCAATCCGCGCATCGCCTAGCAACGATCTTTTTAGACCGTGCCTCAACTAATGCATGGCCTTAAACGATCATAAATAATATATAGACATTAATTTATTGGACCCTCGGGTAATCACTGCTTATGAGTAGCAGATCAAAAAATAAAAAAGAAAAACACAACAAATAAATAATATCGAATGCTCCGGTTCGTAAAATTTCTATTTCGAGCGCTGCTTGGTAGTGGTTCTGAATATTACGTTTATTTGAAACGCGTTGAAGATATCCTCGATTTTTTCACGAATTCTATTTTGTACAAGGGTCCCGTGATTTAAATGTTTTAAAACCAATTTTTCGTTTTATTTAATGCGCCGTCCAAAGTCACATAGGGTGCGAGGCCCCCATGAGCACGATTAACCCCAATCTGTCCACGCGGACTACTTGGAATTTTTGTAGTTATATACCAGGGATGGGCATACATGAAGTAAACGAGAGCCACATTCTGAGTTTTCATATATATAAAGAGCCACGTTCTCACGTAGTAATACTTATACAAAAATTAAAATTTAATTAAATTAAAGGAAAATTATTAGTTATTAATTAATTAATTTTAAGGAAAACTCGTGAAAATACAATTATAATGGGGAACGAAAATGTCTATATTTGTATCAAGAGATCTTGGGAGCCGCACTTAACCCATCGAAGACTGCCACATGCGGCTCTCGGAGCCGCGTTTGCCCACGTCTGTTATATAATATAACCCTCTCATAATATGATCAAACTTAACGCGTCTGATATAAATAAATTCCCCTTGAGTAGGGATGTCATATCGATATATTTTTTATTAGTATCGGCAGTGATGGTTTTCCAAGAATCAGATGAGGTAGTCCTTCATCAGTTAAGTATAATATCAATATCTTAAAAAAATGGGGCCACTCAAAAGAATTGAAAAAATATTTTTAATTCTAAGTATATAAATATAACACACATTTCTGCATGTGAAGTGATTTAAAATAATTGTTAATTATTATCGATATGGTTCGACGGAATTGGCAGGGGACTTAGTTTTATAAAAATGTTTAATATCACAATAAAAATTACGACACAGGCTACTTATTCGCTAGCCACCGAACAAATTTATGACAAAAATGGCCCTTCAAAAATGTTTTTAGCTTTATGTATTTCCATCCCTGACGCAGTTTTCCGAATATGACCGAACCACCGAACATAATTAATATTTTATGATTCAGTGTATGTAATAAATTGTAAAATATAGTATTTTCCGCTCAGATTAGTGCCACCCGAACATCCCCCTATGGTGCAATCCTGTACATATTTTTTTACGATATGAACGTGGGAAATTTTTTTAGCTTTTCAACTTTTTAACCGGAGCGGAGCAGACCCTAGCTAGAGTGTAGTGGAGCACGTATTATGTCCTGGAGCGGAGCGGAAAAAAGGGTCCGCTCCAGTCCACTGATAATAATTATTGTTGGAATAACGAATCTATAGCGTCATCTGCGTCAAAGAAAATCGCATTTGGAAAAAAATCGGTGTGTGTGTGTGTACTTATGTACACGCAGTAGAAGTTATACTTCTTTGGCGTAACAAAACAAAATTTGTGATAACCTAAATTCTTCGACTAGCTCTTAATTATTATCTTGTTAAATTACACACTCAAGTAAAAGGACCGCTTATTGGAACGCCGTTGTTTTATTTCTATACACTTTAACTTTATTTAATAAATTATATAATTATTTATCGTTTATTTTTAAAGTAACAACCGTCACTATAACGTTTAACAGTTTTTTTGCGTAAGGAATTATAAATGGCCGACAATAATAAAATTCGCTGCCTAGGCAACGGACCAATTCTAAACTATAATATTATACTGTATAATCGTCACGATTGGAGTATCATACTGTGGCGTAATGGTAGTGCGTTCGGCTGATTACCGAACAATCGGTGATTCGAATCTAAACGAGTGCGTTTATTTTTGTGTGAAAAAATAAATTATGTGTTACATGTCACACGCTAAAATACACTCTAATCTGATTGTCCAAACGCGCCTAAAGAAGTATAACTTCAAAAATATTTATTATACTTGATGTTGGTGTTATCTCACAAAAAGTATTGATTCGTTGTTGAAAGTATTGATATTCTTTTGACACCCCACTTGCGAGTCATTTATGTGTGATTCGAGCTTACGTTCAGTTTTGCCGCTATAAAACGGAGTTGTGCCCCAATTGCTACTTTGCGGGCGCATTTTACAACTCACTAACGACGATGGCAACAGCAACTGTAGTAATAATGCTATTATTTATTATTATTATTATATTACGGTAAAGTTAAACCGAAAAAAACTATCAAGATATCCGCGGATGTAAATTACCTGTTCAGATTTATCTCAGAAAGTTAACATTGATACCACATGACACGGTAGCCAATATAACAACAAATATTCATAAATTAAAAAATAACTATTTTTTTATTTAACTATTTAAGAATGTAACAATCTAATTATTGGACATTCTAATTTAATTAGAATGTTCGGTACAGTTCGGTTATGAGGAATACAGCAACAAACACGTCATGTTGAAAATACCCGATATACTGGATTATTTGTTAGGTTAACCTAACCAAACCTAACCTTACCTAACCTAACCTAAACTAACCTAAACTAACAAATAATCCAGTATATCGGGTATTTTCAAAGTCTGTTTTCCGCTGTATTCCTCATAACCGAACTGTACCGAATGTTCCATTCTTAAATCTAGTGAATTATTTGTTGAATAAAAAAAATAGTTACGTACCATCAAAAATTATTAGCAAGTTCAATTAGTAAGTTACAACAAAAAATCTTGGAGTGATCCGTGACGTCGGTTAGTAATTAAAGTAATACCTACCTACTTTGATTTAAAATACGAAAGCCGATCGTCAATAGTAATTCAATTTCGAAAGCGCTTCAGAGAGTATTAAAAGCCATTAGTTAAAATTTGTCGCAAATAAGTACGGCGCCATTAGCATAGTCGTCTATGAGCATGGGCGCGAAACCCGAGAGATGCAGGTTCGATCCTGCGGGGTGAAAAACGATTTTTCTTATTGGTTATAATATATTTTCTCAGAAGTGTTTTCATAATTATGTATTTTCAATATTTAAAAGAAATTCTATGTATATTTATGATGACCGTTCGTTCTTTGTTTGATACATGTTAGAACAGTATCATTTAGATTTCTTTTTCATTGAAGACCCTTTCGCGCTTTATTTTGAAATATAGTGTCGTTCCTCGACACTTTCGTTTTATATTAATAAGAAAAGCTCGCCAAACCGAATCTGAAGGAAAAGTTTTGTACAAATAAGAAAAGAAAAGCTAGTACAAAAAAAGGTCGAGGCAAATCTTGCAGAGGTCGTAAATAAATAATGACCCTTAAATTGGCACGCATTCTCTGTTTTCATTAGGAAAAATAAGTACAAGAAGGACTATCAAAGAACATTAAATGGCCACACGAGGATAGTCCAAACTACGAGTATTTCATATGATTGTCTTGATAATATACCAATATACATACTTAAGATGTGGTATGTAGGTACAATCATATTATAATAAGTAGGTATTTTAATTTCAATTTACTGATATTGATAGGTGTCTAAAGCTCTTCAACGAGATAAGCTTTTATATGTCAAATCCTAATATATATTTATAGATTTACCTATTACGAACCATGCCCTAGGTTTTCGTATGAGGTAAAATTATAATACATCATACCTATATGTAATAGATTTAAATTAAATTTCTTAGCACAGTAAAGTTGTTATAGATATTTCTCGCTCTAGTCTCGGGGCATAGGGTATTTTCCTCGATAGCCATAGTAAGTACTTACTTACAATTTATATGAATAATTATGATTTATGTGAATAATCATAGTTTTAAACAATCCAAGAAATTACAATGACATACGTAATATTTAAAGTAAGTAGGTACCTACACAATTAAATTACATCACCGTGTTCGACCCAAGGACTCCCGGGATGATCATTATGCACGACCACAGGATGGAGGTTGTATTAATAGATTTTTTTTGTACGAGATATGGGTTTGCTTTACTTATTAGTTCCATAGTCCGGGTCCAAATACGCTCAACCATGTGTAAATTTTCTATATCCAGGATTCAAACCCGGGACCTACAACATTACATAATATCTAGGTACATAATAATATTTATAAAAATAAATTCTTAGCTAAAAACAATACCTTACTTCCCTTATATCCAACCATGCTTCCTTATACTTATAGAAGTATTATCATAAAAATACTTACTACCTATATAATAAAATAAAGGCTTTGTCATGTGGGTTTACGAGGGAATCGTCAAGATATCATGGATACAGAGAATCAGTGGCAGTTTTCCATTATTAAACAGACGAAGCGATTGCTTTGTCAGTAAATAGAAACATCTTCGAGAGATAGCTACCAACCAAATAATAAAAAAATCCCAGAAATGTATGAATGGTTTTTAGAAGCCCAATCATGACAAATCTGTATGGCTTTGCTTAATCAGAATAATGGTTCGACCAGAGGATAAATTCGCAAGAAGAATATTAAAAATATGGTAGCCAACCTTCACAGTTAGCACATAAAAAAGAAGACTATTGATATGAAAATCATTATGAAACAAATAATTGTTATACAACTTTAATATTTGTCTATGTACATAACTATATTAGTTATTGACATAGCGATTTACCATATGGCCATGACTGGGTAATAATTTATTGAGTTTGCCCAATTCTAACAATATCAATTATTATAAAAAATCTTGTCTTTTTAACATAGTCATCATTATAATTACATCCAAACAGCCTTCGCTCGGTAAAAAAACCAACACTTTATGATTATAATAAAAAATAATGTTCACTGACACAAAAATAAACATTCACCGCTGTTTACATTATTAAAAAAAAAAATAACAATATTTTATATCCGTGTCTTTACGATTCAAATTTTGGCGGTAAAGTTTGACAGATGGGGGGCGCGAATGCGATGAATGCAATAATTTACCGTGTTATTCGCGCAGGTATTATGTATGGAACAGATAACTAATTATTTTGTTTTTGAAAGGTAATAAAAGCGCGAAACGTTAAGGCGGTTTGCGCGCCAAACGCGGCAAGGCGACTGATACAAAATCTTACGGTGATTTTACTCTTCGCTAAAATTTGTATACGTAAATCTTTACTACGACAAGTGTACCTTCAATTGAATGGATCAAGTACCTCATGGTAGTTAATTTTCCAGGCCTTTCTCTTCATACCTACATAACATTATCGACACCTAAGCTCTAGCACGTGATATTTACGATTTATTAGTACTCAGTTTTTCGATTTTGAAAGTGAGCCTACAAATAATATGCGGTGTTAGTATTTTTTGATAAAATAAAGTATATTGTAGTCGAAAAGAAGACCAATAGCAAATTTAAAAAGTTTTTTATTTGTTTTTTTTATATATATTTAATTATACACGGCATATTTTGTAAATTAATCACGTAGCAGGTACTGTCAAGTCCCTCCATTTTCGAAAGTGAAAACACGCTGTCACTTTGTTTCTTGGTATGGATTTTCGTCTGGATTCAGGACTTGGAGGTGGAAAAATAACACACCGGAATTGTGGTGGAAACGACGAGATGTATTTACGTTAATATATACTAACGGTTACATTTTTTCACAGTTACAATTTCTTTTACATGAAGCGCGAGTTAACGATGTTTACTGTTTGGCCGTCTGGCGCGTATTACCCACCATCTTGTGTTTCGCTTTCAGCGAGAAACGTTGTCGAAAAACGGCGACAATTGCGACATTGCCGATATTTTTAAACGGCCGTGATTTACAGCATTTCCTGCTCTAATATTATTTATTTTCGTAATCAACCCTTACTATTTGTCGATTTGGTATCGATTTGGGCCTCTCCAGATTCACAGAGACATCCCCAAATGGGGATCATTCGAGGGTTTAACAGTACCTTATTTACAAAGTATTTGTTTATTGGCTCTACAATCCGTTGCGTCTTCATAAGATTTCTACTAAACAGATTTTTTTTAGGGCAGCATTGCATATTAACCATTTGCTCAATTATCAATTAAGTTCATGGTATCGGTTCAAACACTCACTGAATAAAAACATGTGAATTTATCAAAACCAGGATTCGAGCTCGATACCCATGGTTTGTTTCATAAGCGGAGATTATTGTTATCATTCGTCCACCGATGGCGATTTATTTAGGTAACTAGTTGATATTATTTCCCTAATTCTGACATCTCTGTCTCGAATTAAAGTTGTTGAACCTGCAAATTCAAAGTGGTGGTTTACATGAATAAATTATTTTAATAAATCAGGAACAATACATAAAAAAATATCAGTAGAAACCTTTAATGACGATTTCATCACTATGCAGATTGTATAGTATTCGAGGAATGCAGGGATCGTTGTATGCACATAATTAGAATATTTAAAAGAAGTCACGATCATTGCAAATGACGAATCGGCAAACATATGAAATAAACAAGTTTTCGAACACAATATCGTATTTTGTAGAATACAATGATTATTATTTTTTTTACAGTTATTTCTTGGTGGAATAACATGAAAAGATAGAAAATAATGAGCACTACTTAATACTTTGGACGCGGAAGACGCACACGGTGCGTAATGACCAGGCGGCCGATCGATGTAATTAACGTGCATTTTAAAGGGGGCAATTAAAATCTCATTATCTATTCAGCAGCGAAAGCGTTAATTATCAATGTAAGTTATTTTATTTTTTTATTTTTAGTATTTTTTCTACGTTTAATATAATCCCAAGAGCGGGGAATATCAACATGATCACATTTTGAATTACGTATTAAGTACACTGTAAAAAGTTATAAAAAATACAAACTAATTATTAGGTAACATAATTAAATATTGTCTGTTATTTTGAATACTTAAATCGGAACCAAATTTGAAAAAAAAATTAACAGCTTGACACAGTAACTTGACAGAGAAGAATTTTCCGTGTAAACAGACTCAACTGATAACAGGTAGGTTACAGTCGAGCTTCTCCATAAGTTATAAGTGCAGTTATCCGACGTTCGCTTAAAATAAAGAGACGAAAAGTATGTAAGGTGCTTACATTTTGAACAAAAGCGCCCAGCAAAAAATAAAATATAAGTAGGTATTATATTTTTATTATATACGCTTATTTTACGATTATAATAGCATAGGTAATTACTTCTTAATTCTTTATTCTATGGTTTCATAGATAGCCAGGCTACTTACTCGAAAGAACTTTCATTTGTAACAAAAAAATATGTTCTAAATTTGAATCTAGTAATTTGAAGTATTATTTATTTTATGTTTCGCCTTCCTACAACATACAATTTTGATAATACTTTTGATATTTTTTGTATGTATGTACATCACTGTCATTCATGGCACAATAACCCGGAATGGGCCCTGGTCTCCAGCATCATTTCTGGTGCAACAACCATTGGTTTCTGTTGCAAGAATGTTCCATTTTGTGTTTAAATCCAGTGCACGGAGTCAATTTATGTTTAGTGAATGTTTAACAAGAATTTCCCGTAAAAATGTGGGAAGAAACTTTTTCATAAGTTGGAAAAGATCGATTGATCACGGATTGTAGAGGCAATTTGATAATTTGCCTAATATGAATTTTGCTGTTGGTAGAGAAAGGACAAATTCTTCTGGCATTGCAGCCACGACGAAATCACTTAGGGACAATGGTAGTGTCATTTGAAAGTAACGATACCAACACATGAATGAGTCGCCTGCCTGCCACAAGAATCTGACATCATTTTTACCATAGCCACGTTTTTCACTGCCACCTACATCCACCGAACTTTGTGAGTACGTCAATCCAGCGGGTCATATAGCGGTCCTGTGGTCGTTTAGTGACCCTTGGGTACCACAGTATGAATGCATTTGTCCAGCAGTTGTATACTCATCGAGCGACATTTCAGCCCATTGATATTAATTTCACCTGCTTGGTGACCTGGGCCATACTGCGTAGATACTCTTGTCTGCCTCCTTATCTATTTGACCTTTTTGTGGTATTTACGCGATATGGCTAATATGCATATTTCCATTTCACTCGCAGTTTTTGGATTTCTTTTAAATTAAGGGTATATATTTCACACGCATATCGTCGCTTAAGAAACAACACCGCGGAAGTCAATTAATTAAAATTTTCAGGTGAAACAAAAAACGTCTCAAAAAATTGAAAATTGATACCTTTTAACTTATTTTTTGTGTTTAGTTAAAAAAATCATTTTTTCATTCAAAAAGAATATTTCCATAGAAGGAACACGGTGTAGGATTTTTTTACCTACCGAATGTTATTCAAAACTCAAAACCGCCAAATGGGGACTTACGCGGTGTTGTTTCTTAAGCGACGATATGTACATGTGAGCACTGCCATCACCAGGGAACTGGCTTCCCTTACCGAGTGTGATTTTATTACTTTAGGTCATAAAACCAAGGGACACAAAGCCCACCGACTGTCCTCAAATAATATCACTTCACACAAAGCAACACGTGACGACGTGAGTGATACGATCGATTAAGACCGAGTGTGGTACGAGGTGGGTTGATTTGGAGGTTTCCATGTTTGTGTTGTCCTCAAATATTGAATGTAGGTACGTTATGTTTACTATTTAAAACAAGATTTATTTAACATGTGTTTAAGTTTATCCCATATTTTTCCACACTCAAAATCCGTACCACACAGCCAGCTTTCATTGATGTTGTGTTCCCTGGACACATTTTATTCATAAGCTTAAGACACGTTGCAGGTAACTTTTGATATAAGGCACCCACATACACTCTACACCAGTTTAGTTCTGCGAATAATATCGTAGATAATATGCCTCTTAAAATGAAGTTGATAATATGTTTAATAAAATCTTAATTTTTGTATCCACGCAATCAACGAGAGGAAAATTATTAACTAATTAAGGAAACACCCATTGATGATTACATACATTTTCATGTGCCATATATTTTGAACTCATGGTGCACATATTGTACCAACCTAATTGTAACCTGCTGGACATTCGCCAGTCTTCGAGTCTTGACCACTGACTACGCACAAGGTAAACGATGAAACTAGAGTGTCCAGCTACCTAATGAAGGAAGAAACATCGCTGATACTAAAGCTCGATTTGATTTGAGGATTCTCGAATACAAGAATATTATTTCATAAAGAATTCTAGATTGATATATTGATTTCTAGAGAACTCGAGAATTCTTGAGAAATATCTCCTTATGCAAATTTAAAAGTTCCGTTTAAATTCAAAATCGAGAGTTTTTTTAGGTGGCCAAGATTTAAAATTTTATATTATCGTGTGTCGCCTTTTGGAACGTGCTACACATGGCCCCGACATCCTGAAGCGGGCCCCCAGACCACGATGTTTGGCGACCCCCCCCCCCCCCACATATCGCTAAGGTTAAGGGCATTGTAATTTCCCAAATGGTATTCCGTGGAACTCCAGGGTTCTGTGTAAAATAAAGGGTATTCCGTGTATTTTAGCGATTTTTTGGTATATTTAAATAAATCCGCTTGAATTGTCGGCAATCAGCATCATATTATTATGAAGCACTGATCGCGACCCAGTTATGTGATGGCCAAGTAACATGCGACCCTTCGCCATATTGGATAAACACCTAGTCATTTTTATTAGTCAAGAAACACACTAACAGAAATTATTATAAAATAAAATTGCACTCCTCAAATAGCACCGCAGGCGACTTTACTATTAGAGCAAACTTGTGGTGAGTGTTTATGTCACTTATTTAGTCGACCTGCCACGCCGCGCCGGGCCCCTCTTAAGCCCGGGCCCCAAGGCTAGAGCCCTGTCAGCCCCCCCCCCCCCTTGTGGGCGCCATCGTGATACCCCTAATCTGTGCACGATTTGCTTACCTCGACGGAACGTCATGTTGATATAGAATTCACTGGAAATATATTTTACGAAGGTATAACGACAAACATTGCCGGCTTCTGTGGCCAGCCTCTCTCGTCGGTTATGGAGTGACCTCGGATAAATAAAACATATCGAAAATAACGACTCGCATCGACGTAAGACATAACATAGGTTGTATTTTGTATTTCTACTTTACTTTCGATTTCAGCATAGATCTCACCTGACTCCCACAGTCTCGCAGGATTACCAGCGCAATGGCGGCGAGCTATACTATTTTGAAGGGGGGAAAGATTTATCGCAAAGCTATAAACATGAACACCAAGTAAGTACCTAATGTCCAAGGTCCTCCGTCCTAGTAAGTGCGAGGCATTATTTGAGTATTTGCGCGAGCCCCCTGGATATATTATTTTCCCATCTAAAAACGAGTGAGAGGAGGTCGCTTATGAGTGTACTAGAGATTCTAATCCCGGATGAATCCCGGGATTGATAAGCATAATCCCGAAACTTTCGGGATTGATTTTTTTATCAATTTTCATGGAAAATAAAATAAAAACGAAAATATAACAGAAAAAATACTTTTAATAACAAATAACTAAATTAGAAATAAACTGAGTTTGAATGAAGTTTGATTTATACCCATGTGTAAGTTGCCGATTCATTTTATTTTTTCACATAAATTATTAAAAATGAGAAAGATTGGAAAAAACAATGCTTCTCACTATTAACAAAGTAATTCCACCATGATCTCATACGTTTTACGGCAGTTTCATATTTGGCTGACTATAAGATTTGTGAAGCGGAAAGGCCATAAGTACATCATGATTTGCTGTACTATTTTAAATCTCGCTTACCCATTCATTAAGTCTTTACTATCAGAAAAATCAATCTCGTATTAAATTCACAATATTATTTATATTACAATATTATTTACTCCATTAAACTTATGTATTTCTAAGATTGAACGTATACAATATTAACAATAAATGTCTTAAATAGTATTAATTATACTAGATTTATTTTTGACCGATTTTATCGATGTTATTTGTAAATATAATTTTTTTATATTAGCAATGGAAAAAAATGCCAATCCCGGGATTGTCAAATTGTAATCCCGAAATCCCGGGATCAGAATTTTGGTTCGGGATTGGATTCCCTAGAGTAGACTATGGTATGTTATGACATGAAAAACTATTTTCAAAATTTTCGGTATAACAATATTTACTGAACATTTTGATAATACCTATAATAGAACTACATACCTAATCCAGCCGATATTTTTCTTGCCTTTTTATCATAAAATTTTTAAAATCCATAAATTACCAACTTCTAGTTTCTTCAGTCTACTTTGTGAACTATTCGTTGAATAAAAAAATATTTTTTTTTATTTATATTCGAATATTCGTTTTCTTGAGAATTCGATATTAGACATTGCGAGATTCTTGTGAAATTTAACAAATTCCATTCACAATGAAAGTTTTTGAGCCCAATCAATGTAGCCGAGATATAAAATTTTCTTGTGCAATTTTAGCCTAGTGACAATTTTTCGAAAATCTCATTGATGATTTTCAAAAAATGAAAATTCCGAAAAATGCATTCAAGTAGGTACCTACGTAGTTGATTTAACAGCGATTTTTTAAGATAATCAACAGTCCAAAGCGTTTATTAATATTACGCTTGGAATTTATTATTAAATAATTACAAGATAAAAAGAACTTTTTATATATTTAAAACGTTTTTATATTTTCTGTTGAATCATATAAACTTGACTTGCTAGCTTAAACGATCAAAAAAATTATAATACTGAAATGTCATTTTGACATTCATATTGATGTCCATAGTAACACACGTATATATTAATAATTTAGTTGCTAGGACCCCACACCCCTAGTAACCAATAATAGTGGTTTGGATTACAGATTTCTTCCGAAATAACTTTTCATAAAAAACAGAATAATTAACTGAAAATGAATTCAATTCTACTTAAAGATGGCTAAAAGTATTAATAAAATGCATTGGCATCGTGTTCTGATATATTATAAAAGTTTCAAATGTCTAGCTAGTCGGGAAGTTAGTTAAAAATCGATTGCAAGATTTGTAGACAAATAAGAATACGAGCTAAGAAAAACGTTGTAAAAATGGTACTATTTTGTCGTTTATGCACGCCTGTGGTTTGCAGCATTAAACTAGGTCGTAGCGTAACATCTTTGCTGCGAGAAATCGGCATTCAAAAATATATATTAAATTACTGACGCCGTTAAGTTATCGGAAAACATAATTTATAAATGGTGGCTTTTCATTGTATTCAAGATTGTTAAATTACCGAACTGCTCCAAATGTGTAACATTACTTGGATTTATTGCGGTGTCGATGTTATAATAAGGACCTAATTTATTATTAATACGTTTGTAAACGCATGAGAAAATTATTTATTAGATTATACGAGCTAGAAAAACAAACTTGATGTCATTAACTATCAGCGTAATCATGCATAGTGGATGTTGTAATTTCCAGAGGATTATGAAGAGGCTTACGGAGCTTATTATTATGCTCGCAGAACCAGTGACGTCCCGTTGGGGTAGGCAGATTGAGTATCGCTCGGGGGCGGCAGTTACCCAAAGGGCGGCAAATCGAGGAGAATCATTAGGTGTATATAGAAATAGCTACCTACCTAATATCTTTCCATTAAAAAAATTAGCTCACTGGTTGGAAACAAAATGTATTTATCAGGTAGGTACTATAAAAGTTTTAACATGACTTTTTTGTCGGGTTTGCGATGTCTAGTTTACTTCCGTTGTCCTTGGACATCATGTTTTTGGTGCATCAGCAATGACACATGCAGACCTAATTTAAAATTTATCCAAATATGTTTTCCAGTCACTCGCGAGTTTTGGAAGTTGTCAGGTGTATTTTTTAATGTACCTATCTGAAACAGTAGACTCGCAATATTGTCTATTGAAGCACAGATTGCATTTAAATTAGATTTAGTGATATACATCTTGTTAGTAATGTATCCATACAACACATTTCTTAGATATTCATGGAGTCACGAAAGGATGATAAAAAGTACTGTATAAAAAAAAATGTGGCGGCATTTTGACACTGCTCAGGGGCGGCATTTTGTCTAGGGACGTCACTGGCAGAACCAGTGACGTTCCAACGAGTAAAGTATCCAACCATACAACACATTTCTTAGATATGTATTGTAGTCATGAAATGATGATAACAGTATATTAGTCTATGGATGATAAAACAAATACTGTATAAAAATGAAGTGGCTTTTTAGCGCTGCGTAGGGGCGGCATTTTGTCTAGGGACGTCGCTGCACAGAACAGATAATAAATAGAATTCTGATAAGCTACATATAGAGTTGGGTTTCGGGAATTCTCGAGAAATTTTCGAGATTTTCATTCCCAAACTCGAGAATTGAAATTTTTAACATTTCGGGAAATCCCGGATCTCGCGAATCTTTCATCGGGATTCGGGATTTCTTTATTATCAAATATTAATTGAAAAAACGATTTTCCATATGAAAAAAATTGACAGACAACACAAAACGTTCACTGATCGGGGCATTTAACACAATAATTAAGCCAACGTCGTCTCAAAATGAGCGCAATTTTTGCAACATCAGGAAATTTTGTGTCTCAAAAACGTATGCGATTGTCAGATGCAGCGATTGACAGTCTGTGTTTTTTGAAATTATATTTTAATAAGTAATGTTTTGAATTATTATTGTTTCCCTACTTCTATTTTGTTTGTCTTCTTACATAAATAAAAAAAATCATATTTTTTTTGGAATTTGTCCGTTTTTACGGGAATGGGACGACTGGCCTCCGGACAATTGGACGCCGCACTGTCGTAGACACGTGTAGACGAGGTATTTTAATCAGTTTCTATCTACTACTTAGTAGTTTGAATTCATTTTACTCTTAACATAATGTATTCTTTATCGCGGATTGATAATTACCATGCCTAAGGCTGTATATTAAATAAAAAACTCTTTTTTCGATGGAACTTAAACATATGCACGATTAAATCATTGTTTACGTCTGCATATTCACATTCTTACAAACTATTAAATCATAATATAATCATTGAAGTATAAATAATAATATTGAATATTTTTTTTTAAGTACCTATAAGTACCTAACGTCTATTTATTTTCAAATTCCGTGGCGTCCAGTTGTTCGGTGCCAAATCGTCCTAGACCCGTTTTTACACTGATTTTAGGATTTTACGGCTATTTTTTTTAATTCCCGATATCTCGAGAATTCTTTTCTGGAAATCCCGAATCTCAAGAATACAAAATTTCATCATTTCGGGAAATCCCAAATTTCGAGATTGAGATTTTTTCGGGAAATACCCAACTCTAGCCATACACCAATACAGTAAATTTTGACGCATGGTTTTGAATGTGTACCACGAAAATGAACCACGTATTATCGACGTGCAAAGTGTGTGTAATACACCAATATTAAATGAGCGTTAATGCATAAGCCGAGAGCAGTTGTTTTTATTTAAATTTATCACCTATTCTTCCTTACTCGAGATTGGTCGCCTGCTTCTCCTTATCCGTTAGGTATTTCAGTTCTCTGATTACGCTGTACCAGGGATCGGCAAACTCTTAAACCAAAGGAGCCAAATATGAGTGGCATAACGGTTAAAAAAATTCGAGAGCCATACGTATATTTTTATAAATATGATTTATTTAAGGGGGAGAGGCATGCCAGCAGAGAACCTAGTGGAAAAATACGAAGCTTGCAATTTAAGATTTTTTTTGATAATTTACAATTTCAACTGTATTAATTAATAACTATGTATCTGAAAACATTAAAAAGTTTTTTTTTTTTTAAAGATAAACCTACAATAATTGTAAACAATTTAATAAAATGTGAATTCGTTGCAGGGTCACATCTTATTATTGCATTATATTTTATGGTCATATTTAGTATTCAAATTTAGTTTATTAGGTTTTCAATTTTTCGTCGTTTAGATTTTTGACTAATTCATCGTATTAATATTTTTTATATTTATTTTGAAAAACATCGATTTTTATAAAAATATAAATGTGTGTAACTTGAAATCCTTTTTCCATACATATTATGTATATTCGAATATGAGTTCGGAAAGCTATTCCATGTATTAAAAATCTTAGTATCTACCTTATATGTAGATCTTTTAAAGCGCTTCACTTGTATTGTGAAATTAAATTACATTTTCTCTCTCCCTAAATCCTCAATTTTGGTGGCAAGACCTACAAATTTGGAGCTCCATAACTCTTAGTTTGTTAAATCCATCAATAAAATTGTATTTCAAAAGTGCTCGTAACAATATCAAATGGAGAAAATTTTTATTTGTCGACTTAAGCAATGGACGGATTTAAAACAACAATCATATCTCTTTGCATCAATCAACACGGAGGAAAAATTAGGCTCGCGATAATGTCATTATATAATAATATAATAAGTATACAAATCAATGACAAAACAAAAATGTGAATTTTGCAAAAGTTTTTGTAAAAATTGTGAATTGGGAAATTGGCAAAGAGCCGCACGCCAATAACCAAAGAGCCACATGCGGCTTGCGAGCCGCGGTTTGCTGACCCCTGTGCTATACTAAGGTCTGCATTATACCGCAAACAAGGAGTGGAGGGGTTCGGGTCCGGTTCTCCCCCCCAAAACCTGAAAAAATACAAATTATTTATCTAAATGGAATATTACTTCATCTTCGTGAGGACCTCATGTAGATATCGTGACCCGGATGATTTGGTTTCTCTACAGGTAGGCTCTACTTAGGGCACAGACACACGGCATTGCAGTCGACGCAGGGTCTTATTTGATTCCAATTGTATCCGATTAGAATCACCAATTAGATTTGTTTTATCCAATCAAATAAGGTCGACGCACATCTACGCACTTCCACTGCCATCGATATCATGAGTGTACATAGGAAAATAGATTTAGTCGACACTGATAAAATGAGCAAAAAAAATCATATTTATGGCGATGATGTATTTACAATGTGTTTATTTATCATTGTTTTAGATTTAATTCTAAAATCACAAACCCATGTAAATTTATCTGTTAGCATAGAAACTTTTAAGTTTTTAATTTCTCAGTCCCCATCATATAAAGTAGGTTTTTTTGAAAATTTATTTTTATTTCCAAATCATAAAATACAATATGTAGCACTGGCGAAGAGTGGAGGTACATTTTTGAGATTCGACATAAATAGTGCGCACTAAACTTTGTCAGTTACACGTATTTATTTTCATTGAACTAAGAACATAATTTGCAGATAGTGGTGGTTAGTTTTTAAAATTATATTAAGCCCTGCCTAAACCAACAACCTACCATCTGGGGCGCGTCTAGACATTTTATATAGGGCAACCAAATTTGGGTAAATAAAACAAACAAATTTATCAGTAAAAGTGTAATCTATTATAATTGTGATATTTTTTTACAAAACTACGATGAAATCAAACAATGTGATTTATTATTCATTATTTTAATTTTACATAATTAATGTCTATAGAAAAAATCTTTCTACAATGTCTTGTTCAAATCATCCTACTGTCTTTTAAATACAATAAAAAAATCTAGGTGATTTCCAGAGACAGTGATGCAAATATTTAAGGAATACCATAAACTATAGAAATATTGGATAGCAGATATTTTTACAGTCGAAGACCATATTTTAATATTATAATATTATTTGACTGTACAATTGTTGAACATAAAGTGGTAACAATAAAATTTACAACATATTGTAATACTGTAATTATTGAGAAATACAATGAGGATCTTAGACACTTCACGATCTTTTTTGTCTTTTACAATGTTGCCTTTTGATCAGTGTGGATCAATAGTGTTACTTTAACATAACTGAGACTAGGGACACGTTTCAATAGTTATTGAAAATGCAGTCTCGTAACAGTTGATTTAATGATATTAAAAAATCTATTGTTTAGGATTCGCACTGTTTTGATCTTCCACTAAAAAATCTGGTCACAATAATACATTATATTCTATTTGTAATGTTTTTAAAATAACACTGACAAGTGGAATTATTTAACTAGCAACATTATGCTGCTTCTGTTTCAATTAATATTTTCTTCCTGGTAAATATTTGCAAGACGATTTCGGAAAAATCTATTCCTAAATAATATACTAAAGAATCAAAAATATTCTATGTCATTATTATCTAAAATATATTATTATATTGTATTTTTTTAAATTAGGTGCATTTTGAGAATAAAACAAATGCAATAATCAACAAATAAAAGTACAGGTACGATAAATATCTTAAAAATAATAATCTAAAACCTAATTTGTAAAACACTATTATTAAAAAAAAGTAAATATGCTTGGAATGTATTGTTGATGAAGTCTATAAATTCAAGGCAATGTTACACGGAAAAATAAATACAATAGTTGCCATTATTTTTTTTAAATAATTAATATATTTTTATGTAGAGGTTTATGAAAAATGATAAATACTTCAGAACATTAGGTAAGTAAGTTTTTTAGTTTTTCTCACAGGAAAATTTAAATGATCAGTATATCTTGATACAGGGGAAGAATATTTACATGACAAACTAATCAGAATTCAAAAACATTTTATTCATATTAATTAAGCCCTTCTTTGGAAAAAGAGTTTTATCGCAATAATGCTAGATTTTTGTAAATCATTATAAATGACACACCATATGTTTAAGTACATACTAGTCAAAAATCGTTATTTTAGTTTGTCAACGGATTATACTAGGAATCGGAATAGGATGTTTAAACGCTATCCTCTCAAAACGAAGACTTTAGGATAACACTAACTTTCTCGAAGGGTTCAATAATTGGTGGTATCCAATTGTACCTATATTAGACGTCTTTGTGAAAATGAAATGGCGATTGGTGCAATCGCTTTTAATTCAAAAGTCATAATTTTTATATGACATAGGATCTTGGTTACTTATATGTCTCTTGATCTACAAATGAATGACATAGTTAAAGTTGAGTTGACACATTTTATAACACAAATTTTTATTAGTTTTTACAAATAATGAAATCCTAAATAAATTATTTGGAATGCAAACCTACACATGATTCTTTTTGTTTTTATAAGGTTTTAATAAGAGTTGTCTTTCAATAAATAAAGAGTTGAAAGAAAAAATGGAGTAAAACATGAAAAGTTTTGATTAGGTGGTAGATAATTGAAAAAATACGCCATAACAACACTGCACAATTAAATACCTATTGGAAAAGTGAAAAAATATTATTTTGTAGACTGATATAGTAAGAAATTATTTTTATATTATTATTATATCTTGTGACTAATTCCACTTTTCCATCAGGACCTCAATATTACTTCCAAATTATACCTTGATGACATGGCTAATTTTGTCATTCTTCTAAAACACAACAATACTATTTGTGTTCTAAATAATATGTAATTTTATTAAGTGCATTTATCGACAGTGTTTCACATACAGATTCACAGAGAATCAACTTTAGGTATTAGTATTAGATTTGTCTACTTCTAATTATTATTACTTGTCACATAAATCTGTATTACATTATGTGGCATCTATTTATTTCTCTAAAGAACGATTTGCACTAAATATTACAATTTTACGTTTACATGATTCGATAATTAAAAATTAGTCATCTGATTAACTCACTTACTGTGTTCAAACAGGCATTTATATAAATTTTATATGAAATTTTTGTCACTTTGGTTGTTAACTGACTAATACCCCGTTTACACGTGGATGGATTTACTGTTGACAGTAAGAAAATGTATGGGTAAACATGTATTATCCTTCAGTTGGCAAGATTGCATGCATGATTGAAAAAAGTTTGGAAGCTTTTGAATTTTCGACAGGATTTTTTTGACCTGCGCCTGCGCAGTAGAACGATAGTGGCGAACCTGCCGGCAAAAAAACAAACGACGAACAAATTTTCAGGTTGACCAATTTTTACTACCTGTCAAATAGTACGAAATAGTACCATAAAATGACAACATCGCATCTCGCTCACTCTTCAAGAATGAATTGGAGAGACAGTCAGCACTTTTACGTGGAAACAGTTATTGTCACGATAGTTTAAAATACGTACTATTGCCGCCAGTAAATCCATGCACGTGTACAGGCGCTATTATTCCTTGTTCATATTATATTACATCAAAGCTACAAGTGTATTTTTTTTCATTTACCAAACCAATTTGAAGTCGTTTATTCAAATAAAACTATTTTTTAAATAAATGTTGAATAGACCAGTTTAACACCAAAGTAACGTTTTGACAATATAATAATATTTTGACTATTGACAATGTTTAGAGTAGGTACGGTACAGTGTGTCCATTTACAATATTATTTAATGTTCAATTTTAATTCTACAGTATAATTATTACATTACAGTTTTCATGAATTAAGAGTTATATAGAAATTTAAAAAAATTGTTCTAGTATTAGGTACTTATAAATAAAAATTAGACTGCATTATGCGTTAATAAATCAATCAACATCCAAATTAAAAAAAAAATTAGTAATGGTTGCTAACTTCTAGTAAAACCAAGTTTGGTCAAAATACGTGAAACAACACAATCATCAAATAAAAAAATATAAAAATTTCCCTTGGGAGTTTATTTGGGATAGCTGAAGTGAATAATATTATGAAAAAAATATAATAATTGAGAAACTGATGGACAAAGTGTCTAAATAAAACTGGGACATTCTATTGCGATGGCGTTTTTTGAATTCTTCATTCTTTACTTATCATGTCACCATAAATCATTTTGATCAAGTGCTATATTATGTACAGAAAAGTATTTTCCAGTTTAGCACTCTCTATTACCCAGGTCCTTAATTACAATTGGTATCTTGTTTCTTGTCCAAATGCAATCCCCAATAGTTGATGGTGATATTTGAGATAAGAAAATAGGGTCATAGAAGACTGTTTCATTTATAACCACTAAGCTGATTAGAAGTTACTTTTTGGTGTACATATAATTTTAACAACCTGAATCATTGCGTGTAATAGTTATCTATTTATGATTGCTTATGGAGTTCGCGTGAAGCTACCGACGATGTTTATGTAATTTATCCATTAAAGTTAGTTTTGAATTAAATGTCACAGTATGGATTGTATACATAGTTGACGGAAGGAAAAAAAATAAGGTAATTAACAACTCGGTTTCAGAAAAACGATGCATTATCTATATCTGCATAAAATTGCCCAATTGTTGATCGAAAATGTGTAAATACGTAGAAATTACGTGACTAAAATAAAAAGTAATTATGACGGAGTCACTGCTATATTTATTAATGTAAAGATTTTTGTAATGAAGCCGTCATTTTTTTTTAAATCCAATAAAAAATTATGTAAGTATTACATATTATGTTCAGAAGACCAGATTTATTACTTGCAACATTATTAATTAAATATGTCTTTTAAATTATGAGGGTTTCCGTATCCTATAAAAAGATGTCTATTTTTTTTTTTTAATAATTTAAATTTTTAATGTCTTATTAAGAAAATATATAAACTCTCACAATATTCAACTACATAGGACACTATACATACAACAGTATATTATGTAATGACTTAATTTTACGTTCTTCACTCAATTCAAATCACTTTTTATTTTGATCTGAAAGGAAATATATTTAATTAAAATACGTATTGCGTCTACGAATGACATTACTTTATACTTACAATATCAAATTATTATAATAAAATTCACGATAATTACAATTACAAATTTAAAAATTCAATTAAACCTCTGCACCTAAGCACACGGTTGGTTAAATTCTATGTCTTTTCTAAGCTTACGTATGGTGTGGACACTCACGCAAGTAATATGTAAAGGCTTTCTAGATGTGTTTTACCGGAGAATCCTTAGGGTATCATGGAAACAAAGAGTATAATACGGGTTTATGATAGCCAAGAATTTATTGTGTGGCATCATGACAAATATGCAACAGAGGGTATAATAATACTTTGAAGAAGATGGATTTATTGATTGATGAATGTGCGTTAGTGGTTTGACCATAGCACAAAATCACTTTTAAGAGCTGCAATGACTAAGATGATAATTAAAATTATTAAATTAATGACAGCCAATCTTCATTTTGAAGATGCCACATAAAGAAGATGATATTATTTCATCAAACCATTTATATATTTTCTGTCACTGACTGGCAACCTGTAACCATACGAGTGAATGAATATTTTTTTTATTAGCAGCACACAAAACGTGGTCCCACCATTATAGATGTCAAACAGCTATTTCTTGTAAAAAGGTAATCTCCACCTTATGGAAGCAAATGATAATTTTACCTTAATTACAAATTGTCAGAGAAATAACTAATAAATTAACCAATCAAAGAATATCATGTAATTACCCACTTTTACATAAAATATACATATTATAGATAAAATACCAAGTTATTTATGTTATCCTCAAGGCAATTAATTATGCTTACAAGGTTCTACGTATTATCTATCTACCTACCTCCTAAGAAAGAAAATATCTACATAGCTGGTAGAGTTATTTTCTAAAAGATCTATATGTCGGTGAGTATTTATGACACTAAAACATGAAACGCAAATATAAGTTTCAATATTATTTGTGATGATTCAATTAAATTCTACAAATCATTGTATACACACACACAGCTTAAAGTTTAATTCAATCTTTACACTTTTCATGAAAAATAAAGTAATAATAGTACTTAATATATTTATTCAAATTTACATACCTAGTACATAATATAAACATTTTATCTATAAAATTATTATTTACACTAAATATGTCATCGATAGAGATACAATCATATTTTGCAAAGATTGTAGAAAAATTCTTATTTTCATAAATCTTAATCCTAATAGTACAAATTTATTTATAAATATATTATTTATTATTTTAAAACTAAACAATAACAGGACGGACATTACTTATTAATGAGAATGATGTATATTATTCAATCATATAATATATTATATTTTGTGCATACACTATTATACTATACTCACTAGGTTTATAAATACATAGTGCTAAGTAGCCAATATTATAGAAAATCAAATTGTAAATTGGATATGTTTGATTAATATTTTAATTTTTTGTAATTCTTCCAGACTAGTACAATACTAAGACCGTGTTATTCCTATGACATAATAGTGCCTGTATCCATGCATGAATTTACTAGTACCAATAGTGTGTATTTTAAACTATCGCGATAATAACACGTAAAAGTGCTGACTGTCTCGCCAATCTCATTCTTCAAGAGTAAGCGAGACGTGATGTTGTCATTGTATGGTACTATTTGATAGGTCGTGAAAATCGGTTAACCTCAAAATGAGTCTCTGCGCGGTGTAGTTCGTTTTTTTATTGGCAGGTTCGCCACTATTGTTCTACTACGCAGGCACAGATATTGCACAGTTCAATTGTCATGGTAAAAATCAGAAGGTTCTGAACTTTTTTGATACATGCATGCAATCTTGAAATTTGTACGATAATACGTGTTTATATGTGAATTTTTCTGTTATGGCTGCGATAATACGTATTGCCAGAAGTAAATCCATGCATGTGTAAACGTGGTATTATCAATTATGGTTGACAGATACTTAAATGGGGATTCCCTAATTCAATAATTTTCTAAAATTGGAGGTCCCATAGCATTGTCGTGTTAAATTAATACGTGTGTAGATGAACTGTCAAAAAATGATTACTTTCATTGCACTTAGTTAGTGACATATCTAGATGTTATAAATAGGAAGAAACTTGACATAACACCGTGTTGAAAAACACTGCTCTATACTGTGTGTCGACTAATAGAAAAATTC
Organism: Rhyacophila brunnea; assembly: GCF_057557595.1. NCBI lineage: Eukaryota > Metazoa > Arthropoda > Insecta > Trichoptera > Rhyacophilidae > Rhyacophila > Rhyacophila brunnea. The sequence continues at coordinate 4,825,159 of NW_028233276.1, forward strand.
TACTGATATTAAGAGTTAAATCAACTTTTGTAAAGTATTTTAGAAAGAAAGATTTAATAAATATTGTAGTATAATGTAATATAAAATGTAATGAAGACCAATTTGATTTTACTACATTTTTGGCAACCTCTAGTAATAGCATTTTGAATATCTACTATACTAAAATTGATGAAATTGTTCTTATTTGTCGCTATTTTTGAAAATTCTATCCACTGTCATGATGTTTCGCTACATCTATACTAGCAGTGATCATATTATTTACTCATATTTACTACATAGATCACACAAGAGGAATTATCAGACAATACAACAAAGTAGAGTAGCCATATTTAGTCGTGGCATTTACGAGGTCGCAAAATTACTCAAAGCTGGATAAAAAGGAGTGAGATATAATATGATTCGAGTAATTTCCCCACACCTCGACTACCCGTTTAAACAACCTTGTAAATACCATGACTAAATGTAGATACTCTACCAGAGAAAGGAATGGTTTCCACATATTATATAATCAAAATATTTAAATCATCTTTAAACTACTATATTATAGATACTTACAAGAAAGCCACATTACTATAATATTATTATTAGGTATGTGAAAATTATTTCATAAACCTTCCATACACAAAAAGTGTTGCTATAGTAGTGAGATTTTTTACCAATTGATAATGAGGTACATAATTTTAAGCTTATTTCAATAATTTGATCATCATCAACATTTTTGAGATTCCCAATTATATACACAGGAGTATTATTTGTTTTGAGTAAAATTTTAGTCTATGATTAGTTATTGCCTCGCATGGACGGACAGGGTAAGAACATGATCACAGATTACGTAAGATATAATAAGATATTAATGTCAAAAAAGTTACACGTTATATTAATAAATTATGATGTATTAGTAAAACTAGGCACAGATATTGATATGTGTTATCAATTAAAAATAATTGTTAAACTGCCTTTGAATTAAAAAAAGAGTAATTTTTGTCTGGCATAATTTTAGATAATAAACCTGATACAGATATATTAATTATGGTACTCGATTTTCATAATTATATCATTAACCAGGTAGAATGGTGTCAGATTCTTCTGGCAGTGTAGGCAACTCATTTACGTGTTGGTATCATTACTTTCAAATGATACTAACGGCGTTCCAATTTCCGCAATGCCGGATGAATCTGTTCTTCCTCTACTAAAGATATCAACGATCCAATTACTCTAATAATGTAGGTACACCTCTATTTTTAATGTGTAAATTCTCTGTGTAAATTATTCTTGACAAAATACTTAAGAGTATTGATGAATGCACTGAAAAAATAGTTTTGCTTATTTTGATGTACATTATAAATTCATTTATTATCAATAATTTATTTACACTGATTAAAAATAAGACACCTTTTGTCTATTTAATGCATTAATTTTTACCTACCAATACCACAAGTATACCTAATATTATTTAGAGGTACTTTATTGTGAATTTTAATGCTTCAATACTGGCTACACTAGGAAAATTATTTGAATTAAGAATTATATATGCACAATATTATGCCTTCTTTGTTACTTTCTATACAAGACTTCATTATCGATAACATCAATATTGGTTAAACAAAATAAGATTCAATAATTAGTAAGACACCTTGGATATAAATAACTTACTAAAAGTAATCTAAAATTACAAAATATGGAATGTATTCCTTGGACTCCTTTAGAATATGTTTAATAGGTAATAATATTATACCTAGTTCAACTTATCGTAGGTACTCAGATGATGTAATCACCACAGAATAAAGTTGCCATAAAACATTGTATGTACAGAAATTAGTGTTAATAATAAAAAATAATTCTTAATTGAATCTACATTTTTTAAATTACATCTGATCAATCCTTTTAAAACTTTAAACACAGCTAACACACACAGTAAGGGCCTGGCGCCACTGTGAGGAATTGCAGAAACAGAATAATCATTGCACATGCATTGGTATAAACAGTGCCACAGTAATCCTGGATGGAAGGGTTAGGATGCAAAGCCAGTGTTTCCTTACACCTTCATGGTATGCTACAGAACTACAACAGAGATTTTCGAGATAGAGTGCAACTACACTCATCATCTTATGAGTAGCACAAAGGTGCAGTTACTCATGAGGCGTTGGTAATTTGCAGAACCAGGAAAGACACTACGGCACAATTCATTTTCACACCGTACAGTGTGGCTAGACTCTAATATGGTTGATCGATACACGGATAAATTATGATTCTGTGAACATTGCTAATTGATTCGCAATCATGTACAAATAGTGGTAAAGTGTGATCACAAAATCTACATATTTAATCGTGTATCGATCACGACATAATATAAACATTTCCGTCATTTGTTTCCACTTATATGTTCATCCTACGGTAGATTTATTTACAAAAATACATTTACACGTATTTATATAGAACGTAATTAGATTTGATCATCATCACATCGTCAAAAATTGTTGTACAACTCCATGTTGATTTGTGACGAGCCGTTCACCCGTCGCATTCTCTGTATAGACGGATAGTGAACTCCAGAAAATCGTTGGCTTTTTTATCCATAATGTTGCAAACGTCCTGGAAAAAATAGAAAAATTTTATTATAAAGAACAAATTAAAATACTTTTTAAAACAAATATAATATTTATTCGACTCCTTATTGTGCCTTTGGGTGGTATGATGGTCAACTCGTAAGACTCACTTTGTCAACAACAGTAATAATGTATTTAAAATAATTAGTTGTGTATTATATGTAGAACATGATAATATATAGGTAGTAGAAAAATGATTTTATAATAAAATTATTCAACTTGTTTATTTTCTTCATAAAACTAAGAGAAGGCAGTTTCAGTTTATTCCATATTTCTCCACACTTGAGAATTGGACAATAATTGTTACTTCTACATCAAAAAGGTAATAGCGCCTGTACACGTGCATGAATTTACTGGCAGCAATAGTGTGTATTTTAAACTATTGTGACAATAACTGTTTACACGTAAAAGTGCTGATTGTCTCTCCAATCTCATTCTTCAAGATTAAGTGAGACGCGATGTTGTCATTTTATAGCACTATTTGACAGGTCGTAAAAATCGGTTAACCTTAAAATCAGCCTCTCCGTGGTGTAGTTCGTTTTTTTGCTGGCAGGTTCACCTCTATCGTTCTACTGCGCAGGCGCAGATCGAAATAATCCCAGCTATCGCATGAAAATTCGGAAGCTTCTGAACTTTTTTGATTCATGCGTGCAATCTTGCAACTTGCATGACAATACCTATTAACACATGCATTTTCTTGTTATGGTCGCAATAATACGTACTGTCAGCAGTGAATCCATGCACGTGTAAACGGGTATAACGCATTCCTCATTATTTCTGTATTCTCTGATCTAAGTAAATATATGTTTTTGGAATTTGACTCCTAAGGAAATGAAACTTTTTACACCATTAAATTCGATTTATATTCAGCTTTTATTAATTTTTTTTAATCAATTTGAAAATTATATGACAGGAACTAGGATATTCAGCAAGGAAATAAAGAGCATAATATCAGCTTGTTGTTTAGTAAAAGTAAATTTATTAAGGAAAACAATATGATGATAGAATATATAATTATACAATGAATTCATATTTTTGTTACCTCATCATTACTCAAAAGAGAAGCTCTGAACATCATGTTCTTCGACTTAACTCCATTCACATTGATATCGAAACTGGATCCATTAGTTCCACTGGAGACAGCCTTGGAGTAACCGTCCACGACATGCGCCGAGTCTTTGGAGTGACAGTCGGTGTCTTGCGTGTATACCGTCTGGTTGTTAAGGCAGTTCGTGAATCTCTTCAGATTTGATGAGCTGAACACATTACATAATTATTAGACCTTGCATTCATAACAGGATGTCCTAATTTATATGTTATTATTTAACATCTTCTATGCTGCAATTAGTTAATTGGTAGTAAGTAATTAACGTAAGAATTGGTGTAATTACGGCGAGTAAGTTCGCTTTCGGCAGTTAACCGGTTTATCGCCCTGGACAGGCTACAAAGGTACACAAATGGTAACATTCAAAAAATGTTATAAGTAATAAAACAGAGAGTTGTAGTGGCAAATAGGTGCTAATTTGATCTACAAAACCAAATGAAAGTCTAGAATCCTCACCCATGTACTCGATTTATCATATATTTAAGTGAAAATAAATATGGTGCGTAGAATAAATAACCTCATACTAAAAGAAAGCGAATTGCGTATATAATATTGTTTGTATCAAACTTCACTTCAAACTTCCTTTTCCATACCCCTCCCCTCCTGGGTGTGTAACAGTAAGACTCGAAAGTGACATTATGCAAGGCAGTATAAATTGTTATTGTCTTATCAACATTTATAACGTGAACCCCATTCATACTGCTGTTCCAACCTAACACTTCATACAGTCCACTCATTTTTACAATCAGACATAAGGTATAGTTGGTAGACTCTAATGGGTGAAGGGGTGAATCATGTAGCAAGTATGGACACTGTCCAGGATAGGAAGAGACAGAGTAAGTATATAGGAAGATATATACAAATATAGAACCGTTACGATCTGGCAATTATAAAGTAAATGAGAAACTTACTAGAATGTCAGCACGATCATTCTGTCAGGCATATATTTAGATAGTGGCACGTTGTATGTGACGTTCAGCAATCTGACATCATTGTAACAGAATGTGTTGACTCCTAGTGTCTCATTGAAGGCTGCTCCACTTATTGAGACCCCGACATGCTCGCAAGTTTCTGAAATGAAACGATTTTTAGGTCAATCAATCACCAAATCAAATCTGAAGTAAATCTATTCAGTACTATTGTTTTTTATTGACAATGCAAAGGTAAAATAGGTACATAATAATTTTGTGGACTTCTAATTGCGTTCGGTATTCGATATATTGACCAACCATGCTGCCAGAAAGCAAAGGCAATAGATGGAAAGTTTCGGCAACGTAGACTACTATTTTCATATTTTGGGGAACTATTAACAGCAACACAATTGCCGTATCATATTTAGGGTTAGGTAAGTGTTGCTCAAAGTTGTAAAGAAAATTGCTAGTTAAGTTGAGACCTTTTTCACCAGTTGTCAAATGTAACTTGTCTTATCTGAAGAACACGTTTGTTAGTATTTACAAATAAATAACTGTGAAATTCTCATACAATATAGTAATGTTGATTAGTATATCAATGATATAATACATACATACAATATTTATTCAACATAAACACTTACCATCTGGAAATATATCATCTTCTTCATTCAATTCAGTTTCTGTTTGAACAATGGCAACCACCTGCCTCTTAGCTCTTCTCTCACTATCAGCTGTCCTGTTCTCTCCGCTGTCCAAATATTTACTTCCGCTCTTCTTAGTTCCAGCATCACCGCTGGTCGTATGAGTGAACTGCCCTTTCGAAGCGTTCGGGGTAAATTTCTTCGCCCCGTTTTCATATACAGCGGTAAAATTAGACTTGGGCACCAAATTTCTTGTCAATTCAAGCTCCAATGTTTCTTTATTCAGATCTTTATCAACTGACAAGTCTTCGGCTAACAGCGCATCCGTCGAATTGACAATATTCGTCAGTCGTCCGCCTGTCAGATTTACATGCCGGTCTGGCGATAAGGGGATAGGTGCAATTTTGTTTTTCTTGACTACTCTCTCTTCCGGTTCAACGCTTGGCAATACGTTATTAGTGTCTTTAGAGTCGTTGATAATGCCGTCGAATTGTAGCTCGCCTTGGTCTTGGAACTTGACATTGGTCTTCATGTTCTTGGGAGTCTCCGGTCCGCTTCTTTGTGTGTTTTTGACAGGTAAATCTTTTGTTTTCTTTATCACTGTGTCGGTTTTGACCGCTACCGGTCTCGAATCGGTAATGTTCTCGGCCATGTTGGAATTTGGCGGCGATTCAAGGTCATCGATTACCAGACCTGTATTTTCTTCACCAACTATTTTGGGTATATCAGAAATATCACTGCAGCAAAACACCTGTAAGACAAATTAACAATAATGAAAGACGTGTACAGATAATTGTACGTATGCAGTTCGCCGTATCACACTTCACCGTGAAATGTTGTATCGGAAATATATGGCCGTATATTAAGAGCATACATAAATGATACAGCAAATAATCGCAATTCATATCACAAATATACATGCACCAAACGAAGACAATACTCTAATGAATGCAATAAACTATGATCATCATTTGGAAAGATTGAACTATGTTCTTGAAAAATAACTATATTTTTTTGAGAATTCTAATTTAATCATAAAATCTTCAGCGTTTTTCAAAATGCCTGTCTACACTAAATAACAACAAAACGGCATATTTTAAATCCTCTTGTTGTAAAGATATGAAAACGATAATCATATATTTTTTATTCCAACTATTTCCTTATATCATATAGAATTCCATGAGCTAATTTTTTTTTTTGGAATAAAATAGGTAACATGAAAATATTACAATACGCACGCGGGTGAGTATTTTCAACAATAAGTGAGACAAAATTTCGCATTTGTCGCCCATACGCCGCCAATCGCCGAGCGGCATTCGAGGTGGCAGTACGTCGATTTTTTTTTGTGATGGCATCGTAAGAATATATTCTTATATCGTGTAAAGATGACTAAAAAACGTTATGCCTGTACTCAAAAAAGAAAACATGCAAATGAATATATTATTATTATTACTAATATAACAATACATATAACACTAAATGGGCGCATGTTGAATGTTTATGAAAAATTATGTTCCGTGCAGCACGCTTCATTAGCTCAATCCGCGCGTCACATAGTTACGATCTTTTTAGACCATGCCTCAGCTGAGGTTGACGGTGAGAAAGACGGTCCAACCTCTTTGGGTCGTATAACATCATTGTAGTGTATTGACATAAAATACATGTCTAAATAAAATACGGTTCTTGTCGGTATACACTTTACAGGAAGCCAGCAGGAAACAAATTTTGAAAATAGCCAATATACTGGATTATTTGTTAGGTTAGGTTAGATTTTCATTCTTGAATTCATGAATTTTGCCAAAATCAGTTATGAAAATTTAATTAATGTTCATATTGAATCTAATAAAATTGGAGACTGAATACTTTTTCCGATAAGAAAGTTCACGGCAAACTATGCCACGGTGAAATGTTTTACGTACAATTTACATGTAACCAATGAAAGAATACCAAAGGAAACCTACCTTCTCTACATAGTGAGAGCCAATAAGTAATATAAAAAAAGTAAGCGGAAAAAAGGTTACTAAGACTAATGATTAAATTCATTTGTTGCAAACTTAATGATGTTATGTATTACATTTTTAAATATAATTATAATTAGATTAAGTCAATTGGTCAATTTTTTATGTGAGGATTGGAATTTTTCTATTAATTACTAGATACATTGACCATTTTGAACGCGAAACATGTCCGACTTATACTGGGACCATTAATATTATAATACAAATGTAGTTATGTGTGAAATTAAATAATGCACACCGACCAAATCTGAACTATGGAGGAAGGACATATTCTTCTGGCATTGCGACCACTACGAAATCACTTTGGTAAGGTGTTAGTGTCATTTGAAAGTGACGATACAAACACCTAAATGAGTCGCCTCACTCCCAGATGAAACTGACACCATTCTACCATGACTGGTCTTAATCAAGTATCCCAAGGCACAAAAGGTTATGTGATATATTTGGGTTTGTTTATCTGGACTATCCTCATTCCTAATTAGTACAGATAATAGACATTTTACTGTGCTTGAAGAAAACCAATAATGTTATGTAAATTACCTTTCCATCGGGTAAAATCCAAACGTTGCAATCCTTAAACTACAGTAAGCATAAAAAGAGATACACATTTGTTATTGAAATAGATGTAATAATGTAGTTAAGAAATAATAAATAATAGAATATTTAATAGCGATGAGATGTCTAACTCAGTTTTTTCGTTTTTCTGGGGTGGACAAGTCTGGTTCTGATCCACACATATGTGATTTCTCAAAACCTTGATTGTTTCACTTTTACTAGTTTATCAACACTGTTGTCATCGGGCCTCATGCCTGTTGTTAAAATAAACATAAAAAAAGACAAACCTGACATCCTTGAATGGCGGCTACAGTATCCCCATTATGATTGAACTCGGCAGCCTGGCAATTAACTGGCCGGCCGATTGGGTTAACCGTCTTGAAGACGGGGGCAGCCTCCTGCGCATGCATGGTGCTCGGCCGCAAGTTATTCCGGAAGAACGGGAATTCCCCGGTACGGGCAGTTTGCGGCTTCAAATAGTCTAAATTTTGGTAAAAAAAAACAAGAGAAAATCAGGTAAGACAGTGGTATTCAAAGTGTTCTCTGGAGCACCGCAAGGTGATCAAAATAAATAAAAATTCCATACAAACTTAATATTTAATAGTGATGAAAAAACAGTACAATTTGAAATATAATATTATTAAATCGGCAAACGAACTGGCGTATTTATTGGCACCATTTAGAGAATTATGCGGGAAGTGAAAGAATCAATACATGTGACAGGGAACACATTATCCAGTACACCAAAAAGCAACAATTAATACAGAGAATTTGGGGGAAAAAATAAAATTCTTATTAATATTCGAATAAATGGAAAAAATGCCGTGAGAATGTGATAAAAATCGAAGATTCTTACAGGACAAGTGATTTAATAGTAGACACACATATGGATAATTTGATAATAAACATTGGTGCGGAATCGGATGACAGTAGCGATAATAATTATTTAAACAGTGAATCAGAGTAATCCTCGGTTTATATTCTAAGTAATTTTATTTTATATTGAAAGCAATTTTAATGATTTACTACGTGTAATACAGGCAGATCTCTTCTTAACCGCTCTCGTAACTGACCGAAAACAGGTGAACACATCCGAACATTAAAAACTTATTTAGTCTACTTATAACTATATTATAATATGTGGAAAATGCAATTTTACATTTCCTGACATAAACGTGTTATGCCGCATTTAAGCGTCAATTACATTGAGCTACTTTACGAGTTGTTTGTTGGCGAATTTAAAAGCGGGCGATTCAGCTACTGCGATTGTGATGATGACACACAAAACTTTCCATTCGCTGAGAAGTCACAAGCCAGCGACTATTTTGACAGAACGTAGTTCGTTTTTTTACCGGGAGGTTGCTACTACGCTCTACTGCGCGGACGCAGTAGGCCCACACGCCGGCGTGTAGCGTGTAAAGTTGACCGGCTTTTAACTTTTCTCGGTAGAATGTTTACAATCTGCTTGTTAGCTTGTTCAATGATGACACTGGGCGACTTTACAGGTAGATTGTAAATTCGCCAACAAACAGCTCGTAAAGTAGCTCAGTGTAATTGACGCATTAGACCAAGCGAGCGAATGTTTGTTCTTCCCCCACCCCAGTGAAATTCTCCGCTTTTTGTTGAGCGAGCATAAGAATTTCGCTGGAGTGAGGGAAGAACAAACATTCGCTCGCTTCGTCTAAATGCGGCTTTAGGTATAAAAAAATATTTAATGATTGAATGATTCCGTACCTAAAACAGACTTGGACTTGCTCGGCACTCTCATGTGTACTGAAAAGTCCAGTTCATTGTCATTGTTCAGAAGAGTGATGTGTGGAAGCGTCGTTTTCATAGATTCTGAAAATAAACAAATATAATTATGAATTATTATAAGATTATACATTTAAATGTATGTGTCGTTTATAATAAAATAAAATAAATAAATACATAAAATGTGGCTTGTAGGTTCAGTAGATATATTGTACAATATCTGTGATTTAGATTTTCATAAGTTGAGAAGTGATTGATTTTGGTTGCTCAACTTTCAGTGGGTGTAGAAATACTTAAACTAATAAATTAAAATATTAAAAAATAATAATAACATCTCAATCAAAACAATACAAAATGTATCCACAAACTGACAGTTTATGCGAAATTGTTAAATAGCACCGATGGAGATCTAGTTGGTAGAGTATCTGTCTCTGAAGTGATCTTCTGAAGTTCTTTTATAAATTTGTAAGGAGTGCTGTGCACTTTTATGGTGTTAGCCGCCACTGATTGTAATATAAACTGATTATTTCACTACTATTACACGACTGTAATTGGGCCGCACTTGCTGTAATGTTTAAAGGAAAAAAATATGCTGTACTGTATATTACCTTTGTATGTGGCTTCGGTAGTCGGTGTATCTTTAGTAGTTCCGAGCATGCTTTTTACTGTGTACGGCAACTTTGAAGGCACTTTGATATTCTAGAATTAATAGAAAAAAGACATTGTAAATACTCAGGGCAATAACTCTGGAAAATTAATGGGGCCTGATATTATGAATCGATAAGCCAGCGCATTTCAATCAATTAAGCAAGATTTGGAGTTAGTGTTTGGTCACCTGAGTTGTATGGATAATCATGATCCGCCGAAAAAGGTTATATGTCAGCGAATATGTGAGACAAATTAAATTTTATTTATTTACTAAGAGGAGTGTTTTTTTTTTAATTTTTTGCTAAAGCGGCACACTTGATCCTTTGATAAACTCCCATGATAAGACACCAATCGACTGAGACATGGCACAGGAACAAACGACTGACGACATTCAAAATGTGAGAACTGTTAGTTTGCTAATCAATCACTGTGCTCAACTAATATATACGTGTAGATGAGCTACCGAATAACGATTATTTAATTGCGCTAGCTGGTTACGTATCAGCCGAACGTTGTCATGGGTGTGGATTGTGAGAATGTTTGATGTCATGTTATTGTAGGTAAAACTTAAGAAAATTTGACAGCACACTAGGACACTTGCGGCACAGCGGTTGAAAAAAACTAATATAGAGAAAATATTAGTAATGATAAGTTTATTGGAGTTATTGCATAGTATTTCGACTCTAGATAGAAGGTGAATACGTGTATTAATTAAGGCGCTAAGTACCAAAAAGTAGTATTGCCTGTGGTTACAAAATACTGAGTCATTGCAGTAAAATTGCATGAAGCAGACATTTTGAAAAGTGTGTCATCAGCCATTTTATATTGAATGCCGTTGACTACTGCCGTGGTACTTACACCATTATAAATAAAACACGCCAACGGACTTACGTTGCCAGATTTAAATATTTTGCTGTATTTTTTGAGTTACTTGAGGCACTTAGACCATAGTTGGTGTTATTGGCATTGGTACATAGAACATTTTTATATAAAAATGACAGTTTTTACTTTTTTGGTACTTAGCGCCTTAATTAATACACGTATTCAGGTATCTTACACGCATTTCATATTAGGAATTTAAAAGGCAGTTCGATGTTCGAATCAAATAATTGTACATATTGTGGGTATATTGGTAATAAGTTCATTATTTTCTTCTTCTATTGGTAGCCCCAAAAACAAAATGGCGGCTCGTGTTTCTGGTTTAAAGTCCGTTGTTTTGTTTACATAACCTACGTGCGTATCTCTCGGTGTTTTATGTGATTATACATCTTAAAAATAATGGTTGATATGCTTTTAGCTGTTGAGGGAATATCTTTCACAGGTGTTTTCTAATTTTGTTTACAAATGTCTGCTTTGATATTATGACATTATGTAGTTGGCGTGAAATGTCAAATTGAAGACGAATTTAATTATAGTATACTATACTACACTAGTACACCCATGGTGGTCCCGCGGCTTAAGCGTTGGACAATCACACCATGGGTCCCAGGTTCGAATCCTGGGTCTGGCAAGTAACATTGTTTTTCAATTTGTGTGTGAGTCAGGGTATGGACCTAATAGGTTGAGCAAGTGGCTGACATCCATTTCTCTTCTCTACCTCTACTCTGTGGAGGCTCATATGATCCTATTAGGATCGGACATGGTCGGGAAAAAAAAAATACTAACAAATCCTATATATATCCTTATATTTCAATGCTTATTTTGACAATATCTGTACATAGAAAATTGTATGCAAATCTGAGTGGAACGTCATAGTAGAAGTTTTTAGAAGTTCTTTTGAGTTATGTAGAATTTTTTAGATATGCTTACCTCAACATTAGGATTATGAGAACTTTTACTGCTGTCGATAAAGTTTGACATTTCAGTGGTCAAGAGTGGATTTCTGCGCGGCGAGTCATTTGAGCGGCCATCTGGTTTCACGAATACGTGTCGGTCGCTCTCCTGAATCTCCTCACGATGCTTCACCATCTGATAATCGGATTTCCGGTCAGGCGGTTCCTTGGACTGATTCCCCTTCGGTTCTTGATAGTTATGATTGTCGTGGTTCTGCGTGTTGCCGGACTTCTGCTGTGAATGCAGTATCCCCTGGCTCGTATCGTATCGTATCGATTTCTCCAGAGACGCCATGCTGTTCTTGTGGTACTCTATGAAGTATAGTGTCGATATAGCGACCAGGCTAAAAGAAAATTATTTATATCAGTTATAATAATAGAAGAAAAGAAAAAATATCAAGACACTTGTACTTATTAAAAAAAATCGGTATTTGTACTTATGTACGCGCATTAGAAGTTATACTTCTTTGGCGTAAAAAAACAAAAACAAAACTCGTGATAACCTAGATTCTTCGACTAGTTCTTAATTATCTTGTTAAATTACACACTCAAGAAAAAGGGCCGCTTATTGGAGCGCCGTTGGTTTATTTCTATACACTTTAGCTTATATTACTAAATTATATAATTATTTCTTGTTGTTTTTATTTTTAAAGTAACGACTGTCACTCTGACATTTAATCGTTTGCTTACGTAACGAATTATAAATGGCCGACAATAATAAATTCGTTTCCTAGGCAACGGAACAATTCTACTATCACACTTGCGTTAGTATACAGCTGACTGATTCGCGGCTAACTTCATACTGTCGCGCACTTTCGTAACGATGTGCGCGTGTAGCTCTCAATTTCACTCTCTACCAAACGCCCCAAAAGAAGTATAACTTCAAAAAGAAAAACTGACATTTAATATGTTATTTTTGGCAGAGATGAGGTGGAGGAGATAAAGTAGTTGTAGCTTGGATGTAGTGAGGGGAGATACAAGAATAAATAAATTAGATAATAAAGATGACAGCGTAAGGTTATAATTGCGGGTACGGATATACTGGTGAGATCGATGTGATTGAGAGATTGATTATATTCATGAACTGAGAGACTGGACTTGAGTGGAATGACGGTTGACTACGTTGAGTGACGGACTCGTGACGATACTAGAGCGTCACATGACGGATTCGATGAGTGAGGATTTGTGTATTGTCCTTCTTATTTATACAAATGCAGTCCATATATTACAAGAGATATTGTCAGAATTAACAAAAGATAACAGACCCTACTGATCTAGATATGATTGAGGAAATGCTGACAACCGTTTTCGTTATATTGTTTTGTTTTGACAACAAAACAAACATTAAAGTGTGTCCCCTGAGTGGTATGATTGCTACAATTAAAAAAGAAATATATTTCTGTGAATATATTTAAATTTGTTACAGAATTTTCAAATAATCTTCTTTTGGTACGGTCTTCTATCGAAAGTTGGCGACTAAATTGCAGTATATATATCCCTATATTGGCCCAGTCATATTAGAATAATAAAGCACACAATACAATACTGTGCTACTGGCAGATAGTGGGGAAGACCTTCAATGATAACTGATCAAAGTGAATAGGTCCATCACTGAATAAGTATGAATTTTATAACAAAGTTCCATAACTTAATCTGTAGGCACATGAATGTGCTGATTTTTATTTCATTGATACTCGTCTGTGTCCATTTATTATTTAATAAAATAATTTTCATCAATACTTATCAACGTTCGATAATGCAACTCACCAGAAAGCCATGATCAGCAGAAGTATCCCTATGACAATCTGAATGAACTTATTCGAGAACAAAACTTCCCGTCCGTAAAATCGTCTGTCGCGCCTTCTCGAACTCCCGTGGCAGACCGAAGACTGCCCTCTGCACACGTGTCCACTGCTGCCGAATTCACCGCAGCACATGTCATCCCTCGACCAATCACAACTACCCAACGACGACGCGGAACATTTCTCATCGTCTTTCATTATGGTCATCATGGAAACAGAACAATCCTTATTATATTTCATGTTATCTTCCGATCGGACTTTTGTATTGTTGTCTGCTCTTTTAAAAGGTATAAAGAATGGATTCTTCTTTTTATCATTGGTATCACTGGTGTCTCTTTCATTGCTATGATGCTGCGGTCGCTTTGCACAATGCACCGGAGAATGTCTTGAAACGTGTTCACAATGATGATTCTTGTGGTGTTCGTATATTTCTTTAGTCAGGCTGTGGTGTTTGGCGGTGTAGTATTTAACGCAGGCGTTCATTTTGTTTGTGTGATAAAAATTGCCATATTTTGAGGAGTGATTTTTGCCGTTAGCCGCCGTGCAGTACGGGGGGTTTTTTAATTTGCTGGGACTGTTCCGGGCGTGCCGTTGGCAGCACTGTGGCGGCTGTCTGCGGTACGGCACCGGTATATTGGCGATGTCGCAGAAGTGGCCAATGGAGATGTTGCCGTCACTGTGGTTTGATTTCCCCGAGATCGAGTTGTTTGTGGAGGTGGACACTCGAGATGCAACTATAAAATTATAATTAATATCCATATTAGATTAAAACATATTTTAAAAATCAAACTAATATTTTATGTAAACAATATCAACACAGCGCGGCGCACCTCCAAGAATATTTGTCGCATGTCAGTATTCTGGTGTCTTCTTAGGTAAACTCTACCAAATACAACCTGTGGATGGTATTTAGTGGTTTTCTAAAATGCTGGAATCCGGTTGGCTTGAACAAAAGGTGGAGCTGGAGGCATCTGTAGCAAGTGGGCGTAATAGGTTTGACACCAAAGTAAATTTTACTATAGATATACCATTATAAATCCGCATTTGTTCGAATTTAGAACTAAGCTCATCACAGTATAAAAAGTATTGAGTGATATGTCAAATATCAGCATATGGCGCCCTCACTCAACGGACAACTTATACTGGTGGATCTATAGCAATAAAATATAATATGTCGTAAATAAATTATTATCATACCAGTGCTAGTACTCTCTCTTCGTTGCAGTGAACTGATCTTGCAAAGCTTTCGGTTGATTTTCTCGAGCTGATCTATTCTGTTTTCCAAGTGGTCCGTCACCTTGCTCAACTCCTTTACAGCGCCAACATTTTCCATGAAAATACGGTCCTGAAATTGGAAATTAAAATAACTTAAAAATTAACAAAATGAAAATATTGACTTCGGATACGAGCCAAAATATGGTTGTCTACAAATGAATCATATGTAAAATGTGTCAGTTGCCACAAGTAACCAATAAAGTCAAAACAGGCGACCATTTTACTATATTTTTGTTTTCAAACAATGCTGCCAACGTAGAGAATACAATTTTTTCTATAGTTACCAATTTTATCATATTACCTCCTAAGATCATTGAAATCAACATGTACATGACGTCAAGAAATCCAAAAATAATCCTTGTGTTATAGGTAACCTATATTATTTTATTGAAAAACTTTACAATATGCAAAATTTTAATACACTTGCCCTAAGAATTTATTCTATAATGGAAAAAGATAATATAAGGTGTGGTAGGTCAGGTCGGGGGTTGAATGCGGCTTGGGGGACTGAGTGCCACTAGTAATAATATTAAACCATAGTGGGTATAGCATTATAACCTTCAGAAAGAAAAATATTGATCGATAATGCATTTTCTTAAAACAAACAATATGATAAATTTAAATTCCTACCTTATTAACGACCAAAAATTTATCAATAGTCTCTCCGTTAGGCAGGACCACATCTCCGGCTTCCTTGACGGCTTCCGGCAGCACCTCTTTCACCTCCTGGGCGATTACTCCCGTGTCCGTGTGAATCACATCCATGTCACTCTCCGTGCGAAGACCCGAGTGCAGTGCAAACTGAGGATTGTAGCAGTACCTGGAGAGAGCAAACCAGCATAATGTATTTGTACTCTGTAGCATGTGTTATCTCATGACAATGGATACATCGTAATATCTTTATGTAACAGAGCCAAATGGAGAAACGTGAACGTCGAACACACGGAACAAATTAATAAGATAGAAATGTAGAAGCCAGTCACCATATAGAAACCTTCACTAAGACCATGTTGCTCTATGAATTGGAATACCGGGCCTCATCAAAACAAGATGAGAGGAAGCTGGATATCATTGAAAGGAAGATATTTAAAATGACCTTCGGAAGGGCTGTATGAAACAAAGATGGCAAATACGGTGAATCTGTTGGGCAAGCCACGTCTCAAGGATGTAAGATACCCAACTAGTGAAAAAGGTCCTGGACGAGATGGGAAAAGAAGGATCGGGACACGTAGATGGCAGTGGTTGGAGTGTGGAGGGACATCATTCTAGAAGAGCATCATCAGGGACATCATCCAAGCTTGCGGCTGTATAAAACAAAGATGGCAAATATGGTGAATCTGTTGGGCAAGCCATGTCTCAAGGAAGACACCCAACTAGTGAAAAAGATCCTGGACCAGATGGGAAAAGAAGGATCGTGGAGTGTGGAGGGACATCATCGTCGAGGAAGCTTGCGGCAGGCGGCCAAAACCCGCATTGGAAGTTCCGATGATAAATAAGTAAAAAAATATTCTAACCTTACAACTCTGATGTTTTGTACATTTCTCAATTGCTGTGCAGTATCGCATTCTTGTATATCCTGTTTGGCCCGAACGTCACTGGGTTGTACTATATGTCCCGTTATTTTCAGGTTACCTGTAATGAGATATCATACCATGTATTATAGTGTGAATAAAATATGAATATATTGTTGAATTTGTGTAAAAAATTAGAAACCACAACAATAAAGACAAAAGAATTAATTATTTCATCAGTAGACTTGTGATTCCTGAACAGGATGTATCATATGAGGCGTCTAATAAGAAGAACTGATGATGGGATGAATACAATGTTATCATTCACAATAAGCTCGTGCCACGGACAAAGGTTGTGCATACACTTATCGAAACCCCACTGAAGGCACCTCACTCGAAACACCAACCTCATACGTAATAGAATGTTTTTAATATTTTACGAATATAGGTAGGTACAAAGGACAGGATACAATATTCTTGCGGGTTGTCAGTTTTTGTTATTGAATGTTTTGATGGTTCTAGCCATCGATGTATTAAAAGTAGAGATAGGCAACGATTTGGCTTCCTCATACAACTGAATGAAGCATGCCGACAACAGCCGATACAACTCACGAGAAATGGCGACGCGAAAAAAAAATGCAGGGCATCACGGAGGATTTACTTTGGTCATTATAACGTACTCATATAGTATAATGTTAACGTGGAAATTTTGCCGCAAATTCATTACCAACCTGTTTCACCATACTTTTTCACCATACTTGCCGGCTTCACCATACTTTCATATACCATGCAGCCCCTAGGTTCTAGCATATGAGTTCACAT
The DNA here is from genome assembly GCF_057557595.1 of Rhyacophila brunnea. Classification (NCBI taxonomy): domain Eukaryota; kingdom Metazoa; phylum Arthropoda; class Insecta; order Trichoptera; family Rhyacophilidae; genus Rhyacophila; species Rhyacophila brunnea. The sequence goes on from NW_028233276.1 coordinate 4,842,640, forward strand.
AAGGTTATGTCCAATATTATTTTTCATTTTATATTTATTGCAAAAAGGGATTTATCAGCTGATAGAAATGGGTGTATTGTTCTAATTCTAAAGTCAAATAGGATAGAAAAAAGATTCTAACGTTAAAACCAATCAATCTTGATGCACAAAAACGTTATTCACCATTAATATTGAATTTTGTAATTAGACATAATATATTATAATACATTATTTTATATTAATGTAAACAAATCTTATAGATGGTAAATAGAATAATTACCATGTATGACACAAGTTTCATCAGGTCTGTCGGTGTTGATACCGACTCTTCCCGCATGGAAGATGCTATCCGGAGTCACTCCTCGCTGCCAACACAAGTCTACATCTGATTCAAACTGACCAGGATTGGAAGCCTGAAAATATTACAGTGAAAATCATCAATATTAATTATTAATAGGTTATAAGATATGATTGTGTAAATCTGTTCCTACATAAAATCACCCTTTCTGTCACTCTACTAGTCTACTACAACATACATCATAGAGTGATAAACAATAAAAGAGAAATAACTTGTGTTCTGTCCTTATCAGATTAAATGCTCTCAGTACAACTCATGTCATCCATAATGCTACTGTAGACCAGCACCAGTTATAGGAAAACAGCAAATCCTGTGTTGCCATAACTGATGATTATACCCTGTTATTTATGAGTTTATATTAAGTATTATCATGGTGATTGATGTAAGAGAAATCAAAAAACTATAATAAGCACAATATGGTATGGAAATGTGCATGTTGGGTGGGTATAAGGCATTAAGATCACAAAATCAACCAATGAACAACAAGGCATACAAGAATAATATGATATGACTAGAGGTTGGCAAACTGATGAACCGGCAATGGCCCGGATAACTCAATTGGTGAATGGACAACAGTGGTATCCAAGAGACACCATACAACCAGAGGATTTCAATAAAAGCCGCCGAATCAAGGAAAATATCTTAAGATATACTTGTCAAGTATCATGGTGTCACTTTAAATTAGCTATCCTAAACTTGAATTCTATGCTTTTAATGATAGGGAAAGATATATTTCAAGACTAAACGTACCCTGACAATGATGCGTTCACTGGCCTGGCTGGCGACTGGATAATGCTGATCATGCGTGTGCGCGTGGAGTCCTACGACCAGCTGAAAATGCCTCTGATCTGGGTTCGGCTTTCCCTTCTTTCTCATGTTGTTGCAGGTAGTCTCGGAGAAGTGCAACCTGCCTACGGTCACTTTGGTGACTTGCCCGTTTTGCAGGTCGACCCTGGAATTAAAGCTGCGATTTATAAAAGAAATTCTACACCGTTGTAGATTCAACTAGAATTTGAATAAGGGTACACATGGAGTCTAGAAAAGAAACAAGGGAAAATGACAAAGTTGTGCGGTTGTCACGAATACAGCTGTCATGCGACAAAATAATATTCATGAAGTCAGACGGTTGAGTTTTTATACCAACATTTCCCAAATGGGTTTCCGCAAGGAAAAAGTAAAAAAAAGTAACATCCAATTTAAAGGAACCTATTTGACCTAAAGTTATGGAACATACATAATTCTGAAAACACTCATGAGAAAATATAGCCAATAGAAAAAATCTTTGTCGAAAAACACCCGGCTGGATTCGAACCGGCGTCATTTGGGTATCGCGTCCTGTGCATTACCATTATGCTACGACTGCCATGCTTAATTGCAACAAATGTTAACTAGTGGCTTTTTTTATTAATACCTGCTCATTAGTGCTCTCCAAATTGAGCTATGGTAGGCGATCGATTTACTTTTTTCAAAAAAGATTTTTTCTATTGCCTATATTTTCTCATGAGTGTTTTCAGAATTATGTATGTTCATTAATTAGAATTATATTCTTAAATCTTGTGAATTATTCGTTGAATAAAAGAAATTGTTAAGTTATGGAGTTTTTTTGCCTGCAGTATGTTTTATTCTCTTAATAAGTAGGCTAAAATATTTAAAGAGTGTTGTTGTCTCTTCCTCGCCGTTACCCAGTACGTGATCACTCCAAAATTGGTATTGTGATATTCTGGATCAGCCTTCTCCAGTTCTCCCTATCCTCTGGAAGCCTTGTAGTTGATGCTATTGGTTTTCTTATAAATTCCTTCATTCGGTCACCTTATCCGTGTTCGCCTACTGTATTTTTTACCATGTACATTACGGCCCCCGTAGTCCAGTGAGTAAGATGCTGGCTTTTCATCTAGGGGCCCCGAGTTTGCTTTTCGTTGAGGTCACAGTATATTTGTGTGATTTTCTCAAAGCCTGGGTATTGTTTCTTTTCTATTATTAAATACAATACTGCTACTATTATAATTGGACCTCATGGCATGTTGTAGTGTTAAAAAAAAAGAATATATAAGTATGCATTGCTCAGAATATTTAATCCTTCGAAGCTTTTTGAGCCTCCGTGAACAATATAAGCCTATAAGGAAAGAATCGCAAAACACAACACAGAGGACAGTCTCTCATTGATGCACCACTTTGGAACTAAGCATCGGTTCTATGTTCTGTCCAGAACGCCCTCAGCAGCCGTAGCTAACAATCACAACATCTTGAAAACGTTGAGCATTTTCTTTTCTTTGGCTTATAATGTCCAGGATTCTACCTCATACAAGAGAATAAAAAACAACAAGCAACGGTCATATTATCTTTTTGCTTCTTAAAATATTGCGATCTCTCCATATAGATGTCGCTCGGGTCATAGCAAATTTGGCCAATAACGCTCCACCTCTACTCGGCACTAATAGCTCTGCCATCATGTTTTATAAAATATAAAAGGATATTCAGTAACAAAATTAAATTGGGAAACGTTGTACTATATCATTACGATGGATATCAAAATAATATTAGGTTGCAAAATTAATCATCCCATTTTCTCAGTCTACGAGTATATGCAATTTTAAATAAAGAAAATTAAAGATCTTAGGTAAAAGTGACTGTACCCGTTATTAATTTTACTTCATGGTTTAAAAAAATTCATAAACTCACAGAACAGGATGGAAAGGTTTCTTGGATCTGTCCGACTGGCTTTGTTCCACTTTGATAGTCTGATTCGGAGCTTCAACCTAGAGAGAAAGGAAGATTATACGATTATATATTTAACAAAATAACTATTATGCAAATTTTATATTAATATTCAAGATCTATTGGGATCCTATGTGCAATATGGTATGATTTTTAGTTTGGCATTGTATTTTAGTAAACATTTTCAGCTAGTCAGCTGCAAGGTGTAGATCAAGGCCTGAACAAAAACTAACCGTGTGAGTGAGAAAGCATTTGGCACGCTTATATATCCACAATATGCATTAGAGTAAGATAGAATGTATACGGCTGAATTAAATATTTTTTGTACATGTCGCCTGTAAATATTGATTTGGATGACTGCATTCATTTAAAAACTGTGAGCACTTCATTATTTTGTGTTAAATATAAAGTTAGTGGTAATTATGTTAATTTAGTAGAAAATATGGTTAACTATGATGTGTTTAAATTTGTAGCCATACTGAGAAGCAACGTGATGGTATAACGCTTCATAGTTAAGTTAATAATAATAAAATTGAGGTTCTACTGTGCGTTATACAAGAAACATGGCTTCATTTTGCCGAACAATACCCACTAATTAATCAATGCATTATAGTTACTGTATTGACTATGTTACCTTGACTCCGTAAAAATGCAGGTGGAAGCTGGTAATCTTCTTGAATCCCTCGGGAGTTTTGACAAACTGTGCATCTCCTCGCAGCTGCGCATGGCATGTCACTTGAAAGTGATTCTTCTTCTGACAGACAAATGCTTCATCCGAGTTCGAGAAGTTAAAGCCTTTGTCTGCATCCACTCGGTAATGTGGGGCTGGCCTGGAGGTGAATAAAAACATTGAGAAATTCCATATCAAATATTTATACCACGTATTTTACTTTCTGTATAACCAAATTACTCACAGATGCTTGAGCGACTGATCGCAGAGGGTGTGCCAGGCGGTCTGCTGGAACGGTTGAAACCGGATGCACTGGTAAGCTGGATCTCCGTTCTGGTCTTGTGGATCGCCGGCAGGTAATGCACCGCCCAGTGTTACTAGGACATGAGGAGCGGGCTGGTGACTGCGTGGGGCTGATTCATCAGGAATGGCTGGAAAAGATATTGGAAAAATAATATATTGGCCGTCTCATCTATGAAAGTTAGCTGGGAAAGAAGTTCTCCCCATATGTTAAGTTGTATGTGACAATATTTTGTTTCCTTCAATTGGTGTAATAACCAGTTCAGTGATGTTAAAATGAGACAACACAGGATTCTACTGTTTTTTTTAAGTGAAACTTGTTTACACGTGGTACATGAAAATTCGAGATAGTGTCAGTTAAAAATATGTGGTTATAAAAAATAATTTGAATGCATCATAGACAGATCAATAGTGTTTGAGTCCCATCAGTAGCGAAGGGTGGAGATAGGCTGTTAAGATCAGCCATGAATAGAATACATTAAACTTATTTAGTCATATTATGTATCTGTTTTATTGAACTAAGACTACAATTTACGGACGGTATTGGTTAGTTTTTAAAAATAAATTCAACCCTACCTAAACCAAACCATAATAGTTTTGGTATATTTTGGACGATTCGACAAAATTGTGCACACTTTTTCATTCATACTTATTTGTTTTTGTTGGATTAAGAATACATATTACACATATTATTGGTTCATTTTTTTAAATTCATTAAGCCCTGCCTGAACCAAACTAAAATGGATAAAAAATATTATTCTATCTATAAAATATCCAAAGTTATGTATGATTTAATTGCATAATTTTAGATATTTTATAGATAGATGAGTATTTTTTGACTATTATTTATTATGGCTTGGTTTCGCAGGGATTAATTGTATTTTAAAAACTAACCAACACCATCTGTAAATTTTCATCTTATTTTCATAAAAACAAATACGTATGACTGACAAAGTTTAGTGTGCACTATTTTTGGCAGATCTTAACAGCCTACCTCCACCCTTCACCACTGAGTCCCATTCGGTCCAACTTTGTTTTCGAGAATTTTTTCTATTTGCGATATTTCTGAGGTTTATCAAAAATGATAATTTTTCTTAAAATAGTATGTTTATGTTTTTACCCGGTTCACATTTCACGCCAAGTGACCCCTGCGAAACGCTGCCATCCACCGAAAGCTTCCTCTTCTTGGACTGCTGCGGTACCCCGATACTCGTGGGATACCCGACGCTACTCCCAACAATACTATCGCTCCCCAGCTCCACCCGTATCATATCCTGGCCGCCCATCGCACCGATCTCCATAAGATTCTGTCTGGTCTCCGCATCCAAATTATGCTGGTGGTTAAGATGCTCGTGGTGATGCAGCTGAACGAAGCCTTCGTTCAACTGCATCAGATGCTGCGCCATCAGGTGCTGGGGCATCGGGGAGGTTTTCAGCTCTGCGTAGACTTGCTGTTGTGGCGCGTTCATGACCATCGTTGGGGAGTTCATGTTGTTGTTGTTGTTGGGAGGGTTGTGCGAGGGGGAGATGGGGGTCTGCGCCATGATAGATTGGTGCAGCGTCGCTTGTGATTCTGGGCTGTATGGGTGCTCAGAGCCGGAATCAGGGGGGCTCTCTGGTAAGTGGTGACTGGAGAATAAAAAAAGTACCTATTAATTAGATTGTTATTAACAGCGAACCGAATGTAAGTGTGGCCAATATAAATATTTAGAAACACGGGTTAATGAAAAATGTGACCAGTAGTAGGTAATACAAACTAAAATTAAGATCGCAAGGAGTGTCTTTGTCAAAATGAAACGGCTTCTTGGCTAACCTAGATCTGAGACTGCGTATGGTTTTTTTATGTTATCTCGATCCCTTCTATGGACGCTAAACCAGGGGATGTCATGGAGGGTTACATGTAAGTTGTACGTAAAACATTTCAGCACAGTGGCACAATTCGCAGTGAGCTTTCTTATCGGAAAGAGATGACTGTATACTATACGGTCTCCAATTTTATTAGATTCAATATAAACATTAATTCAATTTGCCTAGCTGATTTTGGTAAAATTCATGAATTCAAGAATGTTCAAGCTGGCCTCCTGTTTAGTGTAAACTGACAAGAACCGTGTTTTATTTAGACATGAATTTTATCTCAGTACTATACGACCAAAAGAGGTTGGACGGTATTTAATATATACGGCCATATATTTCCGATACAACATTTCACGGTGAAGTAGGATACGGCGAACTGCATACGTACAAGTTTCCGGACACGGTCACGGAGAGTTGATACTTTCAAGATGTAGCTATACGGTCGTATCCTCAATCATGCTTAGTGACAAATTAATATTGACGTCCTCAAACTAACGGGAATGGACCGAGAAGTTCTGTGTAGTATCAAAACCGGGAAACTACAGTACCTCGGCCACATTATGAGAGGACAAAAAAACAGCATTCAAAGGAAATGTCAATGGTAAAACGTAGCAGACTACTCCGCAATTCGTGGCTGAAGAACTTCCACCGAACTGTTCCAGGTAGCAGATGATAGAGAAAAGGGCAGCTTGATGATGGCTGACTTTCGTTAGGGGATGGCACGATAAGAAATTACATTGGAAGCTAGCTGATGGTCGGTCATTAACATTTGTTTTAAAAAAGTTCTATTCTTTTCTATGGCACTATACAGTGACATCCCGTGGGGGTAGGCAGATTGAGCGTCGCTTGGGGGCGGGAAATCGAGGAGAATCATTAGGTATATATCGAGGGTATACTGACAGAACGCATTATTTCAGTTTTTGCTGTTTTTCTGTTTTAAATGCCAAAATGTATACAATTTTACGCTCTACGTCCTGGTAAAACGCACAAAGGCATATGATGTAATGGTGAGAAAATAGAAACATTATTAAATCATATTGTTATTTTTTTATTCTGATAGAAAACATGATAATGACCTAATGCGTTCTGCGTATACAAAATACAGGACTTGTAACATGTCGTATATTATGTTTGCCATAAAGGTTAGTCTTTATAATGTAGAAAAAATGTTTATAAATCATAAAAAAATCTATGTGGGAGAACGCTTTGAAAAAAAAATTAAAGTCCTTTTTGCGATTATCTCAGAACTTGTTTTAATGAGATAATGCTTTCTGTCAGTATACCCTTGATATATAGAAATAGCTACATAAAATTAGTAATAACGGAAATATCTTTCCATTAAAAAATTCAGCTCACTGGTTGGAAACAAAATGTATTAATCACTGACTATAAAAGTTTTAACAGGACTTTATTTTTTTGTCGGGTTCGCGATGTCTAGTTTACTTACGTTGTCCTTGGACGTCACGTTCTTAGTGAACAGCAATGGCACGTGCATACCTAATTTAAAATTTATCGAAATATATTTGCCAGTCACTCGCGAGTTTTGGAAGTTGTCAAGTGTATTTTTAAATGTACCTATCTGAAACCCTAGACTCGCAATATTGTCTATTGAACCAGAGATGGCATTTAAATTAGATTTAGTGGTATATATCTTGTTAGTAATGTATCCATACAACACATTTCTTAGATATTGGAGCCATGAAAGGATGATAAAAAGTACTGTATAAAAAAAATGTGGCGGCATTTTGGCACTGCCTAGGGGCATTTTGTCTAGGGACGTCACTGGCACTACATTGGATATTTACAAGGTGCAATGGTGCACATCAATTTCACCACACACATAACTTGGGTGACCTTCCTTAGAGTATGGATGGTGAGACTTAAATTTTAAGGGAAGTAGCTTGGCATTAAACACCGGTAAAGGACTGCGATGTCCAATGATAAGGGGGAACATATACCTCGCATTATAACGAAACAAGACTGGGAGTTTTTTGTTTTCAATAAGGTGACTACTATTGGAACTATATGGGGAAAAAAGTGTTACGTGCAGATTCTCCGCACTTTCACCGTCAGTGCTGCAAAGAAATGTGACGGCAGTGACTCCAGATGATTCTTGACACCATATGAAATTGTCTACCAATACGTACGGCATATAAAAAATGCTGATACTTTAGAACTCAGTCGACTGTACCATTTTTTGAAGACATGAGTAATTTTATTCAGCAGCTCGCTTACCCAGGTGTGGCTTGCTGGTCATCCGAAGCGGCCAGGGTGTCGGCGAAGTAGCCTCCGGGACCCGCCCCAGCGATGTACGCCTCCAGCTGGCTGAAGTCAAGGCCCTCATTGTCGATACCGCCCACAAAATCTGACCGCCCTGAAACAACGAAAAAGATACTCCTTTTAGTAAATAGGATCATTATTTTAGAATCTGAATCGTAGAATTGTCATTTGCCTGCGTGGTGGAGGTACCATAACGGTATATTTTATAAGGATTTATTAGTTATCCACATTATTCAGAGATAAAAAGGAAACGGGGCAACAAATATTGTCAGACAACATTGTGAACACCCATTCCATTGGTTCAAATATTGGAAACTGGATTGAAACGCGAAACTGCGAGTTTGTGTAAGATTTTGTCTAACAGCGGACTTGGCCATAGTTCAATTGATGAAAGGGGTTCCGATTATCAAGAAATTCGTTAGGAGATTGTCTCACATTCCGTCAGTTCCGTTTTATATCATCAATTAAATCAAATTTATGTATAATGAACATAACAAATTACAAATTCAAAGCGTTCAAAACATGACATAAAATAAGTGTTAACAATTTTTAAAATAAAAATACAGAGAAATGTGACTTAATAATATATATATACATATACAATAAGTAATAAAATAAAGCAACAAAAATAAAAGTAGCACACAGAGTGAACTATCGATAGGCCCTATCTTAAAAACTTGTAAAACAATGTCCACCTAAATTCACCTCACGTAAGTGGAATTTATCAATATCCGAAGCGATTTCATTAAACATGGTTATTGCCCTCCCAATTGGCATATGGTTAATAATATCTATGCAATGAATATGCTTTATAACTTTGCACTTTATTGCACTTTTTACTACACTGATACGCCTCTTTGTCTGATTACTCGTACATCGCATAAAATAAGAACAAATAAATGATATTCACTTCATATTATATTACGTAAAAAAAATATTTTTAGAATATATTACATTATTGTCATCCTAGAGCCGGAGTACAAAGTTATGAAGTGGCAACTCTAATCAGCCGATCCAATTCGTACGCTATAATTGTAAAATTTTCCGACCATGTCCGATCCTAATAGGATCATATGGGCCTCCACAGAGTACAGGTTTGTTTTAACAGATTTTTTTGTTTTTTACGAGAAATGGATTTCAGCCACTTGCTCAACCTATTAGGTCCATACTCTGACTCACACACAAATTGAAAAACAATATGTGTACTTGCCAGACCCAGGATTCGAACCTGGGACCCACGGCGTTAGAGTCCAACGCTTAAGCCGCGCGGCCACCGTGGGCGCTTGTAAATTACTATTAATTAACGTCGCGTACTTCAATAATTGAATTTTTGTTTCTACTTAAATTGGCGTCAATTATCACTCATGTATCGTTGCATAAATATGCAAAATATACAATAACGTCTCTGTATACCTACTGAGACAGATTACAAAGTAAAGGCGAATTAGCTAAACCTTAATTTGAATAAAAGGCTAAAATTAAAATATTATGTTAGGAATTTTTGCGAATTCATACACTTTTATATGCATACAAGTCAATGACATTAATATGGACGAAGCATCTAGAAAAAAAATGATACCCACTTTTTTGTCGGGTCTGCCGAATGGCATAATCTGTTCTAACACCATTTATAATAAAGGTGATATTGCTATAAATTCCCGATGCTTTTTGTCGGGTCTGCCGAATGGTTCGGTTCGAACGGGTTCGCTCAAATGAATATTGACACTAGAAACACTGTTCTAACGCCATTACAATAAAGGTGATATTGCTATAAATTCCCGATGCGTGATATCGCATAATGGAAAATGCGTGACGTCTACCTATACATGTGCGAATTATGCGCGAATTTACTTGCTAGCTACTGTATTGGGTGCATTGTCCATTAATAATGTCGAATCGTCGTAAAAACGTCGAATCAAGGGACTATCAGTGAAAAAGGACACATTCAACAGACAGAATGCGGCCGCCCCCTGGCCTGCACTTTCACTTAATAAGGATTATTATTCAATAATTTGATAAAAAATATTATTTATTTACACCAACAAAACAAAACAATATTCAATGACTGTTTTTAAACAGTGTATATTATTTCCTTCTAATAGCTTTCGTTTACTGGCGGTGCGCGGTGGTAAATATAGTACGTTATAATTATTAGAAAAAGTTTGACCCCTGCATATTTATATTTTTGTATAAAAATAATATTTCAAAATGGTAATATAAATGGTACAATATTGGGAAGCACTGGGTTAATAAAATTTAACGCATATCTAAAAAAATCTTTATAGCTTCTAAAAATAATAAAAATCGTAATTGGTCGAAAGATTGCGCGGAATATTGTAATAAAAAATGTGAAATTTTTTATTAAAGGAAAACTAAATCATAACAATTTATCAAAACTGCCTACGTCACAAAATTATCGGCAATAAATTAAACAAACTCTCATGGACACAGTTTGTCAAACGTTTCAGCACCCAATTTATACTTACACAATATTGAAAAAAAAACTGAAATTCATTCGTGTGAGAATTACCTTATCAAATCCAACCAAATCAAATTGTTTCCTATACTACCTACCAATCAGCGATTCCGCAAAAAAAAAATCCATCTGGAATTCAGGCCTAAAGCTTTTTTATAAAAACGTGCTTCCATTTTTTTCCTGAATATTTCGCTCAACATAAAATTCCGTCCATAAACCAAATTGTAGACTTTAAAAAATAGGTTATCTTCGAAAGAAATCTAAAACATTTGTTTGACTAATTCTTTCCCTTTTTCTCAAACTCCGTAAATCAGCATCTCCCACTTTGAAGGTGCAAATCCCACCGATAGAGTATGTCTATAGGTCGTATTTTTTCTTCCTTTCGTGCCATATCCGTTATCAGCCATCGACGATGAGTTAGACCAGTTACTCCTTGTTCATCACTGTTCTAAATAGGGAAGGAAAGATGAGTTCAAATCAGTATCTGATGTTCTTGTGCTAAGACGTTCTTCTTAGTGTTTATTGAATTTTAATTGTGGGGTCCTACTCAATTCTACCCGGTGATAATGACAATGGCTTCTGCTACGAAACATCGAGGAAAGAAGATGAAGGAACACGCGATGAAAACCCAAAAAGCTATAAGTATGATAGCAAATAACTATACAAATCTCAATCATTATATTCTTTACACATAACAGATTCTTCCTATGTAGGTATATTTATTTTTCAGAAACTTATTAAATTGCATTATGGATAGGACCATTGGGTCCAATCAGGAAACTCAGAAATAATGAGAACTGTGATACCTAACGGGTAAGAAGAAACTGGCAACCGATCTCGAGTAAGGAAGAATACTGAATAAATTTAAACATGTGTCAAGAATACGTTATACGTCGAATACTGAAAACTGCTCTCGTTTTATGCATTTACGCTCATTTAATATCGGTGTATTACACACACTATTGGACGTGCATAATGCGTGTTTCATTTTCGTAGGACACTCTCACATTCAAAACCCTACATCAGAATGTGGCGTATTGAACACAGCTTATCGGTATTATATTTATTATCTGTTCTGTGGACCCAACCGACGCCAATTTGGCGCCGCTGTTGCAGGGTGCAGGACATGGTGAAAATCAAGCAATTTTAATCATATTTGATTTTTTTAAAGTTGAAATTACTTAATAATATAATATGTACCTATCATTTTATGATGTTAGTTATATACAGTCCGATATATATTTTTTAATTATTTGATTAATACTTAAAATATTTTTATTTAAATTTGTGAAAATAATGATCAGTTTGGTAGGTATGAGATGTTTGAGACAGTAAACACATATAATTGCCCTCCATCTAAATATCTTGAAGATTATTATATTTAGCTCCGGTTTTAGTATATCTTTCTTTTAAATTGGACTTTTTATCTATGTCATTTTGTATAAAAAAGGGCTAAAAAAATCCAATAAACTATATTTGGCATTATTTTTTTGATTCCACTGATACACAAAATTAACTTAAGATATAAAATAAATAATAAATGAGTTATATCAATTTTAGTAATCAGTGTGCCTTTTTAAGTGATCATGAAAAATTCACCCTGCCTCCAATGGGTTAAATTCACAAAACTTTTAGAAACTGCGTGAGGAAAATATTAAATTACGAAGAATATCTAAACATCTATAAATATGACAATAGCTATTACGGTGAAGCTAATATGTATGCCTGTGTTTTAAACGAACCCTATAATAAATATATAATGTAATAAGATCGCGTGATTGACTGGCTGAAACGTAAGACGCACCCCTGTTGAAGTCTCAGGGGTAGAAAACTAATGAAATGTGAACATTTTTTATCGAATAAAATAATGTACAATCTGGTGGAAATTTCTTGTCAATATAAATACTGTGACATGAAATCCAATCAGCGAAAACCGATAGATTTTATAATATTCGGTCCCATTATCTAAGTTAGGTTAGGTTAGGTTTCTATAATTCTGAAAACAATTGATAAACTGTCATGGTTCTTTAAAAATATTTATTTTGTGCATTATTTACGTCACATGAAATCAGACAATATTATGCAGAGCAAAGTTCAATATATTTAACATCCAATGTCATGATAATAATGATATAGAAATGTAGATAAATATAATTCACGTTAACTGGCATATCAGGTGTACACCGAAATATATATTGACTCATTGGACCTGATTACCTGCAGCTCATTATTAAACCTCGACCTACAAATGCTATCTTCTTTAACAGCTTCAAAAAATTTTCATATGACTCTTCTTTCAAAGATAACCATCTTCTCATCCTGTTGGCTGATTGCCCAACATTAGGATCTATATAGCGCTCGAATTGGATCGGAACGCACCGGAGCGCAACTCCTGTTCATGAAATCTTCGAGTCTTCCGCTTTGTCTCGTGGAAAAGTTATAAATTGTGTTCCGGTTCAGGAGTTATTATAAAAATCGTTACCTATATTAGTTTACATTTTTAATAAAGTTTAAATACTTGACATGTCGTTTACACCTATTTAAATTCTATTGCTGCAAACAATAAGAACATTTTGTGTTTCAAACTTGTGTTAAAAACAATACTCTGCTTATATGCGGCAGATAAAGGAAAAATACAATTTTTGATAACTTATTTCGAAAAAAAAAATTATAACTCAGAAAACCATTTTAAGTATGTCTAAATATTTAGTAGTAGTGCATATCAGACATTTAAAGACTATTATTGCATTAATTCGTTCGTCGGAGTTAGGTACGTAGGAATATATAAGACAAAAAAACTTGCACACATAATATTTTCGGAAAATTATCGAGCGCTCCGGTTCATAAACTTTTCTATTTAGAGCGCTGGTTCCATACGTTGATACTGGAGGCAAGAGATTTTTATACAATTCTACACAAAGCACAATAAATCAGTATGTATTATTACTATAAATATTATTCAATAATTCTAAGATACGCATTTAAATTTAGTATTTTGTCTAAATAGCTCAAAAGCTTTCAGTTGTGTACCCCTAATATTTTAAGCACAATTTTATTATGCTCCGCATTGCGCATTACCAATGGCCAATAAAATTACCTATATAGGTCAAGTTACAAATTATATTTTTTACTTACTATACCTACAATAAATGATCCGATTTAGGACAGCATCCTAAATCCTAAAACTATAATGCAATTGTATAGTTTTAAAATTCTGTTTAGTAAGCAATCATTAAAGACGCTGCATTACTTAAGAATGTAGGTATTTTTTGAAATAGTTAATACTTAATACATTTAGAATCTAATCTGTAACTGATATTGAATAATACATTATGTTAAATCTTTTAATAAAAAAAAAATCTCTACAATACCCCATAATGACTAAATTGACATAATAATCTTTTGTTTCAAAAGTTGTTAACTCCACTTTTGGCATGAATTATGTTCGCAATCTTTGCCATATTGTGCATTATTAATGCTCTACAAGTAGACAATAGCCAATTATTCATTTTAAAAAAATCACGTTTTGCTTGAAATGTATTGAAAAACGTGACGGCATTGTTACCCCGCCTCTAAGTTTAAAACAGAAGGTGTTAATTATTAAACTATAACAAATTATAACGACGAGATAATATGTAATTTGTGGCGTGACTTAAGTTTCATCAGAATATTCATGCGTTATATTCAAACGGTTAATTTCAAATTACGTCAACTCCCTAATCGGAGGTTTTAAACACCCAAATTTAAGGGTCTCAATTTATTTTGGGTGGGATATTGATTATAATATTTTAAACCGATTTTAATGATCTTGAGCATTGAATTCTTTGTCATGTTGATTTCTTGATAACCATAGCGCTTTTATTGAGGTTTTCTCTATACTAACATGTGAATTAATTATCTTTTGAAACTTTAGGACTAACACTATAGTTGGGAATGCTGGGCCTTATTAAAAAAAAAACATGAAAGGAAGCTAGATAATAATATGTTTGAGAGGAATATACCGGGAAGGGTCATCGGCTGCGGCAATTTTCTTTATCGCAAATGACGCAACTGATTCGTCGTAAAAAAATTAAGGGGGCCTCTAAACAGTTCAAACCAGTCATATAATTATTAAATTACAAAAATTAACGTAAATAAGATAATAAATCTTTCGAAAATTAAAATTTGATTGTATTTTTTTTATTGTAGGGTACCTCTACGTCACTAATCGCACCACTGGTCGTCGGAGCCGGAATCTATTTTGGAATAATTCAGGGGTGCGACGCATTCACATCATCCACGAATCGCACGCCACTGGTCAACACTATATTGTCAATCTTCGACTAGATACACTTCTCAAAAGAATTTAAAATTTCGAAAATAATAAGTTCTAATCGACGAGAAATATTTTCCCGTCGGATCTACGATAAGGATACCGTAATAGGGTAGTTAAATCAAGTTTAAAATACGCGAGCAATGAAAAGTAATGAATGATTACCCCATCAGATCAAAAACAATCATTTAAATTTTAAACGACAAAAACCTGGTATATTATAAAGCGTCTCTAAAAAACGTGTGCGTGTCTATTAAATGAAAGAACAACAGAATTAAGTAGTTTACAATTATTAACTACAGACTGTAGACTGTTAGAATGTGATTTGTAGGGGTAAAGTATTCAAATTAGTTTACGGTATCTAAGTATATTGAACAAACTTTAAAGACCCATGAGTAAACAATAATTTAACTGCCAAACGATTGAATAACTCAATTATGCAATACATTTATTAGCAATGTGCAGAAGCTACCCACAATTTAGTTATGACGTCCTTGCACTTGGTGACAATAAGTATTAATTAAATATTTTTTTTTATTCTATACTTATAAGATTCTAAGGTGTTATCTAAATTTCGAAGTCTGAGATTTTTAAAAATTACGTATTTTCTATAATAAGAATCTAGGTACTTACATAACATTCTTAAATCTTGAGTATATTATCCAGTATTAAAATTTAAAAAAAAAGTATTATATGGAGGGCTGAAAATACAAGTAGACCAAGTGACAAAAACCTACTTCTGAAATATTAAGCTTTGCACGTTTTGTATACCATCAATTAATTTATATATTTTTTTGAAAAGTTTCTGCCTAAGTGTAATAAAATAATCACAAGATAAAAAGAACTTTTTATATACTACCACGTATTTAAATTTTCTGTTGAATCATATAAACTTGACAATTCTATGTATTAATAAATACTTTTTTTTGTAAAGGTTCAAGGTCAAATGCAGGATGAGTATTATTATGTACATGTAATTTTGCTGACGTGAAATTCACACCCCTACATACAGAATTATGTAACGATTATTTATTTTTACTACCTATCTGTTAATATTACTACTTGCTGAAACAGTATTTTACCTACAATATGAAAACTGGCGGGCTTATACCGATACTTTGAAATAAATACTTACCATTCAGTTAAAAATCTGACTTAAGATTAAAAATTCACGCCAAAAATAAATAGTAAAAATAAATAAAAACAACACTGCCAATCTATGTACGCATATTGTGTCTAGTGGTAACACTGAGCTATCGTGAGAGATTAATCGTATTGAAAAAAAAGCATCAGCAGTCAGCACACCACTTTCATGATGTGATCAATGACCATGTAATTTGCTGTCATTAACTCTTGCGGTATGTTGAATTCAGATTAATTTTAATATCAGTTAATTGTATACTATCAAATATTACAGTATAATGGTGAGAAGTGACATATTTTAATTTTACAGTTGTATATTGGCTATGTTGACAATAGGTGATTCGCGTTATAATCCCACCATCAGAATTGTTAGTTATAAACCCAGGATAAATAATAGATCACCATTCGTGGTACAACAGGACGGGTGGGAACAGGTCCATCCATGGGCCCCACAAGGGGGGGGCTGACAGGGCTCTAGTCTAGGGGCCCAGGCTCAGGGGGGCCTGGCGTGGCCGGTCAACCAGATAAATGAGATAAACACACATCTTAAATTTGCTCTAATAGTACCTAAAAAAGACGCCCGCGGAGCTATTTCACTTCGGGGTTCTCACCATTTTAAAATATATGGTTGTGAGATACAATTGTTAGTTGTTGCGTGCTGAACGTAGTTATTTAATTTCATATGTTTTCTATAAAAATAATTACAAGATAAAAATAACTTTTTATATACCACGTTTTTAAATTTTCTGTTGAATCACATAAACTTGACAATTCTATGTGTTAATAATTTAGGACACATAAGGCAATTGTCAACAAATCATTTTTTTGCTATTTTTCAATAAACAAACAAATATAGAATACTGCAATGTCATTTTGATTTCCATAGTAACGCAGTATAATTTTGTTGCTAGGACCACCCCCTTAACAACCAATAATAGTGGATTGGATTACGGATTTCTTCCGAAATAACTTTTCATACAAAACAGAATTAACTGAAAATGAATTCAATTCTACTTAAAGATGGGTAAAAGTATTAAAAGAATGCATTGGCATTGTGTTCTGATATATTCTAAAAGTTTCAAATGTCTAGCTAGTCGGGAAGTTAGTTAAAAATCGATTGCAAGATTTGTACTGGATAAACAACCACCGGACAAACAAAAATACGAGCTAAGAAAAAAGTGGTAATAAGTGTGTTCGATTTTTTGTTATATGGCCTATCTAGTTCAGATGGTTGAATAAATTGTTCCACGAGACGGATCTATAGTTATCGAGATTTTATGAACAGGAACGGCGCTCCGGTCCATTTCGAGCCATGAGAAACACCATTTGGTAAACGCCACTGGAGAGTACCTAAGATTAGGTTCACCAAATTAGCGACCATGTAATAGAACGGGCGCTTACGTGGCAACAAGAAACTGTGGTTTCTGAAACAGTACACTTAAACAAGAGTTTGTTCATGTACCAAGTTGTAGGTGCATAGGTATTGAAATGTTAATTAGAAAATTTTGGGTTTGATTTATTAATTATTAAGTAAGTAGTTACCACTCTTTACTTACACACAGTGTTTATGAAATACTTTTTTATATTACAATATGGAGTTTGTGATGTTTGGGTAGATAATAATATTATTATCAATTGAGGTGGTGAGGACACTATTGGTCCAAGTGCACGAAAGACCGAGTGACTTAAAAAACTTGAAGATATGAAATTGTAAATTATACATAACAATATCAATGATTCAATCAATAAATAATAGGATTGTGTTCTCAAAATAAAAATTATTTCTAAGTAAATAAACCACATTGTATATGACGTTTAGATTTCCAGTAGTTACAGGAGCTAAGAATCTCGCCAAAGATCTTTGACCCAATCTTCGAGGATGGCATCAGGATAGGGATTGCAATACCGAATGAAAATGGTAATTCCGGTTTTTCGGTATTTTTTATTGAATACCGGTATTTCTTAAACATTAAAAAAAACGGAAGTAGGCGCTTATCAATAAATATAGCTATTAAAATATTTATTAAATATTATTTTAAAGCAAAAACCTACATACCTACATTTATTATGTTGATAGTTAAAAATGTGTTCATCATAATAATTGTATAACGAGTGATTTTTTACGAATAATTTGAATATATTGATAATTTTAACTAAAGCCCCCAAAAGTTCAAGTGCAATACTTCAACAGTTCAATTTAACGCTTGCACAGCCATCAATAATTATAGAATAATTGAACATTTTTGTCACGGATGTTTTCTATTTCGAAATGATATTATGATAATTCATCGCGACAATTACTTATATAAATATATTTGATGAAAATTGTTATATTTTTTTCACCTCTGTTGGATTCACTCAGCATTTTAGCAACACATAACTTATAATTCATTTTCAAAAACGTAAACGAGTGTGTTTTCTAAATACCGAAAATTCCGGTATTTTGGATTTTTAAACCCGGTATTTCGGTATTGATAAATACTGAAATACCGGTTTTGAAATACCGGTATTGCAATCCCTACATCAGGCCACGTTGCTATAACTATGAACTCTACAAGCTCTTTGATGAGCCTGACGTTATTAAGTTATAAACCAAGACTGTCTTCAAAGTCGATTTTTCATTTCTATCTTATTAAACTGTTATTTGTCTGTAAGCCTTGTGCTGGACGCTATTGATGTTCATACAAATTGATACTAATTAACATTATAAATGCCTAAATCCCCCACTAAAAAATCTGTAATCGTCAAAATTAGGTAGTTTTTTTTTAAAATCGTAATAAATGAGACCATCGAAAAAGGCTAGAATAGAAGGTAAATTCTTGTCCAACACGAATTTTGGCATGGTGGAAAAAATACCGTTATTTCACCCCCGCGTGGTTCGAAGAGTACACGCTGATATTTTAAATATTCTAATAATAATTCGTAGTAAGTATAAACTTATAGTACCTTATTAAAATCAGTACATACATTATTAAAAAACTGTTCCATCCCTTACGACAAACAAAGTGCCCGAGAAATTCTGATAATTTCTTATTACATAATTTTTCACCTAATTCTATGTCCAATATTAAGTATAAAAAGAAAAACATACATAATGTTCAAATGGCACGAATAATTTGTGGTATAATTAAAGTTAACGCAAATCCCTCGACATGCACGCTTCTATATATATATATATATATATATATATATTTTTTTTTTAACATATTGTGGATATTACAAATTAATTCGCCCAAATCAATTCGGTTGAACACAGTTATCGCCCTCTCAATTGGCATTACCAGTGGCAGGTTGGTTCTGCACCTTGGGAGAATAAACAACTGATGCTCTCTATTTCTAAGATGGTTATCAAGGACACACAGGTCAACACTGCCCATAATGGCAGAGTTCTCATTTATACCTCGTATAAGTCGAAAAAATACGTAGCTAAATAAAGACCTCTTCTAAATTGCAGACTGCAGTATGTAAGCATACCTAAGAGAAAGTCAGTTGGATAAAGCCACGGATAGTATCCATACAACCTATAAATGCGTGATGTCAAAAATTGCGGCAACCTATTTTACCACTTTTCTTAGCTCGTATTCTTGTTAGTCCGGTAGTTGTTTATCCAGTACAAATCTTGCAAAAACTAGCTTCCCGACTAGCTAGACATTTGAATCTTTTAAAATATATCAGAACACGATGCCAATGCATTATTTTAATACTTTTAGCCATCTTTAAGTAGAATTGAATTCATTTTCAGTTAATTCTGTTTTGTATGAAAAGTTATTTCGGAAGAAATCCGTAATCGAATCCACTATTATTGGTTGCTAAGGAGGTGGTCCTAGCAAATAAATTATTAATATATACGTGCGTTACTATGGAAATCAAAATGACATTTCAGTATTCTATATTTATTTGTTTGTTTGTTTGTTGCAAAATAGCAAAAAAATGATTTGTTGACAATTGCCTTATTTGTCCTAAATTATTAATACATAGAATTGTCAAGTTTATATGATTCAACAGAAAATTTAAAAACGTTGTATATACAAAGTTCTTTTTATCTTGTAATTATTTTATCGTGATGTTGTCACTTGTACTGTGTACCCTTTGGGTCCTCAGTTCCATATCATTTATTTTGGTGTTAATAGTTTTATTTTAAATATCGTATACTTGGAGACGCCTGAGTACAAAAGCATGCCCAGTTGGATACAAATTAATTACCTTCGCTTACGCGTACACTATTATGGTTTATCTGCCATTTTATCAGCATTTTCATCTTTACGGTTTCTTACTCCAATTACACCTTACCTGTATATTTATAATAGTGAGACCCCACCATAAAAATGTGTCTTATAACGGCTGTCATGTAAATTGTAGTAAGTATTAATAAACATGTTGAAATTCAGAAAGACTCTTTAAGTATATAGTTTTAGAATGGATTTTTTTGTAGAATTGGTTCAGACTAGGGATCGCAATCATCATCATCAGGGGCGCGACAACCCGGTGTGGGTCCTGGCCTCCTCCAACAGCTCCCTCCACCTGTCCCTATCCAGTGTGGCCGCTTTCCAATTTGGACCCCCAGAATACGGCAGTCACTGGCAGCTCCATCCAACCAGCGAATCTTTGGCCTACCTCTTCTTCTACGTCCTATTGGATTGCTGGACATCACTCTCTTTGCCGGTTCATTGTCATTCATACGGTGCACATGACCTAGCCATCGCAGTCTCCCAATCTTAATTGATTGAACTGCGCTGCAATCTTCGTACAGCCCGTAGAGCTCAGCATTAGATCTTTTCCTCCAATTGGTGCCATCCCTGATCGGTCCATATATACGGCGGAGAATTTTTCTTTCAAAGATGTACAGGGCTCGTTCATTTCGCAGAGTCAATGTCCAGGTTTCCGATGCGTAAGTGAGCACTGGCTTTACAAGTGTCTTGTAAAGAGTGCTTTTAGTTCGGCGAGATAGTATGCGGGACTTAAAATGTCATCATCAGGGAATGCAATACCGAATGAAAATACTAATAGGTACCGGTATTTTCAATTGAATACCGGTATTCGGAAAAAAGGGTGCGAGTCATGGACGCTAAATATGAAAGCAGCTGAAACGGTGGACTGCTTTGAGAGAAAGATCCTGAGGCGGATATACGGATCCATGAATAATGGTGGGAGTGGAGAATTAGGTACAACACGGAACTATACCGTTTATACCAAGATTCAAAACTCTCCACCTTCATAAAACTCCAGAGGTTAAACTGGGCAGGCCATTTCCAGCGCATGCCTGAGTCACGGATACCGATTAAGATCCTCGAAGGAAACCCAGGGGGGGAAAGGCCGTTGGGAAAGCCACGCACACGATGGGGTGATAACATTACAAAAGATGCCAACCAGCTGCTAAAAATCAGGAACTGGAAAAGAAGTGCGGATGACCGGTCCGGCTGGAGGACGGCGGTGGAGGAGGCCAGGGCTCGACTTGAGCTGTAGCGCCATCGAAGAAGAAGAATAAGTTCGGAAAAATATTATAAAAAAACTGAAACCAATAAATATATCGTCACCTCAATACCACAACTAGATAACTTGATTTTCACTGTTTTTGAGATAGCTATTGAATATGATTGTACATTTCCTTCTCTACAAAATGATAAAACTAGGTAAGTCAGAAGTTAATGGGAGCTGTACTCATTTTGTGTTTGTAAATATTAAATAACTTTAAAACCAGTGTGTATATGCATGAGATATTTTCAAATTACGTATATTCAGTACCTACCTATACAGAATGTTTCATTCGCAAATCTTGTGTCTTATTCGTTGAATAAAAGAAATAGTTTGTTAAGGGGGGACATGCTCAGTGTACGTAAAAATGGAGCTTTTATGCTATTTTCAAAGCATGATCCTGGACATTCCCTAAACGTTGTAGATAATCTATTTACATAATTTTGAAGCCTTATTATCCTTTATATTTATTTTAAACATGTTCAAACACGCGCGTTAACATGATATTACTCCCTACTTCATTTATCGTTTGTCAATTTATGGCTACGGCCGTATGTTGTAGCTTAGCCACTGGGAAATGCCAATAGAAATGGCGTATTTCAAAAAAATACTACCTTATTCTTAGGTCAATAATTATTATAAAGCAAACACTATTCGTAGAATGTGTATCACATTTGAATGGTTAAAGACATAGCTTATAATCAGTATCTTTAAAAGTGTAAATCTTGCCCATTTTTTGAATAATAAAATGCCTAATTCTTGTCAAATTTGGGATCACAGAGATTATCAATATAATTTTTTATTGTAAATATTTCACTATAATAATGACGACATAAATTTTACTAATTGTTTTATAAATGCTTTTAAAAATTAATAGATATAAAAAATCTTAACACCACTTCACATGGACGTACTGAAATATGATTATATTCTAAAACATTAGAGTGAGAGGTTTAAAAGAACATATACTATTTTATGTAATAAAAATACGTTATGCAGTCATCAAATGTTTAAAATAAATATAAAGGATAATAAGATATTCAAAATTATGTAAGTAAATAGATTATTTACAACGTTTAAGGAATGTCCAGGATCATGCTTTGAAAATAGCATAAAAGCTCCATTTTGACGTACGCTGAGCATGTGGGTATGAAAACGTCTAAAAATGCGTATTTTTCACAATCTCAATGGTAAAAAACAATTATGGCCAAGATCCACGCCGGATCTTTGAGACAATGAATTAATAAAATAATGCGAAATGCTCTTAAATTTATGAGCGACATTACAATAACTGGCAAGTCAATCGCTCAAATAAAATATACTAAATCGTTTTCAAAAGTGAAAAATGTTTCGAGTAATTATTTTTCGAGTGTAGTTATGATTTATTGTTACACGTCTCGAGTGTGAGTGCAAAGTAATAGTCAGACAAGCACGCGTTGAATTTCACGCGCCGGCGATTCCAGAATTGAAAGTATCTCTCTCAAAACATCACAAATTTAATTGAATTTACGTAAGCGAGAAGAATAGTGTAAGTATTAATTCTCTTCAGACCATTGATTTGGTAGGTAGCCGTAGATAGACTAAGTACCTACGTCGTCAAATAAAATTTCAAAAGATTCGCAGTTCCGTCGGCGTATTGCCGAACCTTCAGCCGGGCAGCGAAGTAGTCGCGGCTGGATCGATCTATCGTTTGAAAGCAACATCGCCCATACGCAGTTCTTGGGCATTTTCTCTCAGGACACTCCCAATCCAATTGATTCCGATGCTTCACATCACCAATTGAAGGGTCCCGTTATACTCTCGATTAAGACCAAGGGTGGTGCGGGGCGGGTTTGGTGGAGGGCCTTAAATTTATTGCCAAACTATCGTTTATTCGTCATCAGTGCGAAGGTGGATTTTTTTGTTTAAGGCGATACTTCAGTGAAACGGCAAATAATTTTCAACTATAGGCGCGACGAAATTTTGGACTCGCTGGCAGTCTGACATCGAACGTCGAGGTGTCAATACGTCATTTTGTTTCGTGATGGCGACGGGGGTATTAATTCTTAAATCGTGTAAAGATGACTAAAAACGTTACCCATTTACTTTAAAAAGAAAACATGTCAATGAATATATTATTATTGTTACTAATAGAACATACGTTAAAGTGCCCACCACCACCCGTCATATATGCACAACCGTGGATATGCACGGCCGCTTTCTATGACGCTTTAAACGTGTCTGAAAGAAGTGATTTTAAGTGCTCATTCCGTCCCGAGACGGAGCCGCACGGGACTGATGCTGCAACCATGCACCGTAGTGCTGAAAGAAGAAAGTTAAGAAAGAAAATGTTTGTTTTTGGACTGGCTCTGCTGTCCGCTGACGTTAAGCGCTTTGTGTACCCGCATACTGAGTGTCACGAATTGAAATGGATGAGTCTACAGAAGAGTCGGGACTATCCCGCTCCCCATACGACGCTGCAAATTTCTCAAATGCCGCAAAGTTGGCCTCGGTTGCTACCAGATCTCCATGACCAATTGGGCCCGTGTGAGGACGGACCCTGGCAAACAGCTCCGCTCGTTCGAATTCCATAAGCGGGCAATCCCAGAGGATGTGTTCAACATCTTGGTGGTCATGCCCGCAGGTACAACCCGGCCCATCTACTATCAAGCCAAACTCGTGGAGTCTGGCGGCGAAGTTGCCATGGCCGGTGAGAAACTGGCTAATCCAGTGCGAAGGTTGGAGTCTTCTAGTTTGGTGCCTGCAGAATACGTCTGGAAAAAAACGGTAAGTGTGCCGCCCCTTGGGGGAGGCGGTCCACCTCGCCTGCCATGCCGCAAATGCGGTCTTGTACACAATGTCACTTACAGTCTTCCTGTAAGGAACGTCCTCGGATCTCTGCGGTGGTGTCAGATGGACACCGGCGAGTATTGTGCTGATCCCCCTCAAGAGGAGGGTGATCGATCCTCTGACTTGGACGTGCAGATCGAGGGGTAGCACCCCCGCGAGTACGGCAAGCGCGTCAGTAGAAGTTGTGCGGTAGGCTTTGGTAAGCGAGATCAGCGCAAGTCGCTGCCCGCTTAATAGTGCGCGTCTCACGAGAGTTAAGGAGTTTACTCGAGAATGCCAAATGCTGGAGGCGTAACCGGCAATTCCCATGAAAATTGCGCCGTATGCAACCTTAAGGGCTCTAGGCTTAAGTCCCCAATTGCTGCCCGCCATTCGGGCCATTCTCTGATAGGCCGAATTGGCCTTAGAGACGGCCGTCTTGGCGTGGTGAACGAAAGACAGCTTGTCATCAAGAATTACTCCCAGATACGTAACCCTTTCGGAGAAACGCACTGAGGTCTGGCCAAAACGAACCGTGGGCGGCCGTCGAGTTATGTTGACCCGAGAACTACCCCTGAGGAGGACAGCTTCCGTTTTGCTCGGGGCAAAGGTCAGCTTGTTCAGCAACCCCCAATTAAGGATTCTGCCCAAGGCGTCCGTGGCTGCACGCTCAAGTGCCGGTCGGCTGGTCGCCCCAACAAGCAGGAGCAAGTCGTCGGCGTACGCAACGAGCGTGCAGCCCGGAGGCAGTGGCAGGGACAGAACGTCGTCAAACAGAATGTTCCACAGAAGGGGTCCCAGGACGGAGCCCTGGGGACACCCCATGGTGGTCCTCCTGTGAATCAGGCTGGGGCCGGAGTCGTAGGTTATCTCCCTATTGCTGAAGTAGCTTTGAACTAAGGCAAAGAGGTCCCCGGGGATCTGTTTCAGCCTAAGCTTTGCCAGAACCAAGGGCCACCACGCAGTATCAAACGCGCCCGCTATGTCGAGAAAAATCCCGGCAACGAGGTCCTTGCCAGAGCTCTCCACAGAATCGATCACAAAGCGAATCGCATCCTCGGTGGACTTTCCGGGTCTAAACCCAAATTGTCTTTGCGAGATTGGAAAGTTTTCCGACAGGTGGGACTCAATCCTGCTGTTTATCAATCTTTCCAATATCTTCCCGAAGACGGGAAGGAGCGTAATCGGTCTATACGCTTTCGGGTCACAAGGAGGGCGACTGCCGGCTTTGGGGATCACCGTGAGATGACCCTTTTTCCAGCAGTCGGGGAATATGCCACTACTCATGCATTCTTTGTAGAGTTGCGTGATCTCGTGTGAGGCAAGAGACCACGC
This sequence comes from Rhyacophila brunnea, assembly GCF_057557595.1. NCBI lineage: Eukaryota > Metazoa > Arthropoda > Insecta > Trichoptera > Rhyacophilidae > Rhyacophila > Rhyacophila brunnea. The sequence goes on from NW_028233276.1 coordinate 4,868,342, forward strand.
CCTTCTCGCTAGCGCGTTATCTATGCAGTCAAGCCCCGGGGCTTTGCCAATCGGGAGGCTGGCAAACAGGATCCCTAGCTCGGACATGGTAGTGGCTGCGGATCGCGGAGTGTTTAAGGGGAGCAGCGCATAGACGCGAAGCTGCTGAAATCGGTCGTTGTCAATGTCGAGCGACTCGTTGTCCTGCGGGATAAGAGCATCCAACAGGACTGTGGCGGACTCTTCAGAGCTATTGGTGAACGATCCGTCGGGGCGCCGTACCGCCGACATGACTTTTCCGGGCCGTAAGCCCAGCTTCATCACGCGGAAGGGGGGGCCCCACGGATCATTGCCACCCATTTCAGTGACGAACTCTCTCCAGTGCACCTTCTTAGCCTTACTGATTGCCTTTTTGAACTTGAGTCTAGTGGTCCTGTAGGTGACCGCAAGCGGATGGTCCGCGTGCAGCGGCCCCTCCAGCGATCTTCGCGCTGCTTGTAAGGCCCTTCTGGCCCTCCTCATCGTGTCTCTCAGTCTTGTCAGTCTCGGCTTCCACCAGGGTGCGAGGTTCGGCGGTCTCGGGGTCGTCCTTCCGATAGTGCCTTCCGCTTTTTCAATAATGAGATTCGTGAGGTCCTCAGCCGCAGCGTGCATGTCCTTTGGCGGAGGGCGCGAGGCCATCCTGTCCAGACCCTCAGCAAACTCGCGGTCAAAACGTACCCAGTCGGTTCCTTTGGTCCTGAAACGCCTCGGCAGTGACTCGCTCACAAGTGGAGCGAGAGACGCGTGGCCCCTCTCGGTCCTGTAGGCGAACGTGATCAGACGGTGGTCGCTTGCTGACGCTTCCAAATGGACAGTCCAGTTCACGACGCGTCCGGCAGAACCATTGGATATCAAAGTGACATCAATGTGAGATTCCCCATTGTTGGTAGAGAATGTGGCTGGACCATTAGAGTTATTCAGCACCGTCAGGTCGTGAGTTGCCACGAGTTCCTCGAGGGGCGCCGGATTGTCCCGGCCAGACCGCGGCCCCCGGGGGGCCCACAGCCATGATTGAACGTTGACGTCCGCTCCCACTATAATCTGTTTGCCGCGGCATGCAACCAGAATTTTATCGAGCTGCTCGACGCATTTCAGGATGTTTACGCTGAATTTAAAGTAAGAAGAGACCACCACAATGGAGTTCCCCGATCGGTCGGAGACCTCCGCTACGGCAAAGAGTTCGCTCGACAAGTGGGCAAGGTGTAGCACTACTAGGGTAGGATTCGCAACGAAGATGCAGGCCATGGACCCCAGGCCGTGGTGCATTACCCGACCCCCACTGAAACCCAGGTTGGGGCCGTAGGAGTAAGGCTCCTGCACCAGGACCAAATCGATGTCCATTTCCCGAACCGTCTCGATCAGCTCCGCCGTTATAGCCTTCCCTTTGCCCGCATTTAACTGACCGAACCGAATCATTGAATCGAATAATCCGTTCGGTTCCGCTCCTGTGCCATTGCGTACTTGCGCGCTGGGCAATCAGGGTCGATCGCTGCATGTTGATGCGGCTTCTTGTGCCTGGCGCAGGCCGGGCACTTTCCGGGGGCCTTAATATTAGGGCATTCAGCCCTATCGTGTCCTTCCTCGGTGCAATGGCCGCATGTGGCGCTTCTCGCCGAACAATTCTTTGCCATGTGGCCGTATAAGTGACACCTTGTGCACTTGACGACGCCACAAAAGGATTCCCATCCCATATATATGCGCCCGTCATTGATGAGCGCTTCCCTCACCTTTGCCGGGACCGATATCACCATGTGACATTTTCCGATTCTGGGGCCTGCCCTGTGGCTCAGTTTAACATGGCGGTATGCCTCCGAGGGGAGACCCGTGACCTCTTGAGTGTTGGCCTTAATGGCTTCCTTAAGGTCGTCCTCCGTCGTCTTGACCGGCACGTTGAATACAATTATCCGCGGGAGCCTTTTTCCTGCGATTTCAGCCCGGAGACCGGCCTCCTTTAGACCAGGAGCGGCGGCCAGTCGTTTGGCCTCTTCCTCGGTTCTGGGGTGAATGATTACCCCACCTCCACGTACCATTCTCAAGCCCGTTATTTGGACTTTTAGTTCCGCGGGCACGATGGCTTTCTTGACGACTTCTTTAGTGGCCGGAGACTCCATTCCTTCTTGTGTAGGAAAAAAGAACACGCCGGGCCTTGCGGCGGTTGTTGGTGGCACAATTGGCCATTCCGGAGAAGTCTGTCTGACCGGCTTGGCGCCTTTTCGAGTGACGTCGCTCCAAGAATACTTGGTTCCTTCACTGACTGCGTCACCAGTGGCAGCGGCAACCGCGTTTATGTAGGAGGCACGATCTTCCAGTATGGCTTTGCTGGATTCAAGCTTGATTGCGAGAGACCAAGTCTCCGCGACGACTGCCTCCAGTTCCATTGTTATCGCCTTAATTGTCGATGCGGGGATATTTCCGTCGCCGGAGAGTAATTCTTTCACTCTTTGGATTGCTTGAGCAACCTTAGTAGCCCCGTTTTGTGAGTCCGTAACATCCGAGTCGGCTATCCTATCCCCGGGAGGGGCAACGCTCTTTGGATTCTTGGCGTTTGGCCTCGGGGTTTCCTCGGAGTCCTGTGGTATTTCCTCAGCCAGGGAACGTCTTTCCTTCCTGACCTTTTTGACCTTCTTGTTGGCCTTGGTGGCTGCCGCCTCTTCCCTCTCTTTTCTTTCTGTGGCCGCTTGGCGTTCGGATGCTTTAGCTTTCACGGCAGCTTCCGCTAGGATTTTTTCCGCTTTCAGATCCGCAGCTTTTCGAGCAAGGATTTTCGCCTTTGTGGCAGCCTCCGCCCTAGTTCTCACCGTTTCCTTTTCGGATTTGGTGGTGTCAAGCACTGCATCTGTGTCAGAGTCCTCGGAGGAGGGGTCGGATTGCGTATTGTACCAGTCCTCGGGAACTATTGGCTTATCCCCTCCCGGGGGCGGATCGACTGCAGGTTTTCCCATGCCGTTGCTTTTCTTGTGGAGTTGCTGTGGAGAAGCTTATTATATAATATATATATATAAGATTAGTGGCATAAGTAAATGACTAAAGTAAAAGAAAAAGTAAAAAAAAAAATTAAAAAATTTAAAAAAAATTTATATATTTTTTCAAATTATTGAAAAAAATATTTAAAAAAAAAAAAAAAAAACAGAACATTAAATGGACGCATGTTTGATTTATATGACAAATTATATTTCGGTCGGCATGCGTCATTTGCACCCGAGACCCGCAATCCGCGCATCGCCTAGCCACGATCTTTTTAGACCATGCCTCAACTGAGGTATAGCCTTAACGGCTTGCGTATTGAGATGGATTTTAAATTACGTGTGAGAACAATAATTATTAGCATCAAAAGAGGCATGTTTTTGCTTGTTTTTAATAAAACAAATACCGAATCAGAGAGAAAACAAAGAATAATTACTAACACCAGTGTGGCCTGTTGTAAAATAGAAATTATTCGATTTATTTTTGTGAGGTGCTTGATCGATTCCGGCGATTAAAATGGGGTGCTTTCATCCAGTAGCGAATTTAACCAGGATAATGATGATGGGGTATTAAAAATCAACTGTTGGTTGCTCTGGCTGAAGAACACCTATCATTATTCAATTGAGAGACTATTTGTGAACTGCTCGATTGAAAGGTTTGATATCGACTGAGATCGTTAGTTCTATTTTATGACGATAGGTGTTATTATAAATGTATCTCTGTTCTGGCGGATAATAAAAAAACAGGAAGGCGCGAGTGAGACGCGCCAGTACGACATAAGTGAGGTAAAAACTGTCGACGATAGCGACCATAGACAACATATAAAGCCCCGTCTATTGATATATACCTACGGGAAAACGTAGGGTCTGCAAACCTTTATTTGTTAAGTTATGTTACTATAGCGATGACTATTCATGCGTGATTCTCACAAAAAGTATGCGTACACTTATTTAATCTATGGCGTATAATAAAAAGCACCAGTAGTTATGGAGTTATGTTAATTAGTATAATATTAATACTATCGACCGAAGGTACTTGATTCAATGTGAATTTAAATTCTAATGGATTTAAGTTTTGTACTATTCCATTTGAGTAATGGAATGGAATCAAATTGACTTGGACTTAAATCCATTAGAATTTTAAATAGTATAAGTTGAGTAAACAATTGCTTGGTAAAATTCAATGCTACAAAATGGCAGTATAAATATTACAGGTTGGTTACTTGTTGTGCCATGTTTATTATTTTTTTGTGGGAGATCGCTATTTGGCTGATAATGCTATAGGCTCACCAATCGCGATCTCGTGTGAAGTCAATGGCACAGTGGTAAAAGCGTGTTGCAATGTAGAGATGATGTCGATCGTCGGAGAAGGGACATGCTGCGGTTCGATTCCCACCGAGAGCGTGTTAAAAAAGACTATTATTTGGTCAAGTCATTATTAATAAAAAAAGAATATTTTATACAAACATGCATGCAGAGTAAATGATGCAGTTACTGGACATGCCATTTTATTGACTGTAATTTCAATTTATATAATAATATAGTTACGAGGGTGGGTCAATAAGTCCTTAGAAAAGCCAACAGGTGGCGCGACTAGTACTGTTAGCGGTTTGTTTTCATGCAGCGGCACTACCGATTCAGTATGCTGCGAAGTTTCAATCAGATTGGTCGGGTTGTTGTTTTTTATTTTCGTACATTTAAAAAAAAAAATAGCTTATTTACATAAATGGAGAAAATTGAGTTTAGAGCTGTTATTAAACATTTTAATATAAAAGGGTTAACAGCAAAGGAAATAAAAAATGAGTTGGATTTAGTTCACGGCATATCTGCTCCTTCACTTGTAACTATTTATAACTGGTTAAATGTATTTAAACGTGGTCGTACATCAACAAAGGATGAACCACGCTCAGGACGTCCTGTAGAGGTGACTACACCAGAAATGATCAATAAAATCCACGATATGGTGTTAAGTGACCGAAGATTAAAGTTGAGTGAGATAATTGAGGTTACAGGGATCTCAAAAGGTAGCGTCATTTCTATTTTACATGACAAATTGGGCATGAAAAAAGTTTCTGCAAGATGGGTGCCGCGTTTGCTCACAGTCGACAATAAACGCAATAGGGTGGTGGCCTCTAAAGCCCTGTTGTCGCTCATGCAACGCAATCCGGATGAATTTTTTCGTCGCTTTGTGACTGTAGATGAAACATGGATACACCACTATACTCCCGAGACGAAAGAACAGTCAAAGCAGTGGATTGCGAAAGGCGAACCATGTCCAAAGAAGGCGAAAACCGTAAAATCAGCTGGTAAGGTTATGGCTACTGTATTTTGGGATGCACGTGGAATTATTTTCGTTGACTATTTGGAAAAAGGAAAAACAATAACAGGGGATTATTATGCATCTTTATTGGACCAGCTAAAAAACGAAATTGAAGAAAAACGGCCTCATTTAAACAGGAAAAAAATCCTCTTTCATCAGGACAATGCCCGTGTTCACACATGTTTACGATCAATGGCTAAAATTGAAGAATTGAAGTTCGAATTGGTCGACCACCCACCGTATTCGCCAGATTTAGCCCCCAGTGACTTTTTCCTTTTCCCAAACTTAAAAAAATGGCTAAGTGGACAACGTTTTTTTTCAAATGAAGAAGTCATCGATCGGACAAATGCTTATTTTGAGGACCTTCCGAAAACTTATTTTTCTGACGGTTTAAAAAAAATTGAGAAACGTCTAACCAAGTGTATTGAGCTTCAAGGAGATTATGTTGAGAAATAAAAAAAAAATACAAAAATAAAAACTGTTTTAATGCTTTTTTCTAAGGAATTATTGACCCACCCTCGTACCTATACGCATTTAAATGAAATAGTTAAAATCGTCGATGGACCATTATTACAAAGAAAATTGAGACTATCACAATTAATTAATAACAAATTTAAGTTTACATACTTGAATGTTAATAATACCCATGGTGGTCACGTTGGTAGAGGAGCCGTGGGGTACGGCATCGATCCCGCGGCTGGACAAAAAACCGCGTAAAACATGTATGTCAATATTATACCCCTCTTCTATGGAGGCCACTGTTTTTTACTTTGATTGCAATACCAACTGCAGCATATTAACACATAAGCAGTGTTTCCCAAAGTGTGGTACGCGTACCCCCTGGGGTACGGGAAGAGTTTGGTAGGGGTACGCGCTGCACCGGGCTTTGGCTGCGCTTGGTGCAACAAGCATTTTAAGACATCAATACAACATCCATGCTAGAAGGTTTATTGCATGCGGAAAAAGAGCAATTGTTGGAATTAATTTCAGGCGGATTCTTGAAAAATAAATATAAGGAGTGTACTTTAACATCAATCTGGTTGCAAATGCAACATGTGTATCCAGTTTTAACAGAGAAAATCCTGAAATATATCTTGCCTTTTCCAACTTCATAATATCTATGTGAAATTGCTTTTTCAGCATTTGTAGACATTAAGTCAAAAGAAAGGAACAGGCTTTTGGATGTAGAACCGCATCTCAGATTAAAATTAACAACCAGGGAACCAAATTATGATGATCTGTCTCAACAGAAACAATTTCATCCTTCTCATTGATTATAATGAATGTCATTTATAATATACATTTTATTTATTATATTGATATTTTATTATGAATGAATTTAATTTTTTGTTTATTACTATTTTGTTTATGTAGGAAGTAGGTACTAAAAAGGGAAAAATAAATATTTCTTGATTGTTATTGACGTATATGTATTTTTTTTGATGAGGGGTACTCAGTGCTAGGAAAATATAGAAGGGGTACACAAATTTCGAAAGTTTGGGAAACACTGTTCTACAGTAAAGTGAAGAAAAAAGGACCCCTTATCTACACCCATGATGACCATGCGGCTTAAACGTCGGCTTATAATGTCGTGGGTCCCAGGTTTGAATCCTGGGTCTGACAAACACACATTATTTTTAAATTTGTGTTTGAGTCGGAGTATGTACCAGGTACCTAATAGGTTGGGCAAGTGGCTAATATCCATTTCTCGTAAAAACAAAATTTGTTAACACAAAACCTCCACCCTGTGGAGGCCAAAATGATCTTATAAGGAACGGACATGGAAAACATCTACTAATTATTGTCACACAAACTGTGAAGATTTACATGGGTTTCTGGTCGATGTTTGATACGCAAATCACAGAAGGGTTAATCTGGTAGAAGAAGAGTTTCTTCAACGACTTCAACAATACGATTATCAAATTTCCGTATTTACAATAAGGGCATAAATTATAGAAAAATAATAAGGGTATATAAAAGAAAGAGTTATGTCACCACGGTAATCAATGTTGTTGCATATCTATCCTCCCATTACGTTCTTGAACGTTGACTAGATACTCGAGGGATGGATCTTGGCTTCTTACAACAACCTATTATTGAACACGTCTTGAATCGTTGACTTAACCTAAATACCTTATGCGGCATCATCCATACCATACGTGACTACTCATTACATCTAATCCAGTTTTTGTATTATTTTAAAAAGTATAATGCAATAGCCATTTTGTAATGAACAGACAATAAAAATATAATTATTGTAATAGTCAAAGTAGGGCTCGCGATGATGATAGAATTATAATTATATCTGACTAGACCGACCGGTTCTGAACCAGTTTCCATCATGCATGCACGACCCAAATTGACCCACTGCGCCAACAAAAGCATGGTGAAATACCTTCGCGAAGAATTATGATTCGAATGCATTTTCCGAGATACGAGTTAACTCTTTTAACACATGTTGTATTTGTGTTTAACACGTGTTATACCTATATGTTATTTACATGAAGCTATCTATTGATAACAACCAACGAATTAATGCCTAAATGCCCCATCAATAATTATGTAATCGATATAATTAGGAATAAAAATATTATACGTATCTAAACCGTATGTTGTTAGTATACAGACTATAAGAATGCTAGACCGGAATGCACAACGAAACAAAGTGAGAAAGAGAAATATAAATAGTGAAGAAAGTACCGTTGCTCGACTCGGCATTTTTTTCCATTGTATAAAATTTTTATATTTACAAATAACATTGATAAAATCGGTCAAAAATAAATCTAATATAATTTATACTATTTAAGACATTTATTGTTAATATTGTATACGTTCAATCTTAGAAAGACATAAGTTTAATGGAGTAAATAATATTGTAATATAAATAATAATGTGAATTTAATATGAGATTGCTGTTTCTAATAGTAAAGACTTAATGAATGGGTTAGCGAGATTTAAAATAGTAAAGCAAATCATGGTGTACTTCTGGCCTTTCCGCTTCATAAATCTAATTAATCAGCCAAATATGAAACTGCAGCAAAACGTATGAGACCATGGTGGAATTACTTTGTTAATAGTGCGAAGCATTGATTTTTTCCAATCTTTCTAATTTTTATTAATGTATGTGAAAAAATAAAATGAATCTGCAACTTACACATGGGTATAAATTAAACTTCATACAAACTCAGTTTATTTTTAATGTAGTTATTTGTTATTAAAAGTATTTTTTCTGTAATATTTTCGTTTCTATTTTATTTTCCATAAAAATTTATAAAAAATTAATCCCGAAAGTTTCGGGATTATATTTATCAATCCCGGGATTTATAGGTATCGAAAATAGCTCGAGATCCCGGGATTGGAATCCCTAGCCGGAAGGATAGAGCCTCAGATAGAGGATAGGTAGTCGGGAGCCGGAAGAAGCCCCTGAAACTGCCTAACCTAATCCATCACCATTTTTTCCCACGCCATAGTTTTGTTACTTCAACTATTTCTGTCTTATATTATCTCTTGTGAAAACAAACCCTCTGACATAAACACTTCTATATTACTATGTATATTAAAAAACAACTGAAAAATACGTATATGGTTCTATGTGAACACAGTATTAAGCTGTCAAAAACCGACGTCCAAAACTTAAGTAGGAAAAAGTAGCTATAACTAATTTCATGTTTATTGCAACTGACTTCTTATTTTGGTGCCGTATTCTATCGATGGTTGACAGTACAAAATTATCTCCAACACGACGTCAGCAGTAAGCTGTCATTATTTACTTTATTTTATCTTCAGACAGTTCATATCCGAATGTTGCCAATGCAGATAAAAAAATAATAATTGTTAAAATTGCTATTGGATGTTCAACGATGTTAATATTAGTTAAAGTTCGTTCGCTCCATTTTGATTATCCTGACACCAACTGACGGCCACAAAAATATAGCAGTGGGTCTATTCTATACCTATCGACCGCTAAAGTGATAAAGTGATAAATAGTATCAAACTTAGGGTAGGTTTGTATCAAAATATTAGCACTTATTGTAACAATTACACGAAGTTGGTTTTTATTGTTGCAATAAGTGCTATATTTTAACAGCACCTATCTTACTGCTGTTAAAATAAAGCACTTATTGTAACAATAAAAAACCAACTTCGTGTAATTGTTACAATAAGTGCTAATATTTTGATACAAACCTACCCTAAGTTTGATACTATTTATCACTTTAGCGTTCGATAAGTATAGAATAGACCCACAGATGGGGCAAAAAAATAAGACAGTTTGGAGCGAAAATTCGCTAGATCGACCTTCGCGGGTTTTAGGTTTTCTCAAAAAACAAACCGTTAGTTTTTTGTCTTGTTTTGAAAATGGAACTTTCTGATTGCATTTTTATAAACTCGTGAGAGTCGTGTCCGTAGTTCAATGCATTCTAATTTAAAGGGCCTTCGACTATTAACTGACACAACACGACATAATATAAGTAGGTATATAATATTATTATCTATATGTTTCTTAATGCATAAATTATTTTTACTAAATAAATAATAAGTAGATACATAATATTTAAAAATGTCTATAACTAAAATGTAAATTAACTATTTTTTGTATTCAACGAATAATTCACAAGATTTGGAAAGTGCTTCAGTGGATATTAAAAAAGGCAATAGTTAAAATATGTTGCAATTAAGTATGCCTCCTTTAGCATAGTGGACTATGTGCGTGGGCGCGATACCCGATTTTTTCTATCGGTTATAATATATTTTCTCAGATATGTATGTTCGACAAACCTAATGATAAACTGCACTGCTGAACCAAAAGCGATCGTTATCAATGGCACTCAAATCTGGCGGGTCAACAACTACGTATACTTCGGACAAAAAATGTCAAATGATGGGTGGTATGTATCTATGACGAGATTGCTCGAAGAACCTAACTGGCATGGAGCGCATTTGGGCGCCTATATAGTATGTGTCTTAAGCGTGCAGTGTTAGCCAATGAGTGTGACGAACACTCACGTAAGCATGTGAAACATGGAGCCTTAATATACGATAAACCTTAATAAATATAATAAACAAAAAATACAACTAGCGCAACGTGGCATGAAAATGTGCATGTTGGGCATAACACAAAAAGACCACAGAAAAACAATGGATAAGCTGACCGACAAAATTACATGATTTGATAAAAGTCACCAAGCAGATGAAATGGCAATGGGCTGGAATGTCGCTAAGCGAGTGAACAACCGCTGGACAAATGTCGTCACATAGTGGTACCCAAGGGACACTGAGCGACCATAGGGATGCCCTGACACTCGCTGTATAGACAAACTCATAAAGATTGGTGGATGTATTTGGCAGTCGATAACTAGGGACCGACAAGAGTGGAAAGAGCTAGGAGAGGTGTTCATCCAGCACTGATGATGAAAGGATGTTACATGTTTAATTGTTGTGTATTATTTATTGGATTAAAAATAATTGAATTAAAAAAAAACACTAGCATGTGCACGTACATTACAACTAAAAAGTTAAACTGACGCTTATAATATGTACACAATATTTTCTGTTATGTGTGTTTCTGATGTTATTTTTAGCAAATTATGTATGTATGATCCAGAAACACGATTAGGATTAAAAGAAGTTATCACTATATCGCGACAGATTCTTGTGCGGCCACGATGCAAATTTAATGATTTATTCGTTTCCATGGCAACAAGTAAAAGTAAAAATATTACCTAAATACGTATTAATTGTAATAGTCATTCACGGATTGGCCCTATTGCCCGGTGAAGCGAGGCAAATAAAATAAAGATAGATGAGACATTTTTTTCGTACACATCGCGAATTAATTGAGCCCTTGATCTTGTTAGTAAGGCGAAGTGAATTAGTTTTATAGGAATATTCTACGTATTTTACATAAAAATCTATTCCGTAAAGTTGGTAGCACTGGATGTACCGTGTACTAGAACTTTCGGCTTTTAAATCAATCGTGAGTGACTATTTAGCGCTGCAGTGCGACTTCTATGTACTAACCGAAATGTCTGGGCGCCGTATTTGGTGTGAAAGAATGGAAGTGAGGGACGATATATATATATATATATATGCACAATGCGAAATTTAGCCTGGACTAATCAAAATGCTATTTGGTGTGATAAATGGCGGATAACAATAAATCCAGACATAAGTTCTGCAGTAACTTTCACAAAAAGATCCGACCGTTACAAGAATAAGATCAAAATATTCATTGGACTCCTACAGTCAAATAACTTGGCCTAACTAGACCAGCGATACTCAACCTGCGGCCCATTAAGCTTTTATGTGTGGCCCGAAACACATTTATTATCAGGGATTTCGTATATCTTGAGATTCGTTTCGACTTTGACGCACAGATTGTGACACCCGAAGAGGATTGTCACTATGGTCCACATCAGATCTGGTCTATGAGTGTTGCTATTGCACACGATTAATTAAAAAAAACACGCATAATTTTTAAAATCTCAAAAATGTTTTGTAAAAAAGGGGGGGTTTCATGATTTTTTTCGTCACACCAGTAGTGATGCGGCTCGCGTTACTTTAAAAATATATGTATTTGGCCCGAAGAAAAAAAAGGTTGAGTATCATTGCTTTAGACGAACATCTAACATTTTCAAATCAAAAATGCCAGGCTCAAATCACGAACGTCACAATATAGGCCTGATAGGTATAAAAAGCAAGCTCGCCCTTCCTCTCGACACAGCGATTACCCGTCCCATTATGACATATGCTGCCCACGTGGGGCTATGCTAATCCTATAAAAAATCTTCAGACTATACAAAACAAATCTCTTAGAATGATCACAGATGATCCATGGTTTGTTCGTAATACCACTCTTCACAAAGGCTTGAACGTAGAAACTATCTACGACCACGTCTTGAGCCTTTTTAAAAATTTATAGAGCTCCATGAAAGTAGAATTCTTAAACCAGTGGATCAAAGATCGTAACAATTACGAACCGGCCAGCCCCAGCGATTTTTTGAGGCCACAGGCAATATTGGTCTTAAAGCATCTTTGGTCTATATATGTTTTTATTTTTTTCCTACAGTAGGAGACAAAACATAGGCCATTTAGTTTCCTCTCCATATATATAAAAATAAAATATTTTGCAGTCCTTCTCTGTCAATTCGAAAGAGAAACCACTGTATAACCTCTATTTTTCGCTGTTATTTTTTTATTTATTTTATTATATTTATTTGAAAAAGACACTTTGAGTACATAACAAATTATTAATTCAAGACGTTCACAACATGACATTTAGAATAAAAATTACAAGTAATCAGTTAGAGAAAAAAAAACAAACCAAAAATAGTTTTATACAAAAGAAATAAAATAAAAAACAACAATAATTCAAAAAAAATACAAATTAAACAATAAAATAGAATTTAAAAAACAGAATATATAATGGATCGCCAAAAATATTTACATCTCTAGGGAGTGCATTGACCAGCCGCACAGCCCTCGCTATTGGTGCCTGGTGAGCCTGACATGAGGAAACAGCTTTCACCCAAAACAGGTCATGGCTGCGACCACGCATGTAATTGACGGGTGCGTAAAAATTCAAATTTTCTAGAACATCGGGATTGAAAACGATTGATTTATTTCTTCCCTCAGACCAACTACGAAGGGCCATGAGCTCTTTGTTATTAGGTATATAAACCCGAGTACTACAGATGACGAGAATAAAAGGCCATTTAGCCTTGGTGTCTCATATCACACCTATATACCTATAACCGTCAATGATTGTATACAAATACAGCAACAAGATTGAGTTGCAATGCATTTGTACACTTAAAAATACTTGACCTCTTGGGCGATCAGAACTTCTGGGTTTCAATGGAAATCTCCACGGCTTAATTATATACAGGAGTTACAAACTTCGTCATCTCAGAGACATAATGATATGAAAATAGAAGAACACGAAAAACTCGTTTTATTAATTTTCATTACAAGATGTCAATTATTTATTAATTAAATGTTAACAATTATTATGTACAATGCATTACGATTTATGGCTCATGCTGTATTTATAGTATTAAAAGTAAAATAAAATAACTCAAAACGAAGTTCTATCGCGTTGGCCAGCCGTGTTACGCTCTGATTGGCTGCGCAAAAAACGCGGGAACAACATAACCTGAAAAAGTGCAATAAAAACGTGCCAGAATTATTGACAGAACCAATGTTGAGAAGAATATCGAACAATTACAGACGATAAGACTTCAGAGTTGTTTCGTGCAATATTGCATTATCTTTGTGGGGTAGCTACCCAGTGACTTCTCGTGGGGGTAGGCGGGCCATGCGATGCTTAGAGGCGGCATATTCATAGTGACGGAAAATTAAGACAGTTGAAGACAGAACATACAAAATATATAAGCTCTTAATATGAATGGAAGTGCACATATGCCAGAGTTTTAAAGATTTTAAGGTAAAGTCTTTACTGAGCCTTTTTTTAAAAAGGCACCTAGCGGAAAAATACGAAGCTTGCAATTTGAGACATTTTTTTGATAATTTACAATTTAAACTGTATTAATGAATAAATATGCATCTGAAAACATTAAAAAGAAAAATATTTTTTATTTTAAGTCAAAGATAAACTTACAATTGTAAAAAATGAAATAAAATGTGAATTTGTTGAATCGGACCGCAACCTATTATTACATTTATTTTATGGTCATATTTATTATTAAAATTTAGTTTATTAAGTTTTCTAAGCATCACCTAAGAGATTTTTGACTAATTCATAGTTTTAATATTTTTTATATCTATTTTAAAAAACATTGATTTTTATAAAAAATATAAATGTGTATAACTTGAAATCCTTTTTATTTATATTTTATTTAATTTTTCCGCTAAGTGCCTCTTTAAAAACGGCTCAGTAAAGGCTTCACCTTAATGATATATTATATATGCATTTGAGATCATCATTTACGCGCCTTGTAATGACTGTGATTATGCCATATATAAAGCAAATCTCGCTTCAAATTATTGGTCTATGGCGACTGACTACAATTTTCTATTTATTAATCTGTTCTGTGGGTGAGAGAAAAGTTTTTAGCAAAAACTGAAATTGAATACCAACATTTTACTGGTAACTTTCATCTTAAATACGTATCTAAGAACATTTAAACATTTTTTTACACAAAAAAAAACGATACAAAATGATTTATATCCGCACATCGTATTTTATGATTATAGTTTTGCTTTAAAAGGAGACAACAAGATTTTTGATCATACTTTTAGTAAGTTCAATATCAAATAGGCTTGTTGTCCTAGCTAGGATAATCCGCGCCACCCAATTAATATACGCCAGCGGGTCGATTCTATACACAAGGCTGCTTTCCTGGGTGGGAAAGTATCGAATTATTAACACTTATTGTGACAATTACAATAACTTAGTTATAAACTTACTACGTTTTAACAGCACCTCTCTTGGCTGTGATAAATTTTAGACCGAGATAGACAGTTCAGACGGTTAATTTATTGTAATTGTTACAATACGTGTTAATTATTCGATACTTTCCTACCCTATTTAGCTGCCGAAAGCAGGCTTGTCTATAGAATAGACCCGCAGGACAACTTAGCGACTATTATAATAAACAAATATATGCTTTTAAAATTTACCTTGTATGCTCCCCCTGCCATGTGCTCGGGGGCCCAATGGCGCTGGCGGCCCCGCTTCCGACAGCTGCCAGGAGTACTCCATTTGGGGCACTGAACTTGGGTACATTTAAAGACGATAGTGTATCCCTCAGCCAACTTGGCCCCTGATGATAGACAACGATTGTATTCGGTCGCACTGAACAAAACGCATTTTTAGTCTCGATTATAGTTACATTATTCAGCTTGTAAAAATAGTCACTTAGTTGTTTCTTCTTGTGCTGGTGTTGAAACAACCATTAAGTGCATTCACTTTTTTACTTCAGATTTTCACTCTACTTCTACTGATTAATGTTTTTCTTAGATCACAATGTATTAGTAAAAACATTTCGAGTATTTTCTATGTAAATTGTTTGTCAATACAAAATCGTTCTGGAGAGCAAATAGTCACAGACATCTATCTATAAGTAGGTACATAATTAACTGTATCATCACAAAAAAGTTTTCTGAAGAAGCCTAAAAATTTGCAACGTTTTTAAATTTAAATGATAAGATTTTATAACTGAGCGAGTTAGTATTAACTTATACCTACATTAAAAATTATACATATTTGATGGTGTTGATAATTATTTATGTAGGTACGCCAAATCGTACAATTGAATACAGTTAGTGTACCTCAAACATTATGAAATTTTGTAGAAGACACTGGAAATATATTTGAGGGTACGTCGCTAATGGAACCACAAAATGGCTATTATATTTTAAAACGCAAATTCACAAAATAGGGGTGGTTTTAATTCAACTGTACGACGTAAAATGGAAAACGTTTACTAAATCATCACTTCGAAACAACGGTGGCAAAATTTAAAAAGATGTTTAAGATAAAACTTCAAAGTCTGTTCCCCAAAACCAATAAATCTATAAACTAAGTAAAATATAATATATTTTAAAGGTGATCATCTCTTGCGACTAAGATTAGTAAATACTGAAATTTTAAGTACATTTAAGTTTATTGGAAATTACATTCGTCCAAGGGGGTGGGGAATTCATGGCCTCCATGTACGACCCGCCCTAATAATAACATTTTATTTGGAGGTATTTACAAAAAAAATGGTTTAAACTAAGGGTTGTAAATAAAATATTTGATTTGACAAACATATTCTTAAATATTTGGAAATGCGATTAGGGAAATAGAAAGACTCAAACACACATGCTAATTTATTGATAGAAAACCGTAGTATGCTATTGGCTAACCGCTAAATAGTCGCTCTCTACCATGGCCCCCACAAGGGGGGGGGGGGCGCTGACAGGGCTCTAGCCTGGGGACCGGCGTGGCGACTCGACCAGATAAGTGAGATAAACACACATCACAAATTTGCTCTCATAGTAAAAAAAAAGTCGTCTGCGGCGCTACTTTCCTTCGATGATGTTATTATTTAAATTTATGAGCTTGTACGATACACTTTTTAATTATGTATCGATACTCGACAACTCCACAATTCATGGATATATTAAAAGATATAAAAAAAACACTAAATATACACATTAATTTTACCGCGTACCTACACCATTTGGAAAACGCTACTGTAGAGCATCACAGTGCCTTTATCCTTAGCGATAGGTAAGAGGGCCCCCTTCAGGATGTGGGGGCCATGCTCTCTACAGACAAACGGTCCGAATCAAGAATGCCACGGTTTTTCCACCGATACAGGCCTTGTGTACCGGTGAATGCCACGAGCTAAACCTTCGAAAAGGTTGTCAGGTGGCTAAATCATCTGGGTCAAAATCTTCAGTCACGAAGTCCCGACGAAGAAGAAGAAATAGTGGGTGCCTATATCAGTAAACAGATGTTACCTAGTTTATAACTAAACTACATTAACCCGATTTATCGGAGGAAGGAACTGGATTCGATAGTTAATAAAGTAACTGTAATATAATAGAAAAATGCGCCCGAGGAGTTAATAGGTTTGTTGGCCCCTTAATTTTTTTTACTTATTTTGATATAGCAATGCTGAGTGTTAAAATTAGTGTTACCTATTTTCCAGGAGTTTTATAAATCTGGATTGATTTTTAATAGAGAGGTTGTAATAAATACTCAACTTTTAAAGACTCAGATATTTCCTTGCGAAGCGACAGAGAAAACAGACACTGGGTAAAGCATTATAGGTAAAATTGATAATATTAGCGAGTTTGCCACTAATATCCAATATAAACCCATTATCAGATGAATGAGCTGTAGTACACTAAGATAATATGGTAGAAAGTAATAAAGATTGTAAAAAGTGAAGATGACTAACTTTGCAACGAATATCCGAATTTAAAAGTTTACTAAACGTCAATAATAATTAATAATACTTCTAATATAGGTAGTCATTTTTAGACATATCTATAATTCGTTATGTAGGTATATATCACGTATATTATACCTATAAACGTTGAAAATGGGCCAAATCTGGTAACCTTGAATTTATATAATTCATTTTATTATTAATAATACCTATTATTGTTATAAGAGTGAATTTTTTCTGCGATCGTCGCAATTAGATCAATTAAAAAATGTGTCGCACTGGCAAAAGCAAGATAGAGTATCCGATGACCGTGGACAATATAAAAAAGAGCCTGAATAAAATACTGGAGTAGTTATGTTTTGAGTTACATCTACAAGATAGATGGGTAAGTAATTAGATATTGTTTTTAATATAATTACTCATTTTTCGGTGATATAATGACTGTTAATAATTATTACTATTTATTTTAAATTATTTAGGTAAATGGGTACAAAGTTAAATTTAATATTACCAAGTTTGAATGACACTGGCTTCGTATAATATGATTATAATATTAATATTAATTATTATAAAACAGAATATTAAAAGTTTCTAAGCCAAAAAATATTTTTGCTCGTTGAATCGATGAGTACGATTAAAATTACGATCTCGCCATTATCACAGATAAAGATTTATTTGCTCATTACACGAGTAAAGATTAAATAGTATAGAACAACCTCAGAGTAATAATATAAAGAGAGTGTGTATTGTTCACCTATATGAAGCCGTGTTTCTTACGTATACCGCACAGTAGAACCTCAATTTTATTATTATTGACTTAACTATGAAACGTTATACCATCATGTTGGTTCTTAGTATGGCTAATTAATTTAAACACAACATAGTTAACCATATTTTGTACTAAATTAACCAAAACAAAAACAATAAATTTCAGCTATACGTGCTCACAGTTTGAATGAATGGAGTCATCCAAACCAATATTTATTGGTGACGTGCACAAACAATATTTAATTCAGCCGTAGAAATTCTATCTTACTCTTCTAACGCAAATTGCGGAGAATATAAGCGTGCCGAATGCTTTCTTACTCGCACTTATGCCTAGTTTTTGTTCAGGCCGTGAGAATAACGAATAGTGATGAATCGTTGTCATTGAAAAGTATATAATATGTATATATGGATGAGAAGCCCAATTAAATTCATTAAATTAGAAATGCTAACCTTATCATAGCTTATCAGTAGATCATTTTGTGGAAAAGACGAATATAAATTTACCAGTATGTTTTATTTATTGAAACAAAATATATTAACAAGCCTCATGGCTAAAACGCAATTACAATACGATGATTAAAAATAAAAGCTATCAGAAAAAATGATATTTTTAGAGAAAACACTGCGACTACAAACTAACTTTCCACATTTTTCAGATAAAACAGTAAGTATATAATATAAAAATGTATACCGAACAGCCACAATGTGGGATGTTTTACGTAGATTTTATCGAAGTTATAAAACTTTTTGCGCAAATCAATTCAATTTGGCATCAAACTCACAGCGCAATGTCACGGCTGCCACGATTGGATCTGTGCCACTTATGTAATAAAATAATGCACCGAAATTATACAGTGTGACCGCCATAAGTTTAGCGATTCAACCGACTTTACGAGTCAGTGAATTTGGGATCGCACTATACAACATTTTTTTTTACAGTTTGCAGTCGTTTTTCGGTAAGATCCTTACACTCGTCAACGGGTAACATTGTATCAGGGATGAATTATAGCCGTTTGAAGATAATAACCGTTGAGTTATACATAGTACATCATGATTTAACTGCAGAAACCCCTGATCAATACGAGATTTTTCCTAAAACTTACAGTCGGATTTTAGGTCAAAGTTATGCACTTATTAACGGCTAACGTTGTATTAAGGATAATGATGAACTAGATGAGTTTAAACACAATAATATACCTAATGCTTGCAAAAATCCTCAATCAATAAATACTAGATACGCTTGTATCTTTCGCTGATAGAGACTACAAAATTTAGATGTGTTTAGACACTTTGATTGGCTTGGCCAAATATTATTATTATTATTGGTTGATGAAACGGTAGAAAATATTATTCGTGTCGCTGAGTTTCAAAACCCGCTATAATACTTTTTCATTATGTTGAGAAAATCGATAAGCACTTTTTGAACTAAAAAGGTTTTTGAATGTTTCAGTAGTGTTATAGCGGAATTTGATAGACACATTGATTTTGTTTCATAAATGACAGTTAATCGTAGCGGTTTTTGAAAGAGGCGATAAAATTTTCATGTAGAGATTTTAATAACGAATCCAACGATATATATATATCTTAATTATTTCAAAAAAGTGTTATAGCGAGTTTTGAATTTAGCGACACATTTAAAAGCCAACGATAGTAAGAAAGCTTTGCAATATCTGCAGTGTTCAATGAATGATTGTATTATTATGAATTATTATCGAGTGCATTATAAATACATGTACACACTGGAGTTGACAATATTATAAAAACAGCAACACAGCTAGGTTTGCACATTATTTTTTGGCTTATATTAGCGCAAACAATTTGTGGTAAAATAAACTTTGATAATTACAATAAATATTTTACAAAGTTGTCATCATTTACAGTTTGTGCGTAGAGAGCTTTATCGATCGCCAAAGTTAATAAATCATAGACGGTGACGTCCCGTGGGGGTAGGCAGATTGAGCGTCGCTTGGGGGCCGCGGTTACTTGAAGGGCGGCATATCGAGGAGAATCATTTGGTGGGTATATATAGAAATAGCTACCTACCTAAACTGAGTACCTACTTAAAAACGAAAATATCTTTCCTTTAAAAAAATCACCTCACTGCTTGGAAACAAAATGTATTAATTAACATAAAAGGTTTAACAGGATTGTAATTTTTTATCGGGTTTGCGATGTCTAGGTTACTTCCGTTGCCCTTCAACGTCATTGGTGACCAGAAACGGCACGAACACAGATGATAAAAAATATTGTAGGTACTTATGCAAAAATGGGGCGGCGTTATAGCGCTGCCCAGGGGCGGTATTTTGTCTCGGACGTCACTGATCATGGAAGACAATATTAGGTATGTAAGTAACTCATATTAAATTAATTAGTCAACCTACATTTAAACACAAGTAGAATCGAAGCTATTCATTAGTAATTTTCACAAAGAAATATGGAAGTTCCCATTAAATAATGTTCGAAATTCAATCTTCTATTGGCTCTCCTGAAATGCAGTGATTTTACACACTCCACCCTTTTTCTTTGACATAGTATTGACAGCATAGCCCCCACAAGCGGGAAACTCACAGGACTCTAGCCTGGGTGCCTGTGCTCACGAGGGGGCCCGGCATGGCGGGTCAATCAGATAAATAAGATAAATACACATCATAAATTTGCTCTAAAAGTAAAACAAAAAAAAATCGCCTGCGGTGTTTATTTACTCTAGTTAAAAAAAATCATGGTTTTATGCAATAGACTCTATATTTGATTTCAATGTTTGGATAGTCGAAAACTCAATAATTTAAGTGTACGTATTCCATGTTACAAAAAATCTGGATACTCAATTTTACGTCGAACACAATTTTTGGAAAACACTACTGTAGAGTGTCGCACTGCCTTAAACCTTAGCGATAGGTAGGGGGGGGGGGCTGCCAAAGATCCTAGCCTGATGACCCGCTTCAGGATATGGAGGTCATGATTGTCAAATAACACCATAAACGTGATAAAATCAAGCTTTAAAGTGTACTGGAAAAAAAACGAAGGAAAGTTATCAACCCAGCCTTTAAATTATTGTAATATTATTGATTTAAAATTTTGTAAATATAAATCTATTACAAATCCCGATATAATCATTCACTATTAACGATTTAACGCACCGTCATAGTCGAAGGGAACGTATATATTAACATATACCTATGTTAATTCAACCTAAAACTGGATCTAATTCTAAATTTAAATAAAATGCGCTAGTATTGTTTTAGTATTACACATTTTTTAAAATTTACCGTTCAAATGTTTATTTATTTAATAATCAAAAAAATATCTATGTATTTTTACACACACTATATTATATTACGTACGCACTTTCTTCGCGTTCATGTTAACATTATTATGTTTTCATGTTAATTTGTTGTTTTTTGTTTGTTTATTAGATGGAGGTAGATGTTTACCGCGCGGTGGTGTACGTAGTAATAACTGGCATATTGGAAATGTGTAGAAAACGATTTTTCGGTTCGCCATTGGCGGACAGGTGAGGCGATGCTCGAGAACGCGGTCCGGGAAACGTTTCGTTATACTTACCCCGTTTACACGTGCATGGATTTATTGTTCACAGTAAGAAAATGTATGGGCAAACATGTTTTATCCTGCAGTTGGCAAGATTGCGCGCGTGAATCAAACAAGTTTGGAAGGTTTTGAATTTTAATGCGCAAGTAATGATCTGCCCCTGCGCAGTATAAAGATAATGGCGAACCTGCCGGTAAGAAAACGAACTACTCATTTTGAGGTTAAGCGATTTTCAATACGTCCTGTCAAATAGTACTATTAAATGACAATATTGTGCCTCGCTTACTCTTGAAGAATGAGATTGGAGCGACAGGCAGTACTTTAATGCCAGCGCTCCATTGGCGAGCCAAAAGTCCGAGGACAATAAATCGTCCGATTTGTCTATGCTCTGCTACTGATCAACGAACGAATAAAAAAGTCGAGCTATCAAAAGTCAAAAGTTGCGATTATCGTAATGTCTTCCGATAATCCTATAATTTAATGTTATTTATATGTAGACGTGCATAAAATAATATAGCAGTGAAAACAACACAGTTTTAGGTTTTCTTTTATGAATTTCATAAATACCAATAAAAATCTCTCATTGTCTAATGTGTAAATTTACAAGAATAATCAATGAAAATGTTTAAAATAATTACAGTTTTTTTTCGGTCCGAATGATCGCGTATTAATGTCAAATCGAATACGCATAGTGATCGACGGACGAAGTCTGGCAACTCAGAGAGTAAAATATCGAACATGTTTGAAATCCAACGAGCCTGGTAAGCGGATTAAAAAGTCCGCAGATCTTGGGTGCTGCACGCGAAAAAAAAGTTCGAAGACTGTAAATCGTCGTGACTTCCGTGCCAATGGAGCGCCGGCTTTACGTGTAAACAGTTATTGTCGGCAAATTTGTTAATGGCGGCAACGCGTGTTTAAATAATGTATCGGCTCTCTTTTTAGATGCGACTCCTTTCCTTCTTCGCAATAAACCAAAAGTTTACTAATAATAATTCTAACATGACTTCTGATTGTTTTAGACATATTTTTATTATAAAAAGCATCAAATTAAACAGAAGGGCGAGCGAGAGAAAGCGATGCAAGAAATTGTCAATCTAAATACAGTACGTACTATAAGATAATCACATTTTTCCTGCCCCGGCTTATATTAACTA
Source organism: Rhyacophila brunnea (assembly GCF_057557595.1). Classification (NCBI taxonomy): domain Eukaryota; kingdom Metazoa; phylum Arthropoda; class Insecta; order Trichoptera; family Rhyacophilidae; genus Rhyacophila; species Rhyacophila brunnea. The sequence continues at coordinate 4,891,017 of NW_028233276.1, forward strand.
TTTTTTAGCATGGATACATGCTTTTGACTTGACTTTCCGGGCGGATTCGTTACGAAAAATCGCACAGGCGTAACGGTCACAATTGTAGCGCGGTCGCTAGAGACTCCAAACGGCCGCGAGCCGCATAATTTATTTTGATAATTCTATAATTAGTATTAAATTTCAAGCTGTTCTATATTTTTTCTTTAATACTTAATCATATACAATTCGTTTATTAAATTAAATATATATTATACTAAAACTGTCAAACGTTTCAAGTTTCTAAAAGCAATAAAATTGGCTTTTGTGGCGGATGGCTCGATAGGCCCAACAGCTGGTAGGACTGACTTTAATGGCTCTTCCTTTTCGGTACATATTTAAGGACATTCCCAGACGACGTGCTTTGCATGGTTGGTTACAAAGGAAAACTGTGAAACATGGATCGCATCCCTCGGTTTAATACACCCATCATCGGCAAGTGTATCACCACACAGGTGTAGAGCGGGCGCACAACAAAAAACGAAAGGAGACAGGTGAAAAGAGACGCAAACATTCGCAGAGAGGGACACACGTCATCTTCATAGATGAACCGAGAGGGACGGCGAGATAAAATACAAAGAGATAATAATACGAAAAGGTAAATAAATAAAGGAGAGTGACAGGGAAAGAGAGTGAAAAGAAAAAGAAGTTATGATTAGCATCGTTTTTCTATTCGCTGAAAAATGTAACACCACGCTTGATGGACGCTAATAGAGAGAAAAAAATGCGCACGTCGTTAATAATAATTGATCAATTTGTTAAGATCTGAATACCGATATGTAGTAAAAATGAAAAGTATGCGAGGTGCTTGTGCTTGACTGCTTTACGTATCAAGAAAAAATTATTATACTGATTATAGATGCTTATAACGAGATTGTTTACAGAACTAAACCAACGTGAGCCCATTTGGGCGACTGAATAGTAGGTATATTTCCATTGATCTCACATTATGCCCAAATCATATTAAATTGTGCGGTACAGTTCGGTTATGAGGAATACAGCGGAAAACACATTTTTAAAATACCCGATATACTAGATTATTTGTTAGTTTGGGTTAGTTTAGGTTAGGTTAGGTTGGGTTGGGTTAGGTTAGGTTATGCTAACTGATAATCCAGTATATCGGCTATTTTCAAAATGTGTTTGCCGCTGTATACCTCATAACCGAACTGTACCAATTGTGCTTATACTAAGGTGCTGCTACGGGGAAAAGTATGTAATGTCGTTTTTCTTGGCTTTAAAAATGTTATCAGATTGATGCTCCCATCAATTAGCACAATTTGGACCTATAAACGAACATTGTCAGTTGTTAGCAACACTCCCAAAATCACTAGAACAACAATGACGTCACCTCACGTTGTACCGCACTGCATCGACACTTGCGTGACTCAATGAACGTTTTTTTATCATTATCAACATGCCTACACATTTTCGATTCATGTCAAAATCGCGTGTTTTTTTTTGTTTTTGGCGGTTGGCGCACCTATGTGTTTGTATAAGAATGTTGTCTATTATCCATGGCCCCCACATCTTGAAGCGGGCCCCCAGACCAGGATCTTGGGCGCCCCCCCTACCTATCGCTATGGTTAAAGGCAGTCTGACGCTCTCCAGTATTGTTTTTCAAATGGTGTTCGAGGTCAAATAAAATTCAGTGTAATTTAGCGATTTTTAACACATCGAATTATGGATGGTGTTGTCGAGTTTCACTCAACACGTCCAAACAACCATATATTTAAAAATGGAAATAACTCTAAAGCAAACAAGCGCAATGCTATTAGAGCAAATTTAAGATGTGTATTTATCTCATTTATCTGGTCGACCCGTCACGCCGGGCCCCTAGGCTATAGCCCTGTCAGCCCCCCCTTGTGGGGGCCATGCTATTATCTATAGTCTGCAGGTTGCCCCACAAGACCTGATAAGCGAGATAAACACACATCACAAATTTGCCCTAACGGGAAAAAAGTCATCAAGAAGAGAGTCATTACATTTTAAAATATCTAGTTGTATGATGCAATTTTTGATTTCTGTGTGGCGATATTCGACAACTCCATAATTCAAGTGGATTTATTCAACAATACAAAAAAATCGCTAGAAATAGACCTAATGCCCTTAATTTTGCCTAAAACAATATTTAGAAAACGATTTTGTAAAGCGTCCCACTGCCTTTAACCCTAGCGATGGGTAGGGGGGCCCGTGTCAAGATGTGGGGGATACGCCGAGCGAGAGAAAACGATGCAATAGGCTTCTAACATTAATAAATAATAGCGGTAACAATAATCAAATTTACCCTATGTTATTCGTGCGCATTAAAGCTAATGGCTCCACTAAACCACACCCGGTGTTAATCGGACATATCACAGGACCCTACGTTTGATGTGAAGCATCATTTTTTTTATTACTGGGAATGTCTCAGGAGCAGTTATACAAGACTGATGCTATGCACTGAAATGTGCTTCGACTGAATTTAGATGACTTTGAACACTCTAAATGAAGAAATCTTCACATTGCCAATATAATAATAAATAAATAAAATAAAAAAATAAAAAGCCTTTTTATTTCTTACAAACAAACGTAAATGACAGTTAAATGACTATATCTAATGAATATATATATATATATATAGCCTATTAATATATTTAGTATGTATATCTACATATCTATCTATGGTTGTATTATCTACTTATTTTCTAGATTATATAATATTAATTATTATTATTTTTTTTTTATTTTTTTGTTGTATATAATACTATTAAGTAGATAATGTTTATAAATTGAACAATGGAATGTAATTAGTTTGTTTGGTTTGTAGGAACCCCTCTTCGGGTGAAGGCCTCCTCCAAAGTGGTCACGTTGGCAATATGACACCGCAAATTATTTCAATGCAACAAAATTAGCCTTTGTGGCTTTTCAAATGTTTTCATGCAAGTGTTTTCAAATTATGTATTACCATTGCCATCAGTGGCTTCGTGTGGAGAGTACGATGGGAGAGGATAGGTACTAGAGTTTAATTGATTTTGTAACCCGAAGTAGAACCCGTTTACTAATATATATATATATATCAAATATATATATACCTAATATATTATATCAATACCCCTACGTCTATTGTCCCTAAAACGCCGTAATCATAAATAAAAATACACTGCATATAATAATTAGGTACGTAGGTATAATAGTCAAGATTTTGTCCAATGAGAGTAATGAATATTATTTATTCCCTCGTTGGCCTTCTACTAGCGTCGCGACGCTGAAATTTTCCTAGCCGACGCCGGGCGACGTGACGCTTATGCAGACCTCGTAGGCGTGCCCTGGAAAATCGACGCCCGTTCGTGAAACGGCGCCCGACCAATCGCACGCCGGGACATTCGGTGTCCATAATAATATTATAATGTTGATGGCAGATTATATTTTTCTTTGAAAGGTCACTATTCACATTTTGAAATGCCCTTATCTATGAACTAGGCAGCGATGTGCGAGTGGTATAGTAGTATTTTTATGGCGTATTATGTAGTTTTATAGTTACATAATATAATATGCATTACATTACAAAGACAATGACTATCTATCAGTGGCGAAGGGTGGAAGTAGGCTGTTCCGGTCCGACATAAATAGTGCACACTAAACTTTGTCAGTCATACGTATTTGTTTTCATTGAAATAAGACTACACATTGCAGATAGTGTTTGTTAGTTTTTAAAATTCCACCTATATTGACAACGGTTGAATCTAGATCTCCTCTACTCGCATCTCACCACACCACTACACCGCTACTAAATGAACATGGTACCAACTCTTGATTCAATTTTATTATTAACTCCGAGGAAGTCCGCATGATCGACAACGGTTGGGTGTAGACCCGCTCCAGCGCTGTTATCTGACTACTTTATCTACCTGTGATGAATCGTTGCAAGTGCATTATTTTCAAGAAGTTTCACCTGTACATTCGGCACCTTAAATTAGTACCAGACATATATACACACACTTAGGAAAAAATGATTTGATTAGATATTATTCAAATCAATGAGATATATTAAAGATTTTCTGTAGGTGCGCATAAGACACTGTCTTTTCATCCGAGACCCAGGTTCGATCCCAGTAAGGTTACAAAAATTCATTAATTACGTGATTTTCTCAAAACCTCGGTGTTTATGTGAATGTTTCAGTTCTATGAAATATACACAAGAAACAATCATTATATTAGAAACCTACTATTCAACTCAATGAGATATATCAAAATTTGGCTATATTATGTGCGAATAAGGCGCTGGCTTTTCATCCGAGACCTCGGGTTCGATTCCCAGTGAAGCCAAAATTCACTATAATGTGATTGTTTCAGTGTTACTATTACACTACTGTTATTTGACCAGTTGTAATGATAAAAAGAATAAATTATAATAAATTTAAAAATAAATAATACCACCCCTTCACAGCTCCACCGTTGAAATGTGATCAATTTTCTTACTCGTAGTGAATTGTTGCAAGTACGTTATTCGGCAACGGTTGGATGCAGGCGAGCGCCCCTCTACCGATATCCCACCTCACCCCTCTGCCGCTGTTATCTGACTACTTACATACCTACTCGTGATGAATTATTACAAATACGATTCTGTTAAGTTACCACGTTTTTATTAGCTCGTATTCTTGTTTGTCCAGTACACATTTTTTCTTGTGTGTCCAGTCCTAGTAACTAAATTATTAATATATAGGTACGTGCGTTACTATGGAAATCAATATGAAATGTCAAAATGACATTTCAGTATTCTATATTTATTCAGTATTTCTATCAAGTATCAAGTACAAAAAAAGTATTTATTAATACATAGAATTGTCAAGTTTATATGATCCAACAGAAAATTTAAAAATGTGGTGTATAAGAAGTTATTTTTATCTTAACTTCCGAACACAGGCAGACAATTTTTTTTTTTAAATATTGTAAATAGTCAAATGCTGATAAAAAGGCAAATGTTTCAAAATCAAAAACAGCCGCACGTTTTAAAAATCTATACTTAGTACCTAATGAATTGACAACCCTTAGAGATTTCCAGGGTGTTGCGGTCAGATTGTGTAAATTAAAATGTATGTACATATTTACTAGGTGAAGTTAACAAATTCCGTGTTGTAAAATGTAGGTATTCTTGAATACTTGCACATTAACAAGTTTAAATATTTGTCTTTCGGTAACCTTTCTCCCTCTCGTTTACCTTTGATTTTGTTTGTGCTTCTAAATTACTAAATTAAAATACTCTTATACACATTTTGTTTTTAGCTTCTCCCTTCCTTTGTTTTCATGTCGACAAAGTGGTTTCTGGGCCAGTCCATTCTTTTGTGTCCAACATCAGCCCTGACTCAAAGAGGTGACGTATTGCGAAGGAAAATAATACTATTATTATCACGATACTAGACATGGTATTCTACATTTTTATAGTCTACCATCTAGTATAATCAACCTCAGTTGTTATCAGTAGCGAAGGGTGGAGGTAGGCTGTTAAGATCCGCCATAAATAGTGCACATTAAACTTTGTTAGTCATACGTATTTGTTTTTATTGAACTACGACTACAATTTACAGATGGTATTGGTTAGTTTTTAAAAATCAATTAAACCCTGCCTAAACCAAACCGTAATAATTTTCGTATATTTTGGGCTATACCATAAAATTGTGTACACTTATTCATTCATTCATACTTATTTGTTTTCGTTGGATTCAGAATAGGTACATTTATTACCAACACATATTGTTGGTTCATTTTTTTTAATTCATTAAGCCCTGCCTAATCAAACTATAATAGATAAAAAAATCTTATTCTATATATAAAATATTCAAAGTTATGTATGATTAAATTGCGTAATTTTAGATATTTTATAGATATACGAGTATTTTTTGACTATTATCTATTATGGCTTGGTTTTCGCAGGGTTTAAATGATTTTTTAAAACTAACCATCACCGTCTGTGAATTTTAGTTTTATTTCAATGAAAACAAATACGTATGACTGACAAAGATTACTGTGCACTATGTGTGGCTGATCTTAATAGCCTACCTCCACTCTACGCCGCTGGTTGTTATTAGTTATATTACCGATATAGGAACATAAATAAATACACTTGAATTTATTAAAATAAATAATTTGAAAAAACCTGTAAGGAAAACTATGTATAAATAGAGTTTTTTGCATGGAAACAGAAGGTTATTAATTAACCATTATACTGTTTTCCCGTGTATCTTTCTTGCGGATGATTCATAAGACCAACAACAACCGAGAGAATATTTTTAAATTACGCCACATCAATGACATTAATATGGACGAATCATCTGGAAAAGAAAATGACACTCTCTTTAATGTCGGGTCTGCCGAATGGCATAATCTGTTCTAACGCCATTACAATAAAGGTGATATTGCTATAAATTCCTGATGCTTTTTGTTGGGTCTGCCGAATGGTTCGGTTCGAACGGGTTCGCTCAAATGAACATTGACATTAGAAACACTGCTCTAACGCCATTACAATAAAGGTCATATTGCTATAAATTCCCGATGCGTGATATCGCATAATGGAAATTGCGTGACGTCTACCTATACATGCGAATACGCGAATTTACTTGCTAGCTACTGTATTGAGTGCGTCGTCCATTAATAATGTCATTGCGCCACACACAGACAACTACCGATATTATACACTGTGGTTTTCAAAGTACAGAGTTTCAATTAACTATTTCTTTTATTCAACGAATAATTCACAAGATTTTAAAAATGTACCATTCTGATTATTGAACATACATAATTTTGAAAACACTCATGAGAAAATATAGCCAATAGAAGAAAATCGTTTTTGAAAAAAGTAAGACACCCGGTAGGAATAGAACCTGCGACTCTTGGGTATCGCGCCCTGTGCATTACCACTATACTACAACTGCCATGCTTAAATGCGACAAATCTTCACTATTGGCTATATTTTCTCATGACTGTCTTCAAAATTATGTATGTACACTAATTAAAATGGTACATTCTTAAAATCTTGTGTATCATTCGTTGAATAAAAGAAATAGTTAATTAAAATTATTAGCAAGTTCAAGTATGTTACAACAGAAAATATTGGAGTGATCCATGACGTCGGTTAGTAATTAAAGTAGTAAATACTTTAATTTAGAATACAAAAACCGATCGCCTATCGTAACACAATTTGGAGAGCGCTTATGAGCAGGTATTAAAAAGGCCAAACGTAAAAATTTGCCGCAATTAAGCATGGCAGTTGTAGTATAGTGGTAATCCACAGAGCGCGATATCCAAGAGACGCAGGTTCGCTTCCTGCCGGGTGTCTTACTTTTTTCAAAAACGATTTTCTTCTATTGGCTATATTTTCTCATGAGTGTTTTCAAAATTATGTATATAGAGAGTTTCAATAAAATTCGTTTAATTTTAAAATCCTTTGTAAAGTCTTAAATTCTGGTTAAATTTACTTAGCCAGAATAAAATTGTCGTTCAACGTCGTACTGCCAGCATCCCAGGAATTAGTATTATAGAGAATATTTTTAATAGTTAAAAAGAAAAACCCTGGCACAATAAAAACGTCCTGTGTCACAATATGGCTTGAGCCAGTGGCGAAGGGTGGATGTAGGCTGTTAATATCAGCCATAAACAGTGCACACTAAACTTTGTCAGACATGCGTATTTGTTTTCATTGAAATAAGACTACAATTTACAGATGGTGTTGGTTAGTTTTTAAAATTCAATTAAATGCTGCGAAAACCAACCCGTAATAGATAATAGTCAAAAAATACTCGTCTATCTAGAAAATTATGCAATTAAATCATACATAACTTTGGATATTTTATAGATATAATAATATTTTTTGGTTAAGACAGGGCTTAATGATTTAAAAAAAATGAACCAACAATATTCCAACGAAAACAAATAGGTAAGTATGTATGAAAAAGTGTGCACAATTTTGTCGTATCGTCCAAAGTATACCAAAACTATTATGGTTTATAAAAAACTAACCAACACCATCTGCAAATTGTAGTTTTAGTTCAATACAAATAAATACGTATGACTAACAAAGTTTAATGTGCACGATTTATGGCTGATCTTTACATCTTACCTCCACCATTCGCTACTGGCTTGAGCTCAGCTCAGAAATTTTCTTTGAACCTTCTCCACTTCAAAACTGGCAATAAATAAATTTAATAATACTAACGTACATAGCCCAACTCTCATGAACATACCTAAAGCTGTTACTTGCATGTTTGGGCGGTAGGTACCTATTTTGTATGTAAGTATAATTCGTTGCCATATTTGTTGTTTGGTCGATATGCAAACTAAAACCGATTGAAGGTTTCCCTGGGGGCAAAAACTCTTTACAAGACTTTCCCACGCTGCTTCATCATCAGCTGTCTCTGCCGTATTATCGCGTACTACGTTTAATTGCTGTCTTTCCTATTATGATAATATCTTCAAATATTACCAACAATGAATGCGCATTACGTTAACCTAACTATTTTTTTAATAAACTATTTTTTTTATTCCACGAATAAGACACAAGATTTCAGAATGTAACATTCTATATACTGAATATACATAATTTGAAAATATCTCATGCATATACACACTAGAAAAAATCGTTTATGTAGAACATTATAACGCAATTCGATAAGCATTTCATGTAACAACTACTAGTTAAAATCGTCGTAATTATCTAAGGCGCCCGTAGTTTAATGGTAAAACATACTGGCGCGAATCCAGCAGATACAGGTTCAAGTCCCGTCGGGCATTTTTTCGAATTTTTCTTGTGTGTCTATGCATGAGATGTTTTCAAAATTTGTATATTCAGTAACAAACTTTAATTAAACCATATTACAATACAGATATAAATATTGAAATAACATGTAGGTATTTAAGTTTATTCCAAATTTATCCACGCTCGAGAATCGTACCTTCTTACAACCACACCCAAAAAGTAACGCACTTCCCATTATTTTTTTCTTGCCTGGGTACCTACTCCAAAAAATGAAGTTAAACCTTCAAGAATTTTATTTAGTGTGATAAAAAAAACAACTCAATACGATGGCTGTGGTTTCAAGTCTCATTAGGCGTACATATTTAAAAACAATCTAATATGTACGTTTCTGAGATGTCCAGCTTAGTTAAAATTTGGCGCTACAAAAGCTCAACGTAAATGTAGCTTGGACAGTCCATAAATTAAAATAACATTCCACGGGACCACGCATCGCTACTTCTGATGAAACACCAAATAATATCCTGGAAGCTTGACCACACTTGCTCGTTTGGCAGTGTATTTGTACGTCTTCATTCAAGGCAGCGTATACAAAGCATGGTCGTCTGTTTGTAAGTGTTTATAAACTGTTTGGAACTGTGGAGCCAAGAAATAAGGCCCGTTTCAGACGGGACACCGGTGTCGCGCTCGATATAATATAGAATACCTTTGTATTCGAATGAAGGGGCCTTTGTATTATGTTTATGAACGCCCCAGACCTAATGAGTCAACGTATGATTTCGCATTATAAATTAGAACATAAAACTGGCTGAGGTAATAAAAACAAGTGTATTGGCGGCTTGAGAATGTAGCGGCCGACGGAAAAGTGTACCGGACACGCGTTGACTCATTAGCTCTGGGGCGTTCTTAAGCATAATACAAAAACCCTTTATTCAAATACAAAGGCCTCCTATATTATATCGAGCGCGACACAGGTGTCCCGCCTGAAACGGGCCTAAGACGAAATGTGGCACATTAGTCACAAGTTTGCGAGAAATTTGGCGAACGCAACATAATCCAAAGCATTAAAATTTCTCAACTGAAATCGTCTCAACTGAAAACGTCACAGTAAGCTGGCCACAATGGCAAAAAAGTGTGTAATGTTGTTTTTCTTGGTGTTAAAAATGTTATCAGACTGATGTTTCTATCCCGTAGCACATTTTGAACCTTTAAATGAACATAGTCAGTTAGCAAAATCTGCCGAAATCACCAGAACAACAATGAGGTCACCTCACGTTGTACCGCACTGCATCGACACCTGCATGATGTTTTGTACGTTTTTTATCATTTTCTATATGTCTACATATTTTCGATTCATGTAAAAATCGCGTGTTTTTTTTATTTTTAGCGGTTGGCACAATGTATTTTCTATAAGAATGTTGTCTATTATCTATGGTCTGTAGGTTGGGTTCTATTCAATATATTATTATCTATGGATATAATATCGCAAGTAATTTTAACCTACGCACACGTAGAAACTGTTAAGATTAATTGACATTAGCATGAATAATGAATATTAATTAAAACATTAGATTTGGTACTCTCCATAATTGAGTGATCGTTCAAAATATTCTGCAAAATGACTAAACCATAGACTAAATTTTTCGACGTGACAGCGTGACAGTACGCAACGTGCATGTCAATATAATCACAGCTTAACAGTAATATAATGAATTATTTACTTGCATACGTCTTAAAACCTGAGTATTTTAATTTTACGTAGATATGTTATACCTTGATACTTTCTACGTAGCTTTTATGGTATGCTGTGTAGTCAAGTATGCAGAGGGTAGGGTTATTGAGATTGTTTGATCGATATAAATATTCGTGTACTGCTGTTAACTCGAGAACTTTTAAAAATCAAAGGAAAGTCATGACCGTAGTTAGGTAGATACAAATTTATCTATCAATCACGAGCACTAGACTTTAAAAAAAATATGACTAACGCGGAGTAACTACGACACGAAAGTCATAGACAATAATACTTACAAGTCGTGATACCTATACAAAGCATGTGTTTTTTAGAGGTACATAATACAGAACTTTAAAATGAAATAAAATACATAAACATCGCGGTAATGTGTTGGCCATGGTATTGGCTTTTTTGGAAAGATAATTTTATGCCATTAGTCTTTAAATCAGAGCGTTGGAGCGGAGCTCGGAGCAGGAGTACGGAGCACTGGAGGAATGGGATTTTACCCGGAGCAGGAGCACCGAAAATTTGTAGTGCTCCACGGCTCGGGATGTTTTTTTAATTATTAAATTTTCGTCCTAAAATCCAATGAAAATAGTATATTTTGACACTTTGCAACACTGGAATTATTTGAAATATGGCAACACTGCCGAGTGATAAATAACCTCACTTTTTTGACAGAAGAGGCAAATAATGAGAGACGATTTGCTGCCGATAATTTTGTTTAATAGAATTAATAATGAAAATGACGATTATTTTAAGAATAAGTAGGTACCTACTTATTTTTTTAACATTTGTATACATATACTTATTAAAACTTTTTACCCTGGAGCGGAGCTGGAGCACGTATTAGGTCCCGGAACGGAGCTGGAGCAAAGCAACTCAAAAAGGGTCCGCTCCAACGCTCTGCTTTAAATAATGTGATTTCGCAATCTTCCCAACATTAATTTGCTCTTAATGACGTGTTCCCTGGTGTGCACCTATGGGGCACATTTAAAATATCACAACAAACCTAAAATATTACAAGTATGTATGTACCCAATCTATATAAAACAAATAAATGGTTAATGCTACTACTGAATAAATTGAAAACCGCGGAAACTTACAAAATTTAATGTAAACATAACAAATTCAGCTGTCAACAACCGGCGGTGTATAGTCCATACTTATTGCGCAATAGTTTTAAGTAGGTAATACTTATTACGTATTTGCTATTTAATGATAAAGTGAGTGTAAACATTTGGAGAAATTATCTGTAGAGATCATCATCAGTTTAATTTCCTTGGGATTGCGAGTGGAATGGAACTATACATGATAATTACTTGCGTAGTAAGTAAATATTACTCAAGTGTGAAAAATATAAATGGCTTATTGACCTCGGGAGATAAAGTTATCATTTATTTATCACTACTAAACTTTCAATAAATTAAATTTGATATCTTGGAAAACCAATTGATATTACCATATAAGTAAACTGCAGCCATGTGACATTCGCCGATAAGTACCTGTCCACATGGCGCGTTTTGACTCGCGCACATTCCAGGTACACGTGACCTCATTGAGCCGTCCACAAGCACTCGCGCGGTGATAACTGTCGCGCGCGGTCGAGGTACAGGTGACCTCATTGAGGTGTTCGGCGAGACACGCGCCATGTGAACAAGGCCTAAAAGTCGATATATTATTTAATTTAATCACTCATACTCACCCAATCTTCAGAACCTCAGTGCATAAGGCTACTATTAGCGGCTATCGGCGGGTATCAAGGGTAGTATATCACATTATTTTTTATTTTTTTTTTAGAAAAAGAGTATTATGGCATTACAGCGATTGGCCAATGCGCCATAATACGTCATAATAAATACAAATATATAAAAATATCTTAATTACAAATAACAACTAATATAACAAGAACGTAAAAAAGACGTGTAAATATTAAAGAAATATAATATTTAAAATTATAAATTTAACCTATTTAATACGTCCACAAACATTATATAGTTAATAAAAAACAAATCAACCTTTATGGTGCCATCAAATAAGCTAATTGCACGATACACAGCATCACGAAACATAACATCTGTCCTGCGACGAGATATCTTGAAGACCGTGGAGCTACGAGTGATATTGGTGGGAACATGAAAATTAATATTTGCCAGTATATCTATGTATTAAGGTATTAAAATTTTATTTACAATAAGTTAGCCGTCTAAACAGTCAACACTGCCCAAGAGAGGTGCTGTTAAAACATAGCACTTTTTGACAGTTCAGACGGTTAACTTATTGTAATAATTAACCGCCTCATTGAATAAATATGATAAACTACCATCGATAACCGCTGATAGCAACCTTGTGTACAGAATATATGTGCAGAGTATGCATATTAGGTTGAAATACTTACCCGATTCCAAAATCTCGTGAAAGGCAGAAGATTAATACATAGTATTTTTTTGTGAAATTTTAATGTTTGTTTTTATTTTAGTGCTCAAACTAACCGCTTTCTTTAAAAAATATTTCCTTAGAGACAAAATAATGCGCTGTCACATTGCCGACACAAGAAGAAAGCCGATACATTCACAACGACTGGTCCTACTTTTTCCGCCATACCGTTGTTGTGTATGGATGACCTGTCATTGTTCTATAAAGTGCTCATTCTGACGCGTCTGTCGTGTTCTCACAGGGAATGGTTTGATTTGGATAGATGAGTTACATGATAAATAATACACTAGCATTAACACACATTTTAAAAATGCAATGCATAGATCAACTCTAGGTACATATTTTTTGGAAATCGATATAACCACCAGTTTTTGTGTGAAGGACTAGTCTGACTTTGACAGCTGATGAATAACAGGAATGTATATTATTTATAAATAACACTGATAGTTAATACATTTGATTTGAGAATTTTTTATAATTCAATTTGAAACGAGAAAGAGCGAATCAATATGTCAAGCAATCTAGGATCTGATTTTGACAGCTGAACCGTGGACCACTCGTTGCTTGTGCAAAAAGATATGCTCAGGCTTTATTAATCTAAAGATGGCGCTGGCTGTCATCAAAAATCATTCACAAACCCTACGATTCGGATATCAATGTCAAATATTTAATTTAATGTGCCCAGCCATTAAAAACTACTTTGAATACCTACCTATTTGTTCACTTGATCCAAGAATATAGCAGGGTTTTGTATATATTTTGAAGCCATGAAAAGCGCAGAGGATTCTCGTGTTTATTAATTTTCACAAATAAAAGTTATTTTTTAGATTTAAAAAAAAATGTTTTCTACCAATGTACCTACCTACGGGTACAGCCGGTGATAGTATCTGACGTAAAATGCGTAATGCGACGTTTTTCCGGTCGGTTGCCTCGCCTCACAAAACGCGCTAGCCCCAATAAATATGTAAACAAATTTAATGTCTTATAATATTCAAACAAATCGACGGGGGTGAATTATTATTGTCATGTGTATATTTTATATTCACAATGGATAACCGTTGGCTATTCGAGTGGTTACACAGTATTGACGGTAGGTACCTATCTAATGTTTTTAAAATAATACAACCAGGGAACTCAGAAATAATGGGAACTGAAATATACAACGGGTAAGGCGATAGCAGGTAACCGACTCGAGTAAGGAAGAATCCGGGTTAAACTTTCACACGACGTGTTAAGAATACGTTTTACGTCGAATACTAAAAACTGCTCTCGGTTTATGCATTTAGGCCATCCTCCCACGGCGCAACTGAAATCTGATGGAACTGGTTTGTGAAGGAACTCATAAACTGACCAATATGTGATGCTTCGCACACGGCGCTACTGAAACCCAGTTGAAATAATAATCACATAACCTCAAACTATCAAACTGGACTGTCAGCTGTGTTGTACAAAAACTGACAATACGCGCGCTGCAGCGTTTGCAATTATGTTATTTTAATTTTCCGATTAATATTTACTTTTGACGTCTCTGGTTGTTTTGGTTTTTACGATATGACGCTAGCGGCTTTACGAAGTGCTACCAATTTTGGTAAGAAAATATGAAAACTTTAGAGACCGCGCGACTAGCATGTCGCATCTCTTCGCGACCGTTTTGAAGCTGAGAGATTCCAGTCTCGCCGTCAGCGAGCCGCCATTGAAATACATTAGCTAGATACTGGCTGGAATTTTAGTTTCAGTTTCGACGGACATAAGTTGCGCCGTGGGAGGATGGCCTTAAGGCGGCCATAGACGGACAGTTTTCGTAGCAGTTTGAACATGGCACAGACAATAACTGTACGTTAGTGGATACACCACAGATCAGTTTAACTACCCCATTTAAATCTGTCGAACTGTCAACAGACGTGCCCATATACGTACAGTTATTGTCTGTGGCAGATCAAGTGTCAAAAACTATGGAGGTTATGTTCGCCGAGATCATACACAGGGGTACCATGTGTTAAATTAGTTTTAAGTAGGGTATACTTGAACGAACGTTTGATATACGAATATTTTTACTTTGTTAGATTTATTATGATTACAATTTATTGTTTGTGTAAATATATGTCCAGATTCTTTTATTTTGAATAAATTATTCATAGTATACTAATTGTTGTTTTAATAAAATTTAATTAAGATAAAATACATACGTATTGTTTTATTTAAATCAGGGTTATATACATTAAATTTATGTAATATGTTTTATTCAATCACCAAAACAATTTACTTATTACGTCTTTCCGTTATCATCGCCCTGTTATGGACATACATTGCACAAATTGCAAGTTGGCGTCTGTTTCCATGATACCTAGACATATTTTTGTATTTAAGTAGTGGAAAATATTGTTTGCGGTACCTAGTTGACACTTCACAATATTCGTAATTATATTTGAGTAGCAAAAGAACTAATACGCAACAAAAATAATATACTTCTTATCGAAAGAACTTAGAAGTATGACAGAACTGTCAAAATTTGCCGCCAAATCGCGCCAGCTACTCCTACTTTACGACATGGCTAGCTAACGTCACCCGAAAACTTTCGGTGAGTTGAAATTCCAACAGTTTTACAAAAACACGGGAGTGGGGGGTCGCTGGCAGTTTGAAAATGGCACACATCTGACAGGTCGAAAAGTGTCCGTCTATGGGCGCAGCAGATTATCTACCAAAGATAACTGTATGGCCGCCATTACGTATTAACTGGCATGTTCAACCTCTTAAGAAAACTGTCCGTCTATGGCCGCCTTTACGTTCATTTAATGTTGGTGTATTACACACACTATTGCACGTGCATAATGCGTGCTTCATTTTCGTAGGACACTCACACATTCAAAAGGGATTCAAAATAAACGGAAATTTTCATTTTTGTGAAATGTATACTTTTTTGCTTTCGACAATTCAGATTAAGAATACATATTACACAATATATTGTTGGTTCATTTTTTTTTAAATTTATTAAGCCCTGCCGTAACCAAACTATAATAGATCTATAAAATAACTTAAGATTTAATTGCATAATTTTAGATATTTTATAGATATACGAGTATTTTTTGACTATTATCTATTATAGCTTAGTTTCGCAGGGTTTAATTGAATTTTAAAAACTAACCAACACTATCTGTTAATTGTAGTCTTATTTCAATGAAAACAAATACTTACGTATGACTGACTTTCTAAAAAAAATCACAGCTCCATGGCAGCAGACTTCCCAAACCAGTCGATCAAAGATCTAAACAATTACGATCCAGCCATCCTCACCGAATTTTCGAGACCACGAGCAATAATCCTCTTAAAGTCTTCATAGTCTTCATAGTCTATATTTTTTCACTACAGTAGGAGATAAAAGAGATGCCATTTGGTTCTCTCTCCATCTGCATAGATATAAAAAAGAAAATATTTCGCAGTGCTGACTCCGTCAATTCGAGGGAGAAACCACTGTATAACCCTTATTTTTCCCAGTTTTTTTTCTTTTTCTTCAGACCCACGACGAAGGGCCATTCGCTCTTCGTTAATAGGTATACAAACGCGAGTACTACAGATGACGAGGATAACAGGCCGTTTGGCCTTGGTGTCTCATATTATACCTACATATATATAATTGAATTGATAGGGGAATTCATTTATGTAATTAAAATCTAATTATAGTGAAAACTTTGTTATAGGACCTATGTCTACCATCTACTTTCTACAGAATATTAGCCGCAAAAACCATTAACAAAAATGGTGGCCGCGTGGCTTAAGCGTCGGTCTATAACGCAGTGGGTCCCAGGTTCGAATCCTGGGTCTGGCAAGTACACATGTTTTTTTTTTCAATTTGTGTATGAGTCAGGGTATGGACCTAATAGGTTGAGCAAGTGGCTGAAATCCATTTCTCGTAAAAATAAAATCTGTTAATACAAACATCTAATCTGTGAAGGCCCATATGATCTTATTAGGATCGGACATGGTCGAAAAAAAAATATAACCATTATGAAAATAATAGCAGAAATTAATACATAACAGGTGCATTTTATGAGCACGACTTAGTACGTTACAGTTATTTTAAATTTGGAATACAATAAATTATTATCGGTTTAGTAAGTAACTGAATTACAAAACGAAATAGAGAATGCTGCAAGTACAATTCGATTCAGAATGACCACTACAAATATTTTCTATACAATTTATGTAAATTAATATTATGAATAAAACACAATAAAATCAACCCCTCGTACGGACGTTAAACGAAAACAATAATCATCCCGCCTCCCTTTTTGACAAATTGTTCGAGCAATCAGTCAAAAGCGTAATTGCAACGGGGTAATGGGGGGCTATTAGCCGAGTGTGCGCACGCCGCTGTGTGAAATATGCACGCCCTACCTATCGACAAGTAAAATACCTAAAATTAATTCGAGGAAATAGGGTTATGTATCGAAAACATATAATATTACGTACCGTGGTCAATGAGGTTTGAAATGCTTTACAAGCGAAAATAAAACAGTGTACATGTTCAGTTTTGGTTCACCTGCGCCCTCATTGGCTGCAAACTGTTCCATACCAATCATTCGACACTTCATTGGCTGCATACTCCCTAAGTTCCTAATACCTATAGGCTGACCAATGAGTAACCCCGATTATTTTAAGAAATGTCAAACAAAATGTACGCATTAAATTTATGCGAAATTAGCTAAAAGCTTATCTTATAAGCTGAACCAATAACCGTGACAATAAGAAGGTATTGAAGAAAATTAAATATACAAAATTATCCATAGACAGGAATTGTTTGCGGTTTTTTACTGTGTTACTTATGTAAAAGGACCAATAAGCTCTGCATAGTATCAAAACCAGATAACTACAGTACTTCTGCCACATTATGATTAGACTCATACAGCATTCGGCAACTGATTTTTTATCCAAGGAAGAATCGATGGTAAACGTAGCAGAGATGGACGCCGCTTTTATGGCTTATAAAACTCCGTGATTGATGTGAGTAGGGCTGTACCGAACTCTTCCGAGTAGCAAATGATCGTCCTAATGGGGGTCGACCTCCGTTAGGGGATGTCTAGATAATAAGGAGAATACCTATATAAGTTTCTGAAAGTGCCAGTTTATTTACGGTATACGCTTATGTCATAATAGGTTGGTACTTAGAGAAAATAGAATTCCAAGTACAGAAATCGTAAGTTTTGAATATTACACAGTACAAAACCACATTTGATATCAGTCTATAGATAGATGTCCTCTATATCTGTTTTCATATTTACTGACGTGGTGATCGTTGAAATAGCAAGCGTTGCTATTTTTTTCCTTTTTTAACTATGTCCGATCCTAATAAGATCATATGGGCCTCCACATAGTGGAAGTTTGTATTGACAGATTTTGTTTTTTACGAGAAATGGATGTCAACCACTTGTTCAACCTATTAGGTCCGTACTCTGACTCATACACAAATTGAAAAACAATATGTATACTTGCCAGACCCAGGATTCGAACCTGGGACCCACGACGCTATAGTGAATAGTCCTACGTTAAGCCGCGCGGCTATCGTGGGCGTTGCTAATAGTCTCATATAATATAAAAATACATAATAAATACCTATGATGGGCGGAGTATAAGTCAAAAAATCCGATTTTCCAGGAGAGCAAAAACAAAGTTACAAAGTTTATTTCTGTAGTCATTTTTATATCAATAAAACTTAGGTACCTATATTCTCCAGAATATTAGTACAAGTTATACTGATAAAATCGACCGGGTTGCAAATCATTATATTTTGTTGTGGTTTAAGAGTATAAATAAGTGCACACATGCTTATGGACATGTGACAAGTTAGTCTAATAAACGAATAAATATTTTTTTTATTTTTGTAGACTACCTGCGACTGATGCTGTCAGTGCCACTGATGCGTTCTTATAAATGTGGAGTGTTTTCTTGTACTTATCATAAAATCACAAAAAATGGAGTTATACTCATAAGTCCGCCCATCATAGATATATATTACATATAGGTGCTTACTTATTCTTTTTTTTAACTTTAATTTATGGAATTAACAAACTGAGGTTTATTTGGCCGATACGTGTATCTAAAATGAAACTATAATGCGAAAGGACTTAAATGGAATTTAATCATTAGGCTTAGTAACTTTTCTTAACTTCAGATTCACTTCCATATATGCATTTAGGTTCCGTATTATATAAAACGTTCTCTTCAATGTATTTGGAAAAAAAGGTAATTCAAAGTTATTATTTTATTGTAAGGGTCAATATATTTTAGCTATTACTAATGCCTGCCTACTAAACAACTAAAATCGAACCGATGACGACGCAGTATTGCTCAGTCACCTTAACCAGTGATCCATGACATCACCTGGAGCGCCAGTCAACCGTATAAAGGGTCCGGGTTCGAATCCCATCAAAACGCACGCTAATTTATAAATTAGATGCAAGCACCTTGCATATCTCACACACCAATTTGAGTGGATATATGTATTAAAATCATAGACAAGTAGTACTATATTGATATGGAGTGATCATTGATGCGTGTATTGATTCGCAGCTGGATCTGTCAACATTCTTTTTGTTTTTTATATCGGTCAACATCATCATCAACGGGGGTCTATTCAATGCTGTATCGATACATCTCGTAGCTGCATTCTCTCCTCCGCAGTTTTAAATTGTTCACTGGCACGCATTACAACTAGAAATTACTAAGAAATTTTCGAGATTTTCCATCCCGAATCTCGAGAATTGAAATTTTCAACATTTCGGGAAATCCCGGATCTCGAGAATCTTTTCTCGAGATTCGGGATTTCTTTATTATCAAATATTAATTGATAAAACGATTTTCTATCCGAAAAAAGTGGACAGAAAACACAAAACGTTTTAAGACAGACTGATCGGGGCATTTAAGCCAACGTCGACTCAAAATGAGCTCAATTTTTGCAACATCAGGGAATTTTGTGTCTCAAAAGCGTACGCGATTGTCAGACACAGCGATTGACAGTCTGTGTTTTTCTATTTTAATAAGTAATGTTTTGAATTATTTTTGTTTTCCTACTTCTATTTTATTTGTCTTCTTGCACAAATAAAAAAAATATTTTTTTTGGAATTTGTCTGTTTTTACACTGATTTTAGGATTTTTACAGGCTTTTTTTAATTTCCCGATATCTCGAGAATTCTCGAGAATTCTTTTCTGGAAATCCCGAATCTCAAGATTGAGATTTTTTCGGGAAATACCAACTCTAATTACAACTGACATTCTAATGGACTTAAGTTTTGTACTATTCCATTGAGTCGTTTTTTGCGACCCTGGTTTCGCCTTTCGGCATCTTCTGGCAAAAGGTAAATACATACTGACAACGAATACAACAAAGTAGATAATAACTTTATCACCTAGTAAGTCGAGGATCACAATAAAAATATAAAAAAAAAATTATGAATAGTTGAAGTGTTTGTAAAAAACCCCTATCACTAATAATACAATCCATAGGCCTGAAAGGGCACCAAATGATTTCCATCTTTTTCTTCACCTGAAGCAACATTTGGCCGGAAAACGCTTCGAGACCGAAGACGAAGTGGAGGAAGAGGTGAGAACATTTTTGCGGCGCCGGAGTTCTACGACAAGGGAATCAAGGACCTAGTACCACGGCTCACCAAGTTCATTGATCGTAACGGGGACTACGTCGAAAAATGTCGAATGCTTTTTAGACAACCCTCGTACATCATTATCATCAGAATAAGTGACCCAACCACCCAGGGTGGGTCATAGCGTCTCCAAGAACTTTATCCATCTCCCCCTATCCCGGGCCAATATCCTCCAGGTGTCTGCACCTGCCAACCGATCTCCGACCGTCCGGTCTGGCAACCAGGATTCCCCTATCGGAGCCTGTCAAGTGTAACGAATGCGGAGATACATTAATCTTAGAAGAGACTGTGGAGCTCCAGGTTATGCAGAATACACCATTCTTCTCCGTCTAGTATGGGTACATATATTCTACGTAGCACCTTTCTCTATAATACACCGAACGCACGCGCATCGGCCTCGGTGAGAGTCCAAAACTCCGACCCATCGTAGGTCCAGTATTGGTCAGATCAGCGTCTTGCTACGGTACACCTTCAAATTCAAATTTTATTTATTTTTAGTGAACATTACAAATTATCAATTTAAGACGTTTACAGCATGACGTTTAGAAACAATGAAATATTATTAAAACAGTATTATATAAAAATAAATAGATCAGTATTAAGTTATTAAATAGTAGAAAAGTGTAGATACCAAAAAAAATAAATTAGTTACAAGGAAGTACACCGAATGAGCTAAGCAGACCCTGTTTCAAGAATTTATAAAACAATGTCCACCTATAATTTAATACTCATCCTCACGCAGGTGGAATATGTCAATATGCGAAGTGATTTGGTTGAACAGAGTTATTGCTCTCCCAATTTTCATTACCAATGTCAGGTTAGTTCTGCACCTTGAGAACAAACAACTGATGCATTCGATTTCGAAGATAGTTATCAGGGACACAGGCCAATACTACCAAGAATGGCATAATTATCATTTTCACTACGTATAAGTCGGAAACAATACGTGGTCAAATATAAATATCGTCTAATGCTTAAGCTACAGTATGTAAGCACAAGGAAGCCCGTTGGATAAAGCCACGGATAGTATCCATACAACCTCAAGTAAAGGAGTCTCGAAAATTTCTTATGAAGTCGCTCCACCATAAGGTCGTATTTTATCTGATGCAGAGCCGAAACAATCGACCCACTCTCAACCCGGCTTCTAATTAAGGAGTTATAAAGAATTTTTAATACCGTAACATCCGAAAAGACCCGGGAAGTACGCAAGACGAAGCCCAACATTTGTAGTGCCTTTTTACAAATGACAGCCATATGACCATTAAATGTCAGCCTAATACCAAACGCAATGCCAAGATCCTTTACAGATGGTACACGCGAAAGAACTCTGCCATGCATAGAATATAGAAAAAATAATATTATTGAGGTGAGAAACGATAAATTATTATTGCATTTATCAATATTGAAGTCCAGTTGGTTACGTACGCCTGCCCTAATCTAATATATTATCGATATACTATATTATAATATGAGAATTTATCTTCACAGATTGTTTATGAGTTATTAAATATTCTTCCGATCTTCAAACAAACGTGGTGACAGCTGAAGTTAGAAAAAACAAATTATATACATTCAATTAAAATCGACGGCACTGTTCAGTACAGTTCGAACAGTACCGAAATAGTCAAAATGTTGCCTAAATTACGAAAAATGCAAGCCCGTTGCCTTATTCATGAATTAGGCAAAATATCTGCTGAGTGCGTGAATTCGGCAGTAATTTTTCTGCCTAGTTCATGCATTGGACAAATTAGATAGTAGCGCTACGGTGTTTTTTTTGCAACTAAACCAAATGTGTCAAATCCTCATACATTGGTCAAAATAGATGGTCGCGCTCCGGTGGTGTTTTTTGCAACTAATCAAACTAACCAAATGTGTCAAATGTCATTGATTATATAAAAATATACCAATCAATAACTACAATGACGTTCATATCCATTTACTATGCCCACAAAAAATCTAGAACTATAATATAATAACGGAAGAATTTTATTAAAAGGTATTTTCGCGAATTGATTCGTGCTTGGGTATCAATCGTGCAATGGTCAAATGTTTGTTTGTGATAGTTTGTTGACACTTGTTAGCTAACCTCAAAATGGACATTCAGTTGAATTCAGAATTACAAAACCTAACCTAACCTAATAATATTATATTATGTCCAATTATAACTAATAAAACCATCCGTATTAAATTTACTTTTTCTACTGTCATGTTGACAGTTTAAGAATTCCATAGCCTGGCGAATTCAAGCACTCGGCAGATAATTTACCTAATTCATGAATAAGGCAACGGGCTTGACTATTACATGAATTAGGCAAAATTTTGCCCATTTCATGTAATAGTCAATTTCGCACATTCGGCGTAACATATATATAATGATGACATGCCACTGTGGAAATATTTATGCGCAATTATTTACATAAGTAATTACTCTATAAGTAATAAAAGGAAGAATAATTTATGTATGATAATAATATGTAGCGCAGCTGCAAGGCGTAGATGCTAAGACAGAAGCGTAGAGGTTGCTACGGCGTACACTTTATGAATAAAGTAAGTTTGCGAGGTAGTTTCGAAATTCAAAAGGAAAGTTCGGTCAGGGTTTGTGGCATAAATGGGTTCGGGTTCAATTACGATCGAAGTATAAACCTCCTATAGCACGCTTTTGATTTGATTTTGAACTAAAGCTACGTTGTACTTATTTAATATATTCAATGTGGGAATCTTTTTATGAGAATATTATTATATACCTATAACGAGAACTTGTGATAAAATGGGCCACCCAATTTAACAGATTCCGTTTGAGATCACAGTCGAGAACTTTTTAAAACTATTCATGCCCAAAAAAAAAATCGGGCACATTTTTTTGCCGCGAAGTTATTATAAGAAGGAACACTTCCTCGAATTTTCGAGATTCTCATTAATGATTTCTCGAAAAATGATAATCTCTAAATTTCTCCATAATTGAACATATTTTCTCATTAATTCTCGAGAATTCTCAATCAGGACATCGATATATAACTAGCTGATTAAACGTAATGAAAGGTAACAATACCCTAATGACCTAATACGTTATACGCAGGTGACATACGTGTTGTATCAAGGTGGAGTATAGGGTGAGCGTCAATGGAAGCCACTATTTACATTCTTATATCTACCGATCGAACCATACTAATACTATTTAGGAATCGCCACCGAGTGTTTTAATACAATTAATATTTCGGCGTTTACTCGACTGTCTTTAAAAAAAACTCCCCTTCAGGTACCTAGCAGTCTTGCGGACGGGCAACTAGTATCGTCTATTATATTGGTTTTTTTTTTTTAATTTTGTTCTGAAAACGTGGGAAATTTGAAATAAATAATAAATAAAATTATACTTGATCTGTTCAATCTGATCAACAATTATTTAGACCGTAATAATTCATCGGGACATTACAGTGGTAACATTAATTATTTATAACTTTTGATTTCCATGATTAATTACATCGTAAAAATATGAAAAGTATATTACTGAATCTTGATTAATTTTTCCCGGAAACAAGTTAACCAGTCGGTAACTAAATTTGTCAAAATGTTGAGGGGTTAAAGCAGTTAAACATTCCCACAAACGACAATAATAGATATTAGATTAGGCAGTCAATATTCAAGACAGGAAATAGGTAAATTTAACAGTTAAAGATATTGTAAGCATTATAATAAAAACGCGTATCTCCACTTTGGGATAATCGTAATCTTTATCCCGAGTTTTGGAGTGAAATTCGAAATCAGAATCGCGGTGTCGTGGAATGTGGGTTTATCCCGGAGCTGGATTACGTCCAGATGTAGGTATACTCCTATATGTGTATAGTATTATTACACTGTTTCTGCTCTAATAGCCAAATGCAGAAATATCGACGTTAAAGGCTCATTTAGACGAGTCAGTGCGAATGATCATTGCGGATGATCATCCACAGTGAATTGAATGCAGGCGTTCATTTTTTGTTTACACGTGTCACTGAAAGTGAAATAAGAACACAATTGATACAAAATGGCGTTAAGTGAAATTACGCTGAAGGTTGGAAATCAAACGATGTGTGATTGTTCGTTATATTAATGCAGAAATTTCATCGAGAGAAAGAGGAATAGGAAAAAGAGGTTGGTGGATAAAACCATAGACTAATTAATATACTAATATCATGGGGAATATGATGACAGTACTCAGGGGCGCAGTGCGCATGCGCAGGACTTTTGGAATCATCCGCAGTGAACACAAAATGATCAAAAACTAGAACCAGTTGAACTTCATTCGCTTTTGATTCCGGATGAACACTTTCGATGATTCGTTGATTAATTTGCGTTTACGCGGGTCACTGGGGATGATTCTTCCGCGATGATCGGCAAAAGTGAATCATGTAAACGGGACTTCAGTTAGCCTTACTTAAGAGGGAATGGGACAACTGGCCGCCGGGACAATTGGACGCCGCACTGTCGTAGACACGTAAACAGAACGTAGACGATGAAATTTAATCAGTTTCTATCTACTACTTAGTAGTTTTAATTAATTTTACTCTTAACATAATGTTTTTTTATTGCGGATTGAGATTACTATGCCTAAGGCTTTATATAAAAATAAAATACTCTTTTTTCGTTGGAACTTAAACATATGCACGATTAAATCATTATTTACCTGTGCATATTTAAATTCTCACGAACTATTAAATCATAATATAATAATTTAAATATATATAATAATATTAAATAATTTCTTTAAAGTACCTAACGTCTATTTATTTTCGAATTGCGTGGCGTCCAGTTGTTCCGGCGCCAAATCATCCAAGACCCACTTAAGACGTTCTAATAACAAGCACGGTGCTTTTTTTTCACACTTCCATCGAGTTCGAGATTTTGGCAGCGTAAGGCTTAGCGTTGCTTAAGGCCACTCAGGCGCTTAAGTATGTCTACGAATTTATCCCTAAGTAAATATTAATAGTAAATGACATATGATAGGCAATGTAAGACGACTTAATGTTACAAACGTTAGACACGTTATTTTATTATTTTTTCAACATTGGTAAGTAATTTGAATTAATACCTAGTTCTAGGTCAGAAATCAATAAATATATTTTTTTTTTGACCATGTCCGATCCTAATAGGATCATATGGGACTCCACAGAGTAGAGGGTTGTATTAACAGATTTTGTTTTTTTTTACGAGAAATGGATGTCAGCCACTTGCTCAACATATTAGGACCATACCCTGACTCACACACAAATTGAAAAACAATATGTGTAGTTGTCAGACTCAGGATTCGAACCTGAGACCCACGGCGTGATAGTCCAGCGCTTAAGCCACGCGGACACCGTGGGTGTAGATAAATAAATGGTCTGCTCCAAATCCCTGATTTCAACATTCACTATTTTCCTCCACGTTAAGTTATTGAATAACAACACATTATGTTAAAAAAAAAAGTACATTACCATGTTAATATATCTACATTCAACTCGGGTAGATCCGTTTGCTGACTTGGTCCACCACGAAAAAAAAACATGAGAATAACTGAGCTGTATGAAGAGCTGAATGTGCTAACAATCTCACGGCAGCTAATTTTAGATAAATAAATTAATAAAATAAATAATTTTATTGAAATTATTATCCATTTTTGTTAGATACCTACCTGCTGTCAGGTGGCATTCATTATTATTTTGAGATACGGGTTTGTGACAGGAGGACAACGATATGAGAACTTTACAGGTAGATCGCGTGACAAATCTTTTGGCCTTTTATTGAATCCTACCCTCTGTTCTGCACGTGCCCTCCGCTTGCTTGCTTGCCTCATATTTCTCGACAAATCATCCCCTTTCGTATGACAAGTCAGAGCAGGGTTGCTACAAGTATCGACGCATTGGGTGAAATCAGCATCTGAAGAATAAAAGAACCCTCGAAAACAACCATGTTCATTCTTTCATAAACAGACATTTATCTTTACCATTTACACTACATACCAAAACTAATATTAAATTGTACACGCTCGCAGAACACGTCAAAGAAGTTTACACGAATTTGTATCTAGAAGTATTTTCTCAACCAAATATAATCATACGACAGTGGCGAAGGGTGGAGGTAGGCTGTTAAGATCCGATATAAATAGTGCACAATAAATTTCATCAGTTATACCTACGTATTTGCTTTCATTGAACTAAGACTACAATTTACAGATGGTGTTGGTTAGTTTTTAAAATTCAGTTAAACCCTGATTAAACCAAGCCATAATAGATAATAGTCAAACAATACTCGCCTATCTATAAAATATCTATAATTATGTCATTAAATCATACATAATTTTGGATATTCTATAGACATAATATTACTTTTTATAATATTGTATAGCTTAATAAATGTAAAAAACTGACCAACAAAATGTGTAATATGTATTCTTAATTCAACGAAAACAAATAAGTATGAATTAAAAGGTGTGTTCAATTTTGTCGGATCGTCCAAAGAATACCAAAACTATCATTGTTTGGTTTAGGCAGGTTTTAATTGATTTTTTTTAAATTAACCAACTCCATCCGTAAATTGTAGTCTTAGTTATACATACTACCTTCCACGTACCTAACCTTGCAATTTGTAATAATTTTTTTTGAATTATTTGATGAAATCAGCCAATCAGGCGCCTGGAATTTACTAATCCACTAATACGCAGTGAGTACCTATTACACACAAATCTTGTCATTGTGTACAATTGCAAAGTTACGTGGGGGATACTCTACATACAATCAAATACGTATGACAAAAAGTTTAATGTGCACTATTTATGTAGAATCTTAACAGCCTACCTCCACCCTTCGCCACTGTCATACGATAACAAGAGTCTGTAAAGATATGTACGGGATTCCCAATAATTTATGTATAACTACATTCATAATTTTATTACATTTATCTCTTTGTAGGAAAGTGAATATATTGCGATGTTATGCGTACAATTTGCGGAAACTTCGGTACACGTGATCCGGTCAACTGCAAAATCGACGCGCCATGTCGAACACCAAGGACGCTGCCGTAACAGTGACTATGGCGTCGACCGGAAAGGTTTACGTCTCTCTTTTGCACGGAGATCACATGAGAAAAAAATCACCATAACAATGTGATTACAAAAATTCAGAAGTATACAACATTGATAAATAAATATGTGACATTAAAAGTGATTATAAATATTTAGGTAGGTACATGGGTCAATGAGAAATCAGACCAGTCTCAGGAAATAAAAACTAGAATTGAGATCGCAAGGAATGCCTTTCTCAAAATAGGACACCTCCTTAGCAATCGAGACCTTAACGTATTAAAATTTAATTTTAATAGATTAAAATAATTACAAGATAAAAAGAACTTTTTATTTACAACGTTTTTAAATTGTCTGTTGAATCATAATATAAACTTGACTTGACTAGCTTAAACGATCAAAAAAAATTGTACTTGATAGAAATACTGAATAAATATAGAATACTGAAATGTCATTTTGACATTTTATATTGATTTCCATAGTAACGCACGTATATATTAATAATTTAGTTGCTAGGACCCCAGATCCCTAGCAACTGATAGTGTTTTACTTTTTACGGATTTCTTTCGAAATAACTTTTCATACGAAACAGAATTAACTGAAAATGAATTCGATTCTACTAAAATATGGCTAAAAGTATTAAAAGAATGCATTGGCATCGTGTTCTGATATATTCTAAAAGTTTCAAATGTTTAGCTAGTCGGGAAGTTAGTTAAAAATCGATTGCAAGATTTGTACTGGATACACAACCACCGGACAAACAAGAATACGACCTAATAAAAACATTGTAAAAAATCGAACGCACTGCCCATTTTGCGAAAGCCCTACGTTTGGCATTGTTCAACGTAAAAGCGTCATAGCAACCAACGTCCA
Organism: Rhyacophila brunnea; assembly: GCF_057557595.1. Classification (NCBI taxonomy): domain Eukaryota; kingdom Metazoa; phylum Arthropoda; class Insecta; order Trichoptera; family Rhyacophilidae; genus Rhyacophila; species Rhyacophila brunnea. Next base: position 4,919,486 of record NW_028233276.1, read on the forward strand.
TTTCGATTTGTTTGATCAATCCTTACGAATAAACACATTAAATTGGATTCACCTTAGTTCTACGTAGGGTATTATAGCCACCTAGTTATAATTCTGTAAATATATTATAATGTCCCCATTATCACACATCTATTTACTTTGAGTCTTAACTTACCTTGATAATTAGTAAAAATATTAAGCAGTGCAGTCCTGGAACCCCGAACAATTTTCAGTTATCAATCCCGGGAATATGAATATTCCTTGGATAAATATTTCATCTTATGTTTCATACAACGGAAGTCAATATACGAGGGTGGGTCAATAAGTCCTTAGAAAAGCCGACAGGTGGCGCGACTAGTACTGTAAGCGGTTTGTTTTCATGCAGCGGCACTACCGATTCAGTATGCTGCGAAGTTTCAATCAGATTGGTCGGGTTGTTGTGTGTTTCTCGTACATTTAAAAAAAAAAATTGCTTGTGGAAAATGGAAAAATGGAAAATGGAGAAAATTGAGCTTAGAGCTGTTATTAAACATTTTAATATAAAAGGGTTAACAGCAAATGAAATAAAAAATGAGTTGGATTTAGTTCACGGCATATCTGCTCCTTCACTTGCAACTATTTATAACTGGTTAAATGAATTTAAACGTGGTCGTACATCAACAAAGGATGAACCACGCTCAGGACGTCCTGTAGAGGTGACTACACCAGAAATGATCAATAAAATCCACGATATGGTGTTAAGTGACCGAAGATTAAAGTTGAGTGAGATAATTGAGGTTACAGGGATCTCAAAAGGTAGCGTCATTTCTATTTTACATGACAAATTGGGCATGAAAAATATTTCTGCAAGATGGGTGCCGCGTTTGCTCACAGTCGACAATAAACGCAATAGGGTGGTGGCCTCTAAAGCCCTGTTGTCGCTCATGCAACGCAATCCGGATGAATTTTTTCGTCGCTTTGTGACTGTAGATGAAACATGGATACACCACTATACTCCCGAGACGAAAGAACAGTCAAAGCAGTGGATTGCGAAGACAAACCATGTCCAAAGAAGGCGAAAACCGTAAAATCAGCTGGTAAGGTTATGGCTACTGTATTTTGGGATGCACGTGAAATTATTTTCGTTGACTATTTGGAAAAAGGAAAAACAATAACAGGGGATTATTATGCATCTTTATTGGACCAGCTAAAAAACGAAATTGAAGAAAAACGGCCTCATTTAAACAGGAAAAAAATCCTCTTTCATCAGGACAATGCCCGTGTTCACACATGTTTACGATCAATGGCTAAAATTGAAGAATTGAAGTTCGAATTGGTCGACCACCCACCGTATTCGCCAGATTTAGCCCCCAGTGACTTTTTCCTTTTCCCAAACTTAAAAAAATGGCTAAGTGGACAACGTTTTTTTTCAAATGAAGAAGTCATCGATCGGACAAATGCTTATTTTGAGGACCTTCCGAAAACTTATTTTTCTGACGGTTTAAAAAAAATTGAGAAACGTCTAACCAAGTGTATTGAGCTCCAAGGAGATTATGTTGAGAAATAAAAAAAAAATACAAAAATAAAAACTGTTTTAATGCTTTTTTCTAAGGAATTATTGACCCACCCTCGTAACCCGACCGAGGAATGAATGTAACCCCCACGGTGAAGCCACAGACCCAATGACATTAATATGGACGAAGCATCTGGAAAAAAAATGACACTCACTTTTTTGTCGTATCTGCCGAATGGCATAATCTGTTCTAACGCCATTACAATAAAGGTGTATTGCTATAAATCCCTGATGCTTTTTGTCTGCCAAATGGTACGGTTCGAACGGGTTCGCTCAAATGAACATTGACACTAGAAACACTGTTCTAACGCCATTACAATAAAGGTGATATTGCTATAAATTCCCGATGCGTGATATTGCATAATGGAAATTACGTGACGTCTACCTATACATGTGCGAATTATGCGCGAATTTACTTGCTAGCTACTGTATTTAGTGCGTTGTCCATTAATAATGTCATTGCATAGACCGCAGTACGCAGATGACGCTGTCCTATTCGATAACTATCTCAGTGGCATGCAGGAGACAATCGACAAACTGCACAACAATTTGTCTAGTGCAACAGAATCTCTCCCAATACAGACATTTCATTGATTAACGAGTGTCGAGAGGTTCAAATATATCGGGGTGAATAACACAGAACATTCAATTCGGTGTGAAACATCTGGGAGCCACTACTGTACTAATTTAGATGAACAATCACAAAAAACTGCTATAGCATACGTACAATATACCAAAACGTCAATACAGCTGCCAAAGATGACGGATATAAACACTAGTTTATAGCAGACCGTTGGAGCGGAGCTCGGAGCAGGAGCACGGAGCAGTGGAGCAATGGGGTTTTTCTCGGAGCTGGAGCGGAACCGGAGCATCGAAAATTTGTAGTGCTCCACTGCTCCGGATTTTTTTCTTTATTATAAAATTTTCGTCCTATAATCCGATGAAAATATTATATTTGACACTTGGCAACACTGGAATTATTTGAAATACGGCAGCACTGCCAAGTGATAAATAACCTCACTTTTTTGACAGAACAGGTAGATAATAAAAGACGATTTGCTGTCGGTTTTGTTTAATAGAATTAATAATGAAAAGTAAGAATAATAAACTTTATTTCAAAATTACTTAACAAACAAAAAAAATTAGCATTTGTTTACAGATAACATATATTAAAACTTTTAACCCCGAGCGGAACAGACCCTGGAGCGGAGCTGGAGCAAGTATTAGGTCCCGGAGCAACTCAAAAAAGGGTCTGCTCCAACGTTCTGGTTTATAGACAGATGCCAATGTGAAAATACGCTCATAATACTTACATAATATATTTTTTGTATTGGTGTTAATTCAACCACGCAACAAGCGTCGAGCAAACACTCAATGGTGTTAAAGCGTTGTAATTATTACAAAAAAGTTCATAGAGTCAAGCAATAAGGCTAGAAATTTTATTAGGAGGTTTGAGGATGTATAATATATTATTTAGATAATATTAATTTAGTTATCTATGTGAATTTAGTATTTAATAGTTTTTTGTCATTCTCGGACAAGCGATTATTTGTGAACTGCTTGATTGAAAGGTTTGAAATTGACTAATCATTATATTTAAAACAATGTAATATGACAAGTACTTAATTATCGTCTGAGATCGTACTTTCTATTTTATGTTGATAGATGTTACGAGTACTATAAATGTGTGTCGCAGATCAGGTCGTCGGTCCCTATTAAAAAAGTCGGATCTGAAATTTTGTCATTTTCGGATTATTACCTAAAACTTATTTAATCATTTATACCACAATCACAGTTTTTTTTGTTTGTTTGAAAAATTTCGAGATACTCAAGTTAAAAATGACGGATCTACCGAGAGTGTCCGAATAACAATGTCGGTTCTTACCAACCGACATTGTTGGCTGGGCGTGGGTGAGCAAGATGCGTCGGATCTGACAGTTGCTGCATTGGTTGCTGCTATGTTCACCGGACAGACGGATGTTTTTATAAATGTTTAGAAAAGTTTCTATAACCCGTATTTTTATTCATTATGGCAAGCAATAGGTCACAAAGGATATTTGATGGAACATCTTTGATTGCACGTACTGAAAAATAGCATTTTGCAGATCCGACTTTTTTAATAGGGAACGACGAGGTGTTCATTAAAGGGATGGTTTAAACTCGGAGAGGTGAAGCACGCCCCTACGTCAAAAATCTCTTCTTCATACAGAGTACAGAACGACCGAGCCACGATAAATATTTACGTAACACATAACAATATTTAGTTAGACATTCAAATCTGGGTCAATTTTTGATAATATTTACGCGCCAGGCGCATTGCGTATAACTTAGTAAGGGAGTATCAATATCAATTATTATCACAATTAATAAATTATAATATTAGAATTATCAAAACAGTCCGATATAAATAATCAATTATATCAGTTGGTATTTGGTACATTTTATATGAACATTCCTGAGAGTGGTGTTTTTTTGGGAAATACCTAAATTATAATAACATCGATGGTTTCAAAGTCAGAATGTCGTAACTACAAAATTATCGCAATGAATTAACAACATAAAAATATTATTTTACTTTACCTAGAGGACAATTCATTTAAACAAGAACAAAGTTGTTAAATTAGGTAAGGTAACCGCACTAATAGTTGACACTTTTGGCATATATATTAATTAAAATAAGAAATTCTAATAGGTTTAAGTTTTGTAGTAAATGGAATAGTACAAAACTTAAATCTATTAGAATTTAAATTCAAATTCCATCAAGTACATTCGGTCGATAGTATTAATATTAAAATAAGAAAGCCTGTGTGTGTATCCATTCGAAAATAGCTTAAAAATATGCACAATGGCATCTGTGATGAATCAGTCAGAACTAATTTTTTGTGAGTCAAACCAATAAAATGGCGAATATTTTTGTAAACCTTGCCTATCCAAAAGTTGCAAAAATGTCAATACATACTTAATCAACATACAATCTATCATAACAGGTATTATGCAATTTATTAACAATATAATAACATCATACAAATTTCAGTTACCGTATCAGCTGTTACAACATTTTACTATACTACTTAGATACTAACAAACATAGATGACTTTTTGTTGATTTTAGATGGAACTATTAAGTATGGTGTCGAGTCGTGGACCCTGAGATCAAACTGTGGTATTGGCGTCGAACGCTTCGTATTTTTTGGACAGAGCACAGGACAAACTAATAAAAAAAATTTTTTTTTTTTAAACCATGTCCGATCCTAATAGGATCATATGGGCCTCCACAGAGTAGAGGTTTGTATTAACAGATTTTGTTTTTTTACGAGAAATGGATGTCAGCCACTTGCTCAACCTATTAGGTCCATACCCTGACTCACACAAATTGAAAAAGAATACGTTTACTTGCCAGACCCAGGATTCGAACCTGGGACCCACGGCGTGATAGTCCAACGCTCAAGCCGCGCGGCCACCGTGGGTGTACGATCAGTTCGTCTTAAATACTGATCACACACAGCGGTATTGGATGTTTTTAACATGTCGACTCAAAACAACAGTTAAATAATTATTGACTAACATTGTACATATCTATTGGCAACGGAATAAATTAAAACAAAACACTTTTTCATTTTACAAAATCTACATTGAAAATAATGGCTAAAATTTTGCACATATTCTAATGAAATTGTAATCGCCAATAAGCGTTTAAATAGTAAACAGTCCAACTAGGGAAAATTATAAAAACAAAACAATATCGTATCCAGTATTGTACCGATCGAAAAATATCGACATTTTTTGACAGCCCTACCAACGATCAACATTTTGCAGTTACAGCATTTTGACATTAATACGATAATGTGACTCGTATCTTTCTCATGACGATGTGTACCGTGTACCTAATTGCGTAGGCATTATGTTTGATTTTCTAAAGAGAAAAACAGCAGAGTGTCAATATTTATTTTTAAATTCAGATACCTAACAGTAGTATGAAAACAGATTAGAATAACAAATATAATTAGGTACATAGAATTCAGATAGGCTATACCCCAAAACACTACATTTTGAAGCAGGGTTTTGAATATGTGAGTGCCCTACGAAAATGTGTACATAACAGTGTGTGTTGCAACCTTCAAATATACACCAATGTTGAATGAGCATCAGTGCATAAACCGAGATCAGCTGTTAGAACGAAGGACAAGTTTCCTCCCATCAATTCTATGTTCCCCGAGTATGACATTACAGTGACTAGCCAATGCGCCATAATACATAGTAAAATTTAAAAAAATAGGTAGCCACCTACGTATACAATTATTACATAAGTACTTATTTTAAGTAGAGAACAATGAAATTGACAAAAAATACTTACTTAGGAAGGTACTTAGTAATGAAGAAACACAATATTGATAGTAAGTATATTATACATTGCTATCAAAGTATGTATACGTAGTTGGTACATTGGACTAAAAAAAAATTTAAATGTGCGCGCTTTAATCACTTTAACCACCGTTACACGATTACTTTGGTGCAAAACACAAAAGCCAATTGCCAACAATAACGCAATTTGAAGACGATACATCAGTGAAATGGAAAATAATTTTCAACTATAGGCGCGACAAAATTTTGGACTCGCTGGCATTCGGAGAGCGAACGTCGAGGTGTGAACACGTCAATTTGTTTCGTGATGACGACGGGGGTATTAATTCTTAAATCGTGTAAATATGACTAAAAACGTTACCCATTTACTTGGAAACGAAAACATGTCAATGAATATATTATTATTATTGTTAGATACTAATAGAACAACAAACAGAAAATTAAATGGACGTATGTTGGATTTATATGACAAAATAAATTATATTTCGTTCGGCATGCGTCATTTGCACCCGCGACCCGCAATCCGCGCATCGCCCAGCCACGATCTTTTTTGACCATGCCTCAACTGAGGTATAGCCTTAAATTGTTTGAATGATAGCAGTAATTACGTAGGACGCAGGTGGTTCAAAAGCACATTGCCCGGAATTCGATGGATGCGGATTCGAATCCCGCCCGTTTTTAAATTGTTTAGTGGATATATTTCTGAGGTGTTTTCTAATTAAGGTATTATTATATTTTGTTCCCAACACATTCATCAATTCGACCGGCAAGGGCGTTTTTATTATTCAATATGTACTATGTAGGTAAGTAAGTAAACAAAAATATAATAATAAAACAATTCTATTTCTATTATTGATTATAGTATTGACCTATCCGAACGACCCGGCGATTAGACGCGCCGAGAGAAAGAGAAAGATAATAAAACTCCGCCATGTTACTGTTTGATGTCTGTTCGGGGAACTGAATCAAATTATATTAAAGTACTAATTATTATTTCGAACTGTAGGTACTGATTACTGATTGTATAGCATTGCATACCAAATTATCAACAGGAAGCTATGATTGTTGTTTGGAATTTCAAAGTGACAATAACGGGTAGACGAACAATCCCCCAAAATAATAAAATATCTACATACATAACAGTGGCGAAGGGTGGAGGTAGGCTGTTAAGATCCGAAATAAATAGTGCACATTAAACTTTACTGTGTGACTGTATTTGACTGTATTTGTTTTAATGAAATAAGACTACAATTATTTACAGATGGTACTGGTTAGTTTTTAAAAATCAATTAAACCCTGCCTAATCAAACCATAATAGTTTTGGTATGCTATGGGCGATCCGACAAAAATAGTGCACACTTTTTCAGTCATACTTATATGTTTTAGTTGAATTAAAAATACATACATATTACAGAATATGGTGTTGGTAAGTTTTTACAACAATCGATAAAAAATATCCTTATAAGTATCTATAAAATAATTAAAAAAAGTATTATATTTCATGGTATAATTTTAGTTATTTTATGGATAAACGAATATTTTTTTACTATTATCTACTGTGGCTTATATTAAGGCGGGGTTTAATTGAATTAAAAAAAATAAAAACACTATCTACATACACATTGTAGTATTAATTCAATGAAAACAAATTTATGTTTGCCTGACAAATTTTAGTGTGCACTATTTATGTCGGATCTTAACAGCCTACCTCCACCCTTCGCCACTGATACATAATGCCTTTCAGACCCGGTCTTGGAGCGATAGGATCGATCGAGCCTCGCGCCGTATTTTAGAGAAAATTATTGATGAATTAAGTAATATTTAAAATGAGGAGCCCTTGTGCAGTAGAATCGTAGAATAATTGTGAAAAATCGAACGGACCGCTGGAGAGACTCATGATTTTGGGTAGCCTCCGGGGAAGGCGAAGCAGAGGACAGCGTCGGGGCGCTGGAGCGACCAAGTGAACGAGCTTACTAGGGACAGCCTTCACTCTGACCTGAGAGAAGCAGACGATCGAGAGGAGTGGAAAGTTTTAGTTCACCACATGTCAAACTCCCACGGCACGCCAAGCATCGGCCTCAAAATGACAATTAGTTGTGTTGACAAAATAATAATTTGAAAAAGTGCTATAACCTATCAGCGCATATATTCTATAAACAAGACTGCTATCGAGGGTAGTTTTTTATATGTTTGTATCGAAGTATTATAATTGTTACAATGAGTTAGCCGTCTAAACAGTCAAAACTGTCTATTTCGTCCTAAAAATTACCACACCCAAGAGACATGCTGTTAAAACATAGCACTTATTGTAACAATTAGGCACAACTGAATTGTAAAAATTATAATACCTCAATATAAAAATATGAAAAACTACCCTCAATAGCCGCCGATAGCGGGTGATAGCAGTCCTGTGTATAGAATAGATGCGCTGATGATGAAAATGCTTTATTCTCAATTTTAACACGACGACGTCTACAACAATACTCTTTTATGGTATTAATATATTTTATTTGGTCATTAAATGTAAACTTATAAAATGAGAAAAGACAAGTATCATAATGACATATTTGTTCTTTTAGACAAAACCTACAGATTATCTAGGCTAAGTTCGCAAAGATACCACAAAGTCTTTATTTTAGACATATCTTTTATAATGTTTTTATTATTATTCTTTTAATTAGTGTGATGTTTTTGTATAGGTACATATGTTGTTAATACTGTTACGGCAAATCATGTTGTGAACGTCTTGAATTTATAATTTATTCACTATAATGTAATAATAATAATATATACCTACATATAATTGAATTAAACCAGTTGTATGAAGGGCTCAAGGTGCATATTGGAGCATCAAACACTACACATTATTTTCAATTGATCGACGATCAAATGCGGATCTTGCCAGCGTCTTCAAGAACCGTTTTTGTTTTTGGTTTTTTTTTGTAACATGGGGAAAACATCTTGCTAAAAGATATTGAGTACATAACGTTATGTATACTAAACCGCTTTGAAAATACGCGAATTTGGAATTTTTCATGAGGCTTCGAATCCGTGATCAAAGGCTTCAAATAAAGTAGACATTATTTTCGACACGGGTACTATTAACGTGTATAATATACCTAATTTTAGGATGAGAAAAGAAAAATCATCATAATGCCATATGGGTACATATTTTCAATAAAGCACGCAAATATACCATAGATTCTTCATTTTCGACATTAATATGGCACGGCTTGTGGAACAAACTGGACTTTACCTAACTAAGTTATTTAAAAATTATAGCCAATTTTCTATTGAATTTATTCGTAGGTAGGTAGGTAATTATTATAATAGTAATGTGACGGAATTAGACGATGTTAATGACATCGACATATCGCTATCTGCAATTTCAATGTCACTCCAAGCTCTGTCATGCTGGGGTCACCATTATTGCGTAACATAAAAATAAAACACGTTATTATTTTGGGATTTGGGTGTATAAACATCATATTTAAAATATCGTAAAATATAGAAAGACATGATAAGAAACGACACGGTGTTACAGATAGAGTATCCAATCCCGAGCCAAAATTTTGATTCAGGGGTTGGCGGTTTTTCGATAGTTAATATACATATTTTATTTATACAAATAGCGTTGATAAAATCGTTAAAAAATGTCTAGTGTAATTTATACTATTTAAGACATTTAATGTTAATATTGTGTAAGTTCAATCTTGGAAATACATAGGTTTAATGGAGTAAATAATATTGTAATATAGATAATAAATGTGAAAGTGAAAAGAACCTAAGGATATGGCTTCATAACAGTATAAGGTGATGTGGCAAGAATATTTTCACTGCCTCGTAAGTTAGAATTTTGGATCTCAGGCAGTGACGTCCCTAGACAAAATGCCGCCCCTAGGCAGTGCCAAAATGCCGCCACATTTTTTATACAATATTTTTATCGTCCTTTCAAGACTCCAATATCTAAGAAATGTGTTGTATGAATACATTACTAACAAGATGTATACCACTAAATGCCATCCCTGCTTCAATAGACAATAGATATTGCGAGTCCACGGTTTCAGATACATTTAAAAATACGTCTGACAACTTCCAAAACTCGCGAGGGACTAGCAAACATTTTACACAATTATGTACCTACCTATAATTCAAATATAATTCGCAAATCTGCATGTGGCATTGCTGTTTACCAACGACGTGACGTCCAAGGAAAACGGAAGTAAACTAGACATCGCGAACCCAACATAACATTATAGTCCTATTACAACTTTTAGAGTAATTAATACATTTTGTTTCCAACCAGTGAGATGAACTTTTTAATGGAAAGATATTTCCGTTATTACTTAGTTTAGGTGGCTATTTGTATATATTATGTACCTAATGATTTTCTTCGATTTTCCGCCCTTCGGGTAACTGCCGCCCCCAAGCAACGCTCAATCTGCCTACCCCCACGGGACGACACTGATCTCAGGTGTGGGAAGAATGATTGTTTTACCTCTACTGACCCATTATTGTAAAAATTCGTAGAGATACTATATATTTAAATTAGTGGTTCCGTTAAGTTGTATAAAATATAAAAGGGTTCGGTGACTTAAATTATTCTAGGTTCGGATTAAAGTAATGTAACCTAATATGTACCAATTGACAGAAACCGTGTGGTCTCCCTAACTGTTACAATGTGTATGCGTTTATCATTAGCCAATACACGTTTATCAACATGGCCGCTTTTGTTTGTGACTGTTCGTGGAAATAAAATTATGTGTCTAACTGCAATATTCAAAATCTGGTCGAATGAATTTCATTGAAAATTCAATAACAGGTTTAGCTATAATATTCGATATTGTCTTCCTGCATTGATAACTATTAACTTATACTTTGCAAATTGACATCATAATTAGGGATCCCGAGCTATTTTCGGGGATTTCGGGATTGATTTTTTTATCAATTTTTATGGAAAATAAAATAAAAGCGAAAATATAACAGAAAAAATACTTTTAATAACAAATTACTACATTAGAAATAAACTGAGTTTGAATGAAATTTGATTTATACCCATATGTAGGTTGAAAAAAACAATGCTTCGCACTTTTAACAAAGTAATTCCACCATGATATCATACGTTTTACGGCAGTTTCATGTTTGGCTGACTAATTAGATTTATGAAGCGGAAAGGCCATAAGGACGCCATGATTATTTGCTTTACCATTTTAAATCTCGCTAATCCATTCATTATGTCTTTACTATCAGAAACAGCAATCTCATATTAAATTCACATTATTATTTATATTACAATATTATTTACTCCATTAAACTTGTGTATTTCCAAGATTGAACGTATACAATATTAACAATAAATGTGTTAAATGGTATAAATTATACTAGATTTATTTTTAACCGATTTTATCGATGTTATTTGTAAATATTAACAATGGAAAAAAATGCCAATCCCGGGATTGTCAAATTGTAATCCCGAAATCCCGGGATCAGAATTCTGGCTCGGGATTGGATTCCCTAATCATAATAATATTATATTATTGAAATACATAGCCTTATTATCATAGGGTCGAATGATACTTACCTACTATTGTGGTATGCGGTGACTTTTGCTTGAAGGGATTCTATTGGAAAAAATACACTAAGTAGTCTACCTACTATTTGATACAGATTATTCACTTATGACGACTAAACGATGTTTATATTTACGCAATATTAAAATAATATAAAATATAGCTAGTGCTTAATTCTTTTGATGACAATTTCTTCATGATTACTCTCAGAAGATTAGGATTTACATAATGAATCTCTCTCTCCTTGGTCGTTCCGTCATGGCCACCGTGACGGCATCGTGACCACCCTGAAATGCAATCATCTTCTGAGCGACTAAGACTCTCCACCCCTCACACAACTTTTAAGAAGGCTGCCCCAGTGAGTTCTTTCACTTGGTCGATCCAGCGCCCCGACACTGTACTGCGTGGCACACACATGGGGGAGGTGTTGACAGGGCTCTAGCCTGGGGGCCCGGCGTGCCGAGTCGACCAAATAAGTGAGATAAACACACATCACAAATTTGCTCTAATAGTAAAAAATGTCGACTGCGGCGCTATTTTCTTAAAAGGGTTGTATTTTAAATTATGTGGTTGTGCGATGTAATTTGTTATTGAGTCGTTTTAAGTGGATGTACTTAAGTCTTAAAAATACACTAAATACCCTTAATTTTACCGTGAACGCCATTTGGAAAACGCTACTGTAGAGCGTAACACTGCCTTTAACCTTGGCGATAGGTAGGTGGGGCGAAGAAGATCCTAGCCTTGGATCCCGCTTCAGGATGTGTGGACCACGCTGTTCTGCATCACCTTCCGTGAAAACTACCTTACCAGGATATCCGATCCGAACCGAACAATATGTCCAAAAATTGCAGAATCGGTTTCAGACATATTGTCGCGAGCAGACTCTTTATTTGGGGCTCGGAATGATTGACTGGATCGTTCTGTGTTCTATTCAAGAAACACGAAGCATTCGACGCCAATACCAAATTTCGAAGGCTTCGTCGGTGCCCATCCCTGCTGCATGACAAATTATGCATTATTCAAAATATTGTTGATATTTAATCAGCATTAATTAGACATCTCTCGATATAACAGGACCGGGGAGGCATCCTTGCGGGAGGCCATTTTTACATTTTTTTTGCTACACCAATGCTCATCTCTACTGGATGACAGTAGTTGTATAAATAAATTATTCATTCGAAGTATTTGCTGGCATTTGATTATTATCTGATGTTCCAGATTTGGACAATGATTTTTTTCAAATACCTACACGTTGGATCGCGTGCATGGCCATATTATGCTCATGCTCCACAAAGCAAACGATAGTGAAAAGAGGTGATAGCGAACCGTTAAGAACAATAATATAACATACCAGCTAATGAATAAACATAATTAAAAAACAATCCAAGTGTAGTGTGCCAATAATAATTAAAATAATCTCAGAGCGTTTGTTTATTTTTGTATGTATCGCACGGGGCACGCAACAAGGTATAATAATTTACAATTCTCTTGCATTTCGCCAGAGGATAATCAACTTTAGTGTTTGTAGTAGGTACTCTTGCCTTTAAAAGAAATTCCTAATATGAATAAATAATTATAGAACAATGCAGTAAATAAAGGTTTGTAAGTAATTAGGTAAGTAATTACGCCTTAAAATATGTTAGTAGGTCATTGCCCCCACATCCTGAAGCGGGCCCCCAGGCCACGAGGTTTGGAGGCCCCCCCAACCTATCGCTAAGGTTAAGGGCAGTGTAATGTTCTACAGAAGTGTTCCCCAAATGATATTGCGCGATATATTAACTCCAGGGTTTCGTATAAAATAAAGGGTGTTTCGTGTATGTTTTACCGATTTTTGATATTTTTAAATAAATCCACTTGAATTTTCGGCTCTCATCATCATTTATCAAGGATAAACACGATCCCCTTTTATGAAACACACTAAAAATAATTACAAAATAAAATCCAATTCGCAAAATAGAACGCAGGCGACTTTTTTACTATTAGAGCAAAATTGTGGTGTGTGTTTATCTCACTTAAATGGTCGACCCGCCACTCGCCCCCCCTAAGCCCGGGCCCCCACGCTAGAGCCCTGTCAGCCCCCCCCCCTTGTGGGGGCCATAAAGTAGGTATTTCATGACCAGTGTTCCCTGTAAGGGGTTTGGGCCGAAAACCCGAAGGCCGAAATCTCGAAAAATAAAAAAATTCAAACAGTAATAATTCTCAACAACTACCAACTCGAAAGCAAAAAATACTATTTTTTATAAAAGAAAATGCAATAATATATATATATTATATATTGACAATTATTAATATCTTCCACAAAAAATGGTTTTTTGTCTCTCCTGTAAAATTTGGGGGCCATGGGGTAAGGAGTAGCAGGCAACCGATCTCGAGTGCGGAAGAATACGGGATAAACTTAAACACGTGTCAAGAATACATACCTCGAATACCGACAACTGCTCTCGGCTTATGCATTGACGCTCGTTTAATATTAGTGTATTACACACACTATCGCACGTCCACAATGCGTGGTTCATTTTCGTATGATACTCACATATTCAAAACCCTGAGTCTAAATTAAGTGTATTGAATTATATCCTATCGGAATTATATTTGTTAACCTGATCTGTGGTCATACTACTGTGTTCTGAATTTAAAAATAAATATTGACACTGCTATTTTTCTTTTTAGAAAATCAAACATAATGCCTACGCAATTAGGTACACGGTACACACAGCGACGTCCCTAGACAAATTGCCGCCCCTAGGCAACGCACAAAATAACGCCCCATTTTTTATGCATAATTTTTTTATCATCCTTTCATGACCCCAATATCTAAGAAATGTGTTGTATGAATACATTACTAACAAAAATATATACTTACCACTTAATCTAATTTAAATGCCATCTCTACTTCAATAAACAATATTGCGAGTCCATGGTTTCAGATACATTTAAAAATATATCTGACAACTTTCAAAACTCGCAAGTGACTAGCAAACATATTTGGATAAATTAATTAGATAAGTACCTACCTATGTACAGTAAAAACGAAACAATGATGCGGTTGGTCGATAGTGTGCGTGCGTATGGGGAGTCGTAATAAATACCTGGCAGCCGATGACCGCGTATTCGTACACTTATACATACGCATAACACCTATAATTCAAATATAATACGCAAATCTGCACGTGTCATTGCTAGTCATCAAGGACGTAACGTCCAAGGACAACGGAAGTAAACTAGACATCGCGAACCCGACAAAAAATTACAGTCCTGTTAAACCTTTCGAGTGAGCTGATTTTTTTAATGGAAAAATATTTATGTTATTATTAAATTTATGTACCTACCTATTTCTATATCTAATATCAAATGATTCTCCTCGATTTGCCGCCCTTCGAGTAACTGCCGCCCCCAAGCGACGCTCAATCTGCCTACCCCCACGGGACATCACTGGGTACACATCGTCATGAGAAAGATACGAGTCACAATATCGTACCTACGAGAATCTTAATTAATGTCAAAATGCTGTAACTACGAAATTTTGATCGTTGGTAGGGCCGTCAAAAAAATAATAGATTTTTCCAATATGATACTTACTAGTAACGATATTTTTCTGTCAGTATCAAACCATTCGATACTTTTCCCTAATTAGACTATTTAAATGCTTATTAGCCATTACAATTCATTAAAATAATATGTGCAAAGTTTTAGCCATTAGTTTCAATGTAGTTTTTTTGATGGAGCTTATACGTAAGTACTTGGATGTAAAATAAAAAGTGTTTTGTTTTAATGTATGCCCTAGCTAGCCAATAAATAACACTGTTGGTCAATAATTTAGCGTGAGTCGATATGAAGTAAAAACACTCAAACCCCGAAATGTGAACAGTAGGTAACACGAACTATTTTTGAAATACATAACTAAATAAAAATATGTATCGTAAAATGAGGTGGGATTATACCAATGCTATTTAATCTGTTCTGTGATCTAGGCTTAATTCTGTGTTCCTGTATGTTTGTGAGTAGAGTTGGGTATTTCCCGAGAAAATCTCAATCTCGAGATTCGGGATTTCCCGAAATGATGAAATTTTGAATTCTCGAGATTCGGGATTTCCGGAAAAGAATTCTCGAGAAATCGGGAAATTTAAAAAAAACCTGTAAAAATCCAAAAAAATATGTTTTTTTTTATTTATGTAAGAAGACAAACAAAACAGAAGTAGGAAAACAAAAACAATTCAAAACATTACTCATTAAAATTGGATTTCAAAAAACACAAGACTGTCAATCGCTGCATCTGACAATCGCGTATGCTTTTGAGACACAAAATTCCCTGATTTTGCAAAAATTGCGCTCATTTTGAGTCGACGTTGGCTTAATTGTGTTAAATGCCCCTATCAGTCCTTGAAAGTTTTGTGTTTTTTGTCCACTTTTTTCATATAGAAAATCGTTTTTTTTCAATTAATATTTGATAATAAAGAAATCCCGAATCCCGAGAAAAAATTCTCGAGATCCGGGATTTCCCGAAATGTCAAAAATTTCAATTTTCGAGATTCGGGGTGGAAAATCTCGATAATTTCTCGAGAATTTCCGTCGGGAAAATCCCAAAACCCAACTCTAGTGTGAGCAGAGCTGGATTTATACTTGAATGAGCCCTGGGCTAATACAGTAGAACTTCGATATAATGGAAAAAATATCCGTTCAAATGTGAAAATTGTTAAAAACACCCTGTCAATGTTATACATGTTTAAATACAAGACAAGTGTCACCGCTTGTAAACAATATTCTGCTGATGATCTAATAAAATTTATTGATTATTCATTAGATAACGAAATTCAACTATATTACACGCATTTTCGTAATTTTAGAGAGTTGATTATAAAAAAAACAGCAGACTTCGAATGTGTAAATAAAAGTTGATTCTTCAACATCAAACATTAACGTCACACCGCAATGGGTGTGTCTTGATATATCATCCGAAGACGAATAAACAGGATTTTGTTTGTGTTTTTATATAACAGACTTTCGACTTTAACGGACACCCCCTCACCCGCATTAGTCCATTATAACGAGGTTCTACTCACTACTGTATAGCAATGGCGAATGGTGACTTTTGGAAAGAGGTAGGCTGCGGAGATCTGATAAAAAGAACACACTTATCAGGTATACAGGGAGAAAAAAGAAGATAATACGATATTACTACTAATGCATAGGTACACACTAATGACAACGATACACTAATTTAACGAAACTTCAAAAACTCACTGACGACATAAAATTAAGCGATAAGTTATATCTAAAAACAGTCTAGGTATATACTCTATATTAATATTCGATTAAACGCCATTAATTTTTTTTTAAATTATCTAATTATTAATTATTTAGTCTTAGCGATGGCGCACACAGATCGCGTCGAGCGGGCGAAGTCCGCGTATGCAGTGTTTATTCATAACCATAATCACACGTCTCGTGCCGCGCATTACCCTTCACCTATGTAATAAGCGGCCCAAGCAGCACAAAACAATTATTTTTAAAGCGTCTCTCATAACAAAGCAATAAAAATATTATATTATTTCGGGGCTTGTAATAAATATTTACGACGGCATTATTCAACCAGCGATAAACTTGACACGCAATAAAATTAAACAATGATTCTCTGTTATTAAATAATTGCTTTTCGCCCGTCGATCGACGAGGCCTCAAGCAGCGTAATTTTGGTAGCCGTGTTCAATGAATGGACTTCATTGTATTTTCTTTCATTCGTATCGCCGAGAAGCGGTGATTCGCGAAAAAACGATGATTTATGCGGCGGGCGCCTATAATGCGTCGTGAAATCCAGTGGGCGCTGGCGTATTTGATTACGTTGTATTTTCGTTGATTTACGCGCCACTTGTAGAAATTTTGCGCGAGCGCCGCGCTCGCTGCGTCAATGGGCTTTATGCCTTAGCGATGGTGCCCACAGAACGCGTCGAGCGGGTGAAGTCCGCGCATGCAGTGTTTATTGATAACCATAATCACACGTCTCTCGCCGCGCATTACCCTTCACCTATGTAATAAGCAGCCCATGGAGCACAAAACAATTACTTTTACAGCGTCTCTCATAACAAAGCAATAAAAATATTATATTATTTCGGGGCTTGTAATAAATATTTACGACGACATTGTTCAACCAGCGAAATATAATGACACGGAATAAAATAAAACAATGACTTCTCTGTAATTAAATAATTGCTTTTCGCCCGTCGATCGATGACGCCTCGCGCCCGCCGCGCCTGTACGACAACGCTCACAACAGCCGAGTAAATTAGAGACCGTCGCGCCCCATTCGCTGGTCACATCCAATGTATTTTCATATTATTGTCGTGCTATGACGTCAAAAGACGCCGCACTGAACCGTGTGTGCGTTGAAATATAAGGCGCGCGAGGCGTTATGTTCTTCATACGCTGTATATGCTCTATTGTATTCCTTGGTGATTCATCGCCCAAACTGAAGAAATGCGCGAGCGCGTCGCGTGCTCGATTGTATATGCTCGGCGCCTTATGCTTTATGCTTCTCGGCGATACGAATGAAAGAAAATACAATGGAGTCCATTCATTGAACACGGCTACCAAAATTACGCCGCTCGAGGCCTCGTCGATCGACGGGCGAAAAGCAATTATTTAATAACAGAGAATCATTGTTTAATTTTACTGCGTGTCAAGTTTATCGCTGGTTGAATAATGTCGTCGTAAATATTTATTACAAGCCCCGAAATAATATAATATTTTTATTGCTTTGTTATGAGAGACGCTTTAAAAATAATTGTTTTGTGCTGCTTGGGCCGCTTATTACATAGGTGAAGGGTAATGCGCGGGAAGAGACGTGTGATTATGGTTATGAATAAACACTGCATTCGCCGACTTCGCCCGCTCGACGCGTTCTATGAGCGCTATCGCTTAGGCTCTGCGATCGGAGCTTACCTTAGTTCATACAATTCGATAGACTGGGCGGGGTGACGTAAAGTCGATATGAAAAAAATTGAGAATTATTTGAAACATAATCCGACCTTTATTTACGTCAAGACAGATGGCGCGCTGTGGTATATTTTTTAAAACCTTTGCAGATTATTTTGTTATTATCTGTGTAATAGGTACATTCTTACACACGGCATCTCTCGTTGGCAAAATAAATTATTTTATAGAATATATAATCAAATGATTATATAAATAAGTCAATATGCAATTAAAAAATATTTTTTTATTAAGTAGGTAGGCTTCAAATAATCGTCTAGTATGGAGTCTTCGCCACTGCTGTATAGTATCATCCACGTAACTTTGCAATTGTACACAGTGACAATATTTTTGTATTATACGCACTGCGTATTAATGTATTAATAAATGCCAGGCGTCTGATTAGCTGATTTCATCAAATAATTCAAAAAAATCTATTCCGAATTGCAAGGTTACGTGGAGGGTGGTCTACTTACCGGGGGGCCCAAAAACCCCAACAAACGTAATTTAAAAAGATCATATTAAACATAATATATTTAAGTTAATATATTTATAAGTGGGTAGATACTAACAACTATTAAAGTAATTTTTATTACGCATGCTGAAGTTGAAACAACCGTAATATCGGCTCCTTAATTCGCAAACCTGCTAACTCCATTTGGGCAAAATTGTTCAAGAAGAAGTCCCCTCCTTCAAGGAGAAAAAACTGAATAATTTGACTGTCGAGCGGAATTTAACAATAATTCCAAAAATAGGTAGGTACACTTGGAATTTTTATTTTTTACAAATAAGCTACCTTATTTTAGCTTCCCTTTTATATACACACAAAAATTAAATAAAGAGCGGGGTTGTTCCATTTATGATATTGGAAATTGGCACCTGCAGTTGGCTGTTTTGTGTGAAGAACAATAACGCATTTATTTATGTATAGGTTAAAAGGGGAATGGGACAACTGGACGCCAGGACAATTGGACGCCGCACTGTCGTAGACACAGAACGTAGACGAGGAATTTTAACCCGTTTCTATCTACTACTTGGTAGTTTTCATTCATTTTACTCTTAAAATAATGTTTTTTTATTGAGGATTGAGAATTACCATGCCTAAGAGCGGAATGCACAATCTAAGATTTCGTTCCTAAGGATAAGTCGCCGAAAAGCATGACTTAACTATAGACAATCCTGAGTATAGAGTTAAGGAATCCTTAACCATAGACTACTTTTGTTATGAACACGCCCCCTTCTGTATTACCATTTACCACTGACAGCTGCTGTCAAAATAAATTCGCATGTCTATAACACAGTCCATACACTCAAATTCATTTAACAATGTATCTCAATATGGATATTGATAGTGTTAATTCGTTTGGCATGTACTTGCAGAATATTATTTTATTTTTATACGCCAGCCCGCAGAAATAGAAAATACGAGATGAAGAATGACACTTGATGCTAGTGTTACCATGTTAAAAAAAAATCTTGTGGTGCCTGTGGAATCACGTATAATGACTTATAACGGAAACATAAGAGTATTATAATTAAATATTAATATGTATTTATAGTTATTGCATTAATAAAATGCAGTTGTCATATTTTTGTCATCGTTTAACAATAATAAAATAATTTACCTAATTTATCTAACGAGAATTTTTAAATATGGTATTATTTTCAATAAAAATGATCTTAACTAAGGACAGTGTTTCTGCATAGTGTTTTCTGCTAAGGAAATTTTAGTTATGACAAATGTTTCTGCATTACGCTCTAGGGCTTTAAGTATATAAAAATAAAAAAAACACCTTTTTTTGTTGGAACTTAAACATATGCACGATTAAATCATTATTTACGTGTGCATATTTAAATTCTCACCAACTAATAAATCAAAATATAATTTAAATATAAATAATAATAATATTAAATATTTTTTTTAAAGTACCTATAAGTACCCAACGTCTATTTATTTTCAATTTGCGTGGCGTCCAGTTGTACCGGCACCAAATCGTCTTAGACCCGTTAAAAGTGCAGTTAGCTCGTTTGCAGAAAGGGAAGAGTTGCTCAAGTTGGTTCAACCAGCTGTTTAGCCCACCAGATCGTCCGACCTGGTCGCCACAAAGACCAATTTTATTGCAATTAGAAAATTTGCGGCGTCATACTGCCAACGTGAAGATGTCTTCACTTAGAATAGTCGGCAGTTTTGTATTAGCCTTAATTTCTTACTTACTACAATTTTTAATATTGCCTCTACGTGCTCATCTCTCCCATGTTTACCTTCACTTAAAGTCATGTAAACTCAGTAAAACCACATTAATTTGAGTGCATGACGACCTTAGTCTTGGGTAACTGCTTGTATCTAATTTATATAATATATATATATATATATATTTTATATTTGTATTTACACATAAAATACTGTTTTAATATCTAATATTTCTTTATTTCTAAATGTAAAGTTGTGAACATCTTAAATTAATAATTTATAATGTTCCCTATATGTAAAAAAAATGAATTTGAAATATTGAATTTGAGACATTTTCAGTCATAAAAAAATGATGCTTCACACCAAACGTAGGGTCCCGTGATACGCCCGATTAGACCGGGTATGGTGCGGTGCGGTATGGTTTGGTAAAGTCATTAACTTCAATGTCTCAGAGATGGGGGAACGACTAAGAAGAGGAGAAACCGGAATTTAAAATAAGAAATTTACACACTTTTATGTAGTGGATGTTATTACAAATTATATTGTTTATGTAACAAGCGACGAAGCGAACGTACACGTTTCCCAGAATTTGTGTTGATAAACAGCGCTCTATCAGCGAATCGCTTTGAACTCAATGGTACAGGTCTACAATCATAGAGCTGATGCCGATTAAACACATTAATAAGTATCTATTATTAAGGCTTAATTATATAATTGCATAAATATATTGGGATGTACTGACAGGGCCGCACCGTGGGTTGGGCGAAGCAGGCGACCGCCCTTTGCGCCGAAATATAAAAAGCGCCAAATCTTTTCAAAAATAGTACTTACTTATATCTGTGTATTTACTTATTTATATTTCATTTGATCTGTGGAAAACAAAGAATAACACAAAGACTATTGTATACTGCAGTTTCATAGTTAACGATTAATTACCGACCAAAGAACTTGTAGGTAATTAAAATTTGAGCCTAAGCCGGCTCTCACGTCAAAACTAATCTCGCCTGCAACGTGTCGAATACGTCGATGTGATATGACGTCATCGTTATTTACAAAACACACGTTGCCAAATGAAGCTCCGCAGATTGGTCGAATGCGACTGTTTAGTTTGAAGAAAACATCTACTGTTGCAATCGACAAGTTGCATGCTTCTCGGGCTCCGAGTCGAAGACGCCATGATGCATAAGAACAACACCTACGAATTGGTCATTCCTATACCGGCTCGCCGATTGCCGTAGGTATCCAAATATCTATACGTTTCGAAGGTTACGTGTGACTGTCGCTAGGTAGATGCGCGCGGTCTTCATATGCAACACCGGATCGACGTTCTTGGAAGGTATGATTTATGGCTGTGCGACAGACGAGGCGAGTTTAGATGTGAGAGTCGGCTCAAGGTTATAATATGCATCTCACAAAATCTGTAAGAATTTTCCTTATTGCAATGTAAGTAGAGTTTCAAATCATACAAAAATATGTATTTTTACAATAAACATCTGGGGTTGGGCTACGGAAACGATAGGGAGACGTTTACGAAGTTTGTAAATATGGACCCTTACATACGTATACCTAAGTAATACCGCAAGAATGCCACGCTTAACTCTTACTGGTAGAATCGCAGTCAATCCAAATAAATTGTAAATAATATAACATAGAGCAAAATGATATTGTTTTATTTTTAAATGAAAATTTTACAGTCAGCAGTTTATAGCCCGTGAGAGTGTGGTTTCTCTGGGTGACAATTTATAAATTATATGTGATCGAACACAATAGTAATTTTTTTTTAATCATCCTTATTATTTATTATTTGCTTAAAGATAGTCATCGACAATAAACAAATCAACATAGAGTGTAAGCTTGTCCTGTAGCGCTTACAAGTCTGGAACAAAAATATGCAGACATGTATGAAGTTAGCGACGTACTCACGGTAGAAAAACCGGCGAGGATTATGTCTTAGACAATATAGATATTTATTTATTTAAATTAAATACGTGAAAATTGAAGGTAAGCTTTAAATAATCGCTTAGTATAGAGCCTTCGCCACTGCTATTAGGTATAAGATAGCTACCTAGGTATATAACATAATAGGCAGGTATTATATATATTTTTAATCGGATCTACAATCCTATATGGACCTGGGACGCATGTTTGATGAAAAATTGTTAAAAATTGAGTATTGTTGTTTTAATTTAATAAAACGCAATTTTTTTGTAGTACTTATACTACAAAAAAAATGCATTTTATTAAATTAAAACAACAATACAATGCAGTTCCACCATGAATTGACAGTTAACAAAATAAAAGAAATTAAAAATTGAGTGTTTATTGTTGTGATATGTTTCAGCTTTTGACGGAATAGCTTTCATGTTGTCAAAAGTCAAAATTCTTTTCAGAAACCGAATCGAAGCATTATTTACCTCTTTCTTCTACCGGGATGGTTGACAATTTCTGAAGAAATATTGTCCTGGCTGCTTTTGTAAATAAACGTTTCTCATATTATTATATTTTTCAAAGTTACAAACTTATAGTATTTTTGCCGAGATTCCCTTCCAATATTTTACGAACCTGTTTTTTTTTTAATCGACAAATTTTGCCTCCAGAAAAAGTAGACTTCTGGTGCGACTCCATTTTCATTTCCCACGAAAAGATATACGAATATCTAACTAAGATGTGCCAGATATTTTCTCAGGATCGGTAAAAATTAGGTAAGTAGGTACCTACCTACGATTTTGGAAATAATAGAAAAAATAAATAAATCTCAAGGAAAGTCAAATAAAATACTTACTAGTTAAATAAAGAACGGATGGTTACACTATAAAAATATGCTTATTGTATAATGTTTGAGGCTTTCACGGTTGTTTTTTATCGTAGTAGATTTTTGGGTTTTCACCGTGTGTCCTTCTTCCTTCTTTCCTCGACGTTTCGAGCTCGTGGCAGAGACCATCACCTCATCTCTTGATAATGGCCTCTGCAACGAGCCCGAAACGTTGAGGAAAGAAGAAAGGACACACGGTGAAAACCCAAAAATCTATTACGATATGCTTATTGATCTGTAGTTCTCACTTTCGGTTACACATGATTCCAATTAATTAGGTACCTACACTATTATTCATATTATTATAATAATATTATGTATCTACATAAATTAATAAACCCTCATTCATAAGTGTACGCAAGTAAGTAAAAATAGTTCCATTGGTAAAGAAGTAAAGATATAGGTAAGTTGTCTTATTTGTTACACGTTTTCATAAAATTTATTGAATTCAGTTCCTATGCACGTCTTCTCGGTAAGTTTGCCATCAACACGACGCAGTGTTTATTGCATAAAAAACTCGTTTCCTTATTAAAAATCGTGTATTTGTTTTGCACTAGGAATCCTGTTTCATTTTTTTTATTAACGATATGTATATTGTGTAAATCTATCGAGGTATATTCATATAAATAAATACACATACTATGTACTGTCATATTAATACATATTTATTATAGTCTATCCTCACAAGCATTATTAAAACAAAATGCATGAGGGTTTTGTCCGTATCAATCAATGAGCAATATTTTTCTGGGGAATTTTTCCCATCATTGTTTGTGTAAATGTGTTATGTTTTCGAAATACCTATACCATAATAAATTTATTTTTTTGTTTATAAGTAGGTAAGTAAGCGTCTTTTTCTGGATAAGTTATGGGTCCCTTTGATGTTGTTTTCGGGGATTATGCGATGATTTGGGTAATATTTTATACTAATCTGTGAGAAATACCTACGTATATTAAGTATTTGATAGGTTGTAACTGTTTGGAGGCCCCTTTGAAATCTTCTGAAGAATCGATTGCGTAATCTGCGTCAAAGAAAACCGCCGCTGTACTTAGCACTAAAGGACTGTCCTCTAAAAATAAAAAAAGGACGAATGATCAACGTAGTTGTAACGGAAGAGGAAAGCTTACGTTCTGTAATCACCGAGCAACTGAAAGGAGAACAATTCACACCTGTTGTCAGAGGCAATTCTGGGCTCCGAGGCGTTGCAGGAGCATAGAGGGCGCCAAAATAACGGCAGGAATTTTAAGAAAACTCGGTCACTAAATTGTTTTAAATGGTAAATTAAAAATACGTACTTATTAACAAACTTCAGTTGAGTACATAACTTATAAAAGCGAAACTTTCCCATTCGAAATGAATAAAATATGGTAGCCGGTCATTTGCGAGACCAAGGCGTGTCTGATATTATTGAAAATGCAAAGAAAGTTGCAACACGTATTATTGAGGTAGGATTTCCTAACACCAACGAAAAGTATGTACCACGTATGGTCTCTGAAATGGCTGAAGATGAAGGCCATCTCATATGATTGTTGTTCTGTATATTATGGCAGTATTTTGTCACAAATGAAATCTCGATTTGAAAAGCTGAATGAAGTCTATATTAACTTTATTTTTTGACTGGTTCCTCACTGAAGTTTTTAACATGCGAACAATTACGAACATGTTCAATGAATCTGGCCAACATAATATACCAACATGTTTGGATAAAACTGAATTTGAATGCGAAATACCGAGCTTCAAATATCAAACAAATTTTCGTATGTCTGATTTAGCCACCGCGTCCCAAATGGAACTTTTGCAATTAATCCATACATACTGTCTTTAAGATGCTTACCCAAATTGCAAAATCGCTTTTTTCTTACCATACCACTTACTGAGGCTTCGTGTGAACGAAGATATAGCAAATTAAAAATTATAAAAAATTATCTTCGTTCCTCCATTGGGCAAGAACGTTTATCTGTCTTAGCAATTATCTCTATGCTATCTATCTCTGAGCTATGAGCGTATCATCAACGAATTTGCTTCGATGAAAAGCGTGAAAACTTAAATTTTAGCATGAATATAATATAATATATTCTATATTATTTAGTTGACATGATTCAAATGAATTAATACATAAGTACTTAATTTAATTATGAATCACTTTTTGTTAAAAAGTTTTTAATAAAAACCACTAGCCAGACCCATCATGGTGATCTTGACTGTGTTGTGTCCATTGATATACTATATGTAGTATATCAATGGTTGTGTCTGAAGGCCGTAGTCTTAGGTCTTTGGTAAATTGTTATTTTCAGAAATTAAGTTTTTAGTGTTTTTGTGGGGTTATGGGGGCGGAAAATCTACCCCTTGCCCTGGGCGCCATAAGATCTTGCTGCAGCCCCGGGTGAAGGGTCAAACATTATCGTTTTTATTGAAGTTATACTTCTTTTGGCGCGTTTGGGAAATCAGACCAGAGTGTATTTTTGGCGTGTGACATGTAACACATAATTTATTTTTTCACACGAAAAAAAACGCACTCGATTGCATTCGAACCACCGATTGTTCGGTTATCAGCCGAACGCACTACCTTTACGCAACAGTATGATACTGCAATCGTGACGATTATCCAGTATAATATTGTAGTTTAGAATTGTTCCGTTGCCTAGGCAGTGAATTTATTATTGTCGGCCACTTGCAATTCCTTACGTAAACAAACGATTAAACGTCACCGTGACAGTTGGTACTTTAAAAATAAAAACAACGAGAAACCATTACTTACATAATTTAGTAATATAAGTTAGTGTATAGAAATAAACCAACGGCGTTCTAATAAGCGGTCCTTTTTCTTGAATGTGTAATTTAACAAGATAATTAAGAGTTAGTCAAAGAATCTAGTTTATCACAAGTTTTGTTTTTGTTTTGTTACGCCAAAGAAGTATAACTTCTAACGCGCGTACATACGTACACACACCGTTTTTTTACAAACAATGCATTCAACGATGCCAGTACAGATAATACGAGGGTGGGTCAATAAGTCCTTAGAAAAGCCGACAGGTGGCGCGACTAGTACTGTAAGCGGTTTGTTTTCATGCAGCGGCACTACCGATTCAGTACGCTGCGAAGTTTCAATCAGATTGGTCGGGTTGTTGTTTTTTATTTTCGTACATTTAAAAAAAAATTTGCTTGTTTTCAAAAATGGAGAAAATTGAGTTTAGAGCTGTTATTAAACATTTTAATATAAAAGGGTTAACAGCAAAGGAAATAAAAAATGAGTTGGATTTAGTTCACGGCATATCTGCTCCTTCACTTGCAACTATTTTTAACTGGTTAAATGAATTTAAACGTGGTCGTACATCAACAAAGGATGAACCACGCTCAGGACGTCCTGTAGAGGTGACTACACCAGAAATGATCAATAAAATCCACGATATGGTGTTAAGTGACCGAAGATTAAAGTTGAGTGAGATAATTGAGGTTACAGGGATCTCAAAAGGTAGCGTCATTTCTATTTTACATGACAAATTGGGCATGAAAAAAGTTTCTGCAATATGGGTGCCGCGTTTGCTCACAGTCGACAATAAACGCAATAGGGTGGTGGCCTCTAAAGCCCTGTTGTCGCTCATGCAACGCAATCCGGATGAATTTTTTCGTCGCTTTGTGACTGTAGATGAAACATGGATACACCCCTATACTCCCGAGACGAAAGAACAGTCAAAGCAGTGGATTGCGAAAGGCGAACCATGTCCAAAGATGGCGAAAACCGTAAAATCAGCTGGTAAGGTTATGGCTACTGTATTTTGGGATGCACTTGGAATTATTTTCGTTGACTATTTGGAAAAAGGAAAAACAATAACAGGGGATTATTATGCATTTTTATTGGACCAGCTAAAAAACGAAATTGAAGAAAAACGGCCTCACTTAAACAGGAAAAAAATCCTCTTTCATCAGGACAATGCCCGTGTTCACACATGTTTACAATAAATGGCTAAAATTGAAGAATTGAAGTTCGAATTGGTCGACCACCCACCGTATTCGCCAGATTTAGCCCCCAGTGACTTTTTCCTTTTCCCAAACTTAAAAAAATGGCTAAGTGGACAACGTTTTTTTTCAAATGAAGAAGTCATCGATCGGACAAATGCTTATTTTGAGGACCTTCCGAAAACTTATTTTTCTGACGGTTTAAAAAAAATTGAGAAACGTCTAACCAAGTGTATTGAGCTCCAAGGAGATTATGTTGAGAAATAAAAAAAAATACAAAAATAAAAACTGTTTTAATGCTTTTTTCTAAGGAATTATTGACCCACCCTCGTAACAATAGTCACTAATCCAACCATGTTAAAATTGTTCTGGAATTAGTGTTGTTCAATTTCTTTGGTGCCCATGATTTCAAACATAGTCATAGATAATAATATCCATTCCCGCCTAAAAATAAGTAACTGCCTACCCACGAGGAGTTATTTATCAAAATTTGTATTTACTTATTACATAAAAAGTGAATAATTTAATATATTTACTTAAATCTATTCACCCTAACTATACGGGTCTGGGACGATTCGGCGCCGGGACAACTAGGTGCCACGCAATCGAATGAAATTCGAAAATAAATATACGTTCGTGAATTATAGATAATTTAAAAATATATATTTTATATTATTATTACATTAGTATTTAATATTTGGTGAGAATTTAAATACGCACACGTAGATAGTGATTTAATTGTGCTTTTGAGAGTTCTTTAAAAGCCTCATGCATGATAATTCTAAATCCGCAATAAAAAACACTATTCTAAGACCAAAATGAATTAAAACTATCAAGTAGTAGATAGAAACTGATTAAAATTCCTCATCAACATTCTGTACAAAATCGTACCGAACTTATATTTTTATCATTCGACAGTGCGGCGCCCAGATGTCCCATTCCCAACTTATACCTACCCAGATTTTTACGAAACATAGTTCTCAGAAATTCCAATTGAGTATGTTATGAAGAAACTACCTATCTTATTTCCGGATTCAAATCTTTCTGCGTAAATCATCGTCGCTGAAAAGGTCAGAGTTTGCAGCCATAAAAAATAATTCGTACACAAAACAAAAAAGAACGAATTCAAAATACTCACAGAATACCGCCAAATTATCTTGATCTACGCTCGCAGCATCCATTTTGGCCTCTTGTCAAAACGAACAGCTCACTATTTTATTATTGCGCGTCATAGTTTCACCACCGCACACCATCACACGTCGCACTAAACATTCCCGTATCTTCTGGGTTAGAAATCCGAGGATAACGGATTCCAGATAATATTAATAAACTGATCGAATTACACATTAGAATTTTGTTGAATCACAATGATATTACAAAAAATACACAACACTATTATTTATTTTACAAGGGTGAGCCCGCCTACATAAATAAAATATTTATAATTAGTCGAAAAGATAGTTAGTAGTAATCGAATCTTGGTATGACGTATGGAGTTACCATTTATTATATGTAGGAATGTTGTTAAGAACAAAGTCGGGTTAATCCAATATAAAACACGTCGTATTATGCAAATTGTTAACTTTTCATTAGGCCCGTTTCAGACGGGACACCGGTGTCGCGCTCGTATATAATATAGGAGGCCTTTGTATTTGAATAAAGGGGCCTTTGTATTAGGTTTATGAACGCCTCAGAACTAATGAGTCAACGCATAATTTCGCGATATAAATTAGAACATAAAACTGGCTGCGGTAATAAAAACAGGTGTATCGGCGGCTTGAAAATGTAGCGGCCGACGGAAAATTGTACCAGGCACTCGTTGACACTCATTGACTCTGGGGAATTCATAAACATAATACAAAGGCCCATTTATTCGAATACAAAGGCCTCCTTTATTAATACGAGCGCGACACCGGTGTCCCGTCTGAAACGGGCCTTAGGCAGGCAGATACCTACTGCACAGGCATGTTGATGATTGTTAATAAACTGTCGAATGCACCCCACCATCATAATATAATAAGGGTTACAACATGAATATGTCGAATTCCCTGCATAATCTTTCAGGGAGTAACTTAACGGGTGTGGAGTAACAGGCAATCGATCTCGAGTGTGGAAGAATATGGGATAAACTGAAATACGTGTAAAGAATGCGCTTGTCTTTCGTTCTGTCAACTGCTCTCGGTTTAGTTTATGCGCTGATGCTCATTCAATATTGGTGTATTTGAAGGTTGTAACACACACTATTGCACGTCTGTGTAGTTCATTTTCGTAGTACACACACGTCATTCAAAACCCTGCGTCAAAATGTAGTGTATTGGGGAATAGCCTATCGGAATTCTATTTATTAATCTGTTCTGTGGTTGTTAGGACCTACGATATAGATTTTAAAAAGCATCATTGCGAAAGTTTTCTATCTATGTTCCCATAACCAGGAAGTTCGTAAGGGCTTTTTACTACAGCAGGTTATGTATTTTTTTTAGCCATTTTCTTAATTCCTATGCGTCGGGAGAAGAATATTTCTCGCGTAGTGTTCAATATAACAATTTTGTTAAGTAGATACTGTATTGTGACAATGATAATATAGTAATGGATATTTTTGTACAGATTGGAATCATATTCGGAACCCTCACAAGCTATTCCAATACTTTACGTCATATTATGATAACGCAGATATGATAATAATTATTGCTGAATGGCGGTCAATCGCATATTTTTCTAAGAATCCGATGGTAAATATAATAAAATAAACATTGAGAAATGACGTAGGTTTTTAAAAATTACGTCTGGCGCTCACACAATATTATTAACAAGGGGGCAGCCATCCATATATAAAAAATGAAAATGCGCTTTCAGACTAGAAAAAAGCATATCGGTAAGTACCTATAGTTTTTTTTTTTGTAGTAACATTGACAAAATCAACTGTAAGTCGATGGTAAATATAATAAAATAAACATTGAGAAATGACGTAGGTTTTTAAAAATTACGTCTGGCGCTCACACAATATTATTAACAAGGGGGCAGCCATCCATATATAAAAAATGAAAATGCGCTTTCAGACTAGAAAAAAGCATATCGGTAAGTACCTATAGTTTTTTTTTTTGTAGTAACATTGACAAAATCAACTGTAAGTATAGTGTAACCATTATTATTTTAATCATGAATATGCGCAGATTCGTTTTCTTGTCGCGTGCGCAGGAATTAGGCAGGGCTGTAATTATTTTAACAGTTATTATAGTTGACTGTTCTTATACGAAGCCTAATTGTATCGCTCGCCTTCGCTCAGCGCCCCTCCGTATATGTATTGTTTCGTGACAAAACTATTGAATTTCGGAGTAATATGGTACCTATACTAAAGTAGGGTCACAAGGTCACTGTGAATACGTATGAAATTCCAGCAGAATCCATCAATTTACTGGCTAAAATATAATATTGTTGGTGAAAATACATACCGTCCTATCGATCTGCCTAAGGGTCACTATTATATCAGCCTATGACAATTTTCCTGGATGATAGGATCAATATTTATATCAATCTGTCAATATTATAATGTATTGCTTCTTATGCTATGTAGGCTAGTGTATTAGTGCTTATTGCCTGTTGAATGAATGCGACAATTCCACACACATGATATTATGTATATTGACTTAAGACTTAAAATTGAAGGATATAATCTAAAGTACCTACCTAATGTAATCCAGCTTTTGAATATGGGTAAATTATTAATGTTATAAATTATGTAGTTATCTCACGAAGGCTCGAGGTGAAGTAGTAAAATTCAAACAAGAACTTCTGATTAGGGATTCCAATCCCGGGATCCCGAGCTATTTTCGATACCTATGAATCCCGGGATTGATAAACATAATCCCGGGATTTCGGGATTGATTTTTTTTATCAATTTTTATGGAAAATAAAATAAAAGCGAAAATATAACAGAAAAAATACTTGTAATAAAAAATAACTACATTATAAATAAACTGAGTTTGAATGAAGTTTGATTTATACCCATGTGTAGGTTGCCGATTCATTTTATTTTTTCACGTGAATTATTAAAAATGGAAAGATTGGAAAAAACAATGCTTTGCACTTTTAACAAAGTAATTCTACCATGATATCATACGTTTTACGGCAGTTTCATATTTGTCTGACTAATTAGATTTATGAAGCGGAAAGGCCATACGTACGCCATGGTTATTTGCTTTAATATTTTAAATGTCGCTAATCCATTCATTAAGTCTTTACTATCAGAAACAGCAATCTCCTATTAAATTCACATTATTATTTAAATTACAATATTATTTACTCCGTTAAACTTGTGTATTTCCAAGATTGAACGTATACAATATTAACAATAAATGTCTTAAATTGTATAAATTATACTAGATTTATTTTTGATCGATTTTATCAATGATATTTGTAAATATAAAAATTTCCCGGGATTGTCAAATTGTAATCCCGAAATCCCGGGATCAGAATTTTGGCTCGGGATTGGATTCCCTACTTCTGATATGCACCCGGCCGGTGGAGTGGGAAGGCACCTTCGTGAGATAAATATACTATACCCAGGTACCTATTTAGTTATATTATGTTCCTATCCTTGAAGATCGCTAGTTTAATATTTTAAGTTATAATGTACCTAACTATTTATCAATTAGCAATTGCAGTTATTTGACAATCTCATTTATTTATACGTCGTATTCATTTCCTTAGAGACATGCGATACGTTTAATAAACGTGGAGTATTTTGTGGAAACTTCATACCAAGTTTTCGCAAATTGTAAACAAACACGTATTATTTAAAAGCCCCATACAAATCACATGATAGTCGCGCAGACTCCATACCGCAAGCACAGAACTATCAACGTGACACTCTGATTTTCTATCGAGATGAAATTTAATGTCAACAGCCGAGATGGAAATATTATGGATGACACCTTACCTACCAATTTATTATACCTAAACAAGATAACGTTGAAATGCAATAATTTCAATAACCGTTCACTAGGCGAAGACAACAATTTACTCACACATCACAACAATATGATATAACACCGAAATACCGAGGCACAGATTTAATCATCTCATTATAACAAGTTTTGAAAAACGTCATGTTTTAAAATCGCAATGTTTTTCCTTCTCCCGCGACGTCATTTCGAAAACACACGAGCTGTCATACCGTCATATAATTCAGAACTGATTTCACAAACACTTTTCAATAAGCCATTAATTTATTTGTTGTTTATTTGTGGATGTTCAACTATTTATTCGCACTAGTTCACCGACATCAAAACATTCTAAAGTTTACTTTACCACCATACTTCAAAAGTAGTCACTTCACTCTACTAATATGGCAGAAGCGGTCAACCGTGGGATTGCGCTGGGCGCTAATAATAGTAGTTATTAGCAATATGTACATATTCAATAAATGTATTAAAAATCTCAGTGAGGTCCCGTGAGGGTAGGTAGATTGAGTGTCGTTAAAGCCGCGTTGACACGGTCCAAGTACGATCCAAGTCTACTTGGATAGGAATAATTAGTATGAAGATGTCTCATCCAAGTGACAGCTTCATACTATTTATTCCTATCCAAGTTAACTTGAATGGCACTCGATCCAAGTACACTTGGGCCGAGTGCCATCCAAGTGCACTCGTATGTGACATCTTCATACTAATTATTCCTATCCAAGCTACTTGGACCGCATCCTACTCATCCAAGTTAACTTGGATAGGAATAAATAGTATGGAGCTGTCACTTGGATAGGAATAAATAGTATGAAGCTGTCACTTCGATGAGACATCTTCATACTAATTATTCCTATCCAAGTCTACTTGGATCGTACTTGGACCGTGTCAACGCGGCTTTAGGGGCGGCAGTTACGCGAAGGGCGGCAAAAGGAGGAGAATCATTTGGAATATTAGAAATAGCCACCTACCGAAACTTAGTAATAACGAAAATATCTTTCCATAAAAAAATTCAGCTCACTGGTTTTGTCGGGTTCGCGATATCTAGTTTACTTCCGTTGCCTTTTGGCGCCCTTGGTGACCAGAAACGACACGTGCAGATTTGCGAATAATTACAGTCTAATATTTTGTTAGTAATGTATCTATACAACACATTTCTTAGATATTTGACTCATGAAAGGATGATAAAAATACCGTTTAAAAAATGGGGCGGCATCTTGGCGCTGCCTAGGGGTGGCATTTTATCTAACGACGTCACTGAATAATCTGTATTTACATTATATTGAATAGAAATACGATGGTGCGTAAATGTAATGGGTATCAAATTATATTATAATTTTACGAAGAAGTAACATTTCTTTAAAATAATAGTCGGTACGTATATTAATTAAACACAATCTATGACATTAAGGGGGTTGCATCTACCTACCAGAGGCACCTAACGGAAAAATACGAAACTTCCAATTTGAGACATTTTTTTTTAAATTTACAATTTCAACTGCATTATAAATATGTACTTATCTGAAAACATTAAAAAAATATATGTTCGGTCTTAAGTCAAAGATAAATTTACAATATTGTAAAAAAAATGTTATAAAATGTGAATTTGTCACAGGACCGCATCTTATTATAACATTATATTTTATGGTCATATTTATTTTATAAACTTTAGTTTATTAAGTTTTCAATTTTTCCTTGTAAAGATTTTGGACTAATTCATAGTTTTAATATTTTTTATATTTATTTTAAGCAACATCGATTTTTATAAAAATATAAATGTGTATAACTTGAAATCCTTTTTATTTATATGAAATCTTATTTAGGTATGGTACCAATATTTAAGCTCGTTTTGATATAAATAAAAAGGATTTCAAGTTATACAATTAATACAGTTGAAAAAATGTCTCAAATTGCAAGCTTCGTATTTTACCGCTCGGTGCCTCTGGTATGTAGAAGCATTCCCCTTAATTGTTGAGCGAATAGGTACACTGAAAACAAATATCATTGCTTAAACTTAGTTAAGCTTAGTATTAGTAGTATGTACCTACAGTAGCGAACTCAGGTCTAACGCCCCGTCTTGCGTAAGGGCGTTCGGCGGCGCGTTGAGCGGCGCGCGCAACTCAAACGTATAACTGTAAGTGAAAATGTTCGTAGACAAAGTCTTTTTTTGGTTATACATTTATACGGTTATACGTTTGAGTTGCGCCCGCCGCTCAACGCGCCGCCGACTTCGCCCACGTAAGACACCCAGTTAGGGATTTTCTTGGCGATTGAATAAAAATGTTGCTAATATCGAAAACGTGGTTTTACCAATAATATTGAAATTGCATCAATGAATATAATATGCTCATGTTATACCTATTATAATTATTCTCAAATTTACTTCTAGATTTGGATAGAAGATATTGTAGCTATTTCACAAGATCTTAAACTTTCTGTATCATTTTTTATCGGTATACACTATACTTATACGGTACACTGCATTTATCTATATTTTCTATTTTAGTCAGTTGCAGACACAATTATAGCCATATTTTGCATAATATTATACCTATTATTCTCCTGCTGATATTAATTTTACTATTATGAGAATCAGCTCATTTTAACACACACTGTCAGTTTCTTGAACTTCACAGCAGTTATTATTATTATAGTAACACACAAATCTTTGAGATTACTAATGCCAAATCAATAAAATAGCTAGTAGTTTTTCATTGCAGATTAATTAGCAGCAAGCTCACACTTTTGTGCTCTGCACTGGGATATAAATGGATTATACCAGTTGTGTCGAAAAATTGTCGCCCCCAAATAAAAACAATACTGAAATTGTGCCGCAGGCGACTTTTTTTAATCATAAAGTTTATTGTATGCAATAGAATAACATAGGTAAGTACCTATTTATAATATAATATCATAAAAAATGTTTTTTTTTTAGATTTTTGCCGCCCCCTGAATCCTGCCGCCCGGGTGTTTCGCATTCTTAACGCTCCCGCTTGGCGCGTCTCTCGTTGGAATAAAATGTTGATTTTATGGTTGCCATTTTTTTCAATTGAATAAAAGGTTGTACTTCACACACATCGCCAGTAGTAAAACAGGTTTTGTTTTTTTTCTGACATTAGGTGACCACGTGACAGGCTGATGACACTATAAAACTGCCAGATAGAAATAATATATCTCCTTAACCATTTCCTCATTCGTAATATTTTTTTAGTAAATATAAATTACAAAAACACCAAATTTTATTTTAATAGCAGCATTGCTAATTAAAATAATTCGAGAGCTATTAATGGATGCATCAAAATGGTGAATATGTAGCAATATGATACTTAAATAAAATAATTACCTACCTATCATGTTTACTAATAATTTTAATTTATTTCTCTAATTCTAAAAATTTCTTTCTCCTTTATTTTGTAAACATGTCAAGATATCAAAAAAAATTGTCATAATCGTTTTTAATATTTTTCTCCTGCAAAATCATTTTTATATGATGGTAAGTTTAAGAGGTTTATTTAATATTCTCGGGAGATTACATTCGGTATCTGACAACTCCAAACAATGCAATCATTTTATTCTTTGTCAGACAGAGCGCAGCACAGGGTAGATTCAAGATTGTAAATTTGTGGAAAAAGTTGGTGAGTTTACCATAATATTGTTTGTCTCCAATGTATTCCAAGGATTGTTTTATAATTACTAATATTATTCTCATTTCAATAAAACACAATTTTGAATAGTAAATCAAACTTTTATATATTTTAGTGTAGGTAGGTAGTGTTTTCACATTATCGCCCTGTTTTTAAAAACTATAAACTCCTTCATGCAATAGAATTGTTTGGTAATTATAATAAATCTAATTTGATCTATTTTATTATAGGTATGT
The DNA here is from genome assembly GCF_057557595.1 of Rhyacophila brunnea. NCBI lineage: Eukaryota > Metazoa > Arthropoda > Insecta > Trichoptera > Rhyacophilidae > Rhyacophila > Rhyacophila brunnea. The sequence continues at coordinate 4,955,714 of NW_028233276.1, forward strand.
ACTTAATCATACTATAAATTTAAAACTAAATAGTCATGCTTGTTTTTTCGTCTCTCTATTACCCTGTTTGTGTATTGTTACCATAGTGACAAAACAGTAAACATACATTTCTTTGTAAAGTAAAAGGATGTTAATTATCAACTAGGTGAATAATTACTATTGTGAAATTCTAGTTTCTTCTTTAGAATTCGATTTCACTTATATTTGATACAATTTGCAAAACGTATGTACTTGATTAGTTTAGTTTACACATTGTTTGATTTTTACATACATAATGAAAGTAAATTAGTAAAAAAATGTTAAATTATTGTTGCCAAAATTGTCACTGTAAATTACTTTGTAATGGTAATGAATACCTCATTCATATGCTGTAAAAATAACAATTATTTAAATATCTCCATGTATTTTAAAATATGTATAGGATTATGAAATTTGTTTTTCGTCTCCTGAACATTTGGTCTATTCGACAAACCAATCATATAGCGACGCCATGTAGACAATTACCTATATTAAATATCGTTATCTGTCGGCGCAGCGATGCTTTTTGTTCCAATAATTGTTAATTTGAAGTTAGATAGGTATTATTTTCATACATTTCGATGCATCATTATCACACACTAAGATTAGGTTGGGTTTGGTCTAAAAAGAAAGTTATAAAAGGTCATGCAGTCATCTGTGGCACTATTACTCATTTTTATTCAATAACTAATAACTACCAACCCACGATAGCCGAGCGGCTTTAGCGTTGGCCTATAACGTAGTGGGTTCCAGATTTGAATCCAGGGTCTGGCAAATACTCATTGTTTTTCAATTTGTGTTTTTAGTCAGAGTATGAACCTAATATCATTTTGGGCAAGTTTCTAATATTCATTTCTTGTAAAAACAAATCTGTTAATACAAACCTTCACCCCGTGGAGGGTCCATATGATCTTATTGGAATCAGACATATTTTTCAAAAAAATATAATTACTACGGACTTGACTATTTGCATTATCAGTAGGTATACTTGTGCATTTTTTTTTTACACAAGTATACATGACGACCTTATAGCCTTCATGCGGCACAAGTATACATGAACAGTGTCAGTTTAGTTAGATGACGGCTTCTGATTTTTCATGCGGTAGATGCAACGTGTGTGACATATGCACATGCGCATTAGAACGATCGTCAAGAACATGTAGGAAGAGGTGGCTCTCGTGGTGCAGTGCGTAAGGCGCTTGCCTTCCAACCGAGAGTTCCTGGGTTCGATTCCCAGTCATGACACACAATATTTATTTGTTTGTCTCAAAGCCTGGGTGTTTGTAATTATTGTTCATAATTACTAACAACCACCTTGTACGAAAAAGCAAAGACATGGTTATTAATAATTCAAAAAAAAAAAAAACATGTAGGAAGAAATAAGAAATACAGCGCGCAGCACACAAAACATGTATAATATGCACAGGTCTGTACACGTGCATGGATTTACTGGCACCAATAGTGTGGATTTTAAACTATCGCGATAATAACTGTTTACATGTAAAAGTGCTGACTGTCTCGCCAATTTCATTCTTCAAGCGTAAGCGAGACGCAATCTTGTCAATGCTTGGTGCTATTATATTATCCTGTATACACGTGCGTGGATTTAGTGCTGACAGCAGGTATTATCGCAGACATAACGAGAAAATACACGTGTAAACATGTATTGTCACGCATGTTGCAAGATTGCATGCATGAATCAAAAAAGTACGGAAGCTTCTGAATTTCAGGCATAAAAACGAACTAGCGGAGAGACTCATTTTGGGATTAACCGATTTTTACGATCTGTCAAATAGTATCATAAAATGACAACATTGCATCTCGCTTACTCTTGAAGAATGAGATTATAGAGACAGCCATCAATTTTACAGTTATTGTCACGATAGCTTAAAATACACACTATTGCTGCCAGTAAATTCATGCACGTGTACAGGCGCTGTATGGATTCAATAATAATGTATTGCCTGCAGTAAATTAATTATGCACGTGTAAACGGGTTCATGGTAATCATGACGTATTCAGCAAGTATGCTTGTGCAAGTATACAGTATAGAAATTTTCATGTTCAGTCAATCGACTTGTGCAATATTATCATACACACGATCATGTATAAATATACAGATAAATAATTGTTAACACTACTTCATGCCACAATTTTTTACCAATATAATAATGTGTAGTTTATTTTATTACAGGAGTGTTATCGACTGCTTGAAAATGCCGCAAGTATCTGAGCCGATCTATTATTCCCAGCAAATCATCATTCCACCCACGCTGCCTCATATATTGAAAGTCTATGCCAAAGGTTGGTACCCATGCCACAAAAAAAATACACAATGTTGCCTATTGCATGATAATTAATTTCATTGTAGAATTATTATCAGTTTATTTTGAATTGTTAAGATTTTATTGTTCTATTCATGGCTTTTGGTACAATTTAATTTACAATGCTGCCATTTTCATATATTACCCATATGAAATTGATATAATATTACGAATGAGGAAATGGGTAAGGAGATATAATATTTCTTTTCACCATACCTCATACCGGGTCTAGGACGAATTGGCGCCGGGACCAGTGGCGGCTCCTCTAATACCATGCAAGTGCTACGCACCGCCTGCATCTTTGAAGACATCGCTCAACTTTTCATTGTTATTCATACGTGTATCACTCACTTTGCGAACTATGAACAATACTCCGTTCGTGTGCAAAGCGATTACGATCCAAACAGATTTTCAGTTTGCACAGGATTACAATGAGGTCATTATATACTACTTAAACCGTGGTCGAATGTTCCTGTAATGACGTTTTGTGTATAATTTTTTACACACTTTTAGATTGGCGCACGAAATTAGGACTCTAGAAATAAAAACGCCAGTTTCTGTTTTATAACAATGCTGGCGAGTTAATTTTTAACAATTTCACATTTCGGTTATTTATTTGGCTGAAGCATTGTTTGCTCAGAGCGTAAAGTCGTAAACCGTGACATTTATTTTTCTTTATTGATATTAAATCATTTGAACTGTTTAAAAACTCTTTTTAAGAAATATAATAAATAAACAAAGACATATTTAATTTACCTTCGGAGAAGTTCAACATTTCAGTCATTTTACACAAAGATATTATCTTAGCTTATTGACACGGCAGCCTTCGGTGATTAAGGTAATCATGGAGAGACGCTTTACGACCTTTGCATGGCTAGGACAAGTGTTCCTGATGCCGCCAAAGAGTGTGACACTGCGTACCCTTATGGCACAGCCTCAAGGGTTCCGTTGCCATGGCCGGCCTTCCTTCACCCTGCAGCGGTGCTACAAAAGCGACCTACGTGCTGCAGGTCTGACATGGTGGGAGGCGCAAGAGTTGGCGTTGAACCGAGGGAAGTGGCGTGAACTTGTGCTTGCCCTATGCTCCAATGCTGGGTATAGAAGGTAAACCATTGCGCACTACCAGAAAATGCTATTCTGAAGACTACTGGCCGGGACAACTGAGCGCCACGCAATCGACTGAAATTCGAAAATAAATATACGTTCCTGAGTTATAGGTAGGCACTTTTGAAATATAATATGTTTAATAGTATTATTTAATACATGGTGAGAATTTAAATATGCACACGTAAATAATGATTTAATTGTGCACAACCAACGAAAAGATAGTTCTTTTATTATATCTTATTATCACTATTATTTTCTTATATAAATTCTCCGTCTATTTTCTGTATAAAATCGTAACGAACGTATATTTATTTCATTCGACAGTGCTACGTCCAATTGTCTTGGCGTCCAGTTGTCCCAGTCCCCCTCATGCCTAACAGAGTGGGGGTGAGCCCTCGTAAGAAACTACACTCTAACATTAATCCACCCATCTTCAATAACAGGGTTACAGTGTGTACTTACTTATATTATTACACGAACTTTTAATCAATATAATACGTGTGTGGAATCTGTCACTCGTTGACAATGTCTACAATGCTAAAAAAGGCTCAGATATTGATTTTTGACAGCTTCATATTTAATTCTTCTTCTTCTTCTTTCACCCTGTCACGTCCCAACATTGGGGCATAGGGCAAGTACAAGTTGGTGCCACTTCCCTCGGTCCATCGCTAACTCCTGTGCCTCCTGCCATGTCAGACCTGCAGCACGTAGGTCGCTTTTGTAGCATCGCTGCAGGGTGAGGGAGGGCCGGCCACGGCGACGGAACCCTTGAGGCTGTGCCACAAGGGTACGAAGTGCTGCACTTTTTGGCGGCATCCGGAATACATGTCCCAGCCACGTGAATCGTCTCTTCGTGATAACTTCAATCACCGAAGGCTGTTGTGTCTGCTCACGAACTCGGATATTTGTAACGTGGTCGTACCAATGTACCCCTAAGATTCTGCGGAGACATCGATTCTCAAAGCTCAAAAGCCGAGACTCTTGAAGCTTAGTAAGATGCCATGTCTCACAGCCATACAGGAGCACAGGTAGCACGCACGCGTTAAACAAACGACATTTGGTCCTCACAGAATACAGCCTTGACCTCCATGCGACTCCAAGTTGGTTGAACGCAGAGCCCGCCACACCCATGCGGATTCCAAGCTCACTAGAAATACCACCATCATCGGCAACCGTGGCACCCAAGTACTTGAATCTGGACACCAGCTCGACGGGCAGACCAGAAACCCGCAGAGGAGTGTCGGCGTCGATGCAAGCAGCACTGCACATGGATTTGGTCTTAGCGGCATTCAGATGAAGACCCACACGCATCGAGTTCGCGGCTAGCCTGTTCACGGTCACCTCCAACCTCTCGATCGTCGAGTCAAACACGACTGCGTCGTCTGCATACTCCAAGTCGCACAGTCTTTCTTCGCATAGATCGCTTGTGTCATCATGATGTAGGCGTATCCCACTGTCGGGGCAAACCGTCTTACGCATTATGAAATCCATCATGATGATAAAAAGAAAGGGCGGCGCAAGTACACATCCTTGCTTGACTCCTGACGTGATTTCAAAGAGGTCAGAGGATGTTCCGGCTGCTCTCACGCGACACTCTGTATTGGTGTAGAGAGCACTTATCACGGCGACCAGTTTCCGTGGGACACCATATCCTAGCAGAATTTGCCACAGAGATTCACGATGAGGACTGTCAAATGCCTTTTCATAGTCCACGAAGCAGCAGGCGACAGGTATATTCATCTCTTGGTACTGTTGCAGAAGGCTTCGGAGAGTTGAAATATGCTCTGAGCAGGACTTCCCCGGGACAAATCCACTCTGCTGCGCACGCAAAACGTCCAGCATGGGACTTCTAATCCTGTACAGGAGAATCTGCGCCAACACCTTCCCGGGAACGCTGAGGAGAGTGATTCCTCTGTAATTATTACAGTCTTGTGGGTTACCCTTTTTGTGCAGAGTAACAACGGTACCATCCCTCCAGGCTTTAGGGCACTGCTCCCTTTCCCACACCTCGTGCAGAAGGTCACACAAGGACGGCAATACAGCGCTCAGTCCGCAGAGCAGAAATTCTGCATGGATGCCATCATCTCCAGGAGCTTTCCTGCGCTTCAATCTTTTGACAGCCTCTTTAACTTCAGCAGTTGTCGGAGGATCTTCGCAGAATCCCGATGCAGTAGTGATTCTGAGGGCGGTGATCTCCGACGGAATATCGAAGGGATGCAATGGAGGTGGGCGATTCAGGACATCACTGAAATGTTGGCGCCATAGCTCCTGGACCTTTGCAGGTTCGGTGACTGTCACTCCGTCAGAGTTGCGTAATGCAGTGACCACTGGACGTTTTTTACCGCAAATTGCTCTGGTGATGCGGAAGAGAGCACTTGGATTATTCTTGCAGGCAGCAGATTCCGCATCCCGAATGAGGTCATCCAGGCGTCGGCGCTTATCGCGGCGGGCAGAACGCTTTACCACGCGGTCCATTGTCTGGTATTCCGCGCTGCGCTGTGGGTCGTATGTACCATTGTCTCGCAATTCTTTCAGGAGCTTCCTCTTCTCAATCATCTCCCATGTATGAGGTGACATCCAGTCCGGCCTGTGCGTATGCCGCTCTCCTAATGCAGTAGTTGCGGAGCTCATTATAGCATCCCGGAATAATATCCATTTTCCTTCCAAGGGATCCGAGTCGATGGAAGACGTGAGAGTTCTAGCATCATATAAGCGCTTCTGCAGCTCCAGCTCATAGGTTGCACGCACACGGGTACTTTTCAGTTTTTCCACATCGAGTCTGACCGTCCTTTTGGGTTTTGGGACTCGTTTGAGGTCTATACGGGATTTCCCGACCAAGAGTTCGTGGTCACTGTGGATGTCTGCACCTCTATATGTCCGCACGTCTAGCAGTTAATGCCGGTATTTCGCTTTGACCAAAATGTGGTCGATCTGGTTTCTTGTATTACCGTCTGGCGATGTCCATGTATATTTGTGGATGGTCTTATGAGGGAAAAGACTACCACCAATCACAAGACCATTCATTGAGGCAAAATCTACCAGACGGGAACCATTATCGTTCATTTGGCCAAGGCCATGTTTTCCCAGCACAAAGGGTCCACGCGAGGGGTCAGATCCTACTTTGGCATTAAGATCACCAAGGATAACTGCATGATCACAGCTGGGGATATTTCCAGCGGCTTCCGCCAAACTTTCGTAGAATGTATCCTTATCTGCATCGCTAGCAGCCTCTGTGGGAGCATAGCACTGCAGAAAAGTGATGGAGCCCGACTTGGTCTTGAAAGTAGCGCGGAGTAGACGTTCGGAGATAGGTTCCCAGCTGGTGAGGCACTTGCAAGCTTCCTTGGACATCAGCAATCCGACTCCACTACGTCGCAATGTGGCGTGTCCGGAGTACAATAGACGAAACCCACGAATAAACTTCTCGCCAATGCCAGTGAGTCGACACTCACTGATCCCGAGAACATCTAACTTGTATTGAGAAAGTATTTCTGTTAGATGCTCGGCCTTTCCAGGGACATTTAGAGTACGGATATTGTAGGTTCCAAAATAAAATCGTTTACCGAATTCAGGCGAGGTCGTCAAGATGGAAACGGGGGTCCGAGGCTTCCCTGTGCTTGGATTAATCTGTTGTTTTAGGGTGTGCAGGTGATCATCCCACAGCACCCGAGTTCACTGGTGGGGCTGCCACCTTAGGGCCCGTGAACATGCCCTGGTTTTCTGTAGGGGTTTTCCTTCCCGTAGCCAGAATGTACCAGTTTTTAGGCGCTGGTGATTCGCCTTGCACCCTCCTCTATCTGCTACAGCATGCTGCATTGCCTAGGGACCCCCACGGAGAGGTTAGAGGTAGGATTTGTTGGCAGAGCTATCATGGATAGTCGACATACTCAGCATTTCAAATGGAAGCACACCTGATCTGGCATCAAGGCATACCCCACTGAAGTCATACCAACCTTTCCAAAGTCATAGATAATAGCTTCTATTGTATCTTAGTTTAACAAAAAGGTTGCTTGATCTATATTTGATAAACACTGTCCATGCAGTATGCAGTAAGTCCACGAACAACAGACTTTTCTTCGTCGGAGTCTTTTCTCCAATTTTTCTCTATGTACTTTTTTTATCTTAATATTTCAGCGGCAATCAAAACACAACCGTACGATTTGCTGACATGGTCCGCAGCCTACTTCAGAGCGATGGCCGAAGGGAAAATACCTCCGATGAAACTCAGGCTAGAGTATCCACTCGTCAGGACTGACGGTGGTTTGACGGCTGGTTATCTGAGACTCATCATCAAGCAGGTGCCTATCTAATCTTATGATAATCATTTTTTTTGTCCAGACATGGCCAGATGAGTGCCTTACCATGTTTTCACTCCCTTTGTTCTTATATTTTGTACTGATATCTCCAATAATAATATATTTTCATGCTGGAGTCACTACCTGAGCAGGACAGAGCATATACCTCAAAAGCTATTGATCGTGGTTTCGAATCCCATCCCAGTTCCAAAGCAATGATCAAATGAGAATGATAATTTACTTTTATTTAATTCAGGGACCGGCAATGCCCACATTCATCAGTGTAGGTACACATACCAAAAAGGTCAAGGAAAAAGCCATTTGTTATAAAAAATTATAGATTTCCTGTAAATACTGTAAATGTGATACAAAGTCATGTCTTATGTGTACTTTTGTGAATTTTTTTCATGCAGGTACAGTATAAATGTCAGTTTTTTAATTGGTTACAAATATATTATGTTGCCCTTGGCGATCTTAAAATTTTGTTTTACGCTCTCAATGATAAAAACAACCTTTAATTTAAATAATATATTATGATGAATGAAATTTTAATATACTGCCGAAATAAATGCCTATTTTAAATCATTATTTTACCGTTTTTCCTATGCCATATCCATTATCGGACATCGGCTATGGTTTTGGGCATTTTTTCCCTGTCTATCGCTGCACTGAATAGGAACGGAGTTTTGCGCTTAAACCAGTCTCTTAAATTCATTCTCCAGAACATTCTTGGAAATCTTGTCTTGAATCATAAGACGCAGAAGTTTATACTACTCAGGATGCCAAATCACGTTGCTAACATTCTAGATTTGACTTTTTTCATCTTTGACATCATTTCAATGTTGGTAACTTTGTCCTTCCTGCTGATATGGAGCGGGTGTCTGTATACCCACATTTCAAAAGCTTTAAGTTTTTATTGTATTTTACCCCAACAATATTAAAATGATATATGTAATGCTTTTAGTTTTCTGGCGACAATGAGATCGAACGAGTGGTGCTGCAGAAGAGATGGCACGGAATATGCCTCAAGGACAATGAGCTGAAGCAGATTCTGTGCACTGCGGGAGTCTACAAAGATGCTCAGTTTGCGCTGTATAAATTTGTTGCTGTTGCTGCAGGATTTTTGTGCAAGGTATTCAATCAATCATTTTGCTTTCAACTAACTAGAGATGTAATATTATAGATTAAACTTGTCACTGCGATAATGATCAGATGGTTAGGTTAGGATCAAAATTGGAGAATTATTGTCTGCCATGCTCCACGAACAACGTGTAATTTTTTCATCTCGGTGCTATAGAGATGACCATATAGTATACGGTCATCTCTTTCCGATAAGAAAGCTCACTGCGAACTGTGCTACAGTAAAATGTAATTCGTTCAATTTACATGTAACCGCAATCCTTAACTTATATCTGAGACTGCATATGGTTCACTGTTATGTTCTTACAATCACAGACTATGCAATGGAGATGTCGTGGAGAGTTGAGGCTTTCGAGATGTAGCTATACATACAGACATATCATTTTTTTTTTTTTAAATGACAAGGTGACAAAATATGTTCATGTCTCAGAGTAATGATATAAATGGAGAGCGCCTATTTTTCGACAAAATGAAGCCGTGTTTCTTGCGCACAGTAGAACCTCGATTTTAATATTATCAACTTAATTATGAAACGTTATACCATTGTGTTGCTTCTCAGTACGGCTACCAAATTCAAACACAACTTAGTTAACAATATGTTCTACTAAAATAACTAAAAATAATTACCACTAACTATATATCGTCGCAGTAGGTGTCAAGGGAGTCAGTCCACAAAATCATAATGCTGAGAAACAGGCTTGCAAAGATTTTATGTGACAAAACAAAGTAACATTTATTTATTGAACTTTTTTGTTTTTAAAGATATAACGGTGAAATTTTGAATATAGAATATACTTTGTGGTGTTACCTTTTTATTATTTTGAACAAATAACTAAAAAAATGGTATCTTAGAAGTTATGTGTATTATATCTCTTGACCACTGAATGTTGAAATGTACAAAAAATGTAGTCAAAAGAGTTTTGTGGCTCAAGTCCATTCACCACTGCGCATCTTTTACAATTTCATACATTTAGGCTTCATCTCTATAGAAGAAGGTTTTTTGAACCTCTTTGATTTTGTACCTTTGCCATTTTTCAGAGTCTCACCCAGACGATGATCATGCTATGCGAGCTGTTCAGTGACGAGCCGGAAGGGGGAAGTAGCGCCATCTCCGCTGACCTATTTGTTGATCTTTACACCTTTTTAGCTGCCATTGATGCCTCGAAGACCTTCAAGTATATCGACGGAGTTCGAGAAGGTATTAAGTCGCTGTATTTATAATGCTCGATTGTAATTTATAATAATCTTTGTATAAGTATAGTCGGGAACACACTAGAGGTAGTTTTATAATACAAATTACATTTATCATTATTGTATATTTACAAACACGGCTACAAAACACAACAATTCCTATTTTAAAAGGACCGCATTTAATCATAAATATGCAAAGATGCGATATCTCCCAGTGCGCAGGAAGTTGGCATGGTTGATGTGATTATTGTTTATGGTTGCTAATGTCGGCTGTCGTATCAGCTGAGGCGTAAGGCCATAAAGAAAGTTAAAGATATAAATGGAGGAACTTAATTAACTGCACACAATGTAAATAATCCTCCCACCCACCTTGTACGAAAAAGCAACGGCATGGTTATTTAAAAAAAAAAAAAAGTATCGGTTTATAATGTCATATGTGCCGGGTTCGAATCCCAGGTCTGGAAAATTCACATGTTTTCTGGATGTATGTTTGGACCCAGAGTATGGACCTAATAGGTTGAGCAAGTCGCTAACATCCATTCCTCGTAAAAACAAAAATATGTTAATACAACTTTCACTCTATGGAGACCAACATGACCCCTTAGATTCGAACATGGTGATGTATGTATATATGTATGCATCACTTTCTTTCGTTTGACGTGCCCCTCTCATTATGTCTTGTTTCGTGCCTAAACTATTGAACATCGCAGTAATGTGGTACGTTTATAACATAGATCGATCGGATATTGGACGGATATTGTATATTAGTTTTAAAGTTTCGAATCGATTGAAAATCAACAGCGAAACGGACATTTTATGCGTTGAAATGAGATTATATTTTTTCAAATACCCTATCTGGATGTGCAGTATTTTTACAAAATAAAAGTATGATGTGGATGAGCGTGTTGCATTGACCCATCAAAATTGAGATATTAGATATAATTATATAGAAGAAAACAAATTGTCAATCAAACAAGTTATGATAGTTTTATTTACTTATTGAATTTCAGATAAAGTTTCAAAACCAGTAATCATCGATGATCCGGCAGTCACTGCTGTCAAAACACCCACCCCTGGTACTGATGACGTAGACAATAAAGGATTGCTGAAGACTATGGTGAGCGCTTTTAACTAATTTTCTTCATTGTTTTGAAAATATAAGGTTTATACTGACTGATAAGGGACTTAAGGTGGTACATCAGTGAAATCGCAAATAATTTTCAACTATAGGCGCGAAGAAATTTTGGACTCGCTGCCATTCGGAGAGAGAACGTCGAGCCGGAAACACGTCAATTTGTTTCGTGATGGCGACGGGCGTATTAATTTTAAATCGTATAAAGATGATTAAAAACGTTACCCATTTACTTTAAAAAGAAAACATGTCAATGAATATATTATTATTGTTACTGATAGAACGATAAACAGAACATTAAATGGACACATATTGGATTTATATGACAAATTATATTTCGTTTGACATGCGTCATTTGCACCCGCGCATCGCCTAGCCACGATCGTTTTAGACCGTGCCTTAAGTGAGGTATAGCCTTAAGGGACAATGCATATACCGTGATGAGTAAGAGACATTGCAATGCAAGGGGCGAATTTCAAAATGGTACCTACTTTTTTCCTTGCTACGTTAACTGATACATTGAGAAATCATATACATCACGGTAAAATACGGGATAATATGACACATCTATGTAATTACAAAAACGATAAATCTACAATTGAATGTTAGTTGTAACTTACGTTTTTGTGTGTCAAGTGTAAATTTTTGGTTTTAATGATAGTTTCTTTTTTCTGTCATATTTTATTTTCAAATTAGCCAATAAACCCCTTTTTGCAATAAATATTACAGGGGGTCCTCGCTTTCCGAGGGTAATTGGTACCGAAAAAATACCTTAAAAGCGAGTGCGCTTAAAACGGGGACCAAAATTACTTAGTAAATGGGTTTAATTGAGACACGCTTAGATTTTTAGCTTTGCATTCTTCTGCAAATTCGTTACTGTGGGGTCTCAGATAATGAGGACCCCTTTGTATGAAAAATAAAATTGCACACTGTATAAACATTTATTTATATCACTTTAAATAATCGGTTTCTATAAATCGTTATTTTTTCTTTTTTTTTGTATGATTTTGGCACGTTTTAGAAACGTATTGTGTGAAATTGCACTTTGAATATGTATGTATTTTTGTTAGATTTTGACCATTGTGTCAATTTTTGTCATTAGACGCCTCATATGATACACTCTGTTCAGGAAGAACAAGTTAATTGACAAAATCAGACGCTCAGTGAGGCCATATTCTGTAATCACCACATGATTTGGTCAAGCTAACTGTTTCACTGACCAGAGCATCTGCAGGATGACGATTGTTCGATTAAGATATTCTATCACATGTGTAATGACTCGATGGTTACAATGATATGTTTTATTATTAATTATATGAATCCTTTTTCACCTTATCCTCTTTACTCCATCCAGTCGTGGCAAGCTCGTAGAAGAACCTCAATGAAAATATCCAACACCGAGTGCCTTGGAATGAATTCGATCCTTGACGACATGATACCTATCAATTATGGCAAGATATCCGGAAACATCTCCTTCCTCCCGTCTCGTACCCAGCCGACGCTCGTCTCACGCCTTATGTCCTTGACAGCATCATCCGATAGCAGTACATTATACTCTACTTTCATGTTATTTTTAGTTACCTACATAATTCTTTTATAATACATTAATAATTTTTTTCCATTTAAATTTGGCACATAGTGGTATATTATATTATCAGGGCTTTGAACTGTTTTTTTTTTTTCATTTCGGTTTTGTTCCGGTTCAAGTTAAAAAAAATATGTCCGGTTTTTGTTCCGAAAAAAATAACGGATTTCCCAGTTTTCGGTTATCGGTTCAGCTCTGAGTGATTAATTTTTAAATGGTTTAGTATGTATTTGTATTCAAAATTTATTTTCTACCATAATTAAGAACATTTTATGCTATATTGTATAATAAATAGCCCGGCGCCGAAAACAATATGCTGCACCACACGGCCGTAGCCATAAATTTAAAAAATAATATTATATTATGAATTATGAGAATTATGTCGAGATTTGACACCACAACTGAACGACAACTGAAGTTAGGAGTAAGATCATGTTAATACGTATGTTTGAACATGTACCGAACCGAAAAACTGATATTTTTTTTGGTTCCGGTTTCGGTAATCATTCCGGAAAAAATAACGGTGTTTCCGGTTTTCGGGTTCTGTTCCACCACGGAGACTCATTTTGAGGTTAACCGATTTTTACGACCTGTCAAATGGTACCGTAAAATGACAACATCGCGTCTTGCTTACTCTTGAAGAATGAGATTGGAGAGACAGTCAGCACTTTTACGTGTAAACAGTTATTATCGCGATAGTTTAAAATACATTCTATTGGTGCTAGTAAATCCATGCACATGTACAGGCGCTATTATTCTCAAAAAAATAATTTATATATATTTTTCTCTCGCATTAATTGGACCTAATAGGTTGAGCAAGTGGCTGACATGCATTTCTTGTATAAACAAAATCTGTTAATACAAACCTCCACTCTGTGGAGGCCCATATCATCTTATCAGGATCGGACATGTTCGGAAAAAATAAATAAATTATTAATTCTACTTACGTCATTAATTTAAAGTATGACAAATTAGATAAATTTAATTATTTATATTATTTTTCATTAGTAATGCAAGTATTGCCTATTAAATATTATAATCAATGATTGTATTTAGATTGAACGGAGTTACATAAAATAAAATATACCTATCTTTATATACAGGTAACCTTCGATCATTGCAATCCCGACGAGTACAAATTTGTTATGTCGCAATCTTCTTTTTTAAATAATATTTTTTTGTCCAGCACTTGTTTTGACATGTGCCAGGAATCATCTTAATGACTTTAATCACGCACATTCAATCAAATCATTTGACAGTTGTTATCATCAAATTTTACATAGCAAGTACAGACCTGCCAAGCAGGGTAATCTGTAGATTCTTCTTGCAACGTGGAACAAAATGAATATTTTTTTTTGCGTTTATTTTGTGAGGTTTATTAATAAAGTGTTTTATTTCTTTAAATATATCAAGACTAGGGATCCCGAGCTATTTTCGATACCTATGAATCCCGGGATTGATAAACATAATCCCGGGATTTCGGGATTGATTTTTTTATCAATTTTTATAGAAAATAAAATAAAAGCGAAAATAAAACGGAAAAAATACTTTTAATAAAAAATAACTACATTAGAAATAAACTGAGTTTGAATGAAGTTTGATTTATACCCATGTGTAGGTTGCCGATTCATTTTATTTTTTCACATGAATTATTAAAAATGAGAAAGATTGGAAAAAAACAATGCTTCGCACTTTTAACAAAGTAATTCTACCATGATATCATACGTTTTACGGCAGTTTAATATTTGGCGGACTAATGAGATTTATGATGCGGAAAGGCCATACGTACGCCATGATTATTTGCTTTACTATTTTAAATCTCGCTAATCCATTCATTATGTCTTTACTATCAGAAACAGCAATCTCATATTAAATTCACATTATTATTTATATTACAATATTATTTACTCCATTAAACTTGTGTATTTCCAAGATTGAACGTATACAATATTAACAATAAATGTCTTCAATAGTATAAATTATACTAGATTTATTTTTGACCGATTTTATCAATGTTATTTGTAAATATAAAATTTTTATATTAACAATGGAAAAAAAATGCCAATCCCGGGACCAGTCCCGGGATTTGTCAAATTGTAATCCCGAAATCTCGGGATCAGAATTTTGGCTCGGGATTGGATTCCCTAATCAAGACCTACCTGTACCTAATTTTTGTTTTGTTCAATTTATTTTGTTTTGTTTTTAATGTTTTTGTTTTTTTCCCATAGCCTTTTCATCAACATGCTCCATGAGGATGTGCGGTAGATTCTGTGTTAGTTGCCTTTTTATTATTTATTTTTATTTTTACAACTTAGTAATAATTTATTATTTTTAGCAATTTTTGGGTTAGTTAAATTCATGTGTCGATAATTGAGCCCTTCTCGGGAGAGATTCTGTAATGCTGGTTTTTGGTAAATATGTTTAAATGACACGCCATACCTGGCAAAAATCATTATGACAACAGATGGTACACTTCAAGTATTAGAGTGGTGGCGTGTAGCATGTGTCTAGTAAACTGGTGAGATGTGTTAAACACTATTAGCACAAAACAAAGATATCAAGACAATGCTACTTTTCAATTTTATCATGTGTCATATTGTTACAGTTAACGTTTTATGCGCTAACAACTAAAAATGATTTTTAACCTTATTAGATGTTTATTTCAAAATAGTAATAACTCAAGATTTCTTATTATAAGTACAAATGATTACAAGATAAAAAGAACTTTTTATATACAACGTTTTTAAATTTTCTGTTAAATCATATAAACTTGACTTGACTAGCTTAAACGATCAAAAAAATTTGTACTTGATAGAAATAATACCGAAATGTCATTTTGACATTCATATTGATTTCCATAGTAACGCATGTATATATTAATAATTTAGTTGCTAGGACCCCAGACCCCTAGCAACCAATAATGGTGTCGAAATAACTTTTCATACAAAACAGAATTAACTGAAAATGAATTCAATTCTACTTAAAGATGGCTAAAAGTATTAAATGCATTGGCATCGTGTTCTGATAAATATTCTAATGCCGGCGCTCCATTGGCACGCAAGTCAGACGATTTACAGTCTTCGGACTTTTTTTTCGCGTGGAGCACCCCAGGTCTGCGGACTTTTTAATCCGCAGACCAGGCTCGTTGGATTTCAAACATGTTTGATATTTTACCCTCCGAGTTGCCAGACTTCGTCCGTCGATCGCTATGCAAATTCGTTTTAACATTAATACGCAATTATTCGGACCGCAAAAAAAACTGTAATTGTTTTAAACATTTTCATTGATTAATTTGTTAATGTACACATTAGAAAATGAGAGATTTACCAATTATTTTTTATTTGTATTTATGAAATTCATAAAATAAAACGTAAAACGTGTGTTGTTTTCACTGCTGTATTATTTTATGCAAGTCTACATATAAATAACACAAAATTATAGGATTATCGGAAGACATTACGATAATCGCAACTTTTGACTTTTGACAGCTCGACTTTTTTATTCGTTCGTTGATCAGTAGCAGGGCATAGACAAATCAGACGATTTATTGTCCTCGGACTTTTGGCTCGCCAATGGAGCGCTGGCATAAAAGTTTCAAATGTCTAGCTAGTCGGGAAGTTAGTCAAAAATCGATTGCAAGATTTGTACTGGATTAATAACCACCGGACAAATAAGAATACGAGCTAATAAAAACATTGTAAAATGTGATTATCTACACAATTTTTTTTAGTTATTACTTTTTTTAAAACACTTTGATAGAAGTATCTGAATGTATTATTACATATTATGTATTAATATTAACAAACAGATCAGCAGACAAGTCGGATAAAAATTTAACTGCATACCTGAGCTGTATACTTGCGCATTATATTTGCAGTAGTAGATATGACAACTATCGCCACACAGTACAATTTTATTATACTTGAATAGTGCCAGTTTCTGTTTTAACCATGTCATTGAAAAAATGCAACTGGTGGTAGGTTTCTATTTACTGTTACACATCGATACCATATTTAAATAAGGAAACAAGTCAAAAAACTGGTGCTTGAAGTTTTTGCAGAAATTTTAATTATAAAGCATTGATTTTGAGGAAAATGTAGGTATGTTTTTTTAAATTTAGTTTAGTGGAATTCAGCAATGCACAATGACATTTCACAATATAAAAAGGAATTAACTCAGACATTTCAGTATATAATTGAATTAATGATTAATGTCAGAAAGGGTTATTCGATATTATGATATATTGAAGAAATTTTTGACTCTTGTTTTTGCCGAATTATAAAGAGAAGAACTTTCTACACCAAAGTGCATTATTAACTTAATACGTTGAAATTTTGAGTTGTTTTCTTTTTGAAATTGGGTATCGACATGTTTAGTTATACCTGCGTCAGCATGTTTGACCAGATATAAGTTCAAACGTTTTCATGTTGCTTGTCTAGTCAAAAGACACTATACTTTAGCAAAGAAAATGCGCAAATATACCGCTCAAGTATCCAATTACTTTGTAGCTGGCTTAGTAGCATTCAGATAAGATGTCGGAGTTGTCAGAATTCGTTTAATTTCACAGTTATGTAAATATTTTCAGGACGAAATTGAAGTTAAAATAGATGACGTACAACTTCCACCCGTATCTTCGGAACCGTCCCCAGAAGTTTCACCAAAAACTCCTTTGGCTGAAGATGATAAAGGAGAAGAAGAAATTACTGGAAAGGAAGAGGAAGAAACTTTTGCAAAAGAATCAGAAAAGGTTTCTTTGCCTGAGATAACAGCAGTTGAAAAAATAACAGACAGTGAAGAAGCAATAATCGAGGTTGTTGAAAATGAAGATGAAGGAAGTGGGGAGGATAATGATAAAGATGATGATAAAGAAAATGAACCTGATGAGAGTGAGGAGAAGACAGGAGAGACTGTGGATGCTGCTGAAGATGATCCGGGTGGTGAGTTAATTTTTAATGTCGAATTATTGAACTGTTTTGATTTTTTCATGGTGTATTCACTGGCACAGATATTTTCTATTAAAACAATGACAAGTTTTGCTGACTGTACCGATCAAAGACGTTGGAGAAAACCTTCTTCTATAAAGATGTAGATTAAATAGTTAGTTAATGTTCATGGAGATGTGTCTATCTTTCAAGAGAATTATTTTTTTGTATTATTCATTCGATATTTAAGTACTATACAAAAAGTTCTCTTGATAAACTGAGTTTCACCATAGCCTTACTCTTAGGCCATCCGCTCATGTGAATACTCAAAAAAGACAAGACTGAAACTCCAGTATCTAGCTAATGTATTTCAATGGCGGCTTTCAAAACGGCTGAGACCAAAACCGAAGAGACGCGACATGCTAGTCTCTCGGTCTCACAATTTCCAGTCACCCATAAAACAGTGGTACCAATATCAGTAGATTCAATGAAAAATTATATTTTCTAACCAAAATTGGTAGCACTGAACTGAACTAAACAAGCAATAACAAGTTAAGATGTCAAAAGTTAAAGATGGGCGAACCGATTTTTAATTTAAAATATGTGGCAGATGTTGAGAAATACTCCTGCCTGTACAATTACAGGCTGCCAGAATATTCCCATAAAGATATTACGGAAAAAGCTTAGAATTAAGTAGGAAAGACAATGGGTTTGATAGTTTGAGGTTATGAGATTATTATACCGGGTCCACATTGGCAACATGTCACCGGCAACCTCGTTAAATTTTACGATAAGTATGATAATTATCGTAAAATTTAACGAGGTTGCCGGCGACATGTTGTCAGTGTGGACCCGGCATTAGGTTTCAGTAGCACCACGTGCGGAGCATCAGTCACTGTTCCATCACCAACGAGTTTGTCAGATTTTATTTTCTGGGTGAGCGGATAGCCTTAAGGTGATTCATCAGTGAAAGGGCAAATAATTTTCAACCATAGGCGCGACGAAATTTTGCATTCGCTCACATTCGGAGAAAGAATGTAGAGCTGGAAACACGTCATTTTGCTTCGTGATGGCGACGGCCGTAATAATTCTTAAATCGTGTAAAGATGACTTAAAATGTTACCCATTTACTTTAAAAAGAAAACATGTCAATGAATATATTATTATTGTTACTGATAAAACAATAAACAAAACATTAAATGGACACATGTTGGATTTATAAGACAAATTATATTTGGTTTGACATGCCTCATTTGCACCCGCGACCCGCAATCCGCGCATCGCCTAGCGACGATCTTTTTAGACCGTGTCTCAACTGAGGTATGGCCTTAACATACCATTTATGTAGAAGAAGATGATTGACCCAACATTTCATAAACAAACTATTTTTATAATGCATACTATATAGAATTCAGTTTCACCACACAATTATGGTGCATAATGCTTTTGAAGTAAAATAGTAATTTATTGATGCAATATTAAGGTCACAATATTCTCCATTATGCTTGTATATTTTTGAATGTTTTGAATTTACTCGTTCACTGTTTATCACAAGAGTGTTTGTCACTTGTATTGTCTTACCATTCTTCCACCGTTTGGTTGTTCCACGTATCGAGTGTTCTTCTCAGATGGAGGTGCCACTCCGCGGAAGACGGAGCGAGTCGTGACCCTGCGGGTGTTTTCGGAAGAGGGCGTCAAAATTGATTCCCTCAGCGCCATGTCTATACGGGAGCAGGAAGGTGAGGAGTGTGTATGGATTTTGTTTTGTTGTGATTTTGCTTTCCACATTCATTATTTTAGGTGATGTTCAAAAACCATAATACCATACTGTATTTTTTGGAAATTTTAATGTTGTCAATATGTACAAAGTCATGGATTTGAACTGCCAGACGTCAACACTAAAATCATAATATCAACATAATAAGTAAAACAGTAGTATCACTGGGATGTTACCAACTTCAGACTGTAATCACTTTCTGTCATCAAGTCAATCCATCAACATATAATTAGATTCATTACTAAGTATTAGAATATCACACCATTTTCGGGCCGTTTAAATCCATCCTGATAATTTTTATCATTAGTATGCACAGTGTAAACGTAAAAAACAATAAACTTAATCTAAATCATCATTTTCATACGTATCCTGACTTATTCCCAAGACCGGTTTACGGCCTTCGTTCCACCAGGGGCAGTGGCGTTTTTCCTTGAGCTGATGAGCAGGAGACGTTATACAGGAATAGTTCAATTAGTTGAGGCTTTTTAGTATAAAAATTTCTCCATTTCTGTATTTTTAACAATCGGTTACTTCCAATTCCAAACCGGTTGTAAAATACAAGCAAATAATGTAATATATATAACCTATACATATTCATGTTATTAATATATTCACACAAATGAAAAAATGCCTAAAATTCTCGTCAGCACCCGGCTCATCTGTGTATGTACTTTAAATCGCAACTAACCTAGTGATTCAAATTCAAATTTATTTATGTATATAATAATATAGGTACTTAATGAATTTGACAAATCAAATGACATATAAACAGTACCTATGTATTAGAAAAATAGTATAAAAAGATTAAATACAAAAATTATAAAGTAGGTACATGGAAGTGCACCGAATGAGCTGAGTAGACCATATTTTAAGAATCTATAAAATGACGTCATCCTAAACTCACCTCACACAGGTGGAATGTATCAATATACAAAGTGATATGGTTGAACGCAGTTTTTTACTCAATTGACATTATAAATGGCAGGTTAGTTCTGCACCTTTAAAGAACAAATACACAGGTAAAAACTACTGAAAGTGGCAGAGTTTTCATTTACACCACGTGTGCGTCGGAAAAAGTATGTAGCTAAATGTGGATCTCTTCCGACTTTTAGACTACAGTATGTAAGCATATGTACAATTACCAATTACCAATTACATATGGCTATTTACTAATATTCATACAATTTAATTCTTTATTTGTTTCTATAATGAAACAGAACAAAAACTATAACCAAATCAAAGTAATGGACATTTGTTTTATTGGCTCATTGTTTCAGGAGAAATACCATCACCATTTCCACAGCTGTGTGACGAGAATGGAGTGCCCATTCCGAGGCCTGATATAACAGTCAAAGAAATGGAAGCCGTTATTGAACAGGTGAATAAAGTTTTATGTCGGTTTTATTGTTGTTAATGCCAATTAAGTGCTTGTTCGGGAATGTTCGGCTTAGTCACTTCTTACACCCTTTCACAAGATCCTAGGAAGGAGCTTGGGGACTCCTTCTCTATTATTTTAGACTTTTCAGTGACAGCTGAGTGCCGCATGGCAGGGTAAAGGTGCGTAGCCTGTCTTCCGCTATCAGCCAATTTTCTTGGCAACATGCCGGCCTTAAGGGGCGGCTGAAGAGCTCCGTATTCAAATATAATTTAGTATGAAATCGACCTCGGCGTCGTACGCACGTTAATTTAAATCGATCTTTTGGCAAAAATCACTAATCATCGGAGATTTTATTAAAAAAAAAAAACATTATTATTAGTATTATTACTATTGTCGACCTTCTACATTATTATTATTGTGGACAATCTTACATTATTATTTGATAAACACCACCTGCACGTGTCCGCTGATCAGAAAACAGGGCTGTCAAAATAATATAATATTTGTAAAATGTTAATTTCATCATAGTTTTTAATCAAACCTGTGCAAGTACATACTGATAACTTGGGTGGATATCGTGGCAAACATACTATTGATATATCTACGGGTATATTATTATTATAACTCAATTCAAATTGAACATAGGTTGATACTCAAATACTATTATAGTATCTTTATGATTTCGAGAAAATAATACGATGGAATATATTATATAATCCATTTTGGTTGCCAGTTTTTACTGCGATGAATCACTGTGTTCCTTACTGTCTTTTTTTATTCGTAGGTTTGTTTACTATGTACACCGAGAAATTTCCATTAATAATATCGGAAATGAGTTGGAATATAATGCAACCAAAACTGGAAAAATTCTATTATGGGTGTTTACTTTTTGAATTAGTTGACCCCAGAAAAACAGGTACATGCCACTACGTGAACCACAGTGGATATTATGCCGGGTCCAAATTGGCAACATGTTGCCGGCAACCTCGTTAAATTTTACGATAAGTATGATAATTATCGTAAAATTTTTTAAGCCATTATGATAATTGTCGTAAAATTTATCGAGGTTGTCGCGCGACATTGTTTTGCGCCAGTGTGGACCCGGCATTAGATGCACAAAACTTAAATAAAATATATTATAAATTAAATTTAAAAAGTACAATATAATTAATTGCGTCGGCAGCCCTGTCAGACACTTTTTCTAGCGACAGTCATTTTTTATAGTCATTTTTTATATGCCCGCCAGTCGGATGGATTAATAAAAAAATAATGTGTCTAGTGACTGTATGTTAATAATCATTTTTAGGCACTCTTAATATAATATATAATTTCGCCCATTGGCTTTACCTACCACTTGTTTCACTAGTATAAAAGTGAAGTTGCGCAGGCAATAAAAAGTCACTTTCTTTTTATAGGCAGACAGTAAATTCTACGTTTTAAAAAATATGCATTAGAATTAAACAATACCTATTATTTTTAATATGTAGGTCCTAAACATTACAAATAAGCACTATTCATTAGTAATGTTTTTTGGATAGCACATGAAATAAAAATGTAGGTTGATATGTATGTCAACATCCTTCGTATGTTTAGTTGTCGGACAATTTCAGGTTAAAAAGTTATTAATATATTATTAAGTTTATATCGTGGCCAACACATAATCAAAAAATTTATCATATCCATCATATCAGTTGCAATACTTCCCACCAAAGAACTGATAAACATATTGAATTTAGTAACATTAAATGTTATTAGTAAATTTATTAGAAAATAAATTTTATTAGAAAGTACTATTTTTTGGTCACCCCATAGCTTCACTTCACAAGCTTCACTTGTAGGGAGTTTATTGAGACAAACATTGGCGGCAACCTTTTTATATTAACTAGTAGACCAGTTATTATGGACCACATGTAAAAAAATCATATTTTCAATTCTCAAGGCCGATTCTGTAGAGCGTCCTCTTAAGGCCATTGGACCCGTTTTTTCCTGTCTTCTCAGAATCGTGGAAATGGCAAGGACGTTTAACACGAATTGACACATAATAAACACTTTATTTATTTAAAATCTAATAAATAATATTCAAATAACACTTTTTGTGTCATTAAAATTTTCTGATTCGCTTTACTTTTTAAAATAAATGACAAATAGTCGGTCCTGTTTTCGAAATTGGCCAAAACGACTGTCACGCCACAGTGAATTTTTGAACTTAATAATAGTTTTGCAGGTATATATTGTATGAAAGAAATGGGTAAAACAATACATTTCATTGATTAACTCACGTACTTTTTTTAATTTCAGAAAAATAAAGATTTTAAAGCCATTTTAGTTTGAGTATACATCAGCCAATTTTGAATGATTTTTTCTCACAAAATAATATATACTGCACAATAAAAATATTTTTTTATTATAATATAACATTTCCGTAATACTATAAATAATAATTAACAATGAAAAAATAAATAAAACCCTATAAATTCGGTACAATTAGTGACGCTATATTACCAAAACACGTCGTACGTTTTCATGTATTTATCCTATTTTCAGACAATTTAGATATATAATTATTTTGCAAAATTAACAAAAAGAGACCATTTGATCGATTAATCCATATAGTTTTTCTAATTTCTCATTTCTAACCTTAGTAGGCTTCTAAATTTCAACGGGTGAGGACGTCTTTTTTTCCAAATTTTTATCCGTCGCGAACAGTATTTTAACTCATAGAAAAATGACCTTTACTCGCATTGCAGTAACAATCAAATTGGCAAGACCACATGACGTAGACCAGGTGTTATAATTTGTGTTGACAAATCAAACATCATAAAATACCAGTGAATGTCAAACTGAGAAAAATGTAGTTATATTATATTATTTATTATCTTGTAATACAAATGGTTGCAGCATGTGAGATATTGTAAGATAATTGAATCTTATAACCACGGTGTCTACAAAGAAGTCCTAAAGGTATTCGTTCGGTGCAACATTTATAAAAAAAAATATTTTGGACTTGAGCAGTTTAGATAAAATATAGGTGGACTTTAATTATTTTGATAAATACCTACTTGGTTGGGCTTTAAACGATTTGAAAAACTTTGCATGTACTTAATACAGTTTTTATGTACCTGGGTCGCCATGTTTTGTTATTTTCAAAGGGACGTATCCAGGAGTATGTTTATTGGCATTATCAATAGAAACAAAATAATATTATTTTTCAAGGTCTATTTATTATCGATCTTAAGTGGTTTATGTCACAAATAGTAAATTTGTAGAAAATTTAAAGTAAAATACGTTTTCGAATGCTGTCATAGTAATGGCCACTGAAACATGTGTCATAATTTTCCTAATCGTCAAAATAATAATAAAATAAGTGTTTTGGGGCAGAAAATCACGTATATGTTTTATGATGTATGTATTTTTCAGATGGTTTGTGGTAAAATCTTTTTTTTTCATACTGCCACAATTCAACTATTCATAATTAATTGTTTGTTAAATTTTTCATTGTGCACTTTGACTTAATAGGTAGGTGTTAAAGTTTTTACCTTACTTTATTGTATTAATTTATTGTTAAGTGAGAATTAGCTGCTTTCGTTGTCAGTGTGTATTTGATGAGTGCGCATAGTGCCTGACGATGTCGAAAGGCGAAACCAGGATCGCATAAAACGACTCAAATGAAATAGTACAAAACTTAAATCCATTAGAATTTAATATATTTAATGCCGAGTTGAATTGAATGGAATCACCTTAGGCATTTATTAGTAATTATTTAACACAAGTAAAAAATATATTGAGGTAAGAACCTAGTTCATTGAATAATAAAAACAATATTACTCTTTACATCACAACTGACAAGATTTATATGAATTGTATATTGCCTGAACTCATTGATCCTAGACTAACACGGTCGATGGATATAAGAAACCCTCAATATCATAATTATATTAGATGCTATCAATAGAAAAGAAAAAAAAATAAAAAATAATAAAAAATAATAATTTATAATAGTTATTCTAATACATTACATACCGTTAAGCCTGTACACTAATTAAAGAACCAATTATTAATTTTCTATACACACTAATGTTCCGAAATCCTCCGCGGTGACCAAAACGTACTGCCGTCAAATACACGTTATTATAATAATGGTTTCTTAAATCTTGATTGTTGCGTAATAAATTTAAAAAAAATTGTAAAAAGTTGTAAATATTCATTGAATTGCTTTCTTTTATGAGTCATGTTTTTATAATTCAATAAAAACGCAATAATAACAGAAATCTTTTATGCATCTTGTGAATGTTTTAAACTTATAATTTGTAATGTGAGCTCATGAAAAAATGAATAACTTTTGTATTCATACACACCGATATATATAAATAATATACCAATTTGAAACACCTCAGAAACATACATAAGTATTAGATTTTTTTTTGAAAAATATTTGAATTTGAACCCACAATATGATAGGTTCAAGAAAAGGTGTCACTTCACAAATTCAGCATATCAATAATATGAGGTTCTTATTTGGAGGTCTACTATTTTTATTCTTATAATTTATTCTACCTACCACAAAAATGTTTATAAAATTTGTTAGGAAAAAAAATATTATTAATTCAACACTTTTAAAACCTCTGATTTCGTATCTACTCCCAGAGACGCTGTTTGTTTTTTTATGCGCGCTCCGCGTATTGCTATTTTGTTGTGGCTCTTACGTCAAATTTGATTCTTACGAATGAACCCATAGGCCTTAATTATGTTTGGGATTATTAATTAATTTGCATTGCATTGTATTATTGATTAATTTAATAAAACGCAATATTTTTTAGCAGTTATTCCACTTTTAATAAATAAATCTGGATCGGTTTCGTCCGCCTCAGAGGGATATTTTCAACTGAATAATATTTATAAAACAGGTATTTACCAAAACAAATTCAAAAGGCGACACAAATCTACCAATACATTAGATGAAACCGATCCAGATTTATTTATTAAAAGTGGAATAACTGCTAAAAAATATTGCGTTTTATTAAATTAATCAATAATACAATGCAGTTCCACCATGAATTGACAGCACAATAAGAGATATTATGTTTGGCATATTTTTGACACTCGACTGGATCTGTTGTTTTTACGATTTTCGGTCGAGATGTGCAGGAATTTGTTTTGAGAATTATTACTTATTTTAACTGCATTTTGAAATGTTGGTGTTACTGCCTACATGTAAATTCACTATAACATGACAATATGTGTAATTTAATAGATTTTAAAGTTTGGTTTAGGTTTAGGCCATTGAGTTATGTCAAATATTTTTTTTTGCGTAGCTGCAGAGAAACAAAGATGAGAAAGTCAAAGACTTGGAAGCCACGATGGACTCTCTGGAAGATCTCGTGGAGAAAACCAAAATGATGACGAACGATGTTGGTACGTGCATTATCATATATTTTTAAGGATTATTGCATCTAAATAAGAAGTGTCTTTCATTAAATTTATCATTCACAAGTTATAAGTTTACCTATATGAAGTTTCTGTTTATAATCATCATAAGGCGGGTGACAAGCCATGGTGAGTTTGGTTTTCTCCAATAATTCTCCGTCTGTTCATATCCATAGTGACCGTTTTTCAGATCAGTACCTACTCTCAGTACACGGCAGTCGTAGCTCCATTTTACCAATGAATCTCTTCTACTTCCTATTAGTTTGATCGATATCGGTCTCTTTGAAGTTCATTATCGATCTTATAGCGCCTGTATACGTGCATGGATTTACTTGCACGAATAGTGTCTATTTTAAACTATCGCGATTACATCTGCTTACACGTAAAAGTGCTGACTGTCTCTAAAATCTCATTCTTCAAGCGTAAGCGATGTTGTCATTGTATGGTGCTGTTTAACAGATTCAGACAGGTTCGGGCAAGTTCGTAGATAATTGGTAGACGTCAAAATATTCTGTGCGGAGTAGTTTGTATTTCTTCCAGCAGATTTGCCACTATCATTCTACTGTGCATGCACACTGCTATGCAAGCCATTGAGTGAAAATTCAGAAACTTTTGAACTTTATTGATACATGCATGCAATCTTGTAACTTGCAGGACAATACCTACATGTTTACATGTTCATTTTTTTGTTATGGCCGTGATAATAATATATACTGTCAGCAGTAAATCCATGCATGTTTAAACGGGGTATTATGCTACAAAAGACATAGGCAGTGCTATCTCATAATTCGAGTGTATTATTGGCGCAATCTGCATACAGACCGTAAACCATAGAGCTCAAGATTGTACCTTCTTTTCCAAATGTGGTGCTGTCCAGTATTTATGTCCGAAAATTTTAATACCATAAACCAATTTGAAATAAATAACTGTTTATTAGAAGTATTATTCCAGATGTTGAGGTCTAAAAATATTATTAGTGAATGACTTAATTTTGATTGGTTTTATTGCAGATTCGTTGACCAGTCGCCGGATGTCGCGGTCAGTCAGCAAAGAATTCATAGCGGCTGAAAAAGACTTGACCGAGAAGAATGAGCAGAACAATATTTTTTCAATTGGCTTTCCAAAGATTCCGGTGAGTTTTTACTTTTTCATAATTTAATCTGTTACTTCATTATGATTGAAATTGGAATACGACATCCATGTGTTTTAGAATGAATTAAAAATTATTGTTATACTGATTTTAACATTATGTATGTAGATTATATTTTGCGATTTTTTTTTTTTTTTGACCATATCTGATCCTAATAGGATCATATGGGCCTCCACAGAGTGGAGGTTTGTATTGATAGATTTTTGTTTTTACGAGAAATGGATGTCAGCCACTTACTGAACCTATTAGGTCCATTCATACTCTGACTCATACACAAATTGAAAAACAATATGTGTACTTGCCAGATCCAGGATTCAATCCTGGCACCCACAACGCTATAGGCCGACGTTTATGCAGCGTAGCCATAAATTCATAAAATTTAATATAATATAATATTGGTTTTGAGGTATGTCATCGAGTTTGAAAATTAAATCGAAATATATAAAATGTTGGTATATTATGTATAAAACATAATCCTGGCAAAGCCTACTGAAGAGACATCAAACCTAAGCGCATTGGTGATGGCTACAGGTAAATTACCATGTTAGGAAGGCATATTAAAGGCCTTCGCAACTATATCAACTTCTTTCAGAAACAAATGTGAATTAAAAAAGTGATTTTTCACATACAACGGGGACAATACGTTTTCTTGTTAGTGGAAATATAGTCCCTTGGCCAAGCCACGTTTTATGAATTTCCTCCAGTTGCTCAGTCTCAATTCATATCTAGTATATACCCCCTTTTCAATAATTATTAATTATATTATTTTGATATTTCTATAAATATATCTATCTATAATTTAGTATGTATATTTTTACTAGGTGGATCCTAATGCTAAGGGTGTCGTCAATCCAATATTCAAAGGAC
This sequence comes from Rhyacophila brunnea, assembly GCF_057557595.1. Lineage (NCBI taxonomy): Eukaryota > Metazoa > Arthropoda > Insecta > Trichoptera > Rhyacophilidae > Rhyacophila > Rhyacophila brunnea. The sequence goes on from NW_028233276.1 coordinate 4,984,024, forward strand.
TCTTCGATAATGTGGCTGACAAAATGGGAGTCATAAAAACTATGCAAGAGGTTGTCGAAGAGAGACATCCCGAGGTAAATTTTCAAATAAAAAATAAATCAAAATGTCACAGAGATAATTTCTATTCCATGTATGTGTACATCGTAATGCTTTTGTGGAGTCATACTTGAACCATTTCTGTTTTATCCATCGAGAAAAATATTTCAAGCTCTATTTATTACATCTAAATGTAAAAAAACTGTGAAAACGAAATTAGCTAAAGTGTCTTCTACTTCCATTTGGAGTCAATAATTGAAGAGTGTACATGAACAACGATGAATGGCACATTTGCAAAATGTTGAGGAATGAATAAAACGTAAATAAAATTATTATTAAGATATTTAGTTATTGTATTTTATTTCAAAGATATATTTATTCATACAGGAAACACAATTATACAATAATTTATTAAGTATAAAAGTAATCAAATTAAATTACTTAGTTCCTAAATTCCTGTAGGAGAATAATGATGAACAGCATGTGCCTTGTAGCGTTATTCTTGTGAATAAATTTTTTATACGAGAACAACGATAAACAGCATGTGCCGTACAGCGTTGTTCGTGCACCCTCTTCAATTGTTGCTCAAGGGAAAAATGGAATAATAAACATTAAAAGTCGCACTGTTTATCCGAGATCTGTAATTTTTTCAGATGATTGTGGTTCCTGGTATACCGGGTATCGGGCCAGTCGTCGATGATGAGATAGTCGAAGAGTTCCTCAAGTACATCAGGGAGACGGCGGCCGAGCAGTGCGACATGTTCATGCCCCGAGACATCAGGCATTGCCTCTGTCCGCCACTCGAGAAGATATGAATTATTTACTTTATTATTTACGTATCGTATGTGAGATGGTAAAAAATCTTAAGTATAATAGGTTATCATCTATAAAACCTGTTAAAAATTTGGAATTACTTTAATATCAATTGTTATTTAGCGAGGTAAAAGTAGATTTCAAATTATTACCTACATTGGCGATAAATACGGTAGGTATATATTAAAATAGAGGTCGAAAATATGTATTGTGATATAGCTACATAGATAGTTTAACACTATATAAAATATAAATTATCCTTGAGTATTTTATTGTAGTGTGTTCGAAAAATTTTATCGAGTAAAAATAATATTAGAAGTTATACAATTTGGAACGACCTCAGCACATCTATTCTATACACAAGACTGATATCGAGGGTAGTTATTCATATTTTTGTGTTGAAGTATTATAATTATTACAATAAGTTAGTTGTAATTGTTAAAATACGTGCTATATTTTAACAGCATCTCTCTTGGCTGTGCTAACTTTTAGAGCGAGATGTGTGGTCTGCTTAACTCATCCGGTGTATTTCCATGTACCTATATAATTAATATTTTTGTATGTACATATTTGTTTAATAACATATCGTCACTGTTCTGGCAGAAAACACTAATTCGAAAAAATTACATATTGAGTTAGTACCAAAATGTTCCTTATTTCAAACTTTACCGTCTGGAAACCTTCTTAATAAATAAACAGTCTTTATTTTAAAGTCATCCTTTTTACGATTACTTAATAAACTCACATGACAGACCATTATTTCAAACATTTTAACAACTTCAAAGTCAAATTACTCAAAACTAGTATTCTCCAGTTAGTGTGTTCTGCCAGAACAGAGACGATATTATCTATCTCTTTTTTATGTCATGTTGTGAACGTCTTAAACTTATAATTTGTAATGTCCACAATATGTAAAAATAAATAAATTGAAATTGAAAATTGAAAATTGAAATTGAAATTGAAAAAATTGAAATTGAACTTATAAAAATTATAATACTTCAACACAAAAATATGACAAACTACCCTCGATAACCGCTGATAGCAGTCTTGTGTATAGAATAGATGCGCAGAAACATATCTATTGGAAAAAGTATTAGTAAAATATTTATTCCAGATGGGACATGAATCCACATCCATCATGTTGAAATTTCCTAACAATAATATGGTTTCAAATGTCATTAATATTGACATCCATCTTTTGTAATTTTGAATCAAGGCTTAACACTACTAACTTTGATTCATTTCCCACGATGGCCGAGTGGCTGCGCGTCAGGCTTAGAACGTCACGGGTTGACGAAACAAAATTCTGTTAAATATTTGATTCATAGATAGCATCACAATATCTCGAAATTTTAGTTTTAACTTGCTTTTTCTCTAAGATTACGTCGGCTGCCTATTCTGCTATGTTAGTTCCTAATATTGTCCCAGAGAATATGAATTACCTATGTAAATTGTGCTGGTGTAATATTTAAAAATTCAATGATTCAATCATATCTTTCTCTGTAGCTCGGTCTTTATGAGTTTTTCGAAGGGAAATATTTTTAAATGGGGGGGGGGGTCGTAATTTTGAGTTGGCACTCGGGCAGTAACCATCCTTAGTACGGCTCTGTTCGAGGAATAATACAATAAGTAAAATACCAAGTGGCCGGCGTCAAAATCATTTAAACGATCCCTCTGCTGCTCACTGCTCACACGGTTTCCTGACAATATAATTATTTAAAAATACGTTTCACGGATTTTGTGCTGAGCTAATAACACAATCGGGGATTCGGAAACTTTCTACATCCAAGAATTACTTTAACGGTATAATATATTATGCCAAATATATGATTGATCAGTACAGGCGTCTGTTTGTTTCTCATCAACTATCTATATAGCCGGGTACTGTGGTGATTTTTCGTGCTATAACTATCTTATTGAACATAGCAGTTAGGCAGTTTACGAGCCACATTAGCGATATAATATGCGTCAGTGGCATTAGTTTTAATTATTAGCTCTAATTGCTGCTAATTAGAAAAATGATGGAAATATTCAAACTCAGTTCTTTTTATGTATTCATGTTTATATACTTAGTGCTGGATTATTTTAATTGTGTGATGCATGCAGTGGTTCCCATACTTAGGGTATAGAGTACTTCATCCGTATAATTAGTAACTAAATATAATTGCATTGAAGTCAACACTTTGAGGATTCAAGTAAATTATTATTTGTTCGATTTGGCACATACCTCTCCAGTTTCGTTGGCTTTGTTTCATTTTCGTTTGCACATAAGCCAATCTCTAAGCCGGCTGATTCGAGAGGGTCGAATACCTAATCGACATTGTGTAGTGACAAGTGAAATGTTGCTGCAGCTATTCACATTCGGATTGTGAGCTCTCTTTGCAAAATGATGTGTACGCCAGGTATTTGAAGCTGTCGACACTCTTGATGTTTTGCCCATCGCTAATCAGAGGGAAATCTGGATTAGGACAGATGCTACTGGACAAAAGGTTCGTTTTCTTCATGTTGTTCGAGCTGTCATTCAACCTGTTGATTGTCTCTTGAATGCCCTTGATTGAGTTGTCGAATAGGACAGCGTCATTAAAGGTCATATATGTTTTCATTGTGGGGGTAACAGATAGTATTGGTTTTTGTAGTATGGAGTCAAAGAGGATGATGAAGAGAAACGGAGCAAGGATACAACCCTGTCTGACTCCGGTTGTGACTTGTGACCCCGAACCATTCCTTGACGGTGTCACCAAATCTGACAAAACATTTGCTAATCTCATGCAGGGCATTTGATTATGGCAATGATCTTGGGATGGATCCCGTATGCTCCCAGTATCCTCCAGAGGGAGGGGTGGTGCGGACTGTCCAACTCATAGCTCTGCTGGAGAAGACATTGAAGGTTGTGGATTTTATAAGCACGCGCTCGTCCAGGTAGAAACCCGGCTTGGTGTTTCCTGAAGATGTGTATTATCTGCCGAGTCCCTTGGACAGCGTGCTTCTTCCCACATCTTTATCATGAAACATAGGGTGCAGTATTGCGCTCAAGCTGTACCTGAGGAATTCGAGCGAGGTCTGGTAGTCAATATTTCTTTTTGCCACTCTGAAACAGGATTTAATGTCGCTGTCTTTGATAATAATTTTGCATGCATTACCTAGCCGAGTGATGATTTTGGGTATGTCTTCATTTTTCACTTCCGAAATACACCGTAGTTCAATGTTATTCTCTCTTGCTTGTTGCTCAAAGATATTCAACCTAGAATTGATGAGCAAAACTTCATGTTTCAATTTAAAGTTGTCTTTTTTTAATTCTTCAATGATGGCTTTAATTGCTTCGTGATGTTGGATTAATTAATTTCATCAAATTTATTATTTAGAAATTCGACAATGGCTGTGAGGTCCCTGATAATTTGTAGGTCATTACTGAACCCCCTGAAGTCTTTCTTCAACTTCTCTATGTTGGAATCGAATTTGAAGAACAGTTCCTTTTTAAATTCTTCGAATTTAGATGAAAATACGTCCATGCCAGGAGATTTTAAGTTGTCAGTTATCGGGTAAAGAGATTGTGTGGGAGAACCGGTGATGCTGCAGCTTTTGCACTTCCATTTTAGACGGGTGCTGGAGGACATTTTCTTAAAAGTTAATGCAGGCATTCCTGCACACTGTTGGTGGAAGGTTAATTTACAGGTGTTGCATTGCAACTCCTCCGGTTGGCAAATTGCAGTCGGACTTAGTACACGGCATTATAATAAATCCACAGAATAAAAATTTATCAAGTAAATAACGACAAAATAATGAGCACTTACGGATAATTAGTAACAAGCAGGTGTACTGGCTATTATTTACAGCTGATTTGAACACTGCATACAATTAACAACCATCAGGGCAAAAATGAGTTCAACAATCATACTTACATTTGATGGTGAGATTTCCGGCATTGTATATTCGTCTTCCTTGAAGAAGAAAGTACGCCTGTTTATCAGGCATCCTGAATTCGGAACCCGAGGAATGCTTTCGTAAATTAGCGCATGGTTCATTTGTCTTGGTTTGGCATTCTCCAATTAACACTCAGCATGGGCACAGAAAAAAAATATTTAAAGTCGGTTATGGGATATGATTTTATAAATACAAATCACTAAATTCTAAATGAAATAAAGTGTGCAACTTAAACACTTTATAACAAAGTACATATTATTTATTATGTTACGTGCACTATAAGTACACAGACATTGATTAACGTATTGTCATATAGTGAATTTTGACAGGGGGATTTAGGAAGGATGGGATGGGGATGTAGGGAATAGGTGGGAATGTGACAATTGATCAGATTGTGACGTAAGGCAGAGAGGAGTGGTTATGGAATATGGAACGGGATAGGTTGGGGATGAGCATGAGACTCGGGGAAATAGGATGCAGGGTCGTGGGTAGATTGACTATTACCTCTATAGACCTCAGATTACCTGTCCGGTTACTTCGCTCATTCGCGTAGGTTCCTAGATTAATAAAAAGGCATTATAAATGGAATAAATATAAATATCTCGGATTTGAGCGCCACTCTATGATGATGCATAGAGACAATAATGATAAGGATAATTAAATGAAAAGCAAGTAGAGAAATTTCAACAATTGTATAATTAATAAATGAGATAACTTGCGGGCTACAGTGTATAAAAATGTATAATTACTCAAGTGAATCACGAGCACCTAATGCGATATAATATTTAAACAAATTAGAACAAAAACCCAAAAGCTAATTCGGTCGGTGGACCGTAACATAAAAGAACAATAAATACCAATTACACAAAAGGCTCTCCAGCCTCTTCGCTGCCCTCGATTCCTTCCAGGACGGAATCGAGGAGTGCGTCTTCAAACGTGTGGGGACCGTGGAGTTCCTCCGATCTCCTGGCGTGGGGGGACGTCCTTCGGATGGCCATCGTCCACGTCTCCAAAACGTCAGGAAATCGAAAGCCCTGTGCCCCCGGGTCCGAGGCTCGGAACTGGCCAAGACGTCTGTTTCCTTCGAACGATCAAGACTGAGAGATCGACTCCTGCTTCACCCTCATGTAAAAAGCCCGCTATCTCGTATAGCGCCGGAAATAGTGTCACGAACTCCGTACAAACTATCCCGTGCGCAGGCGTGATCCGGTCGTACTTTTGCGTAGTGTTGCCCTCGTAAAGACTTCCTTGGCTTAGTGTGTTATGTTATAAAATAACATGACAGTATATAATACTTGATTAAACTGATTTTATGTATTTAGATGGAACGGTAAAAAACACATCTGTACACATTTGTACACCACAAAAGTTTTTTTAAAGATTTAACGTAGACCCAAAACGATTTAAAATTTCGCGGATGCAATTTCCTACCGTTTCTATATGCGCTTGATAGGCCAGTTGAATAGATTGCAGCACTCTTAAGCGATAAAGACTAAACATTTCATAGTCTTGCTGAATATGTTTAGTCTTCCAAGCTTTATGGTAATAATGTTTAACCTTAATGTTCCTGATAATTTCCCGAGAAAACCACCTTGGGTATCACCTTCCACTACGATGTGGCGACTTCCTTCTAAAACACTGGTCAAACACAATTATAAATAACATTGTAAAAGTGCTGTACCGTGTCATTTACGTCACAAATTTCATACAACTCACTACAATCTACATCACCCATTAATGAGTAAAGCATATCGAAGTTGCCATATTCAAACTTCCACCCTTCTGCAGATTTGTTCTGTGTGAGGGAATGTTAGTCCTCTGAAAGAGAGTTGGACGAAACTCGTGTAAAAAAGCTAAAGTAGGGTGATACGCATCTTCTCGTACGATCGGTGACATACATCGCGAAATTGAAGATAGACATTCCAAATCAGCCTAAGTCTAAAAATCTGATTTTGACATAATCATATTTTTGTGATTTGCAATTTACCTCTTAATTTTTCGGTACTATAATGTTTGGCAATTTCATAGAAAATTCGAAAACATGAAATATAAATAACATTAAAAAGTATAATAAACTTCAAAAAAATTCATTCAAAAACTGATTTTTTTTTCAAAATGGCCCTAAGTCTGTACTAAGTACAGTTTGGAACACAATAAAGTAAAGTTGAGTATCTTTTGTGTGTACAATTATGATTGTGTAATAGAATGTCGTCATGGACAGGTCTGTTGGGATGATTAATGAATAAAAATAATATTAAATTTCTTTCACTTTATTGCATTTTTTGATAAAAAGGTAAACATTCAGCATAATATATTATATAATAATACTACAATGTAGGGATCATCTTCAATAAAAAAAATAGTTTACTGATGTGCACATGAACTTATAAAATACAAATTCTCTAATATTTCGTCTGACATTTCTAATCTGATGTGTTACAATATTATATTATGGCTGCTTGGAGCGTAAATGTAGCAAAAAGAGTTCAACTGCGCATGCGCATATATCTTTAGGCGAGTTTGGAAAGAATCAACCGTTACCTTAGTGCTGTTTTGAAAAAAAAGGCACATTTCGACATCAAATTGAAGAGACTGCTGCGCGCTGAATTCAGGTTAAAATCTCCCATTACAATAATCCTTCTATCCCTACTTAAGATGACGCTAGATAACATTTTTCCAACAAATAGTTTATACATCTCCAATTCACTCGCTGGAGGAAAATACACTACACAAACATACGTGGTCACTCTGTTACAGGTTAGTTTTACCCAAAGGTCCTCATTAAGAGTCTCCGAAACATGAAAACGTTCGGCCCGTAACCTTTCCATATTTCTAACTCTTTTTCAATTTCTCAATTTCTAACTCCTAAAAGACAGCCTCCACCCTGTGGCCTGTTCCGGAGTCTCAATCCCTTCTGAAGACGGTATACTCACCACCAAAATATTCACAACTGAAAACACTGTTATTGAGCCACGTTTCTGTTAACGCTATGACATCATAATCGTCAACCGAAACGCCACTCGAGAACTCCACAGTTTTAGTTCTCAAGCCACGGACATTTTGGTAGTAGAAAAACAGCTCATTAGAGTGGTTACTATTCCGAAGTCAGCTACTTGGTAACCTCGGGGTTTCCACATTTGCCACCCATTCCTTTATAAATGAGTGACTTGGCCAATTTTCAGCCTTCAGAACAGTATCAGTAACGTCAGAAGGGATACCCACCTTGAATGATACGTAGTCCCCTCTTGATTTAATTCTTACTACTTTAAATTCAGCGGTACATAACTTTTAAAAATATATTAGGAGATGATTGCTCGTAGTGTCCCGGTGAAATGGATGAAGATGGTAGTGTTTCACCACCGGCTTAACCCGTTCTTCGAGACTTCTATGTATAGTAGCACATCCGTCGTCTGTTTTTTCTGCCGAGGTAATAATATGTTTCCGTTATATTAAAAAAAAATTGGTCTATGCAACAATCGATTACCGATTTTATATCTTTTTCCAACAGAGGAAAGGGTTGAGATTCTTCATATCTCTTCTTTCTTTTGCCATATCCGCCCCTTAACTGGAGCATATGGACACCACGCGGCGCCTCCAAGAATCTCTGTCGCTCGCCAGTCTTCTTGCTTCGTTCCAGGTCAAACCAGCATCCCGTAGCTCCACCGTATACACTCTGTAGATTGTATTTAGCGGCCATCCAGGACGCCGGAATCCGGTCGGCTTGAAGAACAGGCAAGTCAGGTTGAAGTTCTCTTCTGGCATCCGCAGCACGTGGCCGAGCCAGGTCCAACGTCGCCTCTTCACTTTCAGCGTGATGAGAGGCTGCTTGGTGCGTTCTCTTATCTCCTCGTTGCTCCTAAAGTCATACCACCGCACACCCAGTATTCGTCGCAAACATCTGTTTTCGAAGCTCAGTATACGGTTGCTCTGAGCCTTCGTAAGGTGCCATGATTCGCTACCGTAAAGCAGCACCGTCAGAATGCAAGCGTCGAATAGGCGGCATTTGGTTTTGACCGAGTACAATCGTGAGTCCCAGACATTCCGCATCGAGTTAAATGTTGCTCCAGCCATTCCCATTCGGATAGCGAGCTCTTTCTGCAAAATGCCATCTCCCGTGATGTGTACCCCCAGGTACTTGAGGCTGTCGACGCTCTCGATGTTTTGTCCGTCGCTAATCAGAGGGAAATCTGGATCAGGACAAGTGCTATTACACAAGACGTTGGTTTTCTTCGCGTTGATTTTCAAACCAACGCGAGAGGAGTTGTTATGCAACCTGTCGATTGTCTCTTGAACGCCCTTGATTGAGTTGTCGAATAGGACAGCGTCATCAGCGTATTCTAGGTTGCATAGCTTCACCGTGGGGTAACAGGTATGCCTCGGTTGGGTGGTATTGACTTCCGTAGTATGAAGTCAAAGAGAATGATGAAGAGAAACGGTGCAAGGACACAACCCTGTCTGACTCCGGTCGTGACCCCGAACCATTCCGTGACAGTGTCTCCAATTCTGACACAGCATTCGCTATTCTCGTGCAGGCTTTTGATTATGGCAATGATCTTGGGAGGGATCCCGTATGATCCCAGTATCGTCCAGAGGGAGGGGCGGTGCGGACTGTCGAAAGCCTTCTCATAATCCACAAAGCAGCAGGCCACCGGACTCTTCAGCTCATGGCTCTGCTGGAGAAGACATCGAAGGTTGTGGATTTGGTCTGCACATGCTCGACCAGGTAGAAACCCGGCTTGGTTTTTCCTGAGGACGTGCATTATTGGGTCCCTTATTCTCATCAAGAGGATGTTTGCCAAAATCTTTCCCGGAACACTGAGTAGCGTAATGCCTCGGTAATTGTTGCAGCTTAGAGGGTCACCTTTTTTGTGAAGTGTGATGATTTCACCGTTCACCCAGTCCCTTGGACAGCGCTCTTCATCCCACACCTTTGTCATCAAATGAAACATAGGGTGCAGGATTGCGCTCAGGCTGTACTGGAGGAATTCAGGATGAATCCCGTCTCCCCCCGGTGCCTTTCCGTTCTTGAGCCTTTTCACAGCCGATTTTATCTCGGTGTGCGTGGGCGGGCAATCGGAAATGTTGGTCGCTCGGGGAATGTCCAAAAGTAAAGCTTCCGCAGATATGTCAAAGGGATCCAAAGGGGGTGGGCGGCTCAGCACTCCGCAGATATGATTCTTCCAAATCTTCTTGACACATTCTGCGTCAGACTCTATTGCTCCACTGGGACTACGAATGGCTCCGGGAGTCGGTGGTCGCCTGCCGCAGACTTCACGGGTGATTCGGAAGAGTTTCCTGGTGTCATTTCTGCTTGCTGCCTTCTCTGCCGCTTCAATTTGCCGGTTCATAAAATTGCGCTTGTCCAACCGCACGGATCGTTTTACTACCCTGTTTTGGGTTTGGTAGTCAGTCCGGCGGTCCTCGGTTCGGTCGGGTTCTGTCTCCTCGTCTCTCAGGGCTTTCAGCCTGGCTCGTTTTCCAATTTCAGCCCACGTTTCGTCGGACATTCACTTTGGCTGCTCACTCCTTCTGGTACCAAGGACGGTACGGGCCGACGTCACAATCGCACTCTTTATTAGGCTCCAGTCCGCCTCAATGCGGTCGGATTCAGATGTGTGCCGCTCGTAGATACGATCTACACTATCTCGTACAGAAGTTTCGAAGTCGATCCGAATTCTGCGGCGTCGGAGCTTCTCAATGTCAATTTGTTCGCGCTTTGGAGGCCTTGCCTGGCGACTGAGTTTTACTCGGATGTTTCCAAGGAGTAACTCATGATCGCTATGGATATCGGCGCCTCTGTAAGTACGCACGTCGAGAAGTTCCTTTCGGTGCTTCAAGCTGTACAAGAAGTGGTCAATCTGCATCCTAGTGCGTCCATCAGGAGATGTCCACGTATATTTGTGAATATCTTTGTGGGGAAAAACAGTGCCTCCGATGGCGAGCTCGTTCAGAGTGGCAAACTCTACGAGCCTCTCACCATTATCGTTGGGGTCACCAAGGCCGTGTCGTCCCATCACCGTAGGGCCAAGCACCGGGTCTGCTCCTACTCTCGCATTATAATCCCCCATTACAATCACGCGATCTCTTCGGGGGATGGCGAAGACTGCCGCGTGGAGAGAATCGTAGAAGGCATCCTTTATCTGCGCGTCGGCATCCTCAGTGGGGGCGTACCACTGAAATATGGTCAAGGAGCTATCTGGCGTCTTGAAGGAGGCACGTATCCCATTTCACGAGGCAACGGGCCGCTCTCTTTGACATCAATACTGCCACTCCCTGGCGATGATATTGCTCCTGACCTGAGTAGACAATAGAGTAACCCTCAATCAACTTTCTCCTGGCTCCTTTCCAGCGCACTTCGCTCAGCCGTAGGATGTCCACACCGTAGGTGTGCATGATGCGTTGGCGTGCAGGTCCTTTCTGAGGGTACGCAGGGTGCGAACATTATATGTCCCAATGCGCATACTCGAGTTGTTAGAGAGGATTACTCTACCTGTTTCATTGTCCATTTACATGCAAAGTCGTCGTTTTACAGAGCTGGTTGTCGTCTGAGGCTGCTGTGTAGGTGTTGTGTTAATCTGTTTCATTTAAGGAGGCAAGGTGATTAGCCCACTGCTCCCGAGGCCTGAGCCACGAGGGCCCTGAGGGTCGGCTCGACTGGTTTTTTCTGTCGGGGATTTCCTTCCCTTAGCCAGAAGGCTAGTTTTATGGCGCCGGTCACTCGCCCTTCGCCCCCTGTTGTTAGCTACAGCTTACGCTGCATTGCCCGGAGGTCGCCGCGGGGAGGCCAGCAGATGAGACTTGCTGGCAGTTTGGCATTTCCCAACTTTTGCTATGAACACATCTACTGGCGTCAATGTGTCCACTTAGGGCCGACCAGCCGTTGACCACCAATACTTCATATCTATAATGTCTAAATTGCTATTTTTAATTCCGCTATAGGGACACTAGTGAATAAACTCACAACGTCAAGTGACACGAGTTTTGTATTCAAAGGTACAACAATATATTTGATTTCATCAACTAATTCTAAAGAATTTTTTTATTGCAAATTTTGATATAAAATCTAATTTGTGTTTGATCAAGTTATTTCCTAATTTTGCTAATTTATATGAGGGTGCTGAATTGAAAGAAACTACTGGTCTTAATGGTTAATTTTCTTCATGAATTTTCGGTAGACCATACAGTCTAGGGCACTGCGGATTCATTTGTTTGTATGATCTTTTCAACCATTCAGTTGGGAGACATGCGTTACAATCATTTATTAATGTTTTAACTGTTTCTGCACTGGCCATAGTGGGATCTCGATTCAAAACAACAAATGATGAGCCCGACAAAAGATCTTTCATTTTTTCACCATAAGCACTCCTATCCATAATCACCGTGGCATTACCTTTATCCGCTTTTGATATCACTAAATTACACGATTTAAATTTATTCCTAATTGATTTTTTGATTTCACAGCGCGTATTTTCTGAATGATTATAATTAACATTGTTTAATTCCTTCTTTAATATAGTTGAGCACAAAATAACGCGTTGCCATATCCGACCTTAAAGAAATATCAACATCAATGGCCAAATTTTCCAAATCTCTATTGGTTATCTTAAGATTAGGACAATATTTAAGTCCTTTATTCGGTAAATTCGTTTTGTCTACATCAAAATTCACAGCTGTTGTGTTAACCAACCGTTCAGAAAATTTTATTTTATCTTCGATTATATTAGCATTCACACTTAAAGTAGATTGAACATTCAACAATCGATCAATTTTATTCTTTTGAACTAAAAAAGTTTTATGCACTACATTTTTAATGTGTAATCTAATTTTATAATCAAGGCAATCAAATTCATTTGGATGTAGCTTACTAGTCAGTAAATTATGAATATAAAACACAGACACTCGTCGAATCCCTGATGTTATACCATTTCTTCATTTCTGCTTTCATCTAGGAGAGTTGCGCCAGTTTTAGGATTTTTAACGCAATCGGAGATCCAGATTTGGTTTTTAAATACACGTACTTAGGTACACCGAATGTGTTGTAATGATATTTGTCAGCACACGCTCGTCCAGGTAGAAACCCAGCTTGGTGTTTCCTGAAGATGTGTATTATTGAGTTCCTTATTCTCATCAAGTGGATGTTTGCCAAAATCTTTCCCGGAACACTGAGTCGCAATTTTTTGTGTATAATTTTAGTTTAACACTTAAGTGTGATAATTTCACCGTTTACCCAGTCCCTTGGACAGCGTGTTTCTTCCCACATCTTTGTCATGAAACATAGGGTGCAGGATTGCGCTCAAGCTGTACGTGAGGAATTCAGGAAGTATGCCATCTCCCCCCGGTGCCTTTTCGTTCTTGAGCCTTTTTACAGCCGATTTTACCTCAGCGTGCAACGGCGCTCGGGGGATATCCAAAAGTAAGGCTTCCGAACATATGTCGAAGGGATCCAAAGGGGGTGGGCAGCACTCCACCAAAATAATTCTCCCAAATCTTCTTGACGCATTTTGCGTCAGACTCTATTGCTCCACTGGGACCACAAACAGCTCCGGGAGTCAGTGGTCGCCTGCTAAAGACTTCATGTGTGATTCGGAAGAGTTTTCTGTTGTCATTTTTGCTTGCTGTCTCTTCTGCTGCTTCAATTTGCCGGTTCATAAACTTGCACTTGTCGAGCCGCACGGATCGTTTGACTACACGGTCTTGGGTCTGGTAGTCAGTTCAGTGGTCGTTGGTTTGGTCGGGTCTGTCTCCTCGTCTCTCAGGGATTTTAGCCTGGCTTGCTTTCCAACTTTGTCTCACGTTTCGACCTGACACGAGGAAACAGTTTTCATCCAAAAGAGATCATGGCTACGACCACTCACGTAATTGATGGGTGCATATAAGTTCAAATATTCAAGACAACTTCGTATTAACGACACGTAGAGTATATGTAATACTTTTGGATTCTTGAATGGCTTAGTTTGTCTCGTAATGAATCCTAGAAGCTTGCTTGCATGCAGAGCTGTAGAAGTGATGTGTGAGTGAAAAGATAATCGTGAGTCAAACAATATGCCAAGATCTTCGATCTCAGATTGACGCTTCAGTAAGCTGTTTAAAATAATATAGTTATATTAAGTTAATTTAATAAAAAACAATTTTTTATTTAATAACTGGACCGGTTTCGTCCGCCTCGGAGGGACATTTTCAACTGTGCATTTCCACCATGAATTTACAGTTAACACAATAAACTCTTGCGCCTCCTTGCGTCAGACCTGCATCATGTAGGTCGCTTTTGTAGCAACCGCTGCAGGGTGAGGGAGGGCCGGCCACGGCGACGGAACCCTTGAGGCTGTGCCACAAGGGTACGAAGTGTCGCACTCTTTGGCAGCATCCAGAACACGTGTCCCAGCCACGTAAAGCGTCTCTTCGTGATAACCTCGATCACACAAGAAGAAGACCCACACCTTTCGAGTTCGCGGCGAGCCTGTTCACGGTTACCTCCAACCGTTTGATCGTCGAGTCAAACACGACTGCGTCATCTGCATACTCCAAATCGCACAGTCTTTCTTCGCATAGTTTGGTTGTGTCATCATGTTGTAGGCGTATCCCACTGTCGTGGCGAACCGTCTTACGCATTATGAAATCCATCATGATGATAAAAAGAAAGGGCGTAAGTACACATCCTTGCTTGACTCCTGACTTGATTTCAAAGAGGTCAGAGGATGTTCCAGCTGCTTTCACGCGACACTCTGTATTGGTGTAGCGAGCACTTATCACGGCGACCAGTTTCTGTGGGACACCATAGCCTTGCAGAACTTGCCACAGAGATTCACGATGAGGGTTGTCGATTTCCAATAAAGATACTAAATGAAGTAATTTCAATTATTATTGATTAATTTAATAAAACGCAAAATTTTTAGTACTTATTCCATTTTTATTATTTCATAAATTTGGACCGGTTTCGTCCGCCTCAGAGGGATATTTTCAACTGAATAATATTTATAAAACAGGTATTTACCAAAGTTTCAATAAACTAAGCGAGGTTCCTATATAGCTGCTTACGGACTACGAAATATATTTTTTTAATCCAGGCATCGGAAAGTTGAAATGTGCTTCGAGTAGGACTTCCCCAGGACAAAACCACTCTGTTACGCACGCAGAACCTCCAGCATGGGATTTATGATCCTGTACAGAAGAATCTGTGCCAAAACCTTCCTGGGAAGAGTGATACCTCTATAATCGTTACAGTCGGGTGGATTCCCCTTTTTGTGGAGAGTAACCATGGTACTATTCCACCAGTTTTTGGGGCCTGGGACACTGATCCCTCTCCGCACCTTGCGTAGAAGATAACATACGGACGGGGCGATATGGCGATCAGTCCGCAAAGCAGAAATTCTGCATGTATGCTGTCATCTCCGGGAGTTTTCCCGCGCTTCAGTCTCTTGATTGCCCTTTCAACTTCAGCAATAATTGTCGGAGGGTTTTTGCAGAACCCAATGCAGCAGTGATTCCGAGGGCGGTGATCTAGCGGTGATCTCCGACGGAATGTCGAAAGGATGCAATAGAGGCGGGTGGTTCTGGGCATCACTTAAATTTAGCTCCATTGCTCTTGAATTTTTCTGGTTCCATTGCCATTGAACATTTGGAGTGCCTGCTCTTGGTTGTATCATCCCACTTTCTCTACCAGGTATTCGACGCCGCATCCAGTGTCATAAGATGTATAGTCCATTTCCTCAAGGATATTTTTTCAGTAACAAGGTGTGGAGGCGGGGAAAGGTGAAAGTCACCAACTACGGCCGTATTTTTAATGATTATTGTGAATGCAGCGCTCGGAATGGAGCAGAACGCACCGCAGCGCAGCTCCGGCTCGTAAATTTCCCGTGGATGGCGTTCCTGTTCGTTAAAATCACGAGGATGGCGTACCGGTTCGTAAAATACCCGAAGGACAGCGAGCCGTCTCGTATAATCTTTGAGCCTTGTCAAAATACTATTGCATTGCGGTTCATATTTAATTGAAATAAATTTGTTATGTAAAAATACCTATACATGATATAATAAATATTTTTCTATTAAAAATAATTTTATTTGTCGAGTATGTCTAGATTTGTATTGCACTTATGAATGTGTGAAACAGTGATTAACTGGTTAACAAAAAATAATCGAGAACAAGTACCTAAACTTTCAAGACAATTATTAGGTATATTCAACCAAATTGCCCTTTACAAGACATCAAT